>NC_090438.1:0-1200000 GCF_031143425.1 Pleurodeles waltl
AAAAAACACATGTTCCTCACATTTCAGTGGCAGAAAGTTCTGGAATCGGAGAGGAGCCACAAATTTCCTTCCACCCAGCGTTCCCCCAAGTCTCCCGATAAAAATGATACCTCACTTGTGTGGGTAGGCCTAGTGCCCGCGACAGGAAACGCCCCAAAGCGCAACGTGGACAAATCCAAATTTTTGGAAGAAAACAGAGGTGTTTTTTGTGAAGTGCCTACCTGTAGATTTTGGCCTCTAGCTCAGCCGGCACCTAGGGAAACCTACCAAACCTGTGCATTTCTGAAAACTAGAGACCTAGGGGAATCCAAGATGGGGTGACTTGCGGGGCTCGGACCAGGTTCTGTTACCCAGAATCCTTTGCAAACCTCAAAATTTGGCTAAAAAAACACATTTTCCTAACATTTCTTTGGCAGAAAGTTCTGGAATCTGAGAGGAGCCACACATTTCCTTCCACCCAGCGTTCCCCCAAGTCTCCTGATAAAAATGATACCTCACTTGTGTGGGTAGGCCTAGCGCCCGCGACAGGAAACGCCCCAAAGCGCAATGTGGACACATCCAAATTTTTGGAAGAAAACAGTGCCTACCTGTGGATTTTGGCCTGTAGCTCAGCCGGCACCTAGGGAAACCTACCAATCCTGTGCATTTCTGAAAACTAGAGACCTAGGGGAATCCAAGGAGGGGTGACTTGCGGGGTTCGGACCAGGTTCTGTTACCCAGAATCCTTTGCAAACCTCAAAATTTGGCTAAAAAAACACATGTTCCTCACATTTCTGTGGCAGAAAGTTCGGGAATCTGAGAGGAGCCACAAATTTCCTTCCACCCAGCATTCCCCTAAGTCTCTCGATAAACATGGTACCTAACTTCTGTGGGTAGGCCTAGTGCCCACGAAAGGAAATGGCCCAAAACACAACGTGGACAGAACATATTTTTTCACAGAAAACAGAGGTGTTTTTTGCAAAGTGCCTACCTGTGGAGTTTGGCCTCTAGCTCAGCCAGCCCCGGAAGGGGGGGGGGGGGGGGGGGGGGGAGGCAGAAATAGCCTAACCCCCCCCCGGGAGCGACCCTTGCCTACGGGGTCCCTCCCCCTGCGTGACATTGGCGCCAAAAAACAAATCCCAGGTGCTTAGTGGTTTCTGCCCCCTTGGGGGCAGATTGACCTAAAATCGGCCAATCTGCCCCCAGGGGGGCAGAAATGGTCTAAATACAATTTGCCCCCCAGGGGAGCGACCCTTGCCTGATGGGTCGCTCCCCATCTCGAAAAAAACAAACAAACAAAAAAAAAAAAATTGCCCTGGTGCCCTGAGGGTTCTGCCCCCCCCGGGGGCAGTTCGGCCTAATAATAGGCCGATCTGCCCCCAGGGGGGGCAGATATGGGCTAAAATAAATTTGCCCCCCCCACCGCCCCCACCCCCCCCCCCGGAGCGACCCTTGCCTACGGGGTCGCTCCCCCTGCGTGAAATTGGCGCCAAAAAACAAATCCCAGGTGCTTAGTGGTTTCTGCCCCCTTGGGGGCACATTGACCTAAAATCGGCCAATCTGCCCCCAAGGGGGGCAGAAATGGCCTAAATACAATTTGCCCCCCAGGGGAGCGACCCTTGCCTGATGGGTCACTCCCCATCTCGAAAAAAACAAACAAACCAAAAAAAAAAAACACAACAAAAAAATTTGCCCTGGTGCCCTGAGGGTTCTGCCCCTCCGGGGGCAGTTCGGCCTAATAATAGGCCGATCTGCCCCCAGGGAGGCAGAAATGGCCTAAAATAAATTTCCCCCCCCCCAGCACCCACCCCCCCCGGGAGCGACCCTTGCCTACGGGGTCGCTCCCCCTGCGTGACATTGGCGCAAAAAAACAAATCCCCGGTGCCTGGTGGTTTCTGCCCCCTTGGGGGCAGATTGACCTCAAATCAGCCAATCTGCCCCCAAGGGGGGCAGAAATGGCCTAAATACAATTTGTCCCCCAGGGGAGCGACCCTTGCCTGATGGGTCGCTCCCCATCTCTAAAAAAACAAACAAACAAAAAAAAAACAAAAAAAAAATAAAAAATTCCCTGGCGCCTAGAGGTTTCTGCCCCCCCCGGGGGAAGATCAGCCTAACAATAGGCCGATCTGCCCCCAGGGGGGGAAGAAATGGGCTAAAATAAATTTGCCCCCCACCCCCCCCCCGGGAGCGACCCTTGCCTACGGGGACGCTCCCCCTGCGTGACATTGGCGCCAAAAAACAAATCCCCGGTGCCTAGCGGTTTCTGCCCCCTTGGATGTGCAACCTGCAATTGGCACAAAGCATCAATACTCCTTTGCTTGAGCAGTCGTAAGCGGCTATATGAAGGACTGTACGCGGCTCGTGTCACTGCTATTTTGTACGAGATTGACCCTGAAGCATTGTCGTATGTAGATAATATCTATCTTACGGATGATGAATCAGTACAACATTTAAGACGGGTAGCCCGCATTGTTGTGGGATTTGCTGAATTTGGCCACAAATTCTACTTAAAAAAAAAAAAAAAATAGCCTTACTCAGTGTCCTGTTTTGGGGATATGAGCTATCGAGTGAAGGAAAGAGCCTAGTGCCACAATTCTTAGAAAAATGCGCACAACTACAACCTCCAAATACGATAAAAAAACTCCAATCTCTAATGGGTTTTCTAAATTTTGGCAGAACTTAAATGTATATGACTTAATACGTCCTTACTTTTCCAATAAATTTTGGACAGTCAAACTCACATGCATACTTATAGAACTGCAGACAGACATGCTTGCAGCCCAGCACCTACATACGAGGGACAACAAGACACATTTGGTCATCAGAGTAATTGCTGGGGCCATTGGTTTCACTTATGTAACATTCAATGAGGGTGAGACCGTCCCGATTGCTTACAAATCACATTTGCTCCTACTGAGAAAATTCTCACTGCTGTTCAGATGGCTGTCATTAACCCCTTCGCTGCCAGGCCTTTTCCCCCTCCTGTTTCCAAAAAATTGGAAAAAGTGGCTGCAGAAGAAGGCTTGTGGTTTTTCCCCTGAAAATGGCATCAACAAAGGGTTTGCGGTGCTGAACTCAGCAGCTTCCCAGCTTTCAGGAACAGGCAGACTTGAATCAGAAAACCCAATTTTTCAACACAATTTTGTCATTTTACTGGGACATACCCCATTTTTGCAATTTTTTGTGCTTTCAGCCTCCTTCCAGTCAGTGACAGAAATGGGCATGAAACCAATGCTGGATCCCAGAAACCTAAACATTTCTGAAAAGTAGACAAAATTCTGAATGTAGCAAGGGGTCATTTGTGTAGATCCTACAAGGGTTTCCTACAGAAAATAACAACTGAAAAAGAAAAATATTGAAATTGAGGTGAAAGAAACATAAATGTTTCTCTACGTTTTACTCTGTAACTTTTCCCTGCAATGTCAGATTATCAAAAGCAATATACTGTTACGTCTGCTGGACTCCTCTGGTTGCGGGGATATATAGGGCTTGTATGTTCATCAAGAACCCAAGGAACACAGAGCCAATAAATGAGCTGCACCCTGACGTGCATTTTCATTCTATACCGGGTATACAGCAATTCATTTGCTGAAATATAAAGAGTAAAAAATTGCTATCAAGAAAACCTTTGTATTTCCAAAAAGGGCACAAGATAAGGTGTTGAGGAGCAGTGGTTATTTGCACATATCTGAATTCCGGGGTGACCAAACTAGCATGTGAATTACAGGGCATTTCTCAAATAGATGTCTTTTTAACAAACTCTCCTATATTTGGAAGGAAAAAATTTAGAGAAAGACAAGGGGCAATAACACTTGTATTGCTAATCTATGTTCCCCCAAGACTCCCGATAAAAAAGATACCTCACTTGTGTGGGTAGGCCGAGCGCCCGCGACAGGAAACGCCCCAAAGCGCAACGTGGACACATCCAAATTTTTGGAAGAAAACAGAGGTGTTTTTTGTGAAGTGCCTACCTGTAGATTTTGGCCTCTAGCTTAGCCGGCACCTAGGGAAACCTACCAAACCTGTGCATTTCTGAAAACTAGAGACCTAGGGGAATCCAAGGAGGGATGACTTGCGGGGCTCGGACCAGGTTCTGTTACCCAGAATCCTTAGCAAACCTCCTAATTTGG
The DNA here is from genome assembly GCF_031143425.1 of Pleurodeles waltl. Classification (NCBI taxonomy): domain Eukaryota; kingdom Metazoa; phylum Chordata; class Amphibia; order Caudata; family Salamandridae; genus Pleurodeles; species Pleurodeles waltl. The sequence continues at coordinate 4,110 of NC_090438.1, forward strand.
CTAAAAAAACACATGTTCCTAAAATTTCTTTGGCAGAAAGTTCTGGAATCTGAGAGGAGCCACAAATTTCCTTCCACCCAGCGTTCCCCCAAGTCTCTCGATAAAAATGATACCTCACTTGTGTGGGTAGGCCTAGCGCCCGCGACAGGAAACACCCCAAAGCGCAACCTGGACACATCCAAATTTTTGGAAAAAAACAGAGGTGTTTTTTGCAAAGTGCCTACGTGTAGATTTTGGCCTCTAGCTCAGCCGGCACCTAGGGAAACCTACCAAACCTGTGCATTTCTGAAAACTAGAGACCTAGGGGATTCTAAGGAGGGGTGACTTGCGGGGCTCGGACCAGGTTCTGTTACCCAGAATCCTTTGCAAACCTCAGAATGTGGCTAAAAAAACACATGTTCCTCACATTTCTGTGGCAGAAAGTTCTGGAATCTGAGAGGAGCCACAAATTTCCTTCCACCCAGCGTTCCCCCAAGTCTCCCGATAAAAATGATACCTCACTTGTGTGGGTAGGCTTAGCGCCCGCGACAGGAAACACCCCAAAGCGCAACGTGGACACATCCACATTTTTGGAAAAAAACAGAGGTGTTTTTTGCGAAGTGCCTACCTGTAGATTTTGGCCTCTAGCTCAGCCGGCACCTAGGGAAACCTACCAAACCTGTGCATTTCTGAAAACTAGAGACCTAGGGGAATCTAAGGAGGGGTGACTTGCGGGGCTCGGACCAGGTTCTGTTACCCAGAATCCTTTGCAAACCTCAAAATGTGGCTAAAAAGACACATGTTCCTCACATTTCTGTGGCAGAAAGTTCTGGAATCTGAGAGGAGCCACAAATTTCCTTCCACCCAGCGTTCCCCCAAGTCTCCCGATAAAAATGATACCTCACTTGTGTGGGTAGGCCTAGCGCCCTCGACAGGAAACACCCCAAAGCGCAACGTGGACACATCCAAATTTTTGGAAAAAAACAGAGGTGTTTTTTGCGAAGTGCCTACCTGTAGATTTTGGCCTCTAGCTCAGCCGGCACCCAGGGAAACCTACCAAACCTGTGCATTTCTGAAAACTAGAGACCTAGGGGAATCTAAGGAGGGGTGACTTGCGGGGCTCGGACCAGGTTCTGTTACCCAGAATCCTTTGCAAACCTCAAAATGTGGCTAAAAAAACACATGTTCCTCACATTTCTGTGGCAGAAAGTTCTGGAATCTGAGAGGAGCCACAAATTTCCATCCACCCAGCGTTCCCCCAAGTCTCCCGATAAAAATGATACCTCACTTGTGTGGGTAGGCCTAGCGCCCGCGACAGGAAACACCCCAAAGCGCAACGTGGACACATCCAAATTTTTGGAAAAAAACAGAGGTGTTTTTTGCGAAGTGCCTACCTGTAGATTTTGGCCTCTAGCTCATCCGGCACCGAGGGAAACCTACCAAACCTGTGCATTTCTGAAAACTAGAGACCTAGGGGAATCTAAGGAGGGGTGACTTGCGGGGCTCGGACCAGGTTCTGTTACCCAGAATCCTTTGCAAACCACAAAATGTGGCTAAAAAAACACATGTTCCTCACATTTCTGTGGCAGAAAGTTCTGGAATCTGAGAGGAGCCACAAATTTTCTTCCACCCACCGTTCCCCCAAGTCTCCCGATAAAAACGATACCTCACTTGTGTGGGTAGGCCTAGCGCCCGCGACAGGAAACACCCCAAAGCGCAACGTGGACACATCCAAATTTTTGGAAAAAAACAGAGGTGTTTTTTGCGAAGTGCCTACCTGTAGATTTTGGCCTCTAGCTCAGCCGGCACCTAGGGAAACCTACCAAACCTGTGCATTTCTGAAAACTAGAGACCTAGGGGATTCTAAGGAGGGGTGACTTGCGGGGCTCGGACCAGGTTCTGTTACCCAGAATCCTTTGCAAACCTCAAAATGTGGCTAAAAGAACACATGTTCCTCACATTTCTGTGGCAGAAAGTTCTGGAATCTGAGAGGAGCCACAAATTTCCTTCCACCCAGCGTTCCCCCAAGTCTCCCGATAAAAATGATACCTCACTTGTGTGGTTAGGCCTAGCGCCCGCGACAGGAAACACCCCAAAGCGCAACGTGGACACATCCAAATTTTTGGAAAAAAACAGAGGTGTTTTTTGCGAAGTGCCTACCTGTAGATTTTGGCCTCTAGCTCAGCCGGCACCTAGGGAAACCTACCAAACCTGTGCATTTCTGAAAACTAGAGACCTAGGGGAATCTAAGGAGGGGTGACTTGCGGGGCTCGGACCAGGTTCTGTTTCCCAGAATGCTTTGCAAACCTCAAAATGTGGCTAAAAAAATACATGTTCCTCACATTTCAGTGGCAGAAAGTTCTGGAATCTGAGAGGAGCCACAAATTTCCTTCCACCCAGCGTTCCCCCAAGTCTCCGGATAAAAATGATACCTCACTTGTGTGGGTAGGCCTAGTGCCCGCGACAGGAAACGCCCCAAAGCGCAACGTGGACACATCCAAATTTTTGGAAGAAAACAGAGGTGTTTTTTGCGAAGTGCCTACCTGTAGATTTTGGCCTCTAGCTCAGCCGGCACCTAGGGAAACCTACCAAACCTGTGCATTTCTGAAAACTAGAGACCTAGGGGAATCTAAGGAGGGGTGACTTGCGGGGCTCGGACCAGGTTCTGTTACCCAGAATCCTTTGCAAACCTCAAAATGTGGCTAAAAAAACACATGTTCCTCACATTTCTGTGGCAGAAAGTTCTGGAATCTGAGAGGAGCCACAAATTTCCTTCCACCCAGCATTCCCCCAAGTCTCTCGATAAAAATGATACCTCACTTGTGTGGGTAGGCCTAGCGCCCGCGACAGGAAACACCCCAAAGCGCAACGTGGACACATCCAAATTTTTGGAAAAAAACAGAGGTGTTTTTTGCAAAGTGCCTACCTGTAGATTTTGGCCTCTAGCTCAGCCGGCACCCAGGGAAAACTACCAAACCTGTGCATTTCTGAAAACTAGAGACCTAGGGGAATCTAAGGAGGGGTGACTTGCGGGGCTCGGACCAGGTTCTGTTACCCAGAATCCTTTGCAAACCTCAAAATGTGGCTAAAAAAACACATGTTCCTCACATTTCTGTGGCAGAAAGTTCTGGAATCTGAGAGGAGCCACAAATTTTCTTCCACCCAGCGTTCCCCCAAGTCTCCCGATAAAAACGATACCTCACTTGTGTGGGTAGGCCTAGCGCCCGCGACAGGAAACACCCCAAAGCGCAACGTGGACACATCCAAATTTTTGGAAAAAAACAGAGGTGTTTTTTGCGAAGTGCCTACCTGTAGATTTTGGCCTCTAGCTCAGCCGGCACCTAGGGAAACCTACCAAACCTGTGCATTTCTGAAAACTAGAGACCTAGGGGATTCTAAGGAGGGGTGACTTGCGGGGCTCGGACCAGGTTCTGTTACCCAGAATCCTTTGCAAACCTCAAAATGTGGCTAAAAAAACACATGTTCCTCACATTTCTGTGGCAGAAAGTTCTGGAATCTGAGAGGAGCCACAAATTTCCATCCACCCAGCGTTCCCCCAAGTCTCCCGATAAAAATGATACCTCACTTGTGTGGGTAGGCCTAGCGCCCGCGACAGGAAACACCCCAAAGCGCAACGTGGACACATCCAAATTTTTGGAAAAAAACAGAGGTGTTTTTTGCGAAGTGCCTACCTGTAGATTTTGGCCTCTAGCTCAGCCGGCACCTAGGGAAACCTACCAAACCTGTGCATTTCTGAAAACTAGAGACCTAGGGGAATCTAAGGAGGGGTGACTTGCGGGGCTCGGACCAGGTTCTGTTACCCAGAATGCTTTGCAAACCTCAAAATGTGGCTAAAAAAACACATGTTCCTCACATTTCTGTGGCAGAAAGTTCTGGAATCTGAGAGGAGCCACAAATTTCCTTCCACCCAGCGTTCCCCCAAGTCTCCCGATAAAAATGATACCTCACTTGTGTGGGTAGGCCTAGCGCCCGCGACAGGAAACACCCCAAAGCGCAACGTGGACACATCCAAATTTTTGGAAAAAAACAGAGGTGTTTTTTGCGAAGTGCCTACCTGTAGATTTTGGCCTCTAGCTCAGCCGGCACCTAGGGAAACCTACCAAACCTGTGCATTTCTGAAAACTAGAGACCTAGGGGAATCTAAGGAGGGGTGACTTGCGGGGCTCGGACCAGGTTCTGTTACCCAGAATCCTTTGCAAACCTCAAAATGTGGCTAAAAAAACACATGTTCCTCACATTTCTGTGGCAGAAAGTTCTGGAATCTGAGAGGAGCCACAAATTTCCTTCCACCCAGCGTTCCCCCAAGTCTCTCGATAAAAATGATACCTCACTTGTGTGGGTAGGCCTAGCGCCCGCGACAGGAAACACCCCAAAGCGCAACGTGGACACATCCAAATTTTTGGAAAAAAACAGAGGTGTTTTTTGCAAAGTGCCTACCTGTAGATTTTGGCCTCTAGCTCAGCCGGCACCCAGGGAAACCTACCAAACCTGTGCATTTCTGAAAACTAGAGACCTAGGGGAATCTAAGGAGGGGTGACTTGCGGGGCTCGGACCAGGTTCTGTTACCCAGAATGCTTTGCAAACCTCAAAATGTGGCTAAAAAAACACATGTTCCTCACATTTCTGTGGCAGAAAGTTCTGGAATCTGAGAGGAGCCACAAATTTCCTTCCACCCAGCGTTCCCCCAAGTCTCCCGATAAAAATGATACCTCACTTGTGTGGGTAGGCCTAGCGCCCGCGACAGGAAACACCCCAAAGCGCAACGTGGACACATCCAAATTTTTGGAAAAAAACAGAGGTGTTTTTTGCGAAGTGCCTACCTGTAGATTTTGGCCTCTAGCTCAGCCGGCACCTAGGGAAACCTACCAAACCTGTGCATTTCTGAAAACTAGAGACCTAGGGGAATCTAAGGAGGGGTGACTTGCGGGGCTCGGACCAGGTTCTGTTTCCCAGAATGCTTTGCAAACCTCAAAATGTGGCTAAAAAAATACATGTTCCTCACATTTCAGTGGCAGAAAGTTCTGGAATCTGAGAGGAGCCACAAATTTCCTTCCACCCAGCGTTCCCCCAAGTCTCCCGATAAAAATGATACCTCACTTGTGTGGGTAGGCCTAGTGCCCGCGACATGAAACGCCCCAAAGCGCAACGTGGACACATCCAAATTTTTGGAAGAAAACAGAGGTGTTTTTTGCGAAGTGCCTACCTGTAGATTTTGGCCTCTAGCTCAGCCGGCACCTAGGGAAACCTACCAAACCTGTGCATTTCTGAAAACTAGAGACCTAGGGGAATCTAAGGAGGGGTGACTTGCGGGGCTCGGACCAGGTTCTGTTACCCAGAATCCTTTGCAAACCTCAAAATGTGGCTAAAAAAACACATGTTCCTCACATTTCTGTGGCAGAAAGTTCTGGAATCTGAGAGGAGCCACAAATTTCCTTCCACCCAGCGTTCCCCCAAGTCTCTCGATAAAAATGATACCTCACTTGTGTGGGTAGGCCTAGCGCCCGCGACAGGAAACACCCCAAAGCGCAACGTGGACACATCCAAATTTTTGGAAAAAAACAGAGGTGTTTTTTGCAAAGTGCCTACCTGTAGATTTTGGCCTCTAGCTCAGCCGGCACCCAGGGAAACCTACCAAACCTGTGCATTTCTGAAAACTAGAGACCTAGGGGAATCTAAGGAGGGGTGACTTGCGGGGCTCGGACCAGGTTCTGTTACCCAGAATCCTTTGCAAACCTCAAAATGTGGCTAAAAAAACACATGTTCCTCACATTTCTGTGGCAGAAAGTTCTGGAATCTGAGAGGAGCCACAAATTTTCTTCCACCCAGCGTTCCCCCAAGTCTCCCGATAAAAACGATACCTCACTTGTGTGGGTAGGCCTAGCGCCCGCGACAGGAAACACCCCAAAGCGCAACGTGGACACATCCAAATTTTTGGAAAAAAACAGAGGTGTTTTTTGCGAAGTGCCTACCTGTAGATTTTGGCCTCTAGCTCAGCCGGCACCTAGGGAAACCTACCAAACCTGTGCATTTCTGAAAACTAGAGACCTAGGGGATTCTAAGGAGGGGTGACTTGCGGGGCTCGGACCAGGTTCTGTTACCCAGAATCCTTTGCAAACCTCAAAATGTGGCTAAAAAAACACATGTTCCTCACATTTCTGTGGCAGAAAGTTCTGGAATCTGAGAGGAGCCACAAATTTCCATCCACCCAGCGTTCCCCCAAGTCTCCCGATAAAAATGATACCTCACTTGTGTGGGTAGGCCTAGCGCCCGCGACAGGAAACACCCCAAAGCGCAACGTGGACACATCCAAATTTTTGGAAAAAAACAGAGGTGTTTTTTGCGAAGTGCCTACCTGTAGATTTTGGCCTCTAGCTCAGCCGGCACCTAGGGAAACCTACCAAACCTGTGCATTTCTGAAAACTAGAGACCTAGGGGAATCTAAGGAGGGGTGACTTGCGGGGCTCGGACCAGGTTCTGTTACCCAGAATGCTTTGCAAACCTCAAAATGTGGCTAAAAAAACACATGTTCCTCACATTTCTGTGGCAGAAAGTTCTGGAATCTGAGAGGAGCCACAAATTTCCTTCCACCCAGCGTTCCCCCAAGTCTCCCGATAAAAATGATACCTCACTTGTGTGGGTAGGCCTAGCGCCCGCGACAGGAAACACCCCAAAGCGCAACGTGGACACATCCAAATTTTTGGAAAAAAAAAGAGGTGTTTTTTGCGAAGTGCCTACCTGTAGATTTTGGCCTCTAGGTCAGCCGGCACCTAGGGAAACCTACCAAACCTGTGCATTTCTGAAAACTAGAGACTTAGGGGAATCTAAGGAGGGGTGACTTGCGGGGCTCGGACCAGGTTCTGTTACCCAGAATCCTTTGCAAACCTCAAAATGTGGCTAAAAAAACACATGTTCCTCACATTTCTGTGGCAGAAAGTTCTGGAATCTGAGAGGAGCCACAAATTTCCTTCCACCCAGCGTTCCCCCAAGTCTCTCGATAAAAATGATACCTCACTTGTGTGGGTAGGCCTAGCGCCCGCGACAGGAAACACCCCAAAGCGCAACGTGGACACATCCAAATTTTTGGAAAAAAACAGAGGTGTTTTTTGCAAAGTGCCTACCTGTAGATTTTGGCCTCTAGCTCAGCCGGCACCCAGGGAAACCTACCAAACCTGTGCATTTCTGAAAACTAGAGACCTAGGGGAATCTAAGGAGGGGTGACTTGCGGGGCTCGGACCAGGTTCTGTTACCCAGAATCCTTTGCAAACCTCAAAATGTGGCTAAAAAAACACATGTTCCTCACATTTCTGTGGCAGAAAGTTCTGGAATCTGAGAGGAGCCACAAATTTTCTTCCACCCAGCGTTCCCCCAAGTCTCCCGATAAAAACGATACCTCACTTGTGTGGGTAGGCCTAGCGCCCGCGACAGGAAACACCCCAAAGCGCAACGTGGACACATCCAAATTTTTGGAAAAAAACAGAGGTGTTTTTTGCGAAGTGCCTACCTGTAGATTTTGGCCTCTAGCTCAGCCGGCACCTAGGGAAACCTACCAAACCTGTGCATTTCTGAAAACTAGAGACCTAGGGGATTCTAAGGAGGGGTGACTTGCGGGGCTCGGACCAGGTTCTGTTACCCAGAATCCTTTGCAAACCTCAAAATGTGGCTAAAAAAACACATGTTCCTCACATTTCTGTGGCAGAAAGTTCTGGAATCTGAGAGGAGCCACAAATTTCCATCCACCCAGCGTTCCCCCAAGTCTCCCGATAAAAATGATACCTCACTTGTGTGGGTAGGCCTAGCGCCCGCGACAGGAAACACCCCAAAGCGCAACGTGGACACATCCAAATTTTTGGAAAAAAACAGAGGTGTTTTTTGCGAAGTGCCTACCTGTAGATTTTGGCCTCTAGCTCAGCCGGCACCTAGGGAAACCTACCAAACCTGTGCATTTCTGAAAACTAGAGACCTAGGGGAATCTAAGGAGGGGTGACTTGCGGGGCTCGGACCAGGTTCTGTTACCCAGAATGCTTTGCAAACCTCAAAATGTGGCTAAAAAAACACATGTTCCTCACATTTCTGTGGCAGAAAGTTCTGGAATCTGAGAGGAGCCACAAATTTCCTTCCACCCAGCGTTCCCCCAAGTCTCCCGATAAAAATGATACCTCACTTGTGTGGGTAGGCCTAGCGCCCGCGACAGGAAACACCCCAAAGCGCAACGTGGACACATCCAAATTTTTGGAAAAAAAAAGAGGTGTTTTTTGCGAAGTGCCTACCTGTAGATTTTGGCCTCTAGCTCAGCCGGCACCTAGGGAAACCTACCAAACCTGTGCATTTCTGAAAACTAGAGACCTAGGGGAATCTAAGGAGGGGTGACTTGCGGGGCTCGGACCAGGTTCTGTTACCCAGAATCCTTTGCAAACCTCAAAATGTGGCTAAAAAAACACATGTTCCTCACATTTCTGTGGCAGAAAGTTCTGGAATCTGAGAGGAGCCACAAATTTCCTTCCACCCAGCGTTCCCCCAAGTCTCTCGATAAAAATGATACCTCACTTGTGTGGGTAGGCCTAGCGCCCGCGACAGGAAACACCCCAAAGCGCAACGTGGACACATCCAAATTTTTGGAAAAAAACAGAGGTGTTTTTTGCAAAGTGCCTACCTGTAGATTTTGGCCTCTAGCTCAGCCGGCACCCAGGGAAACCTACCAAACCTGTGCATTTCTGAAAACTAGAGACCTAGGGGAATCTAAGGAGGGGTGACTTGCGGGGCTCGGACCAGGTTCTGTTACCCAGAATCCTTTGCAAACCTCAAAATGTGGCTAAAAAAACACATGTTCCTCACATTTCTGTGGCAGAAAGTTCTGGAATCTGAGAGGAGCCACAAATTTTCTTCCACCCAGCGTTCCCCCAAGTCTCCCGATAAAAATGATACCTCACTTGTGTGGGTAGGCCTAGCGCCCGCGACAGGAAACACCCCAAAGCGCAACGTGGACACATCCAAATTTTTGGAAAAAAACAGAGGTGTTTTTTGCGAAGTGCCTACCTGTAGATTTTGGCCTCTAGCTCAGCCGGCACCTAGGGAAACCTACCAAACCTGTGCATTTCTGAAAACTAGAGACCTAGGGGAATCTAAGGAGGGGTGACTTGCGGGGCTCGGACCAGGTTCTGTTACCCAGAATGCTTTGCAAACCTCAAAATGTGGCTAAAAAAACACATGTTCCTCACATTTCTGTGGCAGAAAGTTCTGGAATCTGAGAGGAGCCACAAATTTCCTTCCACCCAGCGTTCCCCCAAGTCTCCCGATAAAAATGATACCTCACTTGTGTGGGTAGGCCTAGCGCCCGCGACAGGAAACACCCCAAAGCGCAACGTGGACACATCCAAATTTTTGGAAAAAAACAGAGGTGTTTTTTGCGAAGTGCCTACCTGTAGATTTTGGCCTCTAGCTCAGCCGGCACCTAGGGAAACCTACCAAACCTGTGCATTTCTGAAAACTAGAGACCTAGGGGAATCTAAGGAGGGGTGACTTGCGGGGCTCGGACCAGGTTCTGTTACCCAGAATCTTTTGCAAACCTCAAAATTTGGCTAAAAAAACACATGTTCCTAACATTTCTTTGGCAGAAAGTTCTGGAATCTGAGAGGAGCCACACATTTCCTTCCACCCAGCGTTCCCCCAAGTCTCCTGATAAAAATGATACCTCACTTGTGTGGGTAGGCCTAGCGCCCGCGACAGGAAACGCCCCAAAGCGCAACGTGGACACATCCAAATTTTTGGAAGAAAACAGTGCCTACCTGTGGATTTTGGCCTGTAGCTCAGCCGGCACCTAGGGAAACCTACCAAACCTGTGCATTTCTGAAAACTAGAGACCTAGTGGAATCCAAGGAGGGGTGACTTGCGGGGCTCGGACCAGGTTCTGTTACCCAGAATCCTTTGCAAACCTCAAAATTTGGCTAAAAAAACACATGTTCCTCACATTTCTGTGGCAGAAAGTTCGGGAATCTGAGAGGAGCCACAAATTTCCTTCCACCCAGCATTCCCCTAAGTCTCTCGATAAACATGGTACCTAACTTCTGTGGGTAGGCCTAGCGCCCGCGACAGGAAACGCCCCAAAGCGCAACGTGGACACATCCAAATTTTTGGAAGAAAACAGTGCCTACCTGTGGATTTTGGCCTGTAGCTCAGCCGGCACCTAGGGAAACCTACCAAACCTGTGCATTTCTGAAAACTAGAGACCTAGTGGAATCCAAGGAGGGGTGACTTGCGGGGCTCGGACCAGGTTCTGTTACCCAGAATCCTTTGCAAACCTCAAAATTTGGCTAAAAAAACACATGTTCCTCACATTTCTGTGGCAGAAAGTTCGGGAATCTGAGAGGAGCCACAAATTTCCTTCCACCCAGCATTCCCCTAAGTCTCTCGATAAACATGGTACCTAACTTCTGTGGGTAGGCCTAGTGCCCACGAAAGGAAATGGCCCAAAACACAACGTGGACAGAACATATTTTTTCACAGAAAACAGAGGTGTTTTTTGCAAAGTGCCTACCTGTGGAGTTTGGCCTCTAGCTCAGCCAGCCCCGGAAGTGGGGGGGGGGGAGGCAGAAATAGCCTAACCCCCCCCCGGAGCGACCCTTGCCTACGGGGTCGCTCCCCCTGCGTGACATTGGCGCCAAAAAACAAATCCCAGGTGCTTAGTGGTTTCTGCCCCCTTGGGGGCAGATTGACCTAAAATCGGCCAATCTGCCCCCAGGGGGGCAGAAATGGTCTAAATACAATTTGCCCCCCAGGGGAGCGACCCTTGCCTGATGGGTCGCTCCCCATCTCGAAAAAAACAAACAAACAAAAAAAAAATGTTGCCCTGGTGCCCTGAGGGTTCTGCCCCCCCCCGGGGGCAGTTCGGCCTAATAATAGGCCGATCTGCCCCCAGGGGGGGCAGATATGGCCTAAAATAAATTTGCCCCCCCCCGGAGCGACCCTTGCCTACGGGGTCGCTCCCCCTGCGTGAAATTGGCGCAAAAAAACAAATCCCAGGTGCTTAGTGGTTTCTGCCCCCTTGGGGGCAGATTGACCTCAAATCAGCCAATCTGCCCCCAAGGGGGGCAGAAATGGCCTAAATACAATTTGCCCCCCAGGGGAGCGACCCTTGCCTGATGGGTCGCTCCCCATCTCTAAAAAAACAAACAAAAAAAAACAAAAACAAAAACAAAAAAAAATTCCCTGGCGCCTAGAGGTTTCTGCCCCCCCGGGGGAAGATCGGCCTAACAATAGGCCGATCTGCCCCCAGGGGGGGAAGAAATGGCCTAAAATAAATTTGCCCCCCACACCCCCCACGGGAGCGACCCTTGCCTACGGGGACGCTCCCCCTGCGTGACATTGGCGCCAAAAAACAAATCCCCGGTGCCTAGCGGTTTCTGCCCCCTTCGGGGCAGATTGACCTCAAATCAGCCAATCTGCCTAAAAAAAGAAACAAACAAAAACCAAAAAAAAACGAAAAAAAAAAATTGCCCTGGAGCCTAGAGGTTTCTGCCCCCCCCCGGGGGCAGAAATGGCCTAAAATAAATGTGCACCCCAACCCCCCCCCCCCCCCGGGAGCGACCCTTGCCTACGGGGTCGCTCCCCCTGCGTGACATTGGCGCCAAAAAACAAATCCCCGGTGCCTAGTGGTTTCTGCCCCCTTGGGGGCAGATTGACCTAAAATCAGCCAATCTGCCCCCAAGGGGGGCAGAAATGGCCTAAATACAATTTGCCCCCCAGGGGAGCGACCCTTACCCTTGCCTGATGGGTCGCTCCCCATCCCTAAAAAAAGAAACAAACAAAAAACAAAAAACAAAAAAAAAAAAAAAATTGCCCTGGCGCCTAGAGGTTTCTGCCCCCTACCCGGGGGCAGAAATGGCCTAAAATAAATTTGCCCCCCAACCTCCACCCCCCCCCCCGGAGCGACCCTTGCCTACGGGGTCGTTCCCCCTGCGTGACATTGGCGCCAAAAAACAAATCCCCGGTGCCTAGTGGTTTCTGCCCCCAATCAGGCAGAAATGGCCTAAATACAATTTGCCCCCCAGGGGAGCGACCCTTGCCTGATGGGTCGCTCCCCATCCCTAAAAAAAGAAACAAACAAAAAAAATAAAAAATTGCCCTGGCGCCTAGAGGTTTCTGCCCCCCCTGGGGGCATCTGCCCCCAGGGGGGGCAGAAATGGCCTAAAATAAATTTGCCCCCCCAGGGAGCGACCCTTGCCTAAGGGGTCGCCCCCCTTGCGTGAAATTCACGCAAAGAAAAAGCTCCCTGGTGTCTAGTGGTTTCTGCCCCCCTTGGGGGCAGATTGGCCTCATCAAAATAGGCCAATCTGCCCCCAAGGGGGGCAGAAATGGCCTAAATATAATTTTCCCCCAAGGGGAGCGACCCTTACCTAAGGGGTCGCTCCCCACCTAAAAAAAAAAATGAAACATAAAAAAAAAAAAAAATGGTCCCTGGTGCCTAGAGGTTTCTGCCCCCCCTGGGGGCAGATCGGCCTAATAATAGGCCGATCTGCCCCAGGGGGGGCAGAAAAGGCCTTCCAGAAAAAATGCCCCCCATGGGAGCGACCCTTGCCCAAGGGGTCGCTCCCTATTGTGCAGATTAGTAAAAAAAAAAAAATCCCTGGTGTCTAGTGGGGTTTCAAAAGCCGGATTGCAAGCAATCCGGCTTTTGAAACCCTCGGAGAGACTTCAAAGGGAAGGAAATACTTTTCCTTCCCTTTGAAGCCCCTCCGGGCCTCCCAAGTGATTGAAAAAGAAATGCTTTTGCATTCGCGCTGGAAGCAGAGCTTCCAGCGCGACGAGGGAGGCCCCTGTGACTAATCAGCGCGCGCGCGCGCGCTGACGTCACGGGGGGGTGGGGGGTGTCGGGGTGGAAGGGGAAGGTCTTCCCCTTCCATCCCCGACTTGGGGGGGGGAGGGGGGGTGCACAGGGGGCGCGCTAGCGCGCCCCCAAGTTCCCCTGTGCCATGGACGAGATGATCTCGTCCAAGGCACAGGGGAACTGTAGCCTTGGACGAGATCATCTCGTCCAAGGCACAGAAGGGGTTAAAGAAAGACCTCTAGCCCAGGGTAAACGCATGATTGTCATTTCACCAATCCCAGCACTAGAGGCTGTTACAAAAGCAAGCGTTCCTAACGCTAAAGCATTACATCCACAATGGATACAATGGGCCACGTCTTTGACAGCCACTCATGTAGATTACATTTTAGACCCAAAGTTAGAAACTCAAGAATTTTTGCAGTACGAACTAGCATACCCGGTTCCAGCAAATACATTGCCTGTTGAACAATATCATAGAGTCATGTACACCGATGGGTATGTGCAACCTGCAATTGGCACAAAGCATCAATACTCCTTTGCTTGAGCAGTCGTAAGCGGCTATATGGAGGACAATAAGTTTTGTCCCCTACATACCATTACGCAAACCCTAGGGGATTGCACAGCACAACTAGCAGAGCTGAAAGCTCTGGTGATGACACTGGAACATACGGATCCTACACAGTACACACTGATTGTTTATGATTCGTAATATTGTGTCCAGTCCTTCAATAAATACCCACATTACTGGCGCCAGAATGGCTTCGGAGATTCTAAAGGCAACACCATTAAACACAGACTTCTGTGGGGGAAAGTAGCGGATCTAAAGGAAAACCTACCAAATGTCCATGTTGTACATACACTTGGACACCAGCACATTGGAATACACGTTGCTGGGAATACATTGGCTGATGAAGCCGCAAAGTTAGCAGTAGCTACAGCTGCTGTTGCTGCAGTAACTCGTTTAAGTATGAAACCAGACGCAGACATATGGGCTGCCGTTAAAGCTACCGCTGATGGTACGCCCTACCCAAAAGCATTTCCTGCCAAATATTTCTACAGAATGGGAGGCTTCCCAAACACTGAAGTTAAAATACCAGACGTAGGGGTGCAAGATATTCCCAACAAAGTTATAAGACCAGAATTGATTAAAGCAGCACATGAAGGGGTAGCATCTGCACATGCTGGTGTGGCGGCTACGATATCTATCTTACAAGCCCACTATTGGTGGCCAGGCTTCTGCAAGGAGTCAAAGCAGTATGTCCTTTGTTGTGACATCTGCCAACAAATTAAAGTTTCCACTGCAAAATGCACGCCGCAGACACCCTTCTTGAATTTAAAAAAACCTTTACATTGTGTGTACTTGGACCATTGTGGTCTCCTAACACCGGATAGTGCATACAAATATATCTTAGTCGCTGTCGACTCCTGCTCCAGATTTCTATGGGTGTGGCCAAAACGCTTGGCTGATGCTCAGACTGTTATTAAAGATTTGTGAGTCTTTATCGGTACATATGCATTTGAGGCTTTCCACTCGGACCAGGGCCCTGCTGTCACCTCAAGGGCTTTCAGGGACACCATGGCTTCGTTGGGGGTCCAACCCCAGTACTCGTCTCCATTTCATCCTGAGGAAAATAGTGTCATGGAGTGATTAAACCATGATTTAAAGCAATCCTTAATAGCCAGAGTCTTAGGTATGGGTCGTAGTTGGCTTAACCGCTTAGGTGCGGGCGTCGGCCACTGGCCGACGCCCACACACCCTCCCTGGTGCGGGTCACGACCAGTGGCCGACACCAGGAAGGGCATTAATAAATCCTCGGGTGCGTTGCACCCGAGGATTTATTTTTTATTTTTTTCCCCCCCCCGGGAGACACGGAAGCTACCGTGTCTCCCCCCGCCCCCCACCCGCCCCTTTGTGACGTCAGCGCGCCGCGAGGCGCGCTGACGTTGCAAAGGTGTTTTCCCCATGAAAGCAGGAAGCAGCCTTGCGGCCGCTTCCTGCTTTCATGGGGAAAACGGCCTTTTTCACGTTCGGGAAGGCCTCGTAAGAAAGGGGAGAGTCTCCCCTTTCTTACGAGGCCTTCCTGAAAGTGTTTCCTGGCCCCCGATCGCAGCACAGCTGCGATCGGGGGGGTCAGGAAACATTTTGAAAAGGCCTTGTAAGAAAGGGGAGAGTCTCCCCTTTCTTATGAGGCCTTCTGAAACGGTTTCCTGGCCCCCGATCGCAGCACAGCTGCGATCGGGGGCCAGGAAACCCCACTAGACACCAGGGATTTCACTTTTGGGGGGCAGCCCCCCCCCCCCGGAAAACGGGCCGCCCCCCCCCCGGATAATTTTCCGAAAAAAATAAAAAGGTAGGTGCCCCCTGGGGAGGGGGGGGGGCGCGATCGCGCCCCCCCCCCCCCCCAGGGGATTTAAAAAAAAAAAAAAAAAAAAAAAAAATGAAATGACAGGGGGTCGCCCGTGGCAATTTTTTTTTTAGATGTTGTAGGGTTTCCCTGGGGGCCATTTTGGCCCCCAAGGAAACCATACAACAACTAAAAAAAAATATATGTATATATCTATATATATATATCTATGTAGATAGATATATCTAGGTACATGGATATATCTATAGATATATCTATGTAGATATATATTTATATATATATATATATATTGGTAGATCTGTATCAAAGAGATTTATAAAGCGCGCTACTCACCTGTGAGGGTCTCAAGGCGCTGGGGGGGGGACGGGGGGGAGGGAAAGGGGCTAGGAGGTTCACTGTTCAAAAAGCCAGGTTTTGAGGCCCTTCCTGAAAAGAAGTAGGTTTTGGGTCTTGCGAATGTGGGTTGTGAGTGCGTTCCATGTTTTGGGTGCAATGTAGGAGAAGGATCTGCCCCCGGTGGTGGTGTGTTTGATGCGGGGGTCAGAGGCGAGAGAGAGGTCAGCTGAACGGACATTTCGTGTGGGGGTGTGGAAGGTGACTCTCGTTGAGGTAGGCAGGGCCTGTGTTGTGGAGTGATTTGTGTGTGAGGATGAGGATCTTGAAGGTGATCCTTTTGTCAATGGGGAGCCAGTGGAGGGATTTGAGGTGTGGAGAGATGTGTTCGTGTCGGTGGAGGTCGAGGATGAGTCGTGCTGCTGAGTTCTGGATGCGTGTAGTTTGCACTTGAGTTTTAGAGTGGTGCCGGCGTAGAGGGCGTTTCTGTAATCAAGCCTTCTGCTGATGAGTGCGTGAGTGACAGTTTTTCTGGTCTCTGTGGGGATCCATTTTAATGTTTTTCAGTATACGGAGTTTGTTGAAGCATGAGGAGGTAAGAGCGTTGATTTGTTGGGTCATAGAGAGGGAGGAGTCTAGGATGATGCTGAGGTTGCGTGCGTAGTTGGCGGGGGTGGGTGCAGGGCCTTGCGTGGTGGGCCACCATGGGGGGTCCCAGGTTTTTTTGGTGAGGGCCAAAGAGGATTATTTCGGTTTTGCTTGAGTTGAGTTTCAGGTGGTTGGCTGTCATATATACATCACTTTTGTCAATATGTGTGTGGTTTCCCTGGGGGGAAAAGGGTCCGACTTGTCTAGTGGCAGTTTTAGTGCCATAAAGAAGCGCAGAAGGTTTATATGCCTACTGCAAAGAGCACATCTGTATTTTATGTAAATAGCTGAGTACATTAGTAAAGTCTATGGAGAGATGAAGGGCACTTTTGCTGGGTGGTAATGAGGGAATCCGAGGAGGAGGGAGTGGGAGCACCAATAATGATTGTTGGACTGGGCGCAGGAGGTGCTAAAGACTGTGACGAATGGTATGTGACAAGGTGTTTTTTGAGTGTCTTGAAAGTACGTGCTGATTGAGGGAAGAAGCGCAGGTAAGGTGGCCTCTACTGTTGCACGTATCTCACACACACCATCGATTTTGTGACTGTCTACGTAGGCTAGTGTTTTAGAGCAACAGTTTAGCCAATAGCAGAGATGGCATCTTGATGGATGACTGCTGCCTGCACTCGGGTTATAGAGGACCGCTCTGACATAGGATCAGAGACTGAGACATCAGATACTGAGACAGCATCTGAGGGATAGGACAATGGCGCAGACTCTGGGAGTGATTTTTCAGTCAGAGGAGTCCCATTCGAAAACTCCTCTTCCAGTACATTATGAGGGAGGTGATGAGGACAGTCCTGCTGTCCCTTCGCAAGCTGTTCGTGCAACTGGGTAATAGTGGGTTAGGCCAACCCAGAGAGCAGGTGAATGCGGCGGCAAGCAGAGAGAGAGTGCTCTCTTGGGAGCTCACCAATTTAGTTCAGCCCCAAATTCCACCACCCAAATCATATTGTGGAGACATCAAAATTGTCTATGGCAAAACAAACTGGTTTTGTAAGGCAGGCACCTGTGTTTTTGGTCCTGGATTCGGCGGCCATATAGAGAAACACACTAAACCCAAACATTTCTGGAAACTAGACATTCGGGGGAGTCCACAGAGGTGTGACTTGTGTGGATTCCCCAAAGTTTTCTTACCCAGAATACCCTGCAAAGCTGAAATGTTGAGAAAAAACTCTATTTTTCTCGCATTTCTGTCACACAAACTACAGGAATATGCTGGGATCCACAACATTCCTACCACCCAGTGACTCCTCACCTGTCCTGATAAAAACACTACCCCACTTGAGTGCCTACACCTAGTGCCTGTGTCAGGAATGGATCACCCCAGGGTCAACAGCTGCCTCACGTAAGGACCAACATTGACCGTTGTGTGATCTATTCCTGTCGCAGGCACCAGGCCTAACCACACAAGTGAGGTATCATATTTATCGGGAGACTTGGGGGAACGCTGGGTGGAAGGAAATTTGTGGCTCCCCTCAGATTCCAGAACTTTCTGTCACCGAAATGTGTGGAAAACGTGGTATTTTAGCCACATTTTGAGGTTTGCAAAGGATTCTGGGTAACAGAACCTGGTCCGAGCCCCACAAGTCACCTCATCTTGGATTCCCCTGGGTTTCTAGTTTACAAAAATGTGCTGGTTTGCTAGGTTTCCCCAGGTGCCGGCTGAGCTAGAGGCCAAAATCCACAGGTAGGCACTGTTTTCTATGAAAAAATGTGATGTGTCCACGTTCTGTTTTGGGGCATTTCCTGTCGCGGGCGCTAGGCCTACCCACACAAGTGAGGTATCATTTTTATCGGGAGACTTAGGGGAACGCCGGGTGGAAGGAAATTTGTGGCTCCTCTCAGATTCCAGAACTTTCTGTCACCGAAATGTGAGGAAAACTTGTTTTTTTAGCCACTTTTTGAGGTTTGCAAAGGATTGTGGGTAACAGAACCTGGTCCGAGCCCCGCGAGTCACCCCTCCTTGTATTGCCCTAGGTCTCTAGTTTTCAGAAATGCACAGGTTTGGTAGGTTTCCCTAGGTGCCGGCTGAGCTAGAGGCCAAAATCTACAGGTAGGCACTTCTCAAAAAACACCTCTGTTTTCTTCCAAAAATTTTGATGTGTCCACGTTGCGCTTTGGGGCGTTTCCTGTCGCGGGCGCTAGGCCTACCCACACAAGTGAGGTATCATTTTTATCAGGAGACTTGGGGGAACGCCGGGTGGAAGGAAATTTGTGGCTCCTCTCAGATTCCAGAACTTTCTGTCACCGAAATCTGAGGAAAACTTGTTTTTTTAGCCACTTTTTGAGGTTTGCAAAGGATTCTGGGTAACAGAACCTGGTCCGAGCCCCGCGAGTCACCCCTCCTTTGATTGCCCTAGGTCTCTAGTTTTCAGAAATGCACAGGTTTGGTAGGTTTCCCTAGGTGCCGGCTGAGCTACAGGCCAAAATCTATAGGTAGGCACTTCTCAAAAAACACCTCTGTTTTCTTCCAAATATTTTGATGTGTCCACGTTGCGCTTTGGGGCGTTTCCTGTCGCGGGCGCTAGGCCTACCCACACAAGTGAGGTATCATTTTTATCGGGAGACTTGGGGGAACGCCGGGTGGAAGGAAATTTGTGGCTCCTCTCAGATTCCAGAACTTTCTGTCACCGAAATGTGAGGAAAACTTGTTTTTTTAGCCACTTTTTGAGGTTTGCAAAGGATTCTGGGTAACAGAACCTGGTCCGAGCCCCGCGAGTCACCCCTCCTTGGATTGCCCTAGGTCTCTAGTTTTCAGAAATGCACAGGTTTGGTAGGTTTCCCTAGGAGCCGGCTGAGCTAGAGGCCAAAATCTACAGGTAGGCACTTCTCAAAAAACACCTCTGTTTTCTTCCAAAAATTTTGATGTGTCCACGTTGCGCTTTGGGGCGTTTCCTGTCGCGGGCGCTAGGCCTACCCACACAAGTGAGGTATCATTTTTATCGGGAGACTTGGGGGAACGCCGGGTGGAAGGAAATTTGTGGCTCCTCTCAGATTCCAGAACTTTCTGTCACCGAAATGTGAGGAAAACTTGTTTTTTTAGCCACTTTTTGAGGTTTGCAAAGGATTCTGGGTAACAGAACCTGGTCCGAGCCCCGCGAGTCACCCCCCCTTGGATTGCCCTAGGTCTCTAGTTTTCAGAAATGCACAGGTTTGGTAGGTTTCCCTAGGTGCCGGCTGAGCTAGAGGCCAAAATCTACAGGTAGGCACTTCTCAAAAAACACCTCTGTTTTCTTCCAAAAATTTTGATGTGTCCACGTTGCGCTTTGGGGCGTTTCCTGTCGCGGGCGCTAGGCCTACCCACACAAGTGAGGTATCATTTTTATCGGGAGACTTGGGGGAACGCCGGGTGGAAAGAAATTTGTGGCTCCTCTCAGATTCCAGAACTTTCTGTCACCGAAATGTGAGGAAAACTTGTTTTTTTAGCCACTTTTTGAGGTTTGCAAAGGATTCTGGGTAACAGAACCTGGTCCGAGCCCCGCGAGTCACCCCTCCTTGGATTGCCCTAGGTCTCTAGTTTTCAGAAATGCACAGGTTTGGTAGGTTTCCCTAGGTGCCGGCTGAGCTAGAGGCCAAAATCTACAGGTAGGCACTTCTCAAAAAACACCTCTGTTTTCCTCCAAAAATTTTGATGTGTCCACGTTGCGCTTTGGGGCGTTTCCTGTCGCGGGCGCTAGGCCTACCCACACAAGTGAGGTATCATTTTTATCGGGAGACTTGGGGGAACGCAGGGTGGAAGGAAATTTGTGGCTCCTCTCAGATTCCAGAACTTTCTGTCACCGAAATGTGAGGAAAACTTGTTTTTTTTAGCCACTTTTTGAGGTTTGCAAAGGATTCTGGGTAACAGAACCTGGTCCGAGCCCCGCAAGTCACCCCTCCTTGGATTCCCCTAGGTCTCTAGTTTTCAGAAATGCACAGGTTTGGTAGGTTTCCCTATGTGCCGGCTGAGCTAGAGGCCAAAATCTACAGGTAGGCACTTTGGAAAAAACAGCTGTGTTTTCTATAAAAAAAATAGGATGTGTCCATGTTGTGTTTTGGGGCATTTCCTGTCGCGGGCACTAGGCCTACCCACACAAGTGAGGTATCATTTTTATCGGGAGACTTGGGGGAACACAGAATAGCAAAACAAGTGTTATTGCCCCTTATCTTTCTCTACATTTTTTCCTTCCAAATATAAGAGAGTGTGTAAAAAAGACGTCTATTTGAGAAATGCCCTGCAATTCACATGCTAGTATGGGCACCTCGGAATTCAGCGATGTGCAAATAACCACTGCTCCTCAAAACCTTATCTTGATCCCATTTTGGAAATGCAAAGGTTTTCTTGATACCTCTTTTTCACTCTTCATATTTCAGCAAATGAATTGCTGTATACCCAGTATAGAATGAAAACCAACTGCAGGGTGCAGCTTATTTATTGGCTCTGGGTACCTAGGGTTCTTCATGAACCTACAAGCCCTTTATATCCCCGCAACCAGAAGAGTCCAGCAGACAAAACGGTATATTGCTTTCAGAAATCTGACATCGCAGGAAAAAGTTACAGAGTAAAACATAAAGAAAAATGGCTGTTGTTTTCAGCTCAATTTCAATATTTTTTTATTTCAGCTGTTATTTTCTGTAGGAAAACCTTGTAGGATCTACACAAATGACCCCTTGCTGAATTCAGAATGTTGTCTAGTTTTCAGAAATGTTTAGCATTCCGGGATCCAGCATTGGTTTCACACCCATTCCTGTCACTAACTGGAAGGAGGCTGAAAGCACCAAATATAGTAGAAATGGGGTATGTCCCAGTAAAATGCCAAATTTGTGTTGAAAAATTCGGTTTTCTGATTCAAGTCTGCCCGTTCCTGAAAGGTGGGAAGATAGTGATTTCAGCACCAGAAACCCTTGGTTGATGGCATTTTCAGGGAAAAAACCACAAGCCTTCTTCGGCAGCCCTTTTTTCCCCTTTTTTTGGAAAAAACAAAGTTTTCACTGTATTTTGGCTATTTTCTTGGTCTCCTCCAGGGTAAACCACAAACTCTGGGTACCATTAGAATCCCTAGGATGTTGGAAAAAAAGGACGCAAATTTGGCGTGGTTAGCTTATGTGGACAAAAAGTTATGAAGCCCTAAGCGCGAACTACCCCAAATAGCCAAAAAAGGGCTCAGCACTGGGGGGGAAAAGGCCCAGCAGCTAAGGGGTTAATCACCTTTATGGAGTTCAGAGAGCACTTAACAATCTGCCTAGAAGGTCCCTTCATATGAGTGCCTGTTTGGAACTCAAATGTATGTTCCAGATCTTGATGATCCTGGATTGGAGGCGGCAGAAACTCTCTTTGACATAAATGAACGTGTCACTGTCTTACAGGAATTACAACAGTTCTGTGATGACAACTCTTCAGCCAGTGCTGCCTCCACAGGAATGAAGGATGTACCTGTAATGCCTACTGGCTTGATTCCCAGAGTGGGGGATCTAGTACGTGAAAAGGTTGCTGTGAAAAAGGAATTTGGTCCTTCTTATTGTGCACTTGTCACAGTCTTGGGAATACAAGGTACCAGAACTGTCATTCTACCACCGTTGGCAGATGCCAAGGAAAATTGTTTTGTCTCCTTCAACAATGTCAAACTACACCATGTGGCCGATCATGCACTGCAGACCAAGAGGAACATCCAGTAGTTCCAGAATCCCTCTAACGGTCAGGATGTGCCTCTACAAGTTGTAAGCAGCAACACCAACACCTCTCCGAGCTTGGGGAGGGTGGAAAATGATCTTGCATTGGTTCCACCAAAAACAAATAATACAGAAATAGTGGATCAATTTGATACAGCTTCAACACAGACGGATGGTGCTATTTATTCTGTGCCACTGCGGGAAACACCAACTACACCAACTAACACAGCTCCAGTCTTTGCACGAACTGCCTCTGGATATTTTGCCGACATCAATGCTGACGTCTCCGATTCATTCGCCTCTTCAACACCTGAACCATCGAAAACATGCAAGCTGATAAACTGGCTTAAAGTAACTTACTTCATCACTTTCTTTTTATTAATACATGATCATTTTCTTCCTGAAAGATCAACAGTTGAACTGGTGGATGAGGTCCTAAAAACACATTTTTCATCACACAAATTCTGTAGTGACTTGTCCTTTGTGAACATTTCCGCTATACCAATTCCTGATGGGATTGTTTGGGATAAAGTAAGATTTGATATATGCGGCCCTACGGAGGTCATTCAAATACCATATGTGTTCAAACTTTCAATGAATGATATAATAATACCAGGCATTGTTTCTGATGATTGGGATGTGAAAACAGCTGATTCTATGATGACTGAATTGCAGTATTATACTGTATTTGAAAATGAAGATGTTTATCAATCCAAAGAAAATTATAGTGATATGTTTTGCTATAATTATTATGGGCACCATATCATACACAGAGAGAGCAGTCTAAAAACTGTTTTTAATTATACACCATGGGAACATTGTCCGACTCCACTGCAAGGGAGTTCCAAAACGTATTCGGAAAAGTTTACATATTTCTCTGGGCATGATGTTAGAAATGCTGAGTTGTTTTATTTTAAATTGTCACCTACTGAAAACATAGGCATATTATTGACAAATACAAAGTTTGAATTTTCGGATTCCTTTGTTTCCCTGTTGACTATAGAAGTCTATGAATATCGGCTGAAGTTGATTGACTTGAAAAGTGTGTAGGGAACTAGACATTGGCAAATTAGGGGGAAGTAAGCTTTATTCAGAGCATGCCTGACACCTGTTCAAATGATATTTTTAAATGAAACTGTACACCAAACAAGTTGTGTAGGCTGAGCAAAGATCAAGGAATTGAACACGCCCAGTATACCTGCCCCTGCAACATTTTATAAATGACAAAAATATCCAAATACAACAGAAAATGAGCTCGAATGACTGGGTCCAGAATGGTATATTTAAGCTCTTATTACGACCCTGGCGGTCGGCAGTAATTTGGGGAAAGGTACTGCCAACAGGATGGCCGTACCTTTTCCCAAATTATGACATTGGTGGTTTGGCTCAAGCCAAACCGCCAATGTAACACTTCGACCACCAGGGTGGTAGAGGCCCCCTGGCTGGAGACTCTGGTCTCCAGCCAGGCGGCCGTCACAATCCCACATTTGGGATTATGACCCCACCTACCGCCATGGTTTTCATGGCAAGCATACCACCATGAAAACCATGGCTGTAGGCACTATCAGTGCCAGGGAATTCCTTCCCTGGCACTGACAGGGGTCTCACCTGCCCTCCTGCCCATCCCCAGAGTCATCCCCCACCATCCATCTCCCTCTCCTGCCCCCCCCACATTTACACACCGACACGTGCACACATATACACACATAAAAACATGCATACCCACATCCACCCACACATGCATACAGACATACCGCAACACACACCAACACACACCAACATACTTTGTCGCACACATGCATTCACAACACACACCATACACGTTCACTCACATTCAGTCATTTACTCACTCAGTCAATGCAACTCACATCCGCATGCATACCAAAACAGACACACACACCTCCACACACACACAACACCCCCACACACGCACGCAACACCCCCCTCTCCTGTCAGAGAACCCGACTTACCTGCTTGCAGGGGGTCCTCTGGCTGGAGACGGGACGCAGTGTTGCTGTCAGCAGCAGCATCCACCAGCAAAACAACACCAGGCCGTATCAGCGCCACCTTATTCCCTTCCTCTGCCATGACCGTCGACGGTAGTCCGCCAGCCTTCTGGCGGAATTCCATTGACTGTCATAATGCGGCTGGGCGGCTGGTAGCCACGGCGACAGTATGTTGGCAGCCGTGGCAGTAGGTGGCAGTTACCGCCAAAGTTGAAATGAGGGCTATAATGTTTCACTGACACGTCCTAGCGGCTGGTTATTGTTGCCAGTAGATACCAATGGGTGTCACCAACGTTTTATCAACTCCTCGGGGGGTTTTAGAACTAATAGGCCAGACCCTCGCTATATATCATCCGAACATGCGGGTATAGTTACAAAATACAGTGTATGGAAACTGTGCCAGCAATGGTTAAAGAACACCTCAGTCTCCTGTCAAATAATACTGATTTACAGGACTTCCTGTTAGGCCCCAGAAAACACTGCAGAACGCGTTTCTTATATGAAGTATATAATGAAATTTGGAAGCTTTCCCAACAAGAAGCAGCTGCCCGGTTAAGGCAAATAGACCAGGAAAATCTAAAAAAGGCATTAGCTGTTGTAGATAATGGGATTAATACCCTGTCGGACCGGATATACACCTTAAATAATATTGTCTCTTCTGCTATAGACATGATACAAACAGATATGTCTTCTTTACACCATGGACAGAGTCAGCTAAGGTCCATTATGCAGTTGGGTTAGGCACTTCAAACATAGAAGGCAGGTCGCATTCCCTGGCAACATGTCAGCACGAAGAAAATATTTTCTTCCTTTAATTTAACTCAACAATAACAATGGCTAAGAAAGAAGCAACTTTTGACATGCTAAACTTCGAAAAATTTGAAAAGTTGCCTTTTACGTTGCCTGAAATACCATCTGCTGAGTGGCTAATACACAGGGTCATTAATCGGCCTATTTCTATACTTCAATTCACCTCCTGTTTAAAACACATTCCGGTAGGCAGATATGAAAGGCTGGAAGATACTTACATCCATGAGGTGTAGGAGCTACCCTTCTCGTACAAATGTCTCAGTGACATGAAAGACCTCTTTTCTGATGGTTTGTAAACAGCTGTCCTTGCATGGGGTATGTAATGCATCTGCAGCAAATTTAGCTTGTTATCTGAAGGGAGTTCCAGTTCCCTTAATTAGACCTACGTTCCAGGTGCTTTCAAATGGCAGCTATGTTCTCCTCAATAGTGAAGACTGTTGTGGGATGCGTGCTGGAATAGTTTATGTTGTTTCGGTTTCTAAGATTGTTACATGCTGTGGGAATGTACTCTTCCCTCCCACCAAAATAAAAGAGGTAGCAGCCATCTGGCCTCACATTGCTACTTCTAATGTGAATTTAGACAAGTTGAACTTTTCTTTCCAATTCTTGAACTTCCAACTCTGAAAGATCTGAACTGAACCTTATAATTTCTGGAAGACGGTTCTGAACCGGTTCCTCTATAAAATCTATGTGGTAACTGTAGGAGGCTGGCCTGGTTTGTAGTGGTACCAAGGGGTACTTACACTCTGCACCAGGTCCAGTTATCCCTTAGTAGTGTAGAAGAGGTGTCTAGCAGCTTAGGCTGATAGAAAAGGTAGCTTAGCAGAGCAGCTTAGACTGAACTAGTAGACGTGTAAAGCTCCTACTATACCACTGGTGTCATATGCACAATATCATAAGAAAACACAATACACAGATATACTAAAAATAAAGGTACTTTATTTTTATGACAATATGCCAAAAGTATCTCAGTGAGTACCCTCAGTATGAGGATAGCAAATATACACAAGATATATGTACACAATACCAAAATTATGCAGTAATAGCAATAGAAAGCAATGCAAGCAATGTACAGTCACAATAGATTGCAATGAGAGCACATAGGTATGGGGGCAACACAAACCATACACTCTAGAAGTGGAATGCGAACCACAAATGGACCCCAAACCTATGTGAGCTTGTAGAGGGTCGCTGGGACTGTAAGAAAACAGTGAGGGTTAGAAAAATAGCCCACCCCAAGACCCTGAAAAGTGGGTGCAAAGTGCACCTAAGTTCTCCAGAGAGCACAGAAATCGTGATAGGGGAATTCTGCAAGGAAGACCAATACCAGCAATGCAACAACAATGGATTTCCGGACAAGAGCACCTGTGGAGCAAGGGGACCAAGTCCAAGAGTCACGATCAAGTCGGGAGTGGGCAGATGCCCAGGAAATGCCAGCTATGGGTGCAAAGAAGCTGCCACCGGATGGTAGAAGCTGTGGGTTCTGCAAGAACGAAGAGGGCTAGAAACTTCCCCTTTGGAGGATGGATGTCACACGTCGTGAAGAAGCTTGCCGAGGTGTTTCCGTGCAGAAAGACCGCAAACAAGCCTTGCTAGCTGCAAGGGTCACGGTTAGTGTTTTTGGATGCTGCTGTGGCCCAGGAGGGACCAGAATGTCGCCAAATGCGTGAGGAGACAGAGGGGGCGTCCAGCAAGAAAAAGAGCTCATTCAGAAGCAAGCAACACCCACAGAAGTGCCAGAAAAGGCACTACAAAGAAGAGTAAACCGGAGCTCACCCGAAGTCACAAAAGAAGGTCCCACGATGCCGGAGGACAACTCAGGAGGTCGTGCACTGCAGGTTAGAGTATCGGGGACCCAGGCTTGGCTGTGCACAAAGGAAATCCTGCAAGACTGCACAGCAGCCGGAGCAGCTGCAAATCATGCAGTACCCAGCAATGCAGTCTAGCGTGGGGAGGCAAGGACTTACCTCCACCAAACTTGGACTGAAGAGTCACTGGACTTTGGGAGTCACTTGGACAGAGTTGCTGAGTTCCATGGACCACGCTCGTCGTGCTGATAGGAGACCCAGAGGACCGGTGATGCAGTCTTTTGGTGCCTGCGGTTGCAGGGGGAAGATTCCGTCGACCCACGGAGATTTCTTCTGAGCTTCTAGTGCAGAGAGGAGGCAGATTACCCCCACAGCATGCACCACCAGGAAAGCAGTTGAGAAGGCAGCTGGATCAGCGATACAAGGTTGCAGTAGTCGTTTTTGCTACTTTGTTGCAGTTTTGGAGGTGTCCAGAGCAGTCAGCGGTCGATTCCTTGGCAGCAGGTGAAGAGAGAGATGCAGAGGAACTCTGATGAGCTCTTGCATTCGTTATCTAAAGAATTCCCCAAAGCAGAGATCCTAAATAGCCAGAAAAGGAGGTTTGGCTACCTAGGAAGGAGGATAGGCTAGCAACACAGGTAAGAGCCTATCAGAAGGAGTCTCTGATGTCACCTGCTGGCACTGGACACTCAGAGCAGTACAGTGTGCCAGCAGCACCTCTGTTTCCAAGATGGCAGAGGTCTGGAGCACACTGGAGGAGCTCTGGGCACCTCCCAGGGGAGGTGCAGGTCAGGGGAGTGGTCACTCCCCTTTCCTTTGTCCAGTTTCACGCCAGAGCAGTGCTGGGGGATCCCTGAACCGGTGTAGACTGGCTGATGCAGAGATGGGCACCATCTGTGCCCATCAAAGCATTTCCAGAGGCTGGGGGAGGATACTCCTCACCAGCCCTGACACCTTTTTCCAAAGGGGGGAGGGTGTAACACCCTCTCTCTGAGGAAGTCCTTTGTTCTGCCTTCCTGGGCCAAGCCTGGCTGGACCCCAGGAGGGCAGAAACCTGTCTGAGGGGTTGGCAGCAGCAGCAGCTGCAGTGAAACCTCGGGAAAGGTAGTTTGGCAATACCCGGGTCTGTGCTAGAGACTCGGGGATCATGGAATTGTCTCCCCAATGCCAGAATGGCATTGGGGTGACAATTCCATGATCTTAGACATGTTACATGACCATGTTCGGAGTTACCTTTGTGACGCTATACATATGTAGTGACATATGTATAGTGCACGCGTGTAATGGTGTCCCCGCACTCACAAAATCCGGGGAATTTGCCCTGAACAATGTGGGAGCACCTTGGCTAGTGCCAGGGTGCCCACACACTAAGTAACTTAGCACCCAACCTTTACCAGGTAAAGCCTAGACATATAGGTGACTTATAAGTTACTTAAGTGCAGTGGTAAATGGCTGTGAAATAACGTGGATGTTATTTCACTCAGACTGCAATGGCAGGCCTGTGTAAGAATTGTCAGAGCTCCCTATGGGTGGCAAAAGAAATGCTGCCGCCCATAGGGATCTCCTGGAACCCCAATAGCCTGGGTACCTCAGTACCATAGACTAGGGAATTATAAGGGTGTTCAAGTATGCCAATGTAAATTGGTGAAATTGGTCACTAGCCTGTTAGTGACAATTTGGAAAGAAATGAGAGAGCATAACCACTGAGGTTCTGGATAGCAGAGCCTCAGTGAGACAGTTAGTCATCACACAGGTAACACATACAGGGCACACTTATGAGCACTGGGGCACTGGCTGGCAGGGTCCCAGTGACACATGCAACTAAAACAACATATATACAGTGAAATATGGGGGTAACATGCCAGGCAAGATGGTACTTTCCTACACAACCCCCCCCCCAAACAAAGGACAATAAGACTAGCCATGACCTGTTGAGTCTTCATTGTCTAAGTGGAAATATCTGGAGAGTCCATCTGCATTGAAGTGGGTACTCACAGGTCTATGTTCCACTGTATAGTCCATTCCCTGTAGAGATATGGACCAACTCAACAATTTAGATTTTCACCTTTCATTTGTTTTAGCCAAAGTAGAGGTTTGTGGTCTGTCTGAACAATGAAGTGAGTGCCAAACAGGTATGGCCTCAACTTCTTCAGTGCCCAGACCACAGCAAAGGCCTCCCTCTCTATGGCAGACCAACGCTTTTCTCTAGGGGTCAACCTCCTGCTGATAAAAGCAACAGGTTGATCCTGGCCCTCATAATTAAGTTGTGATAAGACTGCCCCTACCCCTAATTCAGATGCATCAGTTTGGACAATTAATTTGTTGGAGTAACAGGGGCTTTTTAGGACAGGTGCAGAGCACATGGCCTGTTTCAGCTCCTCAAAAGCTTTTTGTCAGTTAACTGCCCACAATACCTTTTTAGGCATTTTCTTTGAAGTGAGGACATTAGGAGGGACTGTTATGGAACCATAGTTCTTTATAAACCTCCTGTGGTACCAAGTGAGGCCTAAGAAGGCTTTCACCGGAGTCTGAGTAGTAGGGGGAACCCAATCTATGAAAGTTTGGATTTTCCCCTGAAGTAGTGCAATCTGTTCTCCACCTACCAGGTGTCCCAGATAAACCACTTTCCCCTGCCCTATCTGGCACTTTGAAGCCTTGTTAGTGACGCCTGCCTTTTGCAGGGCCTCCAAAACTTTCCACAGGTGGACCAAGGTGATCTTCCCAGGTGGAGCTAAAGACAGCTATATCATCTAGATATGCTGCACTAAAAGCCTCCAAGCCTTGCAGGACTGTATTCACCAACCTCTGAAAAGTGGCAGGTGCATTTTTCAAACCAAAAGGCATTACTGTGAATTGGTAGTGCCCTCCAATGGTTGAAAATGCAGTTTTTGCTTTAGCATCCTCTGATAACTTGATCTGCCAATACCCTGCAGTCAAATCAAAGGTGCTTAGATACTTGGCAGATGCCAGTGTATCTATTAGCTCATCTGCCCTGGGTATAGGGTGAGCATCAGTTTTGGTTACCTGGTTGAGACCTCTGTAGTCTACATCAAAATCTCATTTCCCTTTTCCCATCTTTGGAATGAGGCTTTGGTACAAGTACCACAGGAGAGGCCCATGGACTTTCAGAGTGCTCAACCACTCCCAGTTCAAGCATTTTGTGAACTTCTTGTTTTATGCAGTTTCTGACATGGTCGGGCTGCCTATAGATCTTACTTTTGACAGCAAGCTGTCTCCAGTATCTATAGTGTGCTCACACCAAGAAGTGGTGCCTGGCACAGTAGAAAATAGTTCAGAAAACTGACCCAGGAGATTTATGCAGTGGTCTTTCTGCTCAGCAGTAAGACAATCTGCCAGAACTACACCTTCCACTAGAGCATCTTGTTCTGTGGAAGAGAAGAGATCAGGGAGAGGGTCACTCTCTTCTTCCTGTCCTTCATCTGTTGCCATGAGCAGGGTGGGATCAGCCCTGTCATAGTAGGGTTTTAGGCGATTGACATGGAGCACCCTAAGTGGACTCCTGGCAGTGCCCAAGTCAACCAAGTAGGTGACTTCTCGCTTCTTTTCAACAATGATCTGGGGTCCACTCCATTTGTCTTGGAGTGCTCTTGGGGCCACAGGCTCCAAGACCCACACCTTCCGTCCTGGTTGGTACTGAATCAGAACAGCCTTCTGGTCATGCCATTGCTTTTGGAGCTCTTGGCTGGCCTGAAGGTTTTTACTGGCCTTTTTCATGTAATCTGCCATTCTGGATCTTAGGCCGAGTACATAGTCTACTATGTCTTGCTTAGGAGCTTTTAAAGGTTGTTCCCAACCCTCTGTTACAAGTGTTAGGGGACCTCTTACAGGGTGTCCGAATAGGAGTACAAAGGGACTGAAGCCCACTCCTTTCTGGTGTACCTCCCTGTAAGCAAAAAGGAGGCAAGGTAAGAGGACATCCCATATCCTCCTGAGTTTTTCAGGGAGTCCCATTATCATTCCTTTGAGAGTTTTATTAAACCTCTCTACCAGTCCATTTGTTTGTGGATGATAAGGTGTGGTGAATTTGTATGTTACACCACATTCCTTCCACATGGCCTTCAAGTATGCAGACATAAAGTTGCTACCCCTGTCTGATACCACCTCTTTTGGGAAACTCACCCTGGAAAAGATTCCCAGGAGGGCTTTTGCCACTGCAGGTGCTGTAGTGGTCCTTAGAGGAATTGCTTCAGGATATCTTGTGGCATGGTCGACTACCACCAAGATAAACCTATTGCCTGAAGCAGTAGGAGGGTCAAGGGGGCCAACTATGTCAACCCCTACCCTTTCAAAGGGAACCCCAACCACAGGCAATGGAATAAGGGGAGCCTTTGGTGTGCCACCAGTCTTGCTACTGGCTTGGCAGGTCACAAAGGACTTACAAAAGTCTTTTGTGTCCTCTGACATCCTAGGCCAATGAAACAGGGGGAAAAGCCTTTCCCATGTTTTAATCTGACCCAAATGTCCAGCCAAGGGAATGTTGTGTGCTAGAGTTAGGAGGAACTCTCTGTATTGCAGGGGAATTACCACTCTCCTGGCAGCTGCAGGTTTTGGGTCCCTTGCCTCTGTATACAAGAGGTTGTCCTCCCAGTAAACTCTATGTGAGTCACTGACATCCCCATTTTGCTGTTTGACAGCTTGCTGTCTTAGGCCCTCTAATGTGGGACAGGTTTGCTGTGCCACACTCAGCTCCTCCCTGGCAGGCCCCCCTCCACCCAAAAGCTCAGCAGTGTCTGCTTCCAGCTCCTCTGGTGAAGGTTCTGCACAGGGGGGAAATTCTTCTTCCTCAGAAGTTGAATCATCTGTAGAGGGAGGGATAGTGGGTAGGGATTTACCCTTACTAACCCTAGCTTTAGGGAGCACTTGGTCAATTGTTCCAGGATCCAAGTCACCCTGTCCTTTTTGCTTTTTGGCCTGAGCCCTGGTTAAAGCAAAAATATGCCCAGGAATGCCCAGCATTGCTGCATGAGCCTCCAACTCCACTTCTGCCCAAGCTGATGTCTCTAAATCATTCCCTAGTAGACAGTCTACAGGTAAATCTGAGGCAACCACAACTTTCTTTGGACCAGTAACCCCCCCCCCCCCCCAATTGAGATTCACAACAGCCATGGGGTGGCTAAGAGTGTTGTTATGAGCGTCTGTCACTTGGTACTGGTGACCAAGTAGGTGTTGTTCAGGGTGTACCAGTTTCTCTATTACCATGGGAACACTGGCACATGTGTCCCTGTAGGCCTGAACCTCAACACCATTTATTAGGGGAAGTTGCTTGTACTTATCTATATTAAGGGGACAAGCAACCAAGGTGGCCAAATCAATGGCAGCTTTAGAGACTAGCACAGCCTCTGTGGTCTCCCTAACAAGACCAACCCCAACTAAATTACCAAAAGTGAGCCCAGCTACTCCCTTGGATTGGCTATTGGTAGGTTTGCTCCCACCACCACTGCTATTACTAGGGGCACTAGAGGTTGCAGTAGGGGTTGTGGTAGTTGGAGGCTTGGTGCTTTTCTTTGGAAGACTGGCATCAGTTGTCCAATGGTCTTTTACTTTACATAAATAGCACCATGGTTTCCTTACTTGATTAGAAGAGGATT
Source organism: Pleurodeles waltl (assembly GCF_031143425.1). Taxonomy (NCBI): domain Eukaryota; kingdom Metazoa; phylum Chordata; class Amphibia; order Caudata; family Salamandridae; genus Pleurodeles; species Pleurodeles waltl. The sequence continues at coordinate 36,162 of NC_090438.1, forward strand.
TGGACCCACCACCCCCACTAGAGTGTTTTTGTGGGCCTGATGATGACTCATTTTTAGATTTGTCCCCACCCTTGTCTGAAGACTTACCATCCTTCTTCTTGCCATCCTTGTCACCCCCTGTATGAACTTTTCTGTTCACTCTTGTTCTGACCCATTTGTCTGCCTTCTTTCCCAATTCTTGGGGAGAGGTCAGATCTGAGTCCACTAGATATTGGTGTAACAAGTCAGACACACAGTTATTCAGAATATGCTCTCTCAAGATCAGATTATACAGGCTTTCATAGTCAGAAACTTTACTGCCATGTAACCACCCCTACAAGGCCTTCACTGAATAGTCAACAAAGTCTACCAAGTCTTGTGAGGACTCTTCTCTGGTTTCTCTGAACTTAATCCTGTATTGTTCAGTGGTTAAGCCAAATCCATCCAAAAGTGCATTCTTCAAAACTGTAAAATTATTGGCATCACTTTCCTTCACAGTAAGGAGCCTATCCCTACCCTTTCCACTGAAAGATAGCCAAAGGATAGCAGCCCACTGCCTTTGAGGGACCCCCTGTGCAATACATGCCCTCTCAAGTGCATCAAACCACTTGTTAATGTCATCCCCCTCCTTGTAAGGAGAAACTATCTTATGCAGATTCCTAGAATCATGTTCTTTCACAGGATTACTATCTGGAATACTGCTGCTGCCACCATGGGTCCTAACCTCAACCTCTGTTTTTCTTTTTCTAAGTCTAGAGATTCCCTGTCTAGAGCCAGCTGTTGCTGTTTAAGCTTCAGCCTGGACTCTTCCACTCTCAATCTATTGAGCTCCCTTTCTAACAGTCTGTCATCAGGGTGGGTGGTTTGGGAATGCTTTGACACAGAAGAATGATGAGAATGCTCAGAGGGAGATCTGCCCCAAACAGTTGGCACCCTAACAACCTGGCCTGCAGGAATAAAGTCATCCCTTCTGTGATGTGAGCTCACATTACTACCAGCTATGCTAGGTGGTCTGCTAAGGGGCAGGTTGGGAAGGTCACCTTCTAACACTTTAACTGGGGGCTCCCCTGAGTCAGAGTGTGAACTATCTCCTAACATCTCAATGGAAGTGCCAGCTAAGGCCTTATCATTCTCAATAAGCATGTTAGACAATAATTCTCTAGAGGGATTCTTTCCCACCCCTAAACCTCTATCAATGCAGAGAGTCCTTAAACGCTTCCAGTTAAGGTGGTCATAAGCTGAGCTGACCAAGTTAGTAGAAGTTCATACATCAGACATGATAGAAAAAGGTTTAGGGACAGATAAAAGAGAAAAAAAGTTTCAGGACTTTTTAAGGAATCAGAAAAAAAAGCTTTTTCAACTTTTAGAAACTTTTTGAAAGTTTTAGGAGTACTTTTCAGCACTTAGCAGAGTAAGAGAAGAAAAGTGTAGGAGGCTGGACTGGCTTGTAGTGAGTACCAAGGGGTACTTGCACCTTGCACCAGGCCCAGTTATCCCTTATTAGTGTATAGGGTGTCTAGCAGCATAGGCTGATAGATAATGGTAGCTTAGCAGAGCAGCTTAGGCTGAACTAGGAGACTAGTGAAGCTCCTACAGTACCACTAGTGTCACTTGCACAATATCATAAGAAAACACAATACACAGTTATACTAAAAATAAAGGTACTTTATTTTTATGACAATATGCCAAAGTATCTCAGAGTGTACCCTCAGAGTGAGGATAGCAAATATACACAAGTTATATGTACACAGTACTAAAAATATGCAGTATAGTCTTAGAAAACAGTGCAAACAATGTATAGTTACAACAGGATGCAATGGAAGCACATAGGGATAGGGGCAACACAAACCATATACTCCAAAAGTGGAATGCGAACCACGAATGGACCCCAAACCTATGTGACCTTGTAGAGGGTCGCTGGGACTATTAGAAAATAGTAAGGGTTAGAAAAATAGCCCACCCCAAGACCCTGAAAAGTGAGTGCAAAGTGCACTAAAGTTCCCCAGAGGACAAAGAAGTCGTGATAGGGGAATTCTGCAGGAAAGACACAAACCAGAAATGCAACAATGATGGATTTCCAGTCGAGGGTACCTGTGGAACAAGGGGACCAAGTCCAAAAGTCACAAGCAAGTCAGAGATGGGCAGATGCCCAGGAAATGCCAGCTGTGGGTGCAAAGAAGCTGCTACTGGACAGTAGAAAATTAGGATTCTGCAGGAACGACAAGGGCTAGAGACTTCCCATTTGGAGGATGGATCCCGCACTCCGTGGAGAGTCGTGCAGAAGTGTTTTCCCGCCGAAAGACCGCCAACAAGCCTTGCTAGCTGCAAATCATGCGGCAAGGGTTTTTGGATGCTTCTGTGGCCCAGGAGGGACCAGGATGTCGCCAATTGCGTCTGGGGACAGAGGGGGCGTAGAGCAAGACAAGGAGCCCTCTCAGCAGCAGGTAGCACCCGCAGAAGTGCCAGAAACAGGCACTACGAGGATGCATGAAACGGTGCTCACCCGAAGTTACACAAAGAAGTCGCCGGAGACCAACTTAGAAAGTCGTGCAATGCAGGTTAGAGTGCCGTGGATCCAGGCTTGGCTGTGCACAAAGGATTTCCGCCGGAAGTGCACGGAAGCTGGAGTAGCTGCAAAAGACGCGGTTCCCAGCAATGCAGTCTGGCGTGGGGAGGCAAGGACTTACCTCCACCAAACTTGGACTGAAGAGTCACTGGACTGTGGGAGTCACTTGGACAGAGTTGCTGGATTCAAGGGACCTCGCTCGTCGTACTGAGAGGAGACCCAAGGGACCAGTAATGCAGTTCTTTGGTGACTGCGGTTGCAGGGGGAAGATTCCGTCGACCCACGGGAGATTTCTTTGGAGCTTCTAGTGCAGAGAGGAGGCAGATTACCCCCACAGCATGCACCACCAGGAAAACAGTCGAGAAGGCGGCAGGATCAGCGTTACAGAGTTGCAGTAGTCGTCTTTGCTACTTTGTTGCAGTTTTGCAGGCTTCCAGCGCGGTCAGCAGTCGATTCCTTGGCAGAAGGTGAAGAGAGAGATGCAGAGGAACTCTGATGAGCTCTTGCATTCGTTATCTACGGAAATCCCCAAAGCAGAGACCCTAAATAGCCAGAAAAGATGGTTTGGCTACTTAGGAGAGAGGATAGGCTAGCAACACCTGAAGGAGCCTATCAGAAGGAGTCTCTGATGTCACCTGGTGGCACTGGCCACTCAGAGCAGTCAAGTGTGCCAGCAGCACTTCTGTTTCTAAAATGGCAGAGGTCTGGAGCACACTGGAGGAGCTCTGGACACCTCCCAGGGGAGGTGCAGGTCAGGGGAGTGGTCACTCCCCTTTCCTTTGTCCAGTTTCGCGCCAGAGCAGGGCTAAGGGGTCCCTGAACCGGTGTAGACTGGCTTATGCAGAAATGGGCACATCTGTGCCCATGAAAGCATTTCCAGAGGCTGGGGGAGGCTACTCCTCCCCTGCCTTCACACCATTTTCCAAAGGGAGAGGGTGTAACACCCTCTCTCAGAGGAAGTCCTTTGTTCTGCCATCCTGGGACAAGGCTGGCTTGACCCCAGGGGGGCAGAAACCTGTCTGAGGGGTTGGCAGCAGCAGCAGCTGCAGTGAAACCCCTGAAAAGGCAGTTTGGCAGTACCAGGGTCTGTGCTACAGACCACTGGGATCATGGGATTGTGCCAACTATGCCAGGATGGCATAGAGGGGGCAATTCCATGATCATAGACATGTTACATGGCCATATTCGGAGTTACCATTGTGAAGCTACATATAGGTAGTAACCTATATGTAGTGCACGCGTGTAATGGTGTCCCCGCACTCACAAAGTCCGGGGAATTGGCCCTGAACAATGTGGGGGCACTTTGGCTAGTGCCAGGGTGCCCTCACACTAAGTAACTTTGCACCTAACCTTTACTAGGTAAAGGTTAGACATATAGGTGACTTATAAGTTACTTAAGTGCAGTGTAAAATGGTTGTGAAATAACGTGGAAGTTATTTCACTCAGGCTACAGTGGCAGGCCTGTGTAAGAATTGTCAGAGCTCCCTATGGGTGGCAAAAGAAATGCTGCAGCCCATAGGGATCTCCTGGAACCCCAATACCCTGGGTACCTCAGTACCATATACTAGGGAATTATAAGGGTGTTCCAGTAAGCCAATGTAAATTGGTAAAATTGGTCACTAGCCTGTTAGTGACAATTTGAAAGAAATGAGAGAGAATAACCACTGAGGTTCTAGATAGCAGAGCCTCAGTGAGACAGTTAGTCACTACACAGGTAACACAGTCAGGCACACTTATGAGCACTGGGGCCCTGGCTGGCAGGGTCCCAGTGACACATACAACTAAAACAACATATATACAGTGAAAAATGGGGGTAACATGCCAGGCAAGATGGTACTTTCCTACACAACCCCCCCCCCAAACGAAGGACAATAAGACTAGTCATTCCCTGATGGGTCTTCATTGTCTAAGTGGAAATATCTGGAGAGTCCATCTGCATTGGAGTGGCTACTCCCAGGTCTATGTTCCACTGTATAGTCCATTCCCTGTAGGGATATGGACCACCTCAACAATTTAGGATTTTCACCTTTCATTTGTTTTAGCCAAAGTAGAGGTTTGTGGTCTGTTTAAACAATGAAGTGAGTGCCAAACAAGTATGGCCTCAACTTCTTCAGTGCCCAGACCACAGCAAAGGCCTCCCTCTCAATGGCAGACCAACGCTTTTCTCTAGGGGTCAACCTCCTACTAATAAAAGCAACAGGTTGATCCTGGCCCTCAGAATTAAGTTGTGATAGGACTGCCCCTACTCCTAATTCAGATGCATCAGTTTGGACATAGAATTTTTTAGAGTACCAAGGGCTTTTCAGGACAGGTGCAGAGCACATGGCCTGCTTCAGCTCCTCAAAAGCTTTCTGACAGTTTGCTGTCCATAATACCTTTTTAGGCATTTTCTTGGATGTGAGGTCATTAAGAGGGGCTGCAATGGAGCCATAGTTATTAATGAACCTCCTGTAATACCCAGTGAGGCCTAGGAAGGCTCTCACTTGAGTCTGAGTAGTAGGGGGAACCCAATCAATAATTGTTTGGATTTTCCCCTGAAGTGGTGCAATCTGTTCCCCACCAACAATGTGTCCCAGATAAACCACCTTAACCTGCCCTATCTGGCACTTTGAAGCCTTGATAGTGAGGCCTGCCTTTTGCAGGGCCTCCAAAACTTTCCATAGGTGGACCAGGTGATCATCCCAGCTGGAGCTAAAGACAGCTATATCGTCCAAATATGCTGCACTGAAAGCTTCCAGCCCTTGCAGGACTGTGTTCACCAACCTCTGAAAAGTGGCAGGAGCATTTTTCAATCCAAAAGGCATTACTGTGAATTGGTAATGTCCTCCAATGGTTGAAAATGCAGTTTTAGGTTTAGCATCTTCTGATAATTTGATCTGCCAATACCCTCCAGTCAAATCAAAAGTGCTTAGATACTTCTATCTATACTATCTATGAGCTCATCTGCCCTGGGTATAGGGTGAGCATCAGTTTTGGTTACCTGGTTGAGACCTCTTTAGTCTACACAAAACCGCATTTCCTTCTTTCCATCTTTGGAATGGGGTCTTGGTACAAGTACCACAGGAGAAGCCCATGGACTTTCAGAGTGCTCAACCACTCCTAGTTCTAACATTTTCTGCACCTCTTGCTTTATGCAGTCTCTGACATGGTCAGGCTGCCTATAGATCTTACTTTTGACAGGCAAGCTGTCTCCAGTATCTATAGTGTGCTCACATCAAGAAGTGGTACCTGGCACAGTAGAGAAGAGTTCAGAAAACTGACCCAGGAGATGTATGCAATGGTCTTTCTGCTCAGCAGTAAGACAATCAGCCAAAACTACCCCCTCCACTAGAACATCTTGTTCTGTGGAAGAGAAGAGATCAGGAAGAGGATCACTGTCTTCTTCTTGTCCCTCATCAGTTGCCATGAGCAGGGTGAGATCAGCCCTGTCATAGTAGGGTTTCAGGCGATTGACATGGAGCACCCTAAGGGGACTCCTGGCAGTGCCTAGGTCAACTAAGTAGGTGACTTCACCCTTCTTTTCAACAATTGTGTGGGGTCCACTCCATTTATCTTGGAGTTCTCTTGGGGCCACAGGCTCCAAGACCCACACTTTCTGCCCTGTTTAGTACTGAACCAAAACAGCCTTCTGATCATGCCATTGCTTCTGGAGCTCTTGGCTGGCCTGATGGTTTTTACTGGCCTTTTTCGTGTACTCAGCCATCCTTGATCTGAGGCCAAGTACATAATCCACAATATCTTGTTTTGGTGCTTTTAAAGGTTGTTCCCAACCCTCCTTGACAAGTGTTAGTGGACCCCTAACAGGGTGTCCAAAAAGAAGTTCAAAGGGGCTAAAGCCCACTCCTTTCTGGGGTAACTCCCTGTAGGCAAAAAGGAGGCATGATAAAAGGATATCCCATCTCCTGCGGAGTTTTTCAGGGAGACCCATAATCATGCCTTTGAGAGTTTTGTTAAATCTCTCCACAAGTCCATTTGTTTGTGGATGATAGGGTGTAGTGAACTTATAAGTCACACCACACTCCTTCCACATGGCCTTTAAGTAAGCAGACATGAAATTGCTTCCCCTGTCTGATACCACCTCTTTTGGGAAGCCCACCCTGGAAAATATTCCCAGGAGGGCCTTTGCCACTGCAGGAGCTGTAGTGGTCCTAAGAGGAATTGCTTCAGGATATCTGGTGGCATGGTCCACTACCACCAAGATAAACCTATTGCCTGAAGCAGTAGGAGGGTCAAGGGGGCCAACTATGTCAACCCCTACCCTTTCGAAGGGAACCCCAACCACAGGCAGTGGAATAATGGGTGCCTTTGGAGTGCCACCTGTCTTGCCACTGGCTTGACAGGTTTCACAGGACTTACAAAAATCTTTTGTGTCCTCAGACATTCTAGGCCAATGAAACAAGGGAACCAGCCTGTCCCAAGTTTTCATTTGCCCCAAATGTCCTGCTAGGGGAATGTCGTGAGCAAGAGTTAGGAGGAACTTTCTGTACTCCTGAGGAATCACTAATCTCCTGGCAGCTCCAGGTTTAGGATCCCTTGCCTCAGTGTACAAGATGTTGTCCTCCCAGTAAACTCTGTGAGAGTCACTAACATCCCCATTAGCCTGTTTGACAGCTTGCAGTCTTAGACCCTCTAGTGTGGGACAGGTCTGCTGTGCCAAACTCAGCTCCTCCCTGGCAGGCCCCACTTAACCCAAAAGCTCAGCAGTGTCTGCTTCCAGCTCCTCTGGTGAAGGTTCTACACAGGGTGGGAATTCTTCTTCCTCTGAAGTTGAATCCACTGTAGAGGGAGGGATAGTAGGTAGTGATTTACCTTTGCTACCCATAGCTTTAGGGAGCACTTGGTCCATTATTCCAGAATCCAAGTTTCCCTGTCCTTTTTGTTTTTTGGCCTGAGCCCTTGTCAAAGCAAAGATATGCCCTGGAATGCCCAGCATTGCTGCATGAGCCTCCAACTCCACTTCTGCCAAAGCTGATGTCTCTAAATCATTCCCTAATAGACAGTCTACAGGTAAATCTGAGGAAACCACAACTTTCTTTGGGCCAGTAACCCCCCCCCCAGTTGAGATTTACAACAGCCATGGGGTGGCTAAGGGTGTTGTTGTGAGCATCGGTTACTTGGTACTGGTGACCAAGTAGGTGTTGTTCAGGGTGGACCAGTTTCTCTATCACCATTGTGACACTGGCACCAGTGTCCCTGTAGGCCTGAACCTCAACACCATTTATTAGGGGTAGTTGCTTGTACTTATCCATGTTAAGGGGACAAGCAACCAAGGTGGCTAAATCAATAGCCCCCTCAGAGACTAACACAGCCTCTGTGGTCTCCCTAATCAGACCAACCCCAACTGAGTTACCAAAGGTGAGCCCAGCTACTCCCTTAGATTGGCTATTAGTAGGTTTGCTCCCACCACCACTGCTATTAGAAGGGACACTAGGTGTAGCAGTAGGGGTTGTAGTGGTAGGAGGCTTGGTGCTTTTCTTTGGACAACTGGGATCTGTTGTCCAATGGCCTTTTATTTTACATAAATAGCACCATGGTTTCTTTTCCTTGTTTTGATTTGAAGAGGATTTGGGCCCACCACCCCCACCAGAGTGTTTTTGTGGGCCTGATGAAGACTCATTTTGAGATTTGTCCCCACCCTTGTCAGAAGACTTACCATCCTTCTTCTTAGTGCCATCTTTGTCACCCCCTGTATGAACTTTTCTGTTCACCCTTGTTCTGACCCATTTGTCTGCCTTCTTTCCCAATTCTTGGGGAGAGGTCAGATCAGAGTCCACCAAGTACTGGTGCAACAAATCAGACACACAATTATTAAGAATATGCTCTCTCAGGATCAAGTTATACAGGATGTCATAATCAGTAACTTTACTGCCATGTAACCACCCCTCCAAGGCCTTCAATGAATGGTCAACGAAATCAACCCAGTCTTGTGAAGACTCCTTTTTGGTCTCTCTGAACTTTATCCTGTATTGTTCAGTGGTTAAGCCATAACCATCCAGGAGTGCATTCTTAAGAACTTTGTAATCATTGGCTTCACTTTCTTTCACAGTAAGGAGCCTATCCCTACCTTTTCCACTAAATGATAGCCATAGGATAGCAGCCCACTGCCTTTGAGGGACATCCTGTACAACACAGGCCGTCTCAAGTGCAGCAAACCACTTGTTAATGTCATCCCCCTCCTTATAAGGGGGAACTATCTTATGCAGATTCCTGGAATCATGCTCTTTTGCAGGATGACTATGGGGAATACTGCTGCTGCCACCATGGGTTTCTAAACCCAACTTCTGTTTTTCCTTCTCTAGTTCTAAGGACTGTCTATCCAAATCCAGCTGTTGCTTTTTAAGCTTCAGTCTGGTTTGTTCCACTCTCAACTTATTGAGTTCCCTTTCTAACATTCTGTCATCAGGGTTGGTGGGAGGGACATGTCTTGAAACAGAGGTATGATGAGAATGAACAGAAGGAGAACTGTCCCTTATAGAAGACACCCTAACAGCTTGGTTAACAGAAACATCACTTCTACTGTGGTGAGAAGGAATACTCTTGCTATGATGTGAGACAACACTATCTGTATGGTGTGACTCTACATCAGTACCAACTATGTTAGACTGTCTAGTAATGGGCAGGCTCTGAAGATTCTTTCCTGAATCTTTTCCTAGGGGTATCCCTGGATCAGATTGGGAACCATTGGCTACTTTTTCAACAGGTGGGGCCCTTTTGGCCTTATCTTGTTCTCTAAGCATGTTAAGCAACAATTCCAAGGGAGGATTCTTCCCTACACTCAAACCTCTTTCTATGCAGAGACTCCTTGCTCCTTTCCAGCTAAGGTGATCATATGCAATTTTGGACAGATCAACATTTTGGCCTGTGCCAGACATTTTTTAGAAAGAGTTTAAGTGATAGACAAAGAGAAAAAAGTTTTCAGAACTTTTAGAAAGACAGAAAAAAAAACTTTCTAAACTTTTAAGAACTTTTTAGAAAGTTTAGAAGTACTTTTCAGCACTTAGAAAAGAGTGAAAAGAGGAAATGCAAAAACATTTTAGTTATGTGTACACACACTGAACTTGTTTTGTATATTTTTCTCTTATGAAAAGTACAATGACAAAAGTGGTAAGTAGTCTCAAAGCACTTATCTCACCACTGCACAACCAATGTAGGAGGTTGGACTGGCTTGTAGTGAGTACCAAGGGGTACTTGCACCAGGCCCAGTTATCCCTTATTAGTGTATAGGGTGTCTAGCAGCATAGGCTGATAGATAATGGTTGCTTAGCAGAGCAGCTTAGGCTGAACTAGGAGACGAGTGAAGCTCCTACAGTACCACTAGTGTCACTTGCACAATATCATAAGAAAACACAATACACAGTTATACTAAAAATAAAGGTACTTTATTTTTATGACAATATGCCAAAGTATCTCAGAGTGTACCCTCAGTATGAGGATAGCAAATATACACAAGTTATATGTACACAATACCAAAAATATGCAGTATAGTCTTAGAAAACAGTGCAAACAATGTATAGTTACAATAGGATGTAATGGGGACACATAGGGATAGGGGCAATACAAACCATATACTCCAAAAGTGGAATGCGAACCACGAATGGACTCCAAACCTATGTGACCTTGTAGAGGGTCGCTGGGACTATTAGAAAATAGTAAGGGTTAGAAAAGTAGCCCACCCCAAGACCCTTATAAGTGAGTGCAAAGTGCACTAAAGTTCACCAGAGGACAAAGAAGTCGTGATAGGGGAATTCTGCAGGAAAGACACAAACCAGCAATGCAACAACGATGGATTTCCAGTCGAGGGTACCTGTGGAACAAGGGGACCAAGTCCAAAAGTCACAAGCAAGTCGAAAATGGGCAGATGCCCAGGAAATGCCAGCTGTGGGTGCAAAGAAGCTGCTACTGGACAGTAGAAACTTAAGATTCTGCAGGAACGACAAGGGCTAGAGACTTCCCCTTTGGAGGGTGGATCCCCTACGCCATGGAGAGTCGTGCAGAAGTATTTTCCTGCCGATAGACCGCCAACAAGCCTTGCTAGCTGCAAATTGTGCGGCAAGGGTTTTTGGATGCTGCTGTGGCCCAGGAGAGACCAGGATGTCGCCAATTGCGTCTGAGGACAGAGGGGGCGTCGTGCAAGACAAGGAGCCCTATCAGCAGCAGGTAGCACCTGCAGAAGTGCCAGAAACAGGCACTACGAGGATGTGGGAAACAGTGCTCACCCGAAGTTACACAAAGGAGTCCTACGTCGCCGGAGACCAACTTAGAAAGTCGTGCAATGCAGGTTAGAGTGCCGTGGACCCAGGCTTGGCTGTGCACAAAGGATTTCCGCCGGAAGTGCACGGAAGCCGGAGCAGCTGCAAAAGACGCAGTTACCAGCAATGCAGTCTGGCGTGGGGAGGCAAGGACTTACCTCCACCAAACTTGGACTGAAGAGTCACTGGACTGTGGGAGTCACTTGGACAGAGATGCTGGATTCAAGGGACCTCGCTCGTGGTACTGAGAGGAGACCCAAGGGACCGGTAATGCAGTTCTTTGGTGCCTGCGGTTGCAGGGGGAAGATTCCGTCGACCCACAGGAGATTTCTTCGGAGCTTCTAGTGCAGAGAGGAGGCAGATTACCCCCACAGCATGCACCACCAGGAAAACAGTCGAGAAGGCGGCAGGATCAGCGTTACAGAGTTGCAGTAGTCGTCTTTGCTACTTTGTTGCAGTTTTGCAGGCTTCCAGCGCAGTCAGCAGTCGATTCCTTGGCAGAAGGTGAAGAGAGAGATGCAGAGGAACTCTGATGAGCTCTTGCATTCGTTATCTAAGGAAATCCCCAAAGCAGAGACCCTAAATAGCCAGAAAAGATGGTTTGGCTACTTAGGAGAGAGGATAGGCTAGCAACACAGATAAGAGCCTATCAGAAGGAGTCTCTAATGTCACCTGCTGGCACTGGCCACTCAGAGCAGTCCAGTGTGCCAGCAGCACCTCTGTTTCCAAGATGGCAGAGGTCTGGAGCACACTGGAGGAGCTCTGGGCACCTCCCCTGGGAGGTGCAGGTCAGGGGAGTGGTCACTCCCCTTTCTTTTGTCCAGTTTCGCGCCAGAACAGGGCTGGGGGATCCCTGAACCGGTGTGGACTGACTTATGCAGAGATGGGCACCATCTGTGCCCATCAAAGCATTTCCAGAGGCTGGGGGAGGCTACTCCTCCCCAGTCCTGACAACTTTTTCCAAAGGGAGAGGGTGTAACACCCTCTCTCTGAGGAAGTCCTTTAATTCGCCTTCCTGGGCCAAGCCTGGCTGGACCCCAGGAGGGCAGAAACCTGTCTGAGGGGTTGGCAGCAGCAGCAGCTGAAGTGAAACCCCTGGAATGGTAGTTTGGCAGTACCCTGGTCTGTGCTAGAGACTCAGGGGATCATGGAATGGTCTCCCCAATGCCAGAATGGCATTGGGGTGACAATTCCATGATCTTAGAAATGTTACATGGCCATGTTCGGAGTTACCATTGTGACGCAATACATAGGTAGTGACCTATGTATAGTGCACGCGTGTAATGGTGTCCCCGCACTCACAAAGTCCGGGGAATTTGCCCTGAACGATGTGGGGGCATCTTGGCTAGTGCCAGGGTGCCCACACACTAAGTAACTTAGCACCCAACCTTTATCAGGTAAAGGTTAGACATATAGGTGACTTATAAGTTACTTAAGTGCAGTGGTAAATGGCTGTGAAATAACGTGTACGTTATTTCACTCAGGCTGCAGTGGCGGGCCTGTGTAAGAATTGTCAGAGCTCCCTATGGGTGGCAAAAGAAATGCTGCAGCCCATAGGGATCTCCTGGAACCCCAATACCCTGGGTACCTCAGTCCCATATACTAGGGAATTATAAGGGTGTTCCAGTATGCCAATGGGAATTAGTGAAATTGGTCACTAGCCTGTTAGTGACAATTTAGAGAGAGCATAACCACTGAGGTTCTGGTTTACAGAGCCTCATTGAGACAGTTAGTCATCACACAGGGAACACATACAGGGCACACTTATGAGCACTGGGGCCCTGGCTGGCAGGGTCCCAGTGACACATACACTAAAACAACATATATACAGTAAAATATGGGGGTAACATGCCAGGCAAGATGGTACTTTCCTACAATAGCTCCCACCAAGCAAAAAGCAAACAGCTACTTCCAGAGGGTGTGCACCTCGGGAGGTAGCAGGAGCCAGCCCTGGGGCGAGGCGATCCAAAGGGCAATAAAAGGCTTTAGGAGGTGCCTCTCTATTGCACTGGCCCGCCCTGGTGAGGTTGTGGTCCCAGGGGCCATATATGGCCCTGGAGGTGGGCTATGAAGCACCCCTCCATGTTTCAAAATGTTTATGGCCCCTGGGAGGTGGTGGTCCCCAGGGACTCTTAAAATCATTTTGTAGCCCCGGGGAGGTGGTGGTTCCTGGGGCCCTGGAGTGGTCTGCAGGAACCCTCAATCAATTTTTAAATGTGTTGCCCCAGGGCAATGATGGTCTCTGGGGATGTGGGAGGCCTTGTGGCCCCTGCATACTTTAAATACATAGCCCCAGGGAGGTGGTGGTCCGTGGGGGATCCAGAGGATCCCTCCTATTATTTAGATAGTATATTGCCCAGGTAGGTGGTGGTCCCCAGGGCGCAGGGTGCTTTGTAAACTTAGCCCCGGCCTTGAAGATGGCAAGCCTCTGCCTTCTGATTTACGAAAGATGGCAAGCATCTTTAAATTGAACTTTTCCATTTTAATTGTGGGCCTTTATCATTTTAACAACAGCAGCACTGTGAGAACACCAATATTAAAAAACGTTTTTATATAGTCAAACAGATTTTTATCCTGGCAACATTTTCATATCTAAGACACATTTCTAATTAGTTGTTTTATTCAGAAAGAAGACATTATTTTCCAAGTATAAATCACTGTCATGAAAGTCAAGAAAGACTTCCTCTAATCCTATATTTTTAATCTGTAGTTTCCGTGCAATATAGTGAGCACTTGTTCTTGTGAAATGTACATCAGTAATCAATGCTTCTTTTATCTCTGCGTCCACTTTGTGCTCACACAATGGAACATGCATCATAAGCATCATTGCTTGTAATGTTAGTGATTGCCACTCAACACAATGTCAAGAACTCAGAAACAAGAATGAACCAATGGCTATTTTTTATTTTTCTTGGATTGTGAGTAGCATTCATTTTGTGAAGCTAGTATGTGTGACATGTGCGAGTGTCATAGATGGTAATTTTGTGTTTGTTGTCCATGTCTCCTTCTTGCTGCCCATGTGGTGACTGACAGCCATTTTGCGGGGCGTATATATGTGTGTATCTCTCATTGGCCAGTTTGTCTTTGTTCACCATCCCTCCTTCTTTACTGGCCATGTGGTGCGTGACCACCGTTTAGTGTAGCCTCTTTCTAGCATGGTTACCCCCACTTTTGGCCTGTTTGTGAGTGTTTGTCAGTGTGTTTTTACTGTGTCACTGGGATCCTGCTAGCCAGAACCCCAGTGCTCATAGTTTGTGGCCTGAATGTGTATGCCTGTGTAGTGCTTAACTGTGTCACTGAGGCTCTGCTGATCAGACCTTCAGTGCTTATGTTCTCTGCTTTTAAATTTGTCACTGTAGGCTAGTGACTTCATTTACCAATTTCAATTGGCACACTGGGCCCCCCTTATAAGTCTCTAGTATATGGTACCTGGTATTGTGGTTCCAGGAGATCCCTATGGGCTGCGGCGTTTCTTTTGCCACCCATAGGGAGCTCAGACAATTCTTACACAGACTACCAAGTTAAGGTTAGACATATAGGTGACTTATAAGTTACTTAAGTGCAGTGAAAATGGCTGTGAAATAACATGTGCGTTATTTCACTCAGGCTGCAGTGGCAGTCCTGTGTAAGATTTGTCTGAGCTCCCTATGAGTTTCATAGGGATCTCCTGGAACCCCAATGCCCTGTGTACCTAGGTACCACATACTAGGGAATTATAAGGGTGTTCCAGTGTGCCAATTCGAATTGGTGAAAATGGTCACTAGCCTATAGTGGCAATTTTAAAAGCAGAATGAGCATAAGCACTGAGGTACTGATTAGCAGAGCCTCAGTGACACATTTAGGCACTACACAGGTACACGCATTCAGGCCACAAACTATGAGCACTGGGATCCTGGCTAGCAGGATCCCAGTGAGACAGGCAAAACACTCTGACAAATAGGATTTCCACTGTGAGCACTGGGTCCCTGGCTAGCAGGATCCTAGTGAGACGGTAAAAACACACTGACATACACTCACAAACAGGCCAAAAGTGGGGTAAGAATGATAGAAAGAGGCTACCTTCTCACATCTAGCAAGGGGAATATCTTGTGCCAAGGTTAACAAACACTCTCTATATTGCAGGGGAATGACCAGTCTCCTGGTGGCACCACGTTTTGGGTCTCTTGCCTCAGTATACAAGAGATTGTTCTCCCAGTACTCCCTGTGGGTGCCACTGATATCCCCTGCCTCTTCTTTGACAGCTTGCTGTCTCAAACCCTCAAGTGTGGGGAAGGTTTTCTGTGCCACACTAAACTCCTATCAGGCAGGCCCTCCCACATCTAAAAGTTCAGCTCTGTCAGCTTGAAGCTCCTCAGGGGTAGGTTCTGTCTAGGGAGTTGACTCCTTCTCCTCAAAGGGGGAATCATCAGTGGAGGGAGGGATAGTGGATACGTGTTTACCCTTTCTACCCCTGCTTTTGGGAAGCTCTTGGTCATATTTTCAGGATCCAAGTTTCCCTGTCCTCTTTGCTTCTTGGCCTGAGCTCTTGCCAAAGCAAATATATGCCCAGGAATGCCCAGCATGGCTGCATGGGCCTCCAACTCCATTTCAGCCCAAACTGAAGTCTTCAAGTCGTTCCCTAGTAGACACTCTAGAGGTAGGTATGTGGATACCACAACCTTTTTTGGTACCAGTACCGCTCCCAGTTGAGATCAACAACAGCCATGGGGTGGCTTACAGTGTAGTTATGGCCGTCAGTCACTTGGTACTGATGACCAAGCAGGTGTTGCTCAGGGCCATTAGTTTTTCAGTCACCATTGTGACACTGGCACCTGTGTCCCTGTAGGTTTTAACCTGAACACCATTTATTATGGGTTGTTGCTTGTACTTATCCATATTAAGAGGTCAGGCAACAAGGGTGGCAAGGTCAATGCCACCATCAGAGACTAAAACAGCCTCAGTGGTTTCCCTAACTAAACCAACTCACACTACACTTCCAAGTGTGATCCCTGCTACATCCTTGAATTGACTATTTGTAGTGTTATTTTTCCCACCACCACTGCTATTGCTAGGGGCACTAGTGGAAGAAGTGGGGGTTGTGATGGTGGAAGGCTTGGTGGTTTTGTTAGGGCAAGAACTGTCTCCTGCCCTATAGCCTTTATTCTTACAGATATAGCACCAAGGCTTTTTATTCTGTTGGTTGTGTGAAGAGGATTTAGATCCACCCCTAGAAGATTTTGTGGGCCTGATGAAGACTCTTTGTTTTTATCTTTGACCCCCACCTTTATCATGTGACTTACCATCCTTTATCTTGTCAGCCCCGGTATGAGCTTTTCTGCTCACCCTTGTCCGACCCATTTGTCTGCCTTCTTTTCCAATTCTTGGGGAGAGGTCAGATCTGTGTCTACCAAGTACTGGTGCAACAAGTCAGACACACAGTTATTCAAAATATACTCTCTCAACAACAGATTATATAAGCCCTTATTGTCTGACACTTTACTGCCATGTAACCAGCCTTCTAAAGCTTCCCCTGTAGTGGCTGAATCTGTTCCCCACCTACTTGGTATCCCAGATAAACCACCTTCCCCTCCCCTATCTGGCACTTTGAAGCCTTGCTAGTGAGGCCTTCTTTTTGCAGAGCCTCCAAAACATTCCATAGGTGGACCAGGTGATCATCCTAGGTGACGCTAAAGACAGCTGTAGCATCTAGATATGCTGCAGTATAGGCTTCCAGATCTTGGAAGAATGTGTTCACCAGCCTCTGAAAAGTGGCAGGTACATATTTCAGACCAACGGGCATTACTGTGAATTGATGTTGTGAGTGGAGGCCTCTTTTTGCATGGTTAGCCCCCACCTTTTGCCTGATGTTTATGTGTCCTAGAAGTTGTAATGCCCAGGGACCCTGCTTACTAGGTTCCCTGGGCCAGAGATTTTTCCCTAAATCTGCTGTGATGCTTGGCAAAGTTGGATACACTCTTACATATCACTGTAAGACCGTAGTAACTGGTTACCCAAGTAGCCAGGGCACGGGATAGTAGTGTTGTGAAGCCATTTTAGCTATAGCTCAATGCATGTTATTTTAACACACTAGGCCAAGCCGCTGTGCACTCTAACCTAGAAATATTTTATTTGGCTTTATTTTATTGTTACAATAGCAACTTTTACGGTCTTGTTTTATTTTCTGTTTATCTAACTGTTTTTGCCTAGGCAAGCACTCTGTTCTCAAAAAAGACATTCTTGCTCACTCTGTGTATCTTCCAAGGCTGCAGCAAGGTACATTGCCGGTGAACGTGGTATAAGTTTAGTCTCTGACATTTGTAGAAACAACATATCCTTACGTAGGGACATTTTCTCAGAACATCAGCTGTGTTGTTATAAAAACACTTCCTTGTCCCTTACACGTTAGAGGGAGATTCCAGCCAGAGGACCATGACTGTATGCTGATTGCTGAATGCTTTGCTACAGATGCTAAGGCAGACAACAGGCCTTTGCTCAGATATGGGGGATGATGTCTTCCCAGGGGAACCTGAAGGGCATAATTAGAGATTAACACACTGTGCTTTATCATAGCCTAGGTAGGAGTTAGTTTATTGACCATAGTGACAATATGATAGCGTTATTTCTATGCTTCTCTCTCCTTGTCACAATTTTAATACTGTCATGCTGTGTCGTCCTGGTTATTGCAGCTCATGCTTTGCTATCTAAGATGCATGCATTTTATTAAAATCATTATTGAAACATATACTGCCTCTGTTTGTCATTTTATATGTGACACTAAGGTAATTGAGAGAAACGGATGAGACTTGAGTGACCACACTTCCCTGAGAAATCAATTATGTCATGCGCTCGGCGGCCCAATCATCCCTGCCCTTGGGTAGGGATGAGGCACTGCTAGCTGCCCGGAGCAGAACCCGGATTGGAGCGACAGATGTCACCTGCAGTGGGTCAAAATCCAGTAGTCTCATTAAAATAATGAGAGCCTACGCGACAGTAGGAGTAGGCTCCTGAGGGCAGCAATACTGATTGTGTCATCCTCTAGGGCCCTCCACCCAGATGCACCCAGCACTGCCAGTGCTTGCTGAGTTTACTGGGACAAACCTAAAAAGGCAAACTCGACATGGCACACTCCTTGTGTGACCTTTCCACCCTACACTGCATATGATATGGGTAAGTCACCCCTCTGGTAGGCCTTACAACCCTAAGAAAGGGTGCACCATACTATATGTGAGGGTATAATTGCATGAGCGGTGTGCCCCCATAGGTGCAACCTTTCACTGCCATTTACACTGCACCAGGACACTTATAAGTCACCCCTATGGCAGGCCTTCTAGCCCAGTGGGCAGGATGCAAAGTACCTGTGTGTAAGGTCACCCCTGCACTAGCAGAGGTGCCCCATGTACTCCAGGCCCATTTTCCCAGACTTTGTGAGTGGGGGGTGCCATTTTACGTGTGTACTGGACATAGGACAATACCTATGTCCAGCTACATAATGGTAACTCTGAACATAGGCATGTTTGGTCTAAATGTTACCATGTTTGGTATCAAACATGTTGGAATCATACCCCAATGCTTTTGCAAGAATTGGTTGTATGATCTCATGCACTCTGGGGGCTCCTTAGAGGACCCTCAGTATTGCCATTACTGCCTTCTGAGGTTTTCCAGGCAGCCCCAGCTGCTGCCACCTCCCAGACAGGTTTCTTCCCTCCTGTTGTTGTTGGGTGGCATAATGAATGCTACAGCCTATGGGAGACCCCTGCTGTACCAATGCCCTAGGTACCTTTGTACCATTTACCAGGGACTTACAGGTGTACACCAATGTGCTGATTGGGGGGTGTAACGATCACTTACGAAACCAATTTATGGGCGAGAACACTGACACTGGGGTCCTGTTTAGCAGCATCCCAGTGTACTATAGCCAAATACACACTGACGCCAGGCAAAAAATGTGGAAATCATGTCAGAAAGCTCCTACAGGTACCCCCAAATTCAGAGATGTGCAAATAACCACTGCTTCTAAACTCCATATCTTGTTCCCATTGTGGAAATACACAGGTTTCCTTGAAACCTGTTTTTTACTCTGTATTGTTGCTGTATACCAGGTACACAATGAAAAACCATTGCAAGGTGCAGCTCAGTTATTGGCTCTGGGTAGCTTGGGTTCTTGGAAAAACCTACAAGCTCAATATATCCCTACAACCAAAAGGGTCCAGCGGACGTAACTGTACGTTGTTTGGACACAAATGGTTGTTTTTTTCAACTCAATTTAATTTTTTTGTATGTCACTTGTTGCTTTCTGGAGGAAAACCTTGAAGGAGCTACACAAATGACCCCTTGCTGAATACAGACTTTTATCTACCTTTCAGAAATGTTTAATTTTCCAGCATCCACCATTGGTTTCACAACCATTTCTGTCACTAACTGGAAGGAGGCTGAAAACACAAAATATGGGTAGGGTTTGTCCCAGTTAAATATCAAAACTGTACTGATAAATGTGGTTTTCTGAATCAAGTCTGCTTGTTCCTGAAAGCTGGGAAGATGGTGATTTTAGCTCCGCAAAACCTTTGATGCTTTCTGCTGCTGCTCCTTTTTAACATTTTCCCCCAAATCCCAAATTTAGCTGCATTTTGGCTAATTTCTCACTCCCCTCCAGGGAAATAGACAAAAAAAGGCTTAGCATGGGGGGGGGGGAGGGGTTAGCAGCAGAGGGGTTAGTTAGAAAAGTACAAAAAAAACATTCAATGCTTTGGGGCAGTGCATTCTGTGTGTTTTCAGACAGTAGCACCAGGTGGTTATTGTCAAGGGACAACATTGGGTTCCCTCATTTTACAATAAACTTAACACATGAGAACCATGTACTTAATGAAGCTGTGTGAAACCAGAGTCCCTAGATTCTCACTGATATCAAACTCCCATGATATGCACAGGAATGCTAAGAGTTGACGGTCAGAGTTTTATATTTTATATTTTTTTCCGTGAGTAGTTCTGTCTCACTTCTGAGTTGTGACTCAATGTGACAGACTTTAATTATCCTGCATAAGTTACATTTACTCATCAAAAAGCATCACTGTGAATGGTCTCCCCAGTAGTCTGACTACCAAGCATGGGGCAGTGTTGAACAATGGGGTCACCTGCTGGACTCTAGAAAAGCTTCCATCTCATGTAGAACATGATCATTAGTAGCACATGTTCACCCCAACAGAGAACCTGCTGTGACCACTGAATGAACATAGACATTGCAGAGCTAATGGACTGCAGTTTTGGGCCAACTGTAGGGTTTGCCTGATTTGCTGGTTATGACATGCAAACACATGCATGACATTGTATGCACATGAGTGGAGTCAATGTTGAAATTGGATAGGGGAAAACCACTGAATCAAGAAGAGTCCCTTAAGATAGACACAAAATCCATGCAATCATGAGCACGCGGCCTACCCTAAACCCACTCTATGTTAATGTCATGTCTTGGAGACAATAAATCTGCCTAAGGGAAGCTAAGACAAGGTGAGTCCTAAAAACATCACATGAGATTCTCCTTCTGATTCAGTGTTCATACACAACAAGGTGTCTTCACAAGGAGGCGACAGCAAATGGAACTCCTATATAACCACAAAAATTACAAAATATCAATTCAGCAGTGACAGTGCAAAATGATTTTAATTGCAATATTGAAGGTAATTACATTATGATATCACTGTTATAGAAAACAACCCCATGATTAGAGGTCCTAGGAAATGGTCTAGTCTTTAGTGTTAAAAGTTGTTGTTGTGTGACAAGAATCCCACAAGTGGTGAAGGTGGATGGGTAGGTCAACAACGGTGGAAAGCTGAAGTCTCCAATCCATGTTTCGGTGGAGTTCATGGAGTACAGGGTCCACCTCGCTCAGGACATTCCAGGGTAATCAGTGAGACAGGAACTTAAATCTGCCACTGATGAAGCTTAATTTATTGTTGTTTTTAGAGATGACTGGAGCAATTTACTCTACAGTGCATATGAGAATTGCTGAGTTTTACTCAAATGTATATGTTTTAAATATTGTGGGTATAGAAGAGCTCAGTCTGTTGTGACGTTATTGCTGGACAGTCTTTTCCATTTTCCCCCACACCCAGACTCTGGTGACATGCACCTCACTGCTAACCACAAACAGAACAATGTTTAAACACATCTCACTTTAGGTTTCTTATACAAGATCACCTTCACCTGGAACCTGCCATAGTTGACTACTAGAGCAGCTGAACAGGCAGCAACTAGCGAAAGGGCATCCATTAGGTACGAGGGAAGTAGCTAGTGATAGGGAGGGCTCAGAGTGATGCGGTCACTGTCAGTCACTGGGAATTAAAACCTCTTCTCTTCCTCATCAGGGTTAATAAGGAGGATGGACTGGCATAGCACAACCTGCACCAGTCTCAAATCGATGGTCTGCACCAGGACAGTCAGAAGCTAGGGAATCTTGGAACCTATTGGCTTTTCCAATGCTTTTTGGGGGATTCTGAACAGCATTGACAAAAGCATTGTTTGCCAATGTTGTGCAGCATATGGCAAAAGGAATAAGAAAAGAAAAGCATGATGGTATGGACGCATCGTTCCGAAGATGGGTGCATGTGCTTCCACTGGTGTTAGGCTGTCCCTTCTGTCCTTGCTGCACCTGTGGCTTCTCTGGGTTTTCTCCTCTGCTTTGCTTTCGCTAGTGTTGGGCTGTCCCTTCTGTCCTTGCTGCACCTGTGGTTTCTCCGGGTTCCCTCCTCTGTTTTACTCTCACTGGTATTAGGTTGTCCCTTCGGTCCTTGCTGCATCTCTGGCTTCTCTGGTTCGCTCTTCTGCTTTGCTCTCACTGGTGTTAGGTTATCCCTTCTGTCTTTGTTGCAGCTGTGGCTTCTCTGGTTCCCTCCTCTGCTTTGCTATCACCGGTGTTAAACTGTCCCTTCTGTCCTTGCTGCACCTGTGGCTTCTCTGGTTCCCTCCTGTGCTTTGCTATCACCGGTGTTAGACTGTCCCTTCTGTCCTTGCTGCACCTGTGGCTTCTCTGGGTTTCCTCCACTGCTTTGTTTTCACTGGTGTTAGACTGTCCCTTCTGTCCTTGCCGCATCTGTGGCTTCTCTGGGTTCCCTCCACTGCTTTGCTCTCACTGGTGTTAGATGGTCCCTTCTGTCCTTACTGCATCTGTGGCTTCTCTGGGTTCCCTCCACTGCTTTGCTCTCACTGGTGTTAGATGGTCCCTTCTGTCCTTGCTTCACCTGTGGATTCTCTGGGTTCCATCCACTGCTTTGCTCTCACTGGTGTTAGGTTGTCCCTTCTGTCCTTGCTGCACCTGTGGCTTCTCTGGTTCCCTCCTCTGCTTTGCTTTCGCTGGTGTTAGGTTATCCCTTCTGTCTTTGTTGCACCTGTGGCTTCTCTGGTTCCCTCCTCTTCTCTGCTTTGCTTTCACTGGTGTTAGGCTGTCCCTTCTGTCTTTGTTGCACCTTTGGCTTCTCTGGGTTCCCTTCTCTGCTTTGCTTTCACTGGTGTTAGGTTGTCCCTTCTGTCCTTGCTGCATCTGTGGCATCTCTGGGTTCTCTCCTCTGCTTTGCTTCCACTGGTGTTAGGCTCTCCCTTCTGTCCTTGCTGCTTCAGTGGCTTCTCTGGGTTCCCTTCTCTGCTTTCACTGGTGTGAGGCTGTCCCTTCTGTCCTTTCTGCACCAGTGGCTCTTCCGGGTTCCCTCCTCTGTTTTACTCTCACTGGAGTTAGGTTGTTGGAGGAAAGTACCATCTTGCCTGGCCTGTTACCCCCATTTTTCACTGTATATATGTTGTTTTAGTGGTATGTGTCACTGGGACCCTGGTATCCAGGGCCCCAGTGCTCATAAGTGTGCCTGACTGTGTTACCTGTGTAGTGACTAACTGTCTCACTGAGGCTCTGCTAATCAGAACCTCAGTGGTTATGCTCTCTCATTTCTTTCAAATTGTCACTAACAGGCTAGTGACCAATTTTACCAATTTACATTGGCTACTGGAACACCCTTATAATTCCCCTAGTATATGGTACTGAGGTACCCAGGGTATTGGGGTTCCAGGAGATCCCTATGGGCTGCAGCATTTCTTTTGCCACCCATAGGGAGCTCTGACAATTCTTACACAGGCCTGCCACTGCAGCCTGAGTGAAATAACGTCCACGTTATTTCACAGCCATTTTACACTGCACTTAAGTAACTTATAAGTCACCTATATGTCTAACCTTTACCTGGTAAAGGTTAGGTGCAAAGTTACTTAGTGTGAGGGCACCCTGGCACTAGCCAAGGTGCCCCCACATTGTTCAGGGCCAATTCCCCAGACTTTGTGAGTGCTGGGACACCATTACACGCGTGCACTACATATAGGTCACTACCTACATGTAGCTTCACAATGGTAACTCCGAATATGGCCATGTAACATGTCTATGATCATGGAATTGCCCCCTCTATGCCATCCTGGCATAGTTGGCACAATCCCATGATCCCAGTGGTCTGTAGCACAGACCCTGGTACTGCCAAACTGCCTTTCCTGGGGTTTCACTGCAGCTGCTGCTGCTGCCAACCCCTCAGACAGGTTTCTGCCCTCCTGGCCAGGCTTGTCCCAGGATGGCAGAACAAAGGACTTCCTCTGAGAGAGGGTGTTACACCCTCTCCCTTTGGAAAATGGTGTGGAGGCAGTGGAGGAGTAGCTTCCCCCAGCCTCTGGAAATGCTTTCTTGGGCACAGATGTGCCCAATTCTGCATAAACCAGACTACACCGGTTCAGGGACCCATTAGTCCTGCTCTGGCGCGAAACTGGACAAAGGAAAGCGGAGTGACCACTCCCCTAACCTGCACCTCCCCTGGGAGGTGTCCTGAGCTCCTCCAGTGTGCTCCAGACCTCTGCCATCTTGGAAACAGAGGTGCTGCTGGCACACTGGACTGCTCTGAGTGGCCAGTGCCACCAGGTGATGTCAGAGACTCCTTCTGATAGGCTCCTTCAGGTGTTAGTAGCCCATCCTCTCTCCTAGGTAGCCAAACCCTCTTTTCTGGCTATTTAGGGTCTCTGTCTCTGGGGAAACTTTAGATAACGAATGCAAGAGCTCATCAGAGTTCCTCTGCATCTCTCTCTTCACCTTCTGCCAAGGAATCGACTGCTGACCGCGCTGGAAGCCTGCAAAACTGCAACATAGTAGCAAAGACGACTACTGCAACTCTGTAACGCTGATCCTGCCGCCTTCTTGACTGTTTTCCTGGTGGTGCATGCTGTGGGGGTAGTCTGCCTCCTCTCTGCACTAGAAGCTCCGAAGAAATCTCCCGTGGGTCGACGGAATCTTCCCCCTGCAATCGCAGGCACCAAAAGCTGCATTACCGGTCCCTTGGGTCTCCTCTCAGCACGACGAGCGAGGTCCCTTGAATCCAGAAACTCTGTCCAAGTGACTCACACAGTCCAGTGACTCTTCAGTCCAAGTTTGGTGGAGGTAAGTCCTTGCCTCCCCACGCCAGACTGCATTGCTGGTAACCGTGACTTTTGCAGCTACTCCGGCACCTGTGCACTTCCGGCGGAAATCCTTTGTGCACAGCCAAGCCTGGGTCCACGGCACTCTAACCTGCATTGCACGACTTTCTAGGTTGATCTCCGGCGACGTGGGACTCCTTTGTGTAACTTCGGGTGAGCACCGTTTCACGCACCCTCGTAGTGCCTGTTTCTGGCACTTCTCCGGGAGCTACCAGCTGCTAAGAGGGCTCCTTGTCTTGCTCGATGTCCCCTCTACCTCCTGGTCCAATTTACGACCTCCTGGTCTCTCCTGGGCCACAGCAGCGTCCAAAAACGCTAACCGCACGATTTGCAGCTAGCAAAGCTTGTTGGCATTCTTTTGGCGGGAAAACACTTTTCATGACTTTCCACGGCGAGAGGGATCCGTCCACCAAAGGGGAAGTGTCTAGCCCTTTTCGTTCCTGCAGAATCCTCAGCTTCTTCTGTCCAGTAGAAGCTTCTTTGCACCCACAGCTGGCATTTCCTGGGCATCTGCCCATCTCCGACTTGCTTGTGACTTTTGGACTTGGTCCCCTTGTTCCACAGGTACCCTAGATTGGAAATCCACCGTTGTTGCATTGTTGGTTTGTGTCTTTCCTGCATTATTCCTCTATCACGACTTCTTTGTCTTTGGGGGAACTTTAGTGCACTTTGCACTCACTTTTCAGGGTCTTGGGGTAGGCTATTTTTCTAACCCTCACTATTTTCTAATAGTCCCAGGGACCCTCTACAAGGTCACATAGGTTTGGGGTCCATTCGTGGTTCGCATTCCACTTTTGGAGTATATGGTTTGTGTTGCCCCTATCCCTATGTGCTTCCATTGCATCCTATTGTAACTATACATTGTTTGCACTGTTTTCTAAGACTATACTGCATATTTTTAGTACTGTGTACATATAACTTGTGTATATTTGCTATCCTCACTCTGAGGGTACACTCTGAGATACTTTGGCATATTGTCATAAAAATAAAGTACCTTTATTTTTAGTATAACTGTGTATTGTGTTTTCTTATGATATTGTGCAAGTGACACTTGTGGTACTGTAGTAGCTTCACACGTCTCCTAGTTCAGCCTAAGCTGCTCTGCTAAGCTACCATTATCTATCAGCCTAAGCTGCTAGACACCCTATACACTAATAAAGGATACCTGGGCCTGGTGCAAGGTGTAAGTCCCCTTGGTACTCACTACAAGCCAGTCCAGCCTCCTACATTGGTTGTGCAGCGGTGGGATAAGTGCTTTGAGACTACTTACCACTCTTGTCATTGTACTTTTCATAAGAAAAAAATATACAAAACAAGTTCAGTGTGTGTACACATAGCTAAAAAGTTTTGCATTTCCTCTTTTCACTGTTTTCTAAAGTGCTGAAAAGTACTTCTAAACTTTCAAAAAGTTCTTAAAAGTTTAAAAAGTTTTTTTTTCTGTCTTTCTAAAAAGTTCTGAAAACTTTTTTCTCTTTTTCTATCACTTTAACTCTCTCTAAAAATGTCAGGCACAGGCCAAACTGTTGATCTGTCCAAACTTGCTTATGACCACCTTAGCTGGAAAGGAGCAAGGAGTCTCTGTGTAGAGAGAGGTTTGAGTGTAGGGAAGAATCCTTCCTTGGAATTGTTGCTTAATATGCTTAGAGAACAAGATAAGGCCAAAGGGGCCACATCTGTTGAAAAAGCAGCAAATGGTTCCCAATCTGATCCAGGGACTCCCCCAGGAAAAGATTCAGGAATGAAAATTCCTAGCCTGCCCATTGCTAGACAGTCTAGCATAGTTGGAAATGATGAAGAGCCACACCATACAAATAGTGTTGTCTCACATCATAGCAAGAGCATTCATTCTCACCACAGTGGAAGTGATGTTTCTGTTAGCCAAGCTGTTAGGGTGGCCTCTGTAAGGGACAGGTCTCCTTCTGTTCATTCCCATCATTCCTCTGTGTCTAAGAATGTCCCTCCCACCAACCCTGATGACAGAATGTTGAAAGGGAACTCAACAAGTTGAGAGTGGAACAAACCAGACTGAAGCTTAAAAAGCAACTGCTGGATTTGGATAGACAGTCTTTTTAACTAGAGAAGGAAAGACAGAAGTTGGGTTTCGATACCCATGGTGGCAGCAGCAGTATTCCCCATAGTCATCCTGTAAAAGAGCATGATTCCAGGAATCTGCACAAGATAGTTCCCCCTTATAAGGAGGGGGATGACATTAACAAGTGGTTTGCTGCACTTGAGAGGGCCTGTGTTGTACAGGATGTCCCTCAAAGGCAGTGGGCTGCTATCCTATGGCTATCATTTAGTGGAAAAGGTAGGGATAGGCTCCTTACTGTGAAAGAAAGTGATGCCAATAATTTTACAGTTCTTAAGAATGCACTCCTGGATGGTTATGGCTTAACCACTGAACAATACAGGATCAAGTTCAGAGAGACCAAAAAGGAGTCTTCACAAGACTGGGTTGATTTCATTGACCATTCAGTGAAGGTTTTGGAGGGGTGGTTACAAGGCAGTAAAGTTACTGATTTTGAAAGCCTGTATAACTTGATCCTGAGAGAGCATATTCTTAATAATTGTGTGTCTGATTTGTTGCACCAGTACTTGGTGGACTCTGATCTGACCTCTCCCCAAGAATTGGGAAAGAAGGCAGACAAATGGGTCAGAACAAGGGTGAACAGAAAAGTTCATACAGGGGGTGACAAAGATGGCAACAAAAAGAAGGATGGTAAGTCTTCTGACAAGGCTGGGGACAAATCTAAAAATGAGTCTTCATCAGGCCCACAAAAACACTCTGGTGGGGATGGTGGGCTCAAATCCTCTTTTAATCAAAACAAAGAAAATAAACCATGGTGCTATTTATGTAAAGTAAAAGGCCATTGGACAACAGATCCCAGTTGTCCAAAGAAAAGCACCAAGCCTCCTACCACTGCAACCCCTACTGCTACCCCTAGTGTCCCTACTAATAGCAGTGGTGGTGGGAGCAAACCTACTAATAGCCAATCCAAGGGAGTAGCTGGGCTCACTATTGGTAACTTAGTTGGGGTTGGTCTTGTTAGGGAGACCACAGAGGCTGTGTTAGTCTCTGAGGGGGCTATTGATTTAGCCACCTTAGTTGCTTGTCCCCTTAATATGGATAAGTACAAGCAGCTACCCCTAATAAATGGTGTTGAGGTTCAGGCCTACAGGGACACTGGGGCCAGTGTGACTATGGTCATAGAGAAACTGGTCCACCCTGAACAACACCTACTTGGTCACCAGTACCAAGTAACCGATGCTCACAACAACACACTTAGCCACCCCATGGCTGTTGTAAATCTCAACTGGGGGGGGGGTTACTGGTCCAAAGAAAGTTGTGGTAGCCACAGATTTACCTGTAGACTGTCTACTAGGAATTATTTGGAGACATCAGCTTGGGCAGATGTGGAGTTGGAGGCCCATGCAGCAATGCTGGGCATCCCAGGGCATATTTTTGCTTTGACAAGGGCTCAGGCCAAAAAGCAAAAAGGACAGGGAAGCTTGGATCCTGGAACAATGGACCAAGTGCTCCCTAAAGCTAGGGCTAGTAGAAGCAAACCACTTCCTACTATCCCTCCCTCTACAGTGGATTCTACTTCTGAGGAAGAAGAATTCCCTCCCTATGCAGAACCTACACCAGAGGAGCTTGAAACAGACACTGCTGAGCTTTTGGGTGAAGGGGGGCCTGCCAGAGAGGAGCTGAGTGTGGCACAGCAAACCTGTCCCACATTAGAGGGTCTGAGACAGCAAGCTGTCAAACAGGCTAATGGGGATGTCAGTGACTCTCACAGAGTTTACTGGGAGGACAATCTCTTGTATACTGAGGCAAGAGATCCTAAACCTGGAGCTGCCAGGAGATTAGTTATCCCTCAGGAGTACAGAAAGTTCCTCCTAACTCTTGCTCACAACATTCCCCTAGCAGGACATCTGGGACAAATGAAAACTTGGGACAGGCTTGTTCCCTTGTTTCATTGGCCTAGGATGTCTGAGGACACAAAAGAGCTTTGTAAGTCCTGTGAAACCTGTCAAGCCAGTGGCAAGACAGGTGGCACACCAAAGGCACCCCTTATTCCACTGCCTGTGGTTGGGGTTCCCTTTGAAAGGGTAGGGGTTGACATAGTTGGCCCCCTTGACCCTCCTGCTGCTTCAGGCAATAGATTCATCTTGGTGGTAGTGGACCATGCCACAAGATACCCTGAAGCTATTCCTTTAAGGACCACTACAGCTCCTGCAGTGGCAAAGGCCCTCCTGGGAATATTTTCCAGGGTGGGCTTCCCAAACGAAGTAGTATCAGCCAAAGGAAGCAATTTCATGTCTGCATACTTAAAGGCCATGTGGAAGGAGTGTGGTGTAACTTACAAATTCACCACACCCTATCATCCACAAACAAATGGACTGGTGGAGAGATATAATAAAACTCTCAAAGGCATGATTATGGGTCTCCCTGAAAAACTCCGCAGGAGATGGGATATCCTGTTACCATGCCTCCTTTTTGCCTACAGGGAGGTACTCCAGAAAGGAGTGGGCTTTAGCCCCTTTGAACTTCTTTTTGAACACCCTGTTAGGGGTCCACTAACACTTGTCAAGGAGGGTTGGGAACAACCTTTAAAAGCTCCAAAACAAGATATTGTGGATTATGTACTTGGCCTCAGATCAAGGATGGCTGAGTATATGAAAAAGGCCAGTAAAAACCTTCAGGCCAGCCAAGAGCTCCAGAAGCAATGGCATGATCAGAAGGCTGTTTTGGTGCAGTACCAACCAGGGCAGAAAGTGTGGGTCTTGGAGCCTGTGGCCCAAAAGAGCACTCCAAGATAAATGGAGTGGACCCCACACAATTGTTGAGAAAAATGGTGAAGTTACTTATTTAGTTGACTTAGGCACTGCCAGGAGTCCCCTTAGGGTGCTGCATGTCAACCGCCTGAAACCCTACTATGACAGGGCTGATCTCACCCTGCTCATGGCAACTGATGAGGGACAGGAAGAAGACAGTGATCCTCTACCTGATCTCTTCTCTTCCACAGAACAAGATGCTCTTGTGGAAGGTGTAGTTTTGGCTGATTGTCTTACTGCTGAGCAGAAAGACCATTGCAGAAATCTCCTAGATCAATTCTCTGAACTCTTCTCTACTGTGCCAGGTACCACTTCTTGGTGTGAGCACACTATAGATACTGGAGACAGCTTGCCTGTCAAAAGTAAGATCTATAGGCAGCCTGACCATGTCAGGGACTGCATAAAGCAAGAGGTGCAGAAAATGTTAGAACTAGGAGTGGTTGAGCACTGTGAAAGTCCATGGGCTTCTCCTGTGGTACTTGTACCAAAACCCCATTCCAAAGATGGAAAGAAGGAAATGCGGTTTTGTGTAGACTACAGAGGTCTCAACCTGGTAACCAAAACTGATGCTCACCCTATACCCAGGGCAGATGAGCTCATAGATACACTGGCATCTGCCAAGTATCTAAGCACTTTTGATTTGACTGCAGGGTATTGGCAGATCAAATTATCAGAAGATGCTAAACCTAAAACAGCATTTTCAACCATTGGAGGACATTACCAGTTCACTGTAATGCCTTTTGGATTGAAAAATGCACCTGCCACTTTTCAGAGGTGTAGGAAAGTACCATCATGCCTGGCATGTTACCCCCATTTTTCACTGTATATATGTTGTTTTAGTTGTATGTGTCACTGGGACCCTGGTATCCAGGGCCCCAGTGCTCATAAGTGTGCCTGACTGTGTTACCTGTGTAGTGACTAACTGTCTCACTGAGGCTCTGCTAATCAGAACCTCAGTGGTTATGCTCTCTCATTTCTTTCAAATTGTCACTGACAGGCTAGTGACCAATTTTACCAATTTACATTGGCTTTCTGGAACACCCTTATAATTCCCTAGTATATGGTACTGAGGTACCCAGAGTATTGGGGTTCCAGGAGATCCCTATGGGCTGCAGCATTTCTTTTGCCACCCATAGGGAGCTCTGACAATTCTTACACAGGCCTGCCACTGCAGCCTGAGTGAAATAACGTCCACGTTATTTCACAGCCATTTTACACTGCACTTAAGTAACTTATAAGTCACCTATATGTCTAACCTTTACCTGGTAAAGGTTAGGTGCAAAGTTACTTAGTGTGAGGGCACCCTGGCACTAGCCAAGGTGCCCCCACATTGTTCAGGGCCAATTCCCTGAACTTTGTGAGTGCGGGGACACCATTACACGTGTGCACTACATATAGTTCACTACCTATATGTAGATTCACAATGGTAATTCCGAATATGGCCATGTAACATGTCTATGATCATGGAATTGCCCCCTCTATGCCATCCTGGTATTATTGGGACAATTCCATGATCCCAGTGGTCTGTAGCACAGACCCTGGTACTGCCAAACTGCCTTTCCTGGGGTTTCACTGCAGCTGCTGCTGCTGCCAACCCCTCAGACAGGTTTCTGCCCCCCTGGGGTCAAGCCAGGTTTGTCCCAGGATGGCAGAACAAAGGACTTCCTCTGAGAGAGGGTGTTACACCCTCTCCCTTTGGAAAATGGTGTGAAGGCAGTACCAAGGGGTACTTGCACCTTGCACCAGGTCCAGTTATCCCTTATTAGTATATAGGGTGTCTAGCAGCTTAGGCTGATAGATAATGGTAGCTTAGCAGAGCAGCTTAGGCTGAACTAGGAGACGTGTGAAGCTACTACAGTACCACAAGTGTCACTTGCACAATACCATAAGAAAACACAATACACAGTTATACTAAAAATAAAGGTACTATATTTTTATGACAATATGTCACAGTATCTCAGAGTGTACCCTCAGAGTGAGGATAGCAAATATACACAAGTTATGTGTACACAGTACTAAAAATATGCAGTATAGTCTTAGAAAACAGTGCAAGCAATGTATAGTTACAATAGGATGCAATGGAGACACATAGGGATAGGGGCAACACAAACCATATACTCCAAAAGTGGAATGCGAACCACGAATGGACCCCAAACCTATGTGACCTTGTAGAGGGTCGCTGGGACTATTAGAAAATAGTGAGAGTTAGAAAAATAGCCCTCCCCAAGACCCTGAAAAGTGAGTGCAAAGTGCACTGAAGTTCCCCAGAAGACAAAGAGTCGTAATAGAGGAATAATGCAGGAAAGACACAAACCAACAATGCAACAACGGTGGATTTCCAATCTAGGGTACCTGTGGAACAAGGGGACCAAGTCCAAAAGTCACAAGCAAGTCGGAGATGGGCAAATGCCCAGGAAATGCCAGCTGCGGGTGCAAAGAAGCTTCGACTGGACAGAAGAAGCTGCAGTTTCTGCAGGAACAAAAAGGGCTAAAGACTTCCCCTTTGGAAGACGTATCCCTCTCGCCTTGGAGAGTTGTGCAGAAGTTTTTTCCTGCCGAAAGGACGCCAACAAGCCTTGCTAGCTGCACATCATGCGGTTGGCGTTTTTGGACGCTGCTGGGGCCCAGGAGGGATCAGAAGGTTGCAAATTGGACCTGAAGAGAGAGGGGACGTGGAGCAAGACAAGGAGCCCTCACTGAAGCAGGTAGCTCCCGGAGAAGTGCCAGAAACAGGCACTACAAGGATGCGTGAAACGGTGCTTGCCGAAGTTGCACAAAGGAGTCCCACGTCGCCGGAGACCAACTTAGAAAGTCGTGCAATGCAGGTTAGAGTGCCGTGGACCCAGGCTAGGCTGTGGAAAAAGGATTTCCGCCGGAATTGCACAGGGGCCGGAGAAGTTGCAAAAGTCGCGGTTACCAACAATGCAGTCTGGAGTGGGGAGGCAAGGACTTACCTTCACCAAACTCGGACTGAAGAGTCACTGGACTGTGGCAGTCTCTTGGACAGAGTTGCTGGATTCAAGGGACCTCGCTCGTCGTGCTGAGAGGAGACCCAAGGGACCGGTAATGCAGCTTTTTGGTGCCTGGGGTTGCAGGGGGAAGATTCCGTCGACCCACGGGAGATTTCTTCGGAGCTTCTGGTGCAGAGAGGAGGCAGGCTACCCCCACAGCATGCACAAGCAGGAAAGCAGTCGAGAAGGCGGCAGGATCAGCGTTACAGAGTTGCAGTAGTCGTCTTTGCTACTATGTTGCAGATTTGCAGGCTTCCAGCGCGGTCAGCAGTCGTTTCCTTATCAGAAGGTGAAGAGAGAGATGCAGAGGAACTCGGATGAGCTCTTGCATTCGTTATCTAAAGTTTCCCCAGAGACAGAGACCCTAAATAGCCAGAAAAGAGGGTTTGGCTACCTAGGAGAGAGGAGAGGCTACTAACACCTGAAGGAGCCTATCACAAGGAGTCTCTGACGTCACCTGGTGGCACTGGCCACTCAGAGCAGTCCAGTGTGCCAGCAGCACCTCTGTTTCCAAGATGGCAGAGGTCTGGAGCACACTGGAGGAGCTCTGGACACCTCCCAGGGGAGGTGCAGGTCAGGGGAGTGGTCACTCCCCTTTCCTTTGTCCAGTTTCGCGCCAGAGCAGGGGCTAAGGGGTCCCTGAACCGGTGTAGACTGGCTTATGCAGAATTGGGCACATCTGTGCCCAAGAAAGCATTTCCAGAGGCTGGGGGAGGCTACTCCTCCCCTGCCTTCACACCATTTTCCAAAGGGAGAGGGTGTAACACCCTCTCTCAGAGGAAGTCCTTTGTTCTGCCATCCTGGGACAAGCCTGGCTTGACCCCAGGAGGGCAGAAAGCTGTCTGAGGGGTTGGCAGCAGCAGCAGCTGCAGTGAAACCCCAGGAAAGGCAGTTTGGCAGTACCAGGGTCTGTGCTACAGACCACTGGGATCATGGAATTGTCCCAATAATGCCAGGATGGCATAGAGGGGGCCATTCCATGATCTTAGACATGTTACATGGCCATATTCGGAGTTACCATTGTGAAGCTACATATAGGTAGTGACCTATATGTAGTGCACGCGTGTAATGGTGTCCCCGCACTCACAAAGTTCAGGGAATTGGCTCTGAACAATGTGGGGGCACCTTGGCTAGTGCCAGGGTGCCCTCACACTTAGTAACTTTGCACCTAACCTTTACCAGGTAAAGGTTAGACATATAGGTGACTTATAAGTTACTTAAGTGCAGTGTAAAATGGCTGTGAAATAACGTGGACGTTATTTCACTCAGGCTGCAGTGGCAGGCCTGTGTAAGAATTGTCAGAGCTCCCTATGGGTGGCAAAAGAAATGCTGCAGCCCATAGGGATCTCCTGGAACCCCAATACCCTGGGTACCTCAGTACCATATACTAGGGAATTATAAGGGTGTTCCAGAAAGCCAATGTAAATTGGTAAAATTGGTCACTAGCCTGTTAGTGACAATTTGAAAGAAATGAGAGAGCATAACCACTGAGGTTCTGATTAGCAGAGCCTCAGTGAGACAGTTAGTCACTACACAGGTAACACAGTCAGGCACACTTATGAGCACTGGGGCCCTGGAGAACAGGGTCCCAGTGACACATACAACTAAAACAACATATATACAGTGAAAAATGGGGGTAACATGCCAGGCAAGATGGTACTTTCCTACAATAGTTCCCCCTTAGAAGGAGGGGGATGACATTAACAAGTGGTTTGCTGCACTTGAGAGGGCCTGTGTTGTACAGGATGTCCCTCAAAGGCAGTGGGCTGCTATCCTATGGCTATCATTTAGTGGAAAAGGTAGGGATAGGCTCCTTACTATGAAAGAAAGTGATGCCAATAATTTTAAAGTTCTTAAGAATGCACTCCTGGATGGTTATGGCTTAACCACTGAACAATACAGGATAAAGTTCAGAGAGACCAAAAAGGAGTCTTCACAAGACTGGGTTGATTTCATTGACCATTCAGTGAAGGCCTTGGAGGGGTGGTTACATGGCAGTAAAGTTACTGATTATGACAGCCTGTATAACTTAATCCTGAGAGAGCATATTCTTAATAATTGTGTGTCTGATTTGTTGCACCAGTACTTGGTGGACTCTGATCTGACCTCTCCCCAAGAATTGGGAAAGAAGGCAGACAAATGGGTCAGAACAAGGGTGAACAGAAAAGTTCATACAGGGGGTGACAAAGATGGCAAGAAGAAGGATGGTAAGTCTTCTGACAACGGTGGGGACAAATCTAAAAATGAGTCTTCATCAGGCCCACAAAAACACTCTGGTGGGGGTAGTGGGCCCAAATCCTCTTCAAATCAGAACAAGGAAAGGAAACTGTAGGAGGCTGGACTGGCTTGTAGTGAGTACCAAGGGGTACTTGCACCTTGCACCAGGCCCAGTTATCCCTTATTAGTGTATAGGGTGTCTAGCAGCTTAGGCTGATAGATAATGGTAGCTTAGCAAAGCAGCTCAGGCTGAACTAGGAGACGTGTGAAGCTACTACAGTACCACTTAGTGTCATATGCACAATATCATAAGAAAACACAATACACAGTTATACTAAAAATAAAGGTACTTTATTTTTATGACAATATGCCAAAGTATCTTAGAGTGTACCCTCAGTAAGAGGATAGGGAATATACACAAGATATATATACACAATAGCAAAAATATGCAGTATAGTCTTAGAAAACAGTGCAAACAATGTATAATTACAATAGGATGCAATGGGGAAACATAGGGATAGGGGCAACACAAACCATATACTCCAAAAGTGGAATGTGAACCACGAATGGACCCCAAACCTATGTGACCTTGTAGAGGGTCGCTGGGACTATTAGAAAATAGTGAGAGTTAGAAAAATAACCCTCCCCAAGACCCTGAAAAGTGAGTGCAAAGTGCACCAAAGTTCCCCTAAGGACAAAATAGTCGTGTTAGAGGGAGAATGCAAGGAAAGCACAAATCAGCAATGCAACAACGATGGATTCCTGTCTGAAGGTACCTGTGGAACAAGAGGACCAAGTCCAAAAGTCACAAGCAGCTCGGAGATGGGCAGATGCCCAAGAAATGCCAGCGGTTGGTGCAAAGAAGCTCTTACTAGGCTGAAGAACTGTGAATACTGCAGGAACGACAAGGGCTAGAGACTTCCCCTTTGGAGGATGGATCCCCCACGCCTTGGAGAGTCGTGCAGAAGTGTTTTCCCGCCGGATGGACGCCAACAAGCCTTGCTACACGCAAATCGTGCGTTTGGCGTTTTTGGACGCTGCTGGGGCCCAGGAGGGACCGGAAGGTCGCAAATTGGACCTGCAAAGAGAGGGGACGTCGAGCAAGACAAAGAGCCCTCACTGAAGCAGGTAGCACCCGGAGAAGTGCCAGAAACAGGCACTACGAGGATGCGTGAAACGGTGCTCGCCGAAGTTGCACAAAGGAGTCCCACGTCGCCGGAGACCAACTTAGAAAGTCGTGCAATGCAGGTTAGAGTGCCGTGGACCCAGGCTTGGCTGTGCACGAAGGATTTCCGCCGGAAGTGCACAGGGGCCGGAGTAGCTTGCAAAGTCGCGGTTCCCAGCAATGCAGCCCAGCGAGGTGAGGCAAGGACTTACCTCCACCAAACTTGGGCTGAAGAGTCACTGGACTGTGGGGGTCACTTGGACGGTGTCGCTGGATTCGAGGGACCTCGCTCGTCGTGCTGAGAGGAGACCCAAGGGACCGGAGATGCAGCTTTTTGGTGCCTGCGGTTGCAGGGGGAAGATTCCGTCGACCCACGGGAGATTTCTTCGGAGCTTCTGGTGCAGAGAGGAGGCAGACTACCCCCACAGCATGCACAAGCAGGAAAACAGTCGAGAAGGCGGCAGGATCAGCGTTACAGAGTTGCAGTAGTCGTCTTTGCTACTATGTTGCAGGTTTGCAGGCTTCCAGCGCGGTCAGCGGTCGATTCCTTATCAGAAGGTGAAGAGGGAGATGCAGAGGAACTCGGCTGAGCTCATGCATTCGTTATCTGAAGTTTCCCCAGAGACAGAGACCCTAAATAGCCAGAAAAGAGGGTTTGGCTACCTAGGAGAGAGGAAAGGCTACTAACACCTGAAGGAGCCTATCACAAGGAGTCTCTGACGTCACCTGGTGGCACTGGCCACTCAGAGCAGTCCAGTGTGCCAGCAGCACCTCTGTTTCCAAGATGGCAGAGGTCTGGAGCACACTGGAGGAGCTCTGGACACCTCCCAGGGGAGGTGCAGGTCAGGGGAGTGGTCACTCCCCTTTCCTTTGTCCAGTTTCGCGCCAGAGCAGGGGCTAAGGGGTCCCTGAACCGGTGTAGACTGGCTTATGCAGAATTGGGCACATCTGTGCCCAACAAAGCATTTCCAGAGGCTGGGGGAGGCTACTCCTCCCCTGCCTTCACACCATTTTCCAAAGGGAGAGGGTGTCACACCCTCTCTCAGAGGAAGTTCTTTGTTCTGCCATCCTGGGCCAGGCCTGGCTGGACCCCAGGAGGGCAGCTGCCTGTCTGAGGGGTTGGCAGCAGCAGCAGCTGCAGTGAAACTCCAGGAAGGGCAGTCTGGCAGTACCAGGGTCTGTGCTACAGACCACTGGGATCATGGAATTGTACCAACAATGCCAGGATGGCATAGAGGGGGCAATTCCATGATCATAGACATGTTACATGGCCATATTCGGAGTTACCATGGTGAAGCTACATATAGGTAGTACCTATTTGTAGTGCACGCGTGTAATGGTGTCCCCGCACTCACAAAGTTCAGTGAATTGGCTCTGAACAATGTGGGGGCACCTTGGCTAGTGCCAGGGTGCCCTCACACTAAGTAACTTTGCACCTAACCTTTACCAGGTAAAGGTTAGACATATAGGTGACTTATAAGTTACTTAAGTGCAGTGTAAAATGGCTGTGAAATAACGTGGACGTTATTTCACTCAGGCTGCAGTGGCAGGCCTGTGTAAGAATTGTCAGAGCTCCCTATGGGTGGCAAAAGAAATGCTGCAGCCCATAGGGATCTCCTGGAACCCCAATACCCTGGGTACCTCAGTACCATATACTAGGGAATTATAAGGGTGTTCCAGTAAGCCAATGTAAATTGGTAAAATTGGTCACTAGCCTGTTAGTGACAATTTGAAAGTAATGAGAGAGCATAACCACTGAGGTTCTGGTTAGCAGAGCCTCAGTGAGACAGTTAGGCACCACACAGGGAACATATACATGCACACCTATGAGCACTGGGACCCTGTGTGACAGGGTCCCAGTGACACATACATACAGGCCACAAACCTATGAGCACTGGGGTCCTGACCAGCAGGATCCCAGTGACACATAACAAACATACTGAAAACATAGTGTTTTCACTATGAGCACTGGGGCCTAGCCATCAGGATCCCAGTGAGACAGTGAAAACAGTGACAAACATCCTGACATACACTCACAAACAGGCCAAAAGTGGGGGTAACAAGGCTAGAAAGAGGCTACCTTCTCACACAACCCCCCCCAAACGAAGGACAATAAGGCTAACCTTGGCCAGTTGAGACTTTATTGTCTAAGTGGTGATAAGTAGAGAGTAGCTCTGCAATAGACTGGTTACTCCCTTTATCATCCACTATATGGTTACTTCCCTGTGGGGATGTAAACCACCCTGTTTGAAGTTTTTTAGCTAAGCAACAATGTGAAGATGTATTTTCAGAGTTTCTATCAGTAAGTTTTAGTTTAGAGCAGTGGGAATTGTCCACTGAACCTATTTGTAGTGATGGAAATGCCAGACAGGGATGCTGTCTCAGAAAAGCCATAGCTGGGCAAAAACTTTGTCCATCTGGCTGGAAGAGAGAACAGGGATGCTGTTTCTCTTGAGTTGGAGCAGGGCAGGGATGCTGTCCTATGAGCTCCACACTAGGGCAGGGATGCTGTCCTAAGTGTTGTGAGGTAGTGCAGGGTTTCTGCACTAAAGTTTCTCTGGGAGGGTTGGAGGGATGCTCCATGTTAACTAAAATGGTGATCTTTTTGTCACCAATGTTAGTTATCCCACAGAGAGGTACTTCTACCTCAGGGAGTCCAGCTATGCCAGCTGATGATTCCCTTGGAACAGGTGCCACCCCAGGAGAGGTTTCTCCCACCACAGGAATGGTATCCTGAATGGTAGGGTGGTTAGGGGATACTGTGATACCCTTTTTACCTGTTGATGGAGAGGGATCCTGAGTTTTCAGGCCTTCTCTCCTTTGCTTTTTCATTTCACTTGAAATGAGAGGGAACAATTCCTCAGGGATGCCCAGCATGGCTGCATGGGCATAAAACTCTACATCAGCCCAACCTGAGGCCTCTAGGTCATTACCTAAGAGACAGTCTACAGGTAAGCTAGGTGATACCACCACCTGCTTAGGGCCAGTAACTCCACCCCAACTAAACTGAATTATAGCTAAGGGAAGAAACTTAGTGGAGTTATGGACATCAATAATCTTATACTGTTGTCCAATGATGTGTTGTTCAGGAGGCACTAGGTTTTCAGTCACCAAAGTGAAACTGGCACCTGTGTCCCTGTAGGCCAAGGCCTCAACACCATTTATTGAAACTGTCTGCCTGTACTTATCCATTGTAAGGGGACAAGCAGCCAGTGTGGCAAGGCCAATGCCACTAGGTGTGACAGAAACTGTCTTGGGACTGATTACATCAGTTTCCACTATGGACCCATAAGTGAACCCAACTACACCCTTTGCTTGACTGTTGCCAGCAGTCCCACCACTAGTACCACTACTGCTAGGGGCACTAGAGCTTGATGTATTAGTGGTGGTAGGCTCAGGGGGTTTACCTGGACAGGACTTATCCCCTGGCCTATGGCCTCTGTTTTTACACACAAAGCACCAAGGCTTTTTAATGTGTGCAGGTTGGGAAGAAGAGGAAGAATTTGTTTTATCCCCACCCTCTGAAGAGTGTTTAAGATTTGAAGTGGGATCTTTGGTTTTACCCTTATCCCCATGCTTATCTTGAGATTTTTCACCATCTTTCTTCTTATTGCCATCTTTGTCACCCCCTGTATGAACTTTTCTGTTCACCCTTGTTCTGACCCATTTGTCTGCCTTCTTTCCCAATTCTTGGGGAGAGGTCAGATCAGAGTCTACCAGGTACTGGTGCAACAAATCAGACACACAATTATTAAGTATATGCTCTCTCAGGATTGTGTTATACAGGCTTTCATAATCAGTAACTTTACTGCCATGTAACCACCCCTCCAAGGCCTTCACTGCCTGGTCAATGAAATCAACCCAGTCTTGTGAAGACTCCTTTTTGGTATCTCTGAACTTTATCCTGTACTGTTCAGTGGTTAAGCCATAACCATCCAGGAGTGCATTCTTAAGAACTTGGAAATTGTTAGCATCATTTTCTTTTACAGTAAGGAGCCTATCCCTACCTTTTCCAGTAAATGATAGCCATAGGATAGCAGCCCACTGCCTTTGAGGGACATCCTGTACAGCACAGGCCCTCTCAAGTGCAGCAAACCACTTGTTAATGTCATCCCCCTCCTTGTAAGGGGGAACTATCTTATGCAGATTCCTGGAATCATGCTCTTTTGCAGGATGACTATGGGGAATACTGCTGCTGCCACCATGAGTATCTAAACCCATTTTCTGTCTTTCCCTCTCTATTTCTAAAGACTGTCTATCCAAATCCAGCTGTTGCTTCTTGAGCTTCAGTCTGGTTTGCTCCACTCTCAATCTATTGAGCTCCCTTTCCAACAATCTGTCATCAGGGTGGGTGGGAGGGACATTTCTAGATACAGAGGTGTGATGGGAATGAACAGAAGGAGACCTGTCCCTTACAGAGGGCACCCTAACAGCTTGGCTACCAGTATAATGTGAGAGCACATCATCAGTATGATGTGATTCAACCTCTGTACCAACTATGCTAGACTGTCTAGTAATGGGCAGGCTGAGAAGTTTCTTTCCTGAACCTTTTCCTGGGGGAGTCCCTGGATCAGATTGAGAACCATTAGCTACTTTTTCTACAGATTGGGCACTTATGGCCTTATCCTGTACTCTAAGCATATTAATTAACAGTTCTAAGGAAGGATTCTTCCCTACACTCAAACCTCTCTCTATGCAGAGACTCCTTGCTCCTTTCCAGCTAAGGTGATCATATGCAAGTTTGGACAGTTCAACTTTTTGGCCTGTGCCAGACATTTTTTAGAGAGAGTTAAAGTGATAGACAAAGAGAAAAAAGTTTTCAGAACTTTTTGGAAAGACAGAAAAAAACTTTTTAAACTTTTAAGAACTTTTTGAAAGTTTAGAAGTACTTTTCAGCACTTAGAAAAGAGTGAAAAGAGGAAATGCAAAACTTTTTGGCTATGTGTATATACACTGACCTTGTTTTGTATATTTTTCTCTTATGAAAAGTACAATGACAAGAGTGGTAAGTAGTCTCAAGCACTTATCCCACCACTGCACAACCAATGTAGGAGGCTGGACTGGCTTGTAGTGAGTACCAAGGGGTACTTGCACCTTGCACCAGGCCCAGTTATCCCTTATTAGTGTATAGGGTGTCTAGCAGCTTAGGCTGATAGATAATGGTAGCTTAGCAAAGCAGCTCAGGCTGAACTAGGAGACGTGTGAAGCTACTACAGTACCACTTAGTGTCATATGCACAATATCATAAGAAAACACAATACACAGTTATACTAAAAATAAAGGTACTTTATTTTTATGACAATATGCCAAAGTATCTTAGAGTGTACCCTCAGTAAGAGGATAGGGAATATACACAAGATATATATACACAATAGCAAAAATATGCAGTATAGTCTTAGAAAACAGTGCAAACAATGTATAATTACAATAGGATGCAATGGGGAAACATAGGGATAGGGGCAACACAAACCATATACTCCAAAAGTGGAATGTGAACCACGAATGGACCCCAAACCTATGTGACCTTGTAGAGGGTCGCTGGGACTATTAGAAAATAGTGAGAGTTAGAAAAATAACCCTCCCCAAGACCCTGAAAAGTGAGTGCAAAGTGCACCAAAGTTCCCCTAAGGACAAAATAGTCGTGTTAGAGGGAGAATGCAAGGAAAGCACAAATCAGCAATGCAACAACGATGGATTCCTGTCTGAAGGTACCTGTGGAACAAGAGGACCAAGTCCAAAAGTCACAAGCAGCTCGGAGATGGGCAGATGCCCAAGAAATGCCAGCGGTTGGTGCAAAGAAGCTCTTACTAGGCTGAAGAACTGTGAATACTGCAGGAACGACAAGGGCTAGAGACTTCCCCTTTGGAGGATGGATCCCCCACGCCTTGGAGAGTCATGCAGAAGTGTTTTCCCGCCGGATGGACGCCAACAAGCCTTGCTACACGCAAATCGTGCGTTTGGCGTTTTTGGACGCTGCTGGGGCCCAGGAGGGACCGGAAGGTCGCAAATTGGACCTGCAAAGAGAGGGGACGTCGAGCAAGACAAAGAGCCCTCACTGAAGCAGGTAGCACCCGGAGAAGTGCCAGAAACAGGCACTACGAGGATGCGTGAAACGGTGCTCGCCGAAGTTGCACAAAGGAGTCCCACGTCGCCGGAGACCAACTTAGAAAGTCGTGCAATGCAGGTTAGAGTGCCGTGGACCCAGGCTTGGCTGTGCACGAAGGATTTCCGCCGGAAGTGCACAGGGGCCGGAGTAGCTTGCAAAGTCGCGGTTCCCAGCAATGCAGCCCAGCGAGGTGAGGCAAGGACTTACCTCCACCAAACTTGGGCTGAAGAGTCACTGGACTGTGGGGGTCACTTGGACAGTGTCGCTGGATTCGAGGGACCTCGCTCGTCGTGCTGAGAGGAGACCCAAGGGACCGGAGATGCAGCTTTTTGGTGCCTGCGGTTGCAGGGGGAAGATTCCGTCGACCCACGGGAGATTTCTTCGGAGCTTCTGGTGCAGAGAGGAGGCAGACTACCCCCACAGCATGCACAAGCAGGAAAACAGTCGAGAAGGCGGCAGGATCAGCGTTACAGAGTTGCAGTAGTCGTCTTTGCTACTATGTTGCAGGTTTGCAGGCTTCCAGCGCGGTCAGCGGTCGATTCCTTATCAGAAGGTGAAGAGGGAGATGCAGAGGAACTCGGCTGAGCTCATGCATTCGTTATCTGAAGTTTCCCCAGAGACAGAGACCCTAAATAGCCAGAAAAGAGGGTTTGGCTACCTAGGAGAGAGGAAAGGCTACTAACACCTGAAGGAGCCTATCACAAGGAGTCTCTGACGTCACCTGGTGGCACTGGCCACTCAGAGCAGTCCAGTGTGCCAGCAGCACCTCTGTTTCCAAGATGGCAGAGGTCTGGAGCACACTGGAGGAGCTCTGGACACCTCCCAGGGGAGGTGCAGGTCAGGGGAGTGGTCACTCCCCTTTCCTTTGTCCAGTTTCGCGCCAGAGCAGGGGCTAAGGGGTCCCTGAACCGGTGTAGACTGGCTTATGCAGAATTGGGCACATCTGTGCCCAACAAAGCATTTCCAGAGGCTGGGGGA
This sequence comes from Pleurodeles waltl, assembly GCF_031143425.1. Classification (NCBI taxonomy): domain Eukaryota; kingdom Metazoa; phylum Chordata; class Amphibia; order Caudata; family Salamandridae; genus Pleurodeles; species Pleurodeles waltl. The sequence goes on from NC_090438.1 coordinate 78,733, forward strand.
GGCTACTCCTCCCCTGCCTTCACACCATTTTCCAAAGGGAGAGGGTGTCACACCCTCTCTCAGAGGAAGTTCTTTGTTCTGCCATCCTGGGCCAGGCCTGGCTGGACCCCAGGAGGGCAGCTGCCTGTCTGAGGGGTTGGCAGCAGCAGCAGCTGCAGTGAAACTCCAGGAAGGGCAGTCTGGCAGTACCAGGGTCTGTGCTACAGACCACTGGGATCATGGAATTGTACCAACAATGCCAGGATGGCATAGAGGGGGCAATTCCATGATCATAGACATGTTACATGGCCATATTCGGAGTTACCATGGTGAAGCTACATATAGGTAGTACCTATTTGTAGTGCACGCGTGTAATGGTGTCCCCGCACTCACAAAGTTCAGTGAATTGGCTCTGAACAATGTGGGGGCACCTTGGCTAGTGCCAGGGTGCCCTCACACTAAGTAACTTTGCACCTAACCTTTACCAGGTAAAGGTTAGACATATAGGTGACTTATAAGTTACTTAAGTGCAGTGTAAAATGGCTGTGAAATAACGTGGACGTTATTTCACTCAGGCTGCAGTGGCAGGCCTGTGTAAGAATTGTCAGAGCTCCCTATGGGTGGCAAAAGAAATGCTGCAGCCCATAGGGATCTCCTGGAACCCCAATACCCTGGGTACCTCAGTACCATATACTAGGGAATTATAAGGGTGTTCCAGTAAGCCAATGTAAATTGGTAAAATTGGTCACTAGCCTGTTAGTGACAATTTGAAAGTAATGAGAGAGCATAACCACTGAGGTTCTGGTTAGCAGAGCCTCAGTGAGACAGTTAGGCACCACACAGGGAACATATACATGCACACCTATGAGCACTGGGACCCTGTGTGACAGGGTCCCAGTGACACATACATACAGGCCACAAACCTATGAGCACTGGGGTCCTGACCAGCAGGATCCCAGTGACACATAACAAACATACTGAAAACATAGTGTTTTCACTATGAGCACTGGGGCCTAGCCATCAGGATCCCAGTGAGACAGTGAAAACAGTGACAAACATCCTGACATACACTCACAAACAGGCCAAAAGTGGGGGTAACAAGGCTAGAAAGAGGCTACCTTCTCACAGAAACCATGGTGCTATTTATGTAAGATAAAAGGCCATTGGACAACAGATCCCAGTTGTCCAAAGAAAAGCACCAACGCTCCTACCACTACAACCCCTACTGCTACACCTAGTGTCCCTACTAATAGCAGTGGTGGTGGGAGCAAACCTACTAATAGCCAATCCAAGGGAGTAGCTGGGCTCACTATTGGTAACTTAGTTGGGGTTGGTCTTGTTAGGGAGACCACAGAGGCTGTGTTAGTCTCTGAGGGGGCTATTGATTTAGCCACCTTAGCTGCTTGTCCCCTTAATATGGATAAGTACAAGCAGCTACCCCTAATAAATGGTGTTGAGGTTCAGGCCTACAGGGACACTGGTGCCAGTGTGACTATGGTCATAGAGAAACTGGTCAACCCTGAACAACACCTACTTGGTCACCAGTACCAAGTAACCGATGCTCAGATTAATTCCCTAGTATATGGTACTGAGGTACCCAGGGTATTGGGGTTCCAGGAGATCCCTATGGGCTACAGCATTTCTTTTGCCACCCATAGGGAGCTCTGACAATTCTTACACAGGCCTGCCACTGCAGCCTGAGTGAAATAACGTCCACGTTATTTCACAGCCATTTTACACTGCACTTAAGTAACTTATAAGTCACCTATATGTCTAACCTTTACCTGGTAAAGTTTAGGTGCAAAGTTACTTAGTGTGAGGGCACCCTGGCACTAGCCAAGGTGCCCCCACATTGTTCAGGACCAATTCCCTGAACTTTGTGAGTGTGGGGACACCATTACACGCGTGTACTACATATAGGTCACTACCTATATGTAGCTTCACAATGGTAACTCCGAATATGGCCATGTAACATGTCTAAGATCATGGAATTGCCCCCTCTATGCCATCCTGGCATTATTGGGACAATTCCATGACCCCAGTGGTCTGTAGCACAGACCCTGGTACTGCCAAACTGCCTTTCCTGGGGTTTCACTGCAGCTGCTGCCAACCCCTCAGACAGGTTTCTGCCCCCCTGGGGTCAAGCCAGGCTTGTCCCAGGATGGCAGAACAAAGGACTTCCTCTGAGAGAGGGTGTTACACCCTCTCCCTTTTGAAAATGGTGTGAAGGCAGGGGAGGGGTAGCCTCCCCCAGCCTCTGGAAATGCTTTCTTGGGCACAGATGTGCCCAATTCTGCATAAGCCAGTCTACACCGGTTCAGGGACCCCTTAGCCCTGCTCTGGCGCGAAACTGGACAAAGGAAAGGGGAGTGACCACTCCCCTGACCTGCACCTCCCCTGGGAGGTGTCCAGAGCTCCTCCAGTGTGCTCCAGACCTCTGCCATCTTGGAAACAGAGGTGCTGCTGGCACACTGGACTGCTCTGAGTGGCCAGTGCCACCAGGTGATGTCAGAAACTCCTTGTGATAGGCTCCTTCAGGTGTTAGTAGCCTCTCCTCTCTCCTAGGTAGCCAAACCCTCTTTTCTGGCTATTTAGGGTCTCTGTCTCTGGGGAAACTTTAGATAACGAATGCAAGAGCTCATCCGAGTTCCTCTGCATCTCTCTCTTCACCTTCTGATAAGGAACCGACTGCTGACCGCGCTGGAAGCCTGCAAACCTGCAACATAGTAGCAAAGACGACTACTGCAACTCTGTAACGCTGATCCTGCTGCCTTCTCGACTGTTTTCCTGCTTGTGCATGCTGTGGGGGTAGTCTGCCTCCTCTCTGCACCAGAAGCTCCAAAGAAATCTCCCGTGGGTCGACGGAACCTTCCCCCTGCAACCGCAGGCACCAAAAAGCTGCATTACCGGTCCCTTGGGTCTCCTCTCAGCAAAACGAGCGAGGTCCCTTGAATCTAGCAACTCTGTCCAAGAGACTGCCACAGTCCAGTGACTCTTCAGTCCAAGTTTGGAGGAGGTAAGTCCTTGCCTCCCCACTCCAGACTGCATTGTTGGTAACCGTGACTTTTGCAACTTCTCCGGCCCCTGTGCACTTCCGGCAGAAATCCTTTGTGCACAGCCAAGCCTGGGTCCACGGCACTCCAACCTGCATTGCACGACTTTCTAAGTTGGTCTCCGGCGACGTGGGACTCCTTTGTGCAACTTCGGCGAGCACTGTTTCACACATCCTCGTAGTGCCTGTTTCTGGCACTTCTCCGGGGGCTACCTGCTTTAGAGAGGACTCCTTGTCTTGCTTGATGTCCCCTCTCTCTTCAGGTCCAATTTGCGACCTCCTGGTCCCTCTTGGGCCTCAGCAGCGACCAAAAACTGTAACCGCACTATTTGCAGCTAGCAAGGCTTGTTTGCGTTCTTTCGGCGGGAAAACACTTCTGCTTGACTCTCCAAGGCGAGTGGGATCCTTCCACCAAAGGGAAAGTCTCTAGCCCTTTTCTTTCCTGCAGAAACCTTTGCTTCTTCTGTCCAGTCGAAGCTTCTTTGCACCCGCAGCTGGCATTTCCTGGGCATTTGCCCATCTCCGACTTGCTTGTGACTTTTGGACTTGGTCCCCTTGTTCCACAGGTACCCTAGATTGGAAATCCACAGTTGTTGCATTGTTGGTTTGTGACTTTCCTGCATTATTCCTCTATTACGACTTCTTTGACTCTTGGAGAACTTCAGTGCACTTTGCACTCACTTTTCAGGGTCTTGGGGAGGGCTAGTTTTCTAACTCTCACTATTTTCTAATAGTCCCAGCGACCCTCTACAAGGTCACATAGGTTTGGGGTCCATTCGTGGTTCACATTCCACTTTTGGAGTATATGGTTTGTGTAGCCCCTATCCCTATGTGTCTCCATTGCATCCTATTGTAACTATACATTGTTTGCACTGTTTTCTAAGACGATACTGCATATTTTTAGTACTGTGTACATATAACTTGTGTATATTTGCTATCCTCACTCTGAGGGTACACTCTGAGATAATGTGACATATTGTCATAAAAATAAAGTACCTTTATTTTTCGTATAACTGTGTATTGTGTATTCTTATGGTATTGTGCAAGTGACACTTGTGGTACTGTAGTAGCTTCACACGTCTCCTAGTTCAGCCTAAGCTGCTCTGCTAAGCTACCATTATCTATCAGCCTAAGCTGCTAGACACCCTATACACAAATAAGGGATACCTGGGCCTGGTGCAAGGTGTAAGTACCCCTTGGTACTCACTACAAGCCAGTCCAGCCTCCTACATTGGTTGTGCAGTGGTGGGATAAGTGCTTGAGACTACTTACCACTCTTGTCATTGTACTTTTCATAAGAGAAAAATATACAAAACAAGTTCAGTTTGTGTACACATAGCTAAAAAGTTTTGCATTTTCTCTTTTCACTGTTTTCTAAGTGCTGAAAAGTACTTCTAAACTTGCAAAAAGTTCTTAAAAGTTTAAAAAGTTTTTTTTCTGTCTTTCTAAAAAGTTCTGAAAACTTTTTTCTCTTTTTCTATCACTTTAACTCTCTCTAAAAATGTCTGGCACAGGCCAAATTACTGATCTGTCCAAACTTGCATATGATCACCTTAGCTGGAAAGGAGCAAGGAGTCTCTGCATAGAGAGAGGTTTGAGTGTAGGGAAGAATCCTTCCTTAGAACCGTTAATTAACATGCTTAGAGAACAGGATAAGGCCATAAGTGCCCAATCTGTTGAAAAAGTAGCTAATGGTTCTCAATCTGATCCAGGGACTCCCCCAGGAAAAGGTTCAGGGAAGAAACTTCTTAGCCTGCCCATTACTAGACAGTCTAGCATAGTTGGTTCTGAGGTGGAGTCACATCATCCAGATGATGTGCTCTCACATTACACTGTCAGCCAAGCTGTTAGGGTGGCTTCTGTAAGGGACAGGTCTCCTTCTGTTCATTCCCATCATACCTCTGTATCTAGGAATGTCCCTCCCACCAACCCTGATGACAGAATGTTAGAGAGGGAACTCAATAAGTTGAGGGTGGAACAAACCAGACTGAAGCTTAAAAAGCAACAGCTGGATTTGGATAGACAGTCTTTTGAATTAGAGAAGGAAAGACAGAAGTTGGGTTTAGATACCCATGGTGGCAGCAGCAGTATTCCCCATAGTCATCCTGTAAAAGAGCATGATTCCAGGAATCTGCACAAAATAGTTCCCCCTTATAAGGAGGGGGATGACATTAACAAGTGGTTTGCTGCACTTGAGAGGGCCTGTGTTGTACAGGATGTCCCTCAAAGGCAGTGGGCTGCTATACTATGGCTATCATTTAGTGGAAAAGGTAGGGATAGGCTCCTTACTGTGAAAGAAAGTGATGCCAATAATTTCCAAGTTCTTAAGAATGCACTCCTGGACGGTTATGGCTTAACCACTGAACAATACAGGATAAAGTTCAGTGAGACCAAAAAGGAGTCTTCACAAGACTGGGTTGATTTCATTGACCATTCAGTGAAGGCCTTGGAGGGGTGGTTACATGGCAGTAAAGTTACTGATTATGACAGCCTGTATAACTTAATCCTGAGAGAGCATATTCTTAATAATTGTGTGTCTGATTTGTTGCACCAGTACTTGGTGGACTCTGATCTGACCTCTCCCAAGAATTGGGAAAGAAGGCAGACAAATGGGTCAGAACAAGAGTGAACAGAAAAGTTCATACAGGGGGTGACAAAGATGGCAACAAAAAGAAGGATGGTAAGTCTTCAGACAAGGGTGGGGACAAATCTAAAAATGAGTCTTCATCAGGCCCACAAAAACACTCAGGTGGGGGTGGTGGGTCCAAATCCTCCTTTAATCAGAACAAGGAAAAGAAACCATGGTGCTATTTATGTAAAGTAAAAGGCCATTGGACAACAGATCCCAGTTGTCCAAAGAAAGGCACCAATGCTCCTACCACTACAACCCCTACTGCTACACCTAGTGTCCCTACTAATAGCAGTGGTGGTGGGAGCAAACCTACTAATAGCCAATCCAAGGGAGTAGCTGGGCTCACTTTTGGTAATTTAGTTGGGGTTGGCCTTGTTAGGGAGGCCACAGAGGCTGTGTTAGTCTCTGAGGGGGCTATTGATTTAGCCACCTTAGCTGCTTGTCCACTTAATATGGATAAGTACAGGCAGCTACCCCTAATAAATGGTGTTGAGGTTCAGGCCTACAGGGACACTGGTGCCAGTGTGACTATGGTCATAGAGAAACTGGTCCACCCTGAACAACACCTACTTGGTCACCAGTACCAAGTAACCGATGCTCACAACAACACACTTAGCCACCCCATGGCTGTTGTTAATCTCAACTGGGGGGGGGTTACTGGTCCAAAGAAAGTTGTGGTAGCCTCAGATTTACCTGTAGACTGTCTACTAGGGAATGATTTGGAGACATCAGCTTGGTCAGATGTGGAGTTGGAGGCCCATGCAGCAATGCTGGGCATTCCAGGGCATATTTTTGCTTTGACAAGGGCTCAGGCCAAAAAGCAAAAAGGACAGGGAAGCTTGGATCCTGGAACAATGGACCAAGTGCTCCCTAAAGCTAGGGCTAGTAGAAGCAAACCACTTCCTACTATCCCTCCCTCTACAGTGGATTCTACTTCTGAGGAAGAAGAATTCCCTCCCTGTGCAGAACCTACACCAGAGGAGCTACAAGCAGACACTGCTGAGCTTTTGGGTGAAGGGGGGCCTGCCAGAGAGGAGCTGAGTGTGGCACAGCAAACCTGTCCCACATTAGAGGGTCTGAGACAGCAAGCTGTCAAACAGGCTAATGGGGATGTCAGTGACTCTCACAGAGTTTACTGGGAGGACAACCTCTTGTACACTGAGCATAGGGATCCTAAACCTGGAGCTGCCAGGAGATTAGTGATTCCTCAGGAGTACAGAAAGTTCCTCCTAACACTGGCACATGACATTCCCCTAGCTGGGCACCTAGGACAAATGAAAACTTGGGACAGGCTTGTTCCTTTGTTTCATTGGCCTAGGATGTCTGAGGACACAAAAGATTTTTGTAAGTCCTGTGAAACCTGTCAAGCCAGTGGCAAGACAGGTGGCACTCCAAAGGCACCCCTTATTCCACTGCCTGTGGTTGGGGTTCCCTTTGAAAGGGTAGGGGTTGACATAGTTGGCCCCCTTGACCCTCCTACTGCTTCAGGCAATAGATTCATCTTGGTGGTAGTGGACCATGCCACAAGATACCCTGAAGCTATTCCTTTAAGGACCACTACAGCTCCTGCAGTGGCAAAGGCCCTCCTGGGAATATTTTCCAGGGTGGGCTTCCCAAAGGAAGTAGTATCAGACAGAGGAAGCAATTTCATGTCTGCATACTTAAAGGCCATGTGGAAGGAGTGTGGGGTAACGTACAAGTTCACCACACCCTATCATCCACAAACAAATGGACTGGTTGAGAGATTTAACAAAACTCTCAAAGGCATGATTATGGGTCTCCCTGAAAAACTCCGCAGGAGATGGGATATCCTTCTACCATGCCTCCTTTTTGCCTACAGGGAGGTACCCCAGAAAGGAGTGGGCTTCAGCCCCTTCGAACTTCTTTTTGGACACCCTGTTAGGGGTCCACTCACACTTGTGAAGGAGGGTTGGGAACAACCTTTAAAAGCTCCTAAGCAGGATATTGTGGATTATGTACTTGGCCTCAGATCAAGGATGGCTGAGTATATGAAAAAGGCTAGTAAGAACCTTCAGGCCAGCCAAGAGCTCCAGAAGCAATGGCATGATCAGAAGGCTGTTTTGGTGCAGTACCAACCAGGACAGAAAGTGTGGGTCTTGGAGCCTGTGGCCCCAAGAGCACTCCAAGATAAATGGAGTGGTCCACACACAATTGTTGAGAAAAAGGGTGAAGTCACCTATTTGGTTGACTTAGGCACTGCAAGGAGTCCCCTTAGGGTGCTCCATGTAAACCGCCTGAAACCCTACTATGACAGGGCTGATCTCACCCTGCTCATGGCAACTGATGAGGGACAGGAAGAAGACAGTGATCCTCTACCTGATCTCTTCTCTTCCACAGAACAAGATGCTCTTGTGGAAGGTGTAGTTTTGGCTGATTGCCTTACTGCTGAGCAGAAGGACAATTGCATAAATCTCCTGGGTCAGTTTTCTGAACTCTTCTCTACTGTGCCAGGTACCACTTCTTGGTGTGAGCACACTATAGATACTGGAGACAGCTTGCCTGTCAAAAGTAAGATCTATAGGCAGCCTGACCATGTCAGGGACAGCATAAAGCAAGAAGTCCAGAAAATGTTGGAGCTAGGAGTGGTTGAGCACTCTGAAAGTCCATGGGCTTCTCCTGTGGTACTTGTACCAAAACCCCATTCCAAAGATGGAAAGAAGGAAATGCGGTTTTGTGTCGACTATAGAGGTCTCAACCTTGTAACCAAAACTGATGCTCACCCTATACCCAGGGCAGATGAGCTCATAGATACACTGGCATCTGCCAAGTATCTAAGCACTTTTGATTTCACTGCAGGGTATTGGCAGATCAAATTGTCAGAAGATGCTAAACCTAAGACTGCATTTTCGACCATTGGAGGACATTACCAGTTTACTGTAATGCCTTTTGGTTTGAAGAATGCACCTGCCACTTTTCAGAGGTTGGTGAACACAGTCCTGCAAGGGCTGGAAGCTTTCAGTGCAGCATATCTGGACGATATAGCTGTCTTTAGCTCCAGCTGGGATGATCACCTGGTCCACCTATGGAAAGTTTTGGAGGCCCTGCAAAAGGCAGGCCTCACTATCAAGGCTTCAAAGTGCCAGATAGGGCAGGGTAAGGTGGTTTATCTGGGACACCTTGTTGGTGGGGAACAGATTGCACCACTATAGGGGAAAATCCAAACAATTGTTGATTGGGTTCCCCCTACCACACAGACTCAGGTGAGAGCCTTCCTAGGCCTCACTGGGTATTACAGGAGGTTCATTAAGAACTATGGCTCCATTGCAGCCCCTCTTAATGACCTCACTTCCAAGAAGATGCCTAAAAAGGTATTATGGACAGCAAACTGTCAGAAAGCTTTTTAGGAGCTGAAGCAGGCCATGTGCTCTGCACCTGTCCTGAAAAGCCCTTGTTACTCTAAAAAATTCTATGTCCAAACTGATGCATCTGAATTAGGAGTAGGGGCAGTCCTATCACAACTCAATTCTGAGGGCCAGGATCAACCTGTTGCTTTTATTAGTAGGAGGTTGACCCCTAGAGAAAAGCATTGGTCTGCCATAGAGAGGGAGGCCTTTTCTGTGGTCTGGGCACTGAAGAAGTTGAGGCCATACCTGTTTGGCACTCACTTCATTGTTCAGACAGACCACAAACCTCTACTTTGGCTAAAACAAATGAAAGGTGAAAATCCTAAATTGTTGAGGGGGTCCATATCCCTACAGGGAATGGACTATACAGTGGAACATAGACCTGGGAGTAGCCACTCCAATGCAGATGGACTCTCCAGATATTTCCACTTAGACAATGAAGACTCATCAGGTAATGGCTAGTCTTATTGTCCTTCGTTTGGGGGGGGGGTTGTGTAGGAAAGTACCATCTTGCCTGGCATGTTACCCCCATTTTTCACTGTATATATGTTGTTTTAGTTGTATGTGTCACTGGGACCCTGGTATCCAGGGCCCCAGTGCTCATAAGTGTGCCTGACTGTGTTACCTGTGTAGTGACTAACTGTCTCACTGAGGCTCTGCTAATCAGAACCTCAGTGGTTATGCTCTCTCATTTCTTTCCAAATTGTCACTAACAGGCTAGTGACCAATTTTACCAATTTACATTGGCTTTCTGGAACACCCTTATAATTCCCTAGTATATGGTACTGAGGTACCCAGGGTATTGGGGTTCCAGGAGATCCCTATGGGCTGCAGCATTTCTTTTGCCACCCATAGGGAGCTCTGACAATTCTTACACAGGCCTTCCACTGCAGCCTGAGTGAAATAACGTCCACGTTATTTCACAGCCATTTTACACTGCACTTAAGTAACTTATAAGTCACCTATATGTCTAACCTTTACCTGGTAAAGGTTAGGTGCAAAGTTACTTAGTGTGAGGGCACCCTGGCACTAGCCAAGGTGCCCCCACATTGTTCAGGACCAATTCCCTGAACTTTGTGAGTGCGGGGACACCATTACACGTGTGTACTACATATAGGTCACTACCTATATGTAGCTTCACAATGGTAACTCCGAATATGGCCATGTAACATGTCTAAGATCATGGAATTGCCCCCTCTATGCCATCCTGGCATTATTGGGACAATTCCATGACCCCAGTGGTCTGTAGCACAGACCCTGGTACTGCCAAACTGCCTTTCCTGGGGTTTCACTGCAGCTGCTGCTGCTGCCAACCCCTCAGACAGGTTTCTGCCCCCCTGGGGTCAAGCCAGGCTTGTCCCAGGATGGCAGAACAAAGGACTTCCTCTGAGAGAGGGTGTTACACCCTCTCCCTTTGGAAAATGGTGTGAAGGCAGGGGAGGGGTAGCCTCCCCCAGCCTCTGGAAATGCTTTCTTGGGCACAGATGTGCCCAATTCTGCAAAAGCCAGTCTACACCGGTTCAGGGACCCCTTAGCCCTGCTCTGGCGCGAAACTGGACAAAGGAAAGGGGAGTGACCACTCCCCTGACCTGCACCTCCCCTGGGAGGTGTCCAGAGCTCCTCCAGTGTGCTCCAGACCTCTGCCATCTTGGAAACAGAGGTGCTGCTGGCACACTGGACTGCTCTGAGTGGCCAGTGCCACCAGGTGACGTCAGAGACTCCTTGTGATAGGCTCCTTCAGGTGTTAGTAGCCTCTCCTCTCTCCTAGGTAGCCAATCCCTCTTTTCTGGCTATTTAGGGTCTCTGTCTCTGGGGAAACTTTAGATAACGAATGCAAGAGCTCATCCGAGTTCCTCTGCATCTCTCTCTTCACCTTCTGATAAGGAACCGACTGCTGACCGCACTGGAAGCCTGCAAACCTGCAACATAGTAGCAAAGACGACTACTGCAACTCTGTAACGCTGACCCTGCTGCCTTCTCAACTGTTTTCCTGCTTGTGCATGCTGTGGGGGTAGTCTGCCTCCTCTCTGCACCAGAAGCTCCGAAGAAATCTCCCGTGGGTCGACGGAATCTTCCCCCTGCAACCGCAGGCACCAAAAAGCTGCATTACCGGTCCCTTGGGTCTCCTCTCAGCACGACGAGCGAGGTCCCTTGAATCCAGCAACTCTGTCCAAGAGACTGCCACAGTCCAGTGACTCTTCAGTCCAAGTTTGGTGAAGGTAAGTCCTTGCCTCCCCACTCCAGACTGCATTGTTGGTAAGCACGACTTTTGCAACTTCTCCAGCCCCTGTGTACTTCTGGTGGAAATCCTTTGTGCACAGCCAAGCCTGGGTCCACGGCACTCTAACCTGCATTGCACGACTTTCTAAGTTGGTCTCCGGCGACGTGGGACTCCTTTGTGCAACTTCGGCGAGCACTGTTTCACGCATCCATGTAGTGCCTGTTTCTGGCACTTCTCCGGGTGCTACCTGCCTTAGAGAGGGCTCATTGTCTTGCTCGATGTCCCTTCTCTCTTCAGGTCCAATTTGCGACCTCCTGGTCCCTCCTGGGCCTCAGCAGCGTCCAAAAACGCCAACCGAACGATTTGCAGCTAGCAAGGCTTGTTGGCATTCTTTTGGGGGGAAAACACTTCTGTACGACTCTGCAAGGCAAGAGGGATCCGTCCACCAAAGGGGAAGTCTCTAGTCCTTTTCGTTCCTGCAGAAACCTTTGCTTCTTCTATCCAGTCGAAGCTTCTTTGCACCCGCAGCTGGCATTTCCTGGGCATTTGCCCATCTCCGACTTGCTTGTGACTTTTGGACTTGGTCCCCTTGTTCCACAGGTACCCTAGATTGGAAATCCACAGTTGTTGCATTGTTGGTTTGTGTCTTTCCTGCATTATTCCTCTATTACGACTTCTTTGTCTCTTGGGGAACTTCAGTGCACTTTGCACTCACTTTTCAGGGTCTTGGGGAGGGCTAGTTTTCTAACTCTCACTATTTTCTAATAGTCCCAGCGACCCTCTACAAGGTCACATAGGTTTGGGGTCCATTCGTGGTTCACATTCCACTTTTGGAGTATATGGTTTGTGTTGCCCCTATCCCTATGTGTCTCCATTGCATCCTATTGTAACTATACATTGTTTGCACTGTTTTCTAAGACTATACTGCATATTTTTAGTACTGTGTACATATAACTTTTGTATATTTGCTATCCTCACTCTGAGGGTACACTCTGAGATACTGTGACATATTGTCATAAAAATAAAGTACCTTTATTTTTCGTATAACTGTGTATTGTGTTTTCTTATGGTATTGTGCAAGTGACACTTGTGGTACTGTAGTAGCTTCACACGTCTCCTAGTTCAGCCTAAGCTGCTCTGCTAAGCTACCATTATCTATCAGCCTAAGCTGCTAGACACCCTATACACTAATAAGGGATACCTGGGCCTGGTGCAAGGTGTAAGTACCCCTTGGTACTCACTACAAGCCAGTCCAGCCTCCTAATCAGAACCTCAGTGGTTATGCTCTCTCATTTCTTTCAAATTGTCACTGACAGGCTAGTGACCAATTTTACCAATTTACATTGGCTACTGGAAAACCCTTATAATTCCCTAGTATATGGTACTGAGGTACCCAGGGTATTGGGGTTCCAGGAGATCCCTAAGGGCTGCAGCATTTCTTTTGCCACCCATAGGGAGCTCTGACAATTCTTACACAGGCCTGCCACTGCAGCCTGAGTGAAATAACGTCCACGTTATTTCACAGCCATTTTACACTGCACTTAAGTAACTTATAAGTCACCTATATGTCTAACCTTTACCTGGTAAAGGTTAGGTGCAAAGTTACTTAGTGTGAGGGCACCCTGGCACTAGCCAAGGTGCCCCCACATTGTTCAGGGCCAATTCCCTGAACTTTGTGAGTGCGGGGACACCATTACACACGTGCACTACATATAGGTCCCTACCTATATGTAGATTCACAATGGTAACTCCGAATATGGCCATGTAACATGTCTAAGATCATGGAATTGCCCCCTCTATGCCATCCTGGCATTATTGGGACAATTCCATGATCCCAGTGGTCTGTAGCACAGACCCTGGTACTGCCAAACTGCCTTTCCTGGGGTTTCACTGCAGCTGCTGCTGCTGCCAACCCCTCAGACAGGTTTCTGCCCCCCTGGGGTCAAGCCAGGCTTGTCCCAGGATGGCAGAACAAAGGACTTCCTCTGAGAGAGGGTGTTACACCCTCTCCCTTTGGAAAATGGTGTGAAGGCAGGGGAGGAGTAGCCTCCCCCAGCCTCTGGAAATGCTTTGTTGGGCACAGATGTGCCCAATTCTGCATAAGCCAGTCTACACCGGTTCAGGGACCCCTTAGCCCCTGCTCTGGCACGAAACTGGACAAAGGAAAGGGGAGTGACCACTCCCCTGACCTGCACCTCCCCTGGGAGGTGTCCAGAGCTCCTCCAGTGTGCTCCAGATCTCTGCTATTTTGGAAACAGAGGTGCTGCTGGCACCCTGGACTGCTCTGAGTGGCCAGTGCCACCAGGTGACGTCAGAGACTCCTTCTGATAGGCTCCTTCAGGTGTTAGTAGCCTATCCTCTCTCCTAGGTAGCCAAACCCTCTTTTCTGGCTATTTAGGGTCTCTGTCTCTGGGGAAACTTTAGATAACGAATGCAAGAGCTCATCAGATATCCTCTGCATCCCTCTCTTCACCTTCTGCTAAGGAATCGACTGCTGACCGTGCTGGAAGCCTGCAAACCTGCAACATAGTAGCAAAGACGACTACTGCATCTCTGTAACGCTGATCCTGCCGCCTTCTCGACTGTTTTCCTGGTGGTGCATGCTGTGGGGGTAGTCTGCCTCCTCTCTGCACTAGAAGCTGCGAAGAAATCTCCAGTGGGTCGACGGAATCTTCCCCCTGCAACCGCAGGCACCAAAAAGCTGCACTACCGGTCCCTTGGGTCTCCTCTCTGCACGACGAGCGAGGTCCCTTGAATCCAGCAACTCTGTCCAAGTGACTAACACAGACCAGTGACTCTTCAGTCCAAGTTTGGTGGAGGTAAGTCCTTGCCTCCCCACTCCAGACTGCATTGTTGGTAACCGCGACTTTTGCAACTTCTCCGGCCCCTGTGCACCTCCGGCCAAAATACTTTGTGCACAGCCAAGCCAGGGTCCACGGCACTTTAACCTGCATTGCACGACTTTCTAAGTTGGTCTCCGGCGACGTGGGACTCCTTTGTGTAACTTCGGGTGAGCACCATTTCACACATCCTCCTAGTGCCTGTTTCTGGCACTTTTCCGGGTGCTACCTGCTGCTGAGAGGGCTCCTTGTCTTGCTCTACGTCCCCTCTTCCTCCTGGTCTAATTTGCGACCTCCTGGTCCCTCCTGGGCCACAGCAGCGTCCAAAAACGCTAACCGCACGATTTGCAGCTAGCAAGGCTTGTTGGCATTCTTTCGGCGGGAAAACACTTCTGCACAACTCTCCACGGCAAGAGGGATCCATCCACCAAAGGGGAAGTCTCTAGCCCTTTTCGTTCCTGCAGAAACATCTGCTTCTTCTGTCCAGTAGAAGCTCCTTTGCACCCACAGCTGGCATTTCCTGGGCATTTGCCCATCTCCGACTTGCTTGTGACTTTTGGACTTGGTCCCCTTGTTCCACAGGTAACCTAGATTGGAAATCCATCGTTGTTGCATTGTTGGTTTGTGTCTTTCCTGCATTATTCCTCTATCACGACTTCTTTGTCTTCTGGGGAACTTTATTGCACTTTGCACTCACTTTTCAGGGTCTTGGGGTGGGCTATTTTTCTAACCCTCACTATTTTCTAATAGTCCCAGCGACCCTCTACAAGGTCACATAGGTTTGGGGTCCATTTGTTGTTCGCATTCCACTTTTGGAGTATATGGTTTGTGTTGCCCCTATCCCTATGTGTCTCCATTGCATCCTATTGTAACTATACATTGTTTGCACTGTTTTCTAAGACTATACTGCATATTTTTAGTACTGTGTACATATAACTTGTGTATATTTGCTATCCTCACTCTGAGGGTACACTCTGAGATACTTTGGCATATTGTCATAAAAATAAAGTACCTTTATTTTTAGTATAACTGTGTATTGTGTTTTCTTATGATATTGTGCAAGTGACACTTGTGGTACTGTAGTAGCTTCACACGTCTCCTAGTTCAGCCTAAGCTGCTCTGCTAAGCTACCATTATCTATCAGCCTAAGCTGCTAGACACCCTATACACTAATAAGGGATACCTGGGCCTGGTGCAAGGTGTAAGTACCCCTTGGTACTCACTACAAGCCAGTCCAGCCTCCTACAAGAGGTTGGTGAACGCAGTCCTGCAAGGGCTGGAAGCTTTCAGTGCAGCATATTTGGACGATATAGCTGTCTTTAGCTCCAGCTGGGATGATCACCTGGTCCACCTATGGAAAGTTTTGGAGGCCCTGCAAAAGGCAGGCCTCACTATCAAGGCTTCAAAGTGCCAGATAGGGCAGGGTAAGGTGGTTTATCTAGGACACCTTGTTGGTGGGGAACAGATTGCACCACTACAGGGGAAAATCCAAACAATTATTGATTGGGTTCCCCCTACTACTCAGACTCAGGTGAGCGCCTTCCTAGGCCTCACTGGGTATTACAGGAGGTTCATTAAGAACTATGGCTCCATTGCAGCCCCTCTTAATGACCTCACTTCCAAGAAGATGCCTAAAAAGGTATTATGGACAGCAAACTGTCAGAAAGCTTTTGAGGAGCTGAAGCAGGCCATGTGCTCTGCACCTGTCCTGAAAAGCCCTTGTTACTCTAAAAAATTCTATGTCCAGACTGATGCATCTGAATTAGGAGTAGGGGCAGTCCTATCACAACTTAATTCTGAGGGCCAGGATCAACCTGTTGCTTTTATTAGTAGGAGGTTGACCCCTAGAGAAAAGCGTTGGTCTGCCATAGAGAGGGAGGCCTTTGCTGTGGTCTGGGCACTGAAGAAGTTGAGGCCATACCTGTTTGGCACTCACTTCATTGTTCAGACAGACCACAAACCTCTACTTTGGCTAAAACAAATGAAAGATGAAAATCCTAAATTGTTGAGGTGGTCCATATCCCTACAGGGAATGGACTATACAGTGGAACATAGACCTGGGAGTAGCCACTCCAATGGAGATGGACTCTCCAGATATTTCCACTTAGACAATGAAGACTCATCAGGGCATGGCTAGTCTTATTGTCCTTCGTTTGGGGGGGGGGTTGTGTATGAAAGTACCATCTTGCCTGGCATCTTACCCCCATTTTTCACTGTATATATGTTGTTTTAGTGGTATGTGTCACTGGGACCCTGGTATCCAGGGCCCCAGTGCTCATAAGTGTGCCTGACTGTGTTACCTGTGTAGTGACCAACTGTCTCACTGAGGCTCTGCTAATCAGAACCTCAGTGGTTATGCTCTCTCATTTCTTTCAAATTGTCACTAACAGGCTAGTGACCAATTTTTCCAATTTACATTGGCTACTGGAACACCCTTATAATTCCCTAGTATATGGTACTGAGGTACCCAGGGTATTGGGATTCCAGGAGATCCCTATGGGCTGCAGCATTTCTTTTGCCACCCATAGGGAGCTCTGACAATTCTTACACAGGCCTGCCACTGCAGCCTGAGTGAAATAACGTCCACGTTATTTCACAGCCATTTTACACTGCACTTAAGTAACTTATAAGTCACCTATATGTCTAACCTTTACCTAGTAAAGGTTAGGTGCAAAGTTACTTAGTGTGAGGGCACCCTGGCACTAGCCAAGGTGCCCCCACATTGTTCAGGGCCAATTCCCCGGACTTTGTGAGTGCGGGGACACCATTACACGCGTGCACTACATATAGGTCACTACCTATATGTAGCTTCACAATGGTAACTCCGAATATGGCCATGTAACATGTCTATGATCATGGAATTGCCCCCTCTATGCCATCCTGGCATAGTTGGCACAATCCCATGATCCCAGTGGTCTGTAGCACAGACCCTGGTACTGCCAAACTGCCTTTCCTGGGGTTTCACTGCAGCTGCTGCTGCTGCCAACCCCTCAGACAGGTTTCTGCCCTCCTGGGGTCAAGCCAGGCTTGTCCCAGGATGGCAGAACAAAGGACTTCCTCTGAGAGAGGGTGTTACACCCTCTCCCTTTGGAAAATGGGGTGAAGGCAGGGGAGGAGTAGCCTCCCCCAGCCTCTGGAAATGCTTTCTTGGGCACAGATGTGCCCAATTCTGCATAAACCAGTCTACACTGGTTCAGGGACCCCTTAGCCCTGCTCTGGCGCGAAACTGGACAAAGGAAAGGGGAGTGACCACTCCCCTAACCTGCACCTCCCCTGGGAGGTGTCCAGAGCTCCTCCAGTGTGCTCCAGACCTCTGCCATCTTGGAAACAGAGGTGCTGCTGGCACACTGGACTGCTCTGAGTGGCCAGTGCCACCAGGTGACGTCAGAGACTACTTCTGATAGGCTCCTTCAGGTGTTAGTAGCCCATCCTCTCTCCTAGGTAGCCAAACCCTCTTTTCTGGCTATTTAGGGTCTCTGTCTCTGGGGAAACTTTAGATAACGAATGCAAGAGCTCATCAGAGTTCCTCTGCATCTCTCTCTTCACCTTCTGCCAAGGAATCGACTGCTGACCGCGCTGGAAGCCTGCAAAACTGCAACATAGTAGCAAAGATGACTACTGCAACTCTGTAACGCTGATCCTGCCGCCTTCTCGACTGTTTTCCTGGTGGTGCATGCTGTGGGGGTAGTCTGCCTCCTCTCTGCACTAGAAGCTCCGAAGAAATCTCCGGTGGGTCGACGGAATCTTCCCCCTGCAACCGCAGGCACCAAAAAGCTGCATTACCGGTCCCTTGGGTCTCCTCTCAGCACGACGAGCGAGGTCCCTTGAATCCAGCAACTCTGTCCAAGTGACTCCCACAGTCCAGTGACTCTTCAGTCCAAGTTTGGTGGAGGTAAGTCCTTGCCTCCCCACGCCAGACTGCATTGCTGGTAACCGCGACTTTTGCAGCTACTCCGGCCCCTGTGCACTTCCGGCGGAAATCCTTTGTGCACAGCCAAGCCTGGGTCCACGGCACTCTGGTTCCTGCGTCTTCCTGAGAGAGAGTGGAGGTCCAGCATCGACTCCAGTGTTGTGTCTGAGGTCTGGAACTAGGTGAGTGCGTGACACACTCTGCGTTGCTCACTTTTCCATGTGCTGCTCTGTCTCAAGTGCTTCTCCCTCTGCAAAACTCTCCTGCCCTGTGTTCTGGCTCACTGTCTCTTGTGATTCCTCCCTGCCCGAGTATTGATCTCTTCCCAATCTGCTGTTTCTCTGACCTCCCCCATCCAGCTTTATTTTTATGTTATCCCCTACTTACTCCCTGTTGTTCCTCACCAGCTCCTCCCTGCAACCTCTCGTCTATCCCTCAGTTGACTTTTTTTATTTACATTTTTTTAAGGTTGCAGCAGCAAATTAGTGCCATCTCCTCTATCTTGAATTTCATTATTTTTTATAAATTATCAATCCATCCTCTATCGGTAAATAAACTAAAAACTACTGGATTGTGAATCACGCACTAGCTATCTGAGTAATTTGAGAGGGGTTTACGGTTTTAGCATTCACAGAGATTTACTGAAGAAACTCCAGACTTTGTTTTAAGAAAAGACCAGCATCAAATATCCTGACTGCAATTCTAAAACCAATGTGTGATTTAATAAGGATTGTTCTGAGTTGTTGCGAAACGCTCCTAGGGGGAGTACAATCAGCTAGACTTGCCTATAATAAGATCGTAAAGCAAGCAAAGAAAAGCTGTGAAGATTCAGTTGGGCATAACCTGCTTAATGCAATTAAAATTAATGACAACGTGACATTCTGGAAGTTACTGTCAAATAGACAACGAGGGGGCAAGAGCACCGCGAGTAACCATATTCAACCTGAGAGCTGGGCGAGTATCTTCTCTAAACTCTATGCCCTACCTTGTAATTTTCCAAC
This sequence comes from Pleurodeles waltl, assembly GCF_031143425.1. NCBI lineage: Eukaryota > Metazoa > Chordata > Amphibia > Caudata > Salamandridae > Pleurodeles > Pleurodeles waltl. The sequence goes on from NC_090438.1 coordinate 97,733, forward strand.
TCACGAACCCTCCTCCCCGCCGATGGCTAGAATGATTTATTCTCTGGATAACCCAGGACTAAAATGCTTTACCTATGAAGATCCAATTATCTTTACCATGGAGGACCCCATAGCAGTAATCAACTCCCTAAAATCGACAAAAGCACCAGGACCGGATAAGATTCCGGGGGATTTATATAAATCTGAACCAATAGTATGCTCCTGGTATATAAACATGCTCTTGAACAAAATTGCAGCAGGGGGCCAAATTCCGAGTACGTGGAAAGGGGCCGAAATAATTCTGATTTATAAAAAGGGCAGTGTGAGCTCCCCAGCAAATTATAGACCTAACAGCATTATTGACAATCTCCAATTGTTTTTTCGCTAAACAGCTTTTGGGAAGGCTATTAAGTTGAGTTCAAGATCTCTAAATCTCTGTAAATAAGTATGCTATGTACATGAAGTGGGAGTGATTATATTTTTACTGTAATTGTCGGATGACTTTTACATTTTCCCTATGTTCTTAATTATTTATGCTTTTAAATTGTGCTCTTTACGGTTGCTTTGATGGTTATGTTGACCGAATAAAGCTCGTGTTTACTTACTTACTTAAAGACAACTGGAATATTGTAACCGGTGGTCCTGTAGCATGCAGTTACTTTCCCTTTTGTTACACTTATGTGCAGCAAACTTTCTTGTACATATTGGTCAAATAGGAAGGCTTCTCTGGTCGCCCCTGGACTTCATATAGAATAAAATGAAGTCAACAAGCTACATTCACCTAGTTGGAAGGAAATAATATTTGCCAGAATAAGACGAGATCCGGGCAAACTTTTAATTTCTACGTGCCATCCTTCCTACCTCTAATCTCTGATGTGATTTTATAGATTAAAACTTAAACTTTAGACGCTTATCAGTTGTAAAATAATGCTTATAGAACAACATTTCTGGCATAAATAAAAGCAATCTCTCTGACGGTGAAGAGTGTTTGTGCATCGTACAGACAACTTGGCTTCATCCGCAGCACACTAGACATCCAACACGGATGTCACTTTAAGTCACATGAAGATGACACAAAAAATGAAAAATGTTTGCTGTACATTATCATATTTCATACTGAGAGCCAGAGTGAGATGTGTCGTGACTCTACATCCTCAGAGTCGGGAATCAGCCTGTAGATTCAGGGGAGGGCTCTTCCAAGAAGCTTCCCCCCAGCAAACCTTCTAGTGTAGCTGGCAGTGGGAGGGGCAGTCACTCTGGGAGAGCTCCCCTCACACCCAGAGCTCAGTTCACTAGAGTTACTAAGGTTAGGGAAAGACCTACCTCTGCTCATTCCCATGTCACCTCAGTTTCTGAGGGGTCCCACAGGTCCACTCCTGGTGATGGCTCCATAGATAGGGAGCTCAAGAAACTGAGACTGGAGGAGGCCAGGTTGAGGCTGAGCAGCAACGGATAGCCCTAGATGGGGAGGCCTTCGCTGTGGAGAGAGAACGGCAGGGGTTGGGGTTAGCACCGCATGGTGGCAGCAGCAACAGTTTCAGAAATTATGGTGTTGGTGAGAATACATGTGATTCCAGGAGGGCAGAAACCTGTCTGAGGGGTTGGCAGCAGCAGCAGCTGCAGTGAAACCCTGGGAAAGGCAGTTTGGCAGTACCCGGGTTCTGTGCTAGAGACCCTGGGAATCATGGAATTGTCTCCCCAATTGCATGATCTTAGACATGTTACATGGCCATGTTCAGAGTTACCATTATGACGCTATACATAGGTAGTGACCTATGTATAGTGCACGCGTGTAATGGTGTCCCCGCACTCACAAAGTCCGGGGAATTTGCCCTGAACAATGTGGGGGCATCTTGGCTAGTGCCAGGGTGCCCACACACTAAGTAACTTAGCACCCAACCTTTACCAGGTAAAGGTTAGACATATAGGTGACTAATCCAGGAGATGTGCTAAGCATTTGCTGTGCTCACAAATCCAATCATGCTCCACACACACTCAATGAATAACTCAAGATCAGAAGTTACAAAAATACTTTAGACTTTTATATACATTTTAAGACCAAGATCTTTAGAATATGTTAAGTACTTTTTGAGATATGACTTTTCATGGTTTTAGCAAAGTTAGGGCCAGATGTCTCAAGCTTTTTTGCATTCGCAAACGTTGCGAATTGCAAAAATTGTCCGTTTGCGAATGCAAAAATGGACCCTGCGATGTATGAAAGGCATTCGCAGTGTGAAAATACAGAATCACAAAAATTATGAATTTTTGCAAATATGACATGGTTTTGTGTGTCGCAATCAGTGTATCACAAACAGTGACATGAAATACCGAATCGCTATTTGCGAGATGCAAACTGCGACACAGTTTAGCGAATTGCAGATAGCGATCCGCACAATCATGGCATAATTTGCAATACGCTGATTACGACACGCAAAACCATGTTGCAATGGGATGGATCAAAAATTAGCAAATTGCGAAAATTTGCAGAATGGCCTTTTGTACATGCAATTTACCACAAATTGAAATCAGGTGGTAACCAGGTGCAACCTATATAAAGAGGCCCAGAATGCCTCAGCCGCTCTTCCACAATGGCTGCACTCTACGTGATGGTGAGGAGGATGAGGTTCTTGGAAGGTTTGAGGAGAGGGAGGGGGAGACATGAGCGCATTTTCAGAGTACGCATTACCCTTTTTGACCAGACAGAGGAGGAAATCCATGAGAAGTACAGGTTAAGGTCAGCCATGATCCTTGACCTGAAAGCAGATCTACAACCCCTACTGCAGTGCAACACACAGAGGACCAATAGCATACCCACCCATGTGCAGGTATTATGCTCCCTGCACCTATTAGCCTCAGGGAGCTATCAAGGGGTCATAGCAGCAGCAGGAGGGGTATCACAGAGTGCCCTCTCTAGATTTTTCAATGCATTTCTCAATGCCATGCTGAGCAAAATACAGGAGCACTGAAGATTCCCCAACACCCCACAGGAAATACAACAAATGAAAATAATTTTTTTATCAGATTGTACAATTCCCTCATGTCATAGGTGCCATCGATGGGACACATGTAGGTATCTGTCCACCATCGGCCACCGAGTATGTTTATTGGAACTGTAAAAACCATCATTCCATGAACATACAGGTGATTAGCAATGCCTCTAACATCATCACCGATCTTGTGGCCAGATACCCAGGCAGCACACATGACTCCTACATCTTTTGCCACAGAGAGATTCATACAAGACTGCTAGCTGGGGATATTGAAGTGATAGTGACGTCAGATTCCAACAGTACTCATTTTACCCTCTGTTCATTCCAGGAGACAATACCTACGCAGTGCGCACCTACATTCTGATGCCCTACCTGAACCCTGCAATGTCTGCAGAGAGGAGGTACAATGCTGCAAAACAGGGCAACCCGCAGAGTGGTGGAGCGGACTTTCGGTCTCCTGAAGAGCCGCTTCAGGTGCATCCATAAGAGTGGAGGGGCACTACAGTACAGCCCTTAGACAACACATAAAACAGTGGCCGCATGTGCAATGTTGCAAATAGCAACGAGAACGGGCATACCTGTTGAACCAATGGAGCCGGACTCAGAAGATGGTGATCCCTTACCACCCCTTCACCCAGTAGACAGGACCAGTGAAGCAGAGGGCAGGCAAAGACGTGCTGACATCATGCGCAACCATTTCTAATGTAAGTAATGACAACACTACTGCAATTTTATGTCTTTCTGCAGTTAGCAACTTTATTACCTTGACTTCAGGTAACGTATGTGTCAATAGGATACAGTCATGAAGTCACAGTGTCACACTATTAGCATCATAGTATAGCTGTACAGCTACATGTTTTGGTAGTCCCCTGTAGGCTTTAACATTACTTCCTATGTCCACGCCCTCCACGTGAGTGCTCAGTGGCCTCACTGGCACCTCTTGTAGCGGGTTCACTGGCAGTACTGTGTCTGGTGCTGCGACGCCTAGGATTCATCACAAGGGCTGTAAGACTGCTGAGGCTAGAGAACTCCTCACTATCTCCACCACCAAGTTCGCTGTTTGTAGCACTGCGTGCTGTCTGCATTGCATCCAGGACATTGGTTATTTGCTCCAAGCCCTGTGCAATGTCCCGACTGCAATGTGCCATCTTCACATGTATGATCACAGCACGTCGTGAAATCATGGCAGTTGAGCTAGCAAGCCGATTGACCGATCTGCAGAACCCATCAAACCTTCTCATAAATTGGTGATGGCTCCTACGGTGGCTGACATGCTCCTGCTGAATCTCAGTGCAGAGGTCCCTAATGGCATTCTCAAGTCCTTCGTGTTTTCGGCTGCTCTTTGCTGTCCCTCATGCAGTGACTTCAAATGCTTGTTCATTGCGCCCATGTTCTGATTGAATGACACCAACTCCCTGTGCATTGACTTCATGTGTTTTCATTACAGGCACTGCACTTTCAGCATGGAAGCTTCAAGTCCGCCAAAGATTGATGGGCCCTCTCTTTCCTCTGTGCACTGTCTGCCTGCATTGTGACGCCTCCTTAGGGGAGTTGACTGACATTGGGGCAGGGACTGCTGTCTTCCTGTGGATCTCTCCTCTGGGGGTGGTGTAGGGAGTTCATCCGGCATCTCGTCTGAGTCCAGGTTGTACTCTGGGAGAGGTAACACCCTTGCCCTCCGTCTGTTTGGTGCAATACTGAGAGACTCACTTGTGTTGGAGTCAGACTGTGATTGTGTTTCATCATCCCCCACATTTCCACTTTCTGCTGCAGCAGGGCCCAGGACATGTGCAACGACAATGTGCAGCATGTCATTTCTTTATATCTCACAATAAGTAGCACAATAGTAAATTTTCTACTCTGACATCGCATCACTGTGACTTGTGTGTGTTGTTTCTCTATGTGGCTTAACACCAAGTTGTTTTTCATGTGGTTTATTGACCTTAGGATTGTGGCCTATCAATCCCATAAGGCATTGTTGTGTTGTATGTAAGATGTGGCATGGACTACTTATCACGCTGCATCAAGCTAATAGCTATTTCTAGGGGACATTTGTACATGCACATATGGGGATAGGCATCATTGCTGGCCTTACCTTTGCTTGGTGCTGGGTGTCCCTGAGGTGTCAATGTCAGTGACACCACTGACAGCTTCCGGAAGCAGTGTGGACTCCACCATGTCTTCCATTGGTGTGGGTGGTCCTCCTCTGGTGCTCCTTGCCTCCTCTAGACTGGTGGCTACCCTTTCTTTGGCACAGGAACGCAGGTTATACCATCTCTTGTGAATTTCCTCCACAGAGAGCTGCGCAATGCCCACTGCACAGATTTTTTTCTGGATTTCAAACCAGAGTTTCCTTTTCTCACTTTCAGGGACCTGTAGTGAGTTCTTCCCAAACAGTTTGTCATGGTTCCTGACAACCTCCTCAGTGAGCACCTCCAATTCCTGCTCACTGAATTTGAGCTTGCGCTTCCTGTCTCCCTTGTCCTTCACCTTCCCATCAGTGGCCATGTTGCAATTTGGTCCTGGCTGGTTCACAAAGCTGGCTCCCTGGTGCTGGTCTGTCTCCCTGCCTGCTCTTGTGGGTGTGGCTCCTGGAAACAGCACAGGCTGACTCACTTCCGGGTTGTGATGTCATCAGGCTGTTCTCGGTTGCTGTTTTTTTCAATTTGCGAGTTTCAGATACCGAATCGCAAATGATTAGTGATTCGGTATTTGCTAATCGCAAATTGCATTTGCGAATTTTAAGAAATCGCATATACTGAATTGCAATTTTTATACACGCCATTTTGCATTTCTAAAATAGCGATTTCTTAAAATTCGCTATTTAAGAAATGCAAACCGGGAGCTTGATACATCTGCCCCCTAGTCTTTCTGTGCGTAATTACGCAGCATAGGTTTCAATAGGCAGTGTCTTTTAAAAATGCATTAAAAATCACACAGTTGGGTTACCAGTCTCTTCCTATGCAGTGTGGCAGCAGCAGTTGGTGGGCACCTTGTGCCAGCTGGAGAGCCTTCGGTGGCTCCCGGGTCCGGCGGGAGCAGCATTGGAAAACCTCTGGGCGGACGGACAGGGCCACCTGTATGGGCCACTTGGAAAAGGAGCTGGTTTGCAGATTTAGAGTTGGTGCCTGGGGGTCTCCTTGGGCTGATGAGGTTGCAAGGGGTTGGGGACCCGGAGCACACAGCAGATCGCGCGATGCAAGGCAGCCAGGTGCATGGTGAGTTGGAGGTCCAGGAGCTGTGCGCAACAGAGTCCTTTGGAGCTTGAGGTGAGCCTCTTTGAATGCGGCTTACAGGACAACAGGAGCTTTCAGGTTGGAGGTCTGGGGTGTTCCTGAAGTCCCTCGACTGGTCCTTCCTCCTGATCCTTTTTCAGCTCTTGGGAAGCTGGTTTTCAGCTTGTCCAATGTCAGATGAACAGTGACCATGGTATTAGTTTAACTCTGCCACTAGAGTGTGCAGTGCCACCAAACGTGGAACAGTTGTAGGCCACATCGGGGCAGTCGTTGGTGTTTTGTTGGGTCCGGCTGTGACTTCCGGTCACGGGGATATCGGCTAGTCAGTGAAGTGACCATCACTGTTTTGTTGGTCCTTTTCAGGTTTCTTGATTTTCTTGAGTGGTACCTCCACTCAGGAAGATCTGGGATGATTCTTGAAGACTGGAGGTCCCCTGGGTTTCTTGGGGTCAGTCCAGTGTCCAGCTCCTCAGCAGTGGCAATTTTCGGGTCCTCGGTGCAGCAGGCAGGGTGTGGTGCCTTTTCTTGTGCAGCAGGTCCTCAGTTCTCTTGCTGTGGTCTTCTTTTGGTGCTTGTCTTCTTTTCTTCTTCAAATCCTTTTCAAATCTGCTTTCTTGGTCTAGGGGAGCCCACTAAATACTGAATTTAGTGGGCGTTTTAGGAGGAACCTGGCAGTGTCCAATGGAGCACTTATCCTTGTGTCGATACACTGACTACAGTGACCACTTCCTGTGGGAAGGGTCACTTTCCTAAACCTGATTGGCTTTTTTCCTCCATTCCAAGATGGAGAAAAATGAAATGAAGGTTCCACTTCGCCTTTAAGTCCCTAGGGGTGGTGCATGCTCAGTGAGGCCACTCCTCCTACCCTTTGTGTGGTTTCCCGCCTTTGCTCCCTCCAAGAGTGGGGGTCTGCAAAGGGGGAGGCCATCTGCTGCTAGCAGCAGGCCTGGAGATCAAGTTTCAAGGGTGTTAGCCCTTTGAAGCTCATTGCCAGGGCAGTGCACATTCCGGAGGGAGGGGATGTTAGTTCCTCCACCCAGGAAGGGTTTTTGTTCACAAACCAGAGAGGCAGGGCTCTCCCCCAGGGTTTGTGTATTGGCTGTCTGTATGTGGCAGGCTTGCTGGAACCATTCAGCAACCATGCCAAGATAGTTAGATTTACAGGGGGCACCTCTAAGGTGACCCCTGGGTACATTTTATCATACATCCATGTAGGAGGCTGGCCTGGCTTGTAGTGGGTACAAGGTCCAGTTATCCCTTATTAGCGAAATGTAGTTAGTGTTCTAGCAGCTTAGTCTGTTAAAGGTAGCTGTAGCAGAGCAGCTAAGGCTGAACTAGGAGACATTCAAAGCTCTAGCAATACCACTATAGTTACACAGTACTTATATACAATAAAAGACAATACTCAGTGTTACCTAAAATAAAGTTGAGTTTAGTGACACTAGGCCAAACATATCTTAGAGGCAATACTCCTTCTGGAGGTAAGTATGATACACAGTATATACACTAGAGACCAAAATCAGGTAAGTACAAAGTCACAGAATAATGCAAAGAGTAGAAAATACCATAAAAGGAAGAAATAGGCCTAGGGACAACACAAACCATATACTAATAAAGTGGAATGTGAATCACGTATTCCCCCCTAGACAAATGTAGTGTGTAGAGGGGTGCTGGGAGTGTAAGAAAACCACAAAGGTGAGTAAAATACACCACCCCAGAGCCCAGGAAAGTAGGAGTAAAATACTGCAAATTTCCTCAGGACACACTTCAAGTCGTGATACGAGTTATTGCTAGAACCAAGCAAGACGGCAAGCAAAAAATGGTGGATTCCTGGACCTGAAGACCTGTGAAGAGATGAGACCAAGTCCAGGAGTTGCAGAAGATTCCAGAGAGGACAGGAGCCCCTGCCAACCTAGAAGATGGTGAAAAGGAGTATCCTCTGGTTGGAAGAAGTCTGCAGAAGAGCACCAAAGAAGATGGGTTCAGGTTCCTGTGTGATGCAAAGGCTGTCCCAAGTCGAGATGTTGGAGGCAGGCGAGTTGCAGCACTGGATTCGTCCAACAAGCCTTGGTTCAAGCAATGTCGTGGTTTGCGTCAACATGGTGCTGCCTGGACCCAGGAGGGACCTGGGGGCCTCAACTAGGACTGAGGAGGCAGAGGGGGCTCCCAACACTGGAAGGAACCCAGAGATGACCAGGCAGCACCCACTGGAGTCCCAGGACACAGGGACAAAGAAGGTGCAAATTGCAGTTGCTGCAGCACTACAAAAGAAGGTCCACACAGCAAGTTGAGCATCGTAGGATAGAGTGTTGGGGACCTGGGCCAGGCTATGCACAAAGGATTCTTGCAAATAGTGCACAGAGGCCACAGGAGCTAGAGATGACATGCTCCACAGGAGTACTGTTGCAAACCAGGATAGCAAGCTCTTACCTCATCCAAATTGGGACAGCTGGACCTGAGGACAGTCTGGGCCGAAGGGGTCTACCATCTGTGTTCCAGGGAGCACGCTTGTTGTCAGGAGAGGAGTCCCAGAGAACTGGTTATCATCTTAAAAGGTGCCTGCTGGAGCAGGGAAGTGACTCTGTGTAGGAGGCTGGCCTGGTTTGTAGTGGTACCAAGGGGTACTTACACTCTGCACCAGGTCCAGTTATCCCTTATTAGTGTAGAAGAGGTGTCTAGCAGCTTAGGCTGAGAGAAAAGGTAGCTTAGCAGAGCAGCTTAGGCTGAACTAAGAGACGTGTAAAGCTCCTACTATACCACTGGTGTCATATGCACAATATCATAAGAAAACACAATACACAGATATACTAAAAATAAAGGTACTTTATTTTTATGACAATATGCCAAAAGTATCTCAGTGAGTACCCGCAGTATGAGGATGCCAGATATACACAAGATATATGTACACAATACCAAAAATATGCAGAAATAGTAAAAGGAAGTAATGCAAGCAATGTAAAGTTACAGTAGATTGCAATAGGAGCACATAGGTATAGGGGCAACACAAACCATATACTCCAAAAGTGGAATGCGAACCACGAATGGACCCCAAACATATGTGAGCTAGTAGAGGGTCGCTGGGGCTGTAAGAAAACAGTGAGGGTTAGAAAAATAGCCCACCCCAAGACGCTGAAAACTAGGTAAAAGTGATCCTATATTCCCCAGACAGCACAGAAGTCGTGATAGGGGAATTCTGCAAGGAAGACCAACACCAGCAATGCAACCAAAGTGGATTTCTGGACCTCAGTACCTGTGAAACAAGGGGACCAAGTCCAAGAGTCACGACAATGTCGAGAGAGGGCAGATGCCCAGGAAATGCCAGCTGAGGGTGCAAGGAAGCTGCCACCGGATGGTAGAAGCTGTGGATTCTGCAAGAACGAAGAGGACTAGGAACTTCCACTTTGGAGGATGGATGTCCCACAGCGTGAAGAAGCTTGCAGAGGTATTCCCACGCAGAAAGACCACAAACAAGCCTTGCTAGCTGCAAGGGTCGCGGTTAGGGTTTTTGGATGCTGCTGTGGCCCAGGAGGGACCAGGATGTCGCCACTTGGGTGAGGAGACAGAGGGGACGCCCAGCAAGTCAGGGAGCCCTCACAGAAGCAGGCAACACCCACAGAAGTACCAGAACAGACACTTAGAAGAGGAGTGAACCAGAGTCCACCCGAAGTCAGAAAAGGGAGTCCCATGATGCCGGAGGACAACTCAGAAGGTTGTGCACTGCAGGTTAGAGTGTTGGGGACCCAGGCTTGGCTGTCCACGAAGGAAATCCTGGAAGAGTGCACAGGAGCCGGAGCAGCTGCAAATCACGCAGTACCCAGCAATGCAGTCTAGCATGGGGAGGCAAGGACTTACCTCCACCAAACTTGGACTGAAGAGTCACTGGAGTGTGGGAGTCATTTGGACAGAGTTGCTGAGTTCCAGGGACCACGCTCGTTGTGCTGAGAGGGGACCGAAAGGACCGGTGATGAAGTTTTTTGTTGCCTGCGGTTGCAGGGGGAAGATTCCGTCGACCCACGGGAGATTACTTCAGAGCAATCAATAACAAAAGTACACTGTTCCTAACTCTAGGGTGAACAGTTAAAGTTTAGGAGCTAAAAACCCTCACACACCCGAAAGGGTGTCATGCTTCATCATCGGGAAGCTCCTCGTCAGACCGGCTGGTGCAATGTCTGACGGGCTCCCTTTCGGGTGTGTGAGGGTTTTTAGCTCCTAAACTTTAACTGTTCACCCTAGAGTTAGGAACAGTGTACTTTTGTTATTGATTGCACGTATTGGGAGTATGTACACTGGACCTTTAATCCTCCCGATCCCTCTTTTTGTTGAGATTACTTCAGAGCTCCTGGTGCAAGAAGGAGGCAGGCTACCCCCAGAGCATGCACCACCAGGAAACAGGCGAGAAAGCCGGCAGGATGAAGCGATACAAGGTTGCAGTAGTCATCTTTGCTACTTTGTTGGAGTTTTGCAGGCATCCTGAGCAGTCAGGGGTCGATCCTTTGGCAGAAGGTGAAGAGGGTGATGCAGAGGAACTCTGGTGAGCTCTTGCATTCGGTATCTGCTGAATTCCCCAAAGCAGAGACCCTAAATAGCCAGAAAAGGAAGTTTGGCTATCTAGGAAGGAGGATAGGCTAGTACCACAGGTAAGAGCCTATCAGAAGGAGTCTCTGACGTCACCTGCTGGCCCTGGCCACTCAGAGCAGTCCAGTGTGCCAGCACACCTCTGAATCCAAGATGGCAGAGGTCTGGGGCACGCTGGAGGGGCTCTGGGCACCTCCCCTGGGAGGTGCAGGTCAGGGGAGTGGTCACTCCCCTTTCCTTTGTCCAGTTTTGCACCAGAGCAGGGCTGGGGGATCCCTGAACCGGTGTAGACTGCCTTATGCAGAGATGGGCACCATCTGTGCCCATCAAAGCATTTCCATAGGCTGGGGGAGGCTACTCCTCCCCAGCCCTGACACCTTTTTCCAAAGAGAGAGGGTGTAACATCCTCTCTCTGAGGAAGTCCTTTGTTCTGCCTTCCTGGGCCAGGCCTGGCTGGACCCCAGGAGGTCAGAAACCTGTCTGAGCGGTTGGCAGCAGCAGCAGCTGCAGTGAAACCCCTGGAAAGGCAGTTTGGCAGTACCCAGGTCTGTGCTAGAGACTCGGGGGATCATGGAATTGTCTCCCCAATGCCAGAGTGGCATTGGGGTGACAATTCCATGATCTTAGACATGTTACATGGCCATGTTCGGAGTTACCATTGTGACGCTATACACAGGTAGTGACGTATGTATAGTGCATGCGTGAAATGGTGTCCCCGCACTCACAAAGTCCGGGGAATTTGCCCTGGACGATGTGGGGGCACCTTGGCTGGTGCCAGGGTGCCCACACACTAAGTAACTTTGCACCCAACCTTCACTAAGTGAAGGTTAGACATATAGGTGACTTATAAGTTACTTAAGTGCAGTGGTAAATGGCTGTGAAATAACGTGGACGTTGTTTCACTCAGGCTGCAGTGGCAGGCCTGTGTAAGAATTGTCAGAGCTCCCTATGGGTGGCAAAAGAAATGCTGCAGCCCATAGGGATCTCCTGGAACCCCAATACCCTGGGTACCTCAGTACCATATACTTGGGAATTATAAGGGTGTTCCAGTATGCCAATGTGAATTGGTGAAATTGGTCACTAGCCTGTTAGTGACAATTTAGAAAGAAATGAGAGAGCATAACCACTGAGGTTCCGGTTAGCAAAGCCTCAGTGAGACAGTTAGTCATCACACAGGGAACACATACAGGGCACACTAATGAGCACTGGGGCCCTGGCTGGCAGGGTCCCAGTGACACATACACTAAAACAACATATATACAGTGAAATATGGGGGTAACATGCCAGGAAAGATGGTACTTTCCTACTAGGGTTGACCTATTTATGTGACAAGAGCTGGCCCTGCTTGATTGGTTTTCAGTTCCCTCCCTCTTCCTGATTCAGTTCCATTCACTGCGACTGGCTCACACTCCGTTGGCATCTCCTATCGTTCCCAAGAATTGACAAAGGCCCACATTTTAACTTTGACGGTAAATGCCGCCTACAGCCGCGGTGACGGCTGCCAAAAGACCGCTGCAGCAGCTAACATCCATCCACCATATTCTGACCACAGCCGGATTTCTGCCAGAAGAAGGGCGGAAATCTGGCTGTGGCCATGCTGGCAGACGGTGTGAAGGTGGCGCTGCTACCACCAGCAGCGCCACACCAGTAGACCGCCACCAGAAGTATAATGAAAGATAATGTAGCAGCACCCTGTCCCGTCCCTTGCCGGAAGACCCCCTGGATTCAGATAAGTCGAGCTTCCAACAGGGAAGGGGGTGGGGGATGTTGTGTGGGGGGGTGTGCATGAATGTGTGAGTGTGCGCATGCATGAGCATGAGTGTGTAGTGTTGCTTGCGTGTGTGTGTGTGTGTGTATGAATGCAAATATGAGTGCATGTCTGCGTGTAAGTTTGGATGTGTGTCCGGATCTGTGCTTGAAAGAATGGATGCCTGTGTGTATGAATGCCTGTATGCCTGTGAGAGTGAGTGTGTGAATGCGTGGTGTGTGCCTGCGAGTGTGTGTGTATGGGGGGAGGATAGGAAGGGGGAGAATGGATGGAGGGGTTGTGGGGGGTGGGGGTAGTATGGGGAGTGTTGGGGGGGTAAGCCTCCTACCAGTGACAGGAATTCCCTTTCACTGGTAAGGCCTACCGCCATGGTTTTCATGGCGTTATGAACTCTGTGACAGCCCTAGTGCATGAAATACATGGGACGGTAGACTCCCATCAGCATTCTTAGTACACTGCCCCTGGGAACAGTCTGTTAACACCACATTTAGGGCTGTGAAATAGTGTCTCCCACCCTTCTTTCTCGACATAGTCTTGTTGTAGCACTGCTAAAGATTATCCATCCTCTTTCGAGAAGCCACTTCTATCTGTCCCGCCTATATAACAATCTCTCCTTGTCCCGTCATTAGAAGGACTGCTTTCACTCCTGTTACTAAAAGTGACCCCCCGCATCCCTATATGATCTAAGTTGAAGAAATCTCTGACGACATGGACCTTCTCTCTTCTGTTTTCTTCAGAAGCAGCTTCTCCATATAGATATATATATTTCTCACTTGGCTTGTCAATATAAACAGATTCTCTCTCTATATATATTATATATATTTATTCATAGGCTTGTCCACAAAAGCTGCTTCTCTCTACAGTATATTTATTTATTTACCTTTTGGCTTGTCCACAGAAGAAGCTTCTCTCTCTATATAAATATATTTCTCGGCTTGTCCACAGAAGCAGCTTCTCTGTCTATAGATATATTTCTCTCTAGGCTTGTCCACGGAAGCAGCTTCTCTCCATGTATACATATTTCTATTTCAGCTTGTTTACAGAAGAAGAGGCTCTCTCTCTATACATATTGCTCTTTAGGCTTGTCCACAAAAGCAGCTTCTCTATATATATATATATATTTCTCTCAAGGCATGTCCACAGAAGCAGCTTCTCTCAATATATATTTCTCCCTCAGCTCCTCCACAGAGGCAGCTTCTCTATCTATATATATATTTCTTTCTCGTCTTGTCTAGAGAAGCAGAGGCTTTATCTATATATATTTCTCTCTAGGCTTGTCCACAGAAGCAGCTTCTCTCTCTATATATATTTCTGTCTAGGCTTGTCCACATAAGCAGCTTCTCTCTCTCTCTCTCTCTCTCTCTCTCTCTCTCTATATATATATATATATATATACATATATATTTATCTCTCAGCTTATCCACAGAAGCAGCTTCTCTCTCTATATATATATATTTCAATCTATGGTTCTTACAGAAGCAGCTTCTCTCTCTATATATATAAAGTTCTGGCTTGGCTTGTCCACAGAAGCAGTTTTTCTCTCTATATATATATTTCTCTCTAGGCTTGTCCACAGAAGCAGCTTCTCTCTCTATAAATATATATTTATCTCTCGGCTTGTCCACAGAAGCAGAGCCTCTCTATATATATTTCTTTCTTGGCTCGTCCACAGAAGCAGCTTCTCTCTATATATATATTTCTCTCTAGGCTTGTCCACAGAAGCAACTTCTCTCTCTATATATATATATCTCTGTCGGCTTGTCCACAGAAGCAGCTCTTCTCTTTATATACACATTTCTCTCTAGGTTTGCCCACAGACACAGCTACTCTCTCTATATATATTTATATTTCTCTCTAGGTTTCTCCACAGAAGCAGCTTCTATCTCTCTGTATTTATGTCCCTCTCGGCATGTCCACAGAAGCAGCTTCTGTCTATATATATATTTCTCTCTTGCTTGTCCACAGAAGCAACTTCTATTTCTGTATATATCTTTCTCTCCAGGCTTGTCAACAGAAGCAGAGGCTCTCTCTATATATATCTATTTCCTTCTAGGCTTGTCCACAGAAGCAGTTTCTCTCTCTATGTATATATATTTCTCTCTTGGCTTGTCCACAGAAGCAGCTTCTCTATATATTTATGTATTTCATCTAGGCTGTACAAATGGCAAAAGACTTTGTCACTATCTAGCTCGGCGAGGATAGCACTGTGCTAATCCTATGCTTAAAGACTTTGCTAGATAAGCAGACATTTGAGGTGAGCAAATCTAAAGTGTCGCTGGTGTTGCAGGGTGCTCCTTACTAGAGCAGCTCTCCACCTAAAATTGGGAACTTCCCAGAGTTCTCCTTTGTTTTTTGCATATATATATATATATATATATATATATATATATATATATATATATATATTTCTCTCTAGGTTTGTCCACAGATGCAGCTTCTCTCTATATATTTATTTCTCTCTAGGTTTGTCCACAGAAGCAGCTTATCTCTCTATATATATTTCTCCGTCAGCTTCTCCACAGAGGCAGCTTCTCTAGCTATATATATGTCTATTTCTCTCTTGGCTTCTCTCGCTATATATATATATTTCTCTCTCAGCTTGTCCACAGAAGCAGCTTTTCTCTCTCCATCAACATTTCTTTCTAGGCTTGTCCGCAGAAGTAGCTTCTCCCTATATATATATTTCTATCTACACTTTTCAACAGAAGCAGTTTCTCTTTATATCTATATATATATATAGAAGCAGAAGCTCTCTCTATATATATATAACTCTCTAGACTTGTGAACAGAAGCAGCTTCACTTTATATATAAATATTTATCTCTAGGCTTGTCCACAGAAGCAGCTTCTCTCTCTCTCTATATATATATATATTTCTGTCTCGGCTTGTCCACATAAGCAACTTTTCCCTATTTAAATAATTATCTCTAGGCTTGTCCACAGAAGCAGCTCCTCTCTCTATGTATATATTTTTTCACGGCTTGTCCACAGAACCAGCTTCTACCTTTATATATATATTTCTCTCTAGGCTTGTCCACAGAACCAGCTTCTCTCTTTCTCAGTCTCTCTCTCTCTCTCTCTCTCTCTCTCTCTCTCTCTCTCTATATATATATATATATATATATATATATATATATATATATATATATATTTCTGCTTGTCCTTAGAAACAGAGGGTTCTCTCTCTATATAATTCTCTCTCGGCTTGTCCACAGAATCGGCTTCTCTCTCTCTCCATATATAAATTTCTCTCTCGACTTGTCCACTGAACAGCTTCTGTGTATATTTCTGTCTTGGCTTTTCCACAGACGCCGATCTTCTCTCTATATATATTTCTCTCTCGGCTTGTCCACAGAAGCAGCTTCTCTCTATATATATTTTTTTCTCTAGGCTTGTCCACAAAAGCAGCTTCTCCTTTTATATATATGTATTTCTCTCTCAGATAGTCCACTGAAGCAGAGGCTCTCTCTATACATATCGTGCCGGACTCTTGCTGCTCCAGGGGGCGGGACCAGAGGCCCCTTTAAATCGCTTCGCGGGTCACGCCGGACTCTTGCTGCTTCAGGGGGCGGGACAAGAGGCCCCTTGAAATCCCAACATGCGCTTGCTTTGCGGGTCGAGCCGGACTGTTGGTGCTCCAGGGGGCATGACCAGGAGGCCCCTTTTAATCTCAACATGCGCCCGCTTCACGGGACGCGCCCGGGTGAAGCCCGGGCCTCTGGTGGGCCCGTCTCCGCCTGTCAGAGGCTGACTGAGGCTGGGCTGGGCCCCGCCCCTGGGCACTAAGGTATGATTCTGGGCCCTCCTGTCTTGTCTTGGGGATGTTCCACCTCGACAGAACGGCACAAAAAAATTGAAAAAGCACATTAGAAGCCCGAGTCCCGCCAACAGCAAAGGATTCAACCCCCTTGATCAAATTGACTTGCTATTTAAGGAGGTTGATGAACTTTTGAAAAGCAATCCCCATCCACCTACAAAAAAGAGTGAAACTTTGTGGATGGGGAAAATACCAGAAATTTTCGCCAGGAAGAAGGAGATATAACCAATATACTCTTCAGTTTTGACCTCTCTAAGTGAGGATTCTCTTGCCCATAGGGGTGAAACTGCCCATATGACAGTAGCTACTCCGGCAGTACTGTGGATGTTCCATTTAGTCACTCAGATTTCCCTTCTATGGGTACTATGGCTATGCCCCCCCCATTAAGCCCTGAGATTGTAGTGATTCCTAATATCCCATGCACTAGTCGATTTGGGCCACTGGAGGAAGAGGGAGATTTGCCTACCAGTGTAACACACACTCTGCATGGAGATGCTACCAAGAATATTGGTTTTCAATATAAAGCGCTCGCTTCTGACGGTGCGCAAACTTTGCATGAGAATGTCAATTTAGCCCTCGTTTTACAAAAGGTGGACGAAGTAAAGACTTTGGTTGTATCCTTACTAGGGCTGATGAGAGAGAACTTGGTCCCAAAAAATGTTTGCAGCTGTCTGATAACAAAAAAGAAGGTGGGGTTGGATATGGGCGGGGGAAAAACTATACCTAATTCAGGACTAAAACCAGATATTTCTCCTCCTAGGATAGTGACTAACCCCCTCCCATTTGATTCGCTCACGCCCTATGCAAAGAGTAATCAGACTGAATTTGTAAGCTTCTAATACAAGGGGCGCCCGGGGGGTGTTTACACTGCAAAACGGCTCAGCCCTATGGGAAAAATGCACTTGAGTGGGCTGTTACACTTTAGGGGTTAGATGGTGCAGTTGGCCCCCCTGGGACCTCCATTGGCACTGGTATCTCCCTGACGGGTATTCCACGGCAGATAAGACAGGTACAACACCTGGGCCAACAAGTAGAGCCAGTACTATCTTTTTGACTAACGTTCCCAAATTGCCACCTGGTTCCTTTGAAGATCATGAATCCTTGACTAATAAGGTTATCTACTGGTTGCGCTTTAGATGTGCTTGTCTCTCGGTTATCCGTTCGGAGATCCGTGAGGTAGGAAGATGTAGTCAACCAGGGCTAAATCATGATTATATCTCTGTCTGCTTTATTAAAAAAGCCATGGTAGATCATCTCATGGAATTTATAACCCGAACATGTGATCTGTGGGTCACCCTGCATTTATACAGAAAGGATTACTAGTGTGCTAGCCCCGGCCCTGGAATGTTAATCCCCGTGGACCACAAGTCCTTCCATTCTTTGAACGCAATTGACTGACTAACTAGCAATCTGGAAACGCGGCCAGGTGTTATTATTGGGGATAATTGTATGGAAAGAGGGACCCAGCCCTGTTAACGGCAATGACCTAGCCAACCCAGAGATTCTAATCCTAACATGGAATGTAGCCGGTCTTCGGAAGAAGCTGGGGGACTCGGAGTAGGCTACTTTTATTAACAATTTTCATATTTGCTTGTTCCAAGAGACCTGGGCTGATGAGCAAATCTTCATTGATGGGTTTCTCTCACATAATATTCCTGCCCAGCTATCGGAGAAGGGTCAAGGCCGTCTTAAAGGGGGCTTAATAATGCTTATTAACAAGGACTTGCAATGCGAACATTGTTGGTTAAAAATAGATTCTGTGGATCTAATGGGAGTTCAATTTACCTTGCAACAGGAATTCAAAATTATTGTTATTAATGTATATGCGATATCTGATCCTAAGGGGCTTGGGTCTCAAACTCTGATACAGTTGACAGAATTTCTTGACTCCCTAAATCCCCCATTTTATTTAAGATTTGCAGGATATTTTAACTGTACTTTTGAACCCTCCCATATTGTCACTGGTTTAACAGATGAGGAAGATGAAACGTGGGGAATCCCACAGCTAATGAATAACCACCTGTGCACTTGTTCTCGTGTTGCCCTCCAGCTAGCTATGTTATGTTTAAAGTATGGTCTCAGGGCTTGTAATGGACGTACACTCTCAGATTAAAATTTAGCACCTACCTACAAACGAGGACATCCTCAAGCGAACTAGATTATTTCTTACTTGACATTAGGTTATGGCCTCTACTAAAGGATATGAAAGTAGAATTCTGATGTGAAAGTGACCATAACCCCTTGTTATTATCTATGGATGGGGATGTTTTTAGGAGAACCTCAAATACACAACTTACAGTAGTTCCCTCTCCACTGTTGAATAATAACTACACCAAGGTCTCATGGCCAAAGGTTTTGTCTAGCTCTTACTCGGTGGCTGGGATTTATAAATTGTTTATAGATGAGCTGGCAATCTATGAGGAACATGAAACTGATAACATCCCTATCGTAGACATTCATCAAGGAATACTTAAGGGATTGCAGAGGTTCTTCAATAAAAAGAACAGAGTCAAAGTGGGTAATGCTTTTCCTAAGGGTGACAGAGGATGGTATAATGAGGACTGCAGTAGGGCCAAATCTGAATTAAATGGTGCTATGAAGACAGGCTCCCCTGTAGAGATTCAACCAGCTAAGCGGTCATATAAGAAGGCTCAAATATTAGCAAAAAAGCTATGGGAAGATTTGACTTGGCAGGGTTTGATTCTTGCCTCAGAAAACAATAATAATGTGATGTTTTAGGAACTATTGTCTAGAGGGCAAGGAGGGGGCAGGAGGCGCATAAGGAATCATATTCAACCTGAGATTTGGGTAGATCATTTTACCCAACTCTATGCTGCTCCTCATAACCCTTTAGTTGGATACCCCCAGCACATGATTCAACACTCCTTGGCTAGGCAGCCGGGGCTACTTATCTTCTCTTTAGAGGAAACTAAAATCGCAATTAATTCACTAAAATCAGGAAAAGCGCCTGGGCCTGACATGATTCCAGGTGACCTGTATAAATCAGAAATAACTATTTGGTCCTGGTATATCAATTTGATTTCAAACGCTGCTGGTGGAAGGGTGCTGAGATAATCTCTATTTTTAAAAAGAGGAATGCAAACTCCCCTGCCAACTATAGACCCATTAGTTTGATTGATTACCTGCGGAAAATCTTTGCTAAACAACTGCCAGAGAGGCTAACTAGTTGGGTCCAAGAACATCAGGCCCTCTCCATGCTGCAAGCGGGCTTCCGTTCTAAAACCAGCACGATAGACCAGGTCTTCAGATTGACCCTCCTGTATTGGAAATATGTGGTCCTCGCTAAACAACCCCTTTTTGTCGTCTTCGTAGACCTCAGATCTGCCTTTGATTTGGTTTCCAGAGAAAAGCTTTGGATAGCACTACTCCAGATGGGCGTCCCCACCAATCTAGTTCTTCTGTTACAACGGCTACATGATGATACATATGCACAGGTGAGTTGGGGCGACCAAGGAGAATTGACTGATAAGATTCCTATACGGAGGGGAGTTTGCAAGGGCTGTGTTTTGGCTCCCACACTATTTACGCTATTTATCAATAAAGTGGTACAAATCCTGTCCTCATGCACCAATGATGCTCCCACTCTAAACAAGCAGAAGATACCAATACTGTTGTTCGCTGATGACTCTCTTCTTATTTCCAAGACCCCTATGGGCCTCCAAATCCTCGTGGATAGATTCAAGTCCTTATGTGATGACCATGGACTGGAATTGAATGTTAACAAAACAAAACTGATTGGTGTTTTCTTCTGGCTGTAGCAGAAGATGCACCATCAATTTGGATGGGGCCCTACTAAGTAGAGTTAACACCATAGACCAGTGGTTCCCAACCTGTGGACCGGGGACCCCTGGGGGTCCGCGAAGCCTCCTCAGGGGGTCCGCGGCTGCTTAAAACATTTAATAATATTAGGTCCCAGCTATCAGTAATGACTCCTCGGGGGTCCCCGTGTTCCAATAATGATTCAGTGGGGGTCCTCGGGCTCCAGTATTGATAAAATGGGGGTCCACAGAAGTGAAAAGGTTGGGAACCACTGCCATAGACTACTTGGGTGTCAGGCTCTCAAATAACTTGCATTGGGAGGAACAAATTGGCAAAAGTGTGGGGCTTCTTCAGCATAGAGCAGCTGCTATCCTGGGCTTCTATAAGAATTCTGTATCTAAACTGTATCCCCAGCCATCAAAATGTATTTAGCAAAGGCGCAGGGTGCAGCCACCTATGGCGCTGAACTATGGGGAAAGATCAGCAGTAGGAGAAAATAATTTTGCCAGGGACCTACTTGAGTGCCCCCAGAGTACTCCTCTGATCCCCATGTTCCTTGACTTATGTTTTAACCATATAGCCAACTTGATAGCCCTAAGACCCTTGTTATACTGGGTAAGGATTTGGACTGTATTGTATGCAGAGACTCAGTACTTGACATTTTAAGGAGGTCAGGAGCAGCCACCATACCCTGGGTCATGCATGTATCTAACTGGTTCTCTGCTCTGGGTCTACGAAGGTTTTGGGAAGAGCCACACAACTTGGAGAGATCCGAAAAGAACCTCTTGAAGACAGTATATTGGTCCTATATAAAGAGTGATTTGGTCCGCTGTACATCTTATGGTAGATTGACCAATTTATTCATTTACTTCAAGTGGTATCCCCAGTTTGACCGATATTTTGATTTCATCCCTGACTTACTGGGGAATCGTCTTTATGCATGCTTCCGGGGTAGGCTCTCATCTACCGATCTTTGCCCAGCTTGTCTTGTTTGCACTGAAACCATTGAACTTTTTATGTTCTTCTGTCCTGCCTATACGACTCCTAGATCAAAATTGATCCGCGTAGTCTGCGAGATCTGGGCTTGAGGCAGTGTTTTATAACTATTAGGATTTTAAAGAGCGATACTTCTAAAAATGTTATCCATGCGGTCAGCAAGTTCCTTGAGACAGCTTGGCGTATACGACATCGCTCACTGAAATAAATCTTTTGTGCAATGTTTTTTTTTATTTAGGATAGAGGAATTTAGAAGGTACAAAAAAGGGATGTATTCCTTCTGTTATGTTTTAATTCATGTATGTGTACATTGAGTTATTAAGTTAGTTTCCATCTTTTATTGTATGTTTTTAAATTTTGCTATTTATGTATTTTAATGGTTTGATAGCCTCAATGACCGAATAAAGCTATTATTATTTATTATTATTATTATTATTTTTATTATTATTATTATTATTATTATTATTATTATTAATAATAATACTAATTTCTCTCTAGGCTTGTCCACAGAAGCAGATTCTCCCTATATATATATATTTCTCTCCCAGCTTACCCACAGAAGCAGGTTTTCTCTATCCATATATATTTCTATCTCGGCTTGTTCACGGAAGCAGCTTCTCTCTCTCTCTCTCTCTCTCTATATATATATATATATATATATATATATATATATATATATATATTATTCTCTAGGGTTGTCAACAGACGCAGTTTCTCTCTATATATATACATTTCTCCTTAGGCTTGCCCAGAGAAGCAGCTTATCTCTACAGATATATGTATTTATCTTTCAGCTTGTCCAGAGAAGCAGGGGCTCTCTCTATATATATTTATCTCTAGGTTACCAACAGAAGCAGCTTCTCTCTATATATATATATTTCTCTCTTGGCATGTCCACAGAAGCAGTTTCTCTCTCTCTATATATATAAATATATTATTCCACTTGTCCACAGAAGAGTCTTTCTCTCTCTCTCTCTCCCTCTCTCTCTCTCTCTATATATATATATATATATATATATTTCTCTCACCCTGTCCACAGAAGCAGCCTCTCTCTCTATATATATATATTTCTCTCTAGGCCTGTCCTCAGAAGAAACTTCTCTATATATATAGTTCTCTCTTGGCTTGTCCACAGAAGCGGAGGCTCTCTCTATAAAGATTTCCCTCTAGGCTTGTCCACAGAAGCAGATTCCATCTCTATATATATTTTTTTGAAACAGCTTGTACACAGAACAAGCTTCTCTCCCCCTATATATATATATTTCTCTCTATGCTTGTCCACAGAAGAAGCTTGTCTCTATATATATATTTCTCTCTAGGCTTCTCCACAAAAGCAGCTTCTCTCTATATATGTACATATATTTCTCTCTCAGCTTGTCCACAGAAGCAACTTCTCTCTCTCTCTCTCTCACTATATATGTATATATATATATATATATATATATATATATATATATATATATATATATATATATATGTATATTTCTCACTAGGCTTCTACACAGAAGCAACTTCTCTATCTATATATTTCTCTCTAGGCTTGTCCACAGAAGCAGCGTCTCTCTCAATATATATATATATAAGTTCGTAAAATCTTGGAAAACCATTGGGCAATTTTACAAATGGACCCAATAGTGGGGGAAATCATGGGACAATACCCATTAATGACTTTCAGAAGAACAGCAAACTTAAGGGATAAATTATCGCACAGCCATTTCCAAACTACAAAAGCAAACTGGTTACAGAAAACTGGCTTTTGGAAGTGCAGCAGCTGTAAGGCATGTAAAATTGGGGTGAATAAGAAAGAGTACTCAACAAATACTGGCATGGAGAGAGTGATACGTAAGCACTTGAACTGTAAAAGTCGATTCACAGTATATGTGATTGAATGTCCTTGTGGGTTGAAATATGTTGGCAGTACCATATGTGAGACTAAAAAGCGAATTTTAGAACATATTCCAGCAACTATCAATATAGATAGGAGCTATGCAACAGCGAGACATATGGAACAGAAACATGATAGCAAGTGGGAACTCATGACATTCTATGTAATTGATCAGGTACTAAAATCAGAACGCGGTGGTGACAGAGAAAAGAAATTGCGTCAACTAGAATCCAGACATATACTTGATATCCGATCTCTCACCCCGCTAGGTTTAAACCAGGATGAGGAGTTATTTGTACACCTATAAGAGTTGTCATAGCTCATAAGATGTTGCCATTCATTTATTTTATGTCATTTCCACCAATTGATAAGATGCTTTCTTTCCCGTTGTCATTTGTCAGATAGACATACAATTTTGATGCTATCAATATAAATTGACTGAAGGAATAATACCCAAACATTAATTTTCTTCCATCAGAGGTGCAGGATTTAGCGAGGGCCTTGTTTAAAAGAAACTTTGGGGATTGTGCTATTGTAGGTAACATGCAATACATGAATATGAATCCAATGTGAATATAAATTAAAAACTAATGAGGGCCCCTATATTTTGTTAACACACCTCAGAAATTGTTTTGAAGTCTCCATTAGTCGCTGAAACAAGATTTTATGACATATATTTAAAAATAATTTGATTTAATGAAATGCTATAAACTACATATACCAGAATGCAATGTGGAACTCAGTGAAAAACACCTTGGATTGTAGTCAAAACACTGTTACAATTTGGTAAATATGTATATAGAAAAACGTTTAATTTTTCTTTGTTAAAGTATATATATTTAGTGATGTTATGGAGTAACTCTTGATAAGTGGTGTAACTTGAGTATTTTTTCTGTTACTTTGGAGTACTATATTTTAAGCGCCGAAATTAGCACACAGGAAACACCTGTGAACAAGGTCTGGTGAGACCGAAACGCGTCAGGGGATTCCTGTTTGTTTGTTTATGATCTCACTAATGTATTAAAAGTTAAGGTATTTTTGGCACAACAACAGAGTGCGGTTTTCTCTTGCTAAAACAGAAAGAGAATCTTGTTCTTTGAAAATATGGTTGTCCTGCCTCAAACCAGCACCACCGGAGAATTAAGTGCGCCGTAACACGCAGATCAGGACATCTTTTCTTTTATATATATATATATATATATATATATATATATATATATATATATATATATATATTTCCACTTGTCCACAGAGGCAGAAGCTCTCTCTATATATATTTGACTCTAGGTTTGTCCACAGAAGCAGCTTCTCTCTCTACAAACATACATTTATCTCTTGGGTTCTCCACAGAAGCAGCTTCTCTCTATATATATTTCTCTCTAGGCTTGTCCACTGAAGCAGCTTTACTCTATATATAAATATTTCTCTATAGGCTTGTCCACAGAAGCAGCTTGTCTCTATCTAAATATATATTTCTCTCTCGGCTTGTTGACAGAAGCAACTTTTCCCTATATATATATTTTTCGCTCGGCTTGTCGACAGAAGCAGCTTCTCTCTCTATATATATTTATTTTCACAGCTTGTCGACAGAAGCAGCTTTTCTCTTTATGTATATATTTCTCTCTAGGCTTGTCCACAGAAGCAGCTTCTCTCTCTCTCTCTCTCTCTCTATATATATATATATATATATATATATATATATATATATATATATATTTCTCTCTCAACTTGTCCACAGAAGCAGCTTCTCTCTCTCTATATATATATTTCTCTCTCAGCTTGTACACATAAGCAGCTTGTCTCTATGTATATTTCTCTCTAGGCTTGTCCACAGAAGCAGCTTCTCTTTTTCTATATACATATATTTCACTCTCTGCTTGTCCACAGAAGCAGCTTCTCTCTATATTTATATTTCTCTCTCGGCTTGTCCACATAAGCAGCTTGTCTCTATGTATATTTCTCTATAGGCTTGTCCACAGAAGCAGCTTCTCTCTCTATATATATATATTTCTCTTTAGGCTTGTCCACAGAACCAGGTTCTCTCTGTCTATATATATTTCTCTCTCTGCTTGTCCTCATAGGCAGCTTGTCTCTATGTATATTTCTCTCTAGGCTTGTCCACAGAAGCAGCTTCTCTCTCTCTCTCTCTATATATATATATATTTCTCTCTCGGCTTGTCCTCATAAGCAGCTTGTCTCTATGTATGTTTCTCTCTAGGCTTGTCCACAGAAGTAGCTTTACTCTCTATATATTTTTTTCTTTCGGTTTGTCCTCATAAGCAGCTTGTCTCTATGTATATTTCTCTCTCGGCTTGTTCACAGAAGCAGCTTCTCTCTCTATATATATATATATATATTTCTCTCTCGGCTTGTCCACAGAAGCAGCTTCTCTCCCTACATATATATTTCTCTCTTGGCTTGTCCACAGAAGCAGCTTCTCTGTATATATATGCATATATCTCTCTAGGCTTGTCCTCAGAAGCAGCTTCTCTCTCTCTATATATATTTCTCTCCTGGCTTGTCCTCAGAAGCAGCTTGTGTCTATGTATATTTCTCTCACGGCTTGTCCACAGAAGCATCTTCTCTCTCTCTCTATATATATATATATATATATATATATATATTTTATATATATTTCTCTCTCGGCTTGTCTACAGAAGCAGCTTCTCTCAGCTTCTCGCTCTATATATATTTCTCTCTCAGCTTGTCCTCAGAAGCAGCTTCTCTCTCTATATATATTTTTTTCTCTGGGCTTTATGTTTATCCTGAGACTTTTCACCATCTGTTCTTTTCTTGCCCTATGGCCTTTGTGCTTTTTCTGATGGTTAGAAGAGGATTTGGACCCACCACCCCAGAGGATTTTTGTGGGCCTGATTAAGACTCTGATGATTTTTTATCTTTGTCCCAACCCTTGTCATGTGGCTTACAATCCTTCTTCTTGCTGTCCTTGTCACCCCCTTTATGAACTTTTCTGTTCACCCTTGTTCTGACCCATTTGTCTGCCTCCTCACCCATTTCTTGGGCAGTGGTCTATCCACCCAAATGTAAGGGTCCCATTGGACACTACCATGTTCCCCCTCACAGTACCTAGTGGGCATGCCTAGACCGAGAAATGAGACTCAAAGGATGCAAGAACACAAAGAGGACCAGCAGAAAGAAGACCCAAGGCACAAGAACTGTTGACCCTCTGCACAAAGAAAAGGTGCCAAACCCTGCCTGCTGCACCGAGGACCTGACAATTGTTGCTGAGGAGCTGCTGGACAACTGGACTGACCTCAAGAAACCGAGAGGACCTCCAGGCTTCACCAATAACCCAAGAACTCCCTCCAGAGTGGAGGAACCATTCTGCATCAAAGAAGAAACCAGCAAACCAGTGAGGGTCACTACACTGACCGGCTGCTAACTACCGAACTGGAAGTTGCAGCCAGACTAGACAGCACACCAATGACCACAAGGTAAAACCATGCAAGTGTGCCAAGTTTCATAGCACTGTGCCCTGCAATGGCCGAACAGTACCAAAACCATGGGTACTGGTCAGCTGACATTGGATACCAAGAAAACCAGTCCGCCAGGACTGAAAAAGGACCAGGAGGAGGCCCCAGTTGAGGGACTTCTAGAACACTCCAGAGCTTCTGCCAGAGTGCCCCCTCATCTCCAGAGCGAAGGGGCATCTTTGCACACATCTCCTGTCTCACAGATTCTCTCTGCACCCGGCCGCTCTGTGCCCTGCAACAAAGAACCTGCTGTGTCCTAAGGGTCCCTCACCCCTTACGACGTCAACACTCCAAGGAGTCCCCAAGGAACCACCTCTAAACCTACCTGCAGAGACCTTTTCCAAGTGGTCCCCCTCAGTGGCCCTGCACCAGCTCCAGATACCTTTCACTCCTGAACTAGGAGCCTCCCGGACTTCTCCAGCTGGCACAGCGTGGCCCCTGATAAAGCCATTGTGTGATTTTATATGTATTTTTAAAGGGGATCTTCATTTGAGTCCTATGGTGTGTAATTACGCACAAAAGACTATTTTCCTTAACCTTTAAAAATCCATATCTCCAAAAATACTTAACCAATTTTGATAATCTTGGTCTGACCTGCTTGATCAAACTACCATAAAAGTTAGAGCATTAGGTGATCTAGTTTTTACCTCTGTAAACCAAAGTGTGGTTAGATTTCCCCCTGCATAGTGTGCACCCTACATGGAGGGCCAGCCTCCTACAGTTTGCCAATTGGGGGATGTAAGGATCACTTACCAAGCCAATTTAGGGGAGAGAACACCGACACTCGGGTCCTGCTTAGCAGGACTCAAGTGTACTGCAGTCAAAACACACTGACACCAGCAAAAAGTGGGGGCACAAGTCAGAAGGATTCTACTTTCCTACAGGGGGCCCACTCCAGTTTTGTTATACCACTGATTGCCACAGTAGTTCCTGGCACTGAACAAAACTACTTTGTGTGCCAATATGCTCCTTGTGCAAGAGCGAAGTGAGAGTGAAATAAACGTTTAATAAAAACAAAAGGTCTTTGTTAACGCCAGGCCTAATGAGGGACCCAATTCTCAAAGAAAGTCACAATAGAGCACCCAGGGTATATGTCTGTGAATTAGTGGCTTTCATGTTTTTGGCATTAGGTTTTGGCGCTGCCTCAGGTGTACACATCCTCACAAATCTGGGGCAGTGTCAAAAGGCAACTGTTGTCGCAGTGGAACGCCTACAGCAACACCCATTACACACCAGTTTCACGTAAAGTGATGCATGTAAAGGACCCTATTTACAAGGCGGTGTTAACCCACAAAAAGTGGCTTAGCGCCACTTTGTAAATATGGGGCAGGGCATTGAGCCACCGGAAGATGGGTAAAAGTGACGTTCCGGTGGCACAATGCCCTCGTAAATGAGGGCCGAAGTATCTAGAAGGAAAGAAAAATCTGAAGCCGAGGATTTGGAATAAGATGCCAAGAAATACCGGTCCAGCAACCAGCAGCCACACACCAGGAAAACACTAGAAATCCAAATGGAAAAAGGAGGGATTTATTGCCGCAAGTGGCTGCAAATCCCCACCCAAAAAATGGGGGAAGAAAGTCTAGGAAGAAGGCCACATGTTAGAATAGTGGCAGAAATTCGACAGCAAAAGAAAGTGCAATGTGAGAAAATAAGAGAAGCAGCCCACAAGCCCCAAGCTCAAATGTGTGAATAGAGCAGACAGACCGACGGAGGCCGGAGGAGCAGAATGGTCCAGGCCAGTACAACTAGTGCTCCACATCTGGGTCATACCCAAGAACATCCACAGATGCAGCAATGACAGAAGGGACAGACTAACAACAGTGAAAGCAAAGCAGAGGAGGGAACCAGAGAAGCCACTGGTGAAGCAAGGACAGAAGGAACAACCTAACACCAGTGAAAGCAAAGCAGAGGAGGGAACCAGAGAAGCTACAGAAGCAGGAAGGACAGAAGGGACAGCCTAACACCAGTGAAAGCAAAGCAGAGGAGGGAACCAGAAAAGTCACAGGTGCAGCAAGGACAGAAGGGACAGCCTAACACCAGTGAAAGCAAGGCAGAGGAGAGGAGGGAACCAGAGAAGCAACAGGTGCAGGAAGGACAGAAGGGACAGCCTAAAACCAGCGAAAGCAGAGGAGAGAACCCAGAGAAGCCACAGGTGCAACAAAGACAGAAGGGACAGCCTAACACCAGCAAAAGCAAAGCAGAGGAGAGAGCCAGAGAAGCCACATGTGCAGCAAGGACAGAAGGGACAGCCTAACACCATTGAAAGCAAAGCAGAGGAGGGAACCCAGGGAAGCCACAGGTGCAGCAAGGACAGAGGGGACAACCTAACACCAGTGAGAGCAAAGCAGAGGCAGGAACCCAGAGAAGACACAGATGCAGCAAAGACAGAAGGGACAGTCTAACACCAGTGAGAGCAAGACAGAGGAGAGAACCAGAGAAGCCACAGGTGCAGCACGGACAGAAGGGACAACCTAACACCAGTGAAAGCAAAGCAGAGGAGAGGAGGGAACCAGAGAAGCCACAGGTGCAACAAAGACAGAAGGAATAAGCTAACACCAGCGAAAGCAAAGCAGAGGAGGGAACCCAGAGAAGCCCCAGGTGCAGCAAGGACAGAAGGGACAACTTAACACCAGTGAGAGAAAAACAGAGGAGGGAACCAGAGAGGCCACAGGTGCAGCAAAGACAGAAGGGACAACCTAACACCAGTGAAAGAAAAGCAGAGAAGGGAACCCAGAGAAGCCACGGGTGCAGCAAGGACAGAAGGGAGAGCCTAACACCAGTGGAAGCAAAGGAGGGAACCCAGAGAAGCCACAGATGATGACTGAGTATTGGCTCCTTTGTCAATTTCAGTGTTTGCTGAAGGTTCGTTGCAGTCTTTTTAGAGGTGTGCGAAATTCATATAAAATGTGCTTTTGTGGTACTTATTTCACAAGTTGCAGAGGATTAGGTATAATTATGTTAAAGTAACTCTGTTAGTTAGGCTGTACTTTAGCGTGAAATGCGTTCTCAGATCAATTTTTGACAAAAGGACTCATTCTGTGCCAAAATATAACATGAAAAAGACAAGTGCCATGAGCAGCTGCTGTTTGCTTTCTGAGGGGGCCCATTGTCCCCTTCGGCTTGTGGTGAAACTTTACCAAGAATGGTGCATAATTATATGATCTGGCCTGATGGAGTCATTTAGAGAATTTCACATAAGAAACATAACTCTAATTTACACAAATTTTGCTGGCATAATGCTCCTTATCCCTAAATGAAGTATTCATCAACAAATACTACAGGGATATTGTTACTGGCAGTACTTTGCAGCTGTTACTTTCCCTTTTGTTACACTTATGTGCAGCATACTTTCTTGTACATGTTATTGGTTCAATATAAAGGTTTTTTCTGGACGTTCCAGAACAACATAACAGAATAAAATGAAGTCATCAATGTACATTGACCTAATTGGAGGAAATCATTTTTACCAGAATAAGGTGACTCCTGGGGGAAAGGTAACTTTTTACCTGGCATCCTTCTTAGCTCAGATCTCTGATGTGATTTTATAGATTGAACCTCAGATGCTATCATTTTTTGGTAAATTTGATGTAAAAAATGCTTATGAAACATTTCTGGCATAAGTAAATGCAATCTCTCTGACAGTGAAGAGTGTTTGTGCATTGTTACAGACAACTTGGCTTCCTCTTCAGCACAGTGGTCATGCAACACGGATGTCACACGAAGATCATACAAAAAATGAAAAATATTTGCTGAACATTATCATATCTAATGCTGAGACTCTCAGTGAGATGAGCCATTGGGGAGTTTACAGAAAGCAGAGATGTGGGATGAAATATATGAAAATAAACCACACAGTGTGTCTTCCCTTGGGCACAGAGTGCGAGGGACCACAGTACAAACTTCTCAGGATGTGAAGGGCCACAGTACAAACTTCACAGGGTGTGAGGGACAGCAGAACAAACTTCACAGGGTGCGAGGGGCAGCCGTACAACCTTCACGGGGTGTGAGGGACAGCAGAACAAACATCACAGGGTGTGAGGGACAGCAGAACAAACTTCACAGGGTGTGAAGGGCAGCAGAACAAACGTCAAAGGGTGCGAGGGGCAGCAGTACAATCTTCACAGAGTGTGAGGGACAGCAGAACAAACTTCACAGGGTGTGAGGGACAGCAGAATAAATGTCACAGGGTGTGAGGGTCAGCATTACAATCTCCACAGGGTGTGAGGGACAGCGGAACAAACTTCACAGGGTGTGAGGGACAGCAGAATAAATGTCACAGGGTGTGAGGGACAACAGAATAAACTTCACAGGGTGTGAGGGACAGCAGAACAAACTTCACAGGGTGTGAGGGGCAGCAGTAGAATCTTCACAGGGTGTGAGGGACAGCAGAACAAACTTCACAGGGTGTGAGGGGCAGCAGAACAAACTTCTATAGCCACAGGGTGTGAACGGCCCTTCCCATCGGTATAGAGTGTGAGGGGACAGCAGTACATATGTCCCATAGGCACAGGGTGTGAGTGGCCCTTTCCATAGGTAGAGATTGTGAGGGGCAAAATAACAAACTTCCCATAGGCAGAGGACATGAGGGGCAGCAGTGCAAACTTCCCGAAGGCAAAGGGTGAGAGGGTCAGCAGTTGAAACTCCACAGGGTGTAAACGGCAGCAGTACGATCTTCAAAGGGTGTGAGGGGCAGAAGAACGAACTTCACAGGGTGTGAGGGGCAGAAGACCAAACTTCACAGGGTGTGAGGGGCCACAGTACAAACTTCCCATAGACACAGAGTGTGAGAGGCAGCCAAACAAATGTCCCAAAGGCACAGGGTGTGAGGGCAGTCGTTCAAACTTCACAGGGTGTAAAAAGCAACAGTAAGACTTCCCACAGGACAGGGTGTGAGGGCAGCAGTATAAACTTACCATACACACCATGTGCAGCTAATAACTACCTAGAATCATAACACATTAATCCACGGGGCTGCGTTATCAAGTTTTAATAATGCAGCAGAAATAAACATTTCATTGCTATAAATATTGATTGTACACATGGATGTATATGCAGAAAATGAAAGGAATCCAGTGACATCTGTATCTATCATAAATGTTATAATAATTGTATCACTGCAGGTCCTTACAATAAGTAACTGACTAACACCAGAGAAACAGCCTCAACCACCAAGAATCCTTACAGCACCTCTTCTGTAAAGAACAAGCTGACCAGTGCCTGCTTAGAAAGTCCAGCAGTGTCTTAAACACCGACCACTAGAAGGTGAAACATCTGCTGTGCGTTGTCCAACATCTCATGTTCCACCCCAGAGACACAAACACATCACACTCACTGTGTGGCAACAAAGGGCTCTGGACCGATGCGTGGGGTGATTTCTTGTTTTTTTAGATTATCTTTGTAGTAAGGCTGTAGAGGTCGCTCATCATTAACTGTGGATAGACTAACCTGTCAACACTTAAAAAGA
The DNA here is from genome assembly GCF_031143425.1 of Pleurodeles waltl. Taxonomy (NCBI): domain Eukaryota; kingdom Metazoa; phylum Chordata; class Amphibia; order Caudata; family Salamandridae; genus Pleurodeles; species Pleurodeles waltl. Next base: position 129,716 of record NC_090438.1, read on the forward strand.
AAACTCATTATATCACTCTAATTTCATCTGGGAGGATGGAAAATCACCCAAGTGCAGTGTTGTGGGCTGTTTACCAAACTCTCCTCCCCCCAACCAGCTGAGTTTATACCACTCAGTCCCAGCTCACCTAACACACCCCCCTCAACAACAAACACAAACAGAAGATGAGTGAAAGAGCAACAAACAGAGCCATCAACACAAAGTCACGCACCCACACGAAAGATATGAAAGAGACACAAACAGCAACATCAACTCAAGTAGATGCAGATACACAAACAGAAACACACATGCACATAGACACATACAAATACACATGCACACACATACACATACACATAGACACACATACTTACATACTAACAGAAACAACCAGAAAGGAAACAGATCATGAACTGGCAAATCCATTAGGTCTGACTTTAATGTGATAACAAATTCAAAAAGTATTTGTGTATGTCTTAATACATAAAAGCCCAACTGTTACACCTGACAGCCTTGGGGTGGTCATCCCCCAACTTGGTGCCTGCCTCCCCCCACTTTTCTGACACTGTTTTGCTCATTTTAGGACTCTGCACACTTTACCACTGCTAACCAGTACTAAAGTGCATGTGCTCTCTCCTTAAAACATGTTAACATTGGTTCATTCCTAATTGGCCTGTTTGATTTACTTGTATGTCCCTAGTAAAGTGCACTACATGTGCCCAGTTTTGTTTGTGCAGCCATGGAGAGTGTTCATTTGTTCTAGCTTCGTTTTCATTTGACTGTGCATGTGTCCATTTAGCTGTGTGCACCTTGTAGCTACTTCATAGAGACATGTCCCATGCAATTGGAAGTTGTATGTGCTTTGTTGGCTTCTGCTTCCACACTGTGCAGATGGACCTGTCATTGTTTGTCCCTGAGATACCTGAAGGGCCAGATCCTGTGTGCTAGACCTGACAGCCTTAGAGTGGTCACCCCTAACTTTTTGCTTGCCTTCCTCCACTTTTCGGACACTGTTTTTGCTGGTTTTAGGATTCTGCGCACTTTAACACTGCTAACCAGTGCTAAAGCAGATATGCTCTCTCCCTTAAAACACAGTGACACTAGATCATACCCAATTGGCTTATTTAATTTACTTCTAAGTCCCTAGTAAAAAGCACTATCTGTGCCCAGGGCCTGTAGATTAAATGCTAATAGTGGGCCTGCAGCACTGATTGTGCCACCCACCTAAGTACCCCCCTTACCATGCCTCAGGCCTGCCATTGCACGATTTGTGTGTGTAGTTTCACTGCCACTTTGACTTGGCATTTAAAAGTACTTGCCAAGCCTTAGTCTCCCCTTTTTCTACATTAGGTCACCCCTAAGGTAGGCCCTAGGTAGCCCAAAGGGCAGGGTGCTATGTAGGTAAAAGGAGGCCTGCTCCTTTCACAGGCTAGCATTAGGACTTCCCTCATATACTGTTCTAGTTGTAGATTCTGACCAGAAAGGGATAACCAGGACATATTTAGTATGGACAGAACGGTAATAGAACACCCTGCTTATTTGTGAGGTTGGATTGTATATTACTATTTTAAAAATGCCACTTTTTAGAAAGTGAGCATTTCTGTGCACTTAAAATCCATCTGTGCCCTACAGCCTGTCTCCAATCAACGTCTGGGCTGGTTGACGGCTCCCGTGTGCATTTCATCCAGACAACCACAAACACAGGACCCTCCGTCACACCAGCACACATCTGCATACTAAGTGGGTCTTCCTGGGCTGGAAGGGTGGAGGGCCTGACACTTACATTTCAAAGGCTAGGGCCTGCCCTCACACAGTGGACTGCCAAACCCCCTACTGGGACCCTGGCAGACAGACCTGAACTGAAAGGGGAACTTGTGTACTTCAAAACCACTCTTTGAAGTCTCCCCTGTAGAAGGCTGGCCTGGTTTGCAGTGGGTACCTAAGGTACTTACACCTTATACCACGTCCAGTTATCCCTTATTAGTGAAATGTAGACAGTGTCTAGAAGCCAGGCTCTCTAGGGGTAGTGTGGATGAGCAGCCAAGGCCTAACTAGGAGACAAAGTTCATGCAATACCACTATAGTCACACAGTATCCACACACATGAAAGTAAATAGTGTTACAAAAATAAAGGTACTTTATTTTGGTGACACAAATGCCAAAAATTCCATAGAAACTATACTCTCTTAGGAAGTCAGTAATACACAAATGATATACACTAGTATGCAGAAATCACTGTAAAAACAGTTAGAAACAGTTAGAAAACAGTGCAAATAGTAAAAAATCACAAAAGTTAGAAATGGGCCGAGTGGGAAGACACACCATTTACTAAGAAAGTGTAGTGTGTAGAGGGGTGCTGGGAGTGTTAGAAAACACAAGAGGTAAGCAATAGAACCCACCCCAGAGCCCAGTAAATCACAGTAACTTTCTTAGAACACACAAGAACATGAAAAAGAAGATAATGCTAGAACCAGAAGAGACTAAAAAATAATAAGACTAATAATAGTGGGGGCGAATGGGAGCTGGGGGGCGGGGGCGTGCAGGAGGTCGCGGCGGGAAAGCGCGAGGGAGGAGGGGGACAGGTAGAGTGAGAAGAGCTGGGGGAGGGGGGTTTAAGGGTGGAGGGGGGTGAGTGTTAGGAGTTTTAGGAGATTAGGGAGAGAGATAGGAGTAGGGTTGAAAAGATAGGGGGGGGTGGTAGAGGTGGGTGAGGGTGAGAGGTAGAGTGAGAGGATAGGGAGATAGGTAACAGAGGGGGTGTCGGGACGGGGGAGAGATAGGGAAATAGATAGATGGAGAGATAGGTGGAGAGATAGAAAAATAGGTAGATAGGAGGAGGGGGTCAGTGAGGGAGTTAGATGGAGAGATTGGTAGAGGAGTGAGGGAGGCAGGTAGCAAAAGGGTAGATGTGGGTGATAGTGAGAGATAGGTGGAGAGATAGAGGGGGGTGAGGCAGGAGCAGGAGGGCAGAGACAGGGGCGGGAAGAGACAGGGGTCAGAGAAGACCGGAAGAACAGAGAAGAACAGAAGAGAAGAACACAGAAGACCAGAAGTACAGAGAAGACCGGAAGAACAGAGAAGAACAGAAGAGAAGAACACCCAAGACCGGAAGAACAGAGAAGACCGGAAGAACAGAGAAGAACAGAAGAGAAGAACACAGAAGACCGGAAGAACACAGAAGACCGGAAGAACACAGAAGAACAGAAGAACACAGAAGAACAGAAGAGAAGAACACAGAAGAACAGAAGAACACAGAAGAACCGAAGAGAAGAACACAGAAGAACAGAAGAACACAGAAGAAACCGAAGAGAAGAACACAGAAGAACAGAAGAACACAGAGGAAGATGCAGGGGACGAAGAAGCAGAAGAGCAGACGAACAGAAGATCAACAAAGAAGATACAGAAGACGAAGAGCAGAAGGCAGAAGACCACAGAGCAAGATGAGGAAGAAGAGAGGTGACAGGAGAGGCTGAGGAGCGCACAGAAGAAGAGAGAAGACGGGGAAAAGAAGAGTACAGAAGAAGATTGCAGAGGAGGAGCGAGGAGGAAGAGACAGAGAGGAGGAAAAGAAGCAGGAGCAGGAGAGAGGGTGAGTAGCGCGGGGCAGGGCGAGGGGCTGGGAGGTGGGGGGTACTTACTGTGAGGTGGGTCTCAGGAACTCAGGAACCTGGAGGAGCTGCAGCGGCAGGGGGAGCGACCTACCCTTCACCAGGAAACTGGGACATTTACCAGTAAAGGAGTCATCAATATCTACAAAAGTAAGTGTGTGGCTAAAGTTAGTTACAGTGGGTGGGTCTGGGGGTGCAGAACATGTGTTCATGCAGATTACTGGCAGTCCCCAAATCAATTCTGGCAATTTTATAAACCACTTTAAAACTATAAAACAGTCTGATTTAATATGTTAAAAAATCCAAACCTCAGCGCTTTGTTGCTGTAACTAAGGGTCTGGCGCTCACCAGAAGCAAACTTTGCCAGTGATATTTTATCGGATCACCTTGCACTGGACACTGCTCTAGATTTCATTAAGGGATTGTTTTCTCGTGACGGTGCTACAGCGCCACGGAATCCTCGCTATTATTTACACCGAATAGTGGATTCTGCGCTAGAGGACGATGGATCGAAGCGACATAGGTTTGAGGGAATGTCATCAATGAGGAACGTGAATATCAACAATAATCAGTCATTCAACAATATTAAATCTTAGTCAATAACCATACCAGTTTATTAAAAATAATTATACAATTTATGTCCCTAGATTAACAATGCTAATGTCACGAAAATAACTCTCATACACAAGTGATAAGCATAAAGGATTAATAACGGCTGATTAAAACGTCTTATGTATCTGAATTTGATTAATACAACCCAACAAATTATTTCCAAGAGAATCACATTTGTCAGTAATGCCAGAACAGGTAATAATGGCAAGGTATACATTAGTACAACACTCACAAGATGTCAATATAAGCCGTGAGCATTTTAAGATAAGTCCCTCACTAACCGCAAATTAGCATCAACATGTTGGGCTTCATGTGAATAGAATTTAGTAACACAAATGTAGAAAAACTCTTAACTCAGATTAATCTAAATAATAATAATATGCAGCATTCAAATCATACATTGCAGCTGGTACCTGAAAAACAAAAGAAACACATACAATATTACTACAGCATACTTTGCCCAGAGCAATAGTAGTAGCAACAAGCAGTCTACTTCAGCCGGGGGACACCATCAGTTATGTCTTCAGAAGATTCGGGCCTATTAACAGCTAAACCCACACTGCTACAGGAACTCTAGCCAGCCTCCTGCTCTAAATCTCGTCTGACTCTCGTCATCGATCTCCTAAAGAATCCTATCTATACTAAACTCTAAAAAGCTTATGATTGGTCAGTCTATGGGGTGGTTACGCTCTAGCCAATCAACAACTAAATTGATAACCTAAAATACAACAGTTTTACATTGACTAAAACATTTTCTTCAGCTCTATCTTTTCCTTTTCCGACTCGTCTGTGGCTCCATTGTTTCTTCGCCTCCCAAACCCTTCTTCTCAGGATGAAACTTTTACAGTTTCATTCTTCACTTCCATCCTAGAGGAAAAACCAAATATTAGTAACATTCTCAAACAATAGAACATTCAACTTATGCAATGCTCAGCTAAAACATGACCTTGTAAGACTTAATGCAGCAACCCACTAGGGGTAGCTGTGGACACAACTACTCAAACTCCAAATGCCTTTTTATGTAAGCATTGAATCATGGAAAATAACACAGAATTTAGTTGGAATTTTACTCAGTTAGGAACAGAAAAATAAACTGTGGCGACCATTTTCAAAAGCCACCCGTTTTACACGTTAATTCATCATGCATTTAATTCATTAAAATCATTAATAATCATATTAGAAAATTCACACTCTCACAACGGTGTTATTTTTTTACAAAACTGGAAGGACAACATGTTTGTCCGCTTCTGTGTTTTATCCTGCGTTTACAGATGATCACAATTAATGTGAGATCAAGAGTCTTAGAAATCATGAAGCTCAGACTGTCCCTTTCAGACTTCCTTCAGTGGTTGACTTCATTTAATAAACTTCATTGCCTAGTTTATTCTACAACTTTGGCTCATTGGATTACATAGTTTGGGGGTGTTACCAGTGATATATCAATATGTGGAGCTCATTCAACTGGAGGTGCTCGCATCTAGGGCATTTACAGTTCCGGGAGGTTGGAGGACATTATTGAGGAGAAAACTGGTCTTATAAAGCGACCTCTACTACAGTCTATTACAAACCAGCATCGCATGCTGCTAATGTTGTGACTGACAGCATTTAAGCTGTCACAAGTAAGCCTCTGTGCTTACAGAAGAATATGGATTATGCCCCCCTACTGAGTTGGAAAGTTTGGATTCTGTTAAAGAAAGGAAAGTGAAGAATATCCCTGTCAACCACTCCATAAACATTCTACATATCTTTGTTAGTTTATTCGAGTGATGGCTATGGAGAGCCAAGACCCTACATCAAGGCGCCTGCTGAGGAAGTTGTATTGGCTGTTTCAGAAGATGCTTCAGTATTTTCATCGTGGTTACATGGTCAAGATTGATGCCCTTCATTCAAAGACTTTGAGAAGTTTGTGAGCGGCTCTTCTGCAAAGAAGAGGATGTTACAAGGATAAGTAGCTGTATTCATAGAGAAACCTGCACGTGCATGAGAATAATGAGAGACATCACGAGGACTATAATATAAGACACTATAAGAATGTTACTTATGGCTTTGGATGCATGAGAAATGCTACTGAAACATTGGGCTCTAGTCGGCTCAATATTGGATTAAACATGGGAAAGAGAGATTCTATTTCTAAAAAACATAAAAAAATGTTTACGAACTTCTTTTCCAAATTTGCAAAGTTATGTATCTGAAAGAAAATCCCTTTACAAACTCAGACAAAGCTAAATAATTATTGAAAGATTGGCACATTGGAAATGTGAATAAGATTGTACAGTAAGGATGCTGTAATGGAGGTCTACCCATGAAGATGAGCATACCTCACTGCTCCTTGGAGATACTTAAAATGGTAGCATTAACAGTTAGTAGAACACATTCTCCGCGAAACAAAGAAAGAATGCCATATCACGTGGTGCCATGGTAATAATAATAATAATAATAATGTGATTTATAAAGTGCATAACTACCTCATTTGGGGTGTCACATGGAAAGGTGAAGGTGTCCACCAGTCTCAATGCAGTTATCAACCCCCCCTACATTCTGATCTAAAAAACATGTTTTAAGTTTATCCTGAATAGGTCTTTAGACTGGGCCTGATGAACTGTCAGGGGCAGAGAATTCCACAATTTAGGCACCAGGTAGCCAGCGAGGTTCCGCCCATATGTACTTTCTTGAATATGGGAGCAATTGCCAGCATATCCCGGGGGATCTAAGGTCCCTTGGTGGTATATAAGGCCTTGCAAATGGGTACAAATATTGTGGCCCTTTGTTATTCGTGGCTTTGTAACAGTAGCATGATATTGTAACGAGGATCTGAGTCTCACTGGGGCCAGTGAAGCTGCTTGAGTGCAGCCTCCGATGACTTTAGCAGATTGGGTAGGAGCTGGACCTGAGCATTCTCTACTCTTTGGAGTCTGTGATCCTGCCCTGTGCCAGCTCAGGATATACAACATCGACACTATCAAGGCCTGAACTACTGTCTTTCTTGCTGCAACAGGGAAGGAGCGCTGTATTGTCCTCTGCATCTAAGAGGTCTGGAGCATTTCCCTGCACTGCAGTAATTCGCTAAATACTACAAAAGTGATAATAATCAAAATGCATACCCATGTGCGACTTTATGCCTGGCATGCAGGAGGGATATGTAGAAAAATATATTTTATGGTAAGGCGTATGGCAGGTAAGGAGGCAAGATATTCCTTTACTAGAAAATAGTTGGAAAGTATATTATTGGTAAGAGTAGGTAAGTACCTACACTAAGAAACAGGCCACTAACCTCCACTAAGTCCAGTCGGGTCTCAATAAATTAATCCCAGCTCTACCCTTGGTAGCTTGGCAACGAGCAACAAGGCTTAATGAAGGAGACAGGTGTGAAAAGTGTTTAAAAATCACAAAACAGTAAATAAGTAAAACACAAACCAAATAAAAATCCAACACCAATTTATAAAAATAGAGTATATTGTTATGTTTAAAATGACACTAAAATGAAAAAAATAATAATAAAGGGAACCAGACATATGAATTCTTAAAGAATACATGTTTTTTAGTGCTTGGAAACTAAAAGTGCCAATCTGGACATCTGGTCCCACTCTGTCGCAGTTTGACTCTTGCTCGGGGCGAGACTGCTGGTTTAAGGATTACAGCACTTTTGTTTGTAGGCGTCTATGACAGTCCTACAACAATTAGCAACTGTCGACCCAACCCTCGCGGCTCAAAAGCAGCACCTAACCAGAAACCAAACAGTAAAATGTGATTTGTGGCAGCCTTTTCGCGTTGACTCAAGAGTGCGATGTCTCAGGGAGGTTGTGGATAAACGGTAGATTACCCTTTTCACAAATGAGCAACAAGTCTCAGTCACACACAGGCAACAAAGGAGATACAGTGAAGTTTTCAATAGGTTTTATGAACAAGTCTGCAATCTACTATAAACTGCATGGACTGCAATGATTAGGATAATGCACAATGCAAGAAACAGAATGGTAAAAATGAGAGTCATGAATACAAAGACCCCCACCATCTTGCAATAACATGAGATCTAAAGTAAGTGTGAAATAAACCCTAATACCCTAGCAGGATGAACCTAATCTTTAACCTTGAGAGAGCCAGGTGTGTTAAACCTAATCTGCCAGTACCATGTGCTTGAGAAGCGCCCCCCAACCCTCGATACCTTGGAATGAGTTCAGACCCTGTGGTGACACAAAAGCTGAGTCAGCATCAAGGCGTCGTGCGGCAGAGACAGCGTTGATGCATCTGGTAGGATCCCTCTGATTATCTTGCCTGCGTGAGATATATTTATACAGATCTTGTGGGATCCCTGACGCAGGTATGTTCCAAACAATAGATAAGAAAGCATGCTTGGGGCAGCAATTACATAAACAATTCCATGAAAAGGTACATTATGTCACTGTCACACGAAAGTGGGAAAGTACATGATGTGAATACCTACATGTCTCATTTATCTTTGACACTGATAGTGATGCCTTTACAGAGTGGCACTGATAACGTGAAACTAAAACATCTTCCTAACTATAAACCAGCAGCCATTTTCGAAGAAATAATTAAATAACTGTGCTAAAACAGAGCAAGCTCAGTAGGTTAAAAGACACTTGGTGATGGCGGAATAGGCCTGCAAGACAGAAGGCTAATCTATCTCATGATTCACAATAAAAACTAAATAGGATCCACTACAAAGTCAAAAATTGAGGCCAACCGCAATGGAGCCCTGCTCAGCTACAGTGAGTAGGAGGCCTCAGTCAAAGTTTTACCTTCTTGCTTAGTCTGGACCAGTTTCTTCACCAGGACGAAGTTGCAAGACACATCTGACCTTCCTGTAGCCCTCTTCGGATACTCATCGCAAGAGACTCTGGTGAAGAGTTCTACCTTCGGATTATTTTTTGTGATAGAAATCATCATTTGGGACAAATTTGAAATTGAAGCTGACCTCCCGGAAGACCTCCTCGGATACGCTACGTGAGTAGCCTCGGTCAACTATTTACGTTCATACCTTGTCACTTTTTTGGAGCTTTTTCTCTCAGATGTTAGACGACTCTTCACAGCAAGCCGATTTCGAGTAAAGTCATTGGATTGCCTTTCCATGAGCCCCCTGGTGGATTCCTGGAAGTCAGAGGCTCTGGAACAGTGGGATGAACCTGCAAGTCAAGCCGGGTCGCAGTTGACGTAAGTCGGCTTGACTCAAGACTTTGGGTCGGTCCACCTATGGAGCTTTTTTTCCAAAAGTTCCCCAAGCTTCTGGATCTTCTTCCAGAAGTTCTGTGAATGTCCTTCAAAAGTCCACAACTCACCCCAAGTTTCCAGAAACTCTGAGGTGCTCCTTGAGGGTTAGGTTTCCAACTTCCAGAATGCACATGGCTCAAATCCAAAAATGACTACTGGTCACTGGTCAGCTGGTCAGTTTCTTCAAGGCTTGATGCAGGGGACCCAGGTCAGCTATTTTCTACCTGTAGTAAACAGGGAGCCCCTTCTTAAAGCAGTAGAAGACCGGCAAAGTCCTTTTAGTGCTGAAGCCCACATGTGCAGCTGATGTAGTCCTTCAGAGCAAAGTGTCCTGGTGCAGGTCAGGGGTCCAGCAGGACCGTCCTTCTTCTTCTTTGTCTTATTTCTTATAGAGATATTAGGTGGGGCTGCAGTTCTGCCAATTTTATTCTTGTTTCAGGGGTGGAAAGCGGGGGGAGGCATCTTCATCAATCACGTACATGCCACCACCCTCTAGGTGACCACTTCCTGGGAAGTGTGGCAAAAATCAATCCCAGGGAGCAACATTCTCCCAAAAGTCCAAGATGGCAAAAATTCAATCTCAGAGGTTAGGTCTGGCTGAGCCAACCCACTGATGTGGCTAGATTTCTCTAATGCACCCCTTTCCAGCCCTCTCCTAATCTAATCGGGGGCACCTGGCTGTCTGGTTTTGCAGGAAATGGGGGAGGACCACTTGCTGAAGTACAGTTTGGCTGCTCTCCCCATCCTGTTTCACCATCTGCTGAGACAGTTCTCCAGGCCTAGGCACTTCCTTTGTGTTCAGCCCAGGCCACTTCACACCTCATCAAGTTAGCCAGGTCAGGCTGCCAGAGGCTGGCCAATCAGAGAAGGGCACTACAGAGCTGAAACTGGCAAGTTTCAGGCAGAGTTCTAAAACTCCTTCCCTGAGTTAGCTATATTAAATTCAACAATGGCAAGCTGTTGGATTTATTATAACAATAAGTTTGATACCAAACATGAAATACCTAGCTCTATTTGATACTTTATTAATTACATTTTTTTTAAAGTCTCCACTTGTTAGTCAATATAGCCCAATCACTACAACAGGGGAACATGAAGTTAGCTGTTTTTCCCTCACCAGGGCTTATAAAACATCTTTTATAAAGTCCCTGCTTATAGTTACACTGCACCCAACCCTGGAGGAACATAGGGCACACTTTGGCGGTGACTTATGTGTAAACATAAGGTAACTCAAGACTCTAGAAGTATTTTTTATTCCAACGTCGAATTTGGGATTAACTTTAATTTACAAGCAGCCAGCAAGGCAGGCCTGCCTTTAAAATGACACTGGGTTCCACAGCATGCCCTACCACATACTAGGGACTTATAGGTAGGTTGATACAGTCAATTATATTTAGCCTAATTTCCATAATCATTTTAATCACATCACAGGACTGGGACTATTTACCAGTGCCCAGGGCACCACCAGAGTAAGAAAAAACATCAGCATAAGTGATAAATGGGGGTAAAAAGAGGCTTCTACAATCAGCCCAGTTTACCCACTCAGCCCCTCCTCCAGGCAACTCGCCCAGGAGACTCAGCCAAACCCTGGAAGAGACTTCCTGGCTTGTCAGGTGAGGAAGACACTGACCATACTTTTGCAGGGCCTACTCTGCATTACATCCTCCCATCATGGTCACTCCCTCTGGGTAGTAAACTCATCCCAATAGTAAAGGGACCCATTTTAAACTGAAACTTCCCTTTAAGGGGGGTCTTCCTCCTCTCTCTCTCCAACTTGGGTAGTGAGGTGCCTACCTCCCCTATCACTAACTTTGCTCAGGGGTTACCCAACAATTGAGCAACCCCACCATGAACAACAGGGTCTGGGGGGCTACTTTGCTTTAGGCCCAGGGGTCTGCCTCCCAGGCCAAGTGCAATGCTGCCATGAAGGCCAGCTTCCAGTAGAGGCTACTGACAGATGTCAGAACCCAGAACCACATCCTAAGCTCTCCACTGACAGGTGGGTGAGCTGTTTTAGGGGCAACTGTGTGGTCCTGGCACCTCTCTTGCTGTGTAGAGTGGGGGTTACCACATACTGTGGCAGTCACCCTTTCTCCACTCTCCGTTCTGTCAGTGCAGGGGTACCAACCTGCAGCTGGACAGCTGACTGTGTTGTATAGCTATTTTAGCCATGTTTTAGGTGTATTATTTTAGCAACTAGACCTTCCCGATTGTGCACTTTAGCCCAGTTACATGTTATCCAGCTTTGTTTTATTTTTCTACAATAGGCCACATTTGCAGTGCTGTTTTATTTTCTTTATCTAGTTGGTATTTCACCAAGGAAAGCATTACACTTCTATCAGGGCATTTTTTTCACTTTCTGCTTTCCTCAAGGCTGCAGCCAGATATAGTTGCTGTCAAAGTGGTAAGCTGTGTCTCCATCATTCACAGAAACATACACATTCTTACGTGTGGACACTTTTTCAGAACATCAGCAATTATATTATAAAAACATTTCTCTGTCCCATACAGATTAGAGGGAGATTCCAACCAGATGACCACGACTGCATGCTGATTGCTGACAGCCTTCGCTACAGCTGCTCGCTTAGACTACCGCATCCCTGGCCTTCATGGGGATGATGTCTTTCTAGAAAGCAGGCTTCCTTGCTCAGGTATGAAAGGTGATGCCTTCCCAGGGGGGAAACCTGAAGGGCGGATTAGGGCTTATCACTCTGTGCTCTAACATATCTTAGGTAGGAACTACATATATTACGCATATTGACACTATGGTGGGAAATTTTCTGTGTTTCACTCTTCTGTTCACCATTTTGCTGTTAGTGTGTTTTATCATCCTAGTTATTGCAATTCATGGCATTTTATCTAAGATGCAGTTAATTCAATAAAAACCTTACTGAACCATTCTCTGCCTCTGTTTGTCTTTGCATATCTGAGACTATTGTATTGAGATCTGATCGACCACAATTGCCCTGAGGAGTCCTTTCTGTCATGTTCCTGGTTGCCATAATCATCCCTGTTCTTGGCCAAAGATGAGGCGCTGCTAGCTAGCCAGAAAACATGGATTAGGACAACAGTTGTCACATGGTGTGGGATTGGACTCAATTCCCCACAATTCAGGTGATTCTGCTGCTCAAATCTAGTAGCTTCATTAGGATAAAGAGAGCCTGTGTAACACCTGTCTACTCAGGACTTCCTTGTGGTCAGGTGAGTCCTCACCAGTGCAAACTCTGGGCTCCTCCCTTACTGGGGCAGAAGGCTTCTGGCTCTCTGGATGTCTCTTAAAGAGTGGCCTACCCTTTCTTTTCGTTTTCCCTTTTCTTGGGGACCCCTGTGTCCTAACTATAGGGACTGGCTCCCCTGGAATTTGGGATGGTGGGCACCCTGGGCGACCACCCCATCTGGGATCAGACTAACCTCTGGGAGATCATTGCCCAGGATACAATCTAAGGGGAGATCAACTCTGACCACCACCCTATACCAGTCAAGGATACCCTCCCTCTCTAGGAGGACTATGGTGACAGGTTTGGTGGTGACCTCACCTGTGGGTACCCTGACTATCCTTGTTTCCCCTGGGAAACACATAGCTGGGGACACCAATCTGTCACTCACCATGGTGTGACTGGCACATGTGTCTCTCAGGCCTGTGGTAGGGATTCTGATCACTTGAATGGGGTGAAAGTGCCTACTCCCACTCTCAGGGATCACCAGCTTACCACCTGGTCCTGTCTCCCAGCCCAATGCTATGTGGACCTTATCATCTGAGGAGTCCTACTCTATGGCTACACTGGACAGCCCAGTGCGAACCATCTTATTGGAACAAGCTGCATCTCCTATGAATGGACATTATATGGACAGGTCTGAAGTGACCTTGCTGCCGACAGTCAAAGCAGTCCTTGTTGTCCAAGAGCTTTTTCAACCATGGGCCATCCTGCCTCTGCTTGTCAGAGGGGGAGGGGGATTTTCTCTCCTAATATTTAGGGTTCTGGGGTACAGAGGGAGTCTCTGTGATGGGCTTCAAACCTCCCTCTTTAGGTTTTTAAAGATCTGAAACCCCCTTCTTGGAGTCTACTCCCTGGGAATTGACAACCACCCTGGTTCTCAACTACTGTAGGAGGCTGGCCTGGTGTGTAATGGCTACCTATGGTACTTACATCTTATACCAGGTCCAGTTATCCCTTATTAGTATAGCGTAGGCAGTGTCTAGAAGCCAGGCTCTCTAGAGGTAGCTGTGGATGAGCAGCCAAGGCTTATATAGGAGACATGCAAAGCTCATGCAATACCACTGTAGTCACACAGTATCCACACACATGAAAGAAAATAGTGTTACAAAAATAAAGGTACTTTGGTGGTCATTCTGACCTCGGCGGTAAAAGGCGCCTACCGCCGGTCAGAAATCCTCCATAATTCCGCTGCGGTCGCGGTAACCCGCCACGGTCATTCTGACCCGCAGCAGCCAAACCTCCGAAAATCCGACAGCCACAACAGACCGCCAGACCAGCGGTCGGCGGAAAAGTGGAGGTGACCAAACCTCCACCGTCACGCCAACAGAAATACGCCCATGCCATTACGACCCACGAATCCACGCGGCGGTCTTTCAAACGCGGTTTTCCATTGGCGGTACACACCGCCGCGGTCAGAATACACACAAACGAACAAAAGTCAGCCACATTGGCCGATTTGAATTCCACACACCTGATACACATACACACACCACTCCCACACACACAATACAATATAAAACACACACCCACATCACCCACAAACCCCTACGACCAAAAATTCAGAAAGAAGCACTGAGAGACACATCAGCGATCACAGAATACCATCACACAGAGGCACACTACACCATCACCCACACAATATCCACACACAAAACAACACACACCACCACAATCAACACACTTAACTACACATACTCCACCCCACACATCATACACACCACTCCATGGCACCCCAAAGACACCCCCGCTTCTCAGACGAAGAACTCAGGGTCATGGTGGAGGAAATCGTTCGGGTAGAGCCCCAGCTCTTCGGCACACAGGTCCAATACACCAGCATTGCCCGGAGGACGGAGCTATGGCAGAGGATTGTCGACAGGGTCAACGCTGTGGGACAGCACCCCAGAAATCGGGAAGACATCAGGAAGCGATGGAACGACCTACGGGGGAAGGTGCGTTCCATGGTATCCAGGCACAACATCGCCGTGCAGAAGACTGGCGGAGGACCCCCACCTCAACCCCCACAATTTACAACATGGGAGGAGGAAGTCTTGAACATCCTGCATCCTGACGGCCTCGCAGGAGTCGGCGGAGGAATGGATACTGGTAAGTTGAAGCTTCACTACTGCTTCCCCCCCACCTGCATGCCAAATCATACCCCAACCCTCACCCCCATCCTCGAACCCCACCCTCACCCCCACCCCCATCCTCACCCCCACCCTCACCCCCACCACCATCCTCACCCCCACCACCATCCTCACCCCCACCCCCAGCACACCTATTCCCTGCCAATGTCTCACCATCACAACCCACACATCCCAAAACCTAGGCCTGCATGCGTCCACTAAGCATGGACACCCATCACCAAAGCATGCCCAATGCATATACACATCCCCCCCACAAGCCACCCTCACCAAAGCCCCCACACACGAATGCCAGCACTTGGGGACACGGGAACCCACAGATACACCCATATGCCACACATTGAAACTATAACCATACCTCTATACACCTGCAGGACCCGACCGTCAACACACCGCCACGGAGGGCCCAGAATTCTCCACACCCCCCACCCAAGAGGCCGTCAGCGATGACAGCAGCTCTGTCGACCTGGACACTGATGACCAGCCCGGACCATCGGGGACCTCTGGACAGTCGGTTCCCCTCACACAGGCACAGGCCACTACAGACCCAAACCCCTCTGGGAACAGCAGCACAGCTCCCACCCAGCGGGCCCATGCCTCTGTCTCCAGGGCGCGTCAATCTGCGGTGTGTCTACCACTACAGGGCACCCAGGATAACCCACCACCCCAACAACAACAGGGACCTGGGGGCAGTGGTAGTGGGCACACCGGCCAGGGGGCAGAGGCCCAGGGAAACAGGGCAACTCGGAGGGCAGCTGTGCGACAGGGGGGGGACGGGCCCAGGGAACCCACTCTCCACGAGGCCCTCACCACCATCATGGGAGCATACAACCGCTCCCAGGAGACGATGGCGACGGTACTGGCCCGGTTCCAGGAGATCCAGGTACTGCAGGAGGAACACTATCGGGGGTACAGGGAGGACATCAGAGCCCTCACCTCCACCCTGGTTACCATGGTAGGGCTGCTGCAGGACCTCATCAACACCAGGACGGACACTCAACAACAACAAAGGGCCCCTGCCACTAGCCTGGACCAAGAACAGCCAACCACCTCCGCCGGCGCTAGTGGACAGGAGGCCCCCGCACAACAGCAGCCCACCAGACCCCCACCTCCTGCAGGAGAAGAACCACCCCGCAAGAGGGCCCTGAGATCTCGCAAGAAGACAGAGTAGGATGTCAAGACCCCCGCCAGCAAAGGATACCACCTGATGTCATCCCACTGTCCCACATTGTCACCCTGTCCATCCTTGAACTGCCCATGCTCCATCTCTCCACAGGCCTCTGGACAATGCACCTGTGTGACTGTTACTCTGGACTCTGCCATGGACATTCCTTCACCATAGCCCCCACCCACTTGAAACCACCCATCCCATTTTGAGCACTGAAATAAACACCTATTTTGCACAAAACTATCTGGAGTCTGGCTGTGATTTCAAAATATTGTAATTGACATGACAGTGCAAATATGTCCTTGTACATAGTGAAGTCAACAAACAGCTGCCACAAAGCTGTAGTCCATGGGGAAACGAAGCACAGGACTCGTAGTGGGGACCCCAGATCTGAAATAGGGAGGGAAAAGCCACAACTCAGTCATCATACACTGGGGCAAATAGACAGGCAGCAGAGATGCAGGAGAGTAGTTCACATTTACTAAATTATGTTTGAATTGTTACCTGTGTCCTATTGGAAGTACTGTTCAATGATTCTGTCCCTGTTGTCTGTTTCAGCCCCGTCGTCTTCCTCCTCGTCACTCTCCACAGGTTCCACAGCTGCCCCAACACCACCGTCTCGACCATCCTCCTGCAGGAAAGGCACCTGGCGGCGCAAAGCCAGGTTGTGAAGCATGCAGCAGGCCACGATGATGTGACACACCTTCTTAGGTGAGTACATTAGGGATCCACCTGTCATATGCAGGCACCTAAACCTGGCCTTTAGGAGGCCAAAGGTGCGTTCGATCACCCTCCTAGTACGCCCATGGGCCTCATTGTACCGTTCCTCTGCCCTGGTCCGGGGATTCCTTACTGGGGTCAGTAGCCACGACAGGTTGGGGTACCCAGAGTCCCCCAATAGCCATACACGGTGTCTCTCTAGCTGTTCCATCACGTAAGGGATGCTGCTATTCCTCAGGATGTAGGCGTCATTCACTGACCCTGGGAATTTGGCATTTACATGCGAGATGTACTGGTCAGCCAAACACACCACCTGGATGTTCATGGAATGGTAACTTTTTCTGTTCCTGTACACCTGCTCCCTGTCTCTTGGGGGAACCAAAGCCACATGGGTCCCATCAATGGCACCAATGACGTTGGGAATATGTCCAAGGGCGTAGAAATCACCCTTCACTGTAGCCAATTCGCCCACCTCAGGGAAAATGATGTAGCTCCTCACTTATTTCATCAGGGCAGACAACACTCTGGATAACACCTTCGAAAACATGGGCTGAGACATCCCAGAAGCAATTCCCACTGTTGTCTGAAATGACCCACTTGCCAAGAAATGGAGTACTGACATGACCTGCACCAGAGGGGGAATTCCTGTGGGTTGGCGGATGGGGGACATCAGGTCGGGCTCCAGCTGGGCACACAGTTCATGTATAGTGGCACGGTCAAGCCGGTAGGTCAGGATAATGTGGCGTTCTTCCATTGTCGACAGGTCCACCAGCGGTCGGTACACGCGAGGATTCATCCGTCTCCTCGCCAAACCCAGCGGACGGTGCCTAGGAAGGACAACATGGAGCACACAGTCAAGCAACCCACAGGTACGTACTCACAGCTTGCACAGTAAACGATTCTCTATGCAGTGAATGGCGTGTCTGAGTGGCTATGCAAGGCCTAGGCCTGTGTGACGCAGTTGAAATTGAGCCATGTGGACCCTCGAAATGGCGGCTGCCTGACCTGTGAAGTGTGACAATGGGATGTGAGGTCAATGCGCTGGCGTGGCACACCGCGGCGGTCGGCGGTCGAAGACCGCGGCGCGAAGCCGCATTGGTTAACATTGAAGCCTATGGGTTTCAGGAGCCAATGGCGAAGGGCGCCGGCGGTGGCGGTACGCACCGCCGCGGTACGCACCGCCGTGGACGTGACCGCCATTTTCTATCTACTTATCCACTTGCGACTTGAACTTTCACAGGAGAGGACCTATACTGCAAGTGTTGCTGTGACCTCGGTCTGGAAGGGACAATGGCTGCTGCGACTGGGGAAAGGGCCCCTGCCTTCACTGGAGAGGAGTTGGAGAAACTTGTGGATGGGGTCCTCCCCCAGTATGCGCTACTCTACGGTCCTCCAGACCAACAAGTGAGTTTAATTCAATATGGATTTGGGGCCACTGGCTGGCTTGGGGGCCTGGCGGGGGGCCTGGCGGGGATGGGGGGCATGTTGGGGCTGGCGGGGGCCTGGCTGGGGGCCTGGCGGGGATGGGGGGCATGTTGGGCCTGGCGGGGGGCCTGGTGGGGGGCCTGGCGGGGATGGGGGGCATGTTGGGCCTGGCGGGGGGCCTGGCGGGGATGGGGGGCATGTTGGGCCTGGCGGGGGGCCTGGCGGGGATGGGGGGCGTTGGACCACTGGCAACGAAAATGTAGACAAACTTGAACGTGGTATTTCTTCCTCCCTGTACGTGTCACATAGGTCCGCGCCCATGAGAAGATCGGGATTTGGCGTGCCATCGCCAAGGAAGTCCGGACCCTGGGGGTCCACCATCGACGGGGCACCCACTGCCGCAAGAGGTGGGAGGACATCCGCCGCGGGACCAAGAAGACCGCCGAGTCTCTGCTGGGGATGGCCTCCCAACGTAGGCGGGGTGCCTGCCGTCAACTGACCCCCCTGATGTTCCGGATCCTGGCGGTGGCCTACCCTGATTTGGATGGGCGCGTGAGGGCAGCACAGCAGACACAAGGGGGTGAGTACAAGCATTATCTACTCTGTTGTCGCGCAGTGGAGGTGTCTGGGTGGGGGAGGAGGGCTGTGGGTCCCCCTAGGCCAGGGCGATATCTGTAGGCTGGGCACCCCCGTAAGCCCCTGTGTCCCCAGCCACCACCCTCAGTAGTGTGTCAGTACAGCCATCCCTGGGCCGTGTCATCCATGGGTCCAGTTGTCGAATCTAGGCGTGTAGGGCATGTTCCACGGAATGCGTAGGGGACCCCAAGTGCGCAACTTAGTGCAGGGGGCATCTGTGTCTGTCATGTCCGCTAACTGTACCGGTGATCCATGTACTCAAAATCTCTTTATTTCTCTCTCCCCCCCCCTTTTTGTTTGTCTTTCTGTGCTTGTGTGCATCAGCATCATCAGGCGGAGGAGAAGTGGCATCGGGGCAGGAGGGAGCTGCATCTCACATGGCCCAGGAGGGCCATGCCACAGAGTCTGACTGGACCAGTGAGACGGAGGGCGAGGGGAGCTCCACAACGGGGACGACTGGACCCTGCAGCGACACGGACACGTCCTCGGAAGGGAGCTCCCTTGCGGGGGTGGCACCATCCGTGCCCCCCGCCATTACAGGTACAGCCGCCACCCAGCGCACCATCTCCGCCCTCCCAGCAGCCCCTCAGCGTTCGCCCCGTGCCCGCTCTGCCAGGAAGCCGGGCATCTCCTTCGCCCCAGGCACCTCAGGCCCTGCCCCTGTTACCCCCGCTGCCCTCAGTGAGGAGGTCATTGACCTCCTCCGAACGCTCATTGTTGGGCAGACTACCCTTTTGAATGCCATCCAGGGGGTGGAGAGGGAGGTTCATCGCAGCAATGCGTACCTGGAGGGCATTCATTCGGGTCAGGCTGCCCATCAGCGATCGTTCCAGGCTCTGGCCTCAGCACTGACGGCAGCCATTGTCCCTGTCTCCTGCCTCCCTCTACTAACTCCCTCCTCCCAGTCTCCTGTTCCTCTGCCTGTCCCACCCACACCATCAGACCAGCCTGCACACACCTCAACACCCAAGAGCAGATCATCCAAACATAAGCACCACAGATCATGCAGACATTCACACAAGCAACATTCCGATGCAGACACGCCAACAGTCACTACCACCTCTGTGACCCCCACCTCCTCGTCTCCCTCCTCCCTCCCTGTGACGTCTACACTCACACCTTCATTCACCTCACCATCAGCCAGTGTTTCCATCACCAGCATACCCTCCACTACAGTCCGCACAAGTGCAGTCACCACCCCCACTGCCATTTACACGTCCCCTGTGTCCTCTCCCACTGTGTCTGTCACCCCCTCTTCCACACCACACAAACGCAGCCACCCACCCACCCAACAGCCATCCACCTCACGACAGCCTCCCGCTCCTGCACCTGCACCCAAAGACAGCAAACTTGTCTCGCCTACAACCACATCCTCTCCCTCCACTCCCATACCCACTGTACCTACCACTCTCCATTGTCCCAAGAAAATCTATCTCTCTACTGCTACCTTCTTTCCTGACCCTGAGCCCCCCCCTCCTTCTCGTCGGGGTAAAAAGAGCACCTCAGCCACCACCAGCCCTGCAGCCCCCTTGACAAGGGTGCAGGGGTATTGGAGCCCACCAGCCCACAGGTCTGGATCTTCGCCCAGCAGCAAGGGGACAGCCAGCCCACCCCCTGGGAAGAGGAGCAGAAGGCGGAAGGGCCGCCGCCGGAGCCCGGATTCGATATCCCCCCAGGACACTAGCCAGCCACCGTCAACAGCCACAGCTCCAAAGGGAGGAAAGGGCCACAGACTCCCGACTAAGGAGGGCAAGGGCAGCAAGGCGGAGAAGTCAGGCAGCAGGCCTGCTGCCCATGGAGGACCCGTCACAGCTGCCCAGGAGGAGCCCGCAACCCCCATAGCCGCTGCCCCGGGAGGAACCGGCACAGCTGCCCCGGGAGAGCCCACCACCCCCATAGCCGCTGCCCAGGGAGGACCCAGCCCAGCTGGCCAGGAGGGCCCCACCACCCACAGCCCAGGTGGGCATTGAAGGAGCACCATCCCCGCTGCCCAGGAGGGCACCACCAGGCAATGAGCAGTTGGCCATAGAATGGCCGCCGTCTCCAGCACCGCTCCGCTGGGGACCGCCGTCTCAAGAACCGCTGAACTGGGCCCTTCAAGGCAAGAACCGCTGAACTGGGCCCCGCCGTCTCCAGCACCGCTCCGCTGGGGACCGCCATCTCAAGAACCGCTGAACTGGGCCCTTCAAGGCAAGAACCGCTGAACTGGGCCCCGCCGTCTCCAGCACCGCTCCGCTGGGGACCGCCGTCTCAAGAACCGCTGAACTGGGCCCTTCAAGGCAAGAACCGCTGAACTGGGCCCTTCAAGGCAAGAACCGCTGAACTGGGCCCCGCCGTCTCCAGCACCGCTCCGCTGGGGACCGCCGTCTCAAGAACCGCTGAACTGGGCCCTTCAAGGCAAGAACCGCTGAACTGGGCCCCGCCGTCTCCAGCACCGCTCCGCTGGGGACCGCCGTCTCAAAAACCGCTGAACTGGGCCCTTCAAGGCAAGAACCGCTGAACTGGGCCCTTCAAGGCAAGAACCGCTGAACTGGGCCCCGCCGTCTCCAGCACCGCTCCGCTGGGGACCGCCGTCTCAAGAACCGCTGAACTGGGCCCTTCAAGGCAAGAACCGCTGAACTGGGCCCTTCCAGGCAGGAACCGCTGGCCCTTTGGCAGACGTGGCAGGGCAGGATCTGTCTCGGGCAGGGCTGCAGGATGTCCTCTGGCCAACATGCCTCCTCCAGTGGCAGTGGAGTCTGTTATGGACTGTTTGGACTGTGGCTTTGCTCTCCCCAGGATGGCCCAGTGGGCAGGCCACCCACTGTATGGACTGTTTGGACTGTGGCTTTGCTCTCCCCAGGATGGCCCAGTGGGCAGGCCACCCACTGTATGGACTGTTTGGACTGTGGCTTTGCTCTCCCCAGGATGGCCCAGTGGGCAGGCCACCCACTGTATGGACTGTTTGGACTGTGGCTTTGCTCTCCCCAGGATGGGCCAGTGGTCATGGAGTCCCCTCGTGGATCTGGCGTCGTGTACTCAAGTGGCTGAGGTGCCCCCCCTTCCCTTCCCCCTGAGGTGCCTGTCCTTTTTTCTTTCTGATGCCCCTGCAGTGTTCTCTCCGTGGAGTTCTTGTCGTGGGACTGGGCCTTGCCCCTTTGCTCAGGACCCCTGTGGTCCACGGACAGTGGTTGGACTACATTTAGTAGCTGTATATATTTTGTACATAGTTTATTTATTTATTTGGATTACTGCTGTCCATTTTTCAATATATCTGCCCGTTTGAGATCTCTTCTTTTGGTCTTTGCATTATTTCGGAAGGGGGGGGTTTGTGGGTTGTGACAGTGATCTGTGGGAATGCATTGATGTGTGTGTTGTAGTGGGTGTGGGTGGGTGGGTGTGTGCCGGTAATCTTTTCCCTCCCCTGTGTCGTAGGTGCAGTACTCACCGATGTCTTCCGCGCCGCCGGGCGTGCTCCTGGTACAGGAGCAGGTATAGGAGTGCGGGGATGACCTGCAACTCGGGTTCCATACTGCCGGAATCTCGCGTGGAGTATGTGGAGGTGAGCGTTTTCCCGTTCGTATTCTGTTTCCGCCGTGTTTTTATCGGCGGTGCTCCCGCCCCGGAAAAGGTGGCGGATTGGTGGGTCGTGATAGGGTGGGCGGTACATTGTCTGCCGCCTGGCTGTTGGCGGGGACCGCCGCGCTGTTTGTTTGTTCCGCCGTGGCGGGCGGAGTGTTAATGCGGCGGGCTGTGTTGGCGGTTCCCGCCAGGGTCAGAATTGCATATTTTGGACCGCCGGCCTGTTGGCGGGTTGGCCGCCGCTTTATCACCGACCGCCAGGGTCAGAATGAGGGCCTTTATTTTGGTGACACAAATGCCAAAAATACCATAGAGACTATACGCCCTTAGTAGGTAAGTAATACACAAAGTGTATACACTGGTATGCAGAAAAAATCACAATAGTTAGAAATGGGCCATGGGGGAACACAAACCATATACTAAGAAAGTGAATGTGAAAGTCGATCCTCCACCTAGGCAAGTGTAGTGTGTAGAGGGGAGCCTTGGAGTACTAGGAGCACCCAAAGGTAAGTACCACAACCCACACCAGTGACCAGGAAAAAAAGAGTAAATCACAGTATGTTTTCCAGAACACACACAGAAAAGAAGAACTATGCAAAACCCAGAAGGGACTGCAAGACACCAACAGTGGTTTCCTGGACAAGAAGACCTGTGGAAGAAGGGGGCCAAGTCCAGGAAACACAGAAGAGTCCAGGAAGAACAGGATCCCCTGCTAACCCTGATGAAGGTGCAAAAGGTAAACCACAGGTGAAGAAAAAAAGTCAGTACTGCACCCAAGAAGACGAAGTCGAGTATCTGGAGGGTGCAAGTAATGTCCAATGCCAGATGGAGGACTGCAGTTGAGTTTGCGTCATCGTCCACTAACAAGCCTCAGCACATGCAAAGCTTGGGGTTAGCGGAAAATGGCGCTGCCAGGGATTAGGAAGAACCAGGTGGACTCTAGCTAGGAGGGAGATTCAGAGGGGGCCCACAGCAACTCGGAGAGCCCACAGAAGACGGGTCAGTGCACACAGAAGTCCCACAGGACAGGGACAAGAAAGCTGCAACAGAGGCCCATACAGCACACGACAAAGCTTCCCAAGCCGCTGGAGAATGACTCAGGAGCTGTGTGTCACAGGATAGAGTGCTGGGGGCCAGAGCTTCAAGATGCATGAAGATCTTGGAGAAAGGATGCCAACAAGCCTTGGCAGTTGCAAAAGATGCCATGCCTGGGGGTACTGCCTTGCATGGGGAGGCAAGGTGTTACCTCCACCAAAGTTGGACAGCTGGAAGAGAGGATCTTCGGGCCACTTCAGTCCACAGCCTGTGAGGCAGGATCCATGCAGATCAGCAGGAGAGGGGATCAACGCAGCCAGTCGTCATCCCAGTTGGTACATGCAGAAGCAGGAGAATGACTCCTTCACCGCAAGGGGGATTCTTTCGTTCTTCTGATGCAGGCTGAATACAGGCTGTCCTCAGAGAATGCACGACCAGTGAAATGTTGCAGTTGCTGGAAGGAGCCAGAGTTACAATGTTGCAGAAGGCGTCTTGCTTCTTTGTTGCAGCTTGTGGGGTCCTGAAAAGTCCAGATGAAGTTTCTTCGGTGAGAAGTCCAAGTGGAGGATGCAGAGGATTCCTGCTGGAGTCTTGCAATCCGATTCTGAGGAACCACCCAAAGGAGAGACCCTAAATAGCCCTGAAAGGGGATTGGTCACGTAGCTGAGTGACCACCTATCAGGAGAGGCTCTGACATCACCTGCTGGCATTGCCCACTCAGGTGTACCCAGAGTTCCCTGCCAACCTTGAATCCAGGAAGGCAAAACCCATGGACCCTCTGGAGGAGCTCTGGGCACCACCCCTGGGGTGGTGATGGACAGGGGAGTGGTCACTCCCCTTTCCTTTATCCAGTTTCTCACCAGAGCAGGGACTGGGGGTTCCTGAACCGGTGTAGACTGGTTTATGCAGGGAGGGCACCATATGTGCCCTTAAGGCATTTCCAGTGGCTTGGGGAGGCTATGCCTCCCCTGCCTGCAACACCTATTTCCAAAGAGAGAGGGTGTAACACCCCTCTCCCAAAGTAAATCCTTTAATCTGCCTTTCTGGGCTTGAGCTTCTCAAGCAACAGGAGCCCAGAAACCTGTCTGGGAGGTAGCAGCAGCTGGCACTGCCCGGAAATCCTCAGAAGGCTGTAATTTCAATATTGGGGTCCTCTAAGGAGCCCCCAGAGTGCATGGAATTATACAACCAATGCTTGCAAAAGCCTTGGGCTATGATTCCAACATGTTTGATACCAATGGAACTATGTTCAGAGTTACCATTATGTAGCTGGACATAGCTTGTGACCTATGTCCAGTACACACGTAAAATGATGTCCCTGCACTCACAAAGTCTGGGAAAACTGGGCCTGGAGTTCATGGGGGCACCCCTGTTAGTGCAGGGGTGCCCTCACCCACAGGTACTTTGCACCCTGCCCTCTGGCTGAGAAGGCCTGCCATAAGGGTGACTTATAAGTGACCTAGTGTAGTGCCAAAATGCAGTGAAAGGGTGCTTGCACCCTTTCACGCAGGCTGCAATGGCAGTCCTGTAGAAGCCTTTGGGTGGCAAAATAAATGCTGCAGCCCATCGGAATCCCCTGGAACCCCAATGCCCTGGCTCCCTAGGTACCACATACTAGGGACTCATAAGGGGGCACCAGTGTGCCAATTGTGGTTGATATACAGAGTTTTGGGAGAGAGAGCATAATCACTGAGGTCCTGGTTAGCAGGATCCCAGTGAACACAGTCAAGCACACTGACATCAGGCGGAAAAGGGGGTAACCATGCCAAGAAAGAGGGTACTTTCCTACAACCACTCATTAACTGTCTCCCCCAGAACTCTGGGTTTGTTCAGCTTAGAGTCCACTAGATGCTGGTGTGAACTCTCTGAGATACAATTGGTCAAGATGTGTTCCCTCATGATCAAATTGTATAGCCCCTCAAAAGTACTTACTTTGTTACTCTGTATCCAGCCCGCTAGTGCCTTAGCTGAGGCATCTAAAAAGTCAACCCAGGACTGGGTACTGTCCTTCTGGGTGTTCCTAAACTTTGGTGGTCATTCCAAGTTTGGCGGGCGGCGCTTGCCCCCGCCAAACTTACGCCGCCACTTGGCCGCTCCGCGGTCAAAAGACCGCGGGGGCCATTCAGACTTTCCCGCTGGGCCGGCGGGCGCCCGCCAAGGGAGCGCCCGCCGGCCCAGCGGGAAAGGCCCTGCAACACAGAAGCCGGCTCCGAATGGAGCCGGCGGTGTTGCAGGAGTGCGACGGGTGCAGTTGCACCCGTCACAATTTTCACTGTCTGCTATAAAGACAGTGAAAATCATGCTGGGGCCCTGTTAGGGGGCCCCTGCACTGCCCATGCCAATGGCATGGGCAGTGCAGCGGCCCCCAGGGGCCCCAAGACACCCGTTCCCGCCATCCTGTTCCTGGCGGTAAAAACCACCAGAAACAGGCTGGCGGGAAGGGGGTCGGAATCGCCATGGTGGCGCTGCTTGCAGCACCGCCATGGAGGATTCTCCCAGCCGGGGGAAATCCGACGGGAAACCGCCGGACCCGGCTGGGCGACCGCGGCTGTACCGCCGCGGTCGGAATGCCAAATGAAGCACCGCCAGCCTGTTGGCGGTGCTTCCGTGAACATCCACCCTGGCGGTCTATGACCGCCAGGGTTGGAATGAGGGCCTTTATCTTGTAACGCTCTAGGGTGAGACCGAACTTCTAGATGAAGCACTTATTCATATTGGGATAGGACTTTGTCTCATCCTCCCCTAGAGTCAGGAGCCTATCCTTCCCAGATACTGAGATCAACTCCGATAGGAGTAAACCCCAGTACTGAGGTCTAGCCCTCCTCCTCCTGAGAGCCCTCTCAAAGGCTGTCAGCCACTTGTCTATGTTGTTCCCCTCTTGATAAACAGGAACAACCCCCTTGGGTAGTCTGGGACAAAACTCACCACCCCCGGACGCCTGAATCAATCAATCAATGTATTTGTAGAGCGCACTACCCACCCATAAGGGTCTCAAGGCGCTGTACAAATCTCAACTTCTATATCGCTACCACCATCTCTTTGTTCACTCCTTGCCCATTTCTTCTTCTCTAGGGCCAACTTCTCTGCCTCCAAAGATATGAGGGCTACCTGGGCTTCAAGTTCCCTCTCCCTGAGGACCAGTTCTGCTTCTTCTTCGTCTGATACTAAAGACCCTCCATCCCACTAGCTCTGGATGAGACCCTGACGACTAAAGTCATGGGAAGATGATCATCCTCCTCCTCCTGGAGGTTAGAGGGGATATCTTCCCCTTCCCTTCCTAAATCTGAAGCTTTCTCTGACTCCACCTGCACTGCAAAGACTTCAAGGGACTGAATCATGACATTCTTCCTAAGGTTGTTAGCAGCAGGCAACCCCCTCCTTCTGCACAACACCCTAAGCTCAGCTGTAGTGACTGTGGGTAGGCTAGCCAGGTCAAGCTCCATGGTATCCTACACTAAGCAATAGGTCACTAACCCCCACTAGGTTCAGTCAGGTCTCAATAAATTAATCAAAGCTTAACCCTTGGTAGCTTGACAATGAGCAGATAGGCTTAACCTAGGTGTTTAAAACATTTAAAAATCACAAAGCAGTAAATAAGTAAAACACAAAACACAATAAAAATCAAATTCCAATTAAAATGACACTAAAATGACAAAATTCAAATAAAGGGAACAGGAGGTATGAATTTTCCAGGAATAAATGTTTTTTAGAGCATGAAAACTAGAAACGCCAATCTGGACATCTGGACGCACTCGACCGGGGCAAAGCCAATATTTGCTTAGCTCCAGTGAGCGGGAAGCCTCAGTCAAAGTTTTACGTTTTGACTTCTTCACTGGGAGAAAGTTGCAAGTCAGATCTGACCTACCTGGAGCCCTCTTCGGATAGGCATTGCAGGAGACCTCGGTGAAGAATACTACCTTCGGACTTAGATGATTTTTCATAATGGAAATCTTCATCCGCGGCGTACTTGAAATTGAAACTGACCTCTCTGGAGCCCTCTTCGGATAAGATGCGCAGGAAGCCTTGGTCAACTTTTTACGTTCTGACATTTTCTGGAGCTTTATGGCTTCAACGTCAGACGTCGATGTCTGCGACCCTCTACAGCAAGTCGATTTTGAGTTGATGTCATTGGATTGCCTTTCTAACAATATGAAAAAAAACAGGAAGGGACCAAAATAATGCTCTCATTTAAAATACTCGTCAGTTTTGAGCATGGGAAAAGTTTGAGCGTTCAAACTACACCACCCACAAGATTACAGTACAAAATGGGGTTCAATTGCTATATGAGATTGATTACCATGTTTTGAGGTTTGTAAAATGTAAGAACACCAACCTTCACAGTTCAAAAGACACATCCAATTGAAATCTTAGAAGTTTACACACAAATAAATAAGTCTGTATATAAATACAATTTGTCAATCTTACAAATGTATATACAAATAATTGACATAACAAAACTGAAACTTGCTAAGAAATGTGTACATTCAAAAAAGAAATGTAAATATTATATTTAACAGATGCTGAGAATAACATACCACTCATTATCTTTAGAAAAACAAACACACAGTTGGAGTCTGTTTCAACAAATAACACAGTAAATATGTCTCCTTAAATTGCAATAGCTTGATAATACTAAATAATCAGTGAGAGTGGAAGTTTAAACCAATATAAAAAATGCTTTTTAAAACATAAAGAACCAGGATTCACTAAGTAAAAAAACAAAGCATTTGCCTAAAAAGACTAAATTTGACATGGAACACAGGCTCACCTACATAATATAAATGTAAAGCTTCAATTTATAAACATGATGACATTCCAAAGTTACAATATCGACCTCCACTCCCAAACCTATTGTGCTAAGTCAACCTCAACCCCCATCCCAAATATAACTATTAACAACAAGAGCCTCTCTATCAATACATCCACTAGATCAACATTGTAAGAAAGTGAGTTAATACTTGGAGAAGATGGTGGTCCACTGCACGTTATAAAGTCACTGCCCTTTTAGAGCAAGTCAAGTATCTCAATAATTTAAACCTGAACTCAACCTTCGTAGCAATGGCACAGAGCAGTCACTCTAAACGCAAATAAAAGGTATTAGACATTTTGAACTATCTAAACATATAAAAAGTCAAAGACACAATACAATAGCATATATTGTATACATATAGCAGAATGACTAAAATGAGGCATAGATTTTTCAAGATATAATTGTAAAACTGAGAATAAAAACAAAGAACTCAATGTAAGTCAATTATCATGATAGACGGAGACCAAGGTGCCATTCCTGGCTGACTGTAGTACAGCCTGGGTCAGATACACCAAGTGAACTCTTCCTGGTAAAGTATGGAAGTAAAAAAATAAAAAAGGTTTTCTAATCCCACTTCAGGATGGGGCTTTGTCACTTTCTTGAGAAAATGTTGAAATGTCTTCCACGTCCCAGTTCAGAACAGGACTTTGATTCTTGGAAAGAAAAATCCTCCCTGCACAGATCACTGCTGAAACTGCCTAGATACCTGGAATAGGTTGGTCCCATTGAAGCTCTTGAGCTTGGACATTTCTTTCTGAAACGTCCACATGCAGAATATTACTTGGTTGTTTTTTCAAAGGTCTGGGATCTCTGAGAGGGGTGAAACTGCAATGCAACCCAGTGCTGTGGAAGTGCTGGTCGAATACTTTTTTCTGGTCTGTGCCACTGAAACTCAGGAGCTCTGGAGGGAATGTTTTAAAAAGTTTTAAACATTTCTTCTGATGCTCAAACAATTTAAGGATTGCTCTTCTAACTCCCCCAGGACCTAGGTGGAGGCACAAACGAACTCTAAGTAAGTCTTACAGAGGCCAAAACCAGCGTCCAATCCAAGTCCAAATGCTGCATGTGAATTAGGTGGTGTTTTTGGAGGTGCAGGGATCTCTTAGTGGGATGAAGCTGACACATAATCTGATGTTGTAGAACTGCTAGTCAGATGCTTTTTTCAATTGGGTCTCATTAAAGCTCTGGTGCTCTGGAGGGAAAGATTTCAAAAGTTTTCAAACTTTCTTCTGGTGCCCAAAGAAACACAGAAGTACTCTTTTAAGGTCCCCTGTACCTTCAATGAAGTACTTAGAATGGATCAGGATCCTGTCCAGGTCCAGTTGCTAGTGGTTGGCCAGGCACGTCAGGGAAAAAGGCCTCTGGTCCTTGCATTTATATTCTTTGTCCTGGATATAAGTGGGAGTATAAAAAGTGAGAGCAGTACCGACCGTCAGGTCTCCTCGCAATTTTGAAATAGCAAATACTGTCATTCTGTTCTGCCACAAGTGCAGAAAGTGTTCAAAGGAAGGTGCCTTGGGGTGGCACATTATTGCCTGGCGCCAACTAGTGGGTGAAGGTGAATCCTGGCTCTTTCATAGCCAATGGAGTAAAAGTTTTCAGGGGCACACCTACACAATTGTAGCAGTTTCTGATTGCCCTACTGCAAACAATCACACAATGGAACTTATTTCCTAAATTCAAGATGGGAAAAGCTGTCCCACCTTGCAAAGAGCCCTCCGTTGACCCAGAGATGTGAGCCCAGAATAAGCAGTTCCTTTATCCATGGTAACTGAAAACTGGTTTGGGGGGTAGATTTCCCCAACTGGGTTAGGTCCCAACCTGACTATGGGGACAAGAGCTGGAATTTTCCAAGTGTTACCTGACATTTAAATGGACATTTTATGGCACCTTGAAGCAAATGAAGTTCTTGGACCAGAGTTCACATCACATTAAGGTAAAGCAAGCGCTTCATTGACAGTTTCCGGAGAGCAAACATTCAAATCAAATCAAATCAAATCAAATCATTAACATTTATAAAGCGCGCTACTCACCCGTGCGGGTCTCAAGGCGCTAGGGGGGAAAGGGGGGGTTATCGCTGCTCGAACAGCCAAGTCTTTAGGAGTCTCCGGAAAGCGGAGTGGTCCTGGGTGGTCCTGAGGCTAGTGGGGAGGGAGTTCCAGGTCTTGGCCGCCAGGAAGGAGAAAGATCTCCCACCCGCCGTGGAGCGGCGGGTGCGAGGGACGGCAGCAAGTGCGAGGCCAGCGGAGCGGAGGGGGCGGGTGGGGACGTAGAAGCTGAGGCGTCTGTTGAGGTATTCCGGTCCCTTGTTGTGGAGGGCTTTGTGTGCGTGGGTGAGAAGACGGAAGGTGATCCTTTTGCTGACTGGGAGCCAATGCAGGTGTCTCAGGTGTGCGGAGATGTGGCTGTTGCGGGGTACGTCGAGGATGAGGCGGGCCGAGGCGTTTTGGATGCGTTGCAGGCGGTTTTGGAGTTTGGCGGTGGTCCCGGCGTAGAGGGTGTTGCCGTAGTCCAGGCGACTCGTGACAAGGGCGTGGGTCACGGTTTTTCTGGTGTCGGCGGGGATCCAGCGGAAGATCTTGCGGAGCATGCGGAGAGTGAGGAAGCAGGCAGAGGACACGGCGTTGACTTGCTTGGTCATGGTGAGAAGAGGGTCCAAGATGAAGCCGAGGTTGCGGGCGTGGTCTGCGGGGGTCGGTGCGGTGCCGAGGGCCGTGGGCCACCAGGAGTCGTCCCAGGCGGACGGGGTGTTGCCGAGGATGAGGACTTCCGTTTTTTCAGAGTTCAGCTTTAGGCGGCTGAGCCTCATCCAATCTGCGACGTCCTTCATACCCTCTTGTAGGTTGGTCTTGGCGCTGGCGGGGTCCTTGGTGAGGGAGAGTACAAGTTGGGTGTCGTCGGCGTAGGAGGTGATGATGATGTCGTGCTTGCGTACGATGTCGGCGAGGGGGCTCATGTAGACATTGAAGAGTGTCGGGCTGAGCGATGAGCCTTGAGGTACGCCGCAGATGATCTTGGTGGGTTCTGAGCGAAACGGAGGGAGGTAAACTCTTTGGGAGCGGTTAGCGAGGAAGGAGGCGATCCAGTCCAGGGCCTGGCCTTGGATCCCGGTGGAGCGTAGGCGGGTGATTAGGGTGCGGTGACAGACGGTGTCAAAGGCAGCCGAGAGGTCGAGGAGAATGAGGGCGACTGTTTCACCGTTGTCCATCAGGGTTCTGATGTCGTCTGTGACTGAGATGAGGGCGGTTTCCGTGCTGTGGTTGGTTCGGAATCCGGTTTGTGAAGGGTCGAGCAGGTTGTTGTCTTCCAGGAAGGTGGTCAGCTGTTTGTTGACGGTCTTTTCTATTACCTTGGCTGGGAAAGGTAGAAGAGAGATGGGGCGGAAGTTTTTCAGGTCGCTTGGGTCAGCCGTAGGTTTCTTTAGTAGGGCGTTGACTTCAGCGTGCTTCCAGCATTCGGGGAAGGTAGCAGAAGAAAAAGAAGAGTTGATGACGGTCTGGAGGTGCGGGGCGATGATGTCGTCGGCTTTGTTAAAGATGAAGTGCGGGCAGGGGTCCGAAGGGGCGCCGGAGTGGATAGAGTTCATGATGGATTTGGTTTCTTCCGTGTTGATGTGGGTCCAGTTGTTGAGGGTGATGTCCGGGGAAGCGGGTTCAGTGGTGTATGGTTGGGTCTGGTGTCCGAAGCTGTCGTGGAGGTCGCTGATCTTGCGATGGAAGAAAGTGGCGAGGGATTCGCACAAATCCATTCAGACATGCACCAATGCAAAACTGCACTGCCATCACCAGACATCACCAGACATCCAGTCGATTTCCTAACACTCACTATTAAACAGAAACAAAAGAAACAATACACCCCTACACATACCTGTTTAAACATGTTACTTTGATATAGCCTTTAACAGAATTATAAACATAATAAAAGATCATACCAAGCATAACAACAGTCAAAGACCAAGAACAAGCCTGGTGCCAGTTTAAAACTTGATCTTAACAATATTTTTTGATTCTCTACCACTGGTACAACTACAACATTGTGCACCACATAGCGCTTGGAAAGATTCGAGAATTAAACTGGCTAGCTGACTCTCAATCCTCTGCCTGCATCTTAGTACTGCAGTAGATGTGCACACACTACTGTGGAGGCTTTCACTTTGAGAAACAAATGTGGCTTGCAGTTAAGGTGCATGCCACATAATAACAATTAGTGATTTACTGAGAACTTGGGGCCTCATCCAGAATTTGGTGGATTGTTTCCTTATTCACAAACATGACAGATACCCTGTCAGCCTCAATACAAGATCATTACATCCTATGGCATCAGTAGTAAGATACACAGCATATCTGCCAAGCTTGTGATGGAGTTACCCGGCACAAAACTATCAATTAGGCCCTTTCATCAGAACCTTCTTAGGGGATGGGTGGACCTCATTAACATGACTTTTCTTTTGGCATTATTTAAGGCCAAGTCCTTTTAAGTACAGTAGTCAACAAATCTATTGATTAGTTTATGCATGGAGAATCTGTCAGAGAGAGTAGGATAGTGCAATCAGCAAATATAATAATGTACAATTTTATTTGTTGCACTGCTTGGGTGATGTCAACTTATGCTCCCCTACATAATCATCAGTATCATATCATTTATTGATAGTTCAAAACATTTGTTTCAACATCAAAAAGGTAAATCCATAAAACTTGAAAACATGGTACAGCTTAAAAGCATTTAAAAGTAACAATAAATATGTCTAAAAAACACTCTAAAGCCAAAAATCTAAATAAATTAATCTTTATATAATATTGTGAAACACTTTCATCTTGGAAAATGTTTTTTTCAAATATAAACTTTTAGGACCTGTATTTACCTTGTTGGCAGAGATACATGTCACCTGCTGGCGTTGCAGTTTAATCTGGCTCATTTGCAAGGATTTGCAGTGCTAACTGAAGTAGTTGATGGCAGGAGAGTTTGGCATCCACTCACCTGGATAAACCTGGGAAAGGGCAGAACTTTAAAGTTGTGATGGAGTTTTACTGCTGATGTCATTTTTTGCTACTCTGTGGCCTTTCTCCCCACCGTGAATGTCTGAGTCCGAGGGGCTAGGCATGTCATTCTGTGCTCAGAACAATCCTTGATACACCTGAGAGTAGACAGAAAGGGCCTTCAAGGAATACATTCAATATAGCAGGAATACAGGCAGCAGCAGTTGGGGTGGGTCTGATGGTTTAGGCAGACCGGACTGGGAACTCAAAGTATCCCTGGCAAATTTTGTCAGACCCCCCCAACAGGGTACATAGCGAGCGAGCCTGACCACTACAATGGGGCTTAGAGAAAAGAAAATGTAGAAAAAATGACAAAGTGGGACATTCTACAACACATTTTTCATTATATTTTTAATTGTATTTGTTTTTAAAGCATAGTAAATGATGACTTTACAGAGCACCAGGATAAGGCAAATTTGATTTGGGCTCTTCAATTATTCCCTTATTAGCACCCTCCAACAGTGCCGCTCGTCTCTCCATGGCACTTCTCGCTCATGTATTTTATTTGTTTTATAGCACCTCTGTCACCAGCGTACAATGTTAGAGCACTTTGCATCACACATTCATACAGAGACAGTGAATCATGTGTGTGCAAATCAGTGTATAGACAATATTTTATAAGACAAAGGGGACTCAAAGGTGTAGGATTCACATGTCACCTATACTGGTGGCATTTTTCAAGAATGCTTGGTCTGGTGAAGCATGAATGCAGGGTTCAGAATACAACATTGTGGTTAGGGTTGACTTTACTAATAACAACTTATTTCTACCCAAACAAACCCTTTTTAGAAAAACTGGAATAATCAAAGACTGGAGAAAAACATAACTTTCTAACCTGTGCCATAAAGTTTGCATGAATCTCTGATGGCAGTTCATAGCTCATTGAGCTAGACTATGATTGTAACTTTTAACTTGCACAGTAACAAAAGGATCTTTGTGAAAAAGCAGCATCGCATTGAGCTACGCGTATAAAATAATGTTCTATAATCTGCATAGTAAAGTACTTTGCAGCAGGCATATTAACCCTCTGTGCTAACTTAGATTAGGCAAAGCTGCCACTAGAAAAAACTCGATCTTTCTTCAACAGGCACATTAATCATCAGAGTTATCTTGGCACTGTTATTGTTGCTTGAAAAGGATTGCATATTCAACTCTTCAATGCTTTTAAAACTGCTGCACTGCTACAAAACCGGCTCCGCAGTAAAAAGAGCAGCCCCCACTCTTCCAGCCTCCCGGGGAAACGTCCAATGCCTAGTACGGCCAGGCCGCCCTGGGTTTAGGAGTCTTTTGGTTGTGTACATCTATTAGTGCCAAACCTTTATTTTATCCCACAAGCCCCCTCAATTCAATCAACACGTCACTAGAGATCTGACATGTCCCACAGAGAGTTCAAACAATAAAATGTATTTATGGTGACACATAGTCATTTCTATATAGACAATCATAGGTAGACATCTAAGGATTCACACAACAATCGGTAATCTCTTGCCTCTTAGTGACAGAGAACCTGAATTAGAGTTAGGCGAAGGGGGTTACGTAAACGTAATGGATATCCGGCCCGCCGTATTACAATCCCATTGTAGCCTATGGGAATCCCAATACGGCGGGTGAGATATCCATCACGTTTCTGATGGAGCAACCCACATCATCAAACTCTAGATCACGCCCGGAGTCTGAACTTGTGTGCTCCGGACTGACTGCCGACACCCAAATGGCATGAGATCAGCTCTGCACCTCTCTGGATGGCAGCGTCTTAGGTGCTATTTCTAGTTAGCACTCCATTTGTCTTATAAATGCTCACTTTGGAAAAAGCTGAGTTGAAAATTCCTGTGGTCTATGTTGGTTAATGTATGTTCCTAACATGTGTGTTAGCATAAATGGGGATGGTTAGAGAGGTGTGGTGAGGAAGGAAAGTGTGCAGTAGACATCTACAGTAGTGAGGGGCCTCGTCAAATGTAGAGAGGGCCTTCATTCCTGCGATCAGCTGCAAGAGGTAGTGAGATGTTTTAATAGCATAGAGCTTTGTGGTTGGATTTCCTGCTCTATTTTAGGAGAATAGACATCTGGAGGGTGTGGCCCCATCCAGTGGCATTGCATGTAAATAGATTTGTCTTTTATCTGCAATTATCCAAATTACTTTGGCATTACTTTGGTCTTCATACAAATCTCTTGGAGGAAACTCAAGTGGAGTAAGGAGTTCTCAGTATTCTGCTTCAATGCAGGTGTGGACTTCTCTCACTCTCTGTGGCTTATGATTGCTCCCACCAATAACTTGGTCTTCTTCTGAGACGTTACATGACTTTCTTTTGTCCTGTGCAACGAGCTACAGTAGTGCCCACTGTGCACAATCTGTTGCACTTTGCAAGCATTGACACTTAAACCTGGCATGCCATTGCACTACTATGGACAATATGTTGAAACAGGCTGATGGCATTGGAGTCACCTTTCTGAAGGAATTTCAGCTGGTACAGCAGTTATTATCAATTGTCTTTTTGAGACAGTTTAAAAAAAATATCTTCTCAATTTGAAGAGGTCTAGTCAAGCCATGCCGGGTTATCGGACGACGTTATTAGCACAAACTTTTAAATATGTTTTTACAAGGGGGTTCCTTCGTGTACCTGTTTTTATCCACTTTATTTTGACTGTTTCTATTAATTTAATTTATCATGTAAACATTTTAATTAACTGTATCATGATCAATAATATTCAAATTCTATTGTTGTGCATGCATTGATGCTTATTAACAAGATTCTGTGAAGGCGGCTCCCACCGAGGGTGTTCTTGATGAAAAGATATTTCAAGGTCAATTGATTCTCAGCTTTCTGAAAAATCATTTGAAACCATGTGGTTCTGAGTTACATGTATTCTGAGGCTGCCCGTATTAAATCACATTATCAGGGGTTTCTGGTGGTCAGACATAATGCCTCATATGCGCAACTGTGGTATCTATGATAGGAAGGTATTTCGTTTCATGTTTGCTTCAAAGGAAAAGTAATTGGCTGTGTGGATGGAGGGACTAGCCACTGTGGATGGACCATTTTCTCATGATGCCTCAACTGCTTGCTGTGTGTATCTGTGATTTTGGAAAGAGGCAATGATATTCATGGCTTCAGAACTTTAACTTGTCTTGGTGTGATTCTATGTGTCCTCTGCATCACCAGTCTTGGCAACAGCTCTATGCACAGAAGCTCAGGTAACAGCTTGCCTTGGACCCCTCCACGTCTTCCTTTTGGAGCTTTTTTAGATGGTCTATACAATCTGAGATTATCACACATCAACTCCAGTTCTAACTCCACAAGTTTATTTTGTATAGACAAAATGCCTTTTCTCCAGTAATGAGCAGCATTTACTGACTCTACCGTACAATCCATGCATTTCTCCATAATGGCAAGCCTGTTTTGAAAACTAGCCAACTATGTCCTTGCCAGTTGGATTTCTGAATTCATTATGTCCCAATTGTGGACGTAGTGGCAGTCATTTACGTGGGTTAGAGATAGAGGGCTACTGCAAAGTCTGGGTTACAATGCCTGTCAAGAGTAATTGATGTTAGCGTCTTAA
Organism: Pleurodeles waltl; assembly: GCF_031143425.1. NCBI lineage: Eukaryota > Metazoa > Chordata > Amphibia > Caudata > Salamandridae > Pleurodeles > Pleurodeles waltl. The sequence goes on from NC_090438.1 coordinate 166,452, forward strand.
AGAAAAACAGTTGGAAAGTCAATCTCACCCATGCCAGGCCTTGTAATCTAGTCTCAGATGAGTTATGGACATTGCAGGAGATATGAATAGAGACTTCCCATCTCAAGTAACACGGGGTGAGTCTCAAGACCCGTAGCATGTTTTTTCCGCTATTGTTGTGTTAGGCTTCAATAATCGCTGTTCCAGATTTACAAAGTGGTGCAATGCATGCGTAACCCCTTGTGCCACATTATGCCTGCAGCTGGCATAATGTATGCGGGGGCATTCCCCCGATAGGGGAGGCAAAAAAAGATTTCTTTGTGCCATTTTTTGCTGCATTTTTAACTTCTGCACAGAGCAGGCATTATAGCGAGACACTCCACTATTTATAATGGGCCTCAATTTGCTTTCCAGAATAGCGTAAAAAAAAATTGCGCTAATCCTGCAAAGCGCCAAATTAACATAAAAAATGTTGACGCTAGTTCCTTAACTAACGCCATTGTGCGACGTATCTTAAATATGGTGCACACATGATGGCACTGAGGGGCACAAGAAAAGCGGCCCTGCATTGGATGAAGCACCACATTTCCTAAATCTGCCTCTAAATTTGAAGGCTGTGTAGAGACGCTTGTGTGTGGGTGTTGATCGATGTCTAAATCTGTTCCCTGTGAAACCATGCAAGCGCTATGGTTAGCCCAGGGGAGTCTGTGCTCCAGGTGTCACACACCTCATGTTGATCTGAGCTGTTTAGGGGGTGGAATTGTTATAAAGTCACGCTTCTTGGAAGTAGTTTCTGTTTGTTGGTGACTGTGTGCCTTTGGCAGAAGCTTCTGTTGAAGGTGGTCACTGGGCATCCTCTCAACCATATATGTAAACTCAAGATGACTACAGAGGCTGCTTAAAATTAAGACTTTAGAGAAAAGATAAGGGGTTTGGGCTGCCGATGATGTAAAATCCTGTACATCTTAGCCAGGAAGTTGGTTGAGCAGCGCCTTACTTGTAGAGATTATTGTTTTCAGAGACGACAAGGATGACCTTCTTTGCCAGGAAGCATCAAGGAGGGACGGGTTGCTACGTGTGGAGAATTACAACAGTGGTATCAAGGTGATCTCTTATTCAGCTGAGGCTTATTCAATAAGGAGCTTCACAGCACTATGTTCCAGGGTCAGATCTGTTCCTACAGCTGCTCCCTCCTGTCACTTTACTTCTCTTCTGAGGACACGATTCAGTGGCTGTAATGTTTGGGAGCCTCTGTACTAGGCTGCATGCAGAGCTGAGGGTGGTTTATTGCAAAGGTTAGGTATTGAGACGCAGCTTCTCTGCATGAAGAGAAAGGCAGCAGAGTAAGGGGAGCACAATTGAATCCACTGCCCTTCTTCTGTAGCAGCTTGACCTAGCTTGAAGGTGCTTCAATGTGCTTGTTCTTTTGATTGAGGATGTGGTCGGGCTGCTGTGGGTCGTCGCATCAATGGTAGCACAGTGTCCGTGGCTCCTGGTTCTACAAGCTTAAGGTGACCCTCTTGATGGTGGCTAAGCCCCACCTACAGAAACCATGCTTTCTTCTCACAATGCATCGTGGTGGCCTGGTACTAAGTTCAGGACCCTGAGAATGAAGAAGGAGAAGGAAAGAAAAAAGTTGCAATTTTCGCTTGGACAGAAGAAGCAAAGGTTTCTGCAGGAACGAAAAGGGCTAGAGACTTCCCCTTTGGTGGATGGATCCCTCTCGCCTTGGAGAGTTGTGCAGAAGTATTTTCCCGCTGAAAGGATGCCAAAAAGCCTTGCTAGCTGCAAATCGTGCGGTTGGCGTTTTTGGACGCTGCTGGGGCCCAGGAGGGACCAGGAGATCGCAAATTGGACCTGGAGAGAGAGGGGACGTCGAGCAAGACATGGAGTCCTCTCTGAAGCAGGTAGCCCCCGAAGAAGTGCCAGAAACAGGCACTACGAGGATGTGTGAAACGGTGCTCGCCGAAGTTGCACAAAGGAGTCCCACGTCGCCGGAGACCAACTTAGAAAGTCGTGCAATGCAGGTTAGAGTGCCGTGGACCCAGGCTTGGCTGTGCACAAAGGATTTCCACCAGAAGTACACAGGGGCTGGAGAAGTTGCAAAAGTCGCGCTTACCAACAATGCAGTCTGGAGTGGGGAGGCAAGGACTTACCTTCACCAAACTTGGACTGAAGAGTCACTGGACTGTGGCAGTCTCTTGGACAGAGTTGCTGGATTCAAGGGACCTCGCTCGTCGTGCTGAGAGGAGACCCAAGGGACCGGTAATGCAGCTTTTTGGTGCCTGCGGTTGCAGGGGGAAGATTCCGTCGACCCACGGGAGATTTCTTCGGAGCTTCTGGTGCAGAGAGGAGGCAGACTACCCCCACAGCATGCACAAGCAGGAAAACAGTCGAGAAGGCGGCAGGATCAGCGTTACAGAGTTGCAGTAGTCGTCTTTGCTACTATGTTGCAGGTTTGCAGGCTTCCAGCGCGGTCAGCAGTTGTTTCCTTATCAGAAGGTGAAGAGAGAGATGCAGAGGAACTCGGATGAGCTCTTGCATTCGTTATCTAAAGTTTCCCCAGAGACAGAGACCCTAAATAGCCAGAAAAGAGGGTTTGGCTACCTAGGAGAGAGGAGAGGCTACTAACACCTGAAGGAGCCTATCACAAGGAGTCTCTGACGTCACCTGGTGGCACTGGCCACTCAGAGCAGTCCAGTGTGCCAGCAGCACCTCTGTTTCCAAGATGGCAGAGGTCTGGAGCACACTGGAGGAGCTTTGGACACCTCCCAGGGGAGGTGCAGGTCAGGGGAGTGGTCACTCCCCTTTCCTTTGTCCAGTTTCGCGCCAGAGCAGGGGCTAAGGGGTCCCTGAACCGGTGTAGACTGGCTTATGCAGAATTGGGCACATCTGTGCCCAAGAAAGCATTTCCAGAGGCTGGGGGAGGCTACTCCTCCCCTGCCTTCACACCATTTTCCAAAGGGAGAGGGTGTAACACCCTCTCTCAGAGGAAGTCCTTTGTTCTGCCATCCTGGGACAAGCCTGGCTTGACCCCAGGAGGGCAGAAACCTGTCTGAGGGGTTGGCAGCAGCAGCAGCTGCAGTGAAACCCCAGGAAAGGCAGTTTGGCAGTACCAGGGTCTGTGCTACAGACCACTGGGATCATGGAATTGTCCCAATAATGCCAGGATGGCATAGAGGGGGCCATTCCATGATCTTAGACATGTTACATGGCCATATTCGGAGTTACCATTGTGAAGCTACATATAGGTAGTGACCTATATGTAGTGCACGCGTGTAATGGTGTCCCGCACTCACAAAGTTCAGGGAATTGGCTCTGAACAATGTGGGGGCACCTTGGCTAGTGCCAGGGTGCCCTCACACTTAGTAACTTTGCACCTAACCTTTACCAGGTAAAGGTTAGACATATAGGTGACTTATAAGTTACTTAAGTGCAGTGTAAAATGGCTGTGAAATAACGTGGACGTTATTTCACTCAGGCTGCAGTGGCAGGCCTGTGTAAGAATTGTCAGAGCTCCCTATGGGTGGCAAAAGAAATGCTGCAGCCCATAGGGATCTCCTGGAACCCCAATACCCTGGGTACCTCAGTACCATATACTAGGGAATAATAAGGGTGCTCCAGAAAGCCAATGTAAATTGGTAAAATTGGTCACTAGCCTGTTAGTGACAATTTGAAAGAAATGAGAGAGCATAACCACTGAGGTTCTGATTAGCAGAGCCTCAGTGAGACAGTTAGTCACTACACAGGTAACACAGTCAGGCACACTTATGAGCACTGGGGCCCTGGAGAACAGGGTCCCAGTGACACATACAACTAAAACAACATATATACAGTGAAAAATGGGGGTAACATGCCAGGCAAGATGGTACTTTCCTACACTCTGTATCTAGGAATGTCCCTCCCACCAACCCTGATGACAGAATGTTAGAGAGGGAACTCAATAAGTTGAGGGTGGAACAAACCAGACTGAAGCTTAAAAAGCAACAGCTGGATTTGGATAGACAGTCTTTTGAACTAGAGAAGGAAAGACAGAAGTTGGGTTTAGATACCCATGGTGGCAGCAGCAGTATTCCCCATAGTCATCCTGTAAAAGAGCATGATTCCAGGAATCTGCACAAGATAGTTCCCCCTTATAAGGAGGGGGATGACATTAACAAGTGGTTTGCTGCACTTGAGAGGGCCTGTGTTGTACAGGATGTCCCTCAAAGGCAGTGGGCTGCTATCTTATGGCTATCATTTAGTGGAAAAGGTAGGGATAGGCTCCTTACTGTGAAAAAAAGTGATGCCAATAATTTCCATGTTCTTAAGAATGCACTCCTGGATGGTTATGGCTTAACCACTGAACAATACAGGATAAAGTTCAGAGAGACCAAAAAGGAGTCTTCACAAGACTGGGTTGATTTCATTGACCATTCAGTGAAGGCCTTGGAGGGGTGGTTACATGGCAGTAAAGTTACTGATTATGACAGCCTGTATAACTTGATCCTGAGAGAGCATATTCTTAATAATTGTGTGTCTGATTTGTTGCACCAGTACCTGGTAGACTCTGATCTGACCTCTCCCCAAGAATTGGGAAAGAAGGCAGACAAATGGGTCAGAACAAGGGTGAACAGAAAAGTTCATACAGGGGGTGACAAAGAGAACACTAAGAAGAAAGATGGTGACAAATCTCAAGATAAGCTTGGGGATAAGGGTAAAACCAAAGATTCCACTTCAAATCTTAAACACTCTTCAGGGGGTGGAGATAAAACAAATTCTTCCTCTTCTTCTCAACCTACACAATTTAAAAAGCCTTGGTGCTTTGTGTGTAAAAATAGAGGCCATAGGCCAGGGGATAAGTCCTGTCCAGGTAAACCCCCTGAGCCTACCACCACTAATACATCAAGCTCTAGTGCCCCTAGCAGCGCAGTAGTGGTACTAGTGGTGGGACTGCTGGCAACAGTCAAGTTAAAGGTGTAGTTGGGTTCACTTATGTGTCCATAGTAGAAACTGGGGTAGTCAGTCCCAAGACAGTTTCTGTCACACCTAGTGGCACTGGCCTTGCCACACTGGCTGCTTGTCCCCTTACAATGGATAAGTACAGGCAGACAGTTTCAATAAATGGTGTTGAGGCCTTGGCCTACAGGGACACAGGTGCCAGTATCACTTTGGTGACTGAAAACCTAGTGCACCCTGATCAACACATCATTGGACAACAGTATAAGATTATTGATGTCCATAACTCCACTAAGTTTCTTCCCTTAGCTATAATTCAGTTTAGTTGGGGTGGAGTTACTGGCCCTAAGCAGGTGGTGGTATCACCTAGCTTACCTGTAGACTGTCTCTTAGGTAATGACCTAGAGGCTTCAGGTTGGGCTGATGTAGAGTTTTATGCCCATGCAGCCATGCTGGGCATCCCTGAGGAATTGTTCCCTCTCATTTCTACTGAAATGAAAAAGCAAAGGAGAGAAGTCCTGAAAACTCAGGATCACTCTCCATCAACAGGTAAAAAGGGTATCACAGTATCCCCTAACCACCCTACCATTCAGGATACCATTCGTGTGGTGGGAGAAACCTCTCCTGGGGTGGCACCTGTTCCAAGGGAATCATCAGCTGGCAAAGCTGGACTCCCTGAGGTAGAAGTACCTCTCTGTGGGATAACTAACATTGGTGAGAAAAAGAGCACCATTTTAGTTAACATGGAGCATCCCTCCAACCCTCCCAAAGAAACTTTAGTGCAGAAACTCTGCACTGCCTCACAACACTTAGGACAGCATCCCTGCCCTAGTGTGGAGCTCATAGGACAGCATCCCTGCCCTGCTCCAACTCAAGAGAAACAGCATCCCTGTTCTCTCTTCCAGCCATATGGACAAAGTTTTTGCCCAACTATGGCTTTACTGAGACAGCATCCCTGTCTGGCATTTCCATCATTACAAATAGGTTCAGTGGATAATTCCCACTGCTCTAAACTAAAACTTACTGATAGAAACTCTGAAAATACATCTTCACATTGTTGCTTAGCTAAAAAACTTCAAACAGGGTGGTTTACATCCCCACAGGGAAGTAACCATATAGTGGATGATAAAGGGAGTAACCAGTCTATTGCAGAGCTACTCTCTACTTATCACCACTTAGACAATAAAGTCTCAACTGGCCAAGGTTAGCCTTATTGTCCTTCGTTTGGGGGGGGTTGTGTGAGAAAGTAGCCTCTTTCTAGCCTTGTTACCCCCGCTTTTGGCCTGTTTGTGAGTGTATGTCAGGGTGTTTTCACTGTCTCACTGGGATCCTGCTAGCCAGGGCCCAGTGCTCATAGTGAAAACCCTATGTTTTCAGTATGTTTGTTATGTGTCACTGGGACCCTGCTAGTCAGGACCCCAGTGCTCATAAGTTTGTGGCCTATCTGTATGTGTTCCCTGTGTGGTGCCTAACTGTCTCACTGAAGCTCTGCTAACCAGAACCTCAGTGGTTATGCTCTCTCATTTCTTTCAAATTGTCACTAACAGGCTAGTGACCAATTTTACCAATTTACATTGGCTTACTGGAACACCCTTATAATTCCCTAGTATATGGTACTAAGGTACCCAGGGTATTGGGGTTCCAGGAGATCCCTATGGGCTGCAGCATTTCTTTTGCCACCCATAGGGAGCTCTGACAATTCTTACACAGGCCTGCCACTGCAGCCTGAGTGAAATAACGTCCACGTTATTTCACAGCCATTTTACACTGCACTTAAGTAACTTATAAGTCACCTATATGTCTAACCTTTACCTGGTAAAGGTTAGGTGCAAAGTTACTAAGTGTGAGGGCACCCTGGCACTAGCCAAGGTGCCCCCACATTGTTCAGAGCCAATTCCCTGAACTTTGTGAGTGCGGGGACACCATTACACACGTGCACTACATATAGGTCACTACCTATATGTAGCTTCACAATGGTAACTCCGAATATGGCCATGTAACATGTCTATGATCATGGAATTGCCCCCTCTATGCCATCCTGGCATAGTTGGCACAATCCCATGATCCCAGTGGTCTGTAGCACAGACCCTGGTACTGCCAAACTGCCCTTCCTGGGGTTTCACTGCAGCTGCTGCTGCTGCCAACCCCTCAGACAGGCATCTGCCCTCCTGGGGTCCAGCCAGGCCTGGCCCAGGATGGCAGAACAAAGAACTTCCTCTGAGAGAGGGTGTGACACCCTCTCCCTTTTGAAAATGGTGTGAAGGCAGGGGAGGAGTAGCCTCCCCCAGCCTCTGGAAATGCTTTGTTGGGCACAGATGTGCCCAATTCTGCATAAGCCAGTCTACACCGGTTCAGGGACCCCTTAGCCCCTGCTCTGGCGCGAAACTGGACAAAGGAAAGGGGAGTGACCACTCCCCTGACCTGCACCTCCCATGGGAGGTGTCCAGAGCTCCTCCAGTGTGCTCCAGACCTCTGCCATCTTGGAAACAGAGGTGCTGCTGGCACACTGGACTGCTCTGAGTGGCCAGTGCCACCAGGTGACGTCAGAGACTCCTTGTGATAGGCTCCTTCAGGTGTTGCTAGCCTATCCTCTCTCCTAGGTAGCCAAACCCTCTTTTCTGGCTATTTAGGGTCTCTGGGGAAACTTTAGATAACGAATGCAAGAGCTCATCCGAGTTCCTCTGCATCTCTCTCTTCACCTTCTGCCTCGCAATCGACTGCTGACCGCGCTGGAAGCCTGCAAACCTGCAACATAGTAGCAAAGACGACTACTGCAACTCTGTAACGCTGATCCTTCCGCCTTCTCGACTGTTTTCCTGCTTGTGCATGCTGTGGGGGTAGCCTGCCTCCTCTCTGCACCAGAAGCTCCGAAGAAATCTCCAGTGGGTCGACGAAATCTTCCCCCTGCAACCGCAGGCACCAAAAAGCTGCATTACCGGTCCCTTGGGTCTCCTCTCAGCACGACGAGCGAGGTCCCTCGAATCCAGCAACTCTGTCCAAGTGACCCCCACAGACCAGTGACTCTTCAGTCCAAGTTTGGTGGAGGTAAGTCCTTGCCTCACCTCGCTGGGCTGCATTGCTGGGAACCGCAACTTTGCAGCTACTCCGGCCCCTGTGCACTTCCGGCGGAAATCTTTTGTGCACAGCCAAGCCTGGGTCCACGGCACTCTAACCTGCATTGCACGACTTTCTAAGTTGGTCTCCGGCGACGTGGGACTCCTTTGTGCAACTTCGGCGAGCACCGTTTCACGCATCCTCGTAGTGCCTGTTTCTGGCACTTCTCCGGGTGCTACCTGCTTTAGAGAGGGCTCTTTGTCTTGCTCGACGTCCCCTCTCTCTGCTGGTCCAATTTGCGACCTCCTGGTCCCTCCTGGGCCTCAGCAGCGTCCAACAACGCTAACCGCATGATTTACAGCTAGCAAGGCTTGTTGGCGTTCTTTCGGCGGGAAAACACTTCTGCACGACTCTCCACGGCGAGATTGATCCGTCCACCAAAGTGGAAGTCTCTAGCCCTTTTCGTTCCTGCAGAAACCTCAGCTTCTTCTGCCCAGTAGAAGCTTCTTTGCACCTGCAGCTGGCATTTCCTGGGCATTTGCCCATCTCCGACTTGCTTGTGACTTTTGGACTTGGTCTCCTTGTTCCACAGGTACCCTAGATTGGAAATCCACAGTTGTTGCATGTAGGAAAGTACCATCTTGCCTGGCATGTTACCCCCATTTTTCACTGTATATATGTTGTTTTAGTTGTATGTGTCACTGGGACCCTGGTATCCAGGGCCCCAGTGCTCATAAGTGTGCCTGAATGTGTTACCTGTGTAGTGACTAACTGTCTCACTGAGGCTCTGCTAATCAGAACCTCAGTGGTTATGCTCTCTCATTTCTTTCAAATTGTCACTGACAGGCTAGTGACCATTTTTACCAATTTACATTGGCTTACTGGAACACCCTTATAATTCCCTAGTATATGGTACTGAGGTACCCAGGGTATTGGGGTTCCAGGAGATCCCTATGGGCTGCAGCATTTCTTTTGCCACCCATAGGGAGCTCTGACAAATCTTACACAGGCCTGCCACTGCAGCCTGAGTGAAATAACGTCCACGTTATTTCACAGCCATTTTACACTGCACTTAAGTAACTTATAAGTCACCTATATGTCTAACCTTTACCTGGTAAAGGTTAGGTGCAAAGTTACTTAGTGTGAGGGCACCCTGGCACTAGCCAAGGTGCCCCCACATTGTTCAGAGCCAATTCCCTGAACTTTGTGAGTGCGGGGACACCATTACACGCGTGCACTACATATAGGTCACTACCTATATGTAGCTTCACACTGGTAACTCCGAATATGGCCATGTAACATGTCTAAGATCATGGAATGGCCCCCTCTATGCCATCCTGGCATTATTGGGACAATTCCATGATCCCAGTGGTCTGTAGCACAGACCCTGGTACTGCCAAACTGCCTTTCCCTGGGTTTCACTGCAGCTGCTGCTGCTGCCAACCCCTCTGACAGGTTTCTGCCCTCCTGGGGTCAAGCCAGGCTTGTCCCAGGATGGCAGAGCAAAGGACTTCCTCTGAGAGAGGGTGTTACACCCTCTCCCTTTGGAAAATGGTGTGAAGGCAGGGGAGGAGTAGCCTCCCCCAGCCTCTGGAAATGCTTTCTTGGGCACAGATGTGCCCAATTCTGCATAAGCCAGTCTACACCGGCTCAGGGACCCCTTAGCCCCTGCTCTGGCGCGAAACTGGACAAAGGAAAGGGGAGTGACCACTCCCCTGACCTGCACCTCCCCTGGGAGGTGTCCAGAGCTCCTCCAGTGTGCTCCAGACCTCTGCCATCTTGGAAATAGAGGTGCTGCTGGCACACTGGACTGCTCTGAGTGGCCAGTGCCACCAGGTGACGTCAGAGACTCCTTCTGATAGGCTCCTTCAGGTGTTAGTAGCCTCTCCTCTCTCCTAAGTAGCCCAACCCTCTTTTCTGGCTATTTAGGGTCTCTGTCTCTGGGGAAACTTTAGATAACGAATGCATGAGCTCAGCCGAGTTCCTCTGCATCTCTCTCTTCACCTTCTGATAAGGAATCGACTGCTGACCATGCTGGAAGCCTGCAAACCTGCAACATAGTAGCAAAGACGACTACTGCAACTCTGTAACGCTGATCCTGCTGCCTTCTCGACTGTTTTCCTGCTTGTGCATGCTGTGGGGGTAGTCTGCCTCCTCTCTGCACCAGAAGCTCCGAAGAAATCTCCCGTGGGTCGACGGAATCTTCCCCCTGCAACCGCAGGCACCAAAAAGCTGCATTACCGGTCCCTTGGGTCTCCTCTCAGCACGACGAGCGAGGTCCCTCGAATCCAGCGACTATGTCCAAGTGACCCCCACAGTCCAGTGACTCTTCAGTCCAAGTTTGGTGGAGGTAAGTCCTTGCCTCACCTTGCTGGGCTGCATTGCTGGGAACCGCGACTTTGCAACTACTCCGGCCCCTGTGCACTTCCGGCGGAAATCCTTTGTGCACAGCCAAGCCTGGGTCCACGGCACTCTAACCTGCATTGCACGACTTTCTAAGTTGGTCTCCAGCGACGTGGGACTCCTTTGTGCAACTTCGGCGAGCACCGTTTCACGCATCCTTGTAGTGCCTGTTTCTGGCACTTTTCCGGGTGCTACCTGCTTCAGTGAGGGCTCTTTGTCTTGCTTGACGTGCCTTCTCTCTTCAGGTCCAATTTGCGACCTCCTGGTCCCTTCTGGGCCCCAGCAGCGTCCAAAAACGCCAAACGCACGATTTGCAACTAGCAAGGCTTGTTGCCATCCTTCTGGTGGCAAAACACCTTTGCACAACTTTCGAAGGCAAGAGGGATCTGTCCACCAAAGGGGAAGTCTCTAGCCCTTTTCGTTCCTGCAGAAACCTCAGCTTCTTCTGTCCAGTAGAAGCTTCTTTGCACCCGCAGCTGGCATTTCCTGGGCATCTGCCCATCTCCGACTTGCTTGTGACTTTTGGACTTGGTCCCCTTGTTCCACAGGTACCCGAGATTGGAAATCCACAGTTGTTGCATTGCTGGTTTGTGTCTTTCCTGCATTATTCCTCTAACACAACTTCTTTGTCCTTAGGGGAACTTTAGTGCACTTTGCACTCACTTTTCAGGGTCTTGGGGAGGGTTATTTTTCTAACTCTCACTATTTTCTTATAGTCCCAGCGACCCTCTACAAGGTCACATAGGTTTGGGGTCCATTCGTGGTTCACATTCCACTTTTGGAGTATATGGTTTGTGTTGCCCCTATCCCTATGTTTCCCCATTGCATCCTATTGTAACTATACCTTGTTTGCACTGTTTTCTAAGACTATACTGCATATTTTTGCTATTGTGTATATATATCTTGTGTATATTTCCTATCCTCTCACTGAGGGTACACTCTAAGATACTTTGGCATATTGTCATAAAAATAAAGTACCTTATTATTTTTAGTATAACTGTGTATTGTGTTTTCTTATGATATTGTGCATATGACACTAAGTGGTACTGTAGTAGCTTCACACGTCTCCTAGTTCAGCCTAAGCTGCTCTGCTAAGCTACCATTATCTATCAGCCTAAGCTGCTAGACACCCTATACACTAATAAGGGATAACTGGGCCTGGTGCAAGGTGCAAGTACCCCTTGGTACTCACTACAAGCCAGTCCAGCCTCCTACATTGGTTGTGCAGTGGTGGGATAAGTGCTTGAGACTACTTACCACTCTTGTCATTGTACTTTTCATAAGAGAAAAATATACAAAACAAGGTCAGTGTATATACACATAGCCAAAAAGTTTTGCATTTTCTCTTTTAACTCTTTTCTAAGTGCTGAAAAGTACTTCTAAACTTTCAAAAAGTTCTTAAAAGTTTAAAAAGTTTTTTTCTGTCTTTCCAAAAAGTTCTGAAAACTTTTTTCTCTTTTTCTATCACTTTAACTCTCTCTAAAAATGTCTGGCACAGGCCAAAATGTTGATCTGTCCAAACTTGCATATGACAACCTTAGCTGGAAAAGAGCAAGGAGTCTCTGTATAGAGAGAGGTTTGAGTGTAGGGAAAAATCCTTCCTTGGAACTGTTACTTAACATGCTTAGAGAACAGGATAAGGCCATAGGTGCCTCATCTGTTGAAAAAGTACCTAATAGTTCCCAATCTGATTCAGGGACTCCCCCAGGAAAAGATTCAGGAAAGAAACTCCCTAGCCTGCCCATTACTAGATAGTCTAGCATAGTTGGTAATGATGATGAGCCACACCATATAAATAGTGTTGTCTCACATCATAGCAAAAGCATTTATTCTCACCATACTGGTAGTAATGTTTCTGTTAACCAAGCTGTTAGGGTGGCTTCTGTAAGGGACAGGTCTCTTTCTGTTCATTCCCATCATAGCTCTGTTTCTAGGAATGTCCCTCCCACCAACCCTGATGACAGAATGTTAGAGAGGGAACTCAATAAGTTGAGGGTGGAACAAACCAGACTGAAGCTTAAAAAGCAACAGCTGGATTTGGATAGACAGTCTTTTGAATTAGAGAAGGAAAGACAGAAGTTGGGTTTAGATACCCATGGTGGCAGCAGCAGTATTCCCCATAGTCATCCTGCAAAAGAGCATGATTCCAGGAATCTGCACAAGATAGTTCCTCCTTATAAGGAGGGGGATGACATTAACAAGTGGTTTGCTGCACTTGAGAGGGCCTGTGTTGCACAGGATGTCCCTCAAAGGCAGTGGGCTGCTATCCTATGGCTATCATTTAGTGGAAAAGTTAGGGATAGGCTCCTTACTGTGAAAGAAAATGATGCTAATAATTTCCAAGTTCTTAAGAATGCACTCCTGGATGGTTATGGCTTAACCACTGAACAGTACAGGATAAAGTTCAGAGAGACCAAAAAGGAGTCTTCACAAGACTGAGTTGATTTCATTGACCATTCAGTGAAGGCCTTGGAGGGGTGGTTACATGGCAGTAAAGTTACTGATTATGACAGCCTGTATAACTTAATCCTGAGAGAGCATATTCTTAATAATTGTGTGTCTGATTTGTTGCACCAGTACTTGGTGGACTCTGATCTGACCTCTCCCCAAGAATTGGGAAAGAAGGCAGACAAATGGGTCAGAACAAGAGTGAACAGAAAAGTTCATACAGGGGGTGACAAAGATGGCAACAAAAAGAAGGATGGTAAGTCTTCTGACAAGGGTGGGGACAAATCTAAAAATGAGTCTTCATCAGGCCCACAAAAACACTCTGGTGGGGGTGGTGGGTCCAAATCCTCCTTTAATCAGAACAAGGAAAAGAAACCATGGTGCTATTTATGTAAAATAAAAGGCCATTGGACAACAGATCCCAGTTGTCCAAAGAAAGGCACCACTGCTCCTACCACTACAACCCCTACTGCTACACCTAGTGTCCCTACTAATAGCAGTGGTGGTGGGAGCAAACCTACTAATAGCCAATCCAAGGGAGTAGCTGGGCTCACTTTTGGTAACTTAGTTGGGGTTGGACTGATTAGGGAGACCACAGAGGCTACTTTAGTCTCTGAAGGGGCTATTGATTTAGCCACTTTGGTTGCTTGCCCCCATAACTTGGAGAAGTACAAGCAACTAACCCTAATAAATGGTGTTGAGGTCCAGGCCTACAGGGACACAGGTGCCAGTGTCACAATGGTGATTGAGAAACTGGTGCACCCTGAACAACACATACTTGGACACCAGTACCAAGTAACCGATGCTCACAACATAACACAAAGCCACCCCATGGCTGTTGTAAATCTCAACTGGGGGGGGGTAACTGGTCCAAAGAAAGTTGTGGTAGCTTCAGATTTACCTGTAGACTGTCTATTAGGGAATGATTTGGAGACATCAGCTTGGTCAGTTGTGGAGTTGGAGGCCCATGCAGCAATGCTGGGCATCCCAGGGCATATTTTTGCTTTGACAAGGGCTCAGGCCAAAAAGCAAAAAGGACAGGGAAGCTTGGATCCTGGAACAATGGACCAAGTGCTCCCTAAAGCTAGGGCTAGTAGAAGCAAACCACTTCCTACTATCCCTCCCTCTACAGTGGATTCTACTTCTGAGGAAGAAGAATTCCCTCCCTGTGCAGAACCTACACCAGAGGAGCTGGAAGCAGACACTGCTGAGCTTTTGGGTGAAGGGGGGCCTGCCAGAGAGGAGCTGAGTGTGGCACAGCAAACCTGTCCCACATTAGAGGGTCTCAGACAGCAAGCTGTCAAACAGGCTAATGGGGATGTCAGTGACTCTCACAGAGTTTACTGGGAGGACAACCTCTTGTACACTGAGCATAGGGATCCTAAACCTGGAGCTGCCAGGAGATTAGTGATCCCTCAGGAGTGCAGAAAGTTCCTCCTAACACTGGCACATGACATTCCCTTAGCTGGGCATTTAGGACAAATGAAAACTTGGGACAGGCTTGTTCCCCTGTTTCATTGGCCTAGGATGTCTGAGGACACAAAGGAATTTTGTAAGTCCTGTGAAACTGTGAGAAGGTAGCCTCTTTCTAGCCTTGTTACCCCCACTTTTGGCCTGTTTGTGAGTGTATGTCAGGATGTTTGTCACTGTTTTCACTGTCTCACTGGGATCCTGATAGCCAGGCCTCAGTGCTCATAGTGAAAACACTATGTTTTCAGTATGGTTGTTATGTGTCACTGGGATCCTGCTGGTCAGGACCCCAGTGCTCATAGGTTTGTGGCCTATATGTATGTGTCACTGGGACCCTGTCACACAGGGCCCCAGTGCTCATAGGTGTGCATGTATATGTTCCCTGTGTGGTGCCTAACTGTCTCACTGAGGCTCTGCTAACCAGAACCTCAGTGGTTATGCTCTCTCATTACTTCCAAATTGTCACTGACAGGCTAGTGACCATTTTTACCAATTTACATTGGCTTACTGGAACACCCTTATAATTCCCTAGTATATGGTACTGAGGTACCCAGGGTATTGGGGTTCCAGGAGATCCCTATGGGCTGCAGCATTTCTTTTGCCACCCATAGGGAGCTCTGACAATTCTTACACAGGCCTGCCACTGCAGCCTGAGTGAAATAACGTCCACGTTATTTCACAGCCATTTTACACTGCACTTAAGTAACTTATAAGTCACCTATATGTCTAACCTTTACCTGGTAAAGGTTAGGTGCAAAGTTACTTAGTGTGAGGGCACCCTGGCACTAGCCAAGGTGCCCCCACATTGTTCAGAGCCAATTCACTGAACTTTGTGAGTGCGGGGACACCATTACACGCGTGCACTACATATAGGTCACTACCTATATGTAGCTTCACCATGGTAACTCCGAATATGGCCATGTAACATGTCTATGATCATGGAATTGCCCCCTCTATGCCATCCTGGCATTGTTGGTACAATTCCATGATCCCAGTGGTCTGTAGCACAGACCCTGGTACTGCCAGACTGCCCTTCCTGGGGTTTCTCTGCAGCTGCTGCTGCTGCCAACCCCTCAGACAGGCATCTGCCCTCCTGGGGTCCAGCCAGGCCTGGCCCAGGATGGCAGAACAAAGAACTTCCTCTGAGAGAGGGTGTGACACCCTCTCCCTTTGGAAAATGGTGTGAAGGCAGGGGAGGAGTAGCCTCCCCCAGCCTCTGGAAATGCTTTGTTGGGCACAGATGTGCCCAATTCTGCATAAGCCAGTCTACACCGGTTCAGGGACCCCTTAGCCCCTGCTCTGGCGCGAAACTGGACAAAGGAAAGGGGAGTGACCACTCCCCTGACCTGCACCTCCCCTGGGAGGTGTCCAGAGCTCCTCCAGTGTGCTCCAGACCTCTGCCATCTTGGAAACAGAGGTGCTGCTGGCACACTGGACTGCTCTGAGTGGCCAGTGCCACCAGGTGACGTCAGAGACTCCTGCTGATAGGCTCCTTCAGGTGTTAGTAGCCTTTCCTCTCTCCTAGGTAGCCAAACCCTCTTTTCTGGCTATTTAGGGTCTCTGTCTCTGGGGAAACTTTAGATAACGAATGCATGAGCTCAGCCGAGTTCCTCTGCATCTCCCTCTTCACCTTCTGATAAGGAATCGACCGCTGACCGCGCTGGAAGCCTGCAAACCTGCAACATAGTAGCAAAGACGACTACTGCAACTCTGTAACGCTGATCCTGCCGCCTTCTCGACTGTTTTCCTGCTTGTGCATGCTGTGGGGGTAGTCTGCCTCCTCTCTGCACCAGAAGCTCCGAAGAAATCTCCCGTGGGTCGACGGAATCTTCCCCCTGCAACCGCAGGCACCAAAAAGCTGCATTACCGGTCCCTTGGGTCTCCTCTCAGCACGACGAGCGAGGTCCCTCGAATCCAGCGATACCGTCCAAGTGACCCCCACAGTCCAGTGACTCTTCAGCCCAAGTTTGGTGGAGGTAAGTCCTTGCCTCACCTCGCTGGGCTGCATTACTGGGAACCGCGACTTTGCAAGCTTCTCCGGCCCCTGTGCACTTCCGGCGGAAATCCTGTGTGCACAGCCAAGCCTGGGTCCACGGCACTCTAACCTGCATTGCACGACTTTCTAAGTTGGTCTCCGGCGACGTGGGACTCCTTTGTGCAACTTCGGCAAGCACCGTTTCACGCATCCTCGTAGTGCCTGTTTCTGGCACTTCTCCGGGTGCTACCTGCTTCAGTGAGGGCTCTTTGTCTTGCTCGACGTCCCCTCTCTCTACAGGTCCAATTTGCGACCTCCTGATCTCTCCTGGGCCCCAGCAGCGTCCAAAAACGCCAAACGCTCGATTTGCGTGTAGCAAGGCTTGTTGGCATCCATCCGGCGGGAAAACACTTCTGCACGACTCTCCAAGGCGTGAAAGATCCATCCTCCAAAGGGGAAGTCTCTAGCCCTTGTCGTTCCTGCAGTATTCACAGTTCTTCAGCCTAGTAAGAGCTTCTTTGCACCAACCGCTGGCATTTCTTGGGCATCTGCCCATCTCCGAGCTGCTTGTGACTTTTGGACTTGGTCCCCTTGTTCCACAGGTACCCTCAGTCAGGAATCCATCGTTGTTGCATTGCTGATTTCTGTTTTCCTTGCATTTTCCCTCTAACACGACTATTTTGTCCTTAGGGGAACTTTAGTGCACTTTGCACTCACTTTTCAGGGTCTTGGGGAGGGTTATTTTGCTAACTCTCACTATTTTCTAATAGTCCCAGCGACCCTCTACAAGGTCACATAGGTTTGGGGTCCATTCGTGGTTCGCATTCCACTTTTGGAGTATATGGTTTGTGTTGCCCCTATCCCTATGTTTCCCCATTGCATCCTATTGTAACTATACATTGTTTGCACTGTTTTCTAAGACAATACTGCATATTTTTGCTATTGTGTATATATATCTTGTGTATATTTCCTATCCTCTCACTGAGGGTACACTCTAAGATACTTTGGCATATTGTCATAAAAATAAAGTACCTTTATTTTTAGTATAACTGTGTATTGTGTTTTCTTATGATATTGTGCATATGACACTAAGTGGTACTGTAGTAGCTTCACACGTCTCCTAGTTCAGCCTGAGCTGCTTTGCTAAGCTACCATTATCTATCAGCCTAAGCTGCTAGACACCCTATACACTAATAAGGGATAACTGGGCCTGGTGCAAGGTGCAAGTACCCCTTGGTACTCACTACAAGCCAGTCCAGCCTCCTACATTGGTTGTGCAGTGGTGGGATAAGTGCTTGAGACTACTTACCACTCTTGTCATTGTACTTTTCATAAGAGAAAAATATACAAAACAAGGTCAGTGTATATACACATAGCCAAAAAGTTTTGCATTTCCTCTTTTCACTCTTTTCTAAGTGCTGAAAAGTACTTCTAAACTTTCAAAAAGTTCTTAAAAGTTTAAAAAGTTTTTTTCTGTCTTTCCAAAAAGTTCTGAAAACTTTTTTCTCTTTGTCTATCACTTTAACTCTCTCTAAAAATGTCTGGCACAGGCCAAAAAGTTGAACTGTCCAAACTTGCATATGATCACCTTAGCTGGAAAGGAGCAAGGAGTCTCTGCATAGAGAGAGGTTTGAGTGTAGGGAAGAATCCTTCCTTAGAACTGTTAATTAATATGCTTAGAGTACAGGATAAGGCCATAAGTGCCCAATCTGTGGAAAAAGTAGCTAATGGTTCTCAATCTGATCCAGGGACTCCCCCAGGAAAAGGTTCAGGAAAGAAACTTCTTAGCCTGACCATTACTAGACAGTCTAGCATAGTTGGTACAGAGGTTGAATCACATCATACTGATGATGTGCTCTCACATTATACTGGTAGCCAAGCTGTTAGGGTGCCCTCTGTAAGGGACAGGTCTCCTTCTGTTCATTCCCATCATACCTCTGTATCTAGAAATGTCCCTCCCACCCACCCTGATGACAGATTGTTAGAAAGGGAGCTCAATAGATTGAGAGTGGAGCAAACCAGACTGAAGCTCAAGAAGCAACAGCTGGATTTGGATAGACAGTCTTTAGAAATAGAGAGGGAAAGACAGAAGTTGGGTTTAGAAACCCATGGTGGCAGCAGCAGTATTCCCCATAGTCATCCTGCAAAAGAGCATGATTCCAGGAATCTGCACAAGATAGTTCCCCCTTATAAGGAGGGGGATGACATTAACAAGTGGTTTGCTGCACTTGAGAGGGCCTGTGCTGTACAGGATGTCCCTCAAAAGCAGTGGGCTGCTATCCTATGGCTATCATTTAGTGGAAAGGGTAGGGATAGACTCCTTACTGTGAAAGAAAGTGATGCCAATAATTTTACAGTTCTTAAGAATGCACTCCTGGATGGTTATGGCTTAACCACTGAACAGTACAGGATAAAGTTCAGAGAGACCAAAAAGGAGTCTTCACAAGACTGGGTTGATTTCATTGACCAGGCAGTGAAGGCCTTGGAGGGGTGGTTACATGGCAGTAAAGTTACTGATTATGAAAGCCTGTATAACACAATCCTGAGAGAGCATATACTTAATAATTGTGTGTCTGATTTGTTGCACCAGTACCTGGTAGACTCTGATCTGACCTCTCCCCAAGAATTGGGAAAGAAGGCAGACAAATGGGTCAGAACAAGGGTGAACAGAAAAGTTCATACAGGGGGTGACAAAGATGGCAATAAGAAGAAAGATGGTGAAAAATCTCAAGATAAGCATGGGGATAAGGGTAAAACCAAAGATCCCACTTCAAATCTTAAACACTCTTCAGAGGGTGGGGATAAAACAAATTCTTCCTCTTCTTCCCAACCTGCACACATTAAAAAGCCTTGGTGCTTTGTGTGTAAAAACAGAGGCCATAGGCCAGGGGATAAGTCCTGTCCAGGTAAACCCCCTGAGCCTACCACCACTAATACATCAAGCTCTAGTGCCCCTAGCAGTAGTGGTACTAGTGGTGGGACTGCTGGCAACAGTCAAGCAAAGGGTGTAGTTGGGTTCACTTATGGGTCCATAGTGGAAACTGATGTCATCAGTCCCAAGACAGTTTCTGTCACACCTAGTGGCATTGGCCTTGCCACACTGGCTGCTTGTCCCCTTACAATGGATAAGTACAGGCAGACAGTTTCAATAAATGGTGTTGAGGCCTTGGCCTACAGGGACACAGGTGCCAGTTTCACTTTGGTGACTGAAAACCTAGTGCCTCCTGAACAACACATCATTGGACAACAGTATAAGATTATTGATGTCCATAACTCCACTAAGTTTCTTCCCTTAGCTATAATTCAGTTTAGTTGGGGTGGAGTTACTGGCCCTAAGCAGGTGGTGGTATCACCTAGCTTACCTGTAGACTGTCTCTTAGGTAATGACCTAGAGGCCTCAGGTTGGGCTGATGTAGAGTTTTATGCCCATGCAGCCATGCTGGGCATCCCTGAGGAATTGTTCCCTCTCATTTCAAGTGAAATGAAAAAGCAAAGGAGAGAAGGCCTGAAAACTCAGGATCCCTCTCCATCAACAGGTAAAAAGGGTATCACAGTATCCCCTAACCACCCTACCATTCAGGATACCATTCCTGTGGTGGGAGAAACCTCTCCTGGGGTGGCACCTGTTCCAAGGGAATCATCAGCTGGCATAGCTGGACTCCCTGAGGTAGAAGTACCTCTCGGTGGAATAACTAACATTGGTGAGAAAAACAGCACCATTTTAGTTAACATGGAGCATCCCTCCAACCCTCCCAGAGAAACTTTAGTGCAGAAACCCTGCACTACCTCACAACACTTAGGACAGCATCCCTGCCCTAGTGTGGAGCTCATAGGACAGCATCCCTGCCCTGCTCCAACTCAAGAGAAACAGCATCCCTGTTCCCTCTTCCAGCCAAATGGACAAAGTTTTTGCCCAGCTATGGCTTTACTGAGACAGCATCCCTGTCTGGCATTTCCATCATTACAAATAGGTTCAGTGGATAATTCCCACTGCTCTAAACTAAAACTTACTGATAGAAACTCTGAAAATACATCTTCACATTGTTGGTTAGCTAAAAAACTTCAAACAGGGTGGTTTACATCCCCACAGGGAAGTAACCATATAGTGGATGATAAAGGGAGTAACCAGTCTATTGCAGAGCTACTCTCTACTTATCACCACTTAGACAATAAAGTCTCAACTGGCCAAGGTTAGCCTTATTGTCCTTCGTTTGGGGGGGGGTTGTGTGAGAAGGTAGCCTCTTTCTAGCCTTGTTACCCCCACTTTTGGCCTGTTTGTGAGTGTATGTCAGGATGTTTGTCACTGTTTTCACTGTCTCACTGGGATCCTGATAGCCAGGCCTCAGTGCTCATAGTGAAAACACTATGTTTTCAGTATGGTTGTTATGTGTCACTGGGATCCTGCTGGTCAGGACCCCAGTGCTCATAGGTTTGTGGCCTATATGTATGTGTCACTGGGACCCTGTCACACAGGGCCCCAGTGCTCATAGGTGTGCATGTATATGTTCCCTGTGTGGTGCCTAACTGTCTCACTGAGGCTCTGCTAACCAGAACCTCAGTGGTTATGCTCTCTCATTACTTCCAAATTGTCACTGACAGGCTAGTGACCATTTTTACCAATTTACATTGGCTTACTGGAACACCCTTATAATTCCCTAGTATATGGTACTGAGGTACCCAGGGTATTGGGGTTCCAGGAGATCCCTATGGGCTGCAGCATTTCTTTTGCCACCCATAGGGAGCTCTGACAATTCTTACACAGGCCTGCCACTGCAGCCTGAGTGAAATAACGTCCACGTTATTTCACAGCCATTTTACACTGCACTTAAGTAACTTATAAGTCACCTATATGTCTAACCTTTACCTGGTAAAGGTTAGGTGCAAAGTTACTTAGTGTGAGGGCACCCTGGCACTAGCCAAGGTGCCCCCACATTGTTCAGAGCCAATTCACTGAACTTTGTGAGTGCGGGGACACCATTACACGCGTGCACTACATATAGGTCACTACCTATATGTAGCTTCACCATGGTAACTCCGAATATGGCCATGTAACATGTCTATGATCATGGAATTGCCCCCTCTATGCCATCCGGGCATTGTTGGTACAATTCCATGATCCCAGTGGTCTGTAGCACAGACCCTGGTACTGCCAGACTGCCCTTCCTGGGGTTTCTCTGCAGCTGCTGCTGCTGCCAACCCCTCAGACAGGCATCTGCCCTCCTGGGGTCCAGCCAGGCCTGGCCCAGGATGGCAGAACAAAGAACTTCCTCTGAGAGAGGGTGTGACACCCTCTCCCTTTGGAAAATGGTGTGAAGGCAGGGGAGGAGTAGCCTCCCCCAGCCTCTGGAAATGCTTTGTTGGGCACAGATGTGCCCAATTCTGCATAAGCCAGTCTACACCGGTTCAGGGACCCCTTAGCCCCTGCTCTGGCGCGAAACTGGACAAAGGAAAGGGGAGTGACCACTCCCCTGACCTGCACCTCCCCTGGGAGGTGTCCAGAGCTCCTCCAGTGTGCTCCAGACCTCTGCCATCTTGGAAACAGAGGTGCTGCTGGCACACTGGACTGCTCTGAGTGGCCAGTGCCACCAGGTGACGTCAGAGACTCCTGCTGATAGGCTCCTTCAGGTGTTAGTAGCCTTTCCTCTCTCCTAGGTAGCCAAACCCTCTTTTCTGGCTATTTAGGGTCTCTGTCTCTGGGGAAACTTTAGATAACGAATGCATGAGCTCAGCCGAGTTCCTCTGCATCTCCCTCTTCACCTTCTGATAAGGAATCGACCGCTGACCGCGCTGGAAGCCTGCAAACCTGCAACATAGTAGCAAAGACGACTACTGCAACTCTGTAACGCTGATCCTGCCGCCTTCTCGACTGTTTTCCTGCTTGTGCATGCTGTGGGGGTAGTCTGCCTCCTCTCTGCACCAGAAGCTCCGAAGAAATCTCCCGTGGGTCGACGGAATCTTCCCCCTGCAACCGCAGGCACCAAAAAGCTGCATTACCGGTCCCTTGGGTCTCCTCTCAGCACGACGAGCGAGGTCCCTCGAATCCAGCGATACCGTCCAAGTGACCCCCACAGTCCAGTGACTCTTCAGCCCAAGTTTGGTGGAGGTAAGTCCTTGCCTCACCTCGCTGGGCTGCATTGCTGGGAACCGCGACTTTGCAAGCTTCTCCGGCCCCTGTGCACTTCCGGCGGAAATCCTGTGTGCACAGCCAAGCCTGGGTCCACGGCACTGTAACCTGCATTGCACGACTTTCTAAGTTGGTCTCCGGCGACGTGGGACTCCTTTGTGCAACTTCGGCGAGCACCGTTTCACGCATCCTCGTAGTGCCTGTTTCTGGCACTTCTCCGGGGGCTACCTGCTTCAGTGAGGGCTCTTTGTCTTGCTCGACGTCCCCTCTCTCTACAGGTCCAATTTGCGACCTCCTGGTCTCTCCTGGGCCCCAGCAGCTTCCAAAAACGCCAAACGCTCGATTTGCATGTAGCAAGGCTTGTTGGCGTCCATCCGGCGGGAAAACACTTCTGCACGACTCTCCAAGGCGTGTGGGATCGATCCTCCAAAGGGGAAGTCTCTAGCCCTTGTCGTTCCTGCAGTATTCACAGTTCTTCAGCCTAGTAAGAGCTTCTTTGCACCAACCGCTGGCATTTCTTGGGCATCTGCCCATCTCCGAGCTGCTTGTGACTTTTGGACTTGGTCCCCTTGTTCCACAGGTACCCTCAGTCAGGAATCCATCGTTGTTGCATTGCTGATTTCTGTTTTCCTTGCATTTTCCCTCTAACACGACTATTTTGTCCTTAGGGGAACTTTAGTGCACTTTGCACTCACTTTTCAGGGTCTTGGGGAGGGTTATTTTGCTAACTCTCACTATTTTCTAATAGTCCCAGCGACCCTCTACAAGGTCACATAGGTTTGGGGTCCATTCGTGGTTCGCATTCCACTTTTGGAGTATATGGTTTGTGTTGCCCCTATCCCTATGTTTCCCCATTGCATCCTATTGTAACTATACATTGTTTGCACTGTTTTCTAAGACAATACTGCATATTTTTGCTATTGTGTATATATATCTTGTGTATATTTCCTATCCTCTCACTGAGGGTACACTCTAAGATACTTTGGCATATTGTCATAAAAATAAAGTACCTTTATTTTTAGTATAACTGTGTATTGTGTTTTCTTATGATATTGTGCATATGACACTAAGTGGTACTGTAGTAGCTTCACACGTCTCCTAGTTCAGCCTGAGCTGCTTTGCTAAGCTACCATTATCTATCAGCCTAAGCTGCTAGACACCCTATACACTAATAAGGGATAACTGGGCCTGGTGCAAGGTGCAAGTACCCCTTGGTACTCACTACAAGCCAGTCCAGCCTCCTACAGAAACCTGTCAAGCCAGTGGCAAGACAGGTGGCACCCCAAAGGCACCCCTTATCCCACTGCCTGTGGTTGGGGTTCCCTTTGAAAGGGTAGGGGTTGACATAGTTGGCCCCCTTGACCCTCCTACTGCTTCAGGCAATAGGTTTATCTTGGTGGTAGTGGACCATGCCACAAGATATCCTGAAGCAATTCCTTTAAGGACCACTACAGCTCCTGCAGTGGCAAAGGCCCTCCTGGGAATATTTTCCAGGGTGGGCTTCCCAAAGGAAGTAGTATCAGACAGGGGAAGCAATTTCATGTCTGCATACTTAAAGGCCATGTGGAAGGAGTGTGGTGTAACGTACAAGTTCACAACACCCTATCATCCACAAACAAATGGACTGGTGGAGAGATTTAATAAAACTCTCAAAGGCATGATTATGGGTCTCCCTGAAAAACTCCGCAAGAGATGGGATATCCTTCTACCATGCCTCCTTTTTGCCTACAGGGAGGTACCCCAGAAAGGAGTGGGCTTCAGCCCCTTTGAACTTCTTTTTGGACACCCTGTTAGGGGTCCACTCACACTTGTAAAGGAGGGTTGGGAACAACCTTTAAAAGCTCCTAAGCAGGATATTGTGGATTATGTACTTGGCCTCAGATAAAGGATGGCTGAGTACATGAAAAAGGCCAGTAAAAACCTTCAGGCCAGCCAAGAGCTCCAGAAGCAATGGCATGATCAGAAGGCTGTTTTGGTTCAGTACCAACCAGGGCAGAAAGTGTGGGTCTTGGAGCCTGTGGCCCCAAGAGCACTCCAAGATAAATGGAGTGGTCCCCACACAATTGTTGAAAAGAAGGGAGAAGTCACCTATTTAGTTGACTTAGGCACTGCCAGGAGTCCCCTTAGGGTGCTCCATGTCAACCGCCTGAAACCCTACTATGACAGGGCTGATCTCATCCTGCTCATGGCAACTGATGAGGGACAGGAAGAAGACAATGATCCTCTACCTGATCTCTTCTCTTCCACAGAACAAGATGCTCTTGTGGAAGGTGTAGTTTTGGCTGATTGTCTTACTGCTGAGCAGAAAGATAATTGCATAAATCTCCTAGATCAATTATCTGAACTCTTCTCTACTGTGCCAGGTACCACTTCTTGGTGTGAGCACACTATAGATACTGGAGACAGTTTACCTGTCAAAAGTAAGATCTATAGGCAGCCTGACCATGTCAGGGACTGCATAAAGCAAGAGGTCCAGAAAATGTTAGAACTAGGAGTGGTTGAGCACTCTGACAGTCCATGGGCTTCTCCTGTGGTACTGGTACCAAAACCCCATTCCAAAGATGGAAAGAAGGAAATGCGGTTTTGTGTAGACTATAGAGGTCTCAACTTGGTAACCAAAACTGATGCTCACCCTATACCCAGGGCAGATGAGCTTATAGATACACTGGCATCTGCCAAGTATCTAAGCACTTTTGATTTGACTACAGGGTATTGGCAGATCAAATTATCAGAAGATGCTAAACCTAAGACTGCATTTTCTACCATTGGAGGATATTACCAGTTTACTGTAATGCCTTTTGGTTTGAAAAATGCACCTGCCACTTTTCAGAGGTTGGTGAACACAGTCCTGCAAGGGCTGGAAGTTTTCAGTGCAGCATATTTGGACGATATAGCTGTCTTTAGCTCCAGCTGGGATGATCACCTGGTCCACCTATGGAAAGTTTTGGAGGCCCTGCAAAAGGCAGGCCTCACTATCAAGGCTTCAAAGTGCCAGATAGGGCAGGGTAAGGTGGTTTATCTGGGACACCTTGTTGGTGGGGAACAGATTGCACCACTTCAGGGGAAAATCCAAACTATTATTGATTGGGTTCCCCCTACCACTCAGACTCAGGTGAGAGCCTTCCTAGGCCTCACTGGGTATTACAGGAGGTTCATTAAGAACTATGGCTCCATTGCAGCCCTTCTTAATGACCTCACATCCAAGAAAATGCCTAAAAAGGTATTATGGACAGCAAACTGTCAGAAAGCTTTTGAGGAGCTGAAGCAGGCCATGTGCTCTGCACCTGTCCTGAAAAGCCCTAGTTACTCTAAAAAATTCTATGTCCAAACTGATGCATCTGAATTAGGAGTAGGGGCAGTCCTATCACAACTTAATTCTGAGGGCCAGGATCAACCTGTTGCTTTTATTAGTAGGAGGTTGACCCCTAGAGAAAAGCGTTGGTCTGCCATTGAGAGGGAGGCCTTTGCTGTGGTCTGGGCTCTGAAGAAGTTGAGGACATACCTGTTTGGCACTCACTTCATTGTTCAGACAGACCACAAACCTCTACTTTGGCTAAAACAAATGAAAGGTGAAAATCCTAAATTGTTGAGGTGGTCCATATCCCTACAGGGAATGGACTATACAGTGGAACATAGACCTGGGAGTAGCCACTCCAATGCAGATGGACTCTCCAGATATTTCCACTTAGACAATGAAGACTCATCAGGTCATGGCTAGTCTTATTGTCCTTCGTTTGGGGGGGGGGGTTGTGTAGGAAAGTACCATCTTGCCTGGCATGTTACCCCCATTTTTCACTGTATATATGTTGTTTTAGTTGTATGTGTCACTGGGACCCTGGTAACCCAGGGCCCCAGTGCTTATAAGTGTGCCTGAATGTGTTACCTGTGTAGTGACTAACTGTCTCACTGAGGCTCTGCTAATCAGAACCTCAGTGGTTATGCTCTCTCATTTCTTTCCAAATTGTCACTGACAGGCTAGTGACCATTTTTACCAATTTACATTGGCTTACTGGAACACCCTTATAATTCCCTAGTATATGGTACTGAGGTACCCAGGGTATTGGGGTTCCAGGAGATCCCTATGGGCTGCAGCATTTCTTTTGCCACCCATAGGGAGCTCTGACAATTCTTACACAGGCCTGCCACTGCAGCCTGAGTGAAATAACGTCCACGTTATTTCACAGCCATTTTACACTGCACTTAAGTAACTTATAAGTCACCTATATGTCTAACCTTTACCTGGTAAAGGTTAGGTGCAAAGTTACTTAGTGTGAGGGCACCCTGGCACTAGCCAAGGTGCCCCCACATTGTTCAGAGCCAATTCCCTGAACTTTGTGAGTGCGGGGACACCATTACACGCGTGCACTACATATAGGTCACTACCTATATGTAGCTTCACAATGGTAACTCCGAATATGGCCATGTAACATGTCTATGATCATGGAATTGCCCCCTCTATGCCATCCTGGCATAGTTGGCACAATCCCATGATCCCAGTGGTCTGTAGCACAGACCCTGGTACTGCCAAACTGCCCTTCCTGGGGTTTCACTGCAGCTGCTGCTGCTGCCAACCCCTCAGACAGGCATCTGCCCTCCTGGGGTCCAGCCAGGCCTGGCCCAGGATGGCAGAACAAAGAACTTCCTCTGAGAGAGGGTGTGACACCCTCTCCCTTTGGAAAATGGTGTGAAGGCAGGGGAGGAGTAGCCTCCCCCAGCCTCTGGAAATGCTTTGTTGGGCACAGATGTGCCCAATTCTGCATAAGCCAGTCTACACCGGTTCAGGGACCCCTTAGCCCCTGCTCTGGCGCGAAACTGGACAAAGGAAAGGGGAGTGACCACTCCCCTGACCTGCACCTCCCCTGGGAGGTGTCCAGAGCTCCTCCAGTGTGCTCCAGACCTCTGCCATCTTGGAAACAGAGGTGCTGCTGGCACACTGGACTGCTCTGAGTGGCCAGTGCCACCAGGTGACGTCAGAGACTCCTTGTGATAGGCTCCTTCAGGTGTTGCTAGCCTATCCTCTCTCCTAGGTAGCCAATCCCTCTTTTCTGGCTATTTAGGGTCTCTGTCTCTGGGGAAACTTTAGATAACGAATGCAAGAGCTCATCCGAGTTCCTCGGCATCTCTCTCTTCACCTTCTGCCACGGAATCGACTGCTGACCGCGCTGGAAGCCTGCAAACCTGCAACATAGTAGCAAAGACGACTACTGCAACTCTGTAACGCTGATCCTGCCGCCTTCTCGACTGTTTTCCTGCTTGTGCATGCTGTGGGGGTAGCCTGCCTCCTCTCTGCACCAGAAGCTCCGAAGAAATCTCCCGTGGGTCGACGGAATCTTCCCCCTGCAACCGCAGGAACCAAAAAGCTGCATTACCGGTCCCTTGGGTCTCCTCTCAGCATGACGAGCGAGGTCCCTCGAATCCAGCAACTCTGTCCACGTGA
The DNA here is from genome assembly GCF_031143425.1 of Pleurodeles waltl. NCBI lineage: Eukaryota > Metazoa > Chordata > Amphibia > Caudata > Salamandridae > Pleurodeles > Pleurodeles waltl. The sequence goes on from NC_090438.1 coordinate 194,280, forward strand.
CCCCCACAGTCCAGTGACTCCTCAGTCCAAGTTTGGTGGAGGTAAGTCCTTGCCTCACCTCGCTGGGCTGCATTGCTGGGAACCGCGACTTTGCAGCTACTCCGGCCCCTGTGCACTTCCGGTGGAAATCGTTTGTGCACAGCCAAGCCTGCGTCCACGGCACTCTAACCTGCATTGCACGACTTTCTAAGTTGGTCTCCGGCGACGTGGGACTCCTTTGTGCAACTTCGGCGAGCACCGTTTCACGCATCCTTGTAGTGCCTGTTTCTGGCACTTCTCCGGGTGCTACCTGCTTTAGAGAGGGCTCCTTGTCTTGCTCGACGTCCCCTCTCTCTGCTGGTCCAATTTGCGACCTCCTGGTCCCTCTTGGGCCTCAGCAGCGTCCAAAAATGCTAACCGCACGATTTGCAACTAGCAAGGCTTGTTGGCGTTCTTTCGGTGGGAAAACACTTCTGCACGACTGTAGGAAAGTACCATCTTGCCTGGCATGTTACCCCCATTTTTCACTGTATATATGTTGTTTTAGTTGTATGTGTCACTGGGACCCTGGTAACCCAGGGCCCCAGTGCTCATAAGTGTGCCTGAATGTGTTACCTGTGTAGTGACTAACTGTCTCACTGAGGCTCTGCTAATCAGAACCTCAGTGGTTATGCTCTCTCATTTCTTTCCAAATTGTCACTGACAGGCTAGTGACCATTTTTACCAATTTACATTGGCTTACTGGAATACCCTTATAATTCCCTAGTATATGGTACTGAGGTACCCAGGGTATTGGGGTTCCAGGAGATCCCTATGGGCTGCAGCATTTCTTTTGCCACCCATAGGGAGCTCTGACAATTCTTACACAGGCCTGCCACTGCAGCCTGAGTGAAATAACGTCCACGTTATTTCACAGCCATTTTACACTGCACTTAAGTAACTTATAAGTCACCTATATGTCTAACCTTTACCTGGTAAAGGTTGGGTGCAAAGTTACTTAGTGTGAGGGCACCCTGGCACTAGCCAAGGTGCCCCCACATCGTTCAGAGCCAATTCCCTGAACTTTGTGAGTGCGGGGACACCATTACACGCGTGCACTAAATATAGGTCACTACCTATATGTAGCTTCACCATGGTAACTCCGAATATGGCCATGTAACATGTCTATGATCATGGAATTGCCCCCTCTATACCATCCTGGCATAGTTGGCACAATTCCATGATCCCAGTGGTCTGTAGCACAGACCCTGGTACTGCCAGACTGCCCTTCCTGGGGTTTCTCTGCAGCTGCTGCTGCTGCCAACCCCTCAGACAGGCAGCTGCCCTCCTGGGGTCCAGCCAGGCCTGGCCCAGGATGGCAGAACAAAGAACTTCCTCTGAGAGAGGGTGTGACACCCTCTCCCTTTGGAAAATGGTGTGAAGGCAGGGGAGGAGTAGCCTCCCCCAGCCTCTGGAAATGCTTTGTTGGGCACAGATGTGCCCAATTCTGCATAAGCCAGTCTACACCGGTTCAGGGACCCCTTAGCCCCTGCTCTGGCGCGAAACTGGACAAAGGAAAGGGGAGTGACCACTCCCCTGACCTGCACCTCCCCTGGGAGGTGTCCAGAGCTCCTCCAGTGTGCTCCAGACCTCTGCCATCTTGGAAACAGAGGTGCTGCTGGCACACTGGACTGCTCTGAGTGGCCAGTGCCACCAGGTGACGTCAGAGACTCCTTGTGATAGGCTCCTTCAGGTGTTAGTAGCCTTTCCTCTCTCCTAGGTAGCCAAACCCTCTTTTCTGGCTATTTAGGGTCTCTGTCTCTGGGGAAACTTTAGATAACGAATGCATGAGCTCAGCCGAGTTCCTCTGCATCTCCCTCTTCACCTTCTGATAAGGAATCGACCGCTGACCGCGCTGGAAGCCTGCAAACCTGCAACATAGTAGCAAAGACGAATACTGCAACTCTGTAACGCTGATCCTGCCACCTTCTCGACTGTTTTCCTGCTTGTGCATGCTGTGGGGGTAGTCTGCCTCCTCTCTGCACCAGAAGCTCCGAAGAAATCTCCCGTGGGTCGACGGAATCTTCCCCCTGCAACCGCAGGCACCAAAAAGCTGCATTACCGGTCCCTTGGGTCTCCTCTCAGCACGACGAGCGAGGTCCCTCGAATCCAGCGACACCGTCCAAGTGACCCCCACAGTCCAGTGACTCTTCAGCCCAAGTTTGGTGGAGGTAAGTCCTTGCCTCACCTCGCTGGGCTGCATTGCTGGGAACCGCGACTTTGCAAGCTACTCCGGCCACTGTGCACTTCCGGCGGAAATCCTTCGTGCACAGCCAAGCCTGGGTCCACGGCACTCTAACCTGCATTGCACGACTTTCTAAGTTGGTCTCCGGCGACGTGGGACTCCTTTGTGCAACTTCGGCGAGCACCGTTTCATGCATCCTCGTAGTGCCTGTTTCTGGCACTTCTCCGGGAGCTACCTGCTTCAGTGAGGGCTCTTTGTCTTGCTCGACGTCCCCTCTCTCTGCAGGTCCAATTTGCGACCTCCTGGTCCCTCCTGGGCCCCAGCAGCGTCCAAAAACGCCAAACACACGATTTGCGCGTAGCAAGGCTTGTTGGCGTCCATCCGGCGGGAAAACACTTCTGCACGACTCTCCAAGGCGTGGGGGATCCATCCTCCAAAGGGGAAGTCTCTAGCCCTTGTCGTTCCTGCAGTATTCACAGTTCTTCAGCCTAGTAAGAGCTTCTTTGCACCAACCGCTGGCATTTCTTGGGCATCTGCCAATCTCCGAGCTGCTTGTGACTTTTGGACTTGGTCCCCTTGTTCCACAGGTACCCTCAGTCAGGAATCCATCGCTGTTGCATTGCTGATTTGTGTTTTCCTTGCATTTTCCCTCTAACACGACTATTTTGTCCTTAGGGGAACTTTAGTGCACTTTGCACTCACTTTTCAGGGTCTTGGGGAGGGTTATTTTTCTAACTCTCACTATTTTCTAATAGTCCCAGCGACCCTCTACAAGGTCACATGGGTTTGGGGTCCATTCGTGGTTCGCATTCCACTTTTGGAGTATATGGTTTGTGTTGCCCCTATCCCTATGTTTCCCCATTGCATCCTATTGTAACTATACATTGTTTGCACTGTTTTCTAAGACTATACTGCATATTTTTGCTATTGTGTATATATATCTTGTGTATATTTCCTATCCTCTCACTGAGGGTACACTCTAAGATACTTTGGCATATTGTCATAAAAATAAAGTACCTTTATTTTTAGTATAACTGTGTATTGTGTTTTCTTATGATATTGTGCATATGACACTAAGTGGTACTGTAGTAGCTTCACACGTCTCCTAGTTCAGCCTAAGCTGCTCTGCTAAGCTACCATTATCTATCAGCCTAAGCTGCTAGACACCCTATACACTAATAAGGGATAACTGGGCCTGGTGCAAGGTGCAAGTACCCCTTGGTACTCACTACAAGCCAGTCCAGCCTCCTACAGTGACCAATTTCACCAATTCACATTGGCATACTGGAACACCCTTATAATTCCCTAGTATATGGTACTAAGGTAGCCAGGGTATTGGGGTTCCAGGAGATCCCTATGGGCTGCAGCATTTCTTTTGCCACCCATAGGGAGCTCTGACAATTCTTACACAGGCCTGCCACTGCAGCCTGAGTGAAATAACGTCCACGTTATTTCACAGCCATTTACCACTGCACTTAAGTAACTTATAAGTCACCTATATGTCTAACCTTTACCTGGTAAATGTTAGGTGCCAAGTTACTTAGTGTGTGGGCACCCTGGCCCTAGCCAAGGTGCCCCCACATTGTTCAGGGCAAATTGCCCGGACTTTGTGAGTGCGGGGACACCATTACACGCGTACACTACACATAGGTCACTACCTATTTGTAGCTTCACAATGGTAACTCCGAATATGGCCATGTAACATGTCTATGATCATGGAATTGCCCCCTCTAGGCCATCCTGGCATTGTTGGCACAATCCCATGATCCCACGGGTCTCTAGCACAGACCCGGGTACTGCCAAACTGCCTTTTCAGGGGTTTCACTGCCGCTGCTGCTGCTGCTGCCAACCCCTCAGACAGGTTTCTGCCCTCCTGGGGTCCAGACAGGCTTGGCCCAGGATGGCAGAACAAAGGACTTCCTCAGAGAGAGGGTGTTACACCCTCTCCCTTTGGAAAAAGGTGTTAAGGCAGGGGAGGAGTAACCTCCCCCAGCCTCTGGAAATGCTTTCATGGGCACAGATGGTGCACATTTCTGCATAAGCCAGCCTACACCGGTTCAGGGACCCCTCAGCCCTGCTCTGGTGCGAAACTGGACAAAGGAAAGGGGAGTGACCACTCACCTGACCTGCACCTCCCAGGGGAGGTGCCCAGAGCTCCTCCAGTGTGCTCCAGACCTCTGCCATCTTGGAAACAGAGGTGCTGCTGGCACACTGGACTGCTCTGAGTGGCCAGGGCCAGCAGGTGACATCAGAGACTCCTTCTGATAGGCTCCTTCAGGTGTTGCTAGCCTATCCTCTCTCCTAAGTAGCCAAACCCTCTTTTCTGGCTATTTAGGGTCTCTGCTTTGGGGAATTCCTTAGATAACGAATGCAAGAGCTCATCAGAGTTCCTCTGCATCTCTCTCTTCACCTTCTGCCAAGGAATCGACTGCTGACCGCGCTGGAAGCCTGCAAAACTGCAACAAAGTAGCGAAGACGACTACTGCAACTCTGTAACGCTGATCCTGCCGCCTTCTCGACTGTTTTCCTGGTGGTGCATGCTGTGGGGGTAGTCTGCCTCCTCTCTGCACTAGAAGCTCCGAAGAAATCTCCCATGGGTCGATGGAATCTTCCCCCTGCTACCGCAGGCACCAAAGAACTGCATCACCGGTCCCCTGGTTATCCTCTCAGTATGACGAGCGAGGTCCCTTGAATCCAGCAACTCTGTCCAAGTGACTCCCATAGTCCAGTGACACTTCAGTCCAAGTTTGGTGGAGGTAAGTCCTTGCCTCCCCACGCCAGACTGCATTGCTGGGAACCGCGTCTTTTGCAGCTACTCCGGCTCCTGTGCTCTTTTCCAGGATTTCCTTTGTGCACAGCCAAGCCTGGGTCCACTGCACTCTAACCTGCATTGCACGTCCTCCTGAGTTGTCCTCCGGCGGCGTGGGACTCTCTTGTGCAACTTCGGGTGAACACAGTTCCACTCCACTTCGTAGTGCCTGTTCTGGCACTTCTCCAGGTGCTGCTTGCTGTTGAGAGGACTCCTTGTCCTGCTGGACGCCCCTTCTGTCCCCTCACACAATTGGTGACATCCTGGTTCCTCCTGGGCCATAGTAGCATCCAAAAACCCTAAACGCATTATTGGCTGCTAGCAAGGCTTGTTTGCGGTCTTTCTTCAGGAAAACACTTCTGCTCGACTCTTCACGATGTGGGACATCCATCCTCCAAAGGGAAAGTTTCTAGCCCTTGTCGTTCTTGCAGAATCCTCAGCTTCTACTGTCCAGTAGCAGCTTCTTTGCACCCACAGCTGGCATTTCCTGGGCATCTGTCCACTCTCGACTTGATCGTGACTTTTGGACTTGGTTCCCTTGTTCCACAGGTACCCTCGTCTGGATATTAATCATTGTTGCATTGCTGGTTTTGGTCTTTCCTGCAGAATTCCCCTATCACGACTTCTGGGCTCTTTGGGGAACTTTAGTGCACTTTGCACTCACTTTTCAGGGTCTTGGGGTGGGCTATTTTTCTAACCCTCACTGTTTTCTTACAGTCCCAGCGACCCTCTACAAGGTCACATAGGTTTGGGGTCCATTTGTGGTTCGCATTCCACTTTTGGAGTATATGGTTTGTGTTGCCCCTATCCCTATGTGTCCCCATTGCATCCTATTGTAATTATACATTGTTTGCACTGTTTTCCATTGCTATACTGCATATTTTTGGTATTGTGTACATATATCTTGTGTATATTTGCTATCCTCATACTGAGGATACTCACTGAGATACTTTGGCATATTGTCATAAAAATAAAGTACCTTTATTTTTAGTATATCTGTGTATTGTGTTTTCTTATGATATTGTGCAAGTGACACTAGTGGTACTGTAGGAGCTTCACTCGTCTCCTAGTTCAGACTAAGCTGCTCTGCTAAGCTACAATTATCTATCAGCCTAAGCTGCTAGACACCCTATACACTAATAAGGGATACCTGGGCCTGGTGCAAGGTGTAAGTACCCCTTGGTACTCACTACAAGCCAGTCCAGCCTCCTACAGTAAGCACACAGGTATTGCTTGAAAGTCTGATTTAGTCTCTCCGTTTGACCACCTGTTTGAGGATGGTGGCTAGTAGATAGTGTGGATGTCACTTGAAGTGTTTTGCACCATGGCTTCCAGAAATTGGAGGCAAATTGCGAACCTCGATCGCAGAGGATCATTTTTGGTAGTCCATGATAACGAACCACTCTATTCAGTAAAATAGTTGCCAGTTCACTGGAGGTGGGTAATTTCTTACAGGCAATGAAATGTCCATATTTCTTCAGGCTATCTACTACGACCAGGATAACTGAATGTTGTTGAACCACTGGTAGACCTGGAGACTCGGAGTTGGGAATGGATGCAACAACCCCTTCGGTTTTGAATGACTTGTTTTAATATGAGCACAGACTTCGCAGTTGTTCACCATTGCTTTTACATCTTTTGTCAGGGTAGGCCACCAAAAATAGCATTGGATCAATTCAAGAGTTTTTCGAGTACCTGGATGACCTGCTGTAGGCACAACATGCAACCAATGAAATACTATCTTGCAAAGTTTGGTAGTGGGCACAAACAAATAAGCGTCTTAAAAAGGTAATCCTTGCTTGATTGACCTTTTTGAATCTGCTTGGGCCCATGTCTGCCATTTCTCAACAGTGAAAGAATTGCGGATGTCTTCAAAGATATCTTCAGTTTTTATGATAAATAGGACTTTTTCTGGAGTAATGATAGCTCTGGAGGTTTGAACTGCAGGCAACATGGTAGACTCTTGGTGGGACAAAGTGTCAGGTTTGCAATTGTCTTTACCAGGTCGGAAAGTTACCACAAAATCAAATTTGGCAAAAAACTGCATCCAGCGTAATTGTCGAGGAGTAAAATGTCTGGCGGAACTCATGAACTCGAGATTGCGATGATCAGTATATACTGTGACAGTGTATTTGGCACCCAGCAAATGATGTCTCCATTCTTTAAATGCATCACAGATCGCCAGAAGCTCTTTTTCAGCAATTACATAGTTCTGTTCGGCTTTGTTCAGTTTTCGAGACATGTAAGCTACAGGATGAAGTTGGCCAGTGTCTTTGTTTCGTTGTGACAACACTGCACCCATTGCCACATCTGAAGCATCGGCTTCCACTATGAATGGACGATCCACATCAGGATGAGTCAAGGCGGGGCAGTGGAGAAAGCTTCCTTCAAAGTTGAAAAGGCTTGGTCAGCTTCTGGGGACCATACACATTTTTCTTTCTTTCTCAATAACTTTGCGATTGGGGCGACTGTTTGAGAGAAATGGTTTATGAACCTGCGGTAAACGTTTGCAAACCCCAGGAAACATTGCACATCACAAACAGTCTTTGGGGTGGGCCAATCAGATACAGCTTTTACTTTCTTTTCTGCCATCACCATACCTTGAGGGGTAAGGATAACCCCTAAAAACTCAACTGTGGTAACATGAAACTCACACTTGGCTAGTTTGCAATATAAATGGTGCTTTCGAAGGGCTGCAATAATTTTCTTGACGTGTTGTACATGTTCATTTTCATTGTCTGACTAGATCAAAATGTCATTGATGTAGACTATGGCAAATATGTTGAGGTACTCTCTAAGAACGTCATTCAAGAAAAATTGAAATGCTGCTGGAGCATTACACAGACCAAAAGGCATGACGGTGTATTCAAAGAGGCCATATCTTGTCTTGAACGCTGTTTTCCATTTGTCGCCCTCTCTCATTCTGACCAAATGGTAAGCACCTCGAAGATCAAGCTTCGTGTAGATTTTTGCTTTCTTTACTTGTTCAAGCAAGACCGGAATTAGGTGCAAAGGATATTTATTCTTGATGGTATCTTTGTTCAATCCCCTATAGTCGATACAAGATTTAAGTTCTCCATTTGCCTTCGGAACAAAAAACAAAGGAGAAGCTGCAGGAGACTTAGAAAGGCGAATGAAACCATTCTCCATGAATTGATCTAGATACTTTCGTAAATGTTGACTTTCATGTTCTGACAGGGCATATACACGACAGTTGGGGAGTATCGCACCTGGAACTACATCAATTTGACAGTCATAAGATCTATGAGGAGGTAGGTTTTCTGCTTCTTTCTCATCAAATACATCTTCGTAGGATGAGTACTGCTTGGGCCATTTAACTACTTTCTCCACGGCAGTGGCTATGTAAGAGTTGCAGACTTTTGACACTTGAGACTTTTGGAGGCATTGTTCCTTACATAGCGCTGATGAGAACACGACCTTTCGTTCTGCCTAATTAATCTCAGGATTGTGATGAGTTAACCAGGGTAAGCCAAGGATAACAACATACTGGGGAGCATGGATCACGTCAAGGATGAGTTTCTCTTTCTATTTCTTTCCTCGGTTCTCATCGTCACAGATTACCAACAAGGAAACAGTCTGAAGAGTTACCGGACCTCAAGTCAAGAGTTTTCCATCTGCTGCCTGGATGATTTCTGGGGTCTTTTTCTCAATACATGGGATCCCCCATGCAAAAACCAATTGGGCATCAACAAAGTTCCCGGTAGCCCCAGAATCTACTAGGGCCTTCTTGAAATAGGTATTTTTCTTTACTTGAACTTTTATGCCCAGCTGAGATGCCTAGATTGTGAAGGGTTGTAGGAGGCTGGACTGGCTTGTAGTGAGTACCAAGGGGTACTTACACCTTGCACCAGGCCCAGGTATCCCTTATTAGTGTATAGGGTGTCTAGCAGCTTAGGCTGATAGATAATGGTAGCTTAGCAGAGCAGCTTAGGCTGAACTAGGAGACGTGTGAAGCTACTACAGTACCACAAGTGTCACTTGCACAATACCATAAGAAAACACAATACACAGTTATTCTAATAATAAAGGTACTTTATTTTTATGACAATATGTCACAGTATCTCAGAATGTACCCTCAGAGTGAGGATAGCAAATATACACAAGTTATATGTACACAGTACTAAAAATATGCAGTATAGTCTTAGAAAACAGTGCAACCAATGTATAGTTACAATAGGATGCAATGGAGACACATAGGGATAGGGGCAACACAAACCATATACTCCAAAAGTGGAATGCGAACCACGAATGGACCCCAAACCTATGTGACCTTGTAGAGGGTCGCTGGGACTATTAGAAAATAGTGAGAGTTAGAAAAATAACCCTCCCCAAGACCCTGAAAAGTGAGTGCAAAGTGCACTAAAGTTCCCCTAAGGACAAAGAAGTCGTGTTAGAGGAATAATGCAGGAAAGACACAAACCAGCAATGCAACAACTGTGGATTTCCAATCTAGGGTACCTGTGGAACAAGGGGACCAAGTTCAAAAGTCACAAGCAAGTCGGAGATGGGCAGATGCCCAGGAAATGCCAGCTGCGGGTGCAAAGAAGCTTCTACTGGACAGAAGAAGCTGAGATTTCTGCAGGAACGAAAAGGGCTAGAGACTTCCCCTTTGGTGGACTGATCCCTCTCGCCTTGGAGAGTCGTGCAGAAGTGTTTTCCCGCCGGAAGGACGCCAACAAGCCTTGCTAGTTGCAAATCGTGCGTTTAGCGTTTTTGGACGCTGCCGGAGCCCAGGAGGGACCAGGAGGTCGCAAATTGGACCTGAAGAGAGAGGGGACGTCGCGCAAGACAAAAAGCCCTCACTGAAGCAGGTAGCACCCGGAGAAGTGCCAGAAAAAGGCACTACAAGGATGCATGAAACAGTGCTCACCAAAGTTGCACAAAGGAGTCCCACGTCGCCGGAGACCAACTTAGAAAGTCGTGCAATGCAGGTTAGAGTGCAGTGGACCCAGGCTTGGCTGTGCACAAAGGATTTCCGCCGGAAGTGCACAGGGGCCGGAGAAGTTGCAAAAGTCACGGTTCCCAGCAATGCAGCCCAGCGAGGTGAGGCAAGGACTTACCTCCACCAAACTTGGACTGAAGGGTCACTGGACTGTGGGGGTCACTTGGACAGAGTTTCTGGATTCGAGGGACCTCGCTCGTCGTGCTGAGAGGAGACCCAAGGGACCGGTAATGCAGCTTTTTGGTGCCTGCGGTTGCAGGGGGAAGATTCCGTCGACCCACGGGAGATTTCTTCGGAGCTTCTGGTGCAGAGAGGAGGCAGACTACCCCCACAGCATGCACAAGCAGGAAAACAGTCGAGAAGGCGGCAGGATCAGCGTTACAGAGTTGCAGTAGTCGTCTTTGCTACTATGTTGCAGGTTTGCAGGCTTCCAGCGCGGTCAGCAGTCGATTCCTTATCAGAAGGTGAAGAGAGAGATGCAGAGGAACTCGGCTGAGCTCATGCATTCGTTATCTAAAGTTTCCCCAGAGGCAGAGACCCTAAATAGCCAGAAAAGAGGGTTTGGCTACCTAGGAGAGAGGATAGGCTAGCAACACCTGAAGGAGCCTATCACAAGGAGTCTCTGACGTCACCTGGTGGCACTGGCCACTCAGAGCAGTCCAGTGTGCCAGCAGCACCTCTGTTTCCAAGATGGCAGAGGTCTGGAGCACACTGGAGGAGCTCTGGACACCTCCCAGGGGAGGTGCAGGTCAGGGGAGTGGTCACTCCCCTTTCCTTTGTCCAGTTTCGTGCCAGAGCAGGGCTAAGGGGTCCCCTGAACCGGTGTAGACTGGCTTATGCAGAATTGGGCACATCTGTGCCCAACAAAGCATTTCCAGAGGCTGGGGGAGGCTACTCCTCCCCTGCCTTCACACCATTTTCCAAAGGGAGAGGGTGTCACACCCTCTCTCAGAGGAAGTTCTTTGTTCTGCCATCCTGGGCCAGGCCTGGCTGGACCCCAGGAGGGCAGCTGCCAGTCTGAGGGGTTGGCAGCAGCAGCAGCTGCAGTGAAACCCCAGGAAGGGCAGTTTGGCAGTACCAGGGTCTGTGCTACAGACCACTGGGATCATGGGATTGTGCCAACTATGCCAGGATGGCATAGAGGGGGCAATTCCATGATCATAGACATGTTACATGGCCATATTCGGAGTTACCATTGTGAAGCTACATATAGGTAGTGACCTATATGTAGTGCACGCGTGTAATGGTGTCCACGCACTCACAAAGTTCAGGGAATTGGCTCTGAACAATGTGGGGGCACCTTGGCTAGTGCCAGGGTGCCCTCACACTAAGTAACTTTGCACCTAACCTTTACCAGGTAAAGGTTAGACATATAGGTGACTTATAAGTTACTTAAGTGCAGTGTAAAATGGCTGTGAAATAACGTGGACGTTATTTCACTCAGGCTGCAGTGGCAGACCTGTGTAAGAATTGTCAGAGCTCCCTATGGGTGGCAAAAGAAATGCTGCAGCCCATAGGGATCTCCTGGAACCCCAATACCCTGGGTACCTCAGTACCATATACTAGGGAATTATAAGGGTGTTCCAGTAAGCCAATGTAAATTGGTAAAAATGGTCACTAGCCTGTCAGTGACAATTTGGAAAGAAATGAGAGAGCATAACCACTGAGGTTCTGGTTAGCAGAGCCTCAGTGAGACAGTTAGTCACTACACAGGTAACACATTCAGGCACACTTATGAGCACTGGGGCCCTGGGTTACCAGGGTCCCAGTGACACATACAACTAAAACAACATATATACAGTGAAAAATGGGGGTAACATGCCAGGCAAGATGGTACTTTCCTACACAGGGAGCTAAAGGAATGGCTGAAGGAACATTGAGGGAAATGTTTGTCAGATTACCTCCAGAAGTCTGAGAGGAAGGACCTGGCCAAGACACACCTGTAGGATTTTGTTCCTTCTTCTCTACCTTATCCTGTAACTGACTCACTCTGTCAGGTAGACTAGCTGCTAGATCTTTTGATGACACCACTTCTGCCTGGAGCTGGGTGACATCCTTGACTAGCTCGTCCAGTGTGGCCATGCTGAGAACATACACAAACCAAGAGGATTATTAATTTGTGGGCTCACTATTCTGTCAGAGTCACCAGATCCTCAGTGTCTGTGCACGTTCCCAACACGTCCACCACAAGACAGCTCCAATACTATGATTAGAATGTCACAGAGTCTAAGAGAGTCCAAGTGGGGAATAGGGGATTAGGTAGGGAACAGCTGGGAAGGAGACCTGTGGGAAGCAAAAGGTTAAAACACACAATATCAAGATTATACCATATTAATCATTACTAGGTTATGACTCTAAGCATTGTCATATTAGAAACATGGATAACTTAAGCATGAATTTAAATAACTAGGCCTCAAGATGTCTGGATACCTGTGAGGGAATCAAGAAAGATTAGTTCAACTTTCTAATGAAACACTCAATGAAATGTTACATACTGGATTAAAAACAGCAGAACCTTCTAGCACTAAGCTTTTAAATTCAAGAATAGTCTTTTGCATGAGGACCAGGAAATAATCTGAAAAGACTTCTATAACACCATAGGAATTGTACTTGAAGGACTTATCATGCACATACTGTGTAACATCTAGAATTCTAGGACTTTCGTTTTCTCAAAATGCAGGAACATGAATAGCGCACATTGCAGATTTCCACAAAAGGTTTATAAATGCTCTGACATGATTGAGAACAATGAATAACATGAGTGCGGCGCGAGAAAATGTATTGCGCATCTTGCCGATTAGAAAGTCACCAAGTAAATGACAGGAAGTGGTAACACACAATAAATACCATGAATTCAACGCAAGAAATGAATCGCGCGTCTTGCTGATTCGAAGGCCACCATATGAGTACCAAGAAATGGTAGCACACCTTGAATATCATGAATTTAACACAAGGAACGAATTGCGCGTCTTGCCGATTCGCAGGGCACCATGTAAATGTCAAGAAATGGTAGTGCGCGCTGAATATCATGAATCAAACACAGAAAATAAATTGTGCGTCTTGCCGATTCGAAGATCAACATCTGCTTGTCAAAAAAATGGTAGCGTACAATGAGTAACATGAATTAAGCACAGAAAATGAATAGCGCGTCTTGCAGATTCGAATACCACCATGTGAATGCCATGAAATGGTTCCGCACAATGAATATCATGAATTAGACACAAGGAATGAATCGCGCATCTTGCCGATTCGAAGGCCGCCATGTGATTGTCAAGAAATGGTAGCGTACAATGAGTAACATGAGTTAAGCACAGAAAATGAATGGCGCGTCTTGCCGATTCGAAGGCAACCTTGTAAATGCCATAAAATGGTTGTGCACAATGAATACCAAGATTTGTACTCGAGTAAGGAATTGGGTGTCTTGCTGATTCGAAAGCAACCTTATAAATGCCATTAAATGGTTGCGCACAATGAATATCAAGATTTGTATACGAAGAAAGAATCGCGCGTCTTGCCGATTCAAATGCCAGCATGTAAATGTCATTTGACATCAAGCGCACTTTCACACGCAGAAGAGCAAAATAGAATTATTATGCTAATTAGGCCCACAAACTCGAAATCCTTCGAGAACTTGATCGGGGGCCCAGCCCGACCTCCATCTTACCGCCCTGATCAATAATCACCCAGCAAAGTGAAGATTAAAGTAGGCCTCCGGAACAGGAGCTCAGGAAGTTACTGCTGCTCTTCACCGGGACCTCTGAATAGTGAGCACGTGGAGCTGGGTTGGCTCCCTTATATAGAGTCTTGGCCCAGCCCACAAACCACTGGGGGGGCATGCTGCAGGGAAGGCTTCTAGAAGGCCCTGGAAATGGACCACACCCTGACACACTCTGAAAGCCTGCAGCAGTACATTGCAAATGAACAGTATTTATATGCTCCTTGAACATAAGTCTTCAAGATTAAAGTCTGCAATGCAAAAGGTTAAACAACAGCATATCAGCACAATGCATAAATTACGTTATCTTGAGAGTGCTGGATTTTTGCATTCTAGTCGCCCGTAGAGCGCGCACTGCCCTGATGTTGACACTTCAGCTCCAGCCAGCAACTGCAACAGTTTCCACGGTGTGAACGGCCTGGGGACTCCCTGTCTTCACCCGGCACCAGAAGGACCAAAGAAATCTCCTGTGGAGTGACAGAGTCACATCCCTGATCACACAGGCACATTCTAAATCGATGACCGTTGTCTTGGACTCCTCTCCTGGTGACAAGTGTGCTCCTAGGAACACAGAAGGTAGAACCCATTGACTTAGTCTGTCCTGAGGTCCTGCTGTCAGAATTTGGAGAAGGTAAGACCTTGCCTTCCCCGAGAGCGACAGTAACCCTGTGCACCACATTTTCTTCACCTCCTGAGGCCACTGTGAACTATTTGCTAAATTTCTCCATGCACAACCTGGCCCAGGTCCCCAGCACTCTATCCTGTGAAGCTTAACTTTCTGAGTTGATCTACAGCGGCGTGAGACCCTCGTTTATAGTGCTGCAACAACCGCATTTTGTACCTCTTTTGTCCCTGTCCTGGGACTCCCGTGGGTGCTGTCTGGTGTTCTGAGGGCTCTCTAAAGTGTTGAGAGCCCCCTCCTCCTCCTCACACAGAGTTGAGGCACCCTGGTCCCTCCTGGGTCCAGTCAGCGCCAATTTGACACAAAACGCGACTTTGGGGAACCAAGGTTTATTGGAGAATTCCAGCACCAAATCTCATCTGCATCCAACTTCTCTTCGTGGGACATCCAGTGCATCATGCAGGAACCTGCTGACATCTTCCTTGGGTGCATTTCTGCAGTCTTTGTCGAACTGGGGACTCTTCTTTTGCACCCTCTTCTGGGTTGGCAGGGGCTCCTGTCTTTCCTGGAACTTCTTTCGACTTCTGGACTTTGTCTCCTTCCTTTGCAGGTCTTCAGGTCCAGGAATTGACCATTTGTTGTTTGCAGTCTTGCTTGGTTCTTGCAATAACTCTAACCACGACTTGTAGTGTGTCCTAAGGAAACGTGCAGTACTTTACTCCTGCTTTTCTGGGCTCTTTGGTGGGGTAATTTAATCACCTTTACTGTATTCTTACTTTCCCAGGGATTCTCTACACACTACACTTTTCTAGGACTGGATTTGTGGTTTGCACTCCACTATCTTAGTATATGGTTTGTGTTGCCCCTAAACCTATTTTCTCCAATTGCATTCTATAGAATTTCCTATTGTTTGCACTATCCTATGTCTAATTACTTACCTTATTTTGGTGTCTAGTGTATATATTGTGTATAGTACTTACCTCCAGAAGGAGTATTGTCTCCAAGATATGTTTGTTCTTGTGTCACACAAAAAAAATACTTTTTTTATTTTTGGTAACACTGAGTATTGTCTTTACTTTTGCATAAGTATTGTGTAACTATAAGTGGTATTGCATGAGCTTTTCATGTCTCCTAGTTCAGCCTAAGCTGCCCTGCTATAGCTACTTCTATCAGCCTAAGCTGCTAGAGCACTACTACTTCACTAATAAGGGATAACTGGACCTGGTATAAGGTGTACGTACCCAAGGTACCCACTACAAACCAGGCCAGCCTCCTACACCTGTGCTGTGTTGTTCCTCCTTCACTGGCTAACCCGTGATCCTGTGCTCCTCTTTCAGTTTACAGTATGTGCTGTGGTGGTGTTGTTTTGGTAGATAGCCTTTGTTGCAGTGTTCTTCATCTGGTGTATAGCCTGTGCTATGGTATTTATTCTGGAGTAAATAATCTTTGCTGTGGTGTTCCTGTTTCAGTGGATAGCCTGTGCTGTGGTGGTGTTCCTTCTCTGGATAGCCTCTGCAGTGGTGGGGTTCTTTTAGTGATTGACTTGTGTTGTGGTATTCATCCTGGAACGAATAACCTTTGCTGTGGTGTTCTTCTTTCAGTGGATAGCCTGTGCTGCAGTGGTGTTCCTTCAGTGGATAGCCTGTGCTGTGGTGGTGCTCCTTCAGTGGATAGCCTCTGCTGTGATAGTGTTCTTTCAATGTAAAGCCTGTGCTGTGGTATTCCTCCTAGAGTGAATACAGTTTGCTGTGGTGATCCTTTTGCAGTGGATAGCCTGTGCTATAGTGGTGTTCCTTTGGTGGATAGCCTTTGCTTTGGTGTTCTTACTTTGGTGTATAGCCTGTGTTGTGGTATCCTGGAGTGAACAACCTTTGATGTGAGTGGTGTTCCTCTTTCAGTAGATAGTCTGTGCTGTGTCGTGGTATTCCTTCAGTGAATAGCATGTGCTGTGGTAGTTTTACTTCTGTGAATAGCATCTGCTGTGGTGAAGTTCTTTCAGTTTGTAGCTTGTGATGTGACATTTCTACTGGAGTGAACAACCATTGTAATGGTGTTCCTCTTTCAGTGCATAGCCTGTGCTGTGGTGGCATTCCTTCTATGGCTAGCCTGTGTTGTGGTATTCCTGCCTGTGCTGTGATATTTCTTCTGTGGGTATCCTGTAATGTGGTGATTCTGGTTTTGTTGGTTTGCCTGATCCTCGTTGTCTTCTTTAGTTGAATAGCCAGTATCTCGGTCTCCCCTTTGGTGGTCAGCATGTGTCTTGGTGAAGGAAGAAACTATTGGAGGCTAAATCTAAGTGTAAGGAATGGGGCAGAGTTTAATGTTCCACTTAGACATCATGAGACCTAGAGGTAGAACTTCATATTTCTTGCAATAAAAATCCTACATGGTTCTACTACAATTACAGCTGGCTGAGCATGCCGGAAATGGTATTCATTGTTATTTTGTGAAGTATCAGTAATAGGTAAGAAGCTCTATGCTAAATAGGAATCTTGTTGAATTAATATTTCTGAACACCAAATGCAAGTCTCCTGAACACCAGTGAATAAACCTACAGGCTGTTTGAAAAGGTGAAAAGGGACCAGTATGAGAATAGAGTTTGTTAGTTCTACATGTATTTGTGTGTATTTGATTCTGTAAGTCATTTCGTGCCTAATAGTGTCTGTTCCTGTAAGCATGTACATAATTATCTATGCTTTGTTGAGTATGTGTGGGTCTCTTTTTCTCTTACATTGTTTGTGACTGTTTTTGTCAGTGTTAATGTTAATCAGTGCCTTTGCTTACCTATGTGTGAGCACAAGTGTGAGCCTGTGTGCCCAGGTATTTGTGTGCTTGCTTCTGTGAATCTACTGTTAGTATTTCACTCTATATTTATGTGTGAACACGAATGTGAGCTTGTGTGCCCGGGTCTGTGTGCGCTTGCTTCTATAAATCTGCTTGTGTCAGTATTTCAATCTATATTTAAGTGTAAGCACAAGTGTCAGCCTGTGTGCCCAGGTCTATGGGTGCTTGCTTCTATGAATCTACTGTCAGTATTTAACTCTATACTTATGTGTGAGATCGAATGTGATCCTGTGTGCCCAGGTCTGTGTGTGCTTGCTTCTGCGAATCTACTGTTAGTATTTCAATCTATATTTATGTGGGAGCACAAGTGTGAGCCTGTGTGCCCAGGTCTGTGTGTGCTTGCTTCTGTGAATCTACTGTCAGTATTTCACTATACATTTATGTTTCAGCACAAGTGTGATCCTGTGTGCCCAGGTCTGTTTGTGCTTGCTTCTATGAATCTACTTGTGTCAGTATTTCACTCTATACTTAAGTGTGATCACGAGTGTCAGCCTGTGTGCCCAGGTCTGTGTGTGCTTGCTTCTGTGAATCTACTTGTGTCAGTATTTCAAACTATATTTACGTGTCAGCACGAGTGTGAGCCTGTGTGCCCAGGTCTGCGTCTGCTTGGTTCTGTGAATCTACTTGTGTCAGTATTTCACTCTATATTTATGTGTGAGCATGAGAGTGAGCCTGTGTGCCAAGGTCTTTGTGTGCTTGCTTCTGTGAACCTACTGTCAGTATTTCACTCTATATTTATGTGTGAGCACGAGTGTGAGCCTGTGTGCCCATGTCTGTCTGTGCTTGCTTCTGTGAATCTACTTGTCAGTATTTCTCTCTATATTTGTGTGAGCACAAGTGTCAGCCTGTATGCCCAGGTCTTTGTGTTCTTGCTTCGGTGTATTTCACTCTATATTTATGTGTGAGCACGAGTCTGAGCCTGTGTGCCCAGGTCTGCGTGTGCATGCTTCTGTGAATCCACTGTCAGTATTTCACTCTATATTTATGTGTGAGCACGAGTGTGAGCCTGTGTGCCCGGGTCTGAGTGTGCTTGCTTCTGTGAATCTACTTGTGTCAGTATTTCACTCTACATTTATTTGTGAGCACGAGTGTGAGCCTGTGTGACCGGGTCTGTGTGTGCTTGCTTCTGTGAATCTACTGTCAGTATTTCACTCTATATTTATGTGTGAGCACGAGTGTTAGTCTGTGTGCTTGCTTCTGTGAATCTACTGTCAGTATTTCACTCTATATTTATGTGTGAGCACGAGTGTGATCCTGTGTGCCCAGGTCTGCGTCTGCTTGGTTCTGTGAATCTACTTGTGTCAGTATTTCACTCTATATTTATGTGTGAGCACAAGTGTGAGCCTGTGTGCCCAGGTCTGCATGTGCTTGCTTCTGTGAATCTACTGTCAGTATTTCACTCTATATTTGTGTGAGTCGAGTGTGAGCCTGTGTGACTGGGTCTGTTTGTGTTTGCTTCTGTTAATCTGCTTGTGTCAGTATTTCACTCTATATTTATGTGTGAGCATTTGCTTCTGGTTGCTGCATCTGCCTGTATTTCAGTTTGGGTTTGCTTCTGTTTATATTTAGGTTTATTTACAGTCAGAAAGCATGTAACTTGCATTTTCTGAGGTAGAAAGGATAGTAAAAGGTGGCTGGAGAGTGGGTGGAGACTATTGCAAACATCATCTCTTGCCATGCTTTTCTCTCTTCAGAGCTACAAGTCAAGGATTAGAAATGTTCTGTTGATCACCATTCTAACTGGAAAATATTCTACTTGAAAGACACAGAGAATAAACGTTCAAAACTGGGTCTGCACCAGCAGACAAGCCACACAGCTGTTTCCTGGACGTGCCTGTGAATCTTAACTGTAAGTAAACTTTATTTTACTCTCTGAAGAGACGGCTGTCTTAAAGACTGTAAACTCCAGGCAGTTTGTGTGTTTCACTCTCTGAAGAGACGGCTGAGTTAAAGATTGTAAATTCCAGGCAGTTTGTACATTTCACTCTCTGAGGAGACATCTGTGATAAAGACTGTGAACTCCAGGCAGGTTGTGTATTTTGCTCACTGAGGAGATGGCTGTGTTAAAGATTGCACCTCTAGGTAGGATGTGTATTTCACCCTCTGCAGTGGGGACACTGTGACAGAGATTAGATGAGAAATTTAAAATAGTGAGTTTCTTGTTTAGAGAGGACAGTCACTGCTGGTTATTGATTTACCCAAGGAATAGAGGCCGAGGTCAAAGGTTCTAGTCCATCCCAATCAGAAACTTCCTAAGATTGTCCACGCTGCAGATAATGATCTTAGTCAGATATTGAAATGATGTGTTTATTTCCATGATTTTTGTAAAATTTGTTTTTCTCATGGAACTACATAGGTGGAAGGTTACATGAAGGACATTCGCTATATTTTTGTCATCCTAAGGTACCACTGTTGTGCTATGAATAAAAACGCAGAATCTAAACTATTTATTTTATTTGTTATGAATGTTATAGTTAGGTCAGAGGTTACATTCAAAAGGCATTTTTGTTTGTTTTCTTAATAACTTTGGTGCTGTTTATCATATTCTAAAAATATGCAACCACTTTCAGATTTTCAAAGCACATTTCATGTTGCAGCCTCTATTGCTCAACTAGGTGGAGGAGTACCAACCTGGAGAAAAAACAGTCATATTAAAAATGCTATAGTGTGTGAGGGTCTAAGATGATGTCCAGATGGCGTACTGATTTTCCTAAGAAAAAATACTCAGGTATGGGATACTTTTTGTAATGTGACAGATTACTCAGGGAGAGTGTATCCCCTTTCTTAACACCCAAAGTCTCTCTTCCCTTTCCGAAGAAGGGCCCTGCAGTACCTTCCTTTTAGTCCTAGAGAAAAAAGCAAAAACCATAAAGGGCGAGTTAACCTACCTCTTTCCCTAGGCCATGTCTCATAAGGGACTGTGTCAGCTAAAATGTAATTATTAAAAATATACTTGTATTGCTACATTTGCAGGTCCTGTACTGGACGGTGGAAGCCAGAGAGTTGCCCAGTTTTATGAATTGTGGATAACAAAAGTGGAAAAAAGTATTTAGGCTGCTGCTCAAGTGGTTGGCCAACAGCCCCACATGGCCATTGGCTACACATGGTTGGTTGAGAGCAGGGCCAGTCCCTGCAGTCAATCTGATCTGCTCATGACCAAATCCCATGCATAGTGGGGGGATAGCCACTGTGCAACTTGGGCTACTGGGACTAGTAATAGAGCAGGTGTAGGAAGGTAGCCTCTTTCTAGCATTGTTACCCCCACTTTTGGTCAGTTTGTGAGTATATGTCAGTGTGTTTTTACTGTCTCACTGGGATCCTGCTAGCCTAGTTGTCAGTGTGTTTTATATGTCTCACAGAGACCCTGCTAGCCAGGACCCCAGTGCTCATAGTTTGTGGCTTCTATGTGTACCCCTGGGTAGTGCCTAACTGTGTCACTGAGGCTCTGCTAATCAGAACCTCAGTGCTTATGCTCTCTCTGCCTTTAAAATTGTCACTATAGGCTAGTGACCATTTTCACCAACGCTAATAGGCACACTGGATCACCCTTGTAATTCCCTAGTATATGGTACCTAGGTACCCAGGGTATTGGGGTTCCAGGAGATCCCTATGGGCTGCAGCAATTCTTTTGCCACCCATAGGGAGCTCATACAATTCTTACACAGGACTGCCACTGCAGCCTGAGTGTAATAACATCCACGTTATTTCACAGCCATTTAACACTGCACTTAAACTTATAAGTCAACTGTATGTCTAACCCTCACTTGGTGAAGTTTAGGTGCAAAGTTACTAAGTGTGAGGGCACCATGGCACTAGCCAAGGTGCCCCCACATTGTTCAGGGCAATTGCCCTGGACTTTATGAGTGCGGGAACACCATTAAATGTGTGCACTACACATAGGTCAATACCTATATGTAGCTTCACAATGGTAACTCCGAATATGGCCAGGTAACATGTCTAAGATCATGGAATTGTCCCCCCATGCCAAATTTGGTATTGGGGTGCAAATCCCATGCATCCCCGGGGCTCAAGCATGGACACCGGGTACTGCCAAACCAGCTCTCTGGGGTTTTCACTGAAGATACCGCTGCTGCCAACCCACAGACAGGCTTCTGCCCTCCTGGGGTCTGGGCAGCCCAGTCCCAGGAAGGCAGAACAAAGGATTCCCTCTGAGAGGGGGTGTTACACCCTCTTCCTTTGGAAATAGGTGTTAAGGGCCTGAGAGGAGTAGCCTCTCCTGGCCTCTGGAAATGCTTTGAAGGGCACAGATGGTGCCCTCCTTACATAAACCAGTCTACACCGGTTCAGGGATCCCCCAACCCCTGCTCTGGTGCGAAACTGGACAAAGGAAAGGGGAGTGACCACTCCCCTGTCCATCACCACCCCATGGGTGGTGCTCAGAGCTCCTCCAGTGTGTCCCAGACCAATGCCATCTTGAATCCAGAGGTGTGAGGGCACAATGGAGGCCTCTGAGTGGCCAGCGCCAGCAGGTGACGCCAGAGACCCCTCCTGATAGGTGCTTACCTGAGAAGGTGGCCAATCCTCCTCTGAGGGCTATTTCGGGTCTCTCCTGTAGGCTTTTCCTCAGATAATGAATGCATGAGCTCACCAGAGTTCCTCTGCATCTCCCTCTTTGACTCCTGCCAAGGATCGACCACTGACTGCTCCAGGACGCCTGCAAAACTGGAACAAAGTAGCAAGAAGTCTACCGGCGACATTGTAGTGCCTAATCCTGCCGGCTTTCTCAACTGTTTCCTGGTGGTGCATGCTCTGGGGGCTGTCTGCCTTCACCCTGCACTGGAAGCCAAGAAGAAATCTCCTGTGGTTCGACTGAATCTTCCCCTGCTAACGCAGGCACCAAACTTCTGCATCAGCGGTCCTCTGGGTCCCCTCGCTCATGACGAGCATGGTCCATGGAGCACAGGAGCTGGATCCAAGTGACCCCGACAGTCCAGTGGTCCATCTGTCCAAATTTGGCGGAGGTATGTCCTTGCCTCCCCTCGCCAGACAGTAATCCTGTGTACTGCGTGAACTGCAGCTACTATGCACTTTTGCAAGGAATCCTTTGTGCACTCCACACAGCCCACATCCCCAGCACTCCGTCCTGCATTGCTCAACTCGCTGAGTTGACCACCGGCTTCGTGGGACCCTCCTTTGTAGTGTTGAGATGACCGCTATTCTCAGTTATCCTGAACCCGTGTTCAAGTACTTCTGTGGGTGCTGCCTTCTTCTGAATGGGCTCTTCGTGCTGCTGAGGGCCCCCTCTGTCTCCTCTTCCAAGTGGCAACCTCCTGGTCCTACCTGGGCAGCACCCATTTTCTTCTACTTCAACAGCGACTTTTGCAGCTGGCAAGGCTTGTTTGCAGTCTTTCTGCAAGGAAACAACTCTGCATCCTCCAGCAGTCCGTGGGACATCTTCTGTGCAAAGGAAAAATTCCTGGCACCTTCCGTTGTTGCAGAATCTTCAGCTTCTTCCACCCAGAGGCAGCCATTTTGCACCTTCATCTGGGGCTTAGTGGGCTCCTGCCCCCCCTGGACACTTTCGTGACTCTTGGACTTGGTCCCCTTCCTTTACAGGTCCTCAGGTCCAGGAATCCATCTTCAGTGCTTTGTAGTCGGTTTTGGTCTTTGCAGAATCTCCTATCACGACTTTAGTGTGTTTCTGGGAAGTAGGGTCACTTTACTCCTACGTTTCAGGGTCTTTGGGTAGGGTATTGTAAGAAAGTACCATCTTGCCTGGCATGTTACCCCCATATTTCACTGTCTATATGTTGTTTTAGTGTATGTGTCACTGGGACCCTGCCAGCCAGGGCCCCAGTGCTCATAAGTGTGCCCTGTATGTGTTACCTGTGTGATGACTAACTGTCTCACTGAGGCTCTGCTATTCAGAACCTCAGTGGTTATGCTCTCTCCGCTTTCTAAATTGTCACTAACAGGCTAGTGACCAATTTCACCAATTCACATTGGCATACTTGAACACCCTTATAGTTCCCTAGTATATGGTACTGAGGTACCCAGGGAATTGGGGTTCCAGGAGATCCCTATGGGCTGCAGCATTTATTTTGCCACCCATAGGGAGCTCTGACAATTCTTACACAGGCCTGCCACTGCAGCCTGAGTGAAATAACATCCATGTTATTTCACAGCCATTTTCAACTGCACTTAAGTAACATATAAGTCACCTATACGTCTAACCTCCACCTAGTGAAGGTTGGGTGCTAAGTTACTTAGGGGGTCATTCTAACCCTGGCGGTCATCGACCGCCAGGGCTAAAATGACGGGGGCACCGCCAACAGGCTGGCGGTGCCCGCAGGGCATTCTGACCGCGGCGGTTCGGCCGCGGTCAGAAGTGGAAAACCGGCGGTCTCCCGCCGGTTTTCCGCTGCCCTTTTGAATCCCCATGGCGGCACAGCTCGCTGCGCCGCCATGGGGATTCAGACACCCCATACCGCCATCCTGTTCCTGGCGGTTCGCCCGCCAGGAACAGGATGGCGGTATGGGGTGCCGTAGGGCCCCCGTAAGAGGGCCCGACAAAGAATTTCACTGTCTGCATTGCAGACAGTGAAATTTGCGACGGGTGCAACTGCACCCGTCGCACCTTCCCACTCCGCCGGCTCCATTCGGAGCCGGCTTCCTCGTGGGAAGGGGGTTTCCCGCTGGGCTGGCGGGCGGCCTTCTGGCGGTCGCCCGCCAGCCCAGCGGGAAAGCCAGAATGGCCTCCGCGGTCTTGTGACCACGGAGCGGCCATATGGCGGTTCCCGCCAGGCGGGCGGCTACCGCCGCCCGCCTCAATCAGAATCACCCCCTTAGTGTGTGGGCACCCTGGCACTAGCCAAGGTGCCCCCACATCGTTCAGGGCAAATTCCCAGGACTTTGTGAGTGCGGGAACACCATTACACGCATGCACTATATATAGGTCACTACCTATGTATAGCGTCACAATGGTAACTCCGAACATGGCCATGTAACATGTCTAAGATCATTGAATTGTCACCCTAATGCCATTCTGGCATTTGGGGAGAAAATTCCTTGATCCCCCAAGTCTCTAGCACAGACCCGGGTACTGCCAAACTACCTTTCCCGGGGTTTCACTGCAGCTGCTGCTAACCCCTCAGACAGGTTTCTGCCCTCCTGGGGTCCAGCCAGGCTTGGCCCAGGAAGGCAGAACAAAGGACTTCCTCAGAGAGAGGGTGTTACACCCTCTCCCTTTGGAAAAAGGTGTCAGGGCTGGGGAGGAGTAGCCTCCCCCTGCCTCTGGAAATTCTTTGATGGGCACAGATGGTGCCCATCTCTGCATAAGCCAGTCTACACCGGTTCAGGGATCCCCCAGCCCTGCTCTGGCGCGAAACTGGACAAAGGAAAGGGGAGTGACCACTCCCCTGACCTGCACCTCCCAGGGGAGGTGCCCAGAGCTCCTCCAGTGTGCTCCAGACCTCTGCCATCTTGGAAACAGAGGTGCTGCTGGCACACTGGACTGCTCTGAGTGGCCAGTGCCAGCAGGTGACGTCAGAGACTCCTTCTGATAGGCTCTTACCTGTGTTGCTAGCCTATTCTCCTTCCTAGGTAGCCAAACCTCCTTTTCTGGCTTTTTAGGGTCTCTGCTTTGGGGAATTCTTTAGCTAACGAATGCAAGAGCTCATCAGAGTTTCTCTGCATCTCTCTCTTCACCTTCTGCCAAAGGATCGACCGCTGACTGCTCAGGACGCCTGCAAAACCGCAAAAAAGTAGCCAAGACTGCAACCTTGTATCGCTGATCCTGCCGCCTTCTCAACTGTTTTCCTGGTGGTGCATGCTCTGGGGGTAGCCTGCCTCCTTCTTGCACCAGGAGCTCTGAAGAAATCTCCAGTGGGTCATCGGAATCTTCCCCCTGGAACCGCAGGCAACAAAAGACTGCATCACCGGTCCTCGGGGTCCCCTCTCAGCACGACGAGCGTGGTCTCTGGAACTCAGCAACTCTGTCAAAGTGACTCCCACAGTCCAGTGACTCTTCAGTCCAAGTTTGGTGGAGGTAAGTCCTTGCCTCCCCACGCTAGACTGCATTTCTGGGTACCACGTGATTTGCAGCTGCTCCGGCTCCTGTGCACTCTTCCAGGATTTCCTTCATGCACAGCCAAGCCTGGGTCCCCGACACTCTAACCTGCAGTGCACAACCTCCTGAGTTGTCCTCCGGCATCATGGGACTCCCTTTTGTGTCTTCGGGTGAGCTCTGATTCACTCCTCTTTGAAGTGCCTTTTCCGGTACTTCTGCGGGAGCTGCCTGCTTCTGTGAGGGCTCCCTGACTTGCAGGGCACCCTCTCTGTCTCCTCCTCCAAGTGGCGACATCCTGGTCCCTCCTAGGCCACAGCAGCATCGAAAAACCCTAACCGCGACCCTTGCAGCTAGCTAGGCTTGTTTGCAGTCTTTCTATGGGGAACACCTCTGCAAGCTTGTTCTCGACGTAGGACATCCATCCTCCAAAGGGGAAGTTCCTAGTCCTCTTCGTTCTTGCAGAAACCACAGCTTCTACCATCCAGTGGCAGCTTCTTTGCACCCTCAGCTGGCATTTCCTGGGCATCTGCCCAATCTCGACTTTGTTGCGACTCTTGGACTTGGCCCCTTTGTTCCACAGGTACTCTCGTCCAGAAATCCACCTTGGTTGCATTGCTGGTGTTGGTCTTCCTTGCAGAATTCCCCTATCACGACTTCTGTGCTCTCTGGGGAATATAGGTGCTCTTTACACCTACTTTTCAGGGTCTTGGGGTGGGCTATTTTTCTAACCCTCACTGTTTTCTTATAGTCCCAGTGACCCTCTACAAGCTCACATAGGTTTGGGGTCCATTTGTGGTTTGCATTCCCCTTTTGGAGTATATGGTTTGTGTTGCCCCTATACCTATGTGCTCCTATTGCAATCTACTGTAACTTTACATTGCTTGCATTACTTCCTTTTGCTATTACTGCATATTTATGGTATTGTGTAAATATATCTTGTGTATATTTGGCATACTCATACTGAGGGTACTCACTGAGATACTTTTGGCATATTGTCATAAAAATAAAGTACCTTTATTTTTAGTATATCTGTGTATTGTGTTTTCTTATGATATTGTGCATATGACACCAGTGGTACAGTAGAAGCTTTGCATGTCTCCTAGTTCAGCCTAAGCTGCTCTTCTATAGCTACCTTCTATCAGCCTAAGCTGCTAGAAACACCTCTTCGACACTAATAAGGGATAACTGGACCTGGTGCAGAGTGTAAGTACCCCTTGGCACCCACTACAAACCAGGCCAGCCTCCTAAATTAGAGGCAGCGGTGGGATAAGTACTTGTAACTACTTACCACTTTATCATTTTGTACTTTTCATAACAGAATAATATGCAAAACAAGTTCAGTGTAGGTACACCTAACCAAAAAGTTTTGCTTTTCTTCTCTTACACTATCTGCTAATTGCTGAAAAGTGCTCCTAAACTTTCAAAAAAGTTTCAAAAAGTTTTAAAAGTTTTTTTTTTCCTGTTGTTGAAAAAGTCCTAAAACTTTTTTTCTCTTTTATCTGTCCCTAAACCTTTTTCTATCATGTCTGATGTAGGAACTCCTCTTAATTTGGTCAGTACAGCTTATGACCACATTAACTTTAAGATAGAGGTTTTGTGGTAGGAAAGAACCCCTCTAGAGAAGTATTACCTAACATGCTTATTGAAAATGATAAGGCCTTAGCTGGCAATTCATTCGAGAAGTTAGGAGATAGCTGACACTCAGACTCAGGGGAACCCCCAGTAAAAGTGTTAGACGGTGCCCTTCCTAATCTGCCACTTAGCAGACCACCTAGCAATGCTGGTAGCACTAGAAGCTCCAATCAAAGAATCCAAGATGGCGGCCGGATTTCCCGGCTGATCGCCACTACCGCTCTAGCCCATCTCCAGATCACACGCGGCTCCCATTCACCCGCGAAAGCCACAGATGCCGCGGACGCTGTGCGCCTGCAGCATGGACCGCTGCGGGCGCTTCACGGCTTTCTGGCGGCCCCTGCTAGGATCGGGCCGCATCGGCAAGCACCGGAGGGCCCCGCAAGAAGATGCGAGCGCGGCGCTCGCCCTAGACCCGCGCTCCTGTTCCTCTCGACCGAGCGCGACCCCCGCCGTTTCTTGGCAACATTGGCTGGATTGTGGGGTGTGTGGGATGACACGATGGCGCCGAAGTTAAGCATGACCTCTCGCTCCTTACGGGCATGGCAGAACCAAGATCCAGGAGGAACCAGAAAGGACAAAAAGCTACCGGTCACCGGATTGAAGGAGCATAGCAATCCTCAAGTGAAAGGGGGCCTGCATAAAACAACCGACATGGAAAAAGACACCAGGTACTCTGTTCCAACAATGTTTACTAGCGTGATGCGGCTTAAGCAAAGGTCCACGGAAAAGGCAGTATGTGATTCGCAATCTAACATGCCAGGAGTCAATGATGAGCAGGCACCTGTTGCATCTACATTTCTTGAAGTACTCACTCCTATATGCAATGCAGGGGGGAGGGAGCCACCCAGTCGAGAGACTGATAGTACAAGTCCAGGAAAGAGCGGGGAGGTGGTGCCCCCCCCCCAATGGGGTGTGAGAAATTATCTGAGCAGGAACTCAAAGATTTAAATCAGGGGCCTCAGGAATCTAATCCAGAGTAATGTGAAAAACAACCTTGTACGTTAAGCTGCAAGTTAAACTCGCAACAAGCTGAGGGTATGGCCAAGTCCCCAACGACATATGAGACTACCCCCCCAGCTCCAGCCCAGAGGGGGAAAGAGGCGAAACCAGTAGACATTGATCAGGGGCCATTAGATACAGCAGAAAACTGTTTTGCTCTCTCTGATCAATCTAGAGACTCAGACTTAGATGAAAAAATCCCTTTAACAGACTCAGATATTGAGAGTAGCTCTGCAGCAAGTATCTGGGTATCCAATTACTCAACATGTAGAAGAAAATCAGTCGAGCAAACTGATGTTAGGAGTAGTTCAGGGGCCAAGTTTAGGAGAGACCCGCTTAAGCCTCAAGAGGAGGATGGTGAAATGCAGTGGGACTATAGGACCACCCAACAGGCCTTTTCGAAAAGTGATTCGGCCTGCAGTACTCTAGTGCCCCCTTCCATGGGTGGCCCTGCGGAGCCTCCCTCGTTGGATCTTATCTACAGGACAATGGTTCAGAATCATGAACAGGCACAGAGGGAGAGCAGGAAAATGAAAGCAGCAAACAGACAGTTACAATTATCCATTAAAAAAAGTGGGCAAATCTTGCCAGGACATTGGTGCACGCATCGCCACCATGGAGACTCGAACTGAGGAGCTGGAAATCGAAGTTAAAGCAGCAACAGCACAGACGACGACACAAGGACAAGGACAGCAGATCTCGGATATTCAATGGAAACTGGAAGATGCGGAAAACCGCCAGCGGCGGAATAACTTGAGGATTTTGAGGGGCAGGATACTAGGGCCTACATAGCTTTACTTTTTAAGAAAGCATTTCCAGACCTGATTGGGTGGGATTGGGAAAAGGAGATTCAGAGAGCACACCGTTTTCCATTAATGAGGAAAAAGCAAGCCTTGACCTCTGCCGGTAGAGACCAGAGCTATCCACGGGCTATTATAGTGTATTTTGGTAATTTTTTGAGACAGGCTGTGTTTGAAAAAGCTTGCCCCAATTCAAAGGTGATGGTGGAAGGTGTATCATTCTTCAGTAGGCCAGACTTTGCACATGCCACTGTAGAGAGACGGTGGCGACTCAGGCAGATGATTGCTCAATTCCAAGAGTTGGGGGCGGAAGCTTACTTGTTAAGCCCTGCACGTTTAAAAGTTGTCTATAAAACAACTATAAGATTTTTTCTCTCAGAAATTAAGGCAGGGGAATATGTACAGCAACTGAAAACTGGTCAAGTGCAGGGGGTACGGGAGAAGGGGGGTAGGGTTTGCCGTAAATAGCCGGTTATATGTAAATGTATGTAAATGTATGTGACACTGATTGGGGGTAGGGAAACTCCCACCGCACTCCGCTCTCTACTCTCCCATTTTTTTTCTTTCTTTTCATGTATCTCTTTTTGGCCTTTTTTTTTTTCTTTTTGGTCAAGGGTTTCGATCGGGAGGGTGAAGAAGAGGGGCCGCGGGTAAGGATTGGTAATAGATGTGTGGTTTCTTTACGTATGGGTGGGCTAACGGGTGCGGGACTGGCAAAATACCATCTTACAGGCTCAGGAGCCTGGCGATTCCATTTGTAGGGGTAAGGGTTGGGGGGTGGGTTAAAGGAGGGTGGGGGGGTCACAGGGACAAAAAGGATAATAGGACACACAGCAGGGGGAGTGGGGATAGCTCTCATCAGTGGAAAAAGGGACAGGGTGCGAAAGCAGCAAATTTGAATGGGGCATACAGGGGAGCCAGAAGGACCAACATCCATGAAAATAGGACAGTTAAGTGAAATACGTATTGCCACAGTGAATGTTTGTGGGCTCAATAATAACAAAAAACGGCAGCTTGTAGGAGAGGTTTTCAAGTCATGGAATGTCGATATTATTTGTATGCAGGAAACACATATCCCAGTTACACAAAAGCAACTAATGGAGTTTTATGGCTGGAAGCTAGCGGTTTTTACACGACAACACACAACCACTAGAGGGGTCGCGATACTAACTCGGATCAGTACTTTGGTTATACATAAACAATTCGCTGATAAACTCGGCAGGCTGGTTCTGTTGGAATGTTCGGCTAAGGGGCTAAGGTTCACTCTATGTTCTATTTATGGATCCAACACAGATGAGCCAGAGATACTGGATTGCCTTAATTTAGAACTTGCGACCTGGGCAACACCTATCATAATGTGTGGAGATTTCAATATACATTTAGATAATAAAGAACACATTCAGGAACAAACAATCTACCTGGGTAGAAAGAATAAAGTTTTTAGGGCACTTCAATCATTGGCCATTAATCATGGCTTGATCAACGTCTGGCAGCTGTGTTGCCCGCAGGACTCAGGGTTCACCTTTTTCTCTGCCCTGCATAAGAAATTAGTCAGGTTAGACTACTTTTTTGCGACAGCCTTTCTACAAAACCAAATAAGGATCAACAGACTTCCTAGAATCATATCAGACCACAACCCATTGGTTTTGGCTTTAGAGATTGGGAGAAAGGGCCCGCAGCCTAGATCTTGGACATTTGATAGGGCACTATTAGCCGATCCAGGGTATATTAAAAAAATGAAGGAATGGATCCCGGAATTCTTTAAGATAAATCAGGACTCTGCTTCTTGCCAGACAGTTTGGGATACATTCAAAGCTGCTGTCAGAGGAGAAACCCTGAGCTATGGGTTAAGAAAGGAGAAAATCCGTATGGATCAGTTAAAATTAGTTCAGACAATGCTGGTTAAAGCAGAGCAGCAACTAGGGGAAGTGATCCGCAGCGGAGGAGAGATCGCAGACATTCTGTGTGAAGGGAATATCATTAAGGCAGAAGCCACTAAAAATGTTATGGATAAGGATGCTGCAAAATTTTTAGTATATCGTCAGAAATGCTATGAGTATAGCGGGAAAGTGGGCCAACAGCTGGCCCTAAGAATAAGACAAAAGCATGTATTTGGGAATATTAAAAGTTTAGTGAATGAAGAGGGGCGGATGGTACACAATGGTCCAGAGATTATGGAAGTTTTTAGACAATTCTATCAAAAATTATATACCCAGGAAGAACAGCCCCAGGTAGGGATCAATGCTACGGGCAATGAGATATCAGATCAGTTAAGAGAGGAAGATAAGGCAGCTTTAGAAGCACCTATGACATTGGAAGAATTGGAGATAGCAACTCGCACCTTGGCAAGCGGGAAGGCGGCAGGGGGGATTTAATTCCACTGGAATTCTACAAAGTTGTTTTTGTGGCGATATGTAAACAGCTGCTTAATTTATTTATTGAAGTACAAGCAGGGGCTCCTCAACCGGCCTCCTGGGGAGAGGCTAAAATAGTAGTCTTTTTGAAAAAGGACAAGGAACCCACGCAGCCTGGTTCATATCGCCCATTTTCTCTAATTAACAGCGATGCCAAAATTTATGCTAAAATACTTGCCAGTCGCCTGAGTTTGGTAATCTCAGGTTTAGTATCTCCATGGCAGCATGGCTTCATCCCGGGGAAGAGCACGGCAGACCATATAAGACGAGTCATCACGCTACTTGATGTTAGTGCAACAGCCAAGCTTCCCATGGCAGTAATCTTGCTAGACACGGAAAAAGCTTTCGGTCGGGTTCACTGGCCCTTTTTATGGTCTGTCTTCCGTAAAAATAACATCGGTCCCGGGTTTGTTAAAGCAATTCAACAGCTTTACCACAAACCAACGGCTACGATACAAGTTGCCGGGCTAAAGTCTACCTCAATCAGTATCCAGAGAGGTACGCGACAAGGGTGCCCGTGTTCACCACTGCTTTTTGCACTATATATCGACCCCTTGATCAAGAGAATGATCAGGAATGATCGGATCATCCCAGTCTCATTGAAAGGAGGGTGTACTAAGATTTTAGCATATGCAGATGATATGGTTTACCACGGACCCCAGGACTGCTATAATGGAAATAGAGCAGGAAGCCCTGCAGTTTGGAAAAAGATCTGGCTATTTGCTAAATAAAAGTAAATGCCAAATGTTGGTGAACGACTCAATAGATTTTAAGGATGAGCGGGCGCTGGCACAGGTACAATATTTAGGTGTTAAACTCACAATAAACATTGACGAAGTTGTGAAAATAAACATGGGCCCGATTTTAACAAAGACTAGGAAAGATCTTGCTCGCATTAACAATCTACATTTGTCACTTATGGGACGTTGCAACGTGATAAAAATGGTTTTTCTACCCAAAATACTTTATCTCTTTAGAACAATCCCCCTAGAGATTGGGCAAGACTGGTTTAAACTAATAGAGGGATTGGTTAATAGTTTCATTTGGTCCTATACAAAGCTGCGCCGGGCTTTCCACTATATGACTCTTCCTAGAGAGAAAGGGGGGTGGGCACCTCCCAACTTTAAACTTTATTATCTGGCAGCAGTGCTTCAGTATGCACAGACACTTTATGTCACAGATAGATCCGGGCAAGATGCTCTCCCTTCGATATATACCCTGATTTTGGGCAAAGAAGCAGATGCAGTCCTTCTGCGGATTCTGGAACCCAGCTACAACAAAAAGGTTAAAGTTAAGGTAATCTATGCTGCATTTAAGGCATGGACCCAGGTTAAGCAAAAGATAGGTATAGGACGAATCTGCTACTACACTCCCTTGTGGACTACTCCCACGTTTCCGGCGATATTTAAAGACCACTATTGTTTGACGTGGAGTAACCGGGGTATTCATAAAGTCGGGGACCTCTTTCATTCTGGTAGCCACTTCAAATCATTTGAGGAACTGAGTGTGGAATTTGCGCTGGAAAAAACTGACTTTTTTAAATTTTTACAGATTAGAGCTTTTCTACTAACTAATATGACCCAAGGTTGGCACATAGACAAGATTAAACTAATGGAAGTTTCACGACACCCCACTAGCTGCGGCATTAAAAACCTGTATCCGCTGCTTTTAAATGCTATATTGGACGACCGGGTTTTACTTGTTAAAAAATGGGAAGGACGGGTTGGAGCTAAAGAGATAGAGGTTTGCGAATCTATGGAAATGGCACAGACTGTTTTATTGTCTGCGAGCCCGCAAGCTCAACATTTTATGGTATTGTATAATCTATATTATACACCTGCTAAGACTGCGAGCTGGGGTAAAACGATGGGAATCATGTGTCCACGATGTGGTTGCCTGAATGCAGATTTCTGTCATATGTTTTTTCAATGTGTAAAACTGGAAAGTCTGATTACCGGGATATCCGATATATTGAAGAAAATCTTGAAACAGACTATCTATCTGACACCTCAAATGGTTTTGCTGGGAGTTGATCATGCAGTCTGTAATAGTCGAGATAGATATTTCCTGTTCATAGCAATGTCGGTATTTCGCAGCTGCATAGCATCTCTGTGGCGTGATGTAGATCCCCGACGATTTAATCAATGGTTTTTACGACTCTTATCTATGTATCACTTGGAGAATAGCCTGTATGAACTAAAAGGAGCAGCGGCCGGTAAAAGACTCACTAGAGTTTGGGCACCCTTTTCTGCATGGCTCTCGGGGCCTCGAGAATATGTTAATTAAATAAGTAATTTTATATGAGATCTTTAAAATCAGAAACTATGACTATTGATTTAGAACAGAATATATGTTTCCCCTGTATGACAACATTGATGTACTTACGACTTCTTTTCATTTTTGCTTCTCTTCTTTTATGTTGCAAATGTGGAACCCGCTGTGTGTCCTAATAAAAAAAAAAAGAAAAAAAAAAGAAGCTCCAATCACAGTAGGAATGTTTTTGTGCCTGGATGCCAGGTTGTTAGGGTGCCAACTGTTAGGGACATTTCTCCCTCTGCTCACTCAAATCTTTCTTCTGTGTCAAAACATTGCCAACCCACCCACCCCGATGACAAGATGTTAGAAAGGGAACTCAATAAGTTGAGAGTGGAAGAGACCAGGCTGAAGCTTAAACAGCAACACCTGGCTCTAGACAGGGAATCCCTAGACTTAAAAAAGAGAGACAGAGGTTGGGGTTTGGACCCCATGGTGCCAGCAGCAGTATTCCAGATAACAATCCTGTAAGAGAACATGATTCTAGGAATCTGCATTGGATAGTTCCCCCTTACAAGGAGGGGGATGACATTAACAAGTGGTTTGCTACACTTGAGAGGGCCTCTATGGTACATGGGCTCCCTCAAAGGCAGTGGGCTGCTATCCTATGGCCATCTTTCAGTGGAAAGGGTAGGGATAGGCTCCTTACTGTTAAGGAAAGCGATGCCAATAATTTTACAGTTTGAAGAATGCACTCTTGGATGGATTTGGCTTAACCACTGAACAATAGAGGATTAAGTTCAGAGAAACCAGAAAAGAGTCCTCACAAGACTGGGTAGACTTTGTTGACTATTCAGTGAAGGCCTTGGAGGGGTGGTTACATGGCAGTAAAGTTTCTGACTATGAAAGCCTGTACAATCTAATCTTGAGAGAGCATATTCTGAATAACTGTGTGTCTGATTTGTTACACCAATATCTAGTGGACTCAGATCTGACCTCTCCCCAAGAATTGGGAAAGAAGGCAGACAAATGGGTCAGAACAAGAATGAACAGAAAAGTTCATACAAGGGGTGACAAGGATGGCAAGAAGAAAGATGGTAAGTCTTCAGACAAGGGTGGGTACAAATCTAAAAATGAGTCTTCATCAGGCCCACAAAAACAATATGAGGGTAGTTAGGGTGAGAGCAGCCGCACTTCCGTTGAGTAACAACACAAGTAAATAAGAGAATCAGTGAAAATTAGACATTGGTGCTCGATGGGTCGGGTGCCTAACTCCCCTAATAGGCACAGAAATGCGTAACAGGTACACAATGGAAATAACAGCAGAATGACCCCGGCACACAGAATAGGTATAGTCACAATTCAAAATGTAGGACAAGTGTCCCTGGTGTTCAGGTTCCGGACGTGGGTAATAAATCTGAAGAGTCCTCAGTTGGTGATGCAAGAGTCTTTATTTGTAGGCCCAATTTGCCACAGATATACGTAGTCATCCAAGAACAGCCAACACGTGTTTCGTCACACAAGTGACTTTTTCAAGGCTGTAAAACAGTAAATGGTGTACACGATATGTGGGAGTAAACAAGGGTAAGTAGGCTTGGTCTAAGTCCAAAGGGACAGGTGCCCGTGTAATACTTAACCCATGTGAGTGTGTATACACATTCATACTCGTGACGTCAAATTGGATAGGCATGGCAAACAGTAGTGAAAATTGTGAACAGAAATCCCATGTGTAAAGGAAAGGGCAATTAGGAGGAGGAGAAGAGTTAGGAAGAAGAGAGCAACTCATTAATCGAAGCCGTGTGTTGGATTGTGATAATGAACACCAAATAATATCCCCAAGAGAAGTGATTCCTAGGTAAAGCCAAGATGGTGAAGTAATAGGAGAAAGGGGGTAAGTGCATACGAGAGTTGGGTACTGTCAAAGCCCAGCTCACCTGAGTTCTTGTTCAGTTCTGATGGAGGTTGAAGACAATCCGACCCCACCCTGAAACTGCTTGTTCCAGCACACTAGTTTTTAAAACAGTGCACTAAGAACAGAAGCTCAAGGGAAGGGGGGAAGTGGATAAAATAAAAAAAAGAGAGACAACACCGTTCTTGCGTTTCCACTGTTGAAGTGCTGAACAAATCTGCGGCCCTTTCTGACTTCTGTAGAAACTGGTGCCTAATGTAACATAAACAAAGAACAGATAAGTGCAACCTATTCCTAAATGGGTTCCTGACCATCCCTTTATTTATTAGAAATTCTCTTCTAAAAGTACCTCTTGGATCCTGGTCTCTAGTTTCCAGGTTTGGAATGTGTTACTGCTCTGGGATGTGTTTTCTATTACTGTAAAGCTTCTAAAACATTAAACAAATACCGTTATCAGAATTACCAATATCAAACATTCATCATAATATAACTAAAGCCTAAATTCCCAATAGCAGACTCACTTTTCGCATATTTCCAGAATCTTTTATAAAACAAATACTGTACTTTTACATCAAAATACAGCATGTAATTTGTGCAAGTCCTTGATTTACTGTTTGCCTTGCTGTCAATGGTTTCCACTGTTCGATTCCCAAAAGTTCCATGAAAAAAAACAATGTCCGCTTCACAAAGTCCTGCAAAATACTCCTGCAACAAAGAGCCTGAATCACAATGCTCGTGGAAGGCACTTCGCCTCAAACTGTCTATACATGAATCCAGAAATTGCCGTCAAAGCTCCCTCAGGTAATAAAAAGTTTTGCACTTACTTGTTGCTGGCAAGAGATACTGATCAGTCTAACCTTGTCTTCTTTCTCTTTTGCAGGTTACTCATAGGAGAGAGGCTGAGGCAAGGAGGAACCGGAAACCAGAAGAAGGAAGAGCCAGCAGCTGCGCCCATTGAAGTCAAAGAAAGTCTGTAAAGAGCAGGAGTGCCAGCGCTGAGGGATCTGTTCTCAGGTAAGCGGGAGGTAGACGAGCACAAGCACTGGGTGAGGCTCGGGGGATACCTTTTATAGACAGGGCTGGGTGTGGTTCGAAGAGCTGGGTGTGGTTTGAAGGGCTGGGTGTGGTCCTCACATGCTGCACATGTTCTTGGAAGGTGTGCAGAGCTGGGTGTGGTTTGAAGAGCTGGGTGTGGTCCTCACATGCTGCACATGTTCTTGAAAGGTGTGCAGAGTTTCAGTTATTATGCAAATGAGTTGGATTAACACATGGCCTAGGGAGGAGTGTTTTAAAGAAGCCTTGGTAAAAGCAAGGCCCAATGTGTAAACAAAACAGCACATTAAACAACATACACAGAAGCCTGGGGGGGGGGAAGGTGAGATAACAAGAAAGGCTTTCAATAGTAAGTTTGAAAGGGAGCTATTACAGAACCCACTAGTGCAGTGAGAGGGGACATGCTCTTTGCTGTGTACAAACCCTAACAGTTGCCCCCCTCAAAGGCCCTCCTACAGGACGGGGTTTTCCTGGATTTTTTAAATAAAACCGTCTAATCAGCTGTGGGGCATGTACATATGATGCTGGTTCCCATGAATTCTCAGATTCATCATATCCTTTCCATTCTACTAAATAAAACAGACGTCCACTAATTCTTTTTGAGTCTTTTATGCTTTTCACTTCATATTCCAGATTTCCCTTAATTGGTATGGGTGGAGGTGGTGGTTCAGGTCGGGTTTTTGAGTTGTACGGCTTAAGCAAGGACACATGGAATGTAGTATGTACTGGATATTCTTTTGGTAAATCTAATTTTACTGTTACCGGGTTTACTATGGCAGTTATACTAAAGGGTCCAATGAAACGTGGTTGCAGCTTTCGGGATCCCTCTATGTTTAGGTTTTTTGTGGAGAGCCATACCTTGTCACCAATTTTATACATTGGGGCCTCAGACCTGTGTTTGTCTGCTTGTCTTTTCATGCTTTCCTTGTACTTTAATAAATGTTTCCTGGCTTTGTCTTGTATGTCACCTAACCTCGTTAGTCTATCCGTTACTGTAGGCAACAGGGAATCTTCTAACAAAATGGGTATAGCTCTTGGATGATACCCCTGCAAGAAATAGAATGGTGAGCAAAGTAGAGCTGAATGCTCAGTATTATTATAAACAAACTCTGCTACAGGAAGAGCTTCCAACCATTCACTAGAATAATCAGCCAATAAACAACGTAGCGTTTGAAGTAAGGTTTGGTTCAGTCGTTCAGTCTGTCCATCTGTCTCTGGGTGGAAAGCAGTGGATAAGGCCACATCTATTTTCAGTTTTTCACATAATTTTTTCCAAAATCTGGAGTTGAACTGGCTCCCTCGGTCTGACACCACTTTGCTTGGCAAACCATGTAAACACACAATTTCCCTTATAAAAATATCGGCAAATTTCTTCCGCCATGGGTAATTTCCGTAATGGTACAAAATGTGCCATTTTAGATAAAAAATCCACTATAACCAACACTGTTGTGAAGGATTTTACAGGTGGTAAACCTACAATAAAGTCTACGCTCACAGTGTGCCAAGGTTGTTTGGGTGTTGGCATTGGTATTAACAAGCCGTCAGGAGCCTTATGAGAAGATTTATGTCTTGCACAAATTGGACAGGTAGTGACAAATTGCTTAATGTCCTTTCTTATAGTGTCCCACCAAAAGTGTTTTTGCACATTTCCAGGGTTTTTACCCAACCAGGATGACCTGCCAACGGTGAGGCGTGATGCCAAATTATCACCTGTGTTTGTAATTCAGAGGTGGGCACTAACAGCATGTTGTCGTGATACAATAAACCTCGTTGTATTGTGTTATGGGAATCCTTTAACCAATCCTGAGGTGCTATTTGCATGTGTGCATTATATAGATCTGTGATGAAATCCTTCTGTTGTACTGGTGCCAACAACTTTTGGGGAGGAATAATGGGTTCTCCTATTTTATCTTGTTTCATGTCTGAGGTATGTCCGTATCTAGATAACACATCAGATTGAATTTGTTGTGCACCTGGTCTATAGGTTATAACAAAGTCAAATGTGCTAAAAAAAATTAACCAGCGCATCTGACGTGGTGTTAGTGCTTTAAGTGATCCAAAAAACTGTAGGTTCTTATGGTCAGAAAAGATTGTAACTGGGTACTTGGCTCCCATTAAATGGTGCCTCCATTCTGAAAATGCTACTTTGATAGCTAGTAGTTCCCTTTCAGCCACAGTGTAATTTTGTTCAGCTGGCAATAACTTTTTGGAATAGAAGGCTATAGGATGTAACTGGCCATCTACTGCATCTCGTTGAGAGAGAACTCCTCCTAAAGCTACTTGTGAAGCATCCGCTTCAACAAAAAAGGGCAAGTCAGGATCAGGATGTTTCAGAATTGGGGCTGAAGTGAACTTTTGTTTTAGGAGTTGAAAGGCGTGTGCCGCCTCATCAGTCCAAAGAAATCGTTGCTCTTTCCGCAACAAGGTAGTTATTGGGGCCGCAATGTCTGCAAAATGTGCAATAAACCTCCTATAAAAATTGGCGAAACCCAGAAATTTCTGAATATCTTTTACAGAGGATGGTTCTGGCCAATCAGCAATAGCACTGATTTTCTTTACATCCATAGTTATTCCTTGAGGTGACAGGCAGTATCCTAAAAAGTCCACCTTGTTGACATTAAAAGTACACTTTTCTAACTTAGCAAAAAGATGATTTTCTTTTAACTTTGATAATACTGCACGAACATGTTGGGTATGTTCTTCTGAGTTCTTAGAGTAAATGAGGATGTCGTCTATGTATACTATGACACAAACGTCCAGGAATTCGTGTAGGACCTCATTTATAAAGAACTGAAAGGCCGCAGGGGCATTACATAACCCAAAGGGCATTACTGTGTACTCAAATAAACCAAACTTTGTCTTGAAAGCTGTCTTCCACTCATCCCCCTCTTTTACTCGGACCAGGTGGTAAGCTCCCCGCAGATCTAGTTTAGTGTATACAGTAGAATGTCTTAATTGATCCAACAACACAGGTATTAGAGGAAGAGGATATTTATTCTTTATTGTAGCCTTATTTAGTCCTCTATAATCGATACACGCGCGCAGGGATTTATCCGGCTTCGGGATAAAAAAGAGTGGAGATGACACTGGAGATGTGGAATGACGGATGAACCCAGACTGTAGTAGGTCATCTAGGTAGGTTCTTAAGTATTTGGTTTCTTCGTCAGTCAAAGCATATACTCTGTTATTAGGTAAAGGGGCCCCTGGGATAAGATCTATACGGCAGTCATAAGACCGATGTGGGGGCAGCACACTAGCCTTTACTGGATCAAAGACTTCTTTAAAGTCAGAATATTCAGGAGGGAGACTTGGTTCATCTTGTGTAACACTAGCACAGTGTAATACTGTGCTCTCTTCTGTACCTGCTTCTTGATAGCAATTGGTTCTACAGAAAGAGGAATCCAAAATAACAGTTCTATTCACCCAATCAATTTTTGGGTTATGAGTTGTTAACCAGGGTACCCCGAGAATCAAACCAAAATAAGGAGTATCTATCAGATCAAAGCTAATCACCTCTGTGTGCCCGTTCTGACAGACCATAACAAGTGGACTTGTTTGTTTTGTGATTAATCCAGAGGTCAATTCTGACCCATCCACTGCACATACTGCTTCTGGACAAGGCTTTAGGCACATAGGAAGTCCTAAGATTTCAGCTAACTTATTATCCACAAAATTTCCTGTCGCGCCTGAGTCCAGTAGGACAGGGAGAGAATGCCTCACTTGGGTAGTAACAATTAAAACGACCTGAATTCTGAAATGTCTAGGTATGTGCGGTACCCTGAAGGCTGCAGCATTAGAGGTTTGATTAAGATGTTTTCTCGAACAAGTAACCTCTCCCCTTGTCGAGCTTAATCGTTTCCCGATTCAGTTGAGGAGTTGGAGGAAACAGCACCCTTTCGTGGAGTTTTAGGCTTTGCTGGACATTCTCTGGCAAAGTGACCTGCCCTGCCACAATATAAACATAATTGAAATTTTCTCCTTCTTTCTTTTTCCTCTGATGTGAGTGGACCTCTGAGTGTCCCTATTTGCATAGGCTCTGGTTCAGGGAGTTTATTATCTGTGTCTTTCTTCTCGTGTCTAATAAAAGTTAACCGTGATTCCAGTTTGTATTTATCTCTCTTTCTTTCTCCTAGTCCATGTTCTAATTTCACAACTAAATCTACAAAGTCCGAATAGTCTTTTGGCAAATCAACGATATGAGCCAGCGCGTCTTTTAACTCGTCTCTCAAACCTTTATAAAAAAGGGAGACACGCTTTTCTTCTGGCCACTGTGTCTCAGTGAGTAAACGATTAAAACTAGTGAGATAGGTCAATAAATCCTTGTTACCTTGTTTAAGATTTAAAAGCTCATTATCACTTGCCTGCATGAAAGTGTGTTTTGCAAAAAGGCTGGTCATGGTACGTTTAAATTGATTCCAATTATGGAGGATGGGATCATCTCTATCCACGAAAGGAATTGACCAATTGGCTGCTGTGCCACCCAAATAAGACAAGACGAATGCCACTTTCGTATCATCAGTAGGGAACTGTTGTGGCTTACAAATGAAGTGTAATTGACATTGATTGATAAAAACATGGAATTTGTTTCTATCTCCATCAAAACGTTCAGGTGCTGCTAAGGGCACAACATTAGGAACATTAACAGTAACCTCAACTGGGGAAGGCAAAGTTGTATGTTTTGATGGCGCCCCTGTCTCTGAGGAGGTTTTAAACAAAGGCGTAGAAGCTGTGTTCCACTGAGATCCCCTAAATTTATACCTGCTTAAATCCTGTTTTAAAGAGGTATTCTCCATCTTTAATCTCTCTATTTCCTCTTGCATATGTTGCAAGATGCCAGACACTGATTCATTATGAACCAAGTCCTCATTTAGGGCCTGCGCCATATCCGTGACGTCAATGCCCTCTATTTCTTCCCCGGTATTCATCGTCCACCAGAACTGAAATGTTTTAAGGCTTGTGCTTCTGTCAAAGCCCAGCTCACCTGAGTTCTTGTTCAGTTCTGATGGAGGTTGAAGACAATCCGGCCCCACCCTGAAACTGCTTGTTCCAGCACACTAGTTTTTAAAACAGTGCACTATGAACAGAAGCTCAAGGGAAGGGGGGAAGTGGATAAAATAAAAAAAAGAGAGACAACACCGTTCTTGCGTTTCCACTGTTGAAGTGCTGCACAAATCTGCGGCCCTTTCTGACTTCTGTAGAAACTGGTGCCTAATGAAACATAAACAAAGAACAGATAAGTGCAACCTATTCCTAAATGGGTTCCTGACCATCCCTTTATTTATTAGAAATTCTCTTCTAAAAGTACCTCTTGGATCCTGGTCTCTAGTTTCCAGGTTTGGAATGTGTTACTGCTCTGGGATGTGTTTTCTATTACTGTAAAGCTTCTAAAACATTAAACAAATACCGTTATCAGAATTACCAATATCAAACATTCATCATAATATAACTAAAGCCTAAATTCCCAATAGCAGACTCACTTTTCGCATATTTCCAGAATCTTTTATAAAACAAATACTGTACTTTTACATCAAAATACAGCATGTAATTTGTGCAAGTCCTTGATTTACTGTTTGCCTTGCTGTCAATGGTTTCCACTGTTCGATTCCCAAAAGTTCCATGAAAAAAAACAATGTCCGCTTCACAAAGTCCTGCAAAATACTCCTGCAACAAAGAGCCTGAATCACAATGCTCGTGGAAGGCACTTCGCCTCAAACTGTCTATACATGAATCCAGAAATTGCCGTCAAAGCTCCCTCAGGTAATAAAAAGTTTTGCACTTACTTGTTGCTGGCAAGAGATACTGATCAGTCTAACCTTGTCTTCTTTCTCTTTTGCAGGTTACTCGTAGGAGAGAGGCTGAGGCAAGGAGGAACCGGAAACCAGAAGAAGGAAGAGCCAGCAGCTGCGCCCATTGAAGTCAAAGAAAGTCTGTAAAGAGCAGGAGTGCCAGCGCCGAGGGATCTGTTCTCAGGTAAGCGGGAGGTAGACGAGCACAAGCACTGGGTGAGGCTCGGGGGATGCCTTTTATAGACAGGGCTGGGTGTGGTTCGAAGAGCTGGGTGTGGTTTGAAGGGCTGGGTGTGGTCCTCACATGCTGCACATGTTCTTGGAAGGTGTGCAGAGCTGGGTGTGGTTTGAAGAGCTGGGTGTGGTCCTCACATGCTGCACATGTTCTTGAAAGGTGTGCAGAGTTTCAGTTATTATGCAAATGAGTTGGATTAACACATGGCCTAGGGAGGAGTGTTTTAAAGAAGCCTTGGTAAAAGCAAGGCCCAATGTGTAAACAAAACAGCACATTAACCCCTTCTGTGCCCAGGACGTAATGGTTACGTCCTGAGGCACAGTGCTGCTGTGCCCAGGACGTAACCATTACGTCCTGTGCACAGAGCCCAGAGGGAGCGCTCTCGCTCCCTCTGTGGGGTTACCCCCCACCCCCCCAAGTCAGGGATGGAAGGGGAAGCCCTTCCCCTCCCACCCCCGATCCCCCCCAAACCCCCCTGTGACGTCAGCGCGCAAGCGCGCGCTGATTAGTCACAGGGTCTCCCCCATCGCGCTGGAAGCAGAGCTTCCAGTGCGATTGAAAAAGAAATGCTTTTGCATTTCTTTTTCAATCCCATGGGGGAGGCCCCGAGAGGTTTCAAAGGGAAGGAAATGTATTTCCTTCCCTTTGAAGTCTCTCACAGGTTTCAATAGCCGGATTGCTTGCAATCCGGCTTTTGAAACCCCACTAGACACCAGGGATTTTTTTTTTTTTCAGTGAAATTGGCAAAAGGGAGCGACCCCTTGGGCAAGGGTCGCTCCCGGGGGGGCATTTTTTTAGGAAGGCCTTTTCTGCCCCCCCTGGGGGCAGATTGGCCTATTATTAGGCCGATCTGCCCCCGGGGGGGGCAGAAACCTCTAGGCACCAGGGACCTTATTTTTTTATTTTATTTTTT
Source organism: Pleurodeles waltl (assembly GCF_031143425.1). Lineage (NCBI taxonomy): Eukaryota > Metazoa > Chordata > Amphibia > Caudata > Salamandridae > Pleurodeles > Pleurodeles waltl. Next base: position 237,462 of record NC_090438.1, read on the forward strand.
TGTGATGATTTCTTTTTTTTTTAGGTGGGGAGCGATCCCTTTGGCAAGGGTCGCTCCCCTACGGGGGAATATATATTTAGGCCATTTCTGCCCCCTTGGGGGCAGATTGGCCTATTTTGATGAGGCCAATCTGCCCTCAAGGGGGGCAGAAACCATTAGACACCAGGGAGTTTGTTTTTGCACGCGAATTTCACGCAACGGGAGCGACCCCTTTGGCAAGGGTCGCTCCCAGGGGGGGCATTTTTTTGGGAAGGCCTTTTCTGCCCCCCCGGGGACAGATTGGCCTATTATTAGGCCGATCTGCCCCCGGGGGGGGGCAGAAACCTCTTGGCACCAGGGATCTTTTTTTTTTTTTTTCTTTTTGTTATGTTTTCTTTTTTTTTAGGTGGGGAGCGACCCCTTAGGCAAGGGTCGCTCCCATAGGGGGCAAATTATATTTAGGCCATTTCTGCCCCCGTTGGGGGCAGATTGGCCTATTTTGATGAGGCCAATCTGCCCCCAGGGGGGGCAGAAACCATTAGACACCAGGGAGTTTTTTTTTTGCGTGAATTTCACGCAAGGGGAGCGACCCTTTAGGCAAGGGTCGCTCCCTGGGGGGGGGATTATTTTAGGCCATTTCTGCCCCCCAGGGGGGGTAGATCAGCCTATTTTGATTCGGCTGATCTGCCTCCAAGGGGGGCAGAAACCACTAGGCACCAGGGATTTTTTTGTTTTTCTGTTTTACAGATGGGGATCGACCCCCTTGGACAAGGGTCGCTCCCCTGGAGGGGCAAAATGTATTTAGGCCATTTCTGCCCGCTTTGGGGGCAGATCGGCCGATTTTAGGTCAATCTGCCCCCAAGGGGGGCAGAAACCACTAGGCACCAGGGATCTTTTTTTTGCGCCGTCACACAAGGGGAGCGACCTTGTAGTCAAGGGTCGCTCCCCGGGGGGGTGGGGGGTGGGGAGGGCAAATTATTTTAGGCCATCTCTGCCACCCCTGGGGGCAGATCGCCCTATTGGCATTAGGCCGATCTACCCCCAGGGGGGGCAGAAACCTCTAGGCGCCAGGGCAATTTTTTTTTTTGTGTTTTTTTTGTGGTTTTTTTTTTTGTTTTGAGATGGGCAGCGACCCATCAGGCAAGGGTCGCTCCCCTGGGGGGCAAATTGTATTTAGACCATTTCTGCCCCCCTTGGGGGCAGATTGGTCGATTTTAGGTCAATCTGCCCCAAGGGGGCAGAAACCACTAGGCACCGGGGATTTGTTTTTTGGCCCCAATGTCACGCAGGGGGAGCGACCCCGTAGGCAAGGGTCGCTCCGGAGGGGGGAACGGGGGGGGTGTTCGGAGGGCAAATTTATTTTAGGCCCTTTCTGCCCCCCCTGGGTGCAGATCGGCCTATTATTAGGCCGATCTGCCCCCAGGGGGGGCAGAAACCTCTTGTTCTAGGGCAAAAAAATTTTAAGTGTTTTTTTTTTAGTTTGTTTGTTTTTTTAGAGATGGGGAGCGACCCATCAGACAAGGGTCGCTCCCCTGGGGGGCAAACTGTGTTTAGACCATTTCTGCCCCCCTTGGGGGCAGATTGGTCGATTTTAGGTCAATCTGCCCCAAGGGGGCAGAAACCACTAAGCACCGGGGATTTGTTTTTTGGCCCCAATGTCACGCAGGGGGAGCGACCCCGTAGGCAAGGGTCGCTCCGGGGGGGGGGGGGGGGAACGGGGGGGGGTGTTCGGGGGGCAAATTTATTTTAGGCCATTTCTGCCCCCCCTGGGGGCAGATTGGTCGATTTTAGGTCAATCTGCAACCACTAGGCACCAGGGGGTTTGTTTTTTGGCGCCAATGTCACGCAGAGGAAGCGACCCAGTAGGCAAGGGTCGCTCGGAGGTGGGGGGGTGGGGGGGTTTGGGGGGGCAAATTTATTTTAGGCCATTTAGGCCCAAGGGGGCAGAAACCACTAGGCACCGGGAATTTGTTTTTTGGTGCCAATGTCACGCAGGGGTAGCGACCCCGTAGGCAAGGGTCGCACCTGGGCAGGGGTGGTTTGGGGGGGTGGGGGGTAAAAAAATTTTTAGGGCATTTCCCCCCCCCTGGGGCCGGCTGAGCTAGAGGCCAAAATCCACATGTAGGCACTTTGCAAAAAACACCTCTGTTTTCTGTGAAAAAATATGTTGTGTCCACGTTGTGTTTTGGGCCATTTCCTTTCGTGGGCGCTAGGCCTACCCACACAAGTGAGGTACCATTTTTATGGAGAGACTTAGGGGAACGCTGGGTGGAAGGAAATTTGTGGCTCCTCTCAGATTCCAGAACTTTCTGTCACCGAAATGAGAGGAAAAAGTGTTTTTTGGCCAGATTTTGATGTTTGCAAAGGATTCTGGGTAACAGAACCTGGTCAGAGCCCCGCAAATCACCCCATCTTGGATTCCCCTAGGTCTCTAGTTTTCAAAAATGTGCTGGTTTGCTAGGCTTCCCCAGGTGCCGGCTGAGCTAGAGGCCAAAATCCACACGTAGGCACTGTTTTCTATGAAAAAATGTGATGTGTCCACGTTGTGTTTTGGGCCATTTCCTGTCGCGAGCGCTAGGCCTACCCACACAAGTGAAGTATCATTTTTATCGGGAGACGTGGGGGAACGCTGGGTGGAAGGAAATTTGTGGCTCCTCTCAGATTCCAGAACTTTCTGCCACAGAAATGTGAGGAAGATGTGTTTTTTTAGCCAAATTTTGAGGTATGCAAAGGATTCTGGGTAACAGAACCTGGTCCGAGCCACACAAATCACCCCATCTTGGATTCCCCTAGGTCTCTAGTTTTCAGAAATGCACAGGTTTGGTAGGTTTCCCTAGGTGGCGGCTGAGCTAGAGGCCAAAATCTACATGTAGGCACTTTGCTAAAAACAGGTCTATTTTCTGTGATGTGTCCACGTTGCGCTTTGGGGCATTTCCTGTCGCGGGCGCTAGGCCTACCCACACAAGTGAGGTATCATTTTTATCGGGAGACATGGGGGAACGCTGGGTGGAAGGAAATTTGTGGCTCCTCTCAGATTGTAGAACTTTCTGCCACAGAAATGTGGGGAACATGTGTTTTTTTTTAGCCAAATTTTGAGGTTTGCAAAGGATTCTGGGTAACAGAACCTGGTCCGAGCCACACAAGTCACCCCATCTTGGATTCCCCTAGGTCTCTAGTTTTCAGAAATGCACAGGTTTGGTAGGTTTCCCTAGGTGGCGGCTGAGCTACAGGCCAAAATCTACAGGTAGGCACTTTGCAAAAAACACCTCTATTTTCCTTCAAAAATGTGGTTGTGTCCACGTTGCGCTTTGGCGCGTTTCCTGTCGTGGGCGCTAGGCCTACCCACACAAGTGAGGTATCATTTTTATCGGGAGACGTGGGGGAACGCTGGGTGGAAGGAAATTTGTGGCTCCTCTCAGATTCCAGAACTTTCTGCCACAGAAATGTGAGGAACATGTGTTTTTTTAGCCAAATTTTGAGGTTTGCAAAGGATTCTGGGTAACAGAACCTGGTCCCAGCCACACAAGTCACCCCATCTTGGATTCCCCTAGGTCTCTAGTTTTTCGAAATGCACAGGTTTGGTAGGTTTCCCTAGGTGGCGGCTGAGCTACAGGCCAAAATCCACAGGTAGGCACTTTGCTTAAAACAGGTCTGTTTTCTGTGATGTGTCCACGTTGCGCTTTGGGGCGTTTCCTGTCGCGGGCGCTAGGCCTACCCACACAAGTGAGGTATCATTTTTATCAGGAGACGTGGGGGAACGCTGGATGGAAAGAAATTTGTGGCTCCTCTCAGATTCCAGAACTTTCTGCCACAGAAATGTGAGGAACATGTGTTTTTTTAGCCACATTTTGAGGTTTGCAAAGGATTCTGGGTAACAGAACCTGGTCCCAGACACACAAGTCACCCCATCTTGGATTCCCCTAGGTCTCTAGTTTTCAGAAATGCACAGGTTTGGTAGGTTTCCCTAGGTGGCGGCTGAGCTACAGGCCAAAATCTACAGGTAGGCACTTTGCAAAAAACACCTCTGTTTTCCTTCAAAAATTAGGTCGTGTCCACGTTGCGCTTTGGGGCATTTCCTGTCGTGGGCGCTAGGCCTACCCACACAAGTGAGGTATCATTTTTATCGGGAGACGTGGGGGAACGCTGGGTGGAAGGAAATTTGTGGCTCCTCTCAGATTCCAGAACTTTCTGCCACAGAAATGTGAGGAACATGTGTTTTTTTAGCCCAATTTTGAGGTTTGCAAAGGATTCTGGGTAACAGAACCTGGTCCCAGCCACACAAGTCACCCCATCTTGGATTCCCCTAGGTCTCTAGTTTTCAGAAATGCACAGGTTTGGTAGGTTTCCCTAGGTGGCGGCTGAGCTTGGGTTTTCTGATTCAAGTCTGCCTGTTCCTGAAAGCTGGGAAGCTGGTGATTTTATCACCGCAAACCCTTTGTTGATGCCCTTTTCAGGGGAAAAACCACAAGCCTTCTTCTGCAGCCCATTTTTCAATTTTTTTTAAAAAATAACGAAATTTTCACTGTTTTTTGGCTAATTTCTTGGCCTCCTTCTGGGGAACCCACAAAGTCTGGGTACCTCTAGAATCCCTAGGATGTTGGAAAAAAAGGACGCAAATTTGGCGTGGGTAGCTTACGTGAACAAAAAGTTATGAGGGCCTAAGCGTGAACTGCTCCAAATAGCCAAAAAAAGGCTCGGCACAGGAGGGGGAAAAGGCCTGGCAGCGAAGGGGTTAAACAACATACACAGAAGCCTGGGGGGGGGGAAGTTGAGATAACAAGAAAGGCTTTCAATAGTAAGTTTAAAAGGGAGCTATTACAGAACCCACTAGTGCAGTGAGAGGGGACATGCTCTTTGCTGTGTACAAACCCTAACAGGTACGGAGGTAAATAATAATACCTGGGCCAGTTGGCCAGGAAGGTAAGTATTGGGTGGAACCGATGTAAGGAGTTGAATGGTTGGTAGTAGGTAAAAACCGATCCAGTATATGACGGTAAGCAAAAAAGCCTTGATAAGCCTCAGTTGGGGACCCTGTGTGAGTAACAAGGTAAATATAAGGAAAAATGATAGATTATAGTGACTCGCTGCATCAATTAGATAATCCTATGGGAAACCAAGAAAGATAAGGCAGGAAATGCTGGTGAGATAATAATGCGCCATATATGTAGAACAGTTAAACAAGTCCGTTGGTGTCAAAGGGAATCCAACTCGTAAGTAAGGTAAAAGTAAGCAAGATATGAGCAAGGTACGAGCATATGTAGGCATACCAAGATGAGTAAGTCAATGTTGGTAAGAGAGAGTGTCATAGAGGGCATATAAGTAGGCTAAAAAACAAAAAAACGTGAGATTGTGAAGAGTAAAATATAATTATAATAACTGCTGGACGTTTGGGCTAAGGGATTGGATAGTAACCCTGTAAGTAATGAGCCAGAGGTGAAAAGCAATGGGGCCAAGTTAAGTAAAGAAGGGAAGTTGAAAACTGAGAGGGCGCGGTGACCGAAGGGGTAAGTCAGTCGACAGTAACCGGCTGCCCCTAATGTGTGGCCGGAGAGAGAGGTAAGTGTAAACTAGTGGGAATAAGGATTGTAAAACAGTCCGGTAGCGTATAACAGGAGGACATGAAAGCCAGTAATAAACGTCTGTTTAAGAGTCGAGGTGGTACTTGTAAATAGGCAAAGCGCAATGCACTCAGTGAAAACAAAAGGAGAACGTGTGAGTCAAGCGCGACATCCGCCTGGGAGCGGGTCAAAGCTTACCTTGTGGGTTAACAAGCCGGTCGTAATCTGACGGAGAAGCGCGTCTGTGTGTATCGATGTAGCCGCGCTCGTGTAATAAAGTACGTTTAATGGGCAGCGAAAGGGCAAAAGGACTAACTGGGTCGGAAGAGAGTAAAAAGGCGGAATGTGGCAGCCATCTTAGGATGGTTAGGTACAATAGTAAAGTATGGTGAATAAGAATAATAAGTGATGAAAAAAATTTGTGTTGAGAGAAAGAGAAAGAAGAGAAACCCATATTAGCGGACATGCTGGTGCCATAGATGGTTAAGACAAATATTGAACAAGGCAATTTTAATATGTACAAGCTAATGTTGGCATAATCAATTTCAAAGCTGTCCATTAGGGGAATACAATGTAAACGAGTATTGTACGGTCCTGGAAGAGTAGGTCCTAGCACAGAATTAATATGGTGGATAAAACTACAGGCATGAGTTTACATAAACAGAAAGAATAAATGATGAAATAACAAGGTGAGTGGTGCGGAGGCCAAATAGCCCCATTGTGTGACCAAAATCAAATAGGACATAATACTACTCATCCTTAGATGTAACCCGTCTGGTTGTAGCAAGTGAGTATTCCTGCATAGTTAGACATTCGATAAATTTACAGACACAAGAACAAGTATACATTAGTATGTAACGACCCGGGAGCCCCCCGGCCTTGTCACATTTCAAGACAGGAAAAAATGCAATTCGTGATCAGTGTTAAGCCCTTGTTCCACTGCGCGGAGTTTTAATATCCATTTCGCCTCGCATTTTCGTAGATCCTTGGTTTTGTCACCACCTCTGGGTGAGTTGGCAACATGAGCCACTCCATGAAACCTGACCTTGGTGATATCCCTTTCACTGTGTAGAGTATTGAAGTGTACAGCCAGTGGGTACGTGGTGTTAAGGTTTCTAATGGCTCTCACATGCTCCTGTATGCGTTCCTTGAGTGGGCGTATTGTGCTGCCTATGTAAATGAGACCACATACACAGATAACACAGTACACTGTGAATCTCGTATTGCAGTTGATGAAGTCATTGATGTGATAGGTGGTCCTTGTGTTGTAGGCAAAGGATGTGATCTTATTGAGAGCCAGAGGGCACGATATGCAGCACCCACATTTGTAGAAGCCCTTAGGCTTGTCTGGAATCCAGGTAGGGGGGAATGTTTGCGTGTGGGAGGCGAGGAAACTGGGACACAAAATATTCCTAAGTGTGCGTCCTCTGCTGTGTGTCATTGTGGGTGAACCGTTGATATAGTCCTTGAGACATGAGTCTAACAGTAGTAGGTGCCAGTGTTTTTTGAGAAAATGATGTACCTTTTTGCTGGCAGGGCTGTATTGTGTGATGAAGGAAACAGGACGTTTGGTGGAGTCAGTTGTAGGGGACTTTCTGGCCCTTCTGATGAGTAGAGAGTGTTGGTCCTTAGAGGAGATGCGGTTGCTGGCTGTCGAGATGAGTTTGTTTGTGTAACCTCGTGCCCGAAAGCGTTGTTTCAGGTTCTCGAGTTCCTGGTTGAAAATGTCAGTATTGGTACAGTTACGTCTAACCCTAACCATTTCACCATATGGTATTGCTCTGATTTGTGTAAAGGGATGAGCACTCCGTGCGTGTAGAATGGAGTTGCAGGCTGTTGGTTTTCTGTACAGTCTGGATGTTATTTTGTTGTCAGTGATGTATAGCAGAAGGTCCAGGAATTCAATCTGGGCACAGTCAACCTTATGTGTAAATGTAAGGTTAAACTCATTATTGTTAAGGTGGCATATAAGTGAGTTAAGGTCTGACATACTGCCTGTACAGATTACCAGAATGTCGTCGATGTATCTCCCCCAGTATAAAACATGTTGAGTAATGTGTGTCGGGCAGTTGTTCCAAAGATGTACCTTCTCAAATTGGCCCATGTATAGGTTCGCATAAGAGGGTGAGAATTTGGCTCCCATGGCAACTCCCTGGCATTGTCGGTACCAGTTCCCATTATGTATGAAGACATTGGGCCTCATTATGACCCTGGCGGTAGAGAACCGCCAGGGCAAACGGGGGCGGGAGCACCGCCGACAGGCCGGCGGTGCTCCCTTGGGCATTCTGACCGCGGCGCTTTGGCGTAAGAGGGCCCCGCTAGTATTTCGCTGTCTGCGTAGCAGACAGTGAAATACGCGACGGGTGCAGTAGCACCTGTCGCACCTTCCCACTCCGCCGGCTCGATTACGAGCCGGCATCCTTGTGGGAAGGGAGTTTTTCCCTGGGCTGGCGGGCGGTCTTTTGGAGACCGCCCGCCAGCCCAGGGAAAAACTCATAATACCCTCCGCGGTCTTTTGACCGCGGAGCGGTATTATGGAGGGCTGAATTCTGGCGGGCGGCCTCCGCCGCCCGCCAGAATCAGAATGAGGGCTATTGTTTTCCAGTACCATGCGTGTGAGATCGAGGAGCATGAGTGTGTGTTCATATAGCGTGGCATCTCGCACGTTAAGAGTGTCTGAGAGCATCCTGAGACCCATTTCGAGGGGAATAGACGTGTAGAGTGAACTGACGTCAAGGCTAACTAACAGACACTCCTCCGTCCATTCAACATCTTCAAGTTGGCATAGTAGGTCCCTAGTGTCTTGGATGTAGGAGGGAAGGTTGCGTACCAGGGGCTGGAGAAAGGAATCTATATATTCCGAGATCGGTTCCGTTGGAGAGCCGATGCCCGAGATGATGGGTCTACCTGGTGGAAAGCTGGTCATTTTGTGTACCTTGGGTAGAATGTATATGCACGGAGCCCGGGGTGCCGAGAGAAGCAGGTATCTGTATTCAAGGTCAGAGAGTAGACAGAGATTTTTCCAATAGGTCAATTTGTCTGAAATGAGAGTTGAAATGGCAGAGAGGGGGTTGGATCGCATCGGAGTATAGGCTTGTGTATCAGCCAATTGTCTGTCGATTTCCATCAGATAGTCAGATCCATTCATGACTACAACGTTGCCCCCTTTGTCAGCCTCCTTAATCACTAAGTCAGTCTGTTTGGAAAGTCTCTGTAGGGCTAGAACCTCATTGTGGTTAAGGTTGTTATACTGTCTACGTATGTAAGTAGTGGGTTTGTCCTCAAGGTGGAAAAGTTCAGTACTTACTGCTTTATGAAAAACGTCTATGTAGTTGTCAGGAGGTAGTACCGGGACAAAAGTGGATTTGGTTTAAGTCCACTGTTAAGGTCTAAATTGGATGGAATGTCTAGCTGGACCCGTAATGTGTCCAAATCGAGGGGTGATGTGGAGGTATTGTCAAGTGAAAGGATCGTGTGAATGTCCTGGAGATCCCTGATGGATTGGTTACATGCCGGTGTGGGACTGCGGATGCCACTGTAAGGCTGTGGTCTATTGTGAAAAAACTTTTTAAGCTTCAGATTACGTACAAATTTGAATAGATCAATATCTATGTTGGTGTAATTTGGTGTGGAAGTAGGACAGAAACCCAAACCTCTTTTTAGGATGTTTATTTCATGAATGGACAAGTCAACATTAGAAAGGTTCGGTGGGAGGAGCCAAGATGGCGGCCGGGACCGTCGCTTGATACGTGCGCTCCGTTCCCGGCTCCATCAAATCATCCTGATAGGCGCCCCCCGCGGCCCGAAAACGGTGGTCGGGACGGCGGCTTGACAGTGGGCTACCGGGGCGCCCGGCTAGCGTCGCGGGCGTCCCCAGATGCGGGCGCGGTGCTGCGCCCGCGCCGGGTTGGACGTGTGGCGAGGGTGCCGGCGGCGGCGGCCTCGGCCGCGCTCTCGCCGGGCGCGGCCGCCCTCGCTCTCAAATCCTGTTCGGAGCTGGGGAGACCGAGCGGGCGCACCCGAGAGGCCGGTGCGGACCGCGCGACTGATGCTGCTCGGCGCCTGGGCCCGGGCGAGGACGGCGTGAGGCGCGGAGGCGCCATCTTGGGAATTGCTCCACAACAAAAGAAGAAGGCGACTGGAGGCAGCGGCGGCGGCCCATCAGACAGTGGGGGTCCCGAAACAGGGGTGAAAAATACCCTTGCAAGAAGGCAGAGGATCGAGGTGAGGAGTGCTTCAACGAAGGGGGGGGGGATCAGCACAACTAAGCAGAAGGGGGGGATCCCCGGAAAAGACAAGCACCCTCCCCCCCTCTACACCTCACCTCTGCCTCTACATAAAAGACAGAACAATTGGGGAACGCGTACTCCTGGAGCCTATACTAATGTAGAGTCGATGGACAGGTCGGACTGAGGGTATGCGGCTGGCAGTGGTCTTCCCCTCAACGGGTGCCCGCTGCGGCTGTCCTTAGCTGCGTGAGCTTTATGTATGGCGCGCCGCAACCGCCCCGGCCCGCGTTCTACCTCCTGCGCCGACGCTTCTCCCGGCTGCCCAGCACCGTTCCCCTCCTCCTGAAGGAACCTTTGGCACCAGGCCCTCCCGCCACACCGAAAGTAGCGAGCGTCCTCCCTCAGCGTGTACAGCCCTGCATGTACTTGCAGCTGGATCATTGCACTTGGAGTAGCCTGTAGCACTCGCGGTTGAGCACCCACGCCACAACAAACTAGAACAAGTCTAAGCCCCCATGTTTGGCTGCCTAAGTTAACGCTATCAAAGCCGGCTGTGTACTCCAGGCCCAGGCGACTCAGTAAAAGCTTAAAACAACGGAATAGGAGGAGTAAAAGTGAACAATTGTCGCGGCCTGGAAGGCAATCTCAACACAGCTAAAATGGCCGGCAGAGCCAAGTCAACCAGAAATCCGGACCGAACCACCCAAGCAATAACGCCTACAGATCAACAATCCGGCCCATCCTTACAATCTCTGGAAAGCACACTTCTAGCGCATTCTGCTCAGTTTGAGAGAGTACTGCAGGCAATATTGGACACCAAGCTATCTCTGGAAGGTAGAATTGACGCAGTTGCGCAGGACTTGAACCTCTTACGAGTGGATCACCGAAGCCTAGCTGAAAAAGTGAAAACAGCTGAAGTTGAGATAGCTGATCTAACTCCAATAGTACAAGGGAACCAAGAACAGATTCAACGCATGGATGAGGAACTGAAGAAGCTTTGGAGAAGATCGGAGGAAGCGGAGAGCAGGGCGCGCCGGAATAATGTAAGATTCTTGGGCTTTCCGGAAAGTATGCGGCAACCGGAATCAGAAATTACCCTAGAGCAGTGGTTAATCAAGGAGGTGCTAAAAGGGGCTCCATCAAAGTTTTTTCATTCAGACCCAGAGAGACTATCAGTGACGCTGATTGGAACGAGATAAGTCTACAGATGTTCTGGGACTCTGCCGGGGCGAAGGGACATAGGTGGTCATTCTGACCTCGGCGCTAAAAGGCGCCTACCGCCGGTCAGAAATCCTCCATAATCCCGCCCCGGTCGCGGAAACCCGCCACGGTCATTCTGACCCGCAGAAGGCAAACCTCCGAAAATCCGACCGCCACAACCGACCGCCAGACCAGCGGTCGGCGGAAAGGTGGAGGTGACAAAACCTCCACCGTCACGCCAACAGAAATACGCCCATGCCATTACGACCCACGAATCCACGCGGCGGTCATTCAAACGCGGTATTCCATTGGCGGGACACACCGCCGCGGTCAGAATACACACAAACGAACAAAACTCAGCCACATTGGACGATTTGAATCCCACACACCTGATACACATACACACACCACTCCCACACACACAATACAATATAAAACACCCACCCACATCACCCACAAACCCCTACGCTAAAAAATTCGTAAAGAAGGCAAGAGCGAGACACCAGCATCCAAAAAATAACAGCCACAGCCACTCAACACCATCACCCACACACTATCCACACACAAAACAACACACACCACCACACTCAACTCACTTAAATACACATACTCCACCCCACACATCATACACACCACCCCATGGCACCCCAAAGACAACCCCGCTTCAAAGACGAAGAACTCAGGGTCATGGTGGAGGAAATCGTTCGGGTAGAGCCCCAGCTGTTCGGCACACAGATACAATACACCAGCATTGCCCGGAGGACGGAGCTATGGCAGAGGATTGTCGACAGGGTGAACGCAGTGGGACAGCACCCCAGAAATCGGGAAGACATCAGGAAGCGATGGAACGACCTACGGGGGAAGGTGCGTTCCATGGTATCCAGGCACAACATCGCCGTGCAGAAGACTGGCGGAGGACCCCCACCTCAACCCCCACAATTCACATCATGGGAGGAGGAAGTCTTGAACATCCTGCATCCTGACGGCCTCGCAGGAGTCGGCGGAGGAATGGATACTGGTAAGTTGAAGCTTCAATACTGCTTCCCCCCACCTGCATGCCAAATCAGACCCCAACCCTCACCCCCATCCTCGAACCCCACCCTCACCCCCACCCCCATCCTCACCCCCACCCTCACCCCCACCACCATCCTCACCCCCACCACCATCCTCACCCCCACCACACCTATTCCCCGCCAATGTCTCACCATCACAACCCACACATCCCAAAACCTAGGCCTGCATGCGTCCACTAAGCATGGACACCCATCACCAAAGCATGCCCAATGCATATACACATCCCCCCCACAAGCCACCCTCACCAAAGCCCCCACACACGAATGCCAGCACTTGGGGACACGAGAACCCACAGATACACCCATATGCCACACATTGAAACTATAACCATACCTCTATACCCCTGCAGGACCCGACCGTCAACACACCGCGGCGGAGGGGCCAGAATTCTCCACACCCCCCACCCAAGAGGCCGTCAGCGATGACAGCAGCTCTGTCGACCTGGACACCGATGACCAGCCCGGACCATCGGGGACCTCTGGACAGTCGGTTCCCCTCACACAGGCCCAGGCCACTACAGACCCAAACCCCTCTGGGAACACCAGCACAGCTCCCACCCAGCGGGCCCATGCCTCTGTCTCCAGGGCGCGTCAATCTGCGGTGTGTCTACCACTACAGGGCACCCAGGATAACCCACCACCCCAACAACAACAGGGACCTGGGGGCAGTGGTAGTGGGCACACCGGCCAGGGGGCAGAGGCCCAGGGAAACAGGGGAACTCGGAGGGCAGCTGTGCGACAGGGGGGGGAGGAGAGGCCCAGGGAACCCACTCTCCACAAGGTCCTCACCACCATCATGGGAGCATACAACCGCTCCCAGGAGACGATGGCGACGGTACTGGCCCGGTTCCAGGAGATCCAGGTACTGCAGGAGGAACACTATCGGGGGTACAGGGAGGACATCAGAGCCATCAACACCACCCTGGTTACCATGGTAGGGCTGCTGCAGGACCTCATCAACAACAGGGCGGACACTCAACAACACCCAAGGGCCCCTGCCACTAGCCTGGACCAAGAACAGCCAACCACCTCCGCCGGCGCTAGTGGACAGGAGGCCCCCGCACAGCAGCAGCCCACCAGACCCCCACCTCCTGCAGGAGAAGAACCACCCCGCAAGAGGGCCCTGAGATCTCGCAAGAAGACAGAGTAGGATGTCAAGACCCCCGCCAGCAATGGATACCACCTGATGTCATCCCATTGTCCAACATTGTCACCCTGTCCATCCTTGAACTGCCCATGCTCCATCTCTCCACAGGCCTCTGGACAATGCACCTGTGTGACTGTTACTCTGGACTGTGCCATGGACATTCCTTCACCATAGCCCCCACCCACTTGAAACCACCCATCCCATTTTGAGCACTTAAATAAACACCTATTTTGCACCAAAAAATCTGGAGTCTGGCTGTGATTTCAATAGATTGTAATTGACATGACAGTGCAAATATGTCCTTGTACATGGTGAAGTCAACAAACAGCTGCCACAAAGCTGTAGTCCATGGGGAAACGAAGCACAGGACTCGTAGTGGGGACCCCAGATCTGAAATAGGGAGGGAAAAGCCAAAACTCAGTCATCATACACCGGGGCAAATAGACAGGCAGCAGAGATGCAGGAGAGTAGTTAACATTTACTAAATTATCTTTGAAATGTTACCTGTGTCCTATTGGAAGTACTGTGCAATGATTCTGTCCCTGTTGTCTGTTTCAGCCCCGTCGTCTTCCTCCTCGTCACTCTCCTCAGGTTCCACCGCTGCCACAACACCACCGTCTCGACCATCCTCCTGCAGGAAAGGCACCTGGCGACGCAAAGCCAGGTTGTGAAGCATGCAGCAGGCCACGATGATGTGACACACCTTCTTAGGTGAGTACATTAGGGATCCACCTGTCATATGCAGGCACCGAAACCTGGCCTTTAGGAGGCCAAAGGTGCGTTCGATCACCCTCCTAGTACGCCCATGGGCCTCATTGTACCGTTCCTCTGCCCTGGTCCGGGGATTCCTTACTGGGGTCAGTAGCCACGACAGGTTGGGGTACCCAGAGTCCCCCACTAGCCATACACGGTGTCTCTGTAGCTGTTCCATCACGTAAGGGATGCTGCTATTCCTGAGGATGTAGGCGTCATGCACTGACCCTGGGAATTTGGCATTTACATGCGAGATGTACTGGTCAGCCAAACACACCAACTGGATGTTCATTGAATGGTAATTTTTTCTGTTCCTGTACACCTGCTCCCTGTCTCTTGGGGGAACCAAAGCCACATGGGTCCCATCAATGGCACCAATTACGTTGGGAATATGTCCAAGGGCGTAGAAATCACCCTTCACTGTAGCCAATTCGCCCACCTCAGGGAAAATGATGTAGCTCCTCACGGATTTCATCAGGGCAGACAACACTCTGGATAACACCTTCGAAAACATGGGCTGAGACATCCCAGAAGCAATTCCCACGGTTGTCTGAAATGACCCACTTGCCAAGAAATGGAGTACTGACATGACCTGCACCAGAGGGGGAATCCCTGTGGGTTGGCGGATGGGGGACATCAGGTCGGGCTCCAGCTGGGCACACAGTTCATGGATAGTGGCACGGTTAAGACGGTAGGTCAGGATAATGTGGCGTTCTTCCATTGTCGACAGGTCCACCAGCGGTCGGTATACGGGAGGATTCATCCGTCTCCTCGCCCAACCCAGCGGACGGTGCCTAGGAAGGACAACATGGAGCACACAGTCAAGCAACCCACAGGTATGTACTCACAGCTAGCACAGTAAACTATTCTCTATGCAGTGAATGGCGTGTCTGAGTGGCTATGCAAGGCCTAGGCCTGTGTGACGCAGTTGAAATTGAGCCATGTGGGCCCTGGAAATGGCGGCTGCCTGACCTGTGAAGTGTGACAATGGGATGTGAGGTCAATGCGCTGGCGTGGCACACCGCGGCGAGCGGCGGGCCAAGACCGCGGCGCCAAGCCGCATTGGTTAACATTGAAGCCTATGGGTTTCAGGAGCCAATGGCGAAGGGCGCCGGCGGTGGCGGGACGCACCGCCGCGGTACGCACCGCCGCGGACGTGACCGCCATTTTCTATCTACTTATCCACTTGCGACTTGAACTTTCACAGGAGAGGACCTATACTGCAAGTGTTGCTGTGACCTCGGTCTGGAAGGGACAATGGCTGCTGCACCTGGGGAAAGGGCCCCTGCCTTCACTGGAGAGGAGTTGGAGAAACTTGTGGATGGGGTCCTCCCCCAGTATGTGCTACTCTACGGTCCTCCAGACCAACAAGTGAGTTTAATTCTATCTGGATTTGGGGCCACTGGCTGGCTTGGGGGCATGGCGGGGGGCCTGGCGGGGATGGGGGGCATGTTGGGCCTGGCGGGGGGCATGGCGGGGGCCTGGCGGGGGGCCTGGCGGGGATGGGGGGCATGTTGGGCCTGGCGGGGGGCATGGCGGGGGGCATGGCGGGGGGCCTGGCGGGGATGGGGGGCATGTTGGGCCTGGCGGGGGGCATGGCGGGGGGCCTGGCGGGGATGGGGGGCATGTTGGGCCTGGCGGGGGCATGGCAGGGGGCCTGGCGGGGATGGGGGGCATGTTGGGCCTGGCAGGGGGGCATGGCGGGGGCCTGGCGGGGGGCCTGGCGGGGATGGGGGGCATGTTGGGCCTGGCGGGGGGCATGGCGGGGGGCCTGGCGGGGATGGGGGGCATGTTGGGCCTGGCGGGGGGCATGGCGGGGGGCCTGGCGGGGATGGGGGGCATGTTGGGCCTGGCGGGGGCATGGCAGGGGGCCTGGCGGGGATGGGGGGCATGTTGGGCCTGGCAGGGGGCATGGCGGGGGGCCTGGCGGGGATGGGGGGCATGTTGGGCCTGGCGGGGGGCCTGGCGGGGATGGGGGGCATGTTGGGCCACTGGCAAGGAAAATGCTGACAAACTTGAACGTGGTATTTCTCCCTCCCTGTACGTGTCACATAGGTCCGCGCCCATGAGAAGATCGGGATTTGGCGTGCCATCGCCAAGGAAGTCCGGACCCTGGGGGTCCACCATCGACGGGACACCCACTGCCGCAAGAGGTGGGAGGACATCCGCCGCGGGACCAAGAAGACCGCCGAGTCTCTGCTGGGGATGGCCTCCCAACGTAGGCGGGGTGCCTGCCGTCAACTGAGCCCCCTGATGTTCCGGATCCTGGCGGTGGCCTACCCTGATTTGGATGGGCGCGTGAGGGCAGCACAGCAGACACAAGGGGGTGAGTACAAGCATTATCTACTCTGTTGTCGCGCAGTGGAGGTGTCTGGTTGGGGGAGGATGGCTGGGGGTCCCCCTAGGCCAGGGCGATATCTGTAGGCTGGGCACCCCCGTAAGCCCCTGTGTCCCCAGCCACCACCCTCAGTAGTTTGTCAGTACAGCCATCCCTGGGCCGTGTCATCCATGGGTGCAGTTGTCAACTCTAGGCGTGTAGGGCATGTTCCACGGAATGCGTAGCGGACCCCAAGTGCGCAACTTAGTGCAGGGGGCATCTGTGTCTGTCATGTCCGCTAACTGTACCGGAGATCCATGTACTCAATATCCCTTTATTTCTCTCTCCCCCCCCCTTTTTGTTTGTCTTTCTGTGCTTGTGTGCATCAGCATCATCAGGCGGAGGAGAAGTGGAATCGGGGCAGGAGGGAGCTGCATCTCACATGGCCCAGGAGGGCCATGCCACAGAGTCAGACTGGACCAGTGAGACGGAGGGCGAGGGGAGCTCCACGACGGGGACGACTGGAGCCTGCAGCGACACGGACACGTCCTCGGAAGGGGGCTCCCTTGCGGGGTGGCACCATCCGTGCCCCCCGCCATTACAGGTACAGCCGCCACCCAGCGCACCATCTCCGCCCTCCCAGCAGCCCCTCAGCGTTCGCCCCGTGCCCGCTCTGCCAGGAAGCCGGGCATCTCCTTCGCCCCAGGCACCTCAGGCCCTGCCCCTGTTACCCCCGCTGCCCTCAGTGAGGAGGTCATTGACCTCCTCCGAACGCTCATTGTTGGGCAGACTACCCTTTTGAATGCCATCCAGGGGGTGGAGAGGGAGGTTCATCGCAGCAATGCGTACCTGGAGGGCATTCATTCGGGTCAGGCTGCCCATCAGCGATCGTTCCAGGCTCTGGCCTCAGCACTGACAGCAGCCATTGTCCCTGTCTCCTGCCTGCCTCTACTAACTCCCTCCTCCCAGTCTCCTGTTCCTCTGCCTGTCCCACCCACACCATCAGACCAGCCTGCACACACCTCAACACCCAAGAGAAGCTCATCCAAACATAAGCACCACAGATCACGCAGACATTCACACACGCAACATTCCGATGCAGACATGCCAACAGTCACTACCACCTCTGTGACCCCCACCTCCTCGTCTCCCTCCTCCCTCCCTGTGACGTCTACACTCACACCTCCATTCACCTCACCATCAGCCAGTGTTTCCATCACCAGCACACCCTCCACTCCAGTCCGCACACGTGCAGTCACCACCCCCACTGCCATTTACACGTCCCCTGTGTCCTCTCCCACTGTGTCTGTCACCCCCTCTTCCACACCACACAAACGCAGCCACCCACCCACCCAACAGCCATCCACCTCACGACAGCCTATCCCTCCTGCACCTGCACCCAAAGACAGCAAACGTGACTCACCTACAACCACATCCTCTCCCTCCACTCCCATTCCCACTGTACCTACCACTCTCCATTGTCCCAAGAAGCTCTTCCTCGCCACTACTAACTTCTTTCCTGACCCTGAGCCCCCCCCCTCCTTCTCGTCGGGGTAAGAAGAGCACCTCAGCCACCACCAGCCTTGCAGCCCCCTTGACAAGGGTGCAGGGGTATTGGAGCCCGCCAGCCCGCATGTCTGGATCTTCGCCCAGCAGCAAGGGGACAGCCAGCCCACCCCCTGGGAAGAGGAGCAGAAGGCGGAAGGGGCGCCGCAGGAGCCCGCCTTCTACATCCCCCCCGGACACCACCCAGAGACAGTCACCAGCCACAGCTCCAAAGGGAGGCAAGGGCCACAGGCCCACGACTAAGGAGGGCAAGGGCAGCAAGTCGGAGAGGTCAGGCAGCAGGCCTGCTGCCCAGGAGGAGCCCACAACCCCCATAGCCGCTGCCCCGTGAGGAACCGGCACAGCTGCCCCGGGAGAGCCCACCACCCCCATAGCCGCTGCCCAGGGAGGACCCAGCCCAGCTGGCCAGGAGGGCCCCACCACCCACAGCCCAGGTGGGCAGTGAAGGAGCACCATCCCCGCTGCCCAGGAGGGCACCACCAGGCAATTAGCAGTTGGCCATAGACCGTCCGCCGTCTCAAGAACCGCTGAACTGGGCCCCGCCATCTCAAGCACCGCTCCGCTGGGCCCCGCCGTCTCAAGCACCGCTGAACTGGGCCCTTCAAGGCAAGGAGCGCTGAACTGGGCCCCGCCGTCTCAAGAACCGCTGAACTGGGCCCCGCCGTCTCAAGCACCACTGAACTGGGCCCTTCAAGGCAAGGAGCGCTGAACTGGGCCCCGCCGTCTCAAGAACCGCTGAACTGGGCCCTTCAGGGCAAGGACCGCTGAACTGGGCCCTTCAGGGCAAGGACCGCTGAACTGGGCCCCGCCGTCTCAAGCACCGCTGAACTGGGCCCTTCAAGGCAAGGAGCGCTGAACTGGGCCCCGCCGTCTCAAGAACCGCTGAACTGGGCCCCGCCATCTCAAGCACCGCTGAACTGGGCCCTTCAAGGCAAGGAGCGCTGAACTGGGCCCCGCCGTCTCAAGCACCGCTCCGCTGGGCCCCGCCGTCTCAAGCACCGCTGAACTGGGCCCTTCAAGGCAAGGAGCGCTGAACTGGGCCCCGCCGTCTCAAGAACCGCTGAACTGGGCCCCGCCGTCTCAAGAACCGCTGAACTGGGCCCTTCAGGGCAAGGACCGCTGAACTGGGCCCTTCAGGGCAAGGACCGCTGAACTGGGCCCGCCGTCTCAAGCACCGCTGAACTGGGCCCTTCAAGGCAAGGAGCGCTGAACTGGGCCCCGCCGTCTCAAGAACCGCTGAACTGGGCCCCGCCGTCTCAAGCACCGCTGAACTGGGCCCTTCAAGGCAAGGAGCGCTGAACTGGGCCCCGCCGTCTCAAGCACCGCTCCGCTGGGCCCCGCCGTCTCAAGCACCGCTGAACTGGGCCCTTCAAGGCAAGGAGCGCTGAACTGGGCCCCGCCGTCTCAAGAACCGCTGAACTGGGCCCCGCCGTCTCAAGCACCGCTGAACTGGGCCCTTCAAGGCAAGGAGCGCTGAACTGGGCCCCGCCGTCTCAAGAACCGCTGAACTGGGCCCCGCCGTCTCAAGCACCGCTCCGCTGGGCCCCGCCGTCTCAAGAACCGCTGAACTGGGCCCTTCAGGGAAAGGACCACTGGCCCTTTGGCAGACGTGGCAGGGCAGGATCTATCTCGGGCAGGGCTGCAGGATGTCCTCTGGCCAACTTGCCTCCTCCAGTGGCAGTGGGGTCTGTTATGGACTGTTTGGACTGTGGCTTTGCTCTCCCCAGGATGGCCCAGTGGGCAGGCCACCCACTGTATGGACTGTATGGACTGTGGCTTTGCTCTCCCCAGGATGGCCCAGTGGGCAGGCCACCCACTGTATGGACTGTATGGACTGTATGGACTGTGGCTTTGCTCTCCCCAGGATGGCCCAGTGGGCAGGCCACCCACTGTATGGACTGTTTGGACTGTGGCTTTGCTCTCCCCAGGATGGGCCAGTGGGCAGGCCACCCACTGTATGGACTGTTTGGACTGTGGCTTTGCTCTCCCCAGGATGGGCCAGTGGGCAGGCCACCCACTGTATGGACTGTATGGACTGTGGCTTTGCTCTCCCCAGGATGGCCCAGTGGGCAGGCCACCCACTGTATGGACTGTATGGACTGTATGGACTGTGGCTTTGCTCTCCCCAGGATGGCCCAGTGGGCAGGCCACCCACTGTATGGACTGTTTGGACTGTGGCTTTGCTCTCCCCAGGATGGGCCAGTGGGCAGGCCACCCACTGTATGGACTGTTTGGACTGTGGCTTTGCTCTCCCCAGGATGGGCCAGTGGTCATGGAGTCCCCTCGTGGATCTGGCGTCGTGTACTCAAGTGGCTGAGGTGCCCCCCCTTCCCTTCCCCCTGAGGTGCCTGTCCTATTTTCTTTCTGATGCCCCTGCAGTGTTCTCTCCGTGGAGTTCTTGTCGTGGGACTGGGCCTTGCCCCTTTGCACAGGACCCCTGTGATCCACGGACAGTGGTTGGACTACATTTAGTAGCTGTATATATTTTGTACATAGTTTATTTATTTATTGGGATTACTGGTGTCCATATTTCAATATATCTGGCCGTTTATGATCTCTTCTTTTGGTCTTTGCATTATTTCGGAGGGGGGTGGTTTGTGGGTTGTGACAGTGATCTGTGGGAATGCATTGATGTGTGTGTTGTAGTGGGTGTGGGTGGGTGGGTGTGTGCCGGTAATCTTTTCCCTCCCCTGTGTCGTAGGTGCAGTACTCACCGATGTCTTCCGCGCCGCCGGGCGTGCTCCTGGTATATGAGCAGGAATAGGAGTGCGGGGATGACCTGCAACTCTGGTTCCATACTGCCGGAATCTCGCGTGGAGTGCGTAGAGGTGAGCGTTTTCCCGTTCGTAGTCTGTTTCCGCCGTGTTCTTATCGGCGGTGCTCCCGCCCCGGAAAAGGTGGCAGATTGGTGGGTCGTAATAGGGTGGGCGGTACATTGTCTGCCGCCTGGCTGTTGGCGGGAACCGCCGCGCTGTTTGTTTGTACCGCTGTGGCGGTCGGAGTGTTAAGTTGGCGGGCTGTGTTGGCGGTTCCCGCCAGGGTCAGAATTGCATATTTTAGACCGCCGGCCTGTTGGCGGCTTGGCCGCCGCTTTATCACCGACCGCCAGGGTCAGAATGAGGGCCATAGTGCCTTTAATAATATGCATCGTTATTACAAATGCTAAGCTAAGTGTCTGGGGGCTTAAATAGGTGGTATATGACGGGGGGGCGGGACCAGGGGGAACGGATTTATGCTAAGGGGGGCGCCTGTAGATAATGGCAGACTGAGTCTGCGGCACGATGTGAGCCCCTTACAAGAGCCACATCTGTACGATATGAGAATCCCACTATGCAAATCCAACTGGATAAGAGTTATGTTATACAATTTTAAGTTTTGTAGATTCACTGCAGTTATAAGCAGTATAGGGGGTTTAAGAAGGGGGGTGGGATTTATAGTTTAGTAGAAGTGCAAGAATCGGAACCACTAAACGCACATAATATAGTCCTGCACCCGCTATATAAAAATATCAGCAATAGAGAGGCAGAGTCCAGGTGGGCCAATACTAAAGCCCAGAACCACAGCACAGCAATATACCCACAGCGCCCTTTGCGATGTCTTCCCGAGTCAACACGAAAAACCAGTACATAATAGTAACGTGGAATATTAGGGGCCTTGGGATGCGGAGTAAACGGGCTAGAGTGCATGCTTGACTTAAAAGACTAGGAGTACATATTGCCATTCTGCAAGAGACGCACATGCTGTAGGGGGACTTGCGCGACCTGCGTACGAAGTGGGGGGGCCAGATGATAGGCACAACGTACTCGGCCTTTGGTAGAGGGGTGTTGATCTGGATAGCGGCTGGTGTCCCATTCCTCATGTCAGCACACAAAATAGATCAGGAACGGAGGTACGTAGTGGTGGAGGGCAGACTAGATGGTAGACAAATGGCTGTGATTGGGGTATACGCCCCTAACAGTGGCATCCCGGGCTTTCTCACCACTCTCACCCCAGCGTTGTTGTCTAACCCCATGCCCCTAGCCATCTGGGGCGGGGATTTCAATAGCACCCCATCAGCAGCATTGGATAGATCCAGTGCTCACCCGAGTGCTCCAACTAGCAGGAGGCTCGTAAGCCCCCTGCAAGAATGGGCGAATGCTATAGGTCTATACGATATATGGCGACTAGGCCACCCAGAGCATAAAGAATACTCATTTTACTCGGTCCCACACAACACCCACACTAGAATCGACATAATCTGGGGCACCCGCGAGATAGGAATGCTGATCGCTGAATCTGAATCTGAATACCTGGCAAAAACAGTCTCGGACCATGCGCCCCTGAGAGTTACATTGAATTGGGGGAGGGCACGTCAGGTAATTCCCACTTGGAGATTACAGGTGGAGGCATTACAAGATCAAGCATTCGCCGCATCATTGAGTAAATCTATAAACCAATATTGGGAAGCAAACGCTATGTCTGCAACAACCCGGGCGATAGAGTGGGATGCCCACAAGGTAGTAGCACGCGGAGTATGCATGTCCACTACGTGGGGAGTGAGACGCTCTTTACAAGCGGAAATTAGCAAGCTAGAGAAGGAGCTAAGGACTGTGGAAAAAGCGGTGGCACGGGGGGAGGCCGCCAGTACTGCCCTCAAAGAAATGCGCTCAAAATATAATGAAGTAGATGGCAGACTTCGCTGCCACGACTACAATTATTACTTAGCTAGGCTGCAAACGGAAGGAGATAGATCAAGTAGAATGCTAGCGTGGCTACTCCGAGAGGATAGACAGCAAGCACCGATCGGTGCCATCCGGGTGGGCGCGCAGGAGATGGCTACTACGCAACTAGAAATAAATGAGACGTTTAGGAATTATTATGCAAATTTATACACTAAACGCACATCGTGCACAGCCACTCAATTCGAGGATTTTCTGGCGGATTCCTCCCTGCCCCAATTGCCACAAAATGACAGAGAAGGAATGGAAACCCCTATTACAATAGATGAAATAGAGCTAGCGCTTGCGCAGCTGCCTAGGAACAAAGCGCCTGGCACAGACGGCATCCCGTCGGAGTACTACAAAGCCTATCTGCCCAGCCTAAAATCCCATTTGCTAGGAGTATTCTAGGAGGCATGGATTGCAGAAAGCTTACCCAGGTCACAAAGGGAAGCTATGATAGTGGTACTTCCCAAAAAGGGCCGAGATCATACGGATGTTAAATCATACAGACCACTGTCATTACTGAATACAGATTGCAAAATATTAGGCAAAATATTGGCTAACAGGCTAGCTCCCCTCATGCACTTATTAATTCATGCAGATCAAAATGGCTTCATTCCAAAGCGTAACACCTTCCTAAATATTCGCAGATTACTGAGCATAATGGGTGACACCCCCAAGAGCGCTCAGGAGGAAATGGTGCTCTCACTAGATATAGAAAAGGCTTTTGATACGCTGGAATGGGACTTCCTGATGGCCACGATGGCCCGCATGGGAATAGGCCCCAATTACATTCGGTGGGTCCGGACATTGTACTCTAACCCAAGTGCCAGGGTGAAATCAGGCGGGGTGATTTCTGATGGTTTCCAGATATTCAGGGGAACGCGACAGGGATGTCCTTTATCCCCACTACTGTTTGCCATAGCAATGGAGCCGCTAGCGGCAAAAGTATGCCTCATGGAGCAAGAGTGGGGAATTATCAGGAATGGGAGGCACCATGTGATTTCATTATATGCAGATGATGCTTTGATATATATCAGGAACGGTAGTGCAGCTATCCCACCAGTAATGTCATTATTGGCTGAATTCGGAGGATTGTCTGGCCTTGTGGTAAACTGGGAGAAGTCCTGTGTGTTCCCCCTGGCAGAAAGGGCTCCCAATAACCAAGACCTCCCGAAGGTAGGGCGCCTAAAGTGGTGCCCGACTACATTTAAATATCTTGGGATAAACATATATCATACCACAGAAGACATAAGGGACGGGAACTTGGGTAAGGCGCTAACCTCCATAAAAGGCTCCCTACAATTCTGGAACAGGCTTCCGCTCTCGCCACCCGGCAGGGTGGCAATTGCTAATATGTTGATTCTGCCTAGGCTCCTATATTATTTTGCGGCCTTGCCGATAAACATTCCCAAAAGCTTCTTTGGTAACTTAAACACAGCGCTAGTGCGGCTTATTTGGGGAGGTGGCAGAGCGCGAGTGGCGCTATCTGCGCTGCAATGTCCATTGGACGATGGTGGCTTGGGAACTCCGAATTTTGAGAGATATTACGCAGCCGCACAACTACAGTGGGTCCAACATTGGATCCACAGTCCGGAACATGCCGAATTTATGAGTCTAGAGCCCCAGTGGAACGGGACCCTTCTCCTAAAGTGGCTTACGTCAAAGCCCTCCAAACTGGTACTGGTTAACCCATTGCTTGCAACCGCGCATGCGTGCTGGACTAAATATATGCAAAAAGGAACGGATAAGCTTCCATACTCCCCACATATTCCACTAAATTATCTATTGTCTGGGACGGTTGCGGGCAGGCAAGCTGGGAAGCTTTGGAATGAAGCAGGAATACAGGTAGTAGGAGACTGTTTCGAAGACGGCAAATTAATGACGTTCGAGGCCCTCCAGGCCCTCACGGAGATAAACCCGGGTCAATTCCTGACATACCATGCCGTATGTCACGAAATCAGGAAAATTTGGGGAACGGGCGCTTCGGAACCACAGATCTCCCCAGTAATTCATCAGCTTTTACAACACAGCGATCAAACAAAAATAATATCCAATCTATATAGAACCCTTAACAAAACCCCGGAGGCGCAGGCAGGGAAAGCATGGGGTAGATGGAACGCAGTACTCCCCAACCCGATCCCACTGGTAGACTGGCCTATGGCCCTGTCTCACATTAGAGGCGTGTCAAGGAATCCAAGATTTAGATACACCCAATTCAATTACACGCATCAAACATATCTTTCTCCAGCCAGAATAAAGCGCATGTTTCCTGATTCAGCACCAACATGCCCTAGATGCAGGGCACCCTCAGCACCCTTCTACCACATGGTATGGGACTGTCCTAATATACAAACGGCCTGGGCGGAGGTGGTAGGGGAGGTATCCGGACTAACGGGACTCCTGCTGTTGGCAGATCCTGGGTCCTGCCTGCTGGGTTTGAGGAAGAGACCAAAGAAACAAAGACACCTGCACAAATTTACAGATCTGGCCTTCTTAATGTATAAAAGATTAATAGCAATGCACTGGAAGGCCCCTAAGGCTCCCAACCTGAAATCCTGGTACTCATTAATTATCCGCTGGGCTCGCACCGAATACCAGGTACTAAAAAGAATGGTGCGCGAGGGGCGGCAGCACACAGGATGCTCCACATGGGAAGATTTGGTAACAAAAATGGAGGCCAAAAACGATGAGAAGCCTCCCTGAATTGGGGCACACATAAACGGGACAAGCGAGGCACAAACTCCCCAGCATTCCCCAACTCGGAAACAGGCCCACAGGGCACCCAGGCACCACAGTGCACACATATAATTTCTTCCCATCACTCAGGAAACAGTTGCCCTTCAAATATTCTTCATCACAGGCCCAGCGCCACGCGAGGAGCGGAAAATCAGGCTAGTTATCTGCATATACCAATTGGGACGATGCCCTCCTTAAGCGCCCAGGGAACCCAAGCATGCAGTGTTAGGCCCACACTGGCCTCGAGCGTATGCCTATATAGAATAAACAATAAAGGATAAACCCACGCAGGGTGCAGCCAGAAATGTTACTGTGAAACTAGAAGCGTTCCGTGAAGTGCATATTGGGGGGGTGTGTGATTGTTATATGATTTAGGTATTAGTTATTGTATTGATTTATCCTGAGCTTACAAATTGGACAATTTGTATTACATGTTGAAACATAAAATCAATAAAAATATTTAAAAAAAAAAAAAAAAACATTAGAAAGGTTCATGACCTGTACAGAATCCTCTGATGCAGTAAGTGGGTCTTGGTGGGGGGTACCCATCAAGGTCTTTGGGTTCTCGTAGTGGAGCGAGTTGCCACGCCCTCCCTTGTGTTCGTTGCTGCGTTTCCTCCCCCCCGCCGGGTGGGTTTGGGTTTAGGCCTGCTCTGTTGTAATTTTGTCGAACCCCCTTTCTGTAGCGACCTAGCGCCTCTAAAAAAGAACTCGAGTGAAGAGTGGTATTAGAGACAGTTGCGTTGTCAGAGGGCCTTGCCATGGGTGCGTCTGTACAATCACTAGACAGGTTAGATATATCGGATAAGCTGCCTGAAGCTGACCTGGTTGGGGTTGTAAAACTAGTCTGTGTGTTGTGTGTGTCCCTATTGACCTGATCAAATTTGCGTGCAAAGGTATAAATTCTCCCTTTGCTGTAGTCATTCTCATCCCTAATGAGTTTTCTCATCTTTTTGTCCTTAACATAGAGCTGGTAACCATTAAGAATCTCTTTCATAATAGCGTAGTTTTTGTCAGTTGCCTCGGTTAGGTTGAGACCCTTTATCTCCTCTTCTAGTGAAGCAATGTCAAGAAGCAATTTGCTACGTTTCCTGTCTGCATGTTTAATTAGTATATCAATCATACTAAAGGAGGTGGAAGAAATAAGGTGTTCCCATTCCCCAAGTAAATCGGGGTCGAGATCTTCAAATGAGGGAAATATTATGACCCGTAATCCCCTGGGAATTTGTTTCAATTCTAAGTAACGTTTAAGGGTGGTAATGTCCCACCAGCGTGCAAGTTCTTGTTTCCTTAGTCTTTCCAACTTAATAAATTTCTGCCTTAGTCCTTCCTTGGGTGGTGTGGAGTTAGTTGTGTATGTAGCATGAGGTTTTTTGGAAAAGAGTTCTCGATTGTCGTCGAAGGAAGCCATGCCTGAATATCTTGGAGAGATAGGCCAGAAACACAAAGTACAAATGAGAAAGTATAACTAGATGTCCGTGTAGACGGAGTGCAGCTCACCGCATATGGTCAAAAAACACTCTGGTGGGGGTGGTGGGTCCAAATCCTCTTCTAATCAAGTAAAGAAACCATAGTGCTATTTATGCAAAGTAATAGGCCATTGGACATCTGATGCCAGTTGTCCAAAGAAAAGCACCAAGCCTCCCACTACCACAACCCCTACTGCAAGCTCTAGTGCCCCTAGTAATAGCAGTGGTGGGAGGAGCAAACCTACTAATAGCCAAACCAAGGGAGTAGCTGGGCTCACTTTTGGTAATTTAGTTGTGGGATGGTCTTGTTAGGGAGACCCCAGAGGCTGTGTTAGTCTCTGAAGGTGCCATTGATCTGGCCTCCTGAGTTGCTTGTCCCCTTAATATGGATAAGTACAAGCAACTTCCCATAATCAATGGTGTTGAGGTTCAGGCCTACAGGGACACAGGTGCCAGTGTTACCATGTGTGAGAAAGTAGCCTCTTTCTAGCCTTGTTACCCCCCACTTTTGGCCTGTTTGTGAGTGTATGTCAGGGTGTTTTCACTGTCTCACTGGGATCCTGCTAGCCAGGGCCCAGTGCTCATAGTGAAAACACTATGTTTTCAGTATGTTTGTTATGTGTCACTGGGACCCTGCTAGCCAGGACCCCAGTGCTCATAAGTTTGTGGCCTATATGTATGTGTTCCCTGTGTGATGCCTAACTGTCTCACTGAGGCTCTGCTAACCAGAACCTCAGTGGTTATGCTCTCTCATTTCTTTCAAATTGTCACTGACAGGCTAGTGACCAATTTTACCAATTTACATTGGCTACTGGAACACCCTTATAATTCCCTAGTATATGGTACTGAGGTACCCAGGGTATTGGGGTTCCAGGAGATCCCTATGGGCTGCAGCATTTCTTTTGCCACCCATAGGGAGCTCTGACAGTTCTTACACAGGCCTGCCACTGCAGCCTGAGTGAAATAACGTCCATGTTATTTCACAGCCATTTTACACTGCACTTAAGTAACTTATAAGTCACCTATATGTCTAACCTTTACCTGGTAAAGGTTAGGTGCAAAGTTACTTAGTGTGAGGGCACCCTGGCACTAGCCAAGGTGCCCCCACATTGTTCAGGGCCAATTCCCCGGACTTTGTGAGTGCGGGGACACCATTACACGTGTGCACTACATATAGGTCACTACCTATATGTAGCTTCACAATGGTAACTCCGAATATGGCCATGTAACATGTCTAAGATCATGGAATTGCCCCCTCTATGCCATCCTGGCATTGTTGGCACAATTCCATGATCCCAGTGGTCTGTAGCACAGACCCTGGTACTGCTAAACTGCCTTTCCTGGGGTTTCACTGCAGCTGCTGCTGCTGCCAACCCCTCAGACAGGTTTCTGCCCCCCTGGGGTCAAGCCAGGCTTGTCCCAGGATGGCAGAACAAAGGACTTCCTCTGAGAGAGGGTGTTACACCCTCTCCCTTTGGAAAATGGTGATAAGGCAGGGGAGGAGTAGCTTCACCCAGCCTCTGGAAATGCTTTCCTGGGCACAGATGTGCCCAATTCTGCATAAGCCAGTCTACACCGGTTCAGGGACCCCTTAGCCCCTGCTCTGGCGCGAAACTGGACAAAGGAAAGGGGAGTGACCACTCCCCTGACCTGCACCTCCCCTGGGAGGTGTCCAGAGCTCCTCCAGTGTGCTCCAGACCTCTGCCATCTTGGAAACAGAGGTGCTGCTGGCACACTGGACTGCTCTGAGTGGCCAGTGCCACCAGGTGACGTCAGAGACTCTTTCTGATAGGCTCCTTCAGGTGTTAGTAGCCTATCCTCTCTCCTAGGTAGCCAAACCCTCTTTTCTGGCTATTTAGGGTCTCTGTCTCTGGGGAAACTTTAGATAACGAATGCAAGAGCTCATCAGAGTTCCTCTGCATCTCTCTCTTCACCTTCTGCCAAGGAATCGACTGCTGACCGCGCTGGAAGCCTGCAACACTGCAACATAGTAGCAAAGACGACTACTGCAACTCTGTAACGCTGATCCTGCCGCCTTCTCAACTGTTTTCCTGCTTGTGCATGCTGTGGGGGTAGTCTGCCTCCTCTCTGCACCAGAAGCTCCAAAGAAATCTCCCGTGGGTAAACGGAATCTTCCCCCTGCAACCGCAGGCACCAAAAAGCTGCATTACCGGTCCCTTGGGTCTCCTCTCAGCACGACGAGCGAGGTCCCTTGAATCCAGCAACTCTGTCCAAGTGACTCGCACAGTCCAGTGACTCTTCAGTCCAAGTTTGGTGGAGGTAAGTCCTTGCCTCCCCACTCCAGACTGCATTGTTGGTAACCGCGACTTTTGCAACTTCTCCGGCCCCTGTGCACTTCCGGCAGAAATCCTTTGTGCACAGCCAAGCCTGGGTCCACGGCACTCTAACCTGCATTGCACGACTTTCTAAGTTGGTCTCCGGAGACGTGGGACTCCTTTGTGCAACTTCAGCAAGCACCGTTTCACGCATCCTTGTAGTGCCTGTTTCTGGCACTTCTCCGGGAGCTACCTGCTGCTGAGAGGGCTCCTTGTCTTGCTCGACGTCCCCTCTTCCTCCTGGTCCAATTTGCGACCTCCTGGTCCCTCCTGGGCCACAGCAGCGTCCAAAAATGCTAGCTGCACGATTTGCAGCTAGCAAGGCTTGTTGGCTTTCTTTCGGCAGGAAAGCACTTTTGCACGACTCTGCAAGGCGAGAGGGATCCGTCCACCAAAGAGGAAGTCTCTAGCCCTTTTCGTTCCTACAGAAACCTTTGCTTCTTCTGTCCAGTAGAAGCTCCTTTGCACCCACAGCTGGCATTTTCTGGGCATTTGCCCATCTCCGACTTGCTTGTGACTTTTGGACTTGGTCCCCTTGTTCCACTGGTACCCTTATATTGGAAATCCATCGTTGTTGCATTGTTGGTTTGTGTCTTTCCTGCATTATTCCTCTATCACGACTTCTTTGTCTTCTGGGGAACTTTAGTGCACTTTGCACTCACTTTTCAGGGTCTTGGGGAGGGCTATTTTTCTAACTCTGACTATTTTCTAATAGTCCCAGCGACCCTCTACAAGGTCACATAGGTTTGGGGTCCATTCGTGGTTCGCATTCCACTTTTGGAGTACATGGTTTGTGTTGCCCCTATCCCTATATGTCTCCATTGCATCCTATTGTAACTATACATTGTTTGCACTGTTTTCTAAGACTATACTGCATGTTTTTAGTACTGTGTACATATAACTTGTGTATATTTGCTATCCTCACTCTGAGGGTACACTCTGAGATACTGTGACATATTGTCATAAAAATAAAGTACCTTTATTTTTAGTATAACTGTGTATTGTGTTTTCTTATGATATTGTGCAAGTGACACTTGTGATACTGTAGTAGCTTCACACGTCTCCTAGTTCAGCCTAAGCTGCTCTGCTAAGCTACCATTATCTATCAGCCTAAGCTGCTAGACACCCTATACACTAATAAGGGATACCTGGGCCTGGTGCAAGGTGTAAGTACCCCTTGGTACTCACTACAAGCCAGTCCAGCCTCCTACATTGGTTGTGCAGCGGTGGGATAAGTGCTTTGAGACTACTTACCACTCTTGGCATTGTACTTTTCATAAGAGAAAAATATACAAAACAAGTTCAGTGTGTGTACACATTGCTAAAAAGTTTTGCATTTCCTCTTTTCACTCTTTTCTAAAGTGCTGAAAAGTACTTCTAAACTTTCAAAAAGTTCTTAAAAGTTTAAAAAGTTTTTTTCTGTCTTTCCAAAAAGTTCTGAAAACTTTTTTCTCTTTTTCTATCACTTTAACTCTCTCTAAAGATGTCTGGCACAGGCCAAAATTCTGATCTGTCCAAACTTGCATATGATCACCTTAGCTGGAAAGGAGCAAGGAGTCTCTGCATAGAGAGAGGTTTGAGTGTAGGGAAGAATCCTTCTTTGGAATTGTTAATTAACATGCTTAGAGAACAAGATAAGGCAAAAAGTGCCCCATCTGGTGAAAAAGTAGCTAAGTGTTCCCAATCTGATCCAGGGACTCCCCCAGGAAAAGATTCAGGAAATAAACTTCCTAGCCTGCCCATTACTAGACAGTCTAGCATAGTTGGTACTGAGGTGGAGTCACATCATCCAGATGATGTGCTCTCACATTACACTGTCAGCCAAGCTGTTAGGGTGGCTTCTGTAAGGGACAGGTCTCCTTCTGTTCATTCCCATCATACCTCTGTATCTAGGAATGTCCCTCCCACCAACCCTGATGACAGAATGTTAGAGAGGGAACTCAATAAGTTGAGGGTGGAACAAACCAGACTGAAGCTTAAAAAGCAACGGCTGGATTTGGATAGACAGTCTTTTGAACTAGAGAAGGAAAGACAGAAGTTGGGTTTAGATACCCATGGTGGCAGCAGCAGTATTCCCCATAGTCATCCTGTAAAAGAGCATGATTCCAGGAATCTGCACAAGATAGTTCCCCCTTATAAGGAGGGGGATGACATTAACAAGTGGTTTGCTGCACTTGAGAGGGCCTGTGTTGTACAGGATGTCCCTCAAAGGCAGTGGGCTGCTATCCTATGGCTATCATTTAGTAGAAAAGGTAGGGATAGGCTCCTTACTGTGAAAGAAAGTGATGCCAATAATTTTACAGTTCTTAAGAATGCACTCCTGGATGGTTATGGCTTAACCACTGAACAATACAGGATAAAGTTCAGAGAGACCAAAAAGGAGTCTTCACAAGACTGGGTTGATTTCATTGACCATTCAGTGAAGGCCTTGGAGGGGTGGTTACATGGCAGTAAAGTTACTGATTATGACAGCCTGTATAACTTGATCCTGAGAGAGCATATTCTTAATAATTGTGTGTCTGATTTGTTGCACCAGTACTTGGTGGACTCTGATCTGACCTCTCCCCAAGAATTGGGAAAGAAGGTAGACAAATGGGTCAGAACAAGGGTGAACAGAAAAGTTCATACAGGTGGTGACAAAGAGAACAATAAGAAGAAAGATGGTGAAAAATCTCAAGATAAGCATGGGGATAAGGGTACACCCAAATATCCCACTTCAAATCTTAAACACTCTTCAGGGGGTGGGGATAAAACAAATTCTTCCTCTTCTTCTCAACCTACACAATTTAAAAAGCCTTGGTGCTTTGTGTGTAAAATTAGAGGCCATAGGCCAGGGGATAAGTCCTGTCCAGGTAAACCCCCTGAGCCTACCACCACTAATACATCAAGCTCTAGTGCCCCTAGCAGTAGTGGTACTAGTGGTGGGACTGCTGGCAACAGTCAAGTTAAGGGTGTAGTTGGGTTCACTTATGGGTCCATAGTAGAAACTGGGGTAGTCACTCCCAAGACAGTTTCTGTCACACCTAGTGGCATTGGCCTTGCCACACTGGCTGCTTGTCCCCTTACAATGGATAAGTACAGGCAGACAGTTTCTATGAATGGTGTTGAGGCCTTGGCCTACAGGGACACAGGTGCCAGTATCACTTTGGTGACTGAAAACCTAGTGCACCCTGATCAACACATCATTGGACAACAGTATAAGATTATTGATGTCCATAACTCCACTAAGTTTCTTCCCTTAGCTATAATTCAGTTTAGTTGGGGTGGAGTTACTGGCCCTAAGCAGGTGGTAGTATCACCTAGCTTACCTGTAGACTGTCTCTTAGGTAATGACCTAGAGGCCTCAGGTTGGGCTGATGTAGAGTTTTATGCCCATGCAGCCATGCTGGGCATCCCTGAGGAATTGTTCCCTCTCATTTCTACTGAAATGAAAAAGCAAAGGAGAGAAGGCCTGAAAACTCAGGATCCCTCTCCATCAACAGGTAAAAAGGGTATCACAGTATCCCCTGACCACCCTACCATTCAGGATACCATTCCTGTGGTGGGAGAAACCTCTCCTGGGGTGGCACCTGTTCCAAGGGAATCATCAGCTGGCAAAGCTGGACTCCCTGAGGTAGAAGTACCTCTCTGTGGGTTAACTAACATGGGTGAGAAAAAGAGCACCATTTTGGTTAACATGGAGCATCCCTCCAACCCTCCCAGAGAAACTTTAGTGCAGAAACCCTGCACTGCCTCACAACACTTAGGACAGCATCCCTGCCCTAGTGTGGAGCTCATAGGACAGCATCCCTGCCCTGCTCCAACTCAAGAGAAACAGCATCCCTGTTCTCTCTTCCAGCCATATGGACAAAGTTTTTGCCCAGCTATGGCTTTTCTGAGACAGCATCCCTATCTGGCATTTCCATCATTACAAATAGGTTCAGTGGATAATTCCCACTGCTCTAAACTAAAACTTACTGATAGAAACTCTGAAAACACATCTTCACATTGTTGCTTAGCTAAAAAACTTCAAACAGGGTGGTTTACATCCCCACAGGGAAGTAACCATATAGTGGATGATAAAGGGAGTAACCAGTCTATTGCAGAGCTACTCTCTACTTATCACCACTTAGACAATAAAGTCTCAACTGGCCAAGGTTAGCCTTATTGTCCTTCGTTTGAGGGGGGGTTGTGTGAGAAAGTAGCCTCTTTCTAGCCTTGTTACCCCCACTTTTGGCCTGTTTGTGAGTGTATGTCAGGGTGTTTTCACTGTCTCACTGGGATCCTGCTAGCCAGGGCCCAGTGCTCATAGTGAAAACACTATGTTTTCAGTATGTTTGTTATGTGTCACTGGGACCCTGCTAGCCAGGACCCCAGTGCTCATAAGTTTGTGGACTATATGTATGTGTTCCCTGTGTGATGCCTAACTGTCTCACTGAGGCTCTGCTAACCAGAACCTCAGTGGTTATGCTCTCTCATTTCTTTCAAATTGTCACTGACAGGCTAGTGACCAATTTTACCAATTTACATTGGCTACTGGAACACCCTTATAATTCCCTAGTATATGGTACTGAGGTACCCAGGGTATTGGGGTTCCAGGAGATCCCTATGGGCTGCAGCATTTCTTTTGCCACCCATAGGGAGCTCTGACAATTCTTACACAGGCCTGCCACTGCAGCCTGAGTGAAATAACGTCCACGTTATTTCACAGCCATTTTAAACTGCACTTAAGTAACTTATAAGTCACCTATATGTCTAACCTTTACCTGGTAAAGGTTAGGTGCAAAGTTACTTAGTGTGAGGGCACCCTGGCACTAGCCAAGGTGCCCCCACATTGTTCAGGGCCAATTCCCCGGACTTTGTGAGTGCGGGGACACCATTACACGCGTGCACTACATATAGGTCACTACCTATATGTAGCTTCACAATGGTAACTCCGAATATGGCCATGTAACATGTCTAAGATCATGGAATTGCCCCCTCTATGCCATCCTGGCATTGTTGGCACAATTCCATGATCCCAGTGGTCTGTAGCACAGACCCTGGTACTGCCAAACTGCCTTTCCTGGGGTTTCACTGCAGCTGCTGCTGCTGCCAACCCCTCAGACAGGTTTCTGCCCCCCTGGGGTCAAGCCAGGCTTGTCCCAGGATGGCAGAACAAAGGACTTCCTCTGAGAGAGGGTGTTACACCCTCTCCCTTTGGAAAATGGTGTGAAGGCAGGGGAGGAGTAGCCTCCCCCAGCCTCTGGAAATGCTTTCTTGGGCACAGATGTGCCCAATTCTGCATAAGCCAGTCTACACCGGTTCAGGGACCCCTTAGCCCCTCCTCTGGCGCGAAACTGGAGAAAGGAAAGGGGAGTGACCACTCCCCTGACCTGCACCTCCCCTGGGAGGTGTCCAGAGCTCCTCCAGTGTGCTCCAGACCTCTGCCATCTTGGAAACAGAGGTGCTGCTGGCACACTGGACTGCTCTGAGTGGCCAGTGCCACCAGGTGACGTCAGAGACTCCTTCTGATAGGCTCCTTCAGGTGTTAGTAGCCTATCCTCTCTCCTAGGTAGCCAAACCCTCTTTTCTGGCTATTTAGGGTCTCTGCTTTGGGGAATTCCTTAGATAACGAATGCAAGAGCTCATCAGAGTTCCTCTGCATCTCTCTCTTCCCCTTCTGCCAAGGAATCGACTGCTGACCGCGCTGGAAGCCTGCAAATCGGTTTACTGGTCCTATGTTAGGAATAACTATCTCCTATGTATATCTTATGGTCGATTGACAATGCAATTTCTTGATTTTAAATGGTATCCCAAGTTTGAATCTTGCCTTGACTCAATTCCCGATTTACTAGGCAAGAGCCTGTATGCTCGTTTTGGATTTGGGTGTCTACCGTTAAAGTCTCTTACCGGTAGCTGGCGAATATTACCAACACTTGATTTATGTCCTAGTTGTAATTGTGTATCTGAATGTTTTTTTGTCCAGCTTACGCCTCCTCTCGGGGAAAATAGATATGTCCAGTCTGCAGGAATATGGGCTTAAGACAATGTAAAGTTGCCCTTAGGATATTGAGGAGTGACACTTCTCCTGTCTTAATTTGCACGGTTAGCAAGTTCCTTGCGGCCGCATGGTATATACGCACTTTTAAAAAAAATATTTAACCTATTAGAGTCTGTTGTTCTTAATTTTTTTTATTTACTTATTTATTATGTATGTAAATTTTGGAATGTTGTGATTTTTTGCTTTGATGGTTATTTATGATCAAATAAAGCTTGTGAAATACCGAGGGGTACCACTCCACCATCATCTCGGAGCACCAATTCTGATGATGTTGATGGGGACATGGAATGGACCCCTGCAGAGTACAGGAGAAGCCAGGAGAGGCAAGGTAAAAGAAAAGTTCATGAATGCCTTAGAATTATAGAAAGTTATACTGAGAAGGACTACGGCGACGAGCCAGTCATTGTGGAAGCTGGCACAGAGGAGTTTGACAGTACTATCCAAACTGTTCTGAGGGATGTGGCATAGGCAGTACTGTCAGCTCCCATATTTGTAAGGCCCCAGCTAAGACCTGCACCAAACCTACCTCATTAGAAGTATACACTGTAGAGAGGCAATCAATGACACATCCACTTACTTCCAGTTCTTCTTCCGGCATTAGAAGTGGCCCACAAAGAAATTGCTTCTCTCCAGTTTGCGACTTATTTACAATTAGCAAACAGAAGGAGTACATTGCAATCACAGCAGGTGATGTCAGAGACCCCCTCTGATAGGCTCTTACCTTTCTTGGTAGCCAATCCTCCTTTCTTGGTAGCCAAACCTCCTGTTCTGGCTATTTAGGGTCTCTCCTCTGGGGTATTCTTCAGATAACGAATGCAAGAGCTCACCAGAGTTCCTCTGCACTTCCCTCTTCGACTTCTGCCAAGGATTGACCGCTGACTGCTCCAGGACACCTGAAAAACCGCAACAAAGTAGCAAGACCATTACCAGCAACATTGTAGCGCCTAATCCTGCCGGCTTTCTCAACTGTTTCCTGGTGGTGCATGCTCTGGGGGCTGTCTGCCTTCACCCTGCACTGGAAGCCAAGAAGAAATCTCCCGTGGGACGATGGAATCTTCCCCCTGCTAACGCAGGCACCAAAGGACTGCATCACCGGTTCTCTGGGTCCCCTCTCATCCTGACGAGCGTGGTCCCTGGAACACAGGCGCTATATCCAAGTGACTCCCACAGTCCAGTGATCCTTCAGTCCAAGTTTGGTAGAGGTAAGTCCTTGCCTCCCCACGCTAGACTGCAAACCTGTGTACTAAGTGATTTGCAGCTGCTCTGGCTCCTGTGCACTCTTCCAGGATTTCCTTCATGGACAACCTAGCCTGGATCCCCAGCACTCCGTCCTGCAGTGCTCAACCCGCTGAGTTGGCCTACGACGTCATGGGACCCTCCTTAGTAACTCTGAGCCAGCTCCGCTTCACAAATCTTCTAAGTGCCTTCTCTGGTACTTCTGCATGTTCTGCCTACTTCTGTGGGGGCTTTCTGAGTTGCTGAGCGCCCCCTCTGTCTCCTCCTCCAAGTGGCGACATCCTGGTCCTTCCTGGTCCTCAGCAGCACCCAAAAACCTCTACCGCGACCCTTGCAGCTAGCAATGCTTGTTTGCTGTATTTCTGCGTGGTAACACTTCTGCAACCTTCAGAGCGACGTGCGACACCTTCCATCCAAAGAAGAAGTTCCTAGTCCTCTTCGTTGTTGCAGAATTCCAAGCTTCTTCCATCTGGGGGCAGCTTCCTTGCACCTTTATCCGGGGTTTTCAGGGGTCCTTCCCCCCCGGACACTATTGCGACTCTTGGACTTGGTCCCCTTGCCTTGCAGGTCCTCAGGTCCAGGAATCCATCTTCAGTGCTTTGCTGGTGTTTGTTGTTCTTGCAGAATCCCACTATCACAACTATTGTGTCCTTTTGGGGTAGTAGGTGTACTTTACTCCTACTTTTCAGGGTCTTGGGGTGGGGTATTGTAGGAGGCTGGCCTGGCTTGTAGTGGGTACCAAGGGGTACTTACACTCTGTACCAGGTCCAGTTATCCCTTATTAATGTAGAAGAGGTGTTTCTAGCAGCTTAGGCTGATAGAAGGTAGCTATAGTAGAGCAGCTTAGGCTGAACTAGGAGACTTGCAAAGCTCCTACTATAACACTGGTGTCATATGCACAATATCATAAGAAAACACAATACACAAATATACTAAAAATAAAGGTACTTTATTTTTATGACAATATGCCAAAAGTATGTCAGTGAGTACCCTCAGTATGAGGATGCCAAATATACACAAGATATATGTATACAATACAAAAAATATGCAGTAATAGCAAAAGGAAGTAATGCAAGCAATGTAAAGTTACAGTAGATTGCAATGGGAGCACATAGGTACAGGGGCAACACAAACCATATACTCCAAAAGTGGAATGCGAACCACGAATGGACCCCAAACCTATGTGAGCTTGTAGAGGGTCACTGGGACTATAAGAAAACAGTGAGGGTTAGAAAAATAGCCCACCCCAAGACCCTAAAAAGTAGGTGTAAAGTGCACCTATATTCCCCAGAGAGCACAGAAGTCGTGATAGGGGAATTCTGCAAGGAAGACCAACACCAGCAAAGCAACCAAGGTGGATTCACGGACGAGAGTACCTGTGGAACAAGGGGACCAAGTCCAAGAGTCGCGACAAAGTCGAGATTGGGCAGATGCCCAGGAAATACCAGCTGAGAGTGCAAAGAATCTGCCACCGGATGGTAGAAGCTGTGGATTCTGCAAGAACGAAGAGGGCTAAAAACTTCCCTTTTGGAGGATGGATGTCCCACGTTGTGAAGAAGCTTGCAGAGGTGTACCCACGCAGAAAGACCGAAACAAACCTTGCTAGCTGCAAGGGTCGCGGTTAGGGTTTTTGGATGCTGCTGTGGCCCAGGAGGGACCAGGATGTCGCCACTTGGATGAGGAGACCGAGGGGGCGCCCAGCAAGTCAGGGAGCCCTCACAGA
Source organism: Pleurodeles waltl (assembly GCF_031143425.1). Taxonomy (NCBI): domain Eukaryota; kingdom Metazoa; phylum Chordata; class Amphibia; order Caudata; family Salamandridae; genus Pleurodeles; species Pleurodeles waltl. Next base: position 275,509 of record NC_090438.1, read on the forward strand.
AGCAGGCAGCACCCGCAGCAGTACCGGAACAGTCACTTGGAAGAGGAGTGAATGGGAACCCACCCGAAGACACAAAAGGGAGTCTCACGAAGCCGGAGGACAACTCAGGAGGTTGTGCACTGCAGGTTAGAGTGTCGGGGAACTAGGCTTGGCTGTGCACAAAGGAAATCCTGGAAGAGTGCACAGGAGCCGGAGCAGCTGCAAATCACGCGGTACCCAGCAATGCAGTCTAGCGTGGGGAGGCAAGGACTTACCTCCACCAAACTTGGACTGAATAGTCACTGGACTGTGGGAGTCACTTGGACAGAGTTGCTGAGTTCCAGGGACCACGCTCGTCGTGCTGAGAGGGGACTCAGAGGACCGGTGATGCAGTCTTTTGTTGCCTGCGGTTGCAGGGGGAAGATTCCGTCGACCCACAGGAGATTTCTTAAGAGCACCTAGTGCAAGAAGGAGGCAGGCTACCCCCAGAGCATGCACCACCAGGAAAACAGTTGAGAAGGCGGCAGGATCAGCGATACAAGGTTGCAGTAGTCGTCTTTACTACTTTGTTGTGGTTTTGCAGGCATCCTGAGCAGTCAGCGGTCAATCCTTTGGCAGAAGGTGAAGAGAGAGATGCAGAGGAAATCTGATGAGCATTTGCATTCGTTATCTAAAGAATTCCCCAAAGCAGAGACCCTAAATAGCCAGAAAAGGAGGTTTGGATACCTAGGAAGGAGGATAGGCTAGCAACACAGGTAAGAGAAGTAAGAAGGAGTCTCTGATGTCATCTGCTGGCACTGGCCACTCAGAGCAGTCCAGTGTGCCAGAAGCACCTCTGTTTCCAAGATGGCAGAGGTCTGGAGCACACTGGAGGAGCTCTGGGCACCTCCCCTGGGAGGTGCAGGTCAGGGGAGTGGTCACTCCCCTTTCTTTTGTCCAGTTTCGCACCAGAGCAGGGCTGGGGGATCCCTGAACCAGTGTAGACTGGCTTATGCAGAGATGGGTAGCATCTGTGCCCATCAAAGCATTTCCGGAGGCTGGGGGAGGCTACTCCTCCCCAGCCCTGACACCTTTTTCCAAAGGGAGAGGGTGTAACACCGTTTCTCTGAGGAAGTCCTTTGTTCTGCCTTCCTGGGCCAGGCCTGGCTGGACCACAGGAGGGCAGAAACCTGTCTGAGGGGTTGGCAGCAGCAGCAGCTGCAGTAAAACCCCGGGAAAGGCAGTTTGGCAGTACCCGGGTCTGTGCTAGAGACTCGAGGGATCATGTAATTGTCTCCCCAATGCCAGAATGGCATTGGGGTGACAATTCCATGATCTTAGACATGTTACATGGCCATGTTCGGAGTTACCATTGTGACGCTGTACATAGGAAGTGACCTATGTACAGTGCACGCGTGTAATGGTGTCTCCGCACTCACAAAGTCCGGGGAATTTGCCCTGAACGATGTGGGGGCACCTTGGCTAGTGCCAGGGTGCCCACACACTAAGTAACTTAGCACCCAACCTTTACCGGGTAAAGGTTAGACATATAGGTGACTTATAAGTTACTTAAGTGCAGTGGTAAATGGCTGTGAAATAACGTGGGCGTTATTTCACTCAGGCTACAGTGGCAGGCCTGTGTAAGAATTGTCAGAGCTCCCCATGGGTGGCAAAAGAAATGCTGCAGCCCATAGGGATCTTCTGGAACCCCAATACACTGGGTACCTCAATACCATGTACTAGGGAATTATAAGGGTGTTCCAGTATGCCAATGTGAATTCGTGAAATTGGTCACTAGCCTGTTAGTGACAATTTGGAAAGCAGAGAGAGCATAACCACTGAGGTTCTGGTTAGCAGAGCCTCAGTGAGACAGTTAGTCATCACACAGGGAACACATACAGGGCACACTTATGAGCACCGGGGCCCTGGCTGGCAGTATCCCAGTGACACATACACTAAAACAACATATATACAGTGAAATATGGGGGTAAAATGCCAGGCAAGATGGTACTTTCCTACACCACCCCCCAAACGAAGGACAATAAGACTAGCCATGACCTGATGAGTCTTCATTGTCTAAGTGGAAATATCTGGAGAGTCCATCTGCATTGGAGTGGGTACTCCCAGGTCTATGTTCCACTGTATAGTCCATTCCCTGTAGAGATATGGACCACCTCAACAATTTAGGGTTTTCACCTTTCATTTGTTTTAGCCAAAGTAGAGGTTTGTGGTCTGTCTGAACAATGAAGTGAGTGCCAAACAGGTATGGCCTCAACTTCTTCAGAGCCCAGACCACAGCAAAGGCCTCCCTCTCTATGGCAGACCAACGCTTTTCTCTAGGGGTCAACCTCCTGCTGATAAAAGCAGCAGGTTGATCCTGGCCCTCAGAATTGAGTTGTGATAAGACTGCCCCTACCCCTAATTCAGATGCGTCAGTTTGAACAATTAATTTCTTGGAGTAACATGGGCTTTTTAGGACAGGTGCAGTGCACATGGCCTGTTCGAGCTCCTCAAAAGCTTTCTGACAGCTAGCTGTCCACAATACCTTTTCATGCATTTTCTTAGAGGTTAGGTCATTAAGGCCCATATTTATACTTTTTGACGCTAAACTGCGCTAACGCAGTTTAGCGTCAAAAAAATTTGCGCCGTCTAACGCCATTCTGAAGCGCCATGCGGGCGCCGTATTTATGGAATGGCGTTAGCCGGCGCAAGCAGACCGGCGCTGCCTGGTGTGCGTGGAAAAAAACCACGTACACCAGGCAGCGCCGGCGTTGGGCAAAAATGACGTTAGGGCGTCTTAAAATGGGGCAAGTCAGGTTGAGGCAAAAAAATCGTCTTAACCCGACTTGCGCCATTTTTTAACGACGCCCATCCCCCATCAACATGACTCCTATCATTGTAAAGATAGGAGTCATGCCCCCTTGCCCAATGGCCATGCCCAGGGGACTTCTGTCCCCTGGGCATGGTCATTGGGCATAGTGGCATGTAGGGGGGCACAAATCAGGCCCCCCTATGCCAAAAAAAATTATTAAAAAAAAACTTACCTGAACTTACCTGAATGTCCCTGGGGTGGGTCCCTCCAGCCTTGGGTGTCCTCCTGGGGTGGCCAAGGGTGGCAGGGGGGGTCCCTGGGGGCAGGGGAGGGCACTCTGGGCTCATTTTGAGCCCACTTGTCCCTTAACGCCATGCCTGACCCAGGAGTTAAAAAGCGGCGCAAATGCGCCGTTTTTAGCCACGCCCACTCCCGGGCGTCTCTTTTGCCCGGGAGTATAAATACCACGTAAAGGCCTGGGAGTCATTTTTTAGACGGGAACGCCTCCCTTGCATATCATTAACGCAAGGAAGGGGTTCACGCTAAAAAATGACGCACATTCCGGGAACTTTGGCGCTAGACGCCTCTAACGCCATAGTATAAATATGGCGTTAGTTGGCGTTAGTTTAGCGTCGAATTTGCGTTGAAAAAAACGACGCAAATTCGGCGCAAACGGAGTATAAATACGGCCCTAAGTGGGGCTGCAATGGAGCCATAGTTCTTAATGAACCTCCTGTAATACCCAGTGAGGCCTAAGAAGGCCTGGGTCTGAGTTGTAGGGGGAACCCAATCTATGATAGTTTGGATTTTCCCCTGAAGTGCTGCAATCTGTTCTCCACCTACCAGGTGTCCCAGGTAAACCACTTTCCCCTGCCCTATCTGGCACTTTGAAGCTATGATAGTGAGGCCTGCCTTTTGCAGGGCCTGCAAAACCTTCCACAGGTGGACTAGGTGATCATCCCAGGTGGATCTAAAGACAGCTATATCATCTAGATATGCTGCACTGATAGCCTCCAACCCTTGCAGGACTGTATTCACCAACCTCTGAAAAGTGGCAGGTGCATTTGTCAAACCAAAGGGCATTACTGTGAATTGGTAGTGCCCTCCAATAGTCGAAAATGCAGTTTTTGCTTTAGCATCCTCTGATAACTTGATCTGCCAATACCATGCAGTCAAATCAAAGGTGCTTAGATACTTGGCAGATGCCAGTGTATCTATTAGCTCATCTGCCCTGGGTATAGGGTGAGCATCAGTTTTAGTTACCTGGTTGAGACCTCTGTAATCTACACAAAACCTCATCTCTCTTTTCCCATCTTTTGACTGAGGCTTTGGTACAAGCACCACAGGAGAGGCCCATGGGCTTTCAGAGTGTTCAACCATTCCCAGTTCAAGCATTTTCTGAACCTCTTGTTTTATGCAGTCTCTGACATGGTCAGGCTGCCTATAGATCTTACTTTTGACAGGCATGCTGTCTCCAGTATCTATAGTGTGCTCACACCAAGAAGTGGTGCCTGACACAGTAGAAAAGAGTAGAGAAAACGGACCCAGGAGATTTATGCAGTGGTCTTTCTGCTCAGCAGTAAGACAGTCTGCCAAAACTACACCTTCCACTAGAGCATCTTGTTCTGTGGAAGAGAAGAGATCAGGGAGAGGGTCACTCTCTTCTTCCTGTCCTTCGTTCTGTTTCCATGAGCAGGGTGAGATCAGCGCTGTCATAGTAGGGTTTTAGGCGATTGACATGGAGCACCCTAAGGGGACTCCTGGCAGTGCCCAAGTCAACCAAGTGGGTGACTTCTCCTTTCTTTTCAACAATGATGTGGGGTCCACTCCATTTGTCTTGGAGTGCTCTTGGGGCCACAGGCTCCAAGACCCACACTCTCTGTCCTGGCTGGTAATGAATCAGAAAAGCCTTCTGGTCATGCCATTGCTTTTGAAGCTCTTGGCTGGCCTTAAGGTTTTTACTGGCCTTTTTCATGTACTCAGCCATTCTGAATCTTAGGCTAAGTACATAGTCCACTATGTCTTGCTTAGGAGCTTTTAAAGGTTGTTCCCAACCCTACTTTAAAAGTGTTAGAGGACCTCTAGCAGGGTGCCCAAATAGGAGTTCAAAGGGGCTGAAGCCCACTCCTTTCTGGGGTACCTCTTTGTAAGCAAAAAGGAGGCAAGGTAACAGGACATCCCATCTCCTCCTGAGTTGTTCAGGGAGTCCCATTATCATTCTTTTTAGAGTTTTATTAAACCTCTCTACCAGTCCATTTGTTTGTCGATGATAAGGTGTGGTGAATGTGTATGTTACACCACATTCCTTCCACATGGCCTTCAAGTATGCAGACATAAAGTTGCTACCCCTGTCTGATACCACCTCTTTTGGGAAACCCACCCTGGAAAAGATTCCCAGGAGGGCTTTTGCCACTGCAGGTGCTGTAGTGGTCCTTAGAGGAATTGCTTCAGGATATCTTGTGGCATGGTTCACTACCACCAAGATAAACCTATTGCCTGAAGCAGTAGGAGGGTCAAGGGGGCCAACTATGTCAATCCCTACCCTTTCAAAGGGAACCCCAACCACAGGCAGTGGAAGAAGGGGAGCCTTTGGTGTGCCACCAGTCTTGCCACTGGCTTGGCAGGTCACACATGACTTACAAAAGTCTTTTGTGTCCTCTGATATCCTAGGCCAATGAAACAGGGGGACAAGCCTTTCCTCTGTTTTAATTTGACCCAAATGTCCAGCCAAGAGAATGTCGTGTGCCAGAGTTAGGAGGAACTCTCTGTATTGCAGGGGAATGACCAATCTCCTGGCTGCTCCAGGTTTTGGGTCCCTTGCCTCTGTATACAAGAGGTTGTCCTCCCAGTAAACTCTATGTGAGTCACTGACATCCCCATTTTGCTGTTTGACAGCTTGCTGTCTTAGGCCCTCTAATGTGGGACAGGTTTGCTGAGCCACACTCAGCTCCTCCCTGGCAGGCCCCCCTCCACCCAAAAGCTCAGCAGTGTCTGCTGCCAGCTCCTCTGGTGAAGGTTCTGCACAGGGGGGAAATTCTTCTTCCTCAGAAGTTGAATCATCTGTAGAGGGAGGGATAGTGGGTAGGGATTTACCCTTACTAACCCTAGCTTTAGGGAGCACTTGGTCCATTGTTCCAGGATCCAAGTCACCCTGTCCTTTTTGCTGTTTGTCCTGAGCCCTGGTTAAATCAAAAAAATGCACAGGAATGCCCAGCATTGCGGCATGAGCCTCCAACTCCACTTCTGCCCAAGCTGATGTCTCTAAATCATTCCCTAGAAGACAGTCTACAGGTACATCTGAGGCAACCACAACTTTCTTTGGACCAGTAACCCCCCCCAGTTGAGATTCACAACAGCCATGGGGTGGCTAAGAGTGTTGTTATGAGCGTCTGTCACTTGGTACTGGTGAACAAGTAGGTGTTGTTCAGGGTGTACCAATTTCTCTATTACCATGGTAACACTGGCACCTGTGTCCCTGTAGGCCTGAACCTCAACACCATTTATTAGGGGAAGTTGCTTGTACTTATCCATATTAAGGGGAAAAGCAACCAAGGTGGCCAAATCAATTGCACCTTCAGAGACTAGCACAGCCTCTGTGGTCTCCCTAACAAGACCAACCCCAACTAAATTACCAAAAGTGAGCCCAGCTACTCCCTTGGATTGGCTATTAGTAGGTTTGCTCCTACCACCACTGCTATTACTAGGGGCACTAGGTGTAGCAGTAGGGGTTGTAGTGGTAGGAGGCTTGGTGCTTTTCTTTGGACAACTGGGATCTGTTGTCCAATAGCCTTTTATTTTACATAAATAGCACCATGGTTTCTTTTCTTTGTTTTGATTAGAAGAGGATTTGGGCCCACCACCCCCACCAGAGTGTTTTTGTGGGCCTGATGAAGACTCATTTTTAGATTTGTCCCTACCCTTGTCAGAAGACTTACCATCCTTCTTCTTGTTGCCATCTTTGTCACCCCCTGTATGAACTTTTCTGTTCACCCTTGTTCTGACCCATTTGTCTGCCTTCTTTCCCAATTCTTGGGGAGAGGTCAGATCAGAGTCCACCAAGTACTGGTGCAACAAATCAGACACACAATTATTAAGAATATGCTCTCTCAGGATCAAGTTATACAGGCTGTCATAATCAGTAACTTTACTGCCATGTAACCACCCCTCCAAGGCCTTCACTGAATGGTCAATGAAATCAACCCAGTCTTGTGAAGACTCCTGTTTGGTTTCTCTGAACTTTATCCTGTACTGTTCAGTGGTTAAGCCATAACCATCCAGGAGTGCATTCTTAAGAACTTTGTAATCATTGGCTTCACTTTCTTTCACAGTAAGGAGCCTATCCCTACCTTTTCCACTAAATGATAGCCATAGGATAGCAGCCCACTGCCTTTGAGGGACATCCTGTACAACACAGGCCCTCTCAAGTGCAGCAAACCACTTGTTAATGTCATCCCCCTCCTTATAAGGGGGAACTATCTTGTGCAGATTCCTGGAATCATGCTCTTTTGCAGGATGACTATGGGGAATACTGTTGCTGCCACCATGGGTTTCTAAACCCAACTTCTGTCTCTCCTTCTCTACTTCTAAGGTCTGTCTATCCAAATCCAGCTGTTGCTTCTTGAGCTTCAGTCTGGTTTGTTCCACTCTCAATCTATTGAGCTCCCTTTCTAACAATCTGCCATCAAGGTGGGTGGGAGGGACATGCCTTGAAACAGAAGTATGGTGAGAATGGACAGAAGGAGACCGATCCCTTACAGAAGGCACCCTAACAGCTTGGTTAACAGAAACATCACTACTACTGTGGTGTGAAGGAATACTCTTGTTATGATGTGAGACAACACTATCTGTATGGTGTGACTCTACATCAGTACCAACTATGCTAGACTGTCTAGTAATGGGCAGGCTAGGAAGTTTATTTCCTGAATCTTTTCCTAGGGGAGTCCCTGGATCAGATTGGGAACCATTAGCTACTTTTTCAACAGATGGGGCCCTTTTGGCCTTATCTTGTTCTCTAAGCATGTTAAGCAATAATTCCAAGGAAGGATTCTTCCCTACACTCAAACCTCTTTCTACACAGAGCCTCCTTGCTCCTTTCCAGCTAAGGTGATCATATGCAAGTTTGGACAGATCAACATTTTGGCCTGTGCCACACATTTTTTTGAAAGAGTTTAAGTGATAGAAAAAGAGAAAAAAGTTTTCAGAACTTTTAGAAAGACAGAAAAAAAAACTTTTAAAACTTTTACAAACTTTTTTATAAAGTTTAGAGGTACTTTTCAGCACTTAGAAAAGAGTGGAAAGTGGAAATGCAAAACTTTTTGGTTAGGTGTACATACACTGAAATTGTTTTGTATATTTTTCTCTCATGAAAAGTACAACAACAAAAGTGGTAAGTAGTCTCAAAGCACTTATCCCACCACTGCACAACCAATGTAGGAGGCTGGACTGGCTTGTAGTGAGTACCAAGGGGTACTTGCACCTTGCACCAGGCCCAGTTATCCCTTATTATTGTATAGGGTGTCTAGCAGAATAGGCTGATAGATAATGGTAGCTTAGCAGAGCAGCTTAGGCTGAACTAGGAGACGAGTGAAGCTCCTACAGTACCACTAGTGTCACTTGCACAATATCATAAGAAAACACAATACACAGATATACCAAAAATAAAGGTACTTTATTTTTATGACAATATGCCAAAGTATCTCAGAGTGTACCCTCAGTATGAGGATAGCAAATATACACAAGATATATGTACACAATACCAAAATATGCAGTAATAGTATTAGAAAACAGTGCAAACAATGTATAGTTACAATAGGATGCAATGGGGACACATAGGGATGGGGCAACACAAACCATATACTCCAAACGTGGAATGCGAACCACGAATGGACCCCACACCTATGTGACCTTGTAGAGGGTTGCTGGGACTATTAGAAAATAGTAAGGGTTAGAAAAATAGCCCACCCCAAGACCCTGTAAAGTGAGTGCAAAGTGCACTAAAGTTCCCCAAAGGACATAGAAGTCGTGATAGGGGAATTCTGCAGGAAAGACACAAACCAGCAATGCAACAACAATGGATTTCCAGTCGAGGGTACCTGTGGAACAAGGGGACCAAGTCCAAAAGTCATAAGCAAGTCGGAGATGGGCAGATGCCTAGGAAATGCCAGCTGTGGGTGCAAAGAAGCTGCTACTGGACAGTAGAAGCTGAGGACTCTGCAGGAACGAAAAGGGCTAGAGACTTCCCCTATGAAAGGATGAATTCCACACGCCGTGGAGAGTTGTGCAGAAGTGTTTTCCCACCAAAAGACGACCAACAAGCCTTGTTAGCTACAAATCATGCGGTTAGGGTTTTTGGATGCTGCTGTGGCCCAGGAGGGACCAGGATGTCGCCAATTGCATCTGGAGACAGAGGGGGCGTCGAGCAAGAAAAAGAGCCCTCTCAAAAGAAGGCAGCACCCACAGGAGTGCCAGAACAGGCACTACAAAGAGGAGTGAAACGGTGCTCACCAGAAGTTGCACAAAGGAGTCCCACGCCGCCGGAAGACAACTTAGAAAGACGTGCAATGCAGGTTAGAGTGCCGTGGACCCAGGCTTGGCTGTGCACAAAAGATTTCCGCCGGAATTGCACAGAGGCCGGAGTAGCTGCAAAAGTTGCGGTTCCCAGCAATGCAGTCTGGCGTGGGGAGGCAAGGACTTACCTCCACCAAACTTGGACTGAAGAGTCACTGGACTGTGGGAGTCACTTGGACAGAGATTCTGGATTCAAGGGACCTCGCTCGTCGTGCTGAGAGGAGACCCAGGGTACCGGTAATGCAGTTCTTTGGTGCCTGCGGTTGCAGGGGGACGATTCCTTCGGCCCACAGGAGATTTCTTCGGAGCTTCTAGTGCATAGAGGAGGCAGACTACCCCCACAGCATGCACCACCAGGAAAACAGTTGAGAAGGCGGCAGGATCCGCGTTACAGAGTTGCAGTAGTCATCTTCGCTACTTTGTTGCAGTTTTGCAGGCTTCCAGCGCGGTCAGCAGTCGATTCCTTGGCAGAAGGTGAAGAGAGAGATGCAGAGGAACTCTGATGAGCTCTTGCATTCGTTATCTAAGGAAATCCCCAAAGCAGAGACCCTAAATAGCCAGAAAAGAGGGTTTGGCTACTTAGGAGAGAGGATAGGCTAGCAACACCTGAAGGAGCCTATCAGAAGGAGTCTCTGACGTCACCTGCTGGCCCTGGCCACTCAGAGCAGTCCAGTGTGCCAGCAGCACCTCTGTGTCCAAGATGGCAGAGGTCTGGAGCACACTGGAGGAGCTCTGGGCACCTCCCAGGGGAGGTGCAGGTCAGGGGAGTGGTCACTCCCCTTTCCTTTGTCCAGTTTCGCGCCAGAGCAGGGGCTAAGGGGTCCCTGAACCGGTGTAGACTGGCTTATGCAGAATTGGGCACATCTGTGCCCATGAAAGCATTTCCAGAGGCTGGGGGAGGCTACTCCTCCCCTGCCTTCACACTGTAGGAGGCTGGACTGGCTTGTAGTGAGTACCAAGGGGTACTTACACCTTGCACCAGGCCCAGGTATCCCTTATTAGTGTATAGGGTGTCTAGCAGCTTAGGCTGATAGATAATGGTAGCTTAGCAGAGCAGCTTAGGCTGAACTAGGAGACGTGTGAAGCTACTACAGTACCACAAGTGTCACTTGCACAATACCATAAGAAAACACAATACACAGTTATACTAAAAATAAAGGTACTTTATTTTTATGACAATATGTCACAGTATCTCAGAGTATACCCTCAGAGTGAGGATAGCAAATATACACAAGTTATATGTACACAGTACTAAAAATATGCAGTATAGTCTTAGAAAACAGTGCAAACAATGTATAGTTACAATAGGATGCAATGGGAACACATAGGGATAGGGGCAACACAAACCATTTACTCCAAAAGTGGAATGCGAACCACGAATGGACCCCAAACCTATGTGACCTTGTAGAGGGTCGCTGGGACTATTAGAAAATAGTGAGAGTTAGAAAATTAGCCCTCCCCAAGACCCTGAAAAGTGAGTGCAAAGTGCACTGAAGTTCCCCAAAAGACAAAGAAGTCGTAATAGAGGAATAATGCAGGAAAGACACAAACCAACAATGCAACAACTGTGGATTTCCAATCTAGGGTACCTGTGGAACAAGTGGACCAAGTCCAAAAGTCACAAGCAAGTCGGAGATGGGCAGATGCCCAGGAAATGCCAGCTGCGGGTGTAAAGAAGCTTCGACTGGACAGAAGAAGCTGCGGTTTCTGCAGGAACGAAAAGGGCTAGAGACTTCCCCTTTGGTGGACGGATCCCACTCGCCTTGGAGAGTCGTGCAGAAGTGTTTTTCCACCAAAAGACGCCAACAAGTCTTGCTAGCTGTAAATCGTGCAGTTGGCGTTTTTGGACGCTGCTGAGGCCCAGGAGGGACCAGGAGGTCGCAAATTAGACCTGAAGAGAGAGGGGACGTCGAGCAAGAAAAGGAGCCCTCTCTGAAGCAGATAGCACCCGGAAAAATGCCAGAAACAGGCACTACGAGGATGCGTGAAACGGTGCTCGCCGAAGTTGCACAAAGGAGTCCCACGTCGCCGGAGACCAACTTAGAAAGTCGTGCAATTCAGATTAGAGTGCAGTGGACCCAGGCTTGGCTGTGCACAAAGGATTTCCGCCGGAAGTGCACAGGGGCCGGAGAAGTTGCAAAAGTCGCGGTTACCAACAATGCAGTCTGGAGTGGGGAGGCAAGGACTTACCTCCACCAAACTTGGACTGAAGAGTCACTGGACTGTGGCAGTCTCTTGGACAGAGTTGCTGGATTCAAGGGACCTCGCTCGTCATGCTGAGAGGAGACCCAAGGGACCGGTAATGCAGCTTTTTGGTGCCTGCGGTTGCAGGGGGAAGATTCCGTCGACCCACGGGAGATTTCTTCGGAGCTTCTGGTGCAGAGAGGAGGCAGACTACCCCCACAGCATGCACAAGCAGGAAAACAGTCGAGAAGGCGGCAGGATCAGCGTTACAGAGTTGCAGTAGTCGTCTTTGCTACTATGTTGCAGGTTTGCAGGCTTCCAGCGCGGTCAGCAGTCGGTTCCTTATCAGAAGGTGAAGAGAGAGATGCAGAAGAACTCGGATGAGCTCTTGCATTCGTTATCTAAAGTTTCCCCAGAGACAGAGACCCTAAATAGCCAGAAAAGAGGGTTTGGCTACCTAGGAGAGAGGAGAGGCTACTAACACCTGAAGGAGCCTATCAGAAGGAGTCTCTGACGTTACCTGGTGGCACTGGCCACTCAGAGCAGTCCAGTGTGCCAGCAGCACCTCTGTTTCCAAGATGGCAGAGGTCTGGAGCACACTGGAGGAGCTCTGGACACCTCCCAGGGGAGGTGCAGGTCAGGGGAGTGGTCACTCCCCTTTCCTTTGTCCAGTTTCGCGCCAGAGCAGGGGCTAAGGGGTCCCTGAACCGGTGTAGACTGGCTTATGCAGAATTGGGCACATCTGTGCCCAAGAAAGCATTTCCAGAGGCTGGGGGAGGCTACTCCTCCCCTGCCTTCACACCATTTTCCAAAGGGAGAGGGTGTAACACCCTCTCTCAGAGGAAGTCCTTTGTTCTGCCATCCTGGGACAAGCCTGGCTTGACCCCAGGGAGACAGAAACCTGTCTGAGGGGTTGGCAGCAGCAGCAGCTGCAGTGAAACCCCAGGAAAGGCAGTTTGGCAGTACCAGGGTCTGTGCTACAGACCACTGGGATCATGGAATTGTACCAACAATGCCAGGATGGCATAGAGGGGGCAATTCCATGATCTTTGACATGTTACATGGCCATATTCGGAGTTACCATTGTGAAGCTACATATAGGTAGTGACCTATATGTAGTGCACGCGTGTAATGGTGTCCCTGCACTCACAGAGTTCAGGGAATTGGCTCTGAACAATGTGGGGGCACCTTGGCTAGTGCCAGGTAGCCCTCACACTTAGTAACTTTGCACCTAACCTTTACCAGGTAAAGGTTAGACATATAGGTGACTTATAAGTTACTTAAGTGCAGTGTAAAATGGCTGTGAAATAACGTGGACGTTATTTCACTCAGGCTGCAGTGGCAGGCCTGTGTAAGAATTGTCAGAGCTCCCTATGGGTGGCAAAAGAAATGCTGCAGCCCATAGGGATCTCCTGGAACCCCAATACCCTGGGTACCTCAGTACCATATACTAGGGAATTATAAGGGTGTTCCAGAAAGCCAATGTGAATTGGTAAAATTGGTCACTAGCCTGTTAGTGACAATTTGAAAGAAATGAGAGAGCATAACCACTGAGGTTCTGATTAGCAGAGCCTCAGTGAGACAGTTAGTCACTACACAGGTAACACAGTCAGGCACACTTATGAGCACTGGGGCCCTGGAGAACAGGGTCCCAGTGACACATACAACTAAAACAACATATATACAGTGAAAAATGGGGGTAACATGCCAGGCAAGATGGTACTTTCCTACACACACCATTTTCCAAAGGGAGAGGGTGTAACACCCTCTCTCAGAGGAAGTCCTTTGTTCTGCCATCCTGGGCCAAGCCTGGCTTGACCCCAGGAGGGCAGAAACCTGTCTGAGGGGTTGGCAGCAGCAGCAGCTGCAGTGAAACCCCTGAAAAGGCAGTTTGGCAGTACCAGGGTCTGTGCTACAGACCACTGGGATCATGGGATTGTGCCAACTATGCCAGGATGGCATAGAGGGGACAATTCCATGATCATAGACATGTTACATGGCCATATTCGGAGTTACCATTGTGAAGCTACACATAGGTAGTGACCTATGTGTAGTGCACGCGTGTAATGGTGTCCCCGCACTCAGAAAGTCCGGGGAATTTGCCCTGAACAATGTTGGGGCACCTTGGCTAGTGCCAGGGTGCCCTCACACTAAGTAACTTTGAACCTAACCTTTACCAGGTAAAGGTTAGACATATAGGTGACTTATAAGTTACTTAAGTGCAGTGGTAAATGGCTGTGAAATAACGTGGACGTTATTTCAATCAGGCTGCAGTGGCAGGCCAGTGTAAGAATTGTTAGAGCTCCCTATGGGTGGCAAAAGAAATGCTGCAGCCCATAGGTATCTCTTGGAACCCCAATACCCTGGGTACCTCAGTACCATATACTAGGGAATTATAAGGGTGTTCCAGTATGCCAATGTAAATTGGTAAAATTGGTCACTAGCCTGTTAGTGACAATTTGAAGGAAATGAGAGAGCATAACCACTAAGGTTCTGGATAGCAGAGCCTCAGTGAGACAGTTAGTCATAACACAGGTAACACATTCAAGCACACTTATGAGCACTGGGGCCCTGGCTGGCAGGGTCCCAGTCACACATACAACTAAAACAACATATATACAGTGAAATATGGGGGTAACATGCCAGGCAAGATGGTACTTTCCCACAAAAGGTGAAAACCCTAAATTGTTGAGGTGGTCCATATCCCTACAGGGAATGGACTATACAGTGGAACATAGACCTGGGAGTACCCACTCCAATGCAGATGGACTCTCCAGATATTTCCACTTAGACAATGAAGACTCAACAGGTCATGGCTAGTCTTTTTGTCCTTTGTTTGAGGGGGGGGGTTATGTAGGAAAGTACCATCTTGCCTGGCATGTTACCCCCATATTTCACTATATATATGTTGTTTTAGTGTATGTGTCACTGGAACACTGCCAGCCAGGGCCCCAGTGCTCATAAGTGTGCCCTGTATGTGTTCCCCGTGTGATGACTAACTGTCTCACTGAGGCTCTGCTAACCAGAACCTCAGTGGTTATGCTCTCTCTGTTTTCTAATTTGTCACTAACAGGCTAGTGACCAATTTCACCAATTCACATTGGCATACTGGAACACCCTTATAATTCCCTAGTATATGGTACTGAGGTACCCAGGGTATTGGGGTTCCAGGAGATCCCTGTGGGCTGCAGCATTTCTTTTGCCACCCATAGGGAGCTCTGGCAATTCTTACACAGGCCTGCCACTGCAGCCTGAGTTAAATAACGTCCACGTTATTTCACAGCCATTTACCACTGCACTTAAGTAACTTATAAGTCACCTATATGTCTAACCTTCACCTGGTGAAGGTTGGGTGCAATGTTACTTAGTGTGTGGGCACCCTGGCACTAGCCAAGATGCCCCCACATTGTTCAGGGCAAATTCCCCGGACTTTGTGAGTGCGGGGACACCATTACACGTGTGCACTATACATAGGTCACTACCTATGTGTAGCGTCACAATGGTAACTCCGAACATGGCCATGTGACATCTCTACGATCATGGAATTGTCACCCCAATGCCATTCTGGCATTGGGGAGACAATTCCATGATCCCCCGAGTATCAGACCCAGGTACTGCCAAACTACCTTTCCCGGGATTCACTGCAGCTGCTGCTGCTGCCAACCCCTCAGACAGGTTTCTGCCCTCCTGCGGTCCAGCCAGGCCTGGCCTGGGAAGGCAGAACAAAGGACTTCCTCAGAAAGAGGGTGTTACACCCTCTCCCTTTGGAAAAAGGTGTCAGGGCTGGGGAGGAGTAGGTTCCCCCAGCCTCTGGAAATGCTTTGATGGGCACAGATGGTGCCCATCTCTGCATAAGCCAGTCTACACCGTTTCAGGGATCCCCCAGCCCTGCTCTGGTGCGAAACTGGACAAAGGAAAGGGGAGTGACCACTCCCCTGACCTGCACCTCCCAGGGGATGTGGCCAGAGCTCCTCCAGCATGCCCCAGACCTCTGCCATCTTGGATTCAGAGGTGTGCTGGCACACTGGACTGCTCTGAGTGGCCAGGGCCAGCAGGTGATGTCAGAGACTCTTTCTGATAGGCCCTTACCTGTGTTACTAGCCTATCCTCCTTCCTAGGTAGCCAAACCTCCTTTTCTGGCTATTTAGGGTCTCTGCTTTGGGGAATTATTTAGATACCGAATGCAAGAGCTCACCAGAGTTCCTTTGCATCTCTCTCTTCACCTTCTGCCAAAGGATCGACCGCTGACTGCTCAGGACACCTGCAAAACCGCAACAAAGCAGCAAAGACGACTACTGCAACCTTGTATCGCTGATCCTGCCACCTTCTCGCCTGTTTCCTGGTGGTGCATGCTCTGGGGGTAGTCTGCCTCCTTTATGCACCAGGAGCTCTGAAGAAATCTCCCGTGGGACGACGGAATCTTCCCCCTGCAACCGCAGGCAACAATAGACTGCATCACCGGTCCTCTGGGTCCCCTCTCAGCACGACGAGCGTGGTCCCTGAAACTCAGCAACTCTGTCCAGGTGACTCCCACAGTCCAGTGACTCTTCAGTCCAGGTTTGGTGGAGGTAAGTCCTTGCCTCCCCACACTAGACTGCATTGCTGGGTACCGCGTGATTTTCAGCTGCTCCGGCTCCTTTGCACTCTTCCAGGATTTCCTTTCTGCACAGCCAAGCCTGGGTCCCCGACACTCTAACCTGCAGTGCACAACCTTCTGAGTTGTCCTCCGGCGTCGTGGGACTCCCATTTCTGACTTCATGTGGACTCCGGTTCACTCCTCTTCTAAGTGCCTGTTCCGGTACTTATGCGGGTGCTGCCTGCTTCTGTGAGGGCTCCCTGACTTTCTGGGCGCCCCCTCTGTCTTCGCTTCCAAGTGGTGACATCGTGGTCCCTCCTGGGCCACAGCAGCATCCAAAAACCCTAAACGCGACCCTTGCAGCTAGCAAGGCTTGTTTGCGGTCTTTCTGCATGGGAACACTTCTGCAAGCTTCTTCCCGAAGTGGCACATCCATCCTCCAAAGGGGAAGTTCTGAGTCCTCTTCGTTCTTGCAAAACACCAAGCTTCTTCCATCCGGTGGCAGCTTCCATGCACCCTCAGCTGGCATTTCCTGGGCTCCTGCCCACTCTCAACACTGTCGCGACTCTTGGACTTGGTCCCCTTGTCTTACAGGTACTCAGGTCCAGAAATCCACTGTTGTTCCATTGCTGGTGTTGGTTTTCCTTGCAGAATCCCCCTATCACGACTTCTGTACTCTCTGGGGGTTGTAGGTGCACTTTACACCTACCATTCAGGGTCTTGGGGTGGGCTAGTTTTCTAACGCTCACTGTTTTCTTACAGTCTCAGCGACCCTCTACAAGCTCACATAGGTTTGGGGTCCATTCTTAGTTCGCATTCCTCTTTTGGAGTATATGGTTTGTGTTGCCCCTATACCTATGTGCTCCTATTGCAATCTACTGTAACTTTGCATTGCTTGCATTACTTCCTTTTGCTATTACCTGCATAATTTTGGTTTGTGTACATATATCTTGTGTATATTTCTCATCCTCATACTGAGGGTACTCACTGAGATACTTTTGGCATATTGTCATAAAAAGAAAGTACCTTTATTTTTAGTATATCTGTGTATTGTGTTTTCTTATGATATTGTGCATATGACACCATTGGTATAGTGGGAGCTTTACATGTCTCCGAGTTCACCCTAAGCTGCTCTGCTATAGCTACCTTCTATCAGCCTAAGCTGCTAGAAACACTTCTTCTACACTAATAAGGGATAACTGGACCTGGCACAAGGTGAAAGTACCTCTGGTACCCAAAGCCAGGCAAGCCTCCTACACACATCTTCCTGATCCTCACTGTCCCTTCGTTCACACACAATGAAGGAAGATTGTGTGATGTGTGCTTCTAGTGCCACAGTGCTGGCACGCTTCCTGCAGATCTCCCTTAGTACACATCTTCCTGATCCTCACTGTCCCTTCGTTCACACACAGTGAAGGCAGATTGTGTGATGTGTGCTTCTAGTGCCACAGTGCAGGCACGCTTCCTGCAGACCTCCCTTCGTACACATCTTCCTGATCCTCACTGTCCCATCGTTCACACACATTGAAGGCAGATTGTGTGATGTGTGCTTCTAGTTCCAGAGTGCTGGCACGCTTCCTGCAGATCTCCCTTGGTACACATCTTCCTGATCCTCACTGTCCCTCCGTTGACACACAGTGAAGGCAGATTGTGTGATGTGTGCTTCCAGTGCCACGGTGCTGGCACTCTTCCTGCAAATCTCCCTTTGTACACATCTTCCTGATCCCCGTGTCCCTTCGTTCACACATATTGAAAGCAGATTGTGTGATGTGTGCTTCCAGTGCTACAGTGCTGGCACGCTCCTTCAGATCTCCCTTCGTACACCTCTTCCTGATCCTCACTGTTCCTTCGTTCATACACATTGAAGGCAGATTGTGTGATGTGTGCTTCTAGTGCGACAGTTCTGGCACACTTCCTACAGATCTCCCTTCGTACACATCTTCCTGATACTAATTGTCCCTTTATTCACGCACATTGAAGGCAGATTGTGTGATGTGTGCTTCTAGTTCCAAAGTACTGGCACGCTTCCTGCAGATCTCCCTTGGTACACATTTTCCTGATCCTCACTGTCCCTTGGTTCACACACATTGAAGGCAGATTGTGTGATGTGTGCTTCTAGTGCGACAGTTCTGGCACACTTCCTACAGATCTCCCTTCGTACACATCTTCCTGATACTAATTGTCCCTTTATTCACGCACATTGAAGGCAGATTGTGTGATGTGTGCTTCTAGTTCCAAAGTACTGGCACGCTTCCTGCAGATCTCCCTTGGTACACATTTTCCTGATCCTCACTGTCCCTTGGTTCACGCACATTGAAGGCAGATTGTGTGATGTGTGCTTCTAGTTCCACAGTGCTGTCACGCTTCCTGCCGATCTCCCTTCGTACACATCTTCCTGATGCTCCCTGCCCCTTCGTTCACGCACATTGAAGGCAGACTGTGTGATGTGTGCTTCTAGTGCCACAGTGCTGGCACGCTTCCTGCAGATCTCCCTTGGTACACATGTTCCTGATCCTGACTGTCCCTTCGTTCACACACATTGAAGGCATATTGTGTGATTTGTGCTTATAGTGCCACAGTTCTGGCACGCTTCCTGCAGATCTCCCTTTGTACACATCTTCCTGACCCTCACTGCCCCTTCGTTCACACACAGTGAAGGCAGATTGTGTGATGTGTGTTTCCAGTGCCACAGTGCTGGCAAGCATCCTGCAGATCGCACTTGGTACCCATCTTCCTG
The DNA here is from genome assembly GCF_031143425.1 of Pleurodeles waltl. Lineage (NCBI taxonomy): Eukaryota > Metazoa > Chordata > Amphibia > Caudata > Salamandridae > Pleurodeles > Pleurodeles waltl. The sequence continues at coordinate 294,343 of NC_090438.1, forward strand.
ATCCTCACTGTCCCTTCGTTCACACACAGTGAAGGCAGATTGTGTGATGAGTGCTTCTAATGCCATATTGCTGACACGCTTCCTGCAGATCTCCCTTCGTACACATCTTCCTGCTCCTCACTGTCCCTTCGTTCACACACAGTGAAGACAGATTGTGTGATGCATGCTTCTAGTGCCACAGTGCTGATACGCCTCCTGCAGATCTCTCTTCGTACACATCTTCCTGATCCTCACTGCCCCTTCGTTCACAGATAGTGAAGGCAGATTTTGTGATGTGTGCTTCTTGTGTCACAGTGCGGGCACGCTTCCAGCAGATCTACCGTGATACACATCTTTCTGATCCTCAGTGTTGCTTCGTTCACACACATTGAAGGCAGATTGTGTGATGTGTGCTTCTAGTGACACAGTGCTGGCACGCTTCCTGCAGATCTCCCTTGGTACACATTTTCCTGACCCTCACTGTCCCATCGTTCGCACACAGTGAAGGCAGATTGTGTGATCTGTGCTTCTAGTGCCACAGTGCTTCCACGCTTCCTGCAGATCTCCCATCGTACACATCTTCCTGATCCTCACTGTCCCTTCGTTCACAAACAGTGAAGGCAGATTTTGTGATGTGTGCTTCTAGTGCCACAGTGCTATCACGCTTCCTGCAGATCTCACATCGTACACATCTTCCTGATCCTCACTGCCCCTTCGTTCACATACAATGAAGTCAGATTGTGTGATGTGTGCTTCTAGTGCGACAGTGCTGGCACGCTTCCTGCAAATCTCCATTCGTACACATCTTCCTGATCCTCACAGCCCCTTCGTTTACACACATTGAAGGCAGATTGTGTGATGTGTGCTTCCAGTGACACAGCTCTGGCACGCTTCCTGCAGATCTCCCTTCGTACACATCTTCCTGATCCAGACTGTCCAGTCGTTTACACACATTGAAGGCAGATTGTGTGATGAGCGCTTCTAGTGCCACAGTGCTGCCACGCTTCCTGCAGATCTCCCTTGGTACACATCTTCCTGATCCTCACTGCCCCTTCGTTCACACACAGTGAAGGCAGATTGTGTGATATGTGCTTCTAGTGCCACAGTGCTGGCACGCTTCCTGCAGATCTCCCATCGTACACATCTTCCTGATCCTCACTGTTCCTTCGTTCACACACAGTGAAGGCAGATTGTGTGATGTGTGCTTCTAGTTCCACAGTGTTGGCACGCTTTCCAGCAGATCTCCCTTCGTACACTTCTTCCTGATCCTCACTGCCCCTTAGTTCACACACAGTGAAGGCAGATTGTGTGATGTGTGCTTCTAGTGCCACAGTGCTGGCACGCTTCCAGCAGATCTCAATTCGTACACATCTTCCTGCTCCTCACTGCACCTTCGTTCACGCACAGTGAAGGCAGATTGTGTGATGTGTGCTTCTAGTGCAACAGTGCTGACACGCTTCCTGCAGATCTCCCTTTGTACACATCTTCCTGATCCTCACTGCCCCTTCGTTCACACAAAGTGAAGGCAGATTGTCTGATGTTTGCTTCCAGTGCCACAGTGCTGGCACGCTTCCTGCAGATCTCCCTTCGTACACATCTTCCTGATCCTCACTGCCCCTTCGTTCACACATAGTGAAGGCAGACTGTGTGATGTGTGCTTCTAGTGCCACAGTGCTGGCACGCTTCCTGCAGATCGCCCTTGATACTCATCTTCCTGATCCTCACTGTCCCTTCGTTCACACACAGTGAAGGCAGATTGTGTGATGTGTGCTTCTAATGCCACAGTGCTGACACGCTTCCTGCAGATCTCCCTTCGTACACATCTTCCTGCTCCTCACTGTCCCTTCGTTCACACTCAGCGAAGACAGATGGTGTGATGCATGCTTCTAGTGCAACAGTGCTGGCACGCCTCCTGCAGATCTCCATTCGTACACATCTTCCTGATCCTCACTGCCCCTTCATTCACAGACAGTGAAGGCAGATTTTGTGATGTGTGCTTCTAGTGCCACAGTTCTGGCACGCTTCCTGCAGATCTCCCTTTGTACACATCTTCCTGATCCAGACTGTCCAGTCGTTTACACACATTGAAGGCAGATTGTGTGATGAGCGCTTCTAGTGCCACAGTGCTGCCACGCTTCCTGCAGATCTCCCTTGGTACACATCTTCCTGATCCTCACTGTCCCTTCGTTCACAAACAGTGAAGGCAGATTTTGTGATGTGTGCTTCTAGTGCCACAGTGCTATCACGCTTCCTGCAGATCTCACATCGTACACATCTTCCTGATCCTCACTGCCCCTTCGTTCACATACAATGAAGTCAGATTGTGTGATGCATGCTTCTAGTGCCACAGTGCTGATACGCCTCCAGCAGATCTCTCTTCGTACACATCTTCCTGATCCTCACTGCCCCTTCGTTCACAGATAGTGAAGGCAGATTTTGTGATGTGTGCTTCTTGTGTCACAGTGCGGGCACGCTTCCAGCAGATCTACCGTGCTACACATCTTTCTGATCGTCAGTGTTGCTTCGTTCACACACATTGAAGGCAGATTGTGTGATGTGTGCTTCTAGTGACACAGTGCTGGCAAGCTTCCTGCAGATCTCCCTTGGTACACATTTTCCTGATCCTCACTGATCCCTGATCGTTCGAACACAGTGAAGGCAGATTGTGTGATCTGTGCTTCTAGTGCCACAGTGCTTCCACGCTTCCTGCAGATCTCCCATCGTACACATCTTCCTGATCCTCACTGTCCCTTCGTTCACAAACAGTGAAGGCAGATTTTGTGATGTGTGCTTCTAGTGCCACAGTGCTATCACGCTTCCTGCAGATCTCACTTCGTACACATCTTCCTGATCCTCACTGCCCCTTCGTTCACATACAATGAAGTCAGATTGTCTGATGTGTGCTTCTAGTGCGACAGTGCTGGCACGCTTCCTGCAAATCTCCATTCGTACACATCTTCCTGATCCTCACAGCCCCTTCGTTTACACACATTGAAGGCAGATTGTGTGATGTGTGCTTCTAGTGCCACAGTGCTATCACGCTTCCTGCAGATCTCACATCGTACACATCTTCCTGATCCTCACTGCCCCTTCGTTCACATACAATGAAGTCAGATTGTGTGATGTGTGCTTCTAGTGCGACAGTGCTGGCACGCTTCCTGCAAATCTCCATTCGTACACATCTTCCTGATCCTCACAGCCCCTTCGTTTACACACATTGAAGGCAGATTGTGTGATGTGTGCTTCCAGTGACACAGCTCTGGCACGCTTCCTGCAGATCTCCCTTCGTACACATCTTCCTGATCCAGACTGTCCAGTCGTTTACACACATTGAAGGCAGATTGTGTGATGAGCGCTTCTAGTGCCACAGTGCTGCCACGCTTCCTGCAGATCTCCCTTGGTACACATCTTCCTGATCCTCACTGCCCCTTCGTTCACACACAGTGAAGGCAGATTGTGTGATATGTGCTTCTAGTGCCACAGTGCTGGCACGCTTCCTGCAGATCTCCCATCGTACACATCTTCCTGATCCTCACTGTTCCTTCGTTCACACACAGTGAAGGCAGATTGTGTGATGTGTGCTTCTAGTTCCACAGTGTTGGCACGCTTTCCAGCAGATCTCCCTTCGTACACTTCTTCCTGATCCTCACTGCCCCTTAGTTCACACACAGTGAAGGCAGATTGTGTGATGTGTGCTTCTAGTGCCACAGTGCTGGCACGCTTCCAGCAGATCTCAATTCGTGCACATCTTCCTGCTCCTCACTGCACCTTCGTTCACGCACAGTGAAGGCAGATTGTGTGATGTGTGCTTCTAGTGCAACAGTGCTGACACGCTTCCTGCAGATCTCCCTTTGTACACATCTTCCTGATCCTCACTGCCCCTTCGTTCACACAAAGTGAAGGCAGATTGTCTGATGTTTGCTTCCAGTGCCACAGTGCTGGCACGCTTCCTGCAGATCTCCCTTCGTACACATCTTCCTGATCCTCACTGCCCCTTCGTTCACACATAGTGAAGGCAGACTGTGTGATGTGTGCTTCTAGTGCCACAGTGCTGGCACGCTTCCTGCAGATCGCCCTTGATACTCATCTTCCTGATCCTCACTGTCCCTTCGTTCACACACAGTGAAGGCAGATTGTGTGATGTGTGCTTCTAATGCCACAGTGCTGACACGCTTCCTGCAGATCTCCCTTCGTACACATCTTCCTGCTCCTCACTGTCCCTTCGTTCACACTCAGCGAAGACAGATGGTGTGATGCATGCTTCTAGTGCAACAGTGCTGGCACGCCTCCTGCAGATCTCCATTCGTACACATCTTCCTGATCCTCACTGCCCCTTCGTTCACAGACAGTGAAGGCAGATTTTGTGATGTGTGCTTCTAGTGCCACAGTTCTGGCAAGCTTCCTGCAGATCTCCCTTTGTACACATCTTCCTGATCCTCACTGCCCCATCGTTCACACACAGTGAAGGCAGATTGTGTGATGTGTGTTTCCAGTGCCACAGTGCTGGCACGCATCCTGCAGATCGCACTTGGTACCCATCTTCCTGATCCTCACTGTCCCTTCGTTCACACACAGTGAAGGCAGATTGTGTGATGAGTGCTTCTAATGCCACATTGCTGACAAGCTTCCTGCAGATCTCCCTTCGTACACATCTTCCTGCTCCTTACTGTCCCTTCGTTCACACACAGTGAAGACAGATTGTGTGATGCATGCTTCTAGTGCCACAGTGCTGATACGCCTCCTGCAGATCTCTCTTCGTACACATCTTCCTGATCCTCACTGCCCCTTCGTTCACAGATAGTGAAGGCAGATTTTGTGATGTGTGCTTCTTGTGTCACAGTGCGGGCACGCTTCCAGCAGATCTACCGTGCTACACATCTTTCTGATCCTCAGTGTTGCTTCGTTCACACACATTGAAGGCAGATTGTGTGATGTGTGCTTCTAGTGACACAGTGCTGGCAAGCTTCCTGCAGATCTCCCTTGGTACACATTTTCCTGATCCTCACTGATCCCTGATCGTTCGAACACAGTGAAGGCAGATTGTGTGATCTGTGCTTCTAGTGCCACAGTGCTTCCACGCTTCCTGCAGATCTCCCATCGTACACATCTTCCTGATCCTCACTGTCCCTTCGTTCACAAACAGTGAAGGCAGATTTTGTGATGTGTGCTTCTAGTGCCACAGTGCTATCACGCTTCCTGCAGATCTCACTTCGTACACATCTTCCTGATCCTCACTGCCCCTTCGTTCACATACAATGAAGTCAGATTGTCTGATGTGTGCTTCTAGTGCGACAGTGCTGGTACGCTTCCTGCAAATCTCCATTCGTACACATCTTCCTGATCCTCACAGCCCCTTCGTTTACACACATTGAAGGCAGATTGTGTGATGTGTGCTTCCAGTGACACAGCGCTGGCACGCTTCCTGCAGATCTCCCTTCGTACACACCTTCCTGATCCGGACTGTCCAGTCGTTCACACACATTGAAGGCAGATTGTGTGATGAGTGCTTCTAGTGCCACAGTGCTGCCACGCTTCCTGCAGATCTCCCTTGGTACACATCTTCCTGATCCTCACTGCCCCTTCGTTCACACACAGTGAAGGCAGATTGTGTGATATGTGCTTCTAGTGCCACAGTGCTGGCACGCTTCCTGCAGATCTCCCATCGTACACATCTTCCTGATCCTCACTGTTCCTTCGTTCACACACAGTGAAGGCAGATTGTGTGATGTGTGCTTCTAGTTCCACAGTGTTGGCACGCTTTCCAGCAGATCTCCCTTCGTACACTTCTTCCTGATCCTCACTGCCCCTTAGTTCACACACAGTGAAGGCAGATTGTGTGATGTGTGCTTCTAGTGCCACAGCGCTGGCACGCTTCCAGCAGATCTCAATTCGTACACATCTTCCTGCTCCTCACTGCACCTTCGTTCACGCACAGTGAAGGCAGATTGTGTGATGTGTGCTTCTAGTGCAACAGTGCTGACACGCTTCCTGCAGATCTCCCTTTGTACACATCTTCCTGATCCTCACTGCCCCTTCGTTCACACAAAGTGAAGGCAGATTGTCTGATGTTTGCTTCCAGTGCCACAGTGCTGGCACGCTTCCTGCAGATCTCCCTTCGTACACATCTTCCTGATCCTCACTGCCCCTTCGTTCACACATAGTGAAGGCAGACTGTGTGATGTGTGCTTCTAGTGCCACAGTGCTGGCACGCTTCCTGCAGATCGCCCTTGATACTCATCTTCCTGATCCTCACTGTCCCTTCGTTCACACACAGTGAAGGCAGATTGTGTGATGTGTGCTTCTAATGCCACAGTGCTGACACGCTTCCTGCAGATCTCCCTTCGTACACATCTTCCTGCTCCTCACTGTCCCTTTGTTCACACTCAGCGAAGACAGATGGTGTGATGCATGCTTCTAGTGCAACAGTGCTGGCACGCCTCCTGCAGATCTCCATTCGTACACATCTTCCTGATCCTCACTGCCACTTCGTTCACAGACAGTGAAGGCAGATTTTGTGATGTGTGCTTCTAGTGCCACAGTTCTGGCACGCTTCCTGCAGATCTCCCTTTGTACACATCTTCCTGATCCTCACTGCCCCTTCGTTCACACACAGTGAAGGCAGATTGTGTGATGTGTGTTTCCAGTGCCACAGTGCTGGCACGCATCCTGCAGATCGCACTTGGTACCCATCTTCCTGATCCTCACTGTCCCTTCGTTCACACACAGTGAAGGCAGATTGTGTGATGAGTGCTTCTAATGCCACATTGCTGACAAGCTTCCTGCAGATCTCCCTTCGTACACATCTTCCTGCTCCTTACTGTCCCTTCGTTCACACACAGTGAAGACAGATTGTGTGATGCATGCTTCTAGTGCCACAGTGCTGATACGCCTCCTGCAGATCTCTCTTCGTACACATCTTCCTGATCCTCACTGCCCCTTCGTTCACAGATAGTGAAGGCAGATTTTGTGATGTGTGCTTCTTGTGTCACAGTGCGGGCATGCTTCCAGCAGATCTACCGTGCTACACATCTTTCTGATCCTCAGTGTTGCTTCATTCACACACATTGAAGGCAGATTGTGTGATGTGTGCTTCTAGTGACACAGTGCTGGCAAGCTTCCTGCAGATCTCCCTTGGTACACATTTTCCTGATCCTCACTGATCCCTGATCGTTCGAACACAGTGAAGGCAGATTGTGTGATCTGTGCTTCTAGTGCCACAGTGCTTCCACGCTTCCTGCAGATCTCCCATCGTACACATCTTCCTGATCCTCACTGTCCCTTCGTTCACAAACAGTGAAGGCAGATTTTGTGATGTGTGCTTCTAGTGCCACAGTGCTATCACGCTTCCTGCAGATCTCACTTCGTACACATCTTCCTGATCCTCACTGCCCCTTCGTTCACATACAATGAAGTCAGATTGTCTGATGTGTGCTTCTAGTGCGACAGTGCTGGCACGCTTCCTGCAAATCTCCATTCGTACACATCTTCCTGATCCTCACAGCCCCTTCGTTTACACACATTGAAGGCAGATTGTGTGATGTGTGCTTCCAGTGACACAGCGCTGGCACGCTTCCTGCAGATCTCCCTTCGTACACACCTTCCTGATCCGGACTGTCCAGTCGTTCACACACATTGAAGGCAGATTGTGTGATGAGTGCTTCTAGTGCCACAGTGCTGCCACGCTTCCTGCAGATCTCCCTTGGTACACATCTTCCTGATCCTCACTGCCCCTTCGTTCACACACAGTGAAGGCAGATTGTGTGATATGTGCTTCTAGTGCCACAGTGCTGGCACGCTTCCTGCAGATCTCCCATCGTTCACATCTTCCTGATCCTCACTGTTCCTTCGTTCACACACAGTGAAGGCAGATTGTGTGATGTGTGCTTCTAGTTCCACAGTGTTGGCACGCTTTCCAGCAGATCTCCCTTCGTACACTTCTTCCTGATCCTCACTGCCCCTTAGTTCACACACAGTGAAGGCAGATTGTGTGATGTGTGCTTCTAGTGCCACAGCGCTGGCACGCTTCCAGCAGATCTCAATTCGTACACATCTTCCTGCTCCTCACTGCACCTTCGTTCACGCACAGTGAAGGCAGATTGTGTGATGTGTGCTTCTAGTGCAACAGTGCTGACACGCTTCCTGCAGATCTCCCTTTGTACACATCTTCCTGATCCTCACTGCCCCTTCGTTCACACAAAGTGAAGGCAGATTGTCTGATGTTTGCTTCCAGTGCCACAGTGCTGGCACGCTTCCTGCAGATCTCCCTTCGTACACATCTTCCTGATCCTCACTGCCCCTTCGTTCACACATAGTGAAGGCAGACTGTGTGATGTGTGCTTCTAGTGCCACAGTGCTGGCACGCTTCCTGCAGATCGCCCTTGATACCCATCTTCCTGATCCTCACTGTCCCTTCGTTCACACACAGTGAAGGCAGATTGTGTGATGTGTGCTTCTAATGCCACAGTGCTGACACGCTTCCTGCAGATCTCCCTTCGTACACATCTTCCTGCTCCTCACTGTCCCTTCGTTCACACACAGCGAAGACAGATGGTGTGATGCATGCTTCTAGTGCAACAGTGCTGTCACGCCTCCTGCAGATCTCCATTCGTACACATCTTCCTGATCCTCACTGCCCCTTCGTTCACAGACAGTGAAGGCAGATTTTGTGATGGGTGCCTCTTGTGTCACAGTGCGGGCACGCTTCCTGCAGATCTCCTGTGCTACCCATCTTTCTGATCCTCACTGTCGCTTCGTTCACACACATTGAAGGCAGATTGTGTGATGTGTGTTTCTAGTGGCACAGTGCTGGCATGCTTCCTGCAGATCTCCCTTCGTACACATCTTCCCGATCCTCACTGTCCCTTCGTTCACACACAGTGAAGGCAGATTGTGTGATGTGTGCTTCTAGTGCCACAGTGCTTCCACGCTTCCTGCAGATCTCCCATCGTACACATCTTCCTGATCCTCACTGTCCCTTCGTTCACACACAGTGAAGGCAGATTTTGTGATGTGTGCTTCTAGTGCCACAGTGCTATCACGCTTCCTGCAGATCTTCCTTCGTACACATCTTCCTGATCCTCACTTCCCCTTCGTTCACACACAGTGAAGGCAGATTGTGTGATGTGTGCTTCTAGTGCCACAGTGCTGGCACACTTCCTGCAGATCTCCATTCGAACAAATCTTACTGATCCTCACAGCCCCTTCGTTCACACACATTGAAGGCAGATTGTGTGATGTGTGTTTCTAGTGACACAGTGCTGGCACGCTTCCTGCAGATCTCCCTTTGTACACATCTTCCCGATCCTCACTGTCCCTTCGTTCACACACAGTGAAGGCAGATTGTGTGATGTGTGCTTCTAGTGCCACAGTGCTTCCACGCTTCCTGCAGATCTCCCTTCGTACACATCTTCCTGATCCTCACTGCCCCTTCGTTCACACACAGTGAAGGCAGATTGTGTGATGTGTGCTTCTAGTGCCACAGTGCTGGCACGCTTCCTGCAGATCTCCATTCGTACAAATCTTCCTGATTCTCACAGCACCTTCGTTCACACACATTGAAGGCAGATTGTGTGATGTGTGCTTCCAGTGACACAGCGCTGGCACGCTTCCTGCAGATCTCCCTTCGTACTCATCTTCCTGATCCTCACTGTCCCTTAGTTCACACACAGTGAAGGCAGATTGTGTGATGTGTGCTTCTAGTGCCACAGTGCTGGCACGCTTCCAGCAGATCTCAATTCGTACACATCTTCCTGCTCCTCACTGCACCTTCGTTCACGCACAGTGAAGGCAGATTGTGTGATCTGTGCTTCTAGTGCAACAGTGCTGACACGCTTCCTGCAGATCTCCCTTTGTACACATCTTCGTGATCCTCACTGCCCCTTCGTTCACACAAAGTGAAGGCAGATTGTCTGATGTTTGCTTCCAGTGCCACAGTGCTGGCACGCTTCCTGCAGATCTCCCTTCGTACATATCTTCCTGATCCTCACTGCCCCTTCGTTCTCACATAGTGAAGGCAGACTGTGTGATGTGTGCTTCTGGTGCCACAGTGCTGGCACGCTTCCTGCAGATCGCCCTTGATACCCATCTTCCTGATCCTCACTGTCCCTTCGTTCACACACAATGAAGGCAGATTGTGTGATGTGTGCTTCTAATGCCACAGTGCTGACACGCTTCCTGCATATCTCCCTTCGTACACATCTTCCTGCTCCTCACTGTCCCTTCGTTCACACACAGCGAAGACAGATGGTGTGATGCATGCTTCTAGTGCAACAGTGCTGGCACGCCTCCTGCAGATCTCCATTCGTACACATCTTCCTGATCCTCACTGCCCCTTCGTTCACAGACAGTGAAGGCAGATTTTGTGATGTGTGCTTCTTCTGTCACAGTGCGGGCACGCTTCCTGCAGATCTCCTGTGCTACCCATCTTTCTGATCCTCAGTGTCGCTTCGTTCACACACATTGAAGGCAGATAATGTGATGTGTGTTTCTAGTGGCACAGTGCTGGCATGCTTCCTGCAGATCTCCCTTCGTACACATCTTCCCGATCCTCACTGTCCCTTCGTTCACACACAGTGAAGGCAGATTGTGTGATGTGTGCTTCTAGTGCCACAGTGCTTCCACGCTTCCTACAGATCTCCCATCGTACACATCTTCCTGATCCTCACTGTCCCTTCGTTCACACACAGTGAAGGCAGATTTTGTGATGTGTGCTTCTAGTGCCACAGTGCTATCACGCTTCCTGCAGATCTCCCTTCGTACACATCTTCCCGATCCTCACTGCCCCTTCGTTCACACACAGTGAAGGCAGATTGTGTGATGTGTGCTTCTAGTGCCACAGTGCTGGCACGCTATCTGCAGATCTCCATTCGAACAAATCTTACTGATCCTCACAGCCCCTTCGTTCACACACATTGAAGGCAGAATGTGTGATGTGTGTTTCTAGTGACACAGTGCTGGCACGCTTCCTGCAGATCTCCCTTCGTACACATCTTTCCGATCCTCACTGTCCCTTCGTTCACACACAGTGAAGGCAGATTGTGTGATGTGTGCTTCTAGTGCCACAGTGCTTCCACGCTTCCTGCAGATCTCCCTTCGTACACATCTTCCTGATCCTCACTGCCCCTTCGTTCACACACAGTGAAGGCAGATTGTGTGATGTGTGCTTCTAGTGCCACAGTGCTGGCACGCTTCCTGCAGATCTCCATTCGTACAAATCTTCCTGATTCTCACAGCCCCTTCGTTCACACACATTGAAGGCAGATTGTGTGATGTGTGCTTCCAGTGACACAGCGCTGGCACGCTTCCTGCAGATCTCCCTTCGTACTCATCTTCCTGATCCTCACTGTCCCTTCGTTCACACACAGTGAAGGCAGATTGTGTGATGTGTGCTTCTAGTGCCACAGTGCTGGCACGCTTCATGCAGATCTACCTTCATACATATCTTCCTGATCCTCAGTGTCCCTTCGTTCACTCACATCGAGGGAGGATTGTGTGATGTATGCTTCTAGTGCCACAGTGCTGGCACGCTTCCTGCAGATCTCCCTTCGTACTCATCTTCCTGATCCTCACTGTCCCTTCGTTCACACACAGTGAAGGCAGATTGTGTGATGTGTGCTTCTAGTGCCACAGTGCTGGCACGCTTCATGCAGATCTACCTTCATACATATCTTCCTGATCCTCAGTGTCCCTTCGTTCACTCACATCGAGGGAGGATTGTGTGATGTATGCTTCTAGTGCCACAGTGCTGGCACGCTTCCTGCAAATCTCCCTTCGTACACATCTTCCTGATCCGGACTGTCCCGTCGTTCACACACATTGAAGGCAGATTGTGTGATGTGTGTTTTAGTGCCACAGTGCTGGCATGCTTCCTGCAGATCTCCCTTTGTACACATCTTCCTGATCCTCACTGCCCCTTCGTTCACACACAGTGAACGCAGATTTTGTGTTGTGTGCTTCCAGTGCCACAATGCTGGCACGCTGCCTGCAGAGCTCCCTTCGTACACATCTTCCTGATCCTCACTGCACCTTCCTTCACACATAGTGAAGGCAGATTGTGTGATGTGTGCTTCTAGTTCCACAGTGCTGGTACGCTTCCAGCAGATCTCACTTCGTACACATCTTCCTGCTACTCACTGCACCGTCGTTCACACACAGTGAAGGCAGATTGTGTGATGTGTGCTTCTAGTGCCACAGTGCTGACACGCTTCCTGCAGATCTCCCTTCGTACACATCTTCCTGCTCCTCACTGTCCCTTCGTTCACACACAGTGAACACAGATTGTGTGATGCGTGCTTCTTGTGCCACAGTGCTGGCATGCTTCCTGCAGATCTCCCTTGGTACATATCTTCCTGATCCTCACTGTCCCTTCGTTCACCCACATTGAAGGCAGATTGTGTGATGTGTGCTTCTAGTGCAACAGTGCTGAGACGCTTCCTGCAGATCTCCCTTGGTACACATTTTCCTGATCCTCACTGCCCCTTCCTTCACACATATTGAAGGCAGATTGTGTGATGTGTGCTTCTAGTGCCACAGTGCTGGTACGCTTCCAGCAGATCTCACTTCGTACACATCTTACTGCTACTCACTGCACCTTCTTTCACACACAGTGAAGGCAGATTGTGTGATTTGTGCTTCTAATGCCACAGTGCTGACACGCTTCCTGCAGATCTCCCTTCGTACACATCTTCCTGCTCCTCACTGTCCCTTCGTTCACCCACATTGAAGGCAGATTGTGTGATGTGTGCTTCTAGTGCAACAGTGCTGACACGCTTCCTGCAGATCTCTCTTGGTACACATCTTCCTGATCCTCACTGCCCCTTCGTTCACACACAGTGAAGGCAGATTGTGTGATGTGTGCTTCTAGTGCCACAGTGCTGGCACGCTTCCAGCAGATCTCCCATCGTACACATCTTCCTGATCCTCACTGTCCCTTCGTTCATACACAGTGAAGGCAGATTGTGTGATGTGTGCTCTAGTTCCACAGTGCTGGCACGCTTTCCAGCAGATTACCCTTTGTACACTTCTTCCTGATCCTCACTGCCCATTCGTTCACACACAGTGAAGGCAGATTGTGTGATGTGTGCTTCTAGTGCCACAGTGCTGCAACGCTTCCAGCAGATCTCATTTCGTACACATCTTCCTGCTCCTCACTGCACCTTCGTTCACGCACAGTGAAGGCAGATTGTGTGGTGTGTGCTTCTAGTGCAACAGTGCTGACACGCTTCCTGCAGATCTCCCTTCGTACATATCTTCCTGATCCTCACTGTCCTTTCGTTCGCGCAAATTGAAGGCAGATTATCTGATGTGTGCTTCCAGTGCCACAGTGCTGGCATGCTTCCTGCAGATCTCCCTTAGTACACATCTTCCTAATCCTCACTGTCCCTCTGTTGACACACAGTGAAGGCAGACTGTGTGATGTGTGCTTCCAGTGCCACAGTGCTGGCACGCTTCCTGCAAATCTCCCTTCATGCACATCTTCCTGATCCCCGCGCCCCTTAGTTCACACACAGTGAAGACAGATTGTGTGATGTGTGCTTCTAATGCCACAGTGCTGACACGCTTCCTGCAGATCTCCCTTTGTACAAATCTTCCTGGTCCTCACTGTCCCTTCGTTCACACACAGTGAACACAGATTGTGTGATGCGTTCTTTTAGTGCCGCAGTGCTGGCATGCTTCCTGCAGATCTCCCTTGGTACATATCTTCCTGATCCTCACTGTCCCTCTGTTGACACACAGTGAAGGCAGATTGTGTGATGTGTGCTTCCAGTGCCACAGTGCTGGCACGCTTCCTGCAAATCTCCCTTCATACACATCTTCCTGATCCCCCGTGCCCCTTCGTTCACACACAGTGAAGACAGATTGTGTGATGTGTGCTTCTAATGCCACAGTGCTGACACGCTTCCTGCAGATCTCCCTTCGTACACATCTTCCTGCTCCTCACTGTCCCTTCGTTCACACACAGTGAACACAGATTGTTTGATGCGTGCTTCTAGTGCCACAGTGCTGGCATGCTTCCTGCAGATCTTCCTTGGTACATATCTTCCTGATCCTCACTGTCCCTTCGTTCACCCACATTGAAGGCAGATTGTGTTATGTGTGCTTCTAGTGCAACAGTGCTGACACGCTTCCTGCAGGGCTCCCTTGGTACACATCTTCCTGATCCTCACTGCCCCTTCGTTCACACACAGTGAAGGCAGATTGTGTGATGTGTGCTTCTAGTGCCACAGTGCTGGCACGCTTCCTGCAGATCTCCCATCGTTCACATCTTCCTGATCCTCACTGTCCCTTTGTTCACACACAGTGAAGGCAGATTGTGTGATGTGTGCTTCTAGATCCACAGTGCTGGCACGCTTTCCAGCAGATCTCCCTTCGTACACTTCTTCCTGATCCTCACTGCCCCTTCGTTCACACACAGTGAAGGCAGATTGTATGATGTGTGCTTCTAGTGCCACAGTGCTGGAACGCTTCCAGCAGATCTCATTTCGTACACATCTTCCTGCTCCTCACTGCACCTTCGTTCACGCACAGTGAAGGCAGATTGTGTGGTGTGTGCTTCTCGTGCAACAGTGCTGACACGCATCCTGCAGATCTCCCTTTGTACATATCTTCCTGATCCTCACTGTCCTTTCGTTCACGCAAATTGAAGGCAGATTATCTGATGTGTGCTTCCAGTGCCACAGTGCTGGCATGCTTCCTACAGATCTCACTTGGTACACATCTTCCTGATCCTCACTGTCCCTCTGTTGACACACAGTGAAGGCAGATTGTGTGATGTGTGCTTCCAGTGCCACAGTGCTGGCACGCTTCCTGCAAATCTCCCTTCATACACATCTTCCTGATCCCCCGTGCCCCTTCGTTCACACACAGTGAAGACAGATTGTGTGATGTGTGCTTCTAATGCCACAGTGCTGACACGCTTCCAGCAGATCTCCCTTTGTACACATCTTCCTGCTCCTCACTGTCCCTTCGTTCACACACATTGAACACAGATTGTGTGATGTGTTCTTTTAGTGCCACAGTGCTGGCATGCTTCCTGCAGATCTCCCTTGGTACATATCTTCCTGATCCTCACTGTCCCTTCGTTCACCCACATTGAAGGCAGATTGTGTGATGTGTGCTTCTAGTGCAACAGCGCTGACAAGCTTCCTGAAGTTCTCCCTTTGTACACATCTTCCTGATCCTCACTGCCCCTTCGTTCACAAACAGTGAAGGCAGATTGTGTGATGTGTGCTTCTAGTGCAACAGTGCAGGCACGCTTCCTGCAGATCTCCCATCGTACACATCTTCCTGATCCTCACTGTCCCTTCGTTCACACACAGTGAAGGCAGATTGTGTGATGTGTGCTTCTAGTTCCACAGTGCAGGCACACTTTCCAGCAGATCTCCCTTCGTACACTTCTTCCTGATCCTCACTGCCCCTTCGTTCACACACAGTGAAGGCAGATTGTGTGATGTGTGCTTTTAGTGCCACAGTGCTGGCACACTTCCTGCAGATCTCCCTTTGTACACATCTTCCTGATCCTCAATGCCCCTTCGTTCACACACAGTGAAGGCAGATTGTGTGATGTGTGCTTCTAGTGCCATAGTGCTTCCACGCTTCCTGCAGATCTCC
Organism: Pleurodeles waltl; assembly: GCF_031143425.1. Taxonomy (NCBI): domain Eukaryota; kingdom Metazoa; phylum Chordata; class Amphibia; order Caudata; family Salamandridae; genus Pleurodeles; species Pleurodeles waltl. The sequence continues at coordinate 309,931 of NC_090438.1, forward strand.
CTTCGTACACATCTTCCTGATCCTCACTGCCCCTTCGTTCACACACAGTGAAGGCAGATTGTGTGATGTGTGCTTCTAGTGCCACAGTGCTGGCACGCTTCCTGCAGATCTCCATTCGTACAAATCTTCCTGATTCTCACAGCCCCTTCGTTCACACACATTGAAGGCAGATTGTGTGATGTGTGCTTCCAGTGACACAGCGCTGGCACGCTTCCTGCAGATCTCCCTTCGTACTCATCTTCCTGATCCTCACTGTCACTTCGTTCACACACAGTGAAGGCAGATTGTGTGATGTGTGCTTCTAGTGCCACAGTGCTGGCACGCTTCATGCAGATCTACCTTCATACATATCTTCCTGATCCTCAGTGTCCCTTCGTTCACTCACATCGAGGGAGGATTGCGTGATGTATGCTTCTAGTGCCACAGTGCAGGCACGCTTCCTGCAGATCTCCCTTCGTACTCATCTTCCTGATCCTCACTGTCCCTTCGTTCACACACAGTGAAGGCAGATTGTGTGATGTGTGCTTCTAGTGCCACAGTGCTGGCACGCTTCATGCAGATCTACCTTCATACATTTCTTCCTGATCCTCAGTGTCCCTTCGTTCACTCACATCGAGGGAGGATTGTGTGATGTATGCTTCTAGTGCCACAGTGCTGGCACGCTTCCTGCAAATCTCCCTTCGTACACATCTTCCTGATCCGGACTGTCCCGTCGTTCACACACATTGAAGGCAGATTGTGTGATGTGTGTTTTAGTGCCACAGTGCTGGCATGCTTCCTGCAGATCTCCCTTTGTACACATCTTCCTGATCCTCACTGCCCCTTCGTTCACACACAGTGAACGCAGATTTTGTGTTGTGTGCTTCCAGTGCCACAATGCTGGCACGCTGCCTGCAGAGCTCCCTTCGTACAAATCTTCCTGATCCTCACTGCACCTTCCTTCACACATAGTGAAGGCAGATTGTGTGATGTGTGCTTCTAGTGCCACAGTGCTGGTACGCTTCCAGCAGATCTCACTTCGTACACATCTTCCTGCTACTCACTGCACCGTCGTTCACACACAGTGAAGGCAGATTGTGTGATGTGTGCTTCTAGTGCCACAGTGCTGACACGCTTCCTGCAGATCTCCCTTGGTACATATCTTCCTGATCCTCACTGTCCCTTCGTTCACCCACATTGAAGGCAGATTGTGTGATGTGTGCTTCTAGTGCAACAGTGCTGAGACGCTTCCTGCAGATCTCCCTTGGTACACATTTTCCTGATCCTCACTGCCCCTTCCTTCACACATATTGAAGGCAGATTGTGTGATGTGTGCTTCTAGTGCCACAGTGCTGGTACGCTTCCAGCAGATCTCACTTCGTACACATCTTACTGCTACTCACTGCACCTTCTTTCACACACAGTGAAGGCAGATTGTGTGATTTGTGCTTCTAATGCCACAGTGCTGACACGCTTCCTGCAGATCTCCCTTCGTACACATCTTCCTGCTCCTCACTGTCCCTTCGTTCACACACAGTGAACACAGATTGTGTGATGCGTGCTTCTAGTGCCACAGTGCTGTCATGCTTCCTGCAGATCTACCTTGGTACATATCTTCCTGATCCTCACTGTCCCTTCGTTCACCCACATTGAAGGCAGATTGTGTGATGTGTGCTTCTAGTGCAACAGTGCTGACACGCTTCCTGCAGATCTCCCTTGGTACACATCTTCCTGATCCTCACTGCCCCTTCGTTCACACACAGTGAAGGCAGATTGTGTGATGTGTGCTTCTAGTGCCACAGTGCTGGCACGCTTCCAGCAGATCTCCCATCGTACACATCTTCCTGATCCTCACTGTCCCTTCGTTCATACACAGTGAAGGCAGATTGTGTGATGTGTGCTCTAGTTCCACAGTGCTGGCACGCTTTCCAGCAGATTACCCTTTGTACACTTCTTCCTGATCCTCACTGCCCATTCGTTCACACAGAGTGAAGGCAGATTGTGTGATGTGTGCTTCTAGTGCCACAGTGCTGCAACGCTTCCAGCAGATCTCATTTCGTACACATCTTCCTGCTCCTCACTGCACCTTCGTTCACGCACAGTGAAGGCAGATTGTGTGGTGTGTGCTTCTAGTGCAACAGTGCTGACACGCTTCCTGCAGATCTCCCTTCGTACATATCTTCCTGATCCTCACTGTCCTTTCGTTCACGCAAATTGAAGGCAGATTATCTGATGTGTGCTTCCAGTGCCACAGTGCTGGCATGCTTCCTGCAGATCTCCCTTGGTACACATCTTCCTGATCCTCACTGTCCCTCTGTTGACACACAGTGAAGGCAGACTGTGTGATGTGTGCTTCCAGTGCCACAGTGTTGGCACGCTTCCTGCAAATCTCCCTTCATACACATCTTCCTGATCCCCGCGCCCCTTAGTTCACACACAGTGAAGACAGATTGTGTGATGTGTGCTTCTAATGCCACAGTGCTGACACGCTTCCTGCAGATCTCCCTTTGTACAAATCTTCCTGGTCCTCACTGTCCCTTCGTTCACACACAGTGAACACAGATTGTGTGATGCGTTCTTTTAGTGCCGCAGTGCTGGCATGCTTCCTGCAGATCTCCCTTGGTACATATCTTCCTGATCCTCACTGTCCCTCTGTTGACACACAGTGAAGGCAGATTGTGTGATGTGTGCTTCCAGTGCCACAGTGCTGGCACGCTTCCTGCAAATCTCCCTTCATACACATCTTCCTGATCCCCCGTGCCCCTTCGTTCACACACAGTGAAGACAGATTGTGTGATGTGTGCTTCTAATGCCACAGTGCTGACACGCTTCCTGCAGATCTCCCTTCGTACACATCTTCCTGCTCCTCACTGTCCCTTCGTTCACACACAGTGAACACAGATTGTTTGATGCGTGCTTCTAGTGCCACAGTGCTGGCATGCTTCCTGCAGATCTTCCTTGGTACATATCTTCCTGATCCTCACTGTCCCTTCGTTCACCCACATTGAAGGCAGATTGTGTTATGTGTGCTTCTAGTGCAACAGTGCTGACACGCTTCCTGCAGGGCTCCCTTGGTACACATCTTCCTGATCCTCACTGCCCCTTCGTTCACACACAGTGAAGGCAGATTGTGTGATGTGTGCTTCTAGTGCCACAGTGCTGGCACGCTTCCTGCAGATCTCCCATCGTTCACATCTTCCTGATCCTCACTGTCCCTTTGTTCACACACAGTGAAGGCAGATTGTGTGATGTGTGCTTCTAGATCCACAGTGCTGGCACGCTTTCCAGCAGATCTCACTTCGTACACTTCTTCCTGATTCTCACTGCCCCTTCGTTCACACACAGTGAAGGCAGATTGTATGATGTGTGCTTCTAGTGCCACAGTGCTGGAACGCTTCCAGCAGATCTCATTTCGTACACATCTTCCTGCTCCTCACTGCACCTTCGTTCACGCACAGTGAAGGCAGATTGTGTGGTGTGTGCTTCTCGTGCAACAGTGCTGACACGCATCCTGCAGATCTCCCTTTGTACATATCTTCCTGATCCTCACTGTCCTTTCGTTCACACAAATTGAAGGCAGATTATCTGATGTGTGCTTCCAGTGCCACAGTGCTGGCATGCTTCCTACAGATCTCACTTGGTACACATCTTCCTGATCCTCACTGTCCCTCTGTTGACACACAGTGAAGGCAGATTGTGTGATGTGTGCTTCCAGTGCCACAGTGCTGGCACGCTTCCTGCAAATCTCCCTTCATACACATCTTCCTGATCCCCCGTGCCCCTTCGTTCACACACAGTGAAGACAGATTGTGTGATGTGTGCTTCTAATGCCACAGTGCTGACACGCTTCCAGCAGATCTCCCTTTGTACACATCTTCCTGCTCCTCACTGTCCCTTCGTTCACACACACTGAACACAGATTGTGTGATGTGTTCTTTTAGTGCCACAGTGCTGGCATGCTTCCTGCAGATCTCCCTTGGTACATATCTTCCTGATCCTCACTGTCCCTTCGTTCACCCACATTGAAGGCAGATTGTGTGATGTGTGCTTCTAGTGCAACAGTGCTGACAAGCTTCCTGAAGTTCTCCCTTTGTACACATCTTCCTGATCCTCACTGCCCCTTCGTTCACAAACAGTGAAGGCAGATTGTGTGATGTGTGCTTCTAGTGCCACAGTGCAGGCACGCTTCCTGCAGATCTCCCATCGTACACATCTTCCTGATCCTCACTGTCCCTTCGTTCACACACAGTGAAGGCAGATTGTGTGATGTGTGCTTCTAGTTCCACAGTGCAGGCACACTTTCCAGCAGATCTCCCTTCGTACACTTCTTCCTGATCCTCACTGCCCCTTCGTTCACACACAGTGAAGGCAGATTGTGTGATGTGTGCTTTTAGTGCCACAGTGTTGGCACACTTCCTGCAGATCTCCCTTTGTACACATCTTCCTGATCCTCAATGCCCCTTCGTTCACACACAGTGAAGGCAGATTGTGTGATGTGTGCTTCAAGTGCCACAGTGCTGGGACGCTTCCTGCACATCTCCCTTCGTACACATCTTCCTGATCCTCACTGCCCCTTCGTTCACCCATAGTGAATGCAGATTGTGTGATGTGTGCTTCTAGTGCCACAGTGCTGACACGCTTCCAGCAGATCTCACTTCGTACACTTCTTCCTGATCCTCACTGCCCCTTCGTTCACACACAGTGAAGGCAGATTGTGTGATGTGTGCTTTTAGTGCCACAGTGCTGGCACACTTCCTGCAGATCTCCCTTTGTACACATCTTCCTGATCCTCAATGCCCCTTTGTTCACACACAGTGAAGGCAGGTTGTGTGATGTGTGCTTCTAATGCCACAGTGCTGCCACGCTTCCTGCAGATCTCCCTTCGTACACATCTTCCTGCTCCTCACTGTCCCTTCGTTCACACACAGTGAACACAGATTGTGTGATGCGTGCTTCTAGTGCCACAGTGCTGCCATGCTTCCTGCAGATCTCCCTTGGTACATATCTTCCTGATCCTCACTGTCCCTTCCTTCACACACATTGAAGGCAGGTTGTGTGATGTGTGCTTCTAGTGCAACAGTGCTGGCACGCTTCCTGCAGATCTCCCATCATACACATCTTCCTGCTCCTCACTGCACCTTCGTTCATGCACAGTGAAGGCAGATTGTTTGATGTGTGCTTCTAGTGCAACAGTGCTGACACGCTTCCTGCAGATCTCCCTTTGTACACATCTTCCTGATCCTCACTGCCCCTTCCTTCACAAACAGTGAAGGCAGATTGTCTGATGTTTGCTTCCAGTGCCACAGTGCTGGCACGCTTAATGCATATCTCCCTTCGTACACATCTTCCTGATCCTCACTGCCCCTTCGTTCACACATAGTGAAGGCAGACTGTGTGATGTGTGCTTCTAGTGCCACAGTGCCAGCACGCTTCCTGCAGATCGCTCTTGATACCCATCTTCCTGATCCTCACTGTCCCTTCGTTCACGCACAGTGAAGGCAGATTGTGTGATGTGTGCTTCTAATGCCACAGTGCTGACACGCTTCCTGCAGATCTCCATTAGTACACATCTTCCTTCTCCTCACTGTCCCTTCGTTCACACACAGTGAAGACAGATTGTGTGATGCATGCTTCTAGTGCCACAGTGCTGGCACGCTTTCCAGCAGATCTCCCTTCGTACACTTCTTCCTGATCCTCACTGCCCCTTCTTTCACAGACAGTGAAGGCAGATTTAGTGATGTGTGCTTCTTGTGTCACAGTGCGGGCACGCTTCCAGCAGATCTCCCGTGCTACCCATCTTTCGGATCCTCACTGTTGCTTCGTTCACACACATTGAAGGCAGATTGTGTGATGTGTGTTTCTAGTGACACAGTGCTGGCACGCTTCCAGCAGATCTCCCGTGCTACCCATCTTTCGGATCCTCACTGTTGCTTCGTTCACACACATTGAAGGCAGATTGTGTGATGTGTGCTTCTAGTGACACAGTGCTGACACGCTTCCTGCAGATCTCCCTTCGTACACATCTTCCTGATCCTCATTGTCCTTTCTTTCACGCAAATTGAAGGCAGATTATCTGATGTGTGCTTCCAGTGCCACAGTGCTGGCATGCTTCCTGCAGATCTCCCTTGGTACACATCTTCCTGATCCTCACTGTCCCTCCGTTGACACACAGTGAAGGCAGATTGTGTGATGTGTGCTTCTAGTGCGACAGTGCTGGCACGCTTCCTGCAAATCTCCATTCGTACACATCTTCCTGATCCCCGTGCCCCTTCGTTCACACACAGTGAAGGCAGATTGTGTGATGTGTGCTTCTAATGCCACAGTGCTGACACGCTTCCTGCAGATCTCCCTTCGTACACATCTTCCTGCTCCTCACTGTCCCTTCGTTCACACACAGTGAACACAGATTTTGTGATGCGTGCTTCTAGTGACACAGTGCTGGCATGCTTCCTGCAGATCTCCCTTGGTACATATCTTCCTGATCCTCACTGTCCATTCGTTCACCCTCATTGAAGGCAGATTGTGTGATGTGTGCTTCTAGTGCAACAGTGCTGACACGCTTCCTGCAGATCTCCCTTGGTACACATCTTCCTGATCCTCACTGCCCCTTCGTTCACACACAGTGAAGGGAGATTGTGTGATGTGTGCTTCTAGTGCCACAGTGCTGGCACGCTTCCTGCAGATCTCCCATCGTACACATCTTCCTGATCCTCACTGTCCCTTCGTTCACACACAGTGAAGGCAGATTGTGTGATGTGTGCTTCTAGTTCCACAGTGCTGGCACGCTTTCCAGCAGATCTCCCTTCGTACACTTCTTCCTGATCCTCACTGCCCCTTCGTTCACTCACATTGAAGGCAGATTGTGTGATGTGTGCTTTTAGTGTCACAGTGCTGGCACGCTTCCTGCAGATCTCCCTTTGTACACATCTTCCTGATCCTCAATGCCCCTTCGTTCACACACAGTGAAGGCAAATTGTGTGATGTGTGCTTCAAGTGCCACAGTGCTGGCACGCTTCCTGCAGATCTCCCTTATTACACATCTTCCTGATCCCCACTGCCCCTTCGTTCACACATAGTGAAGGCAGATTGTGTGATGTGTGCTTCTAGTGTCACAGTGCTGGCACGCTTCCTGCAGATCTCCCATCGTACACATCTTCCTGATACTCACTGTCCCTTCGTTCACACACAATGAAGGCAGATTGGGTGATGTGTGCTTCTAGTTCCACAGTGCTGGCACGCTTTCCAGCAGATCTCCCTTCGTACACTTCTTCCTGATCCTCACTGCCCCTTCGTTCACACACAGTGAAGGCAGATTGTGTGATGTGTGCTTCTAGTACCACAGTGCTGGAACGCTTCCAGCATATCTCAATTCGTACACATCTTCCTGATCCCCGTGCCCCTTCGTTCACACACAGTGAAGGCAGATTGTGTGATGTGTGCTTCTAATGCCACAGTGCTGACACGCTTCCTGCAGATCTCCCTTCGTACACATCTTCCTGCTCCTCACTGTCCCTTCGTTCACACACAGTGAACACAGATTTTGTGATGCGTGCTTCTAGTGACACAGTGCTGGCATGCTTCCTGCAGATCTCCCTTGGTACATATCTTCCTGATCCTCACTGTCCATTCGTTCACCCTCATTGAAGGCAGATTGTGTGATGTGTGCTTCTAGTGCAACAGTGCTGACACGCTTCCTGCAGATCTCCCTTGGTACACATCTTCCTGATCCTCACTGCCCCTTCGTTCACACACAGTGAAGGGAGATTGTGTGATGTGTGCTTCTAGTGCCACAGTGCTGGCACGCTTCCTGCAGATCTCCCATCGTACACATCTTCCTGATCCTCACTGTCCCTTCGTTCACACACAGTGAAGGTAGATTGTGTGATGTGTGCTTCTAGTTCCACAGTGCTGGCACGCTTTCCAGCAGATCTCCCTTCGTACACTTCTTCCTGATCCTCACTGCCCCTTCGTTCACTCACATTGAAGGCAGATTGTGTGATGTGTGCTTTTAGTGTCACAGTGCTGGCACGCTTCCTGCAGATCTCCCTTTGTACACATCTTCCTGATCCTCAATGCCCCTTCGTTCACACACAGTGAAGGCAAATTGTGTGATGTGTGCTTCAAGTGCCACAGTGCTGGCACGCTTCCTGCAGATCTCCCTTATTACACATCTTCCTGATCCCCACTGCCCCTTCGTTCACACATAGTGAAGGCAGATTGTGTGATGTGTGCTTCTAGTGTCACAGTGCTGGCACGCTTCCTGCAGATCTCCCATCGTACACATCTTCCTGATACTCACTGTCCCTTCGTTCACACACAATGAAGGCAGATTGGGTGATGTGTGCTTCTAGTTCCACAGTGCTGGCACGCTTTCCAGCAGATCTCCCTTCGTACACTTCTTCCTGATCCTCACTGCCCCTTCGTTCACACACAGTGAAGGCAGATTGTGTGATGTGTGCTTCTAGTACCACAGTGCTGGAACGCTTCCAGCATATCTCAATTCGTACACATCTTCCTGCTCCTCACTGCACCTTCGTTCAGGCACAGTGAAGGCAGATTGTGTGGTGTGTGCTTCTAGTGCCACAGAGCTGGCACGCTTCCTGCAGATCTCCCATCGTACACATCTTCCTGCTCCTCACTGCACCTTCGTTCACGCACAGTGAAGGCAGATTGTTTGATGTGTGCTTCTAGTGCAACAGTGCTGACAAGCTTCCTGCAGATCTCCCTTTGTACACATCTTCCTGATCCTCACTGCCCCTTCTTTCACAAACAGTGAAGGCAGATTGTCTGATGTTTGCTTCCAGTGCCACAGTGCTGGCACGCTTCCTGCAGATCTCCCTTCGTACACATCTTCCTGATCCTCACTGCCCCTTCGTTCACACATAGTGAAGGCAGACTGTGTGATGTGTGCTTCTAGTGCCACAGTGCCGGCACGCTTCCTGCAGATCGCTCTTGATACCCATCTTCCTGATCCTCACTGTCCCTTCGTTCACGCACAGTGAAGGCAGATTGTGTGATGTGTGCTTCTAATGCCACAGTGCTGACAAGCTTCCTGCAGATCTCCCTTAGTACACATCTTCCTGCTCCTCACTGTCCCTTCGTTCACACACAGTGAAGACAGATTGTGTGATGCATGCTTCTAGTGCCACAGTGCTGGCACGCCTCCCGCAGATCTCCATTCATACACATCTTCCTGATCCTCACTGCCCTGTCTTTCACAGACAGTGAAGGCAGATTTAGTGATGTGTGCTTCTTGTGTCACAGTGCGGGCAAGCTTCCAGCAGATCTCCCGTGCTACCCATCTTTCGGATCCTCACTGTTGCTTCGTTCACACACATTGAAGGCAGATTGTGTGATGTGTGCTTCTAGTGACACAGTGCTAGCACGCTTCCAGCAGATCTCCCGTGCTACCCATCTTTCGGATCCTCACTGTTGCTTCGTTCATACACATTGAAGGCAGATTGTGTGATGTGTGTTTCTAGTGCCCCAGTGCTGGCACGCTTCCTGCATATCTCCATTGGTACATATCTTCCTGATCCTCACTGTCCCTTCGTTCACCCTCATTGAAGGCAGATTGTGTGATGTGTGCTTCTAGTGCAACAGTGCTGACATGCTTCCTGCAGATCTCCCTTGGTACACATCTTCCTGATCCTCACTGCCCCTTCGTTCACACACAGTGAAGGGAGATTGTGTGATGTGTGCTTCTAGTGCCACAGTGCTGGCACGCTTCCTGCAGATCTCCCATCGTACACATCTTCCTGATCCTCACTGTCCCTTCGTTCACACACAGTGAAGGCAGATTGTGTGATGTGTGCTTCTAGTTCCACAGTGCTGGCACGCTTTCCAGCAGATCTCCCTTCGTACACTTCTTCCTGATCCTCACTGCCCCTTCGTTCACACACATCGAAGGCAGATTGTGTGATGTGTGCATTTAGTGCCACAGTGCTGGCACGCTTCCTGCAGATCTCCCTTTGTACACATCTTCCTGATCCTCAATGCCCCTTCGTTCACACACAGTGAAGGCAGATTGTGTGATGTGTGCTTCAAGTGCCACAGTGCTGGCACGCTTCCTGCAGATCTCACTTATTACACATCTTCCTGAACCCCCCTGCCCCTTCGTTCACACACAGTGAAGGCAGATTGTGTGATGTGTGCTTCTAGTGCCACAGTGCTGGCACGCTTCCAGCAGATCTCACTTCGTACACATCTTCCTGCTCCTCACTGCACCTTCGTTCACACACAGTGACGGCAGATTGTGTGATGTGTGCTTCTAATGCCCCAGTGCTGACACGCTTCCTGCAGATCTCCCTTTGTACACTTCTTCCTGATCCTCACTGCCCCTTCGTTCACACACAGTGAAGGCAGATTGTGTGATGTGTGCTTCTAGTGTCACAGTGCTGGCACGCTTCCTGCAGATCTCCCATCGTACAGATCTTCCTGATACTCACTGTCCCCTCGTTCACACACAATGAAGGCAGATTGTGTGATGTGTGCTTCTAGTTCCACAGTGCTGGCACGCTTTCCAGCAGATCTCCCTTCGTACACTTCTTCCTGATCCTCACTGCCCCTTCGTTCACACACAGTGAAGGCAGATTGTGTGATGTGTGCTTCTAGTACCACAGTGCTGGAACGCTTCCAGCAGATCTCAATTCGTACACATCTTCCTGCTCCTCACTGCACCTTCGTTCAGGCACAGTGAAGGCAGATTGTGTGGAGTGTGCTTCTAGTGCAACAGTGCTGACACGCTTCCTGCAGATCTCCCTTCGTGCACATCTTCCTGATCCTCACTGTCCTTTCTTTCACGCAAATTGAAGGCAGATTATCTGATGTGTGCTTCCAGTGCCACAGTGCTGGCATGCTTCCTGCAGATCTCCCTTGGTACACATCTTCCTGATCCTCACTGTCCCTCCGTTGACACACAGTGAAGGCAGATTCTGTGATGTGTGCTTCTAGTGCGACAGTGCTGGCACGCTTCCTGCAAATCTCCCTTCGTACACATCTTCCTGATCCACCATGCCCCTTCGTTCACACACAGTGAAGGCAGATTGTGTGATGTGTGCTTCTAATGCCACAGTGCTGACACGCTTCCTGCAGATCTCCCTTCGTACACATCTTCCTGCTCCTCACTGTCCCTTCGTTCACACACTGTGAACACAGATTGTGTGATGCGTGCTTCTAGTGACGCAGTGCTGGCATGCTTCCTGCAGATCTCCCTTGGTACATATCTTCCTGATCCTCACTGTCCCTTCGTTCACCCACATTGAAGGCAGATTGTGTGATTTGTGCTTCTAGTGCAACAGTGCTGACATGCTTTCTCAGATCTCCCTTGGTACACATCTTCCTGATCCTCACTGCCCCTTCGTTCACACACAGTGAAGGGAGATTGTGTGATGTGTGCTTCTAGTGCCACAGTGCTGGCACGCTTCCTGCAGATCTCCCATCGTACACATCTTCCTGATCCTCACTGTCCCTTCGTTCACACATAGTGAAGGCAGATTGTGTGATGTGTGCTTCTAGTTCCACAGTGCTGGCACGCTTTCCAGCAGATCTCCCTTCGTACACTTCTTCCTGATCCTCACTGTCCCTTCGTTCACACACAGTGAACACAGATTGTGTGATGCGTGCTTCTAGTGACACAGTGCTGGCATGCTTCCTGCATATCTCCATTGGTACATATCTTCCTGATCCTCACTGTCCCTTCGTTCACCCTCATTGAAGGCAGATTGTGTGATGTGTGCTTCTAGTGCAACAGTGCTGACACGCTTCCTGCATATCTCCCTTGGTACACATCTTCCTGATCCTCACTGCCCCTTCGTTCACACACAGTGAAGGGAGATTGTGTGATGTGTGCTTCTAGTGCCACAGTGCTGGCACGCTTCCTGCAGATCTCCCATCGTACACATCTTTCTGATCCTCACTGTCCCTTCGTTCACACACAGTGAAGGCAGATTGTGTGATGTGTGCTTCTAATTCCACAGTGCTGGCACGCTTTCCAGCAGATCTCCCTTCGTACACTTCTTCCTGATCCTCACTGCCCCTTCGTTCACACACATTGAAGGCAGATTGTGTGATGTGTGCTTTTAGTGCCACAGTGCTGGCACACTTCCTGCAGATCTCCCTTTGTACACATCTTCCTGATCCTCAATGCCCCTTCGTTCACACACAGTGAAGGCAGATTGTGTGATGTGTGCTTCAAGTGCCACAGTGCTGGCACGCTTCCTGCAGATCTCACTTATTACACATCTTCCTGAACCCCACTGCCCCTTCGTTCACACATAGTGAAGGCAGATTGTGTGATGTGTGCTTCTAGTGCCACAGTGCTGGCACCCTTCCAGCAGATCTCACTTCGTACACATCTTCCTGCTCCTCACTGCACCTTCGTTCACACACAGTGAAGGCAGATAGTGTGATGTGTGCTTCTAATGCCCCAGTGCTGACACGCTTCCTGCAGATCTCCCTTTGTACACTTCTTCCTGATCCTCACTGCCCCTTCGTTCACACACAGTGAAGGCAGATTGTGTGATGTGTGCTTCTAGTGTCACAGTGCTGGCACGCTTCCTGCAGATCTCCCATCGTACAGATCTTCCTGATACTCACTGTCCCTTCGTTCACACACAATGAAGGCAGATTGTGTGATGTGTGCTTCTAGTTCCACAGTGCTGGCACGCTTTCCAGCAGATCTCCCTTCGTACACTTCTTCCTGATCCTCACTGCCCCTTCGTTCACACACAGTGAAGGCAGATTGTGTGATGTGTGCTTCTAGTACCACAGTGCTGGAACGCTTCCAGCAGATCTCAATTCGTACACATCTTCCTGCTCCTCACTGCACCTTCGTTCAGGCACAGTGAAGGCAGATTGTGTGGTGTGTGCTTCTAGTGCAACAGTGCTGACACGCTTCCTGCAGATCTCCCTTCGTGCACATCTTCCTGATCCTCACTGTCCTTTCTTTCACGCAAATTGAAGGCAGATTATCTGATGTGTGCTTCCAGTGCCACAGTGCTGGCATGCTTCCTGCAGATCTCCCTTGGTACACATCTTCCTGATCCTCACTGTCCCTCCGTTGACACACAGTGAAGGCAGATTCTGTGATGTGTGCTTCTAGTGCGACAGTGCTGGCACGCTTCCTGCAAATCTCCCTTCGTACACATCTTCCTGATCCACCGTGCCCCTTCGTTCACACACAGTGAAGGCAGATTGTGTGATGTGTGCTTCTGATGCCACAGTGCTGACACGCTTCCTGCAGATCTCCCTTCGTACACATCTTCCTGCTCCTCACTGTCCCTTCGTTCACACACTGTGAACACAGATTGTGTGATGCGTGCTTCTAGTGACACAGTGCTGGCATGCTTCCTGCAGATCTCCCTTGGTACATATCTTCCTGATCCTCACTGTCCCTTCGTTCACCCACATTGAAGGCAGATTGTGTGATGTGTGCTTCTAGTGCAACAGTGCTGACACGCTTCCTCAGATCTCCCTTGGTACACATCTTCCTGATCCTCACTGCCCCTTCGTTCACACACAGTGAAGGGAGATTGTGTGATGTGTGCTTCTAGTGCCACAGTGCTGGCACGCTTCCTGCAGATCTCCCATCGTACACATCTTCCTGATCCTCACTGTCCCTTCGTTCACACATAGTGAAGGCAGATTGTGTGATGTGTGCTTCTAGTTCCACAGTGCTGGCACGCTTTCCAGCAGATCTCCCTTCGTACACTTCTTCCTGATCCTCACTGCCCCTTCGTTCACACACATTGAAGGCAGATTGTGTGATGTGTGCTTTTACTGCCACAGTGCTGGCACTCTTCCTGCAGATCTCCCTTTGTACACATCTTCCTGATACTCAATGCCCCTTCGTTCACACACAGTGAAGGCAGATTGTGTGATGTGTGCTTCAAGTGCCAGAGTGCTCGCACGCTTCCTGCAGATCTCCCTTATTACACATCTTCCTGATCCCCACTGCCCCTTCGTTCACACATAGTGAAGGCATATTGTGTGATGTGTGCTTCTAGTGCCACAGTGCTGGCACGCTTCCAGCAGATCTCACTTCGTACACATCTTCCTGCTCCTCACTGCACCTTCGTTCACACACAGTGAAGGCAGATTGTGTGATGTGTGCTTCTAATGCCACAGTGCTGAAACGCTTCCTGCAGCTCTCCCTTCGTACACATCTTCCTGATCCTCACTGCCCCTTCCTTCACACATAGTGAAGACAGATTGTGTGATGTGTGCTTCTAGTGCCACAGTGCTGGCACGGTTCCAGCAGATCTCACTTCGTACACATCTTACTGCTCCTCACTGCACCTTCGTTCACAAACAGTGAAGGCAGATTGTGTGATGTGTGCTTCTAATGCCACAGTGCTGAAACGCTTCCTGCAGATCTCCCTTCGTACACATCTTCCTGATCCTCACTGCCCCTTCCTTCACACATAGTGAAGACAGATTGTGTGATGTGTGCTTCTAGTGCCACAGTGCTGGCACGGTTCCAGCAGATCTCACTTCGTACACATCTTACTGCTCCTCACTGTACCTTCGTTCACACACAGTGAAGACAGATTTTGTGATGTGTGCTTCTAATGCCACAGTGCTGACACGCTTCCTGCAGATCTCCCTTCGTACACATCTTCCTGCTCCTCACTGTCCCTTGGTTCACACACATTGAAAGAAGATTGTGTGATGTGTGCTTCTAGTGACACAGTGCTGGCACGCGTCCTGCAGATCTCCCTTGGTACATATCTTCCTGATCCTCACTGTCCCTTCGTTCACCCACATTGAAGGCAGATTGTGTGATGTGTGCTTCTAGTGCAAAAGTGCTGACACGCTTCCTGCAGATCTCCCTTGGTACATATCTTCCTGATCCTCACTGCCACTTCGTTCACACACAGTGAAGGCAGATTGTGTGATGTGTGCTTCTAGTATCACAGTGCTGGCACGCTTCCTGCAGATCTCCCTTCGTACACATCTTCCTGATACTCACTGTCCCTTCGTTCACACACAATGAAGGCAGATTGTGTGATGTGTGCTTCTAGTTCCACAGTGCTGGCACGCTTTCCAGCAGATCTCCCTTCGTACACTTCTTCCTGATCCTCACTGCCCCTTCGTTCACACACAGTGAAAGCAGATTGTGTGGTGTGTGCTTCTAGTGCAACAGTGCTGACACGCTTCCTGCAGATCTCCCTTCGTACACATCTTCCTGATCCTCACTGTCCTTTCTTTCACGCAAATTGAAGGCAGATTATCTGATGTGTGCTTCCAGTGCCACAGTGCTGGCATGCTTCCTGCAGATCTCCCTTGGTACACATCTTCCTGATCCTCACTGTCCCTCCGTTGACACACAGTGAAGGCAGATTGTGTGATGTGTGCTTCCAGTGCCACAGTGCTGGCACGCTTCCTGCAAATCTCCCTTCGTACACATATTCCTGATCCCCCGTGCCCCTTCGTTCACAAACAGTGAAGGCAGATTGTGTGATGTGTGCTTCTAGTGCAACAGTGCTGACACGCTTCCTGCAGATCTCCCTTGGTACACATCTTCCTGATCCTCACTGCCCCTTTGTTCACACACAGTGAAGGGAGATTGTGTGATGTGTGCTTCTAGTGCCACAGTGCTGGCACGCTTCCTGCAGATCTCCCATCGTACACATCTTCCTGATCCTCACTCTCCCTTCGTTCACACACAGTAAAGGCAGATTGTGTGATGTGTGCTTCTAGTTCCACAGTGCTGGCACTCTTTCCAGCAGATCTCCCTTCGTACACTTCTTCCTGATCCTCACTGCCCCTTCGTTCACACACATTGAAGGCAGATTGTGTGGTGTGTGCTTTTAGTGCCACAGTGCTGGCACGCTTCCTGCAGATCTCCCTTTGTACACATCTTCCTGATCCTCAATGCCCCTTCGTTCACACACAGTGAAGGCAGATTGTGTGATGTGTGCTTCAAGTGCCACAGTGCTGGCACGCTTCCTGCAGATCTCCCTTATTACACATCTTCCTGATCCCCACTGGCCCTTCGTTCACACATAGTGAAGGCAGATTGTGTGATGTGTGCTTCTAGTGCCACAGTGCTGGCACGCTTCCAGCAGATCTCACTTCGTACACATCTTCCTGCTCCTCACTGCACCTTTGTTCACACACAGTGAAGGCAGATTGTGTGATGTGTGCTTCTAATGCCACAGTGCTGACACGCTTCCTGCAGATCTCCCTTCGTACACATCTTCCTGCTCCTCACTGTCCCTTCGTTCACACACAGTGAACACAGATTGTGTGATGCGTGCTTCTAGTGCCACAGTGCTGGCATGCTTCCTGCAGATCTCCCTTTGTACATATCTTCCTGATCCTCACTTTCCCTTCGTTCACGCACATTGAAGGCAGGTTGTGTGATGTGTGCTTCTAATGCCACAGTGCTGCCACGCTTCCTGCAGATCTCCCTTGGTACACATCTTCCTGATCCTCACTGCCCCTTCGTTCACACACAGTGAAGGCAGATTGTGTGATGTGTGCTTCTAGTGCCACAGTGCTGGCACGCTTCCTGCAGATCTCCCATCGTACACATCTTCCTGATCCTCACGGTCCCTTCATTCACACACAGTGAAGGCAGATTTTGTGATGTGTGCTTCTAGTGCCACAGTGCTATCACGCTTCCTGCAGATCTCCCTTCGTACACATCTTCCTGATCCTCACTGCCCCTTCGTTCACACACAGTGAAGGCAGATTGTGTGATATGTGCTTCTAGTGCCACAGTGCTGGCACGCTTCCTGCAGATCTCCATTCGTACACACTTCCTGATCCTCACAGCCCCTTCGTTCACACACATTGAAGGCAGATTGTCTGATGTGTGCTTCCAGTGACACAGCACTGGCACGCTTCCTGCAGATCTCCCTTCCTACACATCTTCCTGATCCTCACTGTCCCTTCGTTCACACACAGTGATGGCAGATTTTGTGATGTTTGTTTCCAGTGTCACAGCGCTGGCACGCTTCCTGCAGATCTCCCTTCGTACACATCTTCATGATCCTCACTGTCCCTTCGTTCACACACAGTGAAGGCAGATTGTGTGATGTGTGCTTCTAGTGCCACAGTACTTGCACGCTTCCTGCAGATCTACCTTCATACACATCTTCCTTATCCTCAGTGTCCCTTCGTTCACTCACATCGAGGGCAGATTGTGTGATGTATGCTTCTAGTGCCACAGTGCTGGCACGCTTCCTGCAGATCTCCCTTCGTACACATCTTCCTGATCCGGACTGTCCCGTCGTTCACACACATTGAAGGCAGATTGTGTGATGTGTGCATTTAGTGCCACAGTGCTGGCACGCTTCCTGCAGATCTCCCTTTGCACACATCTTCCTGATCCTCACTGCCCCTTCGTTCACACACAGTGAAGGCAGATTGTGTGATGTGTGCTTCCAGTGCCACAGTGCTGGCACGCATCCTGCAGAGGTCCCTTGGTACATATCTTCCTGGTCCTCACTGCCCCTTCCTTCAAACATAGTGAAGGCAGATTGTGTGATGTGTGCTTCTAGTGCCACAGTGCTGGCACGCTTCCTGCAGATCTCCCATCGTACACATCTTCCTGATCCTCACGGTCCCTTCATTCACACACAGTGAAGGCAGATTTTGTGATGTGTGCTTCTAGTGCCACAGTGCTATCACGCTTCCTGCAGATCTCCCTTCGTACACATCTTCCTGATCCTCACTGCCCCTTCGTTCACACACAGTGAAGGCAGATTGTGTGATATGTGCTTCTAGTGCCACAGTGCTGGCACGCTTCCTGCAGATCTCCATTCGTACACACTTCCTGATCCTCACAGCCCCTTCGTTCACACACATTGAAGGCAGATTGTCTGATGTGTGCTTCCAGTGACACAGCACTGGCACGCTTCCTGCAGATCTCCCTTCCTACACATCTTCCTGATCCTCACTGTCCCTTCGTTCACACACAGTGATGGCAGATTTTGTGATGTTTGTTTCCAGTGTCACAGCGCTGGCACGCTTCCTGCAGATCTCCCTTCGTACACATCTTCCTGATCCTCACTGTCCCTTCGTTCACACACAGTGAAGGCAGATTGTGTGATGTGTGCTTCTAGTGCCACAGTACTTGCACGCTTCCTGCAGATCTACCTTCATACACATCTTCCTGATCCTCAGTGTCCCTTCGTTCACTCACATCGAGGGCAGATTGTGTGATGTATGCTTCTAGTGCCACAGTGCTGGCACGCTTCCTGCAGATCTCCCTTCGTACACATCTCCCTGATCCGGACTGTCCCGTCGTTCACACACATTGAAGGCAGATTGTGTGATGTGTGCATTTAGTGCCACAGTGCTGGCACGCTTCCTGCAGATCTCCCTTTGCACACATCTTCCTGATCCTCACTGCCCCTTCGTTCACACACAGTGAAGGCAGATTGTGTGATGTGTGCTTCCAGTGCCACAGTGCTGGCACGCTTCCTGCAGAGGTCCCTTGGTACATATCTTCCTGGTCCTCACTGCCCCTTCCTTCAAACATAGTGAAGGCAGATTGTGTGATGTTTGCTTCTAGTGCCACAGTGCTGGCACGCTTCCAGCAGATCTCACTTCGTACACATCTTCCTGCTACTCACTGCATCTTCGTTCACACACAGTGAAGGCAGATTGTGTGATGTGTGTTTCTAATGCCACAGTGCTGACACGCTTCCTGCAGATCTCCCTTCGTACACATCTTCCTGCTCCTCACTGTCCCTTTGTTCACACACAGTGAACACAGATTGTGTGATGCATGCTTCTAGTGCCACAGTGCTGGCATGCTTCCTGCAGATCTCCCTTGGTACATATCTTCCTGATCCTCACTGTCCCTTCGTTCACCAACATTGAAGGCAGATTGTGTGATGTGTGCTTCTAGTGCAACAGTGCTGACACGCTTCCTGCAGATCTCCCTTGGTACACATATTCCTGATCCTCACTGCCCCTTCGTTCACGCACAGTGAAGGCAGATTGTGTGATGTGTGCTTCTAGTGCAACAGTGCTGACACGCTTCCTGCAGATCTCCCTTCGTACACATCTTCCTGCTCCTCACTGTCCCTTCGTTCACACACAGTGAAGACAGATTGTGTGATGCATGCTTCTAGTGCCACAGTGCTGGCACGCCTCCCGCAGATCTCCATTCATACACATCTTCCTGATCCTCACTGCCCTGTCTTTCACAGACAGTGAAGGCAGATTTAGTGATGTGTGCTTCTTGTGTCACAGTGCGGGCACGCTTCCAGCAGATCTCCCGTGCTACCCATCTTTCGGATCCTCACTGTTGCTTCGTTCACACACATTGAAGGCAGATTGTGTGATGTGTGTTTCTAGTGACACAGTGCTGGCACGCTTCCAGCAGATCTCCCGTGCTACCCATCTTTCGGATCCTCACTGTTGCTTCGTTCACACACATTGAAGGCAGATTGTGTGATGTGTGCTTCTAGTGACACAGTGCTGACACGCTTCCTGCAGATCTCCCTTCGTACACATCTTCCTGATCCTCATTGTCCTTTCTTTCACGCAAATTGAAGGCAGATTATCTGATGTGTGCTTCCAGTGCCACAGTGCTGGCATGCTTCCTGCAGATCTCCCTTGGTACACATCTTCCTGATCCTCACTGTCCCTCCGTTGACACACAGTGAAGGCAGATTGTGTGATGTGTGCTTCTAGTGCGACAGTGCTGGCACGCTTCCTGCAAATCTCCATTCGTACACATCTTCCTGATCCCCGTGCCCCTTCGTTCACACACAGTGAAGGCAGATTGTGTGATGTGTGCTTCTAATGCCACAGTGCTGACACGCTTCCTGCAGATCTCCCTTCGTACACATCTTCCTGCTCCTCACTGTCCCTTCGTTCACACACAGTGAACACAGATTTTGTGATGCGTGCTTCTAGTGACACAGTGCTGGCATGCTTCCTGCAGATCTCCCTTGGTACATATCTTCCTGATCCTCACTGTCCATTCGTTCACCCTCATTGAAGGCAGATTGTGTGATGTGTGCTTCTAGTGCAACAGTGCTGACACGCTTCCTGCAGATCTCCCTTGGTACACATCTTCCTGATCCTCACTGCCCCTTCGTTCACACACAGTGAAGGGAGATTGTGTGATGTGTGCTTCTAGTGCCACAGTGCTGGCACGCTTCCTGCAGATCTCCCATCGTACACATCTTCCTGATCCTCACTGTCCCTTCGTTCACACACAGTGAAGGCAGATTGTGTGATGTGTGCTTCTAGTTCCACAGTGCTGGCACGCTTTCCAGCAGATCTCCCTTCGTACACTTCTTCCTGATCCTCACTGCCCCTTCGTTCACTCACATTGAAGGCAGATTGTGTGATGTGTGCTTTTAGTGTCACAGTGCTGGCACGCTTCCTGCAGATCTCCCTTTGTACACATCTTCCTGATCCTCAATGCCCCTTCGTTCACACACAGTGAAGGCAAATTGTGTGATGTGTGCTTCAAGTGCCACAGTGCTGGCACGCTTCCTGCAGATCTCCCTTATTACACATCTTCCTGATCCCCACTGCCCCTTCGTTCACACATAGTGAAGGCAGATTGTGTGATGTGTGCTTCTAGTGTCACAGTGCTGGCACGCTTCCTGCAGATCTCCCATCGTACACATCTTCCTGATACTCACTGTCCCTTCGTTCACACACAATGAAGGCAGATTGGGTGATGTGTGCTTCTAGTTCCACAGTGCTGGCACGCTTTCCAGCAGATCTCCCTTCGTACACTTCTTCCTGATCCTCACTGCCCCTTCGTTCACACACAGTGAAGGCAGATTGTGTGATGTGTGCTTCTAGTACCACAGTGCTGGAACGCTTCCAGCATATCTCAATTCGTACACATCTTCCTGATCCCCGTGCCCCTTCGTTCACACACAGTGAAGGCAGATTGTGTGATGTGTGCTTCTAATGCCACAGTGCTGACACGCTTCCTGCAGATCTCCCTTCGTACACATCTTCCTGCTCCTCACTGTCCCTTCGTTCACACACAGTGAACACAGATTTTGTGATGCGTGCTTCTAGTGACACAGTGCTGGCATGCTTCCTGCAGATCTCCCTTGGTACATATCTTCCTGATCCTCACTGTCCATTCGTTCACCCTCATTGAAGGCAGATTGTGTGATGTGTGCTTCTAGTGCAACAGTGCTGACACGCTTCCTGCAGATCTCCCTTGGTACACATCTTCCTGATCCTCACTGCCCCTTCGTTCACACACAGTGAAGGGAGATTGTGTGATGTGTGCTTCTAGTGCCACAGTGCTGGCACGCTTCCTGCAGATCTCCCATCGTACACATCTTCCTGATCCTCACTGTCCCTTCGTTCACACACAGTGAAGGTAGATTGTGTGATGTGTGCTTCTAGTTCCACAGTGCTGGCACGCTTTCCAGCAGATCTCCCTTCGTACACTTCTTCCTGATCCTCACTGCCCCTTCGTTCACTCACATTGAAGGCAGATTGTGTGATGTGTGCTTTTAGTGTCACAGTGCTGGCACGCTTCCTGCAGATCTCCCTTTGTACACATCTTCCTGATCCTCAATGCCCCTTCGTTCACACACAGTGAAGGCAAATTGTGTGATGTGTGCTTCAAGTGCCACAGTGCTGGCACGCTTCCTGCAGATCTCCCTTATTACACATCTTCCTGATCCCCACTGCCCCTTCGTTCACACATAGTGAAGGCAGATTGTGTGATGTGTGCTTCTAGTGTCACAGTGCTGGCACGCTTCCTGCAGATCTCCCATCGTACACATCTTCCTGATACTCACTGTCCCTTCGTTCACACACAATGAAGGCAGATTGGGTGATGTGTGCTTCTAGTTCCACAGTGCTGGCACGCTTTCCAGCAGATCTCCCTTCGTACACTTCTTCCTGATCCTCACTGCCCCTTCGTTCACACACAGTGAAGGCAGATTGTGTGATGTGTGCTTCTAGTACCACAGTGCTGGAACGCTTCCAGCATATCTCAATTCGTACACATCTTCCTGCTCCTCACTGCACCTTCGTTCAGGCACAGTGAAGGCAGATTGTGTGGTGTGTGCTTCTAGTGCCACAGAGCTGGCACGCTTCCTGCAGATCTCCCATCGTACACATCTTCCTGCTCCTCACTGCACCTTCGTTCACGCACAGTGAAGGCAGATTGTTTGATGTGTGCTTCTAGTGCAACAGTGCTGACAAGCTTCCTGCAGATCTCCCTTTGTACACATCTTCCTGATCCTCACTGCCCCTTCTTTCACAAACAGTGAAGGCAGATTGTCTGATGTTTGCTTCCAGTGCCACAGTGCTGGCACGCTTCCTGCAGATCTCCCTTCGTACACATCTTCCTGATCCTCACTGCCCCTTCGTTCACACATAGTGAAGGCAGACTGTGTGATGTGTGCTTCTAGTGCCACAGTGCCGGCACGCTTCCTGCAGATCGCTCTTGATACCCATCTTCCTGATCCTCACTGTCCCTTCGTTCACGCACAGTGAAGGCAGATTGTGTGATGTGTGCTTCTAATGCCACAGTGCTGACAAGCTTCCTGCAGATCTCCCTTAGTACACATCTTCCTGCTCCTCACTGTCCCTTCGTTCACACACAGTGAAGACAGATTGTGTGATGCATGCTTCTAGTGCCACAGTGCTGGCACGCCTCCCGCAGATCTCCATTCATACACATCTTCCTGATCCTCACTGCCCTGTCTTTCACAGACAGTGAAGGCAGATTTAGTGATGTGTGCTTCTTGTGTCACAGTGCGGGCAAGCTTCCAGCAGATCTCCCGTGCTACCCATCTTTCGGATCCTCACTGTTGCTTCGTTCACACACATTGAAGGCAGATTGTGTGATGTGTGCTTCTAGTGACACAGTGCTAGCACGCTTCCAGCAGATCTCCCGTGCTACCCATCTTTCGGATCCTCACTGTTGCTTCGTTCATACACATTGAAGGCAGATTGTGTGATGTGTGTTTCTAGTGCCCCAGTGCTGGCACGCTTCCTGCATATCTCCATTGGTACATATCTTCCTGATCCTCACTGTCCCTTCGTTCACCCTCATTGAAGGCAGATTGTGTGATGTGTGCTTCTAGTGCAACAGTGCTGACATGCTTCCTGCAGATCTCCCTTGGTACACATCTTCCTGATCCTCACTGCCCCTTCGTTCACACACAGTGAAGGGAGATTGTGTGATGTGTGCTTCTAGTGCCACAGTGCTGGCACGCTTCCTGCAGATCTCCCATCGTACACATCTTCCTGATCCTCACTGTCCCTTCGTTCACACACAGTGAAGGCAGATTGTGTGATGTGTGCTTCTAGTTCCACAGTGCTGGCACGCTTTCCAGCAGATCTCCCTTCGTACACTTCTTCCTGATCCTCACTGCCCCTTCGTTCACACACATCGAAGGCAGATTGTGTGATGTGTGCATTTAGTGCCACAGTGCTGGCACGCTTCCTGCAGATCTCCCTTTGTACACATCTTCCTGATCCTCAATGCCCCTTCGTTCACACACAGTGAAGGCAGATTGTGTGATGTGTGCTTCAAGTGCCACAGTGCTGGCACGCTTCCTGCAGATCTCACTTATTACACATCTTCCTGAACCCCCCTGCCCCTTCGTTCACACACAGTGAAGGCAGATTGTGTGATGTGTGCTTCTAGTGCCACAGTGCTGGCACGCTTCCAGCAGATCTCACTTCGTACACATCTTCCTGCTCCTCACTGCACCTTCGTTCACACACAGTGACGGCAGATTGTGTGATGTGTGCTTCTAATGCCCCAGTGCTGACACGCTTCCTGCAGATCTCCCTTTGTACACTTCTTCCTGATCCTCACTGCCCCTTCGTTCACACACAGTGAAGGCAGATTGTGTGATGTGTGCTTCTAGTGTCACAGTGCTGGCACGCTTCCTGCAGATCTCCCATCGTACAGATCTTCCTGATACTCACTGTCCCCTCGTTCACACACAATGAAGGCAGATTGTGTGATGTGTGCTTCTAGTTCCACAGTGCTGGCACGCTTTCCAGCAGATCTCCCTTCGTACACTTCTTCCTGATCCTCACTGCCCCTTCGTTCACACACAGTGAAGGCAGATTGTGTGATGTGTGCTTCTAGTACCACAGTGCTGGAACGCTTCCAGCAGATCTCAATTCGTACACATCTTCCTGCTCCTCACTGCACCTTCGTTCAGGCACAGTGAAGGCAGATTGTGTGGAGTGTGCTTCTAGTGCAACAGTGCTGACACGCTTCCTGCAGATCTCCCTTCGTGCACATCTTCCTGATCCTCACTGTCCTTTCTTTCACGCAAATTGAAGGCAGATTATCTGATGTGTGCTTCCAGTGCCACAGTGCTGGCATGCTTCCTGCAGATCTCCCTTGGTACACATCTTCCTGATCCTCACTGTCCCTCCGTTGACACACAGTGAAGGCAGATTCTGTGATGTGTGCTTCTAGTGCGACAGTGCTGGCACGCTTCCTGCAAATCTCCCTTCGTACACATCTTCCTGATCCACCATGCCCCTTCGTTCACACACAGTGAAGGCAGATTGTGTGATGTGTGCTTCTAATGCCACAGTGCTGACACGCTTCCTGCAGATCTCCCTTCGTACACATCTTCCTGCTCCTCACTGTCCCTTCGTTCACACACTGTGAACACAGATTGTGTGATGCGTGCTTCTAGTGACGCAGTGCTGGCATGCTTCCTGCAGATCTCCCTTGGTACATATCTTCCTGATCCTCACTGTCCCTTCGTTCACCCACATTGAAGGCAGATTGTGTGATTTGTGCTTCTAGTGCAACAGTGCTGACATGCTTTCTCAGATCTCCCTTGGTACACATCTTCCTGATCCTCACTGCCCCTTCGTTCACACACAGTGAAGGGAGATTGTGTGATGTGTGCTTCTAGTGCCACAGTGCTGGCACGCTTCCTGCAGATCTCCCATCGTACACATCTTCCTGATCCTCACTGTCCCTTCGTTCACACATAGTGAAGGCAGATTGTGTGATGTGTGCTTCTAGTTCCACAGTGCTGGCACGCTTTCCAGCAGATCTCCCTTCGTACACTTCTTCCTGATCCTCACTGTCCCTTCGTTCACACACAGTGAACACAGATTGTGTGATGCGTGCTTCTAGTGACACAGTGCTGGCATGCTTCCTGCATATCTCCATTGGTACATATCTTCCTGATCCTCACTGTCCCTTCGTTCACCCTCATTGAAGGCAGATTGTGTGATGTGTGCTTCTAGTGCAACAGTGCTGACACGCTTCCTGCATATCTCCCTTGGTACACATCTTCCTGATCCTCACTGCCCCTTCGTTCACACACAGTGAAGGGAGATTGTGTGATGTGTGCTTCTAGTGCCACAGTGCTGGCACGCTTCCTGCAGATCTCCCATCGTACACATCTTTCTGATCCTCACTGTCCCTTCGTTCACACACAGTGAAGGCAGATTGTGTGATGTGTGCTTCTAATTCCACAGTGCTGGCACGCTTTCCAGCAGATCTCCCTTCGTACACTTCTTCCTGATCCTCACTGCCCCTTCGTTCACACACATTGAAGGCAGATTGTGTGATGTGTGCTTTTAGTGCCACAGTGCTGGCACACTTCCTGCAGATCTCCCTTTGTACACATCTTCCTGATCCTCAATGCCCCTTCGTTCACACACAGTGAAGGCAGATTGTGTGATGTGTGCTTCAAGTGCCACAGTGCTGGCACGCTTCCTGCAGATCTCACTTATTACACATCTTCCTGAACCCCACTGCCCCTTCGTTCACACATAGTGAAGGCAGATTGTGTGATGTGTGCTTCTAGTGCCACAGTGCTGGCACCCTTCCAGCAGATCTCACTTCGTACACATCTTCCTGCTCCTCACTGCACCTTCGTTCACACACAGTGAAGGCAGATAGTGTGATGTGTGCTTCTAATGCCCCAGTGCTGACACGCTTCCTGCAGATCTCCCTTTGTACACTTCTTCCTGATCCTCACTGCCCCTTCGTTCACACACAGTGAAGGCAGATTGTGTGATGTGTGCTTCTAGTGTCACAGTGCTGGCACGCTTCCTGCAGATCTCCCATCGTACAGATCTTCCTGATACTCACTGTCCCTTCGTTCACACACAATGAAGGCAGATTGTGTGATGTGTGCTTCTAGTTCCACAGTGCTGGCACGCTTTCCAGCAGATCTCCCTTCGTACACTTCTTCCTGATCCTCACTGCCCCTTCGTTCACACACAGTGAAGGCAGATTGTGTGATGTGTGCTTCTAGTACCACAGTGCTGGAACGCTTCCAGCAGATCTCAATTCGTACACATCTTCCTGCTCCTCACTGCACCTTCGTTCAGGCACAGTGAAGGCAGATTGTGTGGTGTGTGCTTCTAGTGCAACAGTGCTGACACGCTTCCTGCAGATCTCCCTTCGTGCACATCTTCCTGATCCTCACTGTCCTTTCTTTCACGCAAATTGAAGGCAGATTATCTGATGTGTGCTTCCAGTGCCACAGTGCTGGCATGCTTCCTGCAGATCTCCCTTGGTACACATCTTCCTGATCCTCACTGTCCCTCCGTTGACACACAGTGAAGGCAGATTCTGTGATGTGTGCTTCTAGTGCGACAGTGCTGGCACGCTTCCTGCAAATCTCCCTTCGTACACATCTTCCTGATCCACCGTGCCCCTTCGTTCACACACAGTGAAGGCAGATTGTGTGATGTGTGCTTCTGATGCCACAGTGCTGACACGCTTCCTGCAGATCTCCCTTCGTACACATCTTCCTGCTCCTCACTGTCCCTTCGTTCACACACTGTGAACACAGATTGTGTGATGCGTGCTTCTAGTGACACAGTGCTGGCATGCTTCCTGCAGATCTCCCTTGGTACATATCTTCCTGATCCTCACTGTCCCTTCGTTCACCCACATTGAAGGCAGATTGTGTGATGTGTGCTTCTAGTGCAACAGTGCTGACACGCTTCCTCAGATCTCCCTTGGTACACATCTTCCTGATCCTCACTGCCCCTTCGTTCACACACAGTGAAGGGAGATTGTGTGATGTGTGCTTCTAGTGCCACAGTGCTGGCACGCTTCCTGCAGATCTCCCATCGTACACATCTTCCTGATCCTCACTGTCCCTTCGTTCACACATAGTGAAGGCAGATTGTGTGATGTGTGCTTCTAGTTCCACAGTGCTGGCACGCTTTCCAGCAGATCTCCCTTCGTACACTTCTTCCTGATCCTCACTGCCCCTTCGTTCACACACATTGAAGGCAGATTGTGTGATGTGTGCTTTTACTGCCACAGTGCTGGCACTCTTCCTGCAGATCTCCCTTTGTACACATCTTCCTGATACTCAATGCCCCTTCGTTCACACACAGTGAAGGCAGATTGTGTGATGTGTGCTTCAAGTGCCAGAGTGCTCGCACGCTTCCTGCAGATCTCCCTTATTACACATCTTCCTGATCCCCACTGCCCCTTCGTTCACACATAGTGAAGGCATATTGTGTGATGTGTGCTTCTAGTGCCACAGTGCTGGCACGCTTCCAGCAGATCTCACTTCGTACACATCTTCCTGCTCCTCACTGCACCTTCGTTCACACACAGTGAAGGCAGATTGTGTGATGTGTGCTTCTAATGCCACAGTGCTGAAACGCTTCCTGCAGCTCTCCCTTCGTACACATCTTCCTGATCCTCACTGCCCCTTCCTTCACACATAGTGAAGACAGATTGTGTGATGTGTGCTTCTAGTGCCACAGTGCTGGCACGGTTCCAGCAGATCTCACTTCGTACACATCTTACTGCTCCTCACTGCACCTTCGTTCACAAACAGTGAAGGCAGATTGTGTGATGTGTGCTTCTAATGCCACAGTGCTGAAACGCTTCCTGCAGATCTCCCTTCGTACACATCTTCCTGATCCTCACTGCCCCTTCCTTCACACATAGTGAAGACAGATTGTGTGATGTGTGCTTCTAGTGCCACAGTGCTGGCACGGTTCCAGCAGATCTCACTTCGTACACATCTTACTGCTCCTCACTGTACCTTCGTTCACACACAGTGAAGACAGATTTTGTGATGTGTGCTTCTAATGCCACAGTGCTGACACGCTTCCTGCAGATCTCCCTTCGTACACATCTTCCTGCTCCTCACTGTCCCTTGGTTCACACACATTGAAAGAAGATTGTGTGATGTGTGCTTCTAGTGACACAGTGCTGGCACGCGTCCTGCAGATCTCCCTTGGTACATATCTTCCTGATCCTCACTGTCCCTTCGTTCACCCACATTGAAGGCAGATTGTGTGATGTGTGCTTCTAGTGCAAAAGTGCTGACACGCTTCCTGCAGATCTCCCTTGGTACATATCTTCCTGATCCTCACTGCCACTTCGTTCACACACAGTGAAGGCAGATTGTGTGATGTGTGCTTCTAGTATCACAGTGCTGGCACGCTTCCTGCAGATCTCCCATCGTACACATCTTCCTGATACTCACTGTCCCTTCGTTCACACACAATGAAGGCAGATTGTGTGATGTGTGCTTCTAGTTCCACAGTGCTGGCACGCTTTCCAGCAGATCTCCCTTCGTACACTTCTTCCTGATCCTCACTGCCCCTTCGTTCACACACAGTGAAAGCAGATTGTGTGATGTGTGCTTCTAGTACCACAGTGCTGGAACGCTTCCAGCAGATCTCAATTCGTACACAACTTCCTGCTCCACACTGCACCTTCGTTCACGCACAGTGAAGGCAGATTGTGTGGTGTGTGCTTCTAGTGCAACAGTGCTGACACGCTTCCTGCAGATCTCCCTTCGTACACATCTTCCTGATCCTCACTGTCCTTTCTTTCACGCAAATTGAAGGCAGATTATCTGATGTGTGCTTCCAGTGCCACAGTGCTGGCATGCTTCCTGCAGATCTCCCTTGGTACACATCTTCCTGATCCTCACTGTCCCTCCGTTGACACACAGTGAAGGCAGATTGTGTGATGTGTGCTTCCAGTGCCACAGTGCTGGCACGCTTCCTGCAAATCTCCCTTCGTACACATATTCCTGATCCCCCGTGCCCCTTCGTTCACAAACAGTGAAGGCAGATTGTGTGATGTGTGCTTCTAGTGCAACAGTGCTGACACGCTTCCTGCAGATCTCCCTTGGTACACATCTTCCTGATCCTCACTGCCCCTTTGTTCACACACAGTGAAGGGAGATTGTGTGATGTGTGCTTCTAGTGCCACAGTGCTGGCACGCTTCCTGCAGATCTCCCATCGTACACATCTTCCTGATCCTCACTCTCCCTTCGTTCACACACAGTAAAGGCAGATTGTGTGATGTGTGCTTCTAGTTCCACAGTGCTGGCACTCTTTCCAGCAGATCTCCCTTCGTACACTTCTTCCTGATCCTCACTGCCCCTTCGTTCACACACATTGAAGGCAGATTGTGTGGTGTGTGCTTTTAGTGCCACAGTGCTGGCACGCTTCCTGCAGATCTCCCTTTGTACACATCTTCCTGATCCTCAATGCCCCTTCGTTCACACACAGTGAAGGCAGATTGTGTGATGTGTGCTTCAAGTGCCACAGTGCTGGCACGCTTCCTGCAGATCTCCCTTATTACACATCTTCCTGATCCCCACTGGCCCTTCGTTCACACATAGTGAAGGCAGATTGTGTGATGTGTGCTTCTAGTGCCACAGTGCTGGCACGCTTCCAGCAGATCTCACTTCGTACACATCTTCCTGCTCCTCACTGCACCTTTGTTCACACACAGTGAAGGCAGATTGTGTGATGTGTGCTTCTAATGCCACAGTGCTGACACGCTTCCTGCAGATCTCCCTTCGTACACATCTTCCTGCTCCTCACTGTCCCTTCGTTCACACACAGTGAACACAGATTGTGTGATGCGTGCTTCTAGTGCCACAGTGCTGGCATGCTTCCTGCAGATCTCCCTTTGTACATATCTTCCTGATCCTCACTTTCCCTTCGTTCACGCACATTGAAGGCAGGTTGTGTGATGTGTGCTTCTAATGCCACAGTGCTGCCACGCTTCCTGCAGATCTCCCTTGGTACACATCTTCCTGATCCTCACTGCCCCTTCGTTCACACACAGTGAAGGCAGATTGTGTGATGTGTGCTTCTAGTGCCACAGTGCTGGCACGCTTCCTGCAGATCTCCCATCGTACACATCTTCCTGATCCTCACGGTCCCTTCATTCACACACAGTGAAGGCAGATTTTGTGATGTGTGCTTCTAGTGCCACAGTGCTATCACGCTTCCTGCAGATCTCCCTTCGTACACATCTTCCTGATCCTCACTGCCCCTTCGTTCACACACAGTGAAGGCAGATTGTGTGATATGTGCTTCTAGTGCCACAGTGCTGGCACGCTTCCTGCAGATCTCCATTCGTACACACTTCCTGATCCTCACAGCCCCTTCGTTCACACACATTGAAGGCAGATTGTCTGATGTGTGCTTCCAGTGACACAGCACTGGCACGCTTCCTGCAGATCTCCCTTCCTACACATCTTCCTGATCCTCACTGTCCCTTCGTTCACACACAGTGATGGCAGATTTTGTGATGTTTGTTTCCAGTGTCACAGCGCTGGCACGCTTCCTGCAGATCTCCCTTCGTACACATCTTCATGATCCTCACTGTCCCTTCGTTCACACACAGTGAAGGCAGATTGTGTGATGTGTGCTTCTAGTGCCACAGTACTTGCACGCTTCCTGCAGATCTACCTTCATACACATCTTCCTTATCCTCAGTGTCCCTTCGTTCACTCACATCGAGGGCAGATTGTGTGATGTATGCTTCTAGTGCCACAGTGCTGGCACGCTTCCTGCAGATCTCCCTTCGTACACATCTTCCTGATCCGGACTGTCCCGTCGTTCACACACATTGAAGGCAGATTGTGTGATGTGTGCATTTAGTGCCACAGTGCTGGCACGCTTCCTGCAGATCTCCCTTTGCACACATCTTCCTGATCCTCACTGCCCCTTCGTTCACACACAGTGAAGGCAGATTGTGTGATGTGTGCTTCCAGTGCCACAGTGCTGGCACGCATCCTGCAGAGGTCCCTTGGTACATATCTTCCTGGTCCTCACTGCCCCTTCCTTCAAACATAGTGAAGGCAGATTGTGTGATGTGTGCTTCTAGTGCCACAGTGCTGGCACGCTTCCTGCAGATCTCCCATCGTACACATCTTCCTGATCCTCACGGTCCCTTCATTCACACACAGTGAAGGCAGATTTTGTGATGTGTGCTTCTAGTGCCACAGTGCTATCACGCTTCCTGCAGATCTCCCTTCGTACACATCTTCCTGATCCTCACTGCCCCTTCGTTCACACACAGTGAAGGCAGATTGTGTGATATGTGCTTCTAGTGCCACAGTGCTGGCACGCTTCCTGCAGATCTCCATTCGTACACACTTCCTGATCCTCACAGCCCCTTCGTTCACACACATTGAAGGCAGATTGTCTGATGTGTGCTTCCAGTGACACAGCACTGGCACGCTTCCTGCAGATCTCCCTTCCTACACATCTTCCTGATCCTCACTGTCCCTTCGTTCACACACAGTGATGGCAGATTTTGTGATGTTTGTTTCCAGTGTCACAGCGCTGGCACGCTTCCTGCAGATCTCCCTTCGTACACATCTTCCTGATCCTCACTGTCCCTTCGTTCACACACAGTGAAGGCAGATTGTGTGATGTGTGCTTCTAGTGCCACAGTACTTGCACGCTTCCTGCAGATCTACCTTCATACACATCTTCCTGATCCTCAGTGTCCCTTCGTTCACTCACATCGAGGGCAGATTGTGTGATGTATGCTTCTAGTGCCACAGTGCTGGCACGCTTCCTGCAGATCTCCCTTCGTACACATCTCCCTGATCCGGACTGTCCCGTCGTTCACACACATTGAAGGCAGATTGTGTGATGTGTGCATTTAGTGCCACAGTGCTGGCACGCTTCCTGCAGATCTCCCTTTGCACACATCTTCCTGATCCTCACTGCCCCTTCGTTCACACACAGTGAAGGCAGATTGTGTGATGTGTGCTTCCAGTGCCACAGTGCTGGCACGCTTCCTGCAGAGGTCCCTTGGTACATATCTTCCTGGTCCTCACTGCCCCTTCCTTCAAACATAGTGAAGGCAGATTGTGTGATGTTTGCTTCTAGTGCCACAGTGCTGGCACGCTTCCAGCAGATCTCACTTCGTACACATCTTCCTGCTACTCACTGCATCTTCGTTCACACACAGTGAAGGCAGATTGTGTGATGTGTGTTTCTAATGCCACAGTGCTGACACGCTTCCTGCAGATCTCCCTTCGTACACATCTTCCTGCTCCTCACTGTCCCTTTGTTCACACACAGTGAACACAGATTGTGTGATGCATGCTTCTAGTGCCACAGTGCTGGCATGCTTCCTGCAGATCTCCCTTGGTACATATCTTCCTGATCCTCACTGTCCCTTCGTTCACCAACATTGAAGGCAGATTGTGTGATGTGTGCTTCTAGTGCAACAGTGCTGACACGCTTCCTGCAGATCTCCCTTGGTACACATATTCCTGATCCTCACTGCCCCTTCGTTCACGCACAGTGAAGGCAGATTGTGTGATGTGTGCTTCTAGTGCAACAGTGCTGACACGCTTCCTGCAGATCTCCCTTCGTACACATCTTCCTGATCCTCACTGTCCCTTCGTTCACGCAAATTGAAGGCAGATTGTCTGATGTGTGCTTCCAATGCCACAGTGCTGGCACGCTTCCTGCAGATCTCCAGTCGTACACATCTTCCTGATACTCACAGCCCCTTCGTTCACACACATTGAAGGCAAATTGTGTGATGTGTGCTTCAAGTGACACAGCACTGGCACGCTTCCTGCAGATCTCCCTTCCTACACATCTTCCTGATCCTCACTGCCCCTTCGTTCACACACAGTAAAGGCAGATTGTGTGATGTGTGCTTCTAGTGCCACAGTGCTTCCTGCAGATCTCCCTTTGTACAAATCTTCCTGCTCCTCACTGCACCTTCGTTCACGCACAGTGAAGGCAGATTGTATGATGTGTGCTTCTAGTGCAACAGTGCTGACACGCTTCCTGCAGATCTCCCTTCGTTCACAACTTCCTGATCCTCACTGTCCCTTCGTTCACGCAAATTGAAGGCAGATTGTCTGATGTGTGCTTCCAGTGCCACAGTGCTGGCACGCTTCCTGCAGATCTCCCATCGTACACATCTTCCTGATCCTCACTGTCCCTTCGTTAACACACAGTGAAGGCAGATTGTGTGATGTGTGCTTCTAGTTCCACAGTGCTGGCACGCTTTCCAGCAGATCTCCCTTCGTACACTTCTTCCTGATCCTCACTGCCCCTTCGTTCACACACAGTGAAGGCAGATTGTGTGATGTGTGCTTCTAGTGCAACAGTGCTGACACGCTTCCTGCAGATCTCCCTTCGTACACATCTTCCTGATCCTCACTGTCCCTTCATTCAAACACAGTGAAGGCAGATTGTGTGATGTGTGCTTCTAGTTCCACAGTGCTGGCACGCGTTCTTGCAGATCTCCTTTGGTACACATCTTCCTGATCCTCACTGCCCCTTCGTTCACACACAGTGAAGGCAGATTGTGTGATGTTTGCTTCTAGTGCCACAGTGCTGGCACGCTTCCTGCAGATCTCCCTTGGTACACATCTTCCTGATCCTCACTGCCCCTTCGTTCACACACAGTGAAGGCAGATTGTGTGATGTGTGCTTCTAGTGCCACAGTGCTGGCACGCTTCCTGCAGATCTCCCTTTGTACAAATCTTCCTGCTCCTCACTGCACCTTCGTTCACGCACAGTGAAGGCAGATTGTGTGATGTGTGCTTCTAGTGCAACAGTGCTGACACGCTTCCTGCAGATCTCCCTTCGTACACATCTTCCTGATCCTCACTGTCCCTTCGTTCACGCAAATTGAAGGCAGATTGTCTGATGTGTGCTTCCAGTGCCACAGTGCTGGCACGCTTCCTGCAGATCTCCCATCGTACACATCTTCCTGATCCTCACTGTCCCTTCGTTCACACACAGTGAAGGCAGATTGTGTGATGTGTGCTTCTAGTTCCACAGTGCTGGCACGCTTTCCAGCAGATCTCCCTTCGTACACTTCTTCCTGATCCTCACTGCCCCTTCGTTCACACAAAGTGAAGGCAGATTGTGTGATGTTTGCTTCTAGTGCCACAGTGCTGGCACGCTTCCTGCAGATCTCCCTTGGTACACATCTTCCTGATCCTCACTGTCCCTTCGTTCACACATAATGAAGGCAGATTGTGTGATGTGTGCTTCCAGTTCCACAGTGCTGGCACGCTTTCCAGCACATCTCCCTTCGTACACTACTTCCTGATCCTCACTGCCCCTTCCTTCAAACATAGTGAAGGCAGATTGTGTGATGTTTGCTTCTAGTGCCACAGTGCTGGCACGCTTCCAGCAGATCTCACTTCGTACACATCTTCCTGCTACTCACTGCATCTTCGTTCACACACAGTGAAGGCAGATTGTGTGATGTGTGTTTCTAATGCCACAGTGCTGACACGCTTCCTGCAGATCTCCCTTCGTACACATCTTCCTGCTCCTCACTGTCCCTTTGTTCACACACAGTGAACACAGATTGTGTGATGCGTGCTTCTAGTGCCACAGTGCTGGCATGCTTCCTGCAGATCTCCCTTGGTACATATCTTCCTGATCCTCACTGTCCCTTCGTTCACCAACATTGAAGGCAGATTGTGTGATGTGTGCTTCTAGTGCAACAGTGCTGACACGCTTCCTGCAGATCTCCCTTGGTATACATCTTCCTGATCCTCACTGCCCCTTCGTTCACGCACAGTGAAGGCAGATTGTGTGATGTGTGCTTCTAGTGCAACAGTGCTGACACGCTTCCTGCAGATCTCCCTTCGTACACATCTTCCTGATCCTCACTGTCCCTTCGTTCACGCAAATTGAAGGCAGATTGTCTGATGTGTGCTTCCAGTGCCACAGTGCTGGCACGCTTCCTGCAGATCTCCCTTGGTACACATCTTCCTGATCCTCACTGTCCCTCGGTTGACACACAGTAAAGGAAGATTGTGTGATGTGTGCTTCCAGTGCCACAGTGCTGGCACGCTTCCAGCAAATCTCCCTTCGTACACATCTTCCTGATCCCCCGTGCCCCTTCGTTCACACACAGTGAAGGCAGATTGTGTGATGTGTGCTTCTAATGCCACAGTGCTGACACGCTTCCTGCAGATCTCCCTTCGTACACATCTTCCTGCTCCTCACTGTGCCTTCGTTCACACACAGTGAACACAGATTGTGTGATGCATGCTTCTAGTGCCATAGTGCTGGCATTCTTCCTGCAGATCTCCCTTGGTACATATCTTCCTGATCCTCACTGTCCCTTCGTTCACCCACATTGAAGGCAGATTGTGTGATGTGTGCTTCTAGTGCAACAGTGCTGACACGCTTCCTGCTGATCTCCCTTGGTACACATCTTCCTGATCCTCACTGCTCCTTCGTTCACACACAGTGAAGGCAGATTGTGTGATGTGTGCTTCTAGTGCCACAGTGCTGGCACGCTTCCTGCAGATCTCCCATCGTACACATCTTCCTGATCCTCACTGTCCCTTCGTTCAAACACAGTGAAGGCAGATTGTGTGATGTGTGCTTCTAGTTCCACAGTGCTGGCACGCTTTCCTGCAGATCTCCCTTGGTACACATCTTCCTGATCCTCACTGCCCCTTCGTTCACACACAGTGAAGGCAGATTGTGTGATGTTTGCTTCTAGTGCCACAGTGCTGGCACGCTTCCTGCAGATCTCCCTTGGTACAAATCTTCCTGATCCTCACTGTCCCTTCGTTCACACATAGTGAAGGCAGATTGTGTGATGTGTGCTTTTAGTTCCACAGTGCTGGCACGCTTTCCAGCACATCTCCCTTTGTACACTACTTCCTGATTCTCACTGCCCCTTCGTTCACACACAGTGAAGGCAGATTGTGTGATGTGTGCTTCTAGTGCCACAGTACTGGCACGCTTCCTGCAGATCTCCCTTCGTACAAATCTTCCTGCTCATCACTGCACCTTCGTTCACGCACAGTGAAGGCAGATTGTGTGATGTGTGCTTCTAGTGCAACAGTGCTGACACTCTTCCTGCAGATCTCCCTTCGTACACATCTTCCTGATCCTCACTGTCCCTTCGTTCACGCAAATTCAAGGCAGATTGTCTGAAGTGTGCTTCCAGTGCCACAGTGCTGACACGCTTGCTGCAGATCTCCCTTAGTACACATCTTCATGATCCTCACTGTCCCTCCGTTGACACACAGTGAAGGCAGATTGTGTGATGTGTGCTTCCAGTGCCACAGTGCTGGCACGCTTCCTGCAAATTTCCCTTCGTACACATCTTCCTGATCCCCCGTGCCCCTTCGTTCACACACATTGAAGGCAGATTGTGTGATGTCTGCTTCCAGTGACAGAGCGTTGGCACGCTTCCTGCAGATCTCCCTTGGTACACATCTTCCTGATCCTCACAGTCCCTTTGTTCACACACAGTGAAGGCAGATTGTGTGATGTGTGCTTCCAGTGCCACAGTGCTGGCACTCTTTCTGCAAATCTCCCTTCGTACACATCTTCCTGATCCTCACTGTCCCTTCGTTCACGCAAATTGAAGGCAGATTGTCTGAAGTGTGCTTCCAGTGCCACAGTGCTGACACGCTTGCTGCAGATCTCCCTTAGTACACATCTTCCTGATCCTCACTGTCCCTCCGTTGACACACAGTGAAGGCAGATCGTGTGATGTGTGCTTCCAGTGCCACAGTGCTGGCACGCTTCCTGCAAATTTCCCTTCGTACACATCTTCCTGATCCCCCGTGCCCCTTCGTTCACACACATTGAAGGCAGATTGTGTGATGTGTGCTTCCAGTGACAGAGCGTTGGCACGCTTCCTGCAGATCTCCCTTCGTACACATCTTCCTGATCCCCCGTGCCCCTTCGTTTACACATAGTG
The DNA here is from genome assembly GCF_031143425.1 of Pleurodeles waltl. Classification (NCBI taxonomy): domain Eukaryota; kingdom Metazoa; phylum Chordata; class Amphibia; order Caudata; family Salamandridae; genus Pleurodeles; species Pleurodeles waltl. The sequence continues at coordinate 346,830 of NC_090438.1, forward strand.
AAGGCAGATTGTGTGATGTGTGCTTCTAGTGCCACAGTGGTGGTACGCTTCCAGCAGATCTCACTTCCTACACATCTTCCTGCTCCTCACTGCAGCTTCGTTCACACACAGTGAAGGCAGATTGTGTGATGTGTGCTTCTAATGCCACAGTGCTGACACGCTTCCTGCAGATCTCCCTTCGTACACATCTTCCTGCTCCTCACTGTCCCTTCGTTCACACACAGTGAACACAGATTGTGTGATGCGTGCTTCTAGTGCCACAGTGCTGGCATGCTTCCTGCAGATCTCCCTTGGTACATATCTTCATGATCCTCACTGTCCCTTTGTTCACACACAGTGAAGGCAGATTGTGTGATGTGTGCTTCTACTGCCACAGTGCTGGCACGCTTCCAGCAGATCTCAATTCGTACACATCTTATTGCTCCTCACTGCACCTTCGTACACGCACAGTGAAGGCAGATTGTGTGATGTGTGCTTCTAATGCCACAGTGCTGACTCGCTTCCTGCAGTTCTCCCTTCGTACACATCTTCCTGCTCCTCACTGTCCCTTCGTTCACACACAGTGAACACAGATTGTGTGATGCGTGCTTCTAGTGCCACAGTGCTGGCACGCTTTCCAGCAGATCTCCGTTCGTACACTTCTTCCTGATCCTCACTGCCCCTTAGTTCACACACAGTGAAAGCAGATTGTGTGATGTGTGCTTCTAGTGCCACATTGCTGGTACGCTTCCAGCAGATCTCAATTCGTACATATCTTCCTGCTCCTCACTGCACCTACGTACACGCACAGTGAAGGCAGATTGTGTGATGTGTGCTTCTAGTGCAACAGTGCTGACACGCTTCCTGCAGATCTCCCTTTGTACACATCTTCCTGATCCTCACTGCTCCTTCGTTCACACATAGTGAATGCAGATTGTCTGATGTTTGCTTCCAGTGCCGCAGTGCTGGCACGCTTCCTGAAGATCTCCATTCGTAGACATCTTCCTGATTCTCACTGCCCCTTCGTTCACAGACAGTGAAGGCAGATTTTGTGATGTGTGCTTCCTGTGTCACAGTGCGGGCATGCTTCCTGCAGATCTCCCTTCGTACACATCTTCCCGATACTCACTGTCCCTTCGTTCAAACACAGTGAAGGCAGATTGTGTGATGTGTGCTTCTCGTTCCACAGTGCTTCCACGCTTCCTGCAGATCTCCCATCGTACACATCTTCCTGATCCTCACGGTCCCTTCATTCACACACAGTGAAGGCAGATTTTGTGATGTGTGCTTCTAGAGCCACAGTGCTATCACGCTTCCTGCTGATCTCCGTTCGTACACATCTCCTGATCCTCACTGCCCCTTCGTTCACACACAGTGAAGGCAGATTGTGTGATGTGTGCTTCTAATGCCCGGGTCTGACACGCTTCCTGCAGATCTCCCTTCGTACACACCTTCCTGCTCCTCACTGTCCCATTGTTCACACACAGTGAACACAGATTGTGTGATGCGTGCTTCTAGTGCCACAGTGCTGGCATGCTTCCTGCAGATCTCCCTTGGTACATATCTTCCTGATCCTCACTGCCCCTTCCTTCAAACATAGTGAAGGCAGATTGTGTGATGTTTGCTTCTAGTGCCACAGTGCTGGCACGCTTCCAGCAGATCTCACTTCGTACACATCTTCCTGCTACTCACTGCATCTTCGTTCACACACAGTGAAGGCAGATTGTGTGATGTGTGTTTCTAATGCCACAGTGCTGACACGCTTCCTGCAGATCTCCCTTCGTACACATCTTCCTGCTCCTCACTGTCCCTTTGTTCACACACAGTGAACACAGATTGTGTGATGCGTGCTTCTAGTGCCACAGTGCTGGCATGCTTCCTGCAGATCTCCCTTGGTACATATCTTCCTGATCCTCACTGTCCCTTCGTTCACCAACATTGAAGGCAGATTGTGTAATGTGTGCTTCTAGTGCAACAGTGCTGACACGCTTCCTGCAGATCTCCCTTGGTATACATCTTCCTGATCCTCACTGCCCCTTCGTTCACGCACAGTGAAGGCAGATTGTGTGATGTGTGCTTCTAGTGCAACAGTGCTGACACGCTTCCTGCAGATCTCCCTTCGTACACATCTTCCTGATCCTCACTGTCCCTTCGTTCACGCAAATTGAAGGCAGATTGTCTGATGTGTGCTTCCAATGCCACAGTGCTGGCACGCTTCCTGCAGATCTCCATTCGTACACACCTTCCTGATCCTCACAGCCCCTTCGTTCACACACATTGAAGGCAAATTGTGTGATGTGTGCTTCTAGTTCCACAGTGCTGGCACGCTTTCCAGCAGATCTCCCTTCGTACACTTCTTGCTGATCCTCACTGCCCCTTCGTTCACACACAGTGAAGGCAGATTGTGTGATGTGTGCTTCTAGTGCAACAGTGCTGACACGCTTCCTGTAGATCTCCCTTCGTACACATCTTCCTGATCCTCACTATCCCTTCATTCAAACACAGTGAAGGCAGATTGTGTGATGTGTGCTTCTAGTTCCACAGTGCTGGCACGCTTTCTTGCAGATCTCCTTGGTACACATCTTCCTGATCCTCACTGCCCCTTCGTTCACACACAGTGAAGGCAGATTGTGTGATGTTTGCTTCTAGTGCCACAGTGCTGGCACGCTTCCTGCAGATCTCCCTTGGTACACATCTTCCTGATCCTCACTGTCCCTTCGTTCACACATAGTGAAGGCAGATTGTGTCATGTGTGCTTCTAGTTCCACAGTGCTGGCACGCTTTCCAGCACATCTCCCTTCGTACAATACTTCCTGATCATCACTGCCCCTTCGTTCACACACAGTGAAGGCAGATTGTGTGATGTGTGCTTCTAGTGCCACAGTGCTGGCACGCTTCCTGCAGATCTCCCTTTGTACAAATCTTCCTGCTCCTCACTGCACCTTCGTTCACGCACAGTGAAGGCAGATTGTGTGATGTGTGCTTCTAGTGCAACAGTGCTGACTCGCTTCCTGCAGATCTCCCTTCGTACACATCTTCCTGATCCTCACTGTCCCTTCGTTCACGCAAATTGAAGGCAGATTGTCTGATGTGTGCTTCCAGTGCCACAGTGCTGGCACGCTTCCTGCAGATCTCCCATCGTACACATCTTCCTGATCCTCACTGTCCCTTCGTTCACACACAGTGAAGGCAGATTGTGTGATGTGTGCTTCTAGTTCCACATTGCTGGCACGCTTTCCAGCAGATCTCCCATCGTACACTTCTTCCTGATCCTCACTGCCCCTTCGTTCACACACAGTGAAGGAAGATTGTGTGATGTTTGCTTCTAGTGCCACAGTGCTGGCACACTTCCTGCAGATCTCCCTTGGTACACATCTTCCTGATCCTCACTGTCCCTACGTTCACACATAGTGAAGGCAGATTGTGTGATGTGTGCTTCTAGTTCCACAGTGCTGCCACGCTTTCCAGCACATCTCCCTTCGTACACTACTTCCTGATCCTCACTGCCCCTTCGTTCACACACAGTGAAGGCAGATTGTGTGATGTGTGCTTCTAGTGCCACAGTGCTGGCACGCTTCCTGCAGATCTCCCTTCGTTCACAACTTCCTGATCCTCACTGTCCCTTCGTTCACGCAAATTGAAGGCAGAATGTCTGATGTGTGCTTCCAGTGCCACAGTGCTGGCACGCTTCCTGCAGATCTCCCATCGTACACATCTTCCTGATCCTCACTGTCCCTTCGTTCACACACAGTGAAGGCAGATTGTGTGATGTGTGCTTCTAGTTCCACTGTGCTGTCACGCTTTCCAGCAGATCTCCCTTTGTACACTTCTTCCTGATCCTCACTGCCCCTTCGTTCACACACAGTGAAGGCAGATTGTGTGATGTGTGCTTCTAGTGCAACAGTGCTGACACGCTTCCTGCAGATCTCCCTTCGTATACATCTTCCTGATCCTCACTGTCCCTTCGTTCACGCAAATTGAAGGCAGATTGTCTGATGTGTGCTTCCAGTGCCACAGTGCTGGCACGCTTCCTGCAGATCTCCCTTGGTACACATCTTCCTGATCCTCACTGTCCCTCCGTTGACACACAGTAAAGGCAGATTGTGTGATGTGTGCTTCCAGTGCCACAGTGCTGGCACGCTTCCAGCAAATCTCCTTTCGTACAAATCTTCCTGATCCCCCGTGCCCCTTCGTTCACACACAGTGAAGGCAGATTGTGTGATGTGTGCTTCTAATGCCACAGTGCTGACACGCTTCCTGCAGATCTCCCTTCGTACACATCTTCCTGCTCCTCACTGTGCCTTCGTTCACACACAGTGAACACAGATTGTGTGATGCGTGCTTCTAGTGCCATAGTGCTGGCATTCTTCCTGCAGATCTCCCTTGGTACATATCTTCCTGATCCTCACTGTCCCTTCGTTCACCCACATTGAAGGCAGATTGTGTGATGTGTGCTTCTAGTGCAACAGTGCTGACACGCTTCCTGCTGATCTCCCTTGGTACACATCTTCCTGATCCTCACTGCTCCTTCGTTCACACACAGTGAAGGCAGATTGTGTGATGTGTGCTTCTAGTGCCACAGTGCTGGCACGCTTCCTGCAGATCTCCCATCGTACACATCTTCCTGATCCTCACTGTCCCCTCGTTCAAACACAGTGAAGGCAGATTGTGTGATGTGTGCTTCTAGTTCCACAGTGCTGGCACGCTTTCCTGCAGATCTCCCTTGGTACACATCTTCCTGATCCTCACTGCCCCTTCATTCACACACAGTGAAGGCAGATTGTGTGATGTTTGCTTCTAGTGCCACAGTGCTGGCACGCTTCCTGCAGATCTCCCTTGGTGCACATCTTCCTGATCCTCACTGTCCCTTCGTTCACACATAGTGAAGGCAGATTGTGTGATGTGTGCTTCTAGTTCCACAGTGCTGGCACGCTTTCCAGCACATCTACCTTTGTACACTACTTCCTGATCCTCACTGCCCCTTCATTCACACACAGTGAAGGCAGATTGTGTGATGTGTGCTTCTAGTGCCACAGTGCTGGCACGCTTCCTGCAGATCTCCCTTTGTACAAATCTTCCTGCTCCTCACTGCACCTTCATTCACGCACTGTGAAGGCAGATTGTGTGATGTGTGCTTCTAGTGCAACAGCGCTGACACGCTTCCTGCAGATCTCCCTTCGTACACATCTTCCTGATCCTCACTGTCCCTTCGTTCACGCAAATTGAAGGCAGATTGTCTGATATGTGCTTCCAGTGCCACAGTGCTGACACGCTTCCTGCAGATCTCCCTTAGTACAGATCTTCCTGATCCTCACTGTCCCTCCGTTGACACACAGTGAAGGCAGATTGTGTGATGTGTGCTTCCAGTGCCACAGTGCTGGCACGCTTCCTGCAAATTTCCCTTCGTACACATCTTCCTGATCCCCCGTGCCCCTTCGTTCACACACATTGAAGGCAGATTGTGTGATGTGTGCTTCCAGTGACAGAGCATTGGCACGCTTCCTGCAGATCTCCCTTCGTACACATCTTCCTGATCCTCACAGTCCCTTTGTTCACACACAGTGAAGGCAGATTGTGTGATGTGTGCTTCCAGTGCCACAGTGCTGGCACTCTTTCTGCAAATCTCTCTTCGTACACATCTTCCTGATCCCCCGTGCCCCTTCGTTTACACATAGTGAAGGCAGATTGTGTGATGTGTGGTTCTAGTGCCACAGTGGTGGTACGCTTCCAGCAGATCTCACTTCCTACACATCTTCCTGCTCCTCACTGCACCTTCGTTCACACACAGTGAAGGCAGATTGTGTGATGTGTGCTTCTAATGCCACAGTGCTGACACGCTTCCTGCAGATCTCCCTTCGTACATATCTTCCTGCTCCTCACTGTCCCTTCGTTCACACACAGTGAACACAGATTGTGTGATGCGTGCTTCTAGTGCCACAGTGCTGGCATGCTTCCTGCAGATCTCCCTTGGTACATATCTTCCTGATCCTCTCTGTCCCTTTGTTCACACAAAGTGAAGGCAGATTGTGTGATGTGTGCTTCTACTGCCACAGTGCTGGCACGCTTCCAGCAGATCTCAATTCGTACACATCTTACTGCTCCTCACTGCACCTTCGTACACGCACAGTGAAGGCAGATTGTGTGATGTGTGCTTCTAATGCCACAGTGCTGACACGCTTCCTGCAGTATTCCCTTCGTACACTTCTTCCTGCTCCTCACTGTCCCTTCGTTCACACACAGTGAACACAGATTGTGTGATGCGTGCTTCTAGTGCCACAGTGCTGGCACGCTTTCCAGCAGATCTCCCTTCGTACACTTCTTCCTGATCCTCACTGCCCCTTAGTTCACACATAGTGAAAGCAGATTGTGTGATGTGTGCTTCTAGTGCCACAGTGCTGGTACGCTTCCAGCAGATCTCAATTCGTACACATCTTCCTGCTCCTCACTGCACCTACGTACACGCACAGTGAAGGCAGATTGTGTGATGTGTGCTTCTAGTGCAACAGTGCTGACACGCTTCCTGCAGATCTCCCTTTGTACACATCTTCCTGATCCTCACTGCTCCTTCGTTCACACATAGTGAATGCAGATTGTATGATGTTTGCTTCCAGTGCCGCAGTGCTGGCACGCTTCCTGAAGATCTCCATTCGTAGACATCTTCTTGATTCTCACTGCCCCTTCGTTCACAGACAGTGAAGGCAGATTTTGTGATGTGTGCTTCCTGTGTCACAGTGCGGGCATGCTTCCTGCAGATCTCCCTTCGTACACATCTTCCCGATACTCACTGTCCCTTCGTTCACACACAGTGAAGGCAGATTGTGTGATGCGTGCTTCTCGTGTCACAGTGCTTCCACGCTTCCTGCAGATCTCCCATCGTACACATCTTCCTGATCCTCACAGTCCCTTCATTCACACACAGTGAAGGCAGATTTTGTGATGTGTGCTTCTAGTGCCACAGTGCTATCACGCTTCCTGCTGATCTGCCTTCGTACACATCTCCTGATCCTCACTGCCCCTTCGTTCACACACAGTGAAGGCAGATTGTGTGATATGTGCTTCTAGTGCCACAGTGCTGGCATGCTTCGTGCAGATCTCCCTTGGTACACATCTTCCTGATCCACACTGTCCCTTCGTTCACACATAGTGAAGGCAGATTGTGTGATGTGTGCTTCTAGTTCTACAGTGCTGGCACGCTTTCCAGCACATCTCCCTTCGTACACTACTTCCTGATCCTCACTGCCCCTTCGTTCACACACAGTGAAGGCAGATTGTGTGATGTGTGCTTCTAGTGCCACAGTGCTGGCACGCTTCCAGCAGATCTCAATTCGTACACATCTTCCTGCTCCTCACTGCACCTTCGTTCACGCACAGTGAAGGCAGATTGTGTGATGTGTGCTTCTAGTGCAACAGTGCTGACACGCTTCCTGCAGATCTCTCTTCGTACACATCTTCCTGATCCTCACTGTCCCTTCGTTCATGCAAATTGAAGGCAGATTGTCTGATTTGTGCTTCAAGTGCCACAGTGCTGGCACGCTTCCTGCAGATCTCCCTTGGTACACATCTTCCTGATCCTCACTGTCCCTCCGTTGACACACAGTGAAGGCAGATTGTGTGATGTGAGCTTCCAGTGCCACAGTGCTGGCACGCTTCCTGCAAATCACCCTTCGTACACATCTTCCCGATCCCCCGTGCCCCTTAGTTCACACACATTGAAGGCAGATTGTGTGATGTGTGCTTCCAGTGACAGAGCGTTGGCACGCTTCTTGCAGATCTCCCTTCGTACACATCTTCCTGATACTCACAGTCCCTTTGTTCACACACAGTGAAGGCAGATTGTGTGATGTGTGCATCCAGTGCCACAGTGCTGGCACTCTTTCTGCAAATCTCCCTTCGTACACATCTTCCTGATCCCCCATGCCCCTTCGTTCACACATAGTGAAGGCAGATTGTGTGATGTGTGCTTCCAGTGACACAGCACTGGCACGCTTCCTGCAGATCTCCCTTCGTACACATCTTCCTGATCCTCACTGTCCCTTCGTTCACACACAGTGATGGCAGATTGTGTGATGTGTGCTTCTAATGCCACAGTGCTGACACGCTTCCTGCAGATCTCCCTTCGTACACATCTTCCTGCTCCTCACTGTCCCTTCGTTCACACACAGTGAACACAGATTGTGTGATGCGTGCTTCTAGTGCCACAGTGCTGGCATGCTTCCTGCAGATCTCCCTTGGTACATATCTTCCTGATCCTCACTGTCCCTTTGTTCACACAAAGTGAAGGCAGATTGTGTGATGTGTGCTTCTACTGCCACAGTGCTGGCACGCTTCCAGCAGATCTCAATTCGTACACATCTTACTGCTCCTCACTGCACCTTCGTACACGCACAGTGAAGGCAGATTGTGTGATGTGTGCTTCTAATGCCACAGTGCTGACACGCTTCCTGCAGATCTCCCTTCGTACACATCTTCCTGCTCCTCACTGTCCCTTCGTTCACACACAGTGAACACAGATTGTGTGATGCGTGCTTCTAATGCCACAGTGCTGGCATGCTTCCTGCAGATCTCCCTTGGTACATATCTTCCTGATCCTCACTGTCCCTTTGTTCACACAAAGTGAAGGCAGATTGTGTGATGTGTGCTTCTACTGCCACAGTGCTGGCACGCTTCCAGCAGATCTCCCTTCGTACACTTCTTCCTGATCCTCACTGCCCCTTCGTTCACGCACAGTGAAGGCAGATTGTGTGATGTGTGCTTCTAGTGCCACAGTGCTGGTACGCTTCCAGCAGATCTCAATTCGTACACATCTTCCTGCTCCTCACTGCACCTACGTACACGCACAGTGAAGGCAGATTGTGTGATGTGTGCTTCTAGTGCAACAGTGCTGACACGCTTCCGGCAGATCTCCCTTTGTACACATCTTCCTGATCCTCACTGCTCCTTCGTTCACACATAGTGAATGCAGATTGTATGATGTTTGCTTCCAGTGCCGCAGTGCTGGCACGCTTCCTGAAGATCTCCATTCGTAGACATCTTCCTGATTCCCACTGCCCCTTCGTTCACAGACAGTGAAGGCAGATTTTGTGATGTGTGCTTCCTGTGTCACAGTGCGGGCATGCTTCCTGCAGATCTCCCTTCGTACACATCTTCCCGATACTCACTGTCCCTTCGTTCACACACAGTGAAGGCAGATTGTGTGATGTGTGCTTCTCGTGTCACAGTGCTTCCACGCTTCCTGCAGATCTCCCATCGTACACATCTTCCTGATCCTCACAGTCCCTTCATTCACACACAGTGAAGGCAGATTTTGTGATGTGTGCTTCTAGTGCCACAGTGCTATCACGCTTCCTGCTGATCTCCCTTCGTACACATCTCCTGATCCTCACTGCCCCTTCGTTCACACACAGTGAAGGCAGATTGTGTGATATGTGCTTCTAGTGCCACAGTGCTGGCACGCTTCGTGCAGATCTCCCTTGGTACACATCTTCCTGATCCTCACTGTCCCTTCGTTCACACATAGTGAAGGCAGATTGTGTGATGTGTGCTTCTAGTTCTACAGTGCTGGCACGCTTTCCAGCACATCTCCCTTCGTACACTACTTCCTGATCCTCACTGACCCTTCGTTCACACACAGTGAAGGCAGATTGTGTGATGTGTGCTTCTAGTGCCACAGTGCTGGCACGCTTCCAGCAGATCTCAATTCGTACACATCTTCCTGCTCCTCATTGCACCTTCGTTCACGCACAGTGAAGGCAGATTGTGTGATGTGTGCTTCTAGTGCAACAGTGCTGACACGCTTCCTGCAGATCTCTCTTCGTACACATCTTCCTGATCCTCACTGTCCCTTCGTTCATGCAAATTGAAGGCAGATTGTCTGATGTGTGCTTCAAGTGCCACAGTGCTGGCACGCTTCCTGCAGATCTCCCTTGGTACACATCTTCCTGATCCTCACTGTCCCTCCGTTGACACACAGTGAAGGCAGATTGTGTGATGTGAGCTTCCAGTGCCACAGTGCTGGCACGCTTCCTGCAAATCACCCTTCGTACACATCTTCCCGATCCCCCGTGCCCCTTCGTTCACACACATTGAAGGCAGATTGTGTGATGTGTGCTTCCAGTGACAGAGCGTTGGCACGCTTCTTGCAGATCTCCCTTCGTACACATCTTCCTGATCCTCACAGTCCCTTTGTTCACACACAGTGAAGGCAGATTGTGTGATGTGTGCATCCAGTGCCACAGTGCTGGCACTCTTTCTGCAAATCTCCCTTCGTACACATCTTCCTGATCCCCCATGCCCCTTCGTTCACACATAGTGAAGGCAGATTGTGTGATGTGTGCTTCCAGTGACACAGCACTGGCACGCTTCCTGCAGATCTCCCTTCGTACACATCTTCCTGATCCTCACTGTCCCTTCGTTCACACACAGTGATGGCAGATTGTGTGATGTGTGTTTCCAGTGCCACAGCGCTGGACGCTTCCTACAGATCTCCCTTCGTACACATCTTCCTGATCCTCACTGTCCCTTCGTTCACACACAGTGAAGGCAGATTGTGTGATGTGTGCTTCTAGTGCCACAGTGTTGGCACGCTTCCTGCAGATCTACCTTCATACACATCTTCCTGATCCTCAGTGTCCCTTCATTCACTCACATCGAGGGCAGATTGTGTGATGTATGCTTCTAGTGCCACAGTGCTGGCACGCTTCCTGCAGATCTCCCTTCGTACACATCTTCCTGATCCGGACTTTCCCGTCGTTCACACTCATTGAAGGCAGATTGTGTGATGTGTGCATTTAGTGCCACAGTGCTGGCACGCTTCCTGAAGATCTCCCTTTGTACACATCTTCCTGATCCTCACTGCCCCGTCATTCACACACAGTGAATGCAGATTGTCTGATGTTTGCTTCCAGTGCCACAGTGCTGGCACGCTTCCTGCAGATCTCCATTCTTACACATCCTCCTGATTCTCACTGCCCCTTCGTTCACAGACAGTGAAGGCAGATTTTGTGATGTGTGCTTCCTGTGTCACAGTGCGGGCATGCTTCCTGCAGATCTCCCTTCGTACACATCTTCCCGATCCTCACTGTCCCTTAGTTCACACACAGGTAAGGCAGATTGTGTGATGTGTGCTTCTCGTGCCACAGTGCTTCCACGCTTCCTGCAGATCTCCCATCGTACACATCTTCCTGATCCTCACGGTCCCTTCATTCACACACAGTGAAGGTAGATTTTGTGATGTGTGCTTCTAGTGCCACAGTGCTATCACGCTTCCTGCAGATCTCCCTTCGTACACATCTTCCTGATCCTCACTGCCCCTATTCACACACAGTGAAGGCAGATTGTGTGATATGTGCTTCTAGTGCCACAGTGCTGGCACGCTTCCAGCAGATCTCCATTAGTACACATCTTCCTGATCCTCACAGCCCCTTCGTTCACACACATTGAAGGCAGATTGTGTGATGTGTGCTTCTAGTGACACAGCACTGGCACGCTTCCTGCAGATCTCCCTTCCTACACATCTTCCTGATCCTCATTGTCCCTTCGTTCACACACAGTGATGGCAGATTCTGTGATGTGTGTTTCCAGTACCACAGCGCTGGCACGCTTCCTGCAGATCTCCCTTCGTACACATCTACCTGCTCCTCACTGTCCCTTCGTTCACACACAGTGAACACAGATTTTGTGATGCGTGCTTCTAGTGCCACAGTGCTGCTATGCTTCCTGCAGATCTCCCTTGGTACATATCTTCCTGATCCTCACTGTCCCTTCGTTCACACACAGTGACGGCAGATTGTGTGATGTGTGCTTCCAGTGCCACAGTGCTGGCACGCTTCCTGCAGAGCTCCCTTCGTACACATCTTCCTGATCCTCACTGCCCCTTCCTTCACACATAGTGAAATCAGATGGTGTGATGTGTGCTTCTAGTGCAACAGTGCTGGCACGCTTCCAGCAGATCTAACTTCGTACACATCATCCTGCTCCTCACTGCACCTTCGTTCACACACAGTGAAGGCTGATTGTGTGATGTGTGCTTCTAATGCCACAGTGCTGACACGCTTCCTGCAGATCTCCCTTCGTACACATCTTCCTGCTCCTCACTGTCCCTTCGTTCACACACAGTGAACACAGATTGTGTGATACGTGCTTCTAGTGCCACAGTGCTGGCATGCTTCCTGCAGATCTCCCTTGGTACATATCTTCCTGATCCTCACTGTCCCTTTGTTCACCCACATTGATGGCAGATTGTGTGATGTGTGCTTCTAGTTCAAGAGTGCTGACACTCTTCCTGCAGATCTCCCTTGGTACACATCTTCCTGATCCTCACTGCCCCTTCGTTCACACACAGTGAAGGCAGATTGTGTGATGTGTGCTTCTAGTGCCACAGTGCTGGCACGCTTCCTGCAGATCTCCCATCGTACACATCTTCCTGATCCTCACTGTCCCTTCGTTCACACACAGTGAAGGCAGATTGTGTGATGTGTGCTTCTAGTTCCACAGTGCTGGCACGCTTTCCAGCAGATCTCCCTTCGTACACTTCTTCCTGATCCTCACTGCCCCTTAGTTCACACACAGTGAAGGCAGATTGTGTGATGTGTGCTTCTAGTGCAACAGTGCTGACACGCTTCCTGCAGATCTCCCTTGGTACACATCTTCCTGCTCCTCACTGCCCCTTCGTTCACACACAGTGAAGGCAGATTGTGTGATGTGTGCTTCTAGAGCCACAGTGCTGGCACACTTCCGGCAGATCTCCCATCGTACACATCTTCCTGATCCTCACTGTCCCTTCGTTCACACACAGTGAAGGCAGATTGTGTGATGTGTGCTTCTAGTTCTACAGTGCTGGCACGCTTTCCTGCAGATCTCCCTTGGTACACATCTTCCTGATCCTCACTGCCCCTTCGTACACACACAGTGAAGGCAGATTGTGTGATGTATGCTTCTAGTGCCACAGTGCTGGCACGCTTCCTGCAGATCTCCCTTGGTACACAACTTCCTGATCCTCACTGTCCCTTCGTTCACACACAGTGAAGGCAGATTGTGTGATGTGTGCTTCTAGTTCCACAGTGCTGGCACGCTTTCCAGCACATCTCCCTTCGTACCCTTCTTCCTGATCCTCACTACCCCTTCGTTCACACACAGTGAAGGCAGATTGTGTGATGTGTGCTTCTAGTGCCACAGTGCTGGTACGCTTCCAGCAGATCTCAGTTCGTAGACATCTTCCTGCTCCTCACTGCACCTTCGTTCACGCAAATTGAAGGCAGATTGTCTGATGTGTGCTTCCAGTGCGAAAGTGCTGGCACGCTTCCTGCAGATCTCCCTTGGTACACATCTTCCTGATCCTCACTGTCCCTCCGTTGACACACAGTGAAGGCAGATTGTGTGATGTGTGCTTCCAGTGCCACAGTGCTGGCACGCTTCCTGCAAATCTCCCTTCGTACACATCTTCCTGATCCCCCGTGCCCCTTCATTCACAAACATTGAAGGCAGATTGTGTGATGTGTGCTTCCAGTGACAGAGCGTTGGCACCCTTCCTGCAGATCTCCCTTTGTACACAACTTTCCTGATCCTCACAGTCCCTTTGTTCACACACAGTGAAGGCAGATTGTGTGATGTGTGCTTCCAGTGCCACAGTGCTGGCACGCTTCCTGCAAATCTCCCTTCGTACACACCTTCCTGATCCCCCGTGCCCCTTCGTTCACACATACTGAAGGCAGATTGTGTGATGTGTGCTTCTAGTGCCACAGTGCTGGTACGCTTCCAGCAGATCTCACTTCGTACACATCTTCCTGCTCCTCACTGCACCTTCTTTCACACACAGTGAAGGCAGATTGTGTGATGTGTGCTTCTAATGCCACAGTGCTGACACGCTTCCTGCAGATCTCCCTTCGTACACATCTTCCTGCTCCTCACTGTCCCTTCGTTCACACACAGTGAACACAGATTGTATGATGCGTGCTTCTAGTGCCACAGTGCTGGCATGCTTCCTGCAGATCTCCCTTGGTACATATCTTCCTGATCCTCACTGTCCCTTTGTTCACACACAGTGAAGGCAGATTGTGTGAAGTGTGCTTCTAGTGCCACAGCGCTGGAACGCTTCCTGCAGATCTCCCATCGTACACATCTTCCTGATCCTCACTGTCCCTTCGTTCACACACAGTGAAGGCAGATTGTGTGATGTGTGCTTCTAGTTCCACAGTGCTGGCACGCTTTCCAGAAGATCTCCCTTCGTACACTTCTTCCTGATCCTCACTGCCCCTTAGTACACACACAGTGAAGGCAGATTGTGTGATGTGTGCTTCTAGTGCAACAGTGCTGACACGCTTCCTGCAGATCTCCCTTGGTACACATCTTCCTGATCCTCACTGCCCCTTCGTTCACACACAGTGAAGGCAGATTGTGTGATGTGTGCTTCTAGTGCCACAGTGCTGGCACACTTCCTGCAGATCTCCCATCATACTCATCTTCCTGATCCTCACTGTCCCTTCGTTCACACACAGTGAAGGCAGATTTTGTGATGTGTGCTTCTAATTCCACAGTGCTGGCAAGCTTTCCTGCAGATCTCCCTTGGTACACAACTTCCTGATCCTCACTGTCCCTTCGTTCACACACAGTGAAGGCAGATTGTGTGATGTGTGCTTCTAGTTCCACAGTGCTGGCATGCTTTCCAGCACATCTCCCTTCGTACACTTCTTCCTGATCCTCACTGCCCCTTCGTTCACTCACAGTGAAGGCAGATTGTGTGATGTGTGCTTCTAGTGCCACAGTGCTGGCACGCTTCCAGCAGATCTCAGTTCGTAGACATCTTCCTGCTCCTCACTGCAAATTCGTTCACGCAAATTGAAGGCAGATTGTCTGATGTGTGCTTCCAGTGCGAAAGTGCTGGCACGCTTCCTGCAGATCTCCCTTGGTACACATCTTCCTGATCCTCACTGTCCCTCCGTTGACACACAGTGAAGGCAGATTGTGTGATGTGTGCTTCCAGTGCCACAGTGCTGGCACGCTTCCTGCAAATCTCCCTTCGTACACATCTTCCTGATCCCCCGTGCCCCTTCATTCACACACATTGAAGGCAGATTGTGTGATGTGTGCTTCCAGTGACAGAGCGTTGGCACGCTTCCTGCAGATCTCCATTTGTACACAACTTTCCTGATCCTCACAGTCCCTTTGTTCACACACAGTGAAGGCAGATTGTGTGATGTGTGCTTCCAGTGCCACAGTGCTGGCACGCTTCCTGCAAATCTCCCTTCGTACACACCTTCCTGATCCCCCGTGCCCCTTCGTTCACACATACTGAAGGCAGATTGTGTGATGTGTGCTTCTAGTGCCACAGTGCTGGTACGCTTACAGCAGATCTCACTTCGTACACATCTTCCTGCTCCTCACTGCACCTTCTTTCACACACAGTGAAGGCAGATTGTGTGATGTGTGCTTCTAATGCCACAGTGCTGACACGCTTCCTGCAGATCTCCCTTCGTACACATCTTCCTGCTCCTCACTGTCCCTTCGTTCACACACAGTGAACACAGATTGTATGATGCGTGCTTCTAGTGCCACAGTGCTGGCATGCTTCCTGCAAATCTCCCTTGGTACATATCTTCCTGATGCTCACTGTCCCTTTGTTCACACACAGTGAAGGCAGATTGTGTGAAGTGTGCTTCTAGTGCCACAGCGCTGGAACGCTTCCTGCAGATCTCCCTTCGTACACATCTTCCTGATCCTCACTGCCCCTTCGTTCACACACAGTGAAGGCAGATTGTGTGATGTGTGCTTCTAGTGCCACAGCTCTGGCACGCTTCATGCAGATCCCCCTTGGTGCAGATCTTCCTGATCCTCACTGTCCCTTCGTTCACACACAGTGAACACAGATTGTGTGATGCGTGCTTCTAGTGCCACAGTGCTGGCATGCTTCCTGTAGATCTCCCTTGGTACATATCTTTCTAATCCTCATTGTCCCTTCGTTCACTCACATTGAAGGAAGGTTGTGTGATGTGTGCTTCTAGTGCCACAGTGCTGCCACGCTTCCTGCAGATCTCCCTTGGTACACATCTTCCTGATAATCACTGCCCCTTCGTTCACACACAGTGAAGGCAGATTGTGTGATGTGTGCTTCTAGTGCTACAGTGCTGGCATGCTTCCTGCAGATCTCCCATCGTACACATCTTCCTGATCCTCACTGTCCCTTCGTTCACACACAGTGAAGGCAGATTGTGTGATGTGTGCTTCTAGTTCCACAGTGCTGGCATGCTTTCCAGCAGATCTCCCTTCGTACACTTCTTCCTGATCCTCACTGCCCCTTAGTTCACACACAGTGAAGGCAGATTGTGTGATGTGTCCTTTTAGTGCCACAGTGCTGGCACGCTTCCAGCAGATCTCAATTCGTGCACATCTTCCTGCTCCTCACTGCACCTTCGTTCACGCACAGTGAAGGCAGATTGTGTGATATGTGCTTCTAGTGCAACAGTGCTGACACGCTTCCTGCAGATCTCCCTTTGTACACATCTTCCTGATCCTCACTGCCCCTTGGTTCACACAGAGTGAAGGCAGATTGTCTGATGTTTGCTTCCAGTGCCACAGTGCTGGCACGCTTCCTGCATATCTCCCTTTGTACACATCTTCCTGATCCTCACTGCCCCTTTGTTCACACATAGTGAAGGCAGACTGTGTGATGTGTGCTTCTAGTGCCACTGTGCTGGCACGCTTCCTGCAGATCGCCCTTCATACCCATCTTCCTGATCCTCACTCTCCCTTCGTTCACACACAGTGAAGGCAGATTGTGTGATTTGTGCTTCTAATGCCACAGTGCTGACACGCTTCCTGCAGATCTCACTTCGTACACATCTTCCTGCTCCTCACTGTCCCTTCGTTCACACACAGTGAAGACAGATTGTGTGATGCATGCTTCTAGTGCCACAGTGCTGGCACGCTTCCTGCAGATCTCCATTCGTAGACATCTTCCTGATCCTCACTGCCCCTTCGTTCACAGACAGTGAAGGCAGATTTTGTGATGTGTGCTTCCTGTGTCACAGTGCGGGCATGCTTCCTGCAGATCTCCCTTCGTACATATCTTCCAGATCCTCACTGTCCCTTCGTTCACACACAGTGAAGGCAGATTGTGTGATGTGTGCTTCTAGTGCAACAGTGCTATCACGCTTCCTGTAGATCTCCCTTCGTACACATCTTCCTGATCCTCACTGCCCCTTCGTTCACACACAGTGAAGGCAGATTGTGTGATGTGTGCTTCTCGTGCCACAGTGCTGGCACGCTTCCTGCAGATCTCCATTCGTACACATCTACCTGATCCTCACAGCCCCTTCGTTCGCACACATTGAAGGCAGATTGTGTGATGTGTGCTTCCAGTGACACAGCACTGGCACGCTTCCTGCAGATCTCCCTTCCTACACATCTTCCTGATCCTCACTGCCCCTTCGTTCACACACTCTGAAGGAAGATTGTGTGATGTGTGCTTCTAGTGCCACAGCGTTGGCACACTTCCTTCAGATCTCCCTTCGTACACATCTTCCTGATCCTCACTGTCCCTTCGTTCACACAGAGTGAAGGCAGATTGTGTGATGTGTGTTTCCAGTGCCACAGCGCTGGCACACTTCCTGCAGATCTCCCTTTGTACACATCTTCCTGATCCTCACTGTCCCTTCGTTCACACACAGTGAAGGCAGATTGTGTGATGTGTGCTTCTAGTGCCACAGTGCTGGCACGCTTCCTGCAGATCTCCCATCATACACATCTTCCTGATCCTCACTGTCCCTTCGTTCACACACAGTGAAGGCAGATTTTGTGATGTGTGCTTCTAATTCCACAGTGCTGGCAAGCTTTCCTGCAGATCTCCCTTGGTACACAACTTCCTGATCCTCACTGTCCCTTCGTTCACACACAGTGAAGGCAGATTGTGTGATGTGTGCTTCTAGTTCCACAGTGCTGGCATGCTTTCCAGCACATCTCCCTTCGTACACTTCTTCCTGATCCTCACTGCCCCTTCGTTCACTCACAGTGAAGGCAGATTGTGTGATGTGTGCTTCTAGTGCCACAGTGCTGGCACGCTTCCAGCAGATCTCAGTTCGTAGACATCTTCCTGCTCCTCACTGCAAATTCGTTCACGCAAATTGAAGGCAGATTGTCTGATGTGTGCTTCCAGTGCGAAAGTGCTGGCACGCTTCCTGCAGATCTCCCTTGGTACACATCTTCCTGATCCTCACTGTCCCTCCGTTGACACACAGTGAAGGCAGATTGTGTGATGTGTGCTTCCAGTGCCACAGTGCTGGCACGCTTCCTGCAAATCTCCCTTCGTACACATCTTCCTGATCCCCCGTGCCCCTTCATTCACACACATTGAAGGCAGATTGTGTGATGTGTGCTTCCAGTGACAGAGCGTTGGCACGCTTCCTGCAGATCTCCATTTGTACACAACTTTCCTGATCCTCACAGTCCCTTTGTTCACACACAGTGAAGGCAGATTGTGTGATGTGTGCTTCCAGTGCCACAGTGCTGGCACGCTTCCTGCAAATCTCCCTTCGTACACACCTTCCTGATCCCCCGTGCCCCTTCGTTCACACATACTGAAGGCAGATTGTGTGATGTGTGCTTCTAGTGCCACAGTGCTGGTACGCTTCCAGCAGATCTCACTTCGTACACATCTTCCTGCTCCTCACTGCACCTTCTTTCACACACAGTGAAGGCAGATTGTGTGATGTGTGCTTCTAATGCCACAGTGCTGACACGCTTCCTGCAGATCTCCCTTCGTACACATCTTCCTGCTCCTCACTGTCCCTTCGTTCACACACAGTGAACACAGATTGTATGATGCGTGCTTCTAGTGCCACAGTGCTGGCATGCTTCCTGCAAATCTCCCTTGGTACATATCTTCCTGATCCTCACTGTCCCTTTGTTCACACACAGTGAAGGCAGATTGTGTGAAGTGTGCTTCTAGTGCCACAGCGCTGGAACGCTTCCTGCAGATCTCCCTTCGTACACATCTTCCTGATCCTCACTGCCCCTTCGTTCACACACAGTGAAGGCAGATTGTGTGATGTGTGCTTCTAGTGCCACAGCTCTGGCACGCTTCATGCAGATCCCCCTTGGTGCAGATCTTCCTGATCCTCACTGTCCCTTCGTTCACACACAGTGAAGACAGATTGTGTGATGCGTGCTTCTAGTGCCACAGTGCTGGCATGCTTCCTGTAGATCTCCCTTGGTACATATCTTTCTAATCCTCATTGTCCCTTCGTTCACTCACATTGAAGGAAGGTTGTGTGATGTGTGCTTCTAGTGCCACAGTGCTGCCACGCTTCCTGCAGATCTCCCTTGGTACACATCTTCCTGATAATCACTGCCCCTTCGTTCACACACAGTGAAGGCAGATTGTGTGATGTGTGCTTCTAGTGCTACAGTGCTGGCATGCTTCCTGCAGATCTCCCATCGTACACATCTTCCTGATCCTCACTGTCCCTTCGTTCACACACAGTGAAGGCAGATTGTGTGATGTGTGCTTCTAGTTCCACAGTGCTGGCATGCTTTCCAGCAGATCTCCCTTCGTACACTTCTTCCTGATCCTCACTGCCCCTTAGTTCACACACAGTGAAGGCAGATTGTGTGATGTGTCCTTTTAGTGCCACAGTGCTGGCACGCTTCCAGCAGATCTCAATTCGTGCACATCTTCCTGCTCCTCACTGCACCTTCGTTCACGCACAGTGAAGGCAGATTGTGTGATATGTGCTTCTAGTGCAACAGTGCTGACACGCTTCCTGCAGATCTCCCTTTGTACACATCTTCCTGATCCTCACTGCCCCTTGGTTCACACAGAGTGAAGGCAGATTGTCTGATGTTTGCTTCCAGTGCCACAGTGCTGGCACGCTTCCTGCATATCTCCCTTTGTACACATCTTCCTGATCCTCACTGCCCCTTTGTTCACACATAGTGAAGGCAGACTGTGTGATGTGTGCTTCTAGTGCCACTGTGCTGGCACGCTTCCTGCAGATCGCCCTTCATACCCATCTTCCTGATCCTCACTCTCCCTTCGTTCACACACAGTGAAGGCAGATTGTGTGATTTGTGCTTCTAATGCCACAGTGCTGACACGCTTCCTGCAGATCTCACTTCGTACACATCTTCCTGCTCCTCACTGTCCCTTCGTTCACACACAGTGAAGACAGATTGTGTGATGCATGCTTCTAGTGCCACAGTGCTGGCACGCTTCCTGCAGATCTCCATTCGTAGACATCTTCCTGATCCTCACTGCCCCTTCGTTCACAGACAGTGAAGGCAGATTTTGTGATGTGTGCTTCCTGTGTCACAGTGCGGGCATGCTTCCTGCAGATCTCCCTTCGTACATATCTTCCCGATCCTCACTGTCCCTTCGTTCACACACAGTGAAGGCAGATTGTGTGATGTGTGCTTCTAGTGCAACAGTGCTATCACGCTTCCTGTAGATCTCCCTTCGTACACATCTTCCTGATCCTCACTGCCCCTTCGTTCACACACAGTGAAGGCAGATTGTGTGATGTGTGCTTCTCGTGCCACAGTGCTGGCACGCTTCCTGCAGATCTCCATTCGTACACATCTACCTGATCCTCACAGCCCCTTCGTTCGCACACATTGAAGGCAGATTGTGTGATGTGTGCTTCCAGTGACACAGCACTGGCACGCTTCCTGCAGATCTCCCTTCCTACACATCTTCCTGATCCTCACTGCCCCTTCGTTCACACACTCTGAAGGAAGATTGTGTGATGTGTGCTTCTAGTGCCACAGCGTTGGCACACTTCCTTCAGATCTCCCTTCGTACACATCTTCCTGATCCTCACTGTCCCTTCGTTCACACAGAGTGAAGGCAGATTGTGTGATGTGTGTTTCCAGTGCCACAGCGCTGGCACACTTCCTGCAGATCTCCCTTTGTACACATCTTCCTGATCCTCACTGTCCCTTCGTTCACACACAGTGAAGGCAGATTGTGTGATGTGTGCTTCTAGTGCCACAGTGCTGGCACGCTTCCTGCAGATGTACCTTCATACACATCTTCCTGATCCTCAGTGTCCCTTCGTTCACTGACATCGAGGGCAGATTGTGTGATGTATGCTTCTAGTGCCACATTGCTGGCACACTTCCGGCAGATCTCTCTTCGTACACATCATCCTGATCCTCACAGCCCCTTCGTTCACACACATTGAAGGCAGATTGTGTGATGTGTGCTTCCAGTGACACAGCACTGGCACGCTTCCTGCAGATCTCCCTTCCTAGACAACTTCCTGATCCTCACTGTCCTTTCTTTCACACACAGTGATGGCAGATCTTGTGATGTGTGTTTCCAGTGCCACAGCGCTGGCACACTTCCTGCAGATCTCCCTTTGTACACATCTTCCTGATCCTCACTGTCCCTTCGTTCACACACAGTGAAGGCAGATTGTGTGATGTGTGCTTCTTGTGCCACAGTGCTGGCACGCTTCCTGCAGATGTACCTTCATACACATCTTCCTGATCCTCAGTGTCCCTTCGTTCACTGACATCGAGGGCAGATTGTGTGATGTATGCTTCTAGTGCCACAGTGCTGGCACACTTCCTGCAGATCTCCCTTCGTACACATCTTCCTGATCCGGACTGTCCCGTCGTTCACACACAGTGAAGGCAGATTGTGTGATGTGTGCATTTAGTGCCACAGTGCTGGCACGCTTTCTGCAGATCTCCCTTTGTACACATCTTCCTGATCCTCACTGCCCCTTCGTTCACACACAGTGAAGGCAGATTGTGTGATGTGTGCTTTCAGTGCCACAGTGCTGGCACGTTTCCTGCAGAGCTAACTTCGTACACATCTTCCTGATCCTCACTGCCCCTTACTTCACACATAGTGAAATCAGATGGTGTGATGTGTGCTTCTAGTGCCACAGTGCTGGCACGCTTCCAGCAGATCTAACTTCGTACACATCTTCCTGTTCCTCACTGTACCTTCGTTCACACACAGTGAAGGCAGATTGTGTGATGTGTGCTTCTAATGCCAACGTGCTGACACGCTTCCTGCAGATCTCCCTTCGTACACATCTTCCTGCTCCTCACTGTCCCTTCGTTCACACACAGTGAACACAGATTGTGTGATACGTGCTTCTAGTGCCACAGTGCTGGCATGCTTCCTGCAGATCGCCCTTGGTACATATCTTCCTGATCCTCACTGTCCCTTCGTTCACCCACGTTGATGGCAGATTGTGTGATGTGTGCTTCTAGTGCCACAGTGCTGACACGCTTCCTGCATATCTCCCTTGGTACACATCTTCCTGATCCTCACTGCCCCTTCGTTCACACACAGTGAAGGCAGATTGTGTGATGTGTGCTTCTAGTGCCACAGTGCTGGCATGCTTCCTGCAGATCTTCCATCGTACACATCTTCCTGATCCTCACTGTCCCTTCGTTCACACACAGTGAAGGCAGATTGTGTGATGTGTGATTCTAGTTCCACAGTGCTGGCACGCTTTCCCGCAGATCTCCCTTCGTACACTTCTTCCTGATCCTCACTGCCCCTTAGTTCACACACAGTGAAGGCAGATTGTGTGATGTGTCCTTCTAGTGCCACAGTGCTGGCACGCTTCCAGCAGATCTCAATTCGTACACATCTTCCTGCTCCTCACTGCACCTTCGTTAACGCACAGTGAAGACAGATTGTGTGATGTGTGCTTCTAGTGCAACAGTGCTGACACGCTTCCTGCAGATCTCCCTTCGTACACATCTTCCTGATCCTCACTGCCCCTTCGTTCACACACAGTGAAGGCAGATTGTGTGATGTGTGCTTCTAGTGCCACAGTGCTGGCACGTTTCCTGCAGATCTCTCATTGTACACATCTTCCTGATCCTCACTGTCCCTTCGTTCACACACAGTGAAGGCAGATTTTGTGATGTGTGCTTCTAGTTCCATAGTGCTGGCACGCTTTCCAGCAGATCTCCCTTGGTACACATCTTCCTGATCCTCACTGCCCCTTCGTTCACACACAGTGAAGGCATATTGTGTGATGTATGCTTCTAGTGCCACAGTGCTGGCACGCTTCCTGCAGATCTCACTTGGTACACATCTTCCTGATCCTCACTGTCCCTTCGTTCACACACAGTGAAGGCAGATTGTGTGATGTGTGCTTCTAGTTCCACAGTGCTGGCACGCTTTCCAGCACATCTCCCTTCGTACACTTCTTCCTGATCCTCACTGCCCCTTCGTTCACACAAGGTGAAGTCAGTTTGTGTGATGTGTGCTTCTACTGCCACAGTGCTGGCACGCTTCCAGCAGATCTCAATTCGTAGATATCTTCCTGCTCCTCACTGCACCTTCGTTAACGCACAGTGAAGGCAGATTGTGTGATGTGTGCTTCCAGTGCCACAGTGCTGGCACACTTCCTGCAGATCTGCCTTGGTACACATCTTCCTGATCCTCACTGTCCCTCCGTTGACACACAGTGAAGGCAGATTGTGTGATGTGTGCTTCCAGTGCCACAGTGCTGGCACGCTTCCTGCAAATCTCCCTTCGTACACACCTTCCTGATCCCCCGTGCCCCTTCGTTCATTCATACTGAAGGCAGATTGTGTGATGTGTGCTTCTAGTGCCACAGTGCTGGTACGCTTCCAGCAGATCTCACTTCGTACACATCTTCCTGCTCCTCACTGCACCTTCTTTCACACACAGTGAAGGCAGATTGTGTGATGTGTGCTTCTAATGCCACAGTGCTGACACGCTTCCTGCAGATCTCCCTTCGTACACATCTTCCTGCTCCTCACTGTCCCTTCGTTCACACACAGTGAACACAGATTGTATGATGCGTGCTTCTAGTGCCACAGTGCTGGCATGCTTCCTGCAGATCTCCCTTGGTACATATCTTCCTGATCCTCACTGTCCCTTTGTTCACACACAGTGAAGGCAGATTGTGTGAAGTGTGCTTCTAGTGCCACAGCGCTGGAACGCTTCCTGCAGATCTCCCATCGTACACATCTTCCTGATCCTCACTGTCCCTTCGTTCACACACATTGAAGGCAGATTGTGTGATGTGTGCTTCTAGTTCCACAGTGCTGGCACGCTTTCCAGAAGATCTCCCTTCGTACACTTCTTCCTGATCCTCACTGCCCCTTAGTACACACACAGTGAAGGCAGATTGTGTGATGTGTGCTTCTAGTGCAACAGTGCTGACACGCTTCCTGCAGATCTCCCTTGGTACACATCTTCCTGATCCTCACTGCCCCTTCGTTCACACACAGTGAAGGCAGATTGTGTGATGTGTGCTTCTAGTGCCACAGTGCTGGCACACTTCCTGCAGATCTCCCATCATACACATCTTCCTGATCCTCACTGTCCCTTCGTTCACACACAGTGAAGGCAGATTTTGTGATGTGTGCTTCTAATTCCACAGTGCTGGCACGCTTTCCTGCAGATCTCCCTTGGTACACAACTTCCTGATCCTCACTGTCCCTTCGTTCACACACAGTGAAGGCAGATTGTGTGATGTGTGCTTCTAGTTCCACAGTGCTGGCATGCTTTCCAGCACATCTCCCTTCGTACACTTCTTCCTGATCCTCACTGCCCCTTCGTTCACTCACAGTGAAGGCAGATTGTGTGATGTGTGCTTCTAGTGCCACAGTGCTGGCACGCTTCCAGCAGATCTCAGTTCGTAGACATCTTCCTGCTCCTCACTGCAAATTCGTTCACGCAAATTGAAGGCAGATTGTCTGATGTGTGCTTCCAGTGCGAAAGTGCTGGCACGCTTCCTGCAGATCTCCCTTGGTACACATCTTCCTGATCCTCACTGTCCCTCCGTTGACACACAGTGAAGGCAGATTGTGTGATGTGTGCTTCCAGTGCCACAGTGCTGGCACGCTTCCTGCAAATCTCCCTTCGTACACATCTTCCTGATCCCCCGTGCCCCTTCATTCATACACATTGAAGGCAGATTGTGTGATGTGTGCTTCCAGTGACAGAGCGTTGGCACGCTTCCTGCAGATCTCCATTTGTACACAACTTTCCTGATCCTCACAGTCCCTTTGTTCACACACAGTGAAGGCAGATTGTGTGATGTGTGCTTCCAGTGCCACAGTGCTGGCACGCTTCCTGCAAATCTCCCTTCGTACACACCTTCCTGATCCCCCGTGCCCCTTCGTTCACACATACTGAAGGCAGATTGTGTGATGTGTGCTTCTAGTGCCACAGTGCTGGTACGCTTCCAGCAGATCTCACTTCGTACACATCTTCCTGCTCCTCACTGCACCTTCTTTCACACACAGTGAAGGCAGATTGTGTGATGTGTGCTTCTAATGCCACAGTGCTGACACGCTTCCTGCAGATCTCCCTTCGTACACATCTTCCTGCTCCTCACTGTCCCTTCGTTCACACACAGTGAACACAGATTGTATGATGCGTGCTTCTAGTGCCACAGTGCTGGCATGCTTCCTGCAAATCTCCCTTGGTACATATCTTCCTGATATTCACTGTCCCTTTGTTCACACACAGTGAAGGCAGATTGTGTGAAGTGTGCTTCTAGTGCCACAGCGCTGGAACGCTTCCTGCAGATCTCCCTTCGTACACATCTTCCTGATCCTCACTGCCCCTTCGTTCACACACAGTGAAGGCAGATTGTGTGATGTGTAATTCTAGTGCCACAGCTGTGGCACGCTTCATGCAGATCCCCCTTGGTGCAGATCTTCCTGATCCTCACTGTCCCTAAGTTCACACACAGTGAACACAGATTGTGTGATGCGTGCTTCTAGTGCCACAGTGCTGGCATGCTTCCTGTAGATCTCCCTTGGTACATATCTTTCTAATCCTCATTGTCCCTTCGTTCACGCACATTGAAGGAAGGTTGTGTGATGTGTGCTTCTAGTGCCACAGTGCTGCCACGCTTCCTGCAGATCTCCCTTGGTACACATCTTCCTGATAATCACTGCCCCTTCGTTCACACACAGTGAAGGCAGATTGTGTGATGTGTGCTTCTAGTGCTACAGTGCTGGCATGCTTCCTGCAGATCTCCCATCGAACACATCTTCCTGATCCTCACTGTCCCTTCGTTCACACACAGTGAAGGCAGATTGTGTGATGTGTGCTTCTAGTTCCACAGTGCTGGCATGCTTTCCAGCAGATCTCCCTTCGTACACTTCTTCCTGATCCTCACTGCCCCTTAGTTCACACACAGTGAAGGCAGATTGTGTGATGTGTCCTTTTAGTGCCACAGTGCTGACACGCTTCCTGCAGATCTCCCTTTGTACACATCTTCCTGATCCTCACTGCCCCTTGGTTCACACACAGTGAAGGCAGATTGTCTGATGTTTGCTTCCAGTGCCACAGTGCTGGCACGCTTCCTGCATATCTCCCTTCGTACACATCTTCCTGATCCTCACTGCCCCTTCGTTCACACATAGTGAAGGCAGACTGTGTGATGTGTGCTTCTAGTGCCACTGTGCTGGCACGCTTCCTGCAGATCGCCCTTCATACCCATCTTCCTGATCCTCACTCTCCCTTCGTTCACACACAGTGAAGGCAGATTGTGTGATGTGTGCTTCTAATGCCACAGTGCTGACACGCTTCCTGCAGATCTCACTTCGTACACATCTTCCTGCTCCTCACTGTCCCTTCGTTCACACACAGTGAAGACAGATTGTGTGATGCATGCTTCTAGTGCCACAGTGCTGGCACGCTTCCTGCAGATCTCCATTCGTAGACATCTTCCTGATCCTCACTGCCCCTTCGTTCACAGACAGTGAAGGCAGATTTTGTGATGTGTGCTTCCTGTGTCACAGTGCGGGCATGCTTCCTGCAGATCTCCCTTCGTACATATCTTCCCGATCCTCACTGTCCCTTCGTTCACACACAGTGAAGGCAGATTGTGTGATGTGTGCTTCTAGTGCAACAGTGCTATCACGCTTCCTGTAGATCTCCCTTCGTACACATCTTCCTGATCCTCACTGCCCCTTCGTTCACACACAGTGAAGGCAGATTGTGTGATGTGTGCTTCTCGTGCCACAGTGCTGGCACCCTTCCTGCAGATCTCCATTCGTACACATCTACCTGATCCTCACAGCCCCTTCGTTCGCACACATTGAAGGCAGATTGTGTGATGTGTGCTTCCAGTGACACAGCACTGGCACACTTCCTGCAGATCTCCCTTCCTACACATCTTCCTGATCCTCACTGCCCCTTCGTTCACACACTCTGAAGGAAGATTGTGTGATGTGTGCTTCTAGTGCCACAGCGTTGGCACACATCCTTCAGATCTCCCTTCGTACACATCTTCCTGATCCTCAATGTCCCTTCGTTCACACAGAGTGAAGGCAGATTGTGTGATGTGTGTTTCCAGTGCCACAGCGCTGGCACACTTCCTGCAGATCTCCCTTTGAACACATCTTCCTGATCCTCACTGTCCCTTCGTTCACACACAGTGAAGGCAGATTGTGTGATGTGTGCTTCTAGTGCCACAGTGCTGGCACGCTTCCTGCAGATGTACCTTCATACACATCTTCCTGATCCTCAGTGTCCCTTCGTTCACTGACATCGAGGGCAGATTGTGTGATGTATGCTTCTAGTGCCACATTGCTGGCACACTTCCGGCAGATCTCTCTTCGTACACATCATCGTGATCCTCACAGCCCCTTCGTTCACACACATTGAAGGCAGATTGTGTGATGTGTGCTTCCAGTGACACAGCACTGGCACGCTTCCTGCAGATCTCCCTTCCTAGACAACTTCCTGATCCTCACTGTCCCTTCGTTCACACACAGTGAAGGCAGATTGTGTGATGTGTGCTTCTAGTGCCACAGTGCTGGCACGCTTCATGCAGATGTACCTTCATACACATCTTCCTGATCCTCAGTGTCCCTTCGTTCACTGACATCGAGGGCAGATTGTGTGATGTATGCTTCTAGTGCCACAGTGCTGGCACACTTCCTGCAGATCTCCCTTCGTACACATCTTCCTGATCCGGACTGTCCCGTCGTTCACACACAGTGAAGGCAGATTGTGTGATGTGTGCATTTAGTGCCACAGTGCTGGCACGCTTTCTGCAGATCTCCCTTTGTACACATCTTCCTGATCCTCACTGCCCCTTCGTTCACACACAGTGAAGGCAGATTGTGTGATGTGTGCTTTCAGTGCCACAGTGCTGGCACGTTTCCTGCAGAGCTAACTTCGTACACATCTTCCTGATCCTCACTGCCCCTTACTTCACACATAGTGAAATCAGATGGTGTGATGTGTGCTTCTAGTGCCACAGTGCTGGCACGCTTCCAGCAGATCTAACTTCGTACACATCTTCCTGCTCCTCACTGTACCTTCGTTCACACACAGTGAAGGCAGATTGTGTGATGTGTGCTTCTAATGCCACAGTGCTGACCCGCTTCCTGCAGATCTCCCTTCGTACACATCTTCCTGCTCCTCACTGTCCCTTCGTTCACACACAGTGAACACAGATTGTGTGATACGTGCTTCTAGTGCCACAGTGCTGGCATGCTTCCTGCAGATCGCCCTTGGTACATATCTTCCTGATCCTCACTGTCCCTTCGTTCACCCACGTTGATGGCAGATTGTGTGATGTGTGCTTCTAGTGCCACAGTGCTGACACGCTTCCTGCATATCTCCCTTGGTACACATCTTCCTGATCCTCACTGCCCCTTCGTTCACACACAGTGAAGGGAGATTGTGTGATGTGTGCTTCTAGTGCCACAGTGCTGGCATGCTTCCTGCAGATCTTCCATCGTACACATCTTCCTGATCCTCACTGTCCCTTCGTTCACACACAGTGAAGGCAGATTGTGTGATGTGTGATTCTAGTTCCACAGTGCTGGCACGCTTTCCCGCAGATCTCCCTTCGTACACTTCTTCCTGATCCTCACTGCCCCTTAGTTCACACACAGTGAAGGCAGATTGTGTGATGTGTCCTTCTAGTGCCACAGTGCTGGCACGCTTCCAGCAGATCTCAATTAGTACACATCTTCCTGCTCCTCACTGCACCTTCGTTAACGCACAGTGAAGACAGATTGTGTGATGTGTGCTTCTAGTGCAACAGTGCAGACACGCTTCCTGCAGATCTCCCTTCGTACACATCTTCCTGATCCTCACTGCTCCTTCGTTCACACACAGTGAAGGCAGATTGTGTGATGTGTGCTTCTAGTGCCACAGTGCTGGCACGCTTCCTGCAGATCTCCCATTGTACACATCTTCCTGATCCTCACTGTCCCTTCGTTCACACACAGTGAAGGCAGATTGTGTGATGTGTGCTTCTAGTTCCATAGTGCTGGCACGCTTTCCAGCAGATCTCCCTTGGTACACATCTTCCTGATCCTCACTGCCCCTTCGTTCACACACAGTGAAGGCATATTGTGTGATGTATGCTTCTAGTGCTACAGTGCTGGCACGCTTCCTGCAGATCTCCCTTGGTACACATCTTCCTGATCCTCACTGTCCCTTCGTTCACACACAGTGAAGGCAGATTGTGTGATGTGTGCTTCTAGTTCCACAGTGCTGGCACGCTTTCCAGCACATCTCCCTTCGTACACTTCTTCCTGATCCTCACTGCCCCTTCGTTCACACAAGGTGAAGTCAGATTGTGTGATGTGTGCTTCTACTGCCACAGTGCTGGCACGCTTCCAGCAGATCTCAAATCGTAGATATCTTCCTGCTCCTCACTGCACCTTCGTTAACGCACAGTGAAGGCAGATTGTGTGATGTGTGCTTCCAGTGCCACAGTGCTGGCACGCTTCCTGCAGATCTGCCTTGGTACACATCTTCCTGATCCTCACTGTCCCTCCGTTGACACACAGTGAAGGCAGATTGTGTGATGTGTGCTTCCAGTGCCACAGTGCTGGCACGCTTCCTGCAAATCTCCCTTTGTACACATCTTCCTGATCCCCCGTGCCCCTTCATTCACACACATTGAAGGCAGATTGTGTGATGTGTGCTTCCAGTGACAGAGCGTTGGCACGCTTCCTGCAGATCTCCCTTTGTACACATCTTCCTGATCCTCACAGTCCCTTTGTTCACACACAGTGAAGGCTGATTGTGTGATGTGTGCTTCCAGTGCCACAGTGCTGGCACGCTTCCTGCAAATCTCCCTTCGTACACATCTTCCTGATCCCCCGTGCCCCTTCATTCACACACATTGAATGCAGATTGTGTGATGTGAGCTTCCAGTGACAGAGCGTTGGCACGCTTCCTGCAGATCTCCCTTTGTACACATCTTCCTCATCCTCACAGTCCCTTTCTTCACACACAGTGAAGGCAGATTGTGTGATGTGTGCTTCCAGTGCCACAGTGCTGGCACGCTTCCTGCAAATCCCCCTTCGTACACACCTTCCTGATCCCCCGTGCCCATTCTTTCACACATAGTGAAGGCAGATTGTGTGATGTGTGCTTCTAGTGCCACAGTGCTGGTACGCTTCCAGCAGATCTCACTTCGTACACATCTTCCTGCTCCTCACTGCACCTTCGTTCACACACAGTGAAGGCAGATTGTGTGATGTGTGCTTCTAATGCCACAGTGCTGACACGCTTCCTGCAGATCTCCCTTCGTACACATCTTCCTGCTCCTCACTGTCCTTTCGTTCACACACAGTGAACACAGATTGTATGATGCGTGCTTCTAGTGCCACAGTGCTGGCATGCTTCCTGCAGATCTCCCTTTGTACATATCTTTCTGATCCTCACGGTCCCTTTGTTCACACACAGTGAAGGCAGATTGTGTGATGTGTGCTTCTAGTGCCACAGCGCTGGAACGCTTCCTGCAGATCTCCCTTCGTACACATCTTCCTGATCCTCACTACCCCTTCGTTCACACACAGTGAAGGCAGATTGTGTGATGTGTGCTTCTAGTGCCACAGCTCTGGTACGCTTCATGCAGATCCCCCTTGGTGCAGATCTTCCTGATCCTCACTGTCCCTTCGTTCACACACAGTGAACACAGATTGTGTGATGCGTGCTTCTAGTGCCACAGTGCTGGCATTCTTCCTGCAGATCTCCCTTGGTACATATGTTCCTGATCCTCACTGTCCCTTCGTTCACTCACATTGAAGGAAGGTTGTGTGAAGTGTGCTTCTAGTGCCACAGTGCTGCCACGCTTCCTGCAGATCTCCCTTGGTACACATCTTCCTGATCCTCACTGCCCCTTCGTTCACACACAGTGAAGGCAGATTGTGTGATGTGTGCTTCTAGTGCCACAGTGCTGGCGTGCTTCCTGCAGATCTCCCATCGTACACATCTTCCTGATCCAAACTGTCCCTTCGTTCACAAACAGTGAAGGCAGATTGTGTGATGTATGCTTCTAGTTCCACAGTGCTGGCACGCTTTCCAACAGATCTCTCTTCGTACACTTCTTCCTGATCCTCACTGCCCCTTAGTTCACACACAGTGAAGGCAGATTGTGTGATGTGTCCTTCTAGTGCCACAGTGCTGGCACGCTTCCTGCAGATCTCAATTCGTACACATCTTCCTGCTCCTCACTGCACCTTCGTTCACGCACAGTGAAGGCAGATTGTGTGATGTGTGCTTCTAGTGCCACAGTGCTGACACGCTTCCTGCAGATCTCCCTTTGTACACATCTTCCTGATCCTCACTGCCCCTTCGTTCACACACAGTGAAGGCAGATTGTCTGATGTTTGCTTCCAGTGCCGCAGTGCTGGCACGCTTCCTGCAGATCTCCCTTCGTAAACATCTTCCTGATCCTCACTGCCCCTTCGTTCACACATAGTGAAGGCAGACTGTGTTATGTGTGCTTCTAGTGCCGCAGTGCTGGCACGCTTCCTGCAGATCGCCCTTGATACCCATCTTCCTGATCCTCACTGTCCCTTCGTTCACACACAGTGAAGGCAGATTGTGTGATGTGTGCTTCTAATGCCACAGTGCTGACACGCTTCCTGCAGATCTCCCTTTGTACACATCTTCCTGCTCCTCACTGTCCCTTCGTTCACACACAGTGAAGACAGATTGTGTGATGCATGCTTCTAGTGCCACAGTGCTGGCACGCTTCCTGCAGATCTCCATTCATAGACATCTTCCTGATCCTCACTGTCCCTTCGTTCACACATAGTGAAGGCAGATTTTGTGATGTGTGCTTCCAGTGACACAACACTGGCACGCTTCTGTCAAAGCCCAGCTCACCTGAGTTCTTGTTCAGTTCTGATGGAGGTTGAAGACAATCCGACCCCACCCTGAAACTGCTTGTTCCAGCACACTAGTTTTTAACACAGTGCATTAAGAACAGAAGCTCAAGGGAAGGGGGGAAGTGGATAAAATAAAAAAGAGAGACAACACCGTTCTTGCGTTTCCACTGTTGAAGTGCTGCACAAATCTGCGGCCCTTTCGGACTTCTGTAGAAACTGGTGCCTAATGAAACATAAACAAAGAACAGATAAGTGCAACCTATTCCTAAATGGGTTCCTGACTATCCCTTTATTTATTAGAAATTCTCTTCTAAAAGTACCTCTTGGATCCTGGTCTCTAGTTTCCAGGTTTGGAATGTGTTACTGCTCTGGAATGTGCTTTCTATCACTGTGAAGCTTCTAAAACATTAAACAAATACCGTTATCAGAATTACCAATATCAAACATTCATCTTAATATAACTAAAGCCTAAATTCCCAATAGCAGACTCACTTTTCCCACTTTTCCAGAATCTTTTATTAAACAAATACTGTACTTTTACATCAAAATACAGCATGTAATTTGTGCAAGTCCTTGATTTACTGTTTGCCTTGTTGTTAATGGTTCTTAAAAGTTCCATAAAAAAAAAATGTTTGCTTCACAAAGTTCTGCAAAGTATTCTTGTAACAAAGAGTTTGAATCACAATGTTCGTGGAAGGTATCTTGTTTCAAATTGTCTATACACGAATCCAGAAATTGTTGTCAAAGTTCTTTCAGGTAATAAAAAGTTTTGCACTTACTTGTTGCTGGCAAGAGATACTGATCAGTCTAACCTTGTCTTCTTTCTCTTTTGCAGGTTGCTTGTAGGAGAGAGGCTGAGGCAAGGAGGAACCGGAAACCGGCAGAAGGAAGAGCCAGCAGCTGTGCCCATTGAAGCCAATGAAAGTCTGTAGAGAGCAGGAGTGCCAGCGCCGAGGGATCTGTTCTCAGGTAAGCGGGAGGTAGACGAGCACAAGCACTGGGTGAGGCTCGGGGGCTGCCTTTTATAGACAGGGCTGGGTGTGGTTCGAAGAGCTGGGTGTGATTTGAAGGGCTGGGTGTGGTCCTCACATGCTGCACATGTTCTTGAAAGGTGAGCAGAGCTGGGTGTGGTTTGAAGAGCTGGGTGTGGTCCTCACATGCTGCACATGTTCTTGAAAGGTGTGCAGAGTTTCAGTTATTATTCAAATGAGTTGAATTAACACATGGCCTAGGGAGGAGTGTTTTAAAGAAGCCTTGGTAAAAGCAAGGCCCAATGTGTAAACAAAACAGCACATTAAACAACATACACAGAAGCCTAGGGGGGGGAAAGGTGAGATAACAAGAAAGGCTTTTAATAGTAAGTTTAAAAGGGAGCTATTACAGAACCCACTAGTGCAGTGAGAGGGGACATGCTCTTTGCGGTGCACAAACCCTAACAGTTGCCCCCCTCAAAGGCCCTCCTACAGGACGGGGTTTTCCTGGATTTTTTAAATGAAACCGTCTAATCAGCTGTGGGGCATGTACATATGATGCTGGTTCCCATGAATTCTCAGATTCATCATATCCTTTCCATTCTACTAAATAAAACAGACGTCCACTAATTCTTTTTGAGTCTTTTATGCTTTTCACTTCATATTCTAGATTTCCCTTAATTGGTATGGGTGGAGGTGGTGGTTCAGGTCGGGTTTTTGGGTTGTACGGCTTAAGCAAGGACACATGGAATGTAGTATGTACTGGATATTCTTTTGGTAAATCTAATTTTACTGTTACCGGGTTTACTATGGCAGTTATACTAAAGGGTCCAATGATACGTGGTTGCAGCTTTCGGGATCCCTCTATGTTTAGGTTCTTTGTGGAGAGCCATACCTTGTCACCAATTTTATACATTGGGGCCTCAGATCTGTGTTTGTCTGCTTGTCTTTTCATGCTTTCCTTGTACTTTAATAAATGTTTCCTGGCTTTGTCTTGTATGTCACCTAACCTTGTTAGTCTATCCGTTACTGTAGGCAACAGGGAATCTTCTAACAAAATGGGTATAGCTCTGGGATGATACCCCTGCAAGAAATAGAATGGTGAGCAAAGTAGAGCTGAATGCTCAGTATTATTATAAACAAACTCAGCTACAGGGAGAGCTTCCAACCATTCACTAGAATAATCAGCCAATAAACAACGTAGCGTTTGAAGTAAGGTTTGGTTCAGTCGTTCAGTCTGTCCATCTGTCTCTGGGTGGAAAGCAGTGGATAATGCCACATCTATTTTCAGTTTTTCACATAATTTTTTCCAAAATCTAGAGTTGAACTGGCTCCCTCGGTCTGACACCACTTTGCTTGGCAAACCATGTAAACGCACAATTTCCCTTATAAAAATATCGGCAAATTCTGCCGCCGTGGGTAATTTCCGTAATGGTACAAAATGTGCCATTTTAGATAAAAAATCCACTATAACCAACACTGTTGTGAAGGATTTTACAGGTGGTAAACCTACTATAAAGTCTACGCTCACAGTGTGCCAAGGTTGTTTGGGTGTTGGCATTGGTATTAACAAGCCGTCAGGGGCCTTATGAGAATATTTATGTCTTGCACAAATTGGACAGGTAGTGACAAATTGCTTAATGTCCTTTCTTATAGTGTCCCACCAAAAGTGTTTTTGCACATTTTCCAGGGTTTTTACCCAACCAGGATGACCTGCCAACGGTGAGGCGTGATGCCAAATTATCACCTGTGTTTGTAATTCAGAGATGGGCACTAACAGCATGTTGTCGTGATACAATAAACCTCGTTGTATTGTGTTATGGGAATCCTTTAACCAATCCTGAAGTGTTATTTGCATGTGTGCATTATATAGATCTGTGATGAAATCCTTCTGTTGTAATTGTGCCAAAAACTTTTGGGGAATAATGGGTTCTCCTATTTTATCTTGTTTCATGTCTGAGGTATGTCCGTATCTAGATAACACATCAGATTGAATTTGTTGTGCACCTGGTCTATAGGTTATAACAAAGTCAAATGTGCTAAAAAAAATTAACCAGCGCATCTGACGTGGTGTCAGTGCTTTAAGTGATCCAAAAAACTGTAGGTTCTTATGGTCAGAAAAGATTGTAACTGGGTACTTGGCTCCCATTAAATGATGCCTCCATTCTGAAAAGGCTACTTTGATAGCTAGTAGTTCCCTTTCAGCCACAGTGTAATTTTGTTCAGCGGGTAATAACTTTTTGGAATAGAAGGCTATAGGATGTAACTGGCCATCTACTGCATCTCGTTGAGAGAGAACTCCTCCTAAAGCTACTTGTGAAGCATCCGCTTCAACAAAAAAGGGCAAGTCAGGATCAGGATGTTTCAGAATTGGGGCTGAAGTGAACTTTTGTTTTAGGAGTTGAAAGGCGTGTGCCGCCTCATCAGTCCAAAGAAATCGTTGCCCTTTCCGCAACAAGGTAGTTATTGGGGCCGCAATGTCTGCAAAATGTGCAATAAACCTCCTATAAAAATTGGCGAAACCGAGAAATTTCTGAATATCTTTTACAGAGGATGGTTCTGGCCAATCAGCAATAGCACTGATTTTCTTTACATCCATAGTTATTCCTTGAGGTGACAGGCAGTATCCTAAAAAGTCCACCTTGTTGACATTAAAAGTACACTTTTCTAACTTAGCAAAAAGATGATTTTCTTTTAACTTTGATAATACTGCACGAACATGTTGGGTATGTTCTTCTGAGTTCTTAGAGTAAATGAGGATGTCGTCTATGTATACTATGACACAAACGTCCAGGAATTTGTATAGGACCTCATTTATAAAGAACTGAAAGGCCGCAGGGGCATTACATAACCCAAAGGGCATTACTGTGTACTCAAATAAACCAAACTTTGTCTTGAAAGCTGTCTTCCACTCATCCCCCTCTTTTACTCGGACCAGGTGGTAAGCTCCCCGCAGATCTAGTTTAGTGTATACAGTAGAATGTCTTAATTGATCCAACAACACAGGTATTAGAGGAAGAGGATATTTATTCTTTATTGTAGCCTTATTTAGTCCTCTATAATCGATACACGCGCGCAGGGATTTATCCGGCTTCGGGATAAAAAAGAGTGGAGATGATACCGGAGATGTGGAATGACGGATGAACCCAGACTGTAGTAGGTCATCTAGGTAGGTTCTTAAGTATTTGGTTTCTTCGTCAGTCAAAGCATATACTCTGTTATTAGGTAAAGGGGCCCATGGGATAAGATCTATACGGCAGTCATAAGACCGATGTGGGGGCAGCACACTAGCCTTTACTGGATCAAAGACGTCTTTAAAGTCAGAATATTCAGGAGGGAGACTTGGTTCATCTTGTGTAACACTAGCACAGTGTAATACTGTGCTCTGTTCTGTACCTGCTTCTTGATAGCAATTGGTTCTGCAGAAAGAGGAATCCAAAGTAACAGTTCTATTCACCCAATCAATTTTTGGGTTATGAGTTGTTAACCAGGGTACCCCGAGAATCAAACCAAAATTAGGAGTATCTATCAGATCAAAGCTAATCACCTCTGTGTGCCCGTTCTGACAGACCATAACAAGTGGACTTGTTTGTTTTGTGATTAATCCAGAGGTCAATTCTGACCCATCCACTGCACATACTGCTTCTGGACAAGGCTTTAGGCACATAGGAAGTCCTAAGTTTTCAGCTAACTTATTATCCACAAAATTTCCTGTCGCGCCTGAGTCCAGTAGGACAGGGAGAGAATGCCTCACTTGGGTAGTAACAATTAAAACGACCTGAATTATGAAATGTCTAGGTATGTGCGGTATCATGAAGGCTGCAGCATTAGAGGTTTGATTAAGATGTTTTCTCGAACAAGTAACCTCTCCCCTTGTCGAGCTTAATCGTTTCCCGATTCAGTTGAGGAGGTGGAGGAAACAGCACCCTTTCGTGGAGTTTTAGGCTTTACTGGACATTCTCTGGCAAAGTGACCTGCCCTGCCACAATATAAACATAATTGAAGTTTTCTTCTTCTTTCTTTTTCCTCTGATGTGAGTGGAACTCTGAGTGTCCCTATTTGCATACGCTCAGGTTCAGGGAGTTTATTATCTGTGTCTTTCTTCTCGTGTCTAATAAAAGTTAACCGGCATTCCAGTTTGTATTTATCTCCCTTTCTTTCTCCTAGTCTATGTTCTAATTTCACAACTAAATCTACAAAGTCCGAATAGCCTTCTGGCAAATCAAAGATATGAGCCAGCGCGTCTTTTAACTTGTCTCTCAAACCTTTATAAAAAAGGGAGACACGCTTTTCTTCTGGCCACTGTGTCTCGGTGAGTAAACGATTAAAACTAGTGAGATAGGTCAATAAATCCTTGTTACCTTGTTTAAGATTTAAAAGCTCATTATCACTTGCCTGCATGAAAGTGTGTTTTGCAAAAAGGCTGGTCATGGTACGTTTAAATTGATTCCAATTATGGAGGATGGGATCATCTCTATCCACGAAAGGAATTGACCAATTGGCTGCTGTGCCACCCAAATAAGACAAGACGAATGCCACTTTCGTATCATCAGTAGGGAACTGTTGTGGCTTACAAACGAAGTGTAATTGACATTCATTGATAAAAACATGGAATTTGTTACTATCTCCATGAAAACGTTCAGGTGCTGCTAAGGGCACAGCATTCTGTCAAAGCCCAGCTCACCTGAGTTCTTGTTCAGTTCTGATGGAGGTTGAAGACAATCCGACCCCACCCTGAAACTGCTTGTTCCAGCACACTAGTTTTTAACACAGTGCATTAAGAACAGAAGCTCAAGGGAAGGGGGGAAGTGGATAAAATAAAAAAAAGAGACAACACCGTTCTTGCGTTTCCACTGTTGAAGTGCTGCACAAATCTGCGGCCCTTTCGGACTTCTGTAGAAACAGACTGCAGATCTCCCTTCGTACACATCTTCCCGATCCTCACTGTCCCTTCGTTCACACACAGTGAAGGCAGATTGTGTGATGTGTGCTTCTAGTGCCACAGTG
Source organism: Pleurodeles waltl (assembly GCF_031143425.1). NCBI lineage: Eukaryota > Metazoa > Chordata > Amphibia > Caudata > Salamandridae > Pleurodeles > Pleurodeles waltl. The sequence goes on from NC_090438.1 coordinate 384,887, forward strand.
CTTCCACGCTTCCTGCAGATCTCCCATCGTACACATCTTCCTGATCCTCACTGTCCCTTCGTTCACACACAGTGAAGGCAGATGTTGTGATGTGTGCTTCTAGTGCAACAGTGCTATCACGCTTCCTGCAGATCTCCCTTCGTACACATCTTCCTGATCCTCACTGTCCCTTCGTTCACACATAGTGAATGCAGATTGTGTGATGTGTACTTCCAGTGACAGAGCACTGGCACGCTTCCTGCAGATCTCCCTTCGTACACATATTCCTGATCCGGAATGTCCCGTCGTTCACACACATTGAAGGCAGATTGTGTGATGTGTGCATTTAGTGCCACAGTGCTGGCACGCTTCCTGCAGATCTCCCTTTGTACACATCTTCCTGATCCTCACTGCCCCTTCGTTCACACATAGTGAAGGCAGATTTTGTGATGTGTGCTTCCAGTGACACAACACTGGCACGCTTCTGTCAAAGCCCAGCTCACCTGAGTTCTTGTTCAGTTCTGATGGAGGTTGAAGACAATCCGACCCCACCCTGAAACTGCTTGTTCCAGCACACTAGTTTTTAACACAGTGCATTAAGAACAGAAGCTCAAGGGAAGGGGGGAAGTGGATAAAATAAAAAAGAGAGACAACACCGTTCTTGCGTTTCCACTGTTGAAGTGCTGCACAAATCTGCGGCCCTTTCGGACTTCTGTAGAAACTGGTGCCTAATGAAACATAAACAAAGAACAGATAAGTGCAACCTATTCCTAAATGGGTTCCTGACTATCCCTTTATTTATTAGAAATTCTCTTCTAAAAGTACCTCTTGGATCCTGGTCTCTAGTTTCCAGGTTTGGAATGTGTTACTGCTCTGGAATGTGCTTTCTATCACTGTAAAGCTTCTAAAACATTAAACAAATACCGTTATCAGAATTACCAATATCAAACATTCATCTTAATATAACTAAAGCCTAAATTCCCAATAGCAGACTCACTTTTCCCATATTTCCAGAATCTTTTATAAAACAAATACTGTACTTTTACATCAAAATACAGCATGTAATTTGTGCAAGTCCTTGATTTACTGTTTGCCTTGTTGTTAATGGTTCTTAAAAGTTCCATAAAAAAAAAATGTTTGCTTCACAAAGTTCCGCAAAGTATTCTTGTAACAAAGAGTTTGAATCACAATGTTCGTGGAAGGTATCTTGTTTCAAATTGTCTATACACGAATCCAGAAATTGTTGTCAAAGTTCTTTCAGGTAATAAAAAGTTTTGCACTTACTTGTTGCTGGCAAGAGATACTGATCAGTCTAACCTTGTCTTCTTTCTCTTTTGCAGGTTGCTTGTAGGAGAGAGGCTGAGGCAAGGAGGAACCGGAAACCGGCAGAAGGAAGAGCCAGCAGCTGTGCCCATTGAAGCCAATGAAAGTCTGTAGAGAGCAGGAGTGCCAGCGCCGAGGGATCTGTTCTCAGGTAAGCGGGAGGTAGACGAGCACAAACACTGGGTGAGGCTCGGGGGCTGCCTTTTATAGACAGGGCTGGGTGTGGTTCGAAGAGCTGGGTGTGGTTTGAAGGGCTGGGTGTGGTCCTCACATGCTGCACATGTTCTTGAAAGGTGAGCAGAGCTGGGTGTGGTTTGAAGGGCTGGGTGTGGTCCTCACATGCTGCACATGTTCTTGAAAGGTGTGCAGAGTTTCAGTTATTATGCAAATGAGTTGAATTAACACATGGCCTAGGGAGGAGTGTTTTAAAGAAGCCTTGGAAAAAGCAAGGCCCAATGTGTAAACAAAACAGCACATTAAACAACATACACAGAAGCCTAGGGGGGGGAAAGGTGAGATAACAAGAAAGGCTTTGAATAGTAAGTTTAAAAGGGAGCTATTACAGAACCCACTAGTGCAGTGAGACGGGACATGCTCTTTGCGGTGCACAAACCCTAACAGCTTCCTGCAGATCTCCCTTCCTGCACATCTTCCTGATCCTCACTGTCCCTTCGTTCACACACAGTGATGGCAGATTGTGTGATGTGTGTTTCCAGTGCCACAGCGCTGGCACACTTCCTGCCGATCTCCCTTCGTACACATCTTCCTGATCCTCACTGTCCCTTCGTTCACACACAGTGAAGGCAGATTGTGTGATGTGTGCTTCTAGTGCCACAGTGCTGGCACGCTTCCTGTAGATCTACCTTCATACACATCTTCCTGATCCTCAGTGTCCCTTCGTTCACTCACATCGAGGGCAGATTGTGTGATGTATGCTTCTAGTGCCACAGTGCTGGCACGCTTCCTGCAGATCTCCCGTCGTACACATATTCCTGATCCGGAATGTCCCGTCGTTCACACACAGTGAAGGTAGATTGTGTGATGTGTGCTTCCAGTACCACAGTGCTGGCACGCTTCCTGCAGAGCTCCCTTCGTACACATCTTCCTGATCCTCACTGCCCCTTCCTTCACACATAGTGAAGTCAGATTGTGTGATGTGTGCTTCTAGTTCCACAGTGCTGGCACGCTTCCAGCAGATCTAACTTCGTACACATCTTCCTGATCCTCACTGTCCCTTCGTTCACACACAGTGATGGCAGATTGTGTGATGTGTGTTTCCAGTGCCACAGCGCTGGCACACTTCCTGCCGATCTCCCTTCGTACACATCTTCCTGATCCTCACTGTCCCTTCGTTCACACACAGTGAAGGCAGATTGTGTGATGTGTGCTTCTAGTGCCACAGTGCTGGCACGCTTCCTGTAGATCTACCTTCATACACATCTTCCTGATCCTCAGTGTCCCTTCGTTCACTCACATCGAGGGCAGATTGTGTGATGTATGCTTCTAGTGCCACAGTGCTGGCACGCTTCCTGCAGATCTCCCTTCGTACACATATTCCTGATCCGGAATGTCCCGTCGTTCACACACAGTGAAGGTAGATTGTGTGATGTGTGCTTCCAGTACCACAGTGCTGGCACGCTTCCTGCAGAGCTCCCTTCGTACACATCTTCCTGATCCTCACTGCCCCTTCCTTCACACATAGTGAAGTCAGATTGTGTGATGTGTGCTTCTAGTTCCACAGTGCTGGCACGCTTCCAGCAGATCTAACTTCGTACACATCTTCCTGATCCTCACTGTCCCTTCGTTCACACACAGTGAAAACAGATTGTGTGATGCATGCTTCTAGTGCCACAGTGCTGGCACGCTTCCTGCAGATCTCCATTCGTAGACATCTTCCTGATCCTCACTGCCCCTTCGTTCACAGACACTGAAGGCAGATTTTGTGATGTGTGCTTCCTGTGTCAGAGTGCGGGCATGCTTCCTGCAGATCTCCCTTCGTACACATCTTCCCGATCCTCACTGTCCCTTCGTTCACACACAGTGAAGGCAGATTGTGTGATGTGTGCTTCTAGTGCCACAGTGCTTCCACGCTTCCTGCAGATCTCCCATCGTACACATCTTCCTGATCCTCACTGTCCCTTCGTTCACACACAGTGAAGGCAGATGTTGTGATGTGTGCTTCTAGTGCAACAGTGCTATCACGCTTCCTGCAGATCTCCCTTCGTACACATCTTCCTGATCCTCACTGTCCCTTCGTTCACACATAGTGAATGCAGATTGTGTGATGTGTACTTCCAGTGACAGAGCACTGGCACGCTTCCTGCAGATCTCCCTTCGTACACATATTCCTGATCCGGAATGTCCCGTCGTTCACACACATTGAAGGCAGATTGTGTGATGTGTGCATTTAGTGCCACAGTGCTGGCACGCTTCCTGCAGATCTCCCTTTGTACACATCTTCCTGATCCTCACTGCCCCTTCGTTCACACACAGTGAAGGCAGATTGTGTGATGTGTGCTTCCAGTGCCACAGTGCTGGCACGCTTCCTGCAGAGCTCCCTTCGTACACATCTTCCTGATCCTCACTGCCCCTTCCTTCACACATAGTGACGTCAGATTGTGTGATGTGTGCTTCTAGTGCCACACAGTGCTGGCACGCTTCCAGCAGATCTAACTTCGTACACATCTTCCTGCTCCTCATTGCACCTTCGTTCACACACAGTGAAGGCAGATTGTGTGATGCGTGCTTCTAGTGCCACAGTGCTGGCATGCTTCCTGCAGATCTCCCTTGGTACATATCTTCCTGATCCTCACTGTCCCTTCGTTCACCCACATTGATGGCAGATTGTGTGATGTGTGCTTCTAGTGCAACAGTGCTGACACGCTTCCTGCAGATCTCCCTTGGTAAACATCTTCCTGATCCTCACTGCCCCTTCGTTCACACACAGTTAAGGCAGATTGTCTGATGTTTGCTTCCAGTGCCACAGTGCTGGCACGCTTCCTGCAGAACTCCCGTCGTACACATCTTCCTGATCCTCACTGCCCCTTCCTTCACACATAGTGACGTCAGATTGTGTGATGTGTGCTTCTAGTGCCACACAGTGCTGGCACGCTTCCAGCAGATCTAACTTCGTACACATCTTCCTGCTCCTCATTGCACCTTCGTTCACACACAGTGAAGGCAGATTGTGTGATGCGTGCTTCTAGTGCCACAGTGCTGGCATGCTTCCTGCAGATCTCCCTTGGTACATATCTTCCTGATCCTCACTGTCCCTTCGTTCACCCACATTGATGGCAGATTGTGTGATGTGTGCTTCTAGTGCAACAGTGCTGACACGCTTCCTGCAGATCTCCCTTGGTAAACATCTTCCTGATCCTCACTGCCCCTTCGTTCACACACAGTTAAGGCAGATTGTCTGATGTTTGCTTCTAGTGCCACAGTGCTGGCACGCTTCCAGCAGATCTCAATTCGTACACATCTTCCTGCTCCTCACTGCACCTTCGTTCACGCACAGTGAAGGCAGATTGTGTGATGTGTGCTTCTAGTGCAACAGTGCTGACACGCTTCCTGCAGATCTCCCTTCGTACACATCTTCCTGATCCTCACTGTCCCTTCTTTCACACATAGTGAAGGAAGACTGTGTGATGTGTGCTTCTAGTGCCACAGTGCTGGCACACTTCCTGCAGATCGCCCTTGATACCCATCTTCCTGATCCTCACTGTCCCTTCGTTCACACACAGTGAAGGCAGATTGTGTGATGTGTGCTTCTAGTGCCACAGTGCTGGCACGCTTCCTGCAGATCTCCATTCGTAGATATCTTCTTGATCCTCACTGCCCCTTCGTTCACAGACAGTGAAGGCAGATTTTGTGATGTGTGCTTCCTGTGTCACAGTGCGGGCATGCTTCCTGCAGATCTCCCTTCATACACATCTTCCCGATCCTCACTGTCCCTTCGTTCACACACAGTGAAGGCAGATTGTGTGATGTGTGCTACTAGTGCCACAGTGCTTCCACGCTTCCTGCAGATCTCCCATCGTACACATCTTAATGATCCTCACTGTCCCTTCATTCACACACAGTGAAGGCAGATTTTGTGATGTGTGCTTCTAGTGCAACAGTGCTATCACGCTTCTTGCAGATCTCCCTTCGTACACATCTTCCTGATCCTCACTGCCCTTTCGTTCACACACAGTGAAGGCAGATTGTGTGATGTGCTTCTAGTGCCACAGTGCTGGCACGCTTCCTGCAGATCTCCATTCGTACACATCAACCTGATCCTCACAGCCCCTTCGTTCACACACATTGAAGGCAGATTGTGTGATGTGTGCTTCCAGTGACACAGCACTGGCACGCTTCCTGCAGATCTCCCTTCCTACACATCTTCCTGATCCTCACTGTCCCTTCGTTCACACACAGTGATGGCAGATTGTGTGATGTGTGTTTCCAGTGCCACAGCGCTGGCACACTTCCTGCAGATATCCTTTCGTACACATCTTCCTGATCCTCACTGTCCCTTCGTTCACACACAGTGAAGGCAGATTGTGTGATGTGTGCTTCCAGTGCCACAGTGCTGGCACGCTTCCTGCAGAGCTCCCTTTGTACACATCTTCCTGATCCTCACTGCCCCTTCCTTCACTCATAGTGAAGTCAGATTGTGTGATGTTTGCTTCTAGTGCCACAGTGCTGGCACGCTTCCAGCAGATCTCACTTCATACACATCTTCCTGCTCCTCACTGCACCTTCGTTCACACACAGTGAAGGCAGATTGTGTGATGTGTGCTTCTAATGCCACAGTGCTGACACGCTTACTGCAGATCTCCCTGCGTACACATCTTCCTGCTCCTCACTTTTCCTTCGTTCACACACAATGAACACAGATTGTGTGATGCGTGCTTCTAGTGCCACAGTGCTGGCATGCTTCCTGCAGATCTCCCTTGGTACATATCTTCCTGATCCTCACTGTCCCTTCGTTCACCCACATTGATGGCAGATTGTGTGATGTGTGCTTCTAGTGCAACAGTGCTGACACGCTTCCTGCAGATCTCCCTTGGTACACATCTTCCTGATCCTCACTGCCCCTTCATTCACACACAGTGAAGGCAGATTGTGTGATGTGTGCTTCTAGTGCCACAGTGCTGGCATGCTTCCTGCAGATCTCCCATCGTACACATCTTCCTGATCCTCACTGTCCCTTCGTTCACACACAGTGAAGGCAGATTGTGTGATGTGTGCTTCTAGTTCCACAGTGCTGGCACGCTTTCCAGCAGATCTCTCTTCGTACACTTCTTCCTGATCCTCACTGCCCCTTCGTTCACACACAGTGAAGGCAGATTGTGTGATATGTGCTTCTAGTGCCACAGTGCTGGCACGCCTCCAGCAGATCTCAATTCGTACACATCTTCCTGCTCCTCACTGCACCGTCGTTCACGCACAGTGAAGGCAGATTGTGTGATGTGTGCTTCTAGTGCAACAGTGCTGACACGCTTCCTGCAGATCTCCCTTCGTACACATCTTCCTGATCCTCACTGTCCCTTCGTTCACGCAAATTGAAGGCAGATTGTCTGATGTGTGCTTCCAGTGCCACAGTGCTGGCACGCTTTCTGCAGATCTCCCTTGGTACACATCTTCCTGATCCTCACTGTCCCTCCGTTGACACACAGTGAAGGCAGATTGTGTGATGTGTGCTTCCAGAGCCAAAGTGCTGGCAAGCTTCCTGCAAATCTCCCTTCGTACACATCTTCCTGATCCCCCGTGCCCCTTCGTTCACACCCAGTGAAGGCAGATTGTGTGATGTGTGTTTCCAGTGCCACAGCGCTGGCACACTTCCTGCAGATCTCCCTTCGTACACATCTTCCTGATCCTCACTGTCCCTTCGTTCACGCAAATTGAAGGCAGATTGTCTGATGTGTGCTTCCAGTGCCACAGTGCTGGCACGCTTTCTGCAGATCTCCCTTGGTACACATCTTCCTGATCCTCACTGTCCCTTCGTTCAGACACAGTGAAGGCAGATTGTGTGATGTGTGCTTCTAGTGCCACAGTACTTCCACGCTTCCTGCAGATCTCCCTTCTTACACATCTTCCTGATCCTCACTGTCCCTTCGTTCACACACAGTGAAGGCAGATTGTGTGATGTGTGCTTCTAGTGCCACAGTGCTGGCACGCTTCCTGCAGATCTCCATTCGTACACATCTACGTGATCCTTACAGCCCCTTCGTTCACACACATTGAAGGCAGATTGTGTGATGTTTGCTTCCAGTGACACAGCGCTGGCACGCTTCCTGCAGATCTCCCTTCTATACACATCTTCCTGATTCTCACTGTCCCTTCGTTCACACACACTGATGGCAGATTGTGTGATGTGTTCTTCCAGTGCCACAGTGCTGGCACGCTTCCTGCAGATCTCCATTCACACACATCTTACTGATCCTCACAGCCCCTTTGTTCACATGCATTGAAGGCAGATTGTGTGATGTGTGCTTCTAGTGCCACAGTTCTGGCACGCTTCCTGCAGATCTCCATTCGTACACATCTTCCTGATCCTCACAGCCCCTTCGTTCACACACATTGAAGGCAGATTGTGTGTTGTGTGCTTCCGGTGACACAGTGCTGGCACGCTTCCTGCAGACCTCCCTTCGTACACATCTTCCTGATCCTTACACAGTGAAGGCTGATTGTGTGATGCGTGCTTCCAGTGCAACAGTGCTGGCACGTTTCCTGCAGATCTCCCTTGGTACACATCTTCCTGATCATCACTGCCACTTCGTTCACACACAGTGAAGGCAGATGGTGTGATGTGTGCTTCTAGTGCCACAGTGTTGGCACGCTTCCTGCAGATCTCCCTTCGTACACATCTTCCTGATCCTCACTGCCCCTTCGTTCACACACAGTGAAGGCAAATTGTGTGATGTGTGCTTCTAGTGCCACAGTTCTGGCACGCTTCCTGCAGATCTCCATTCGTACACATCTTCCTGATCCTCACAGCCCCTTCGTTCACACACATTGAAGGCAGATTGTGTGATGTGTGCTTCCGGTGACACAGTGCTGGCACGCTTCCTGCCGATCTCCCTTCGTACACATCTTTCTGATGCTCACTGCCACTTCGTTCACGCACATTGAAGGCAGATTGTGTGATGTGTGCTTCCAGTGCCGCAGTGCTGGCACGCTTCCTGCAGATCTCCCTTGGTACACATGTTCCTGATCCTGAATGTCCCTTCGTTCACACACATTGAAGGCAGATTGTGCGATGTGTGCTTCTAGTGCCACAGTTCTGGCACACTTCCTGCACATATCCCTTTGTACACATCTTCCTGATCCTCCCAGCCCCTTCGTTCACACACATTGAAGGCAGATTGTCTGATGTGTGCTTCCAGTGACACAGTGCTGGCACGCTTCCTGCAGATCTCTATTCGTACACATGTTCCTGATCCTCACAGCCCCTTCGTTCACACACATTGAAGGCAGATTGTGTGATGTGTGCTTCCAGTGACACAGCGCTGGCACGCTTCCTGCAGATCTCCATTCGTACACATCTACGTGATCCTTACAGCCCCTTCGTTCACACACATTGAAGGCAGATTGTGTGATGTTTGCTTCCAGTGACACAGCGCTGGCACGCTTCCTGCAGATCTCCCTTCTATACACATCTTCCTGATTCTCACTGTCCCTTCGTTCACACACACTGATGGCAGATTGTGTGATGTGTTCTTCCAGTGCCACAGTGCTGGCACGCTTCCTGCAGATCTCCATTCACACACATCTTACTGATCCTCACAGCCCCTTTGTTCACATGCATTGAAGGCAGATTGTGTGATGTGTGCTTCCAGTGACACAGCGCTGGCACGTTTCCTGCAGATCTCCCTTCGTACACATCTTCCTGATCCCCACTGCCCCTTCGTTCACACATATTGAAGGCAGATTGTGTGATGTGTGCTTCTAGTGCCACAGTTCTGGCACGCTTCGTGCAGATCTCCCTTCGTACGCATCTTCCTGATCCTCACTGCCCCTTCGTTCACACACATTGAAGGCAGATTGTGTGATGTGTGCTTCTAGTACCACAGTTCTGGCACGCTTCGTGCAGATCTCCCTTCGTACACATCTTCCTGATCCTCACTGCCCCTTCGTTCACACACATTGAAGGCAGATTGTGTGATGTGTGCTTCTAATGCCACAGTTCTGGCACACTTCCTGCAGATCTCCCTTCGTACACATCTTCCTGATCCTCACTGCCCCTTCGTTTACACAGAGTGAAGGCAGATTGTGTGATGTGTGCTTCTAGTGTCACAGTGCTGGCACGCTTCCTGCAGATCTCCCTTCGTACACATCTTCCTGATCCTCACTGTCCCTTCGTTCACACACATTGAAGGCAGATTGTGTGATGTGTGCTTCTAGCGTCACAGTGCTGGCACGCTTCCTGCAGATCTCCCTTCGTACACATCTTCCTGATCCTCACTGTCCCTTCGTTCACAAACATTGAAGACAGATTGTGTGATGTGTGAGTCTTGCGTCACAGTGCTGGCACGCTTCCTGCAGATCTCCCTTCGTACACATCTTCCTGATCCTCACTGTCCCTTCGTTCACACACATTGAGGCAGATTGTGTGATGTGTGCTTCCAGTGCCACAGTGCTGGCACGCTTCCTGCAGACCTCCCTTGGTACACATCTTCCTGATCCTTACACAGTGAAGGCTGATTGTGTGATGTGTGCTTCCAGTGCAACAGTGCTGGCACGCTTCCTGCAGATCTCCCTCGGTACACATCTTCCTGATCCTCACTGCCCCTTCGTTCACACACAGTGAAGGTAGATTGTGTGATGTTTGCTTCTAGTTCCACAGTGTTGGCACATTTCCTGCAGATCTCCCTTTGTACACATCTTCCTGATCCTCACTGGCCCATCGTTCACACACAGTGAAGGCAGATTGTGTGATGTGTGCTTCTAGTGCCACAGTGCTGGCACACTTCCTACAGATCTCCGTTCGTACACATCTTCTTGATCCTCACTGTCCCTTCGTTCTTACACAGTGAAGGCAGATTTTATGATGTGCGCTTCTAGTGCCACAGTGCTGGCACGCTTCCTGCAGGTCTCCCTTCGTACACATCTTCCTGATCCTCACTGTCCCTTCGTTCACACACAGTGAAGGCAGATTGTGTGATGTGTGCTTCTAGTGCCACAGTGCTGGCACGCTTCCTGCAGATCTCCCTTCGTACACATCTTCCTGATCCTCACTGCCCCTTGGTTCACAAACAGTGAAGGTAGATTGTGTGATGTGTGCTTCTAGTGCCACAGTGCTGTCACGCTTCCTGCAAATCTCCCTTCGTACACATCTTCCTGATCCTCACTGTCCCTTCGTTCACACACAGTGAACACAGATTGTTTGATGTGTGCTTCTAGCACCACAGTGCTGGCACACTTCCTGCACATCTCCCTTGGTACACATCTTCCTGATCCTCACTGTCCCTTCGTTCACACACAGTGAAGGCAGATTGTGTGATGTGTGCTTCTAGTGCCACTGTGCTGGCATGCTTCCAGCAGATCTCCATTCGTACACATCTTCCTTATCCTCACTGTCCCTTCGTTCACACACTGTAAACACAGATTGTGTGATGTGTGCTTCTTGTGCCACAGTGCAGGCACACTTCCTGCAGATCTCCCTTCGTAAACATCTTCCTGATCCTCACTGTACCTTCGTTCTTACACAGTGAAGGCAGATTTTATGATGTGCGCTTCTAGTGCCACAGTGGTGGCACGCTTCCTGCAGGTCTCCCTTCGTACACATCTTCCTGATCCTCACTGTCCCTTCGTTCACACACATTGAAGGCAGATTGTGTGACGTGTGCTTCTAGTGCCACAGTGCTGGCACGCTTCCTGCAGATCTCCATTCGTACACATCTTCCTGATCCTCACTGCCCCTTGGTTCACAAACAGTGAAGGCAAATTGTGTGATGTGTGCTTCTAGTGCCACAGTGCTGGCACGCTTCCTGCAAATCTCTCTTCGTACACATCTTCCTGATCCTCACTGTCCCTTCATTCACAAACAGTGAACACAGATTGTGTGATGTGTGCTTCTAGCACCACAGTGCTGGCACACTTCCTGCACATCCCCCTTGGTACACATCTTCCTGATCCTCACTGTCCCTTCGTTCACACACAGTGAAGGCAGATTGTGTGATGTGTGGTTCTAGTGCCACAGTGCTGGCACACTTCCTGCAGATCTCCATTCGTACACATCTTCCTGATCCTCACTGTCCCTTTGTTCACAAACATTGAAGGCAGATTGTGTGATGTGTGCTTCTAGCACCACAGTGCTGGCACGCTTCCTGCAGATCTCCCTTCGTACACATCTTCCTGATCCTCACTGTCCCTTCGTTCACACACATTGAGGCAGATTGTGTGATGTGTGCTTCCAGAGCCACAGTGCTGGCACGCTTCCTGCAGACCTCTCTTGGTACACATCTTCCTGATCCTTACACAGTGAAGGCTGATTGTGTGATGCGTGCTTCCAGTGCAACAGTGCTGGCACGTTTCCTGCAGATCTCCCTTGGAACACATCTTCCTGATCATCACTGCCACTTCGTTCACACACAGTGAAGGCAGATGGTGTGATGTGTGCTTCAAGTGCCACAGTGTTGGCACGCTTCCTGCAGATCTCCCTTCGTACACATCTTCCTGATCCTCACTGCCCCTTCATTCACAAACATTGAAGACAGATTGTGTGATGTGTGCTTCTAGCGCCACAGTGCTGGCACGCTTCCTGCAGATCTCCCTTCGTACACATCTTCCTGATCCTCACTGTCCCTTCGTTCACACACATTAAGGCAGATTGTGTGATGTGTGCTTCCAGTGCCACGGTGCTGGCACGCTTCCTGCAGACCTCCCTTGGTACACATCTTCCTGATCCTTACAAAGTGAAGGCTGATTGTGTGATGTGTGCTTCCAGTGCAACAGTACTGGCACGCTTCCTGCAGATCTCTCATGGTACACATCTTTCTGATCCTCACTGTCCCTTCGTTCACACACAGAGAAGACAGATTGTGTGATGTGTGCTTCTAGTGTCACAGTGCTGACACGCTTCCTGCAGATCTCCCTTCATACACATCTTCCTGATCCTCACTGTCCCTTCGTTCACACACAGTGAAGGCAGATTGTGTCATGTGTGCTTCTAGTGCCACAGTGCTGGCACGCTGCCAGCAGATCTCCCTTTGTACACCTCGTCCTTATCCTCACTGTCCCTTCGTTCACGCACATTGAAGGCAGATTGTGTGATGCGTGCTTCTAGTGCCACAGTGCTGGCACGCTTACTGCAGATCTCCCTTCGTACACATCTTCCTGATCCTCACTGTCCCTTCGTTCACACACAGTGAACACAGATTGTGTGATGTGGGCTTCTAGCATCACAGTGCTGGCACACTTCCTGCACATCTCCCTTGGTACACATCTTCCTGATCCTCACTGTCCCTTCGTTCACACACAGTGAAGGCAGATTGTATGATGTGTACTTCTAGTGCCACTGTGCTGGCACGCTTCCTGCCGATCTCCATTCGTACACATCTTCCTATTCTTCACTGCCCCTTCTTTCACGCACAGTGAAAGCAGATTATGTGATGTGTGCTTCTAGTGTCACGGTGCTTGCATGCTTCCTGCAGATCTCCCTTCGTACACAACGTCCTGACCCTCACTGCCCCTTCGTTCACACACTGTAAACACAGATTGTGTAATGTGTGCTTCTTGTGCCACAGTGGTGGCACACTTCCTGCAGATCTCCCTTCGTAAACATCTTCCTGATCCTCACTGTCCCTTCGTTCATACCCATTGAAGGCAGATTGTGTGATGTGTGCTTCTAGTGCCACAGTGCTGGCACGCTTCCTGCAAATCTCCCTTCGTACATATCTGTCTGATCCTCACTTCCCCTTCGTTCACACACAGTGAAGGCAGATTGTGTGATGTGTTCTTCTAGTGCCACAGTGCTGGCACGCTTCCTGCAGGTCTCCATTCGTACACATCTTCCTGATCCTCACTGCCCCTTCGTTCACACACAGTGAAGCAGATTGTGTGATGTGTGCTTCTAGTGCCACAGTGCTGGCACGCTTCCTGCAGATCTCCCTTCGTACACATCTTCCTGATCCTCAGTGTCCCTTCGTTCACACACAGAGAAGGCAGATTGTGTGATTTGCGCTTCTAGTGCCACAGTGCTGGCACGCTTCCTGCAGGTCTCCCTTCGTACACATCTTCCTGATACTCACTGTCCTTTCGTACATACACAGTGAAGACAGATTGTGTGACGTGTGCTTCTAGTGCCAGAGTGCTGGCACGCTTCCTGCAGATCTCCCTTCGTACACATCTTCCTGATCCTCACTGCCCCTTGGTTCACAAACAGTGAAGGCAAAATGTGTGATGTGTGCTTCTAGTGCAACAGTGCTGGCACGCTTCCTGCAAATCTCCCTTCGTACACATCTTCCTGATCCTCACTGTCCCTTCGTTCACAAACAGTGACTGCAGATTGTGTGACGTGTGCTTCTAGTGCCACAGTGTTGGCACGCTTCCTGCAGATCTCCCTTCGTACACATCTTCCTGATCCTCACTGCCCCTTCATTCACAAACAGTGAAGGCAAATTGTGTGATGTGTGCTTTCACTGCCACAGTGCTGGCACGCTTCCTGCAGATCTCACTTCGTACACATCTTCCTGATCCTAACTGTCCCTTCATTCACAAACATTGAAGACAGATTGTGTGATGTGTGCTTCTAGCGCCACAGTGCTGGCACGCTTCCTGCAGACCTCCCTTGGTACACATCTCCCTGATCCTTACAAGGTGAAGGCTGATTGTGTGATATGTGCTTCCAGTGCAACAGTGCTGGCACGCTTCCTGCAGATCTCCCTTGGTACACATCTTCCTGATCCTCACTGCCCCTTCGTTCACAAACAGTGAAGGCAGATTGTGTGATGTGTGCTTCTAGTGCCACAGTGTTGGCACGCTTCCTTCAGATCTCCCTTCGTACACATCTTCCTGATCCTCACTGCCCCTTCGTTCACACACAGTGAAGGCAGATTGTGTGATGTGTGCTTCTAGTGCCACAGTGCTGGCACGCTTCCTGCAGATCTCCCTTCGTACACATCTTCCTGATCCTCACAATCCCTTCGTTCTTACACAGTGAAGGCAGATTTTGTGATGTGCGCTTCTAGTGCCACAGTGCTGGCACGCTTCCTGCAGATCTCCCTTCGTTCACATCTTCCTGATCCTCACTGTCCCTTCGTTCACACACAGTGAAGGCAGATTGTGTGACGTGTGCTTCTAGTGCCACAGTGCTGGCACGCTTCCTGCAAATCTCCCTTCGTACACATCTTCCTGATCCTCACTGCCCATTCGTTCACACACAGTGAAGGCAGAGTGTGTGATGTGTGCTTCTAGTGCCACAGTGCTGGCACGCTTCCTGCAGATCTTCCTTCGTACACATCTTCCTGATCCTCACTGTCCCTTCGTTCACACACATTAAGGCAGATTGTGTGATGTGTGCTTCCAGTGCCACGGTGCTGGCATGCTTCCTGCAGACTTCCCTTGGTACACATCTTCCTGGTACTTACAAAGTGAAGGCTGATTGTGTGATGTGTGCTTCCAGTGCAACAGTGCAGGCACGCTTCCTGCAGATCTCCCTTGGTACACATCTTTCTGATCCTCACTACCCCTTCGTTCACACACAGTGAAGGCAGGTTGTGTGATGTGTGCTTCTAGTGCCACAGTGCTGGCACGCTTCCTGCAGATCTCTCTTCGTACACATCTTCCTGATCCTCACTGTCCCTTCGTTCTTACACAGTGAAGGCAGATTGTGTGATGTGCGCTTCTAGTGCCACAGTGCTGGCACGCTTCCTGCAGGTCTCCCTTCGTACACATCTTCCTGATCCTCACTGTCCCTTCGTTCACACACAGTGAAAGCAGATTGTGTGACGTGTGCTTCTAGTGCCACAGTGCTGGCACGCTTCCTGCAGATCTCCCTTCGTACACATCTTCCTGATCCTCAGTGCCCCTTGGTTCACAAACAGTGAAGGCAAATTGTGTGGTGTGTGCTTCTACTGCCACAGTGCTGGCACGCTTCCTGCAAATCTCCCTTCGTACACATCTTCCTGATCCTCACTGTCCCTTCGTTCACAAACAGTGAACACAGATTGTGTGATGTGTGCTTCTAGCACCACAGTGCTGGCACACTTCCTGCTCATCTCCCTTGGTACACATCTTCCTGATCCTCACTGTCCCTTCGTTCACACACAGTGAAGGCAGATTGTGTGATGTGTGCTTCTTGTGCCACTGTGCTAGCACACGTCCTGCAGATCTCCATTCGTACACATCTTCCTGATCCTCACTGTCCCTTCGTTCACAAACATTGAAGGCAGATTGTGTGATGTGTGCTTCTAGCGCCACAGTGCTGGCACACTTCCTGCAGATCTCCCTTCGTACACATCTTCCTGATTCTCAGTGTCCCTTCGTTCACACACATTGAGGCAGATTGTGTGATGTGTGCTTCCAGTGCCACAGTGCTGGCACGCTTCCTGCAGACCTCCCTTGGTACACATCTTCCTGATCCTTACACAGTGAAGGCTGATTGTGTGATGCGTGCTTCCAGTGCAACAGTGCTGGCACGTTTCCTGCAGATCTCCCTTGGTACACATCTTCCTGATCCTCACTGCCCCTTCGTTCACACACAGTGAAGGCAGATTGTGTGATGTGCGCTTCTAGTGCCACAGGGCACGCTTCCTGCAGGTCCCCCTTCGTACACATCTTCCTGATCCTCACTGTCCCTTCGTTCACACACAGTGAAGGCAGATTGTGTGACGTGTGCTTCTAGTGCCACAGTGCTGGCACGCTTCCTGCAGATCTCCCTTCGTACACATCTTCCTGATCCTCACTGCCCCTTGGTTCACAAACAGTGAAGGCAAATTGTGTGGTGTGTGCTTCTAGTGCCACAGTGCTGGCACGCTTCCTGCAAATCTCCCTTCGTACACATCTTCCTGATCCTCACTGTCCCTTCGTTCACAAACAGTGAATACAGATTGTGTGATGTGAGCTTCTAGTGTCACAGTGCGGGCACACTTCCTGCAGATCTCCCTCCGTACACATCTTCCTGACCCTTACTCCCTCTTCGTTCACACACAGTAAAAACAGATTGTGTGATGTGTGCTTCTTGTGCCACAGTCCTGGCACACTTCCTGCAGATCTCCCTTCGTACACATCTTCCTGATCCTCACTGTCCCTTCGTTCACATACATTGAAGGCAGACTTTGTGATGTTTGCTTTTGGTGTCACAGTGCTGGCACGCTTCCTGCAAATCTCCCTTCCTACACATCTTCCTGATCCACACTGTCTATTCGTTCACACACAGTGAAGGCAGATTGTGTGATGTGCGCTTCTAGTGCCACAGTGCTGGCACGAATCCTGCAGATCTCCCTTCGTACACATCTTCCTGATTCTCACTGTCCCTTCGTTCACACACAGTGAAGACAGATTGTGTGATGTGTGCGTCTTGTGCCACAGTGCTGGCACGCTTCCTGCAGATCTCCCTTCGTACACATCTTCCTGATCCTTACTGTCCCTTCATTCACACACAGTGAAGGCAGATTGTGTGATGTGCGCTTCTAGTGCCACAGGGCTGGCATGCATCCTGCAGATCTCCCTTCGTACACATCTTCCTGATCCTCACTGTCCCTTCATTCACACACAGTGAAGGCAGATTGTGTGATGTGTGCTTCTAGTGCCACAGTGCTGGCACGCTTCCTGCAGATCTCCATTCATACACATCTTCCTGATCCTCACTGCCCCTTCTTTCACACACAGTGAAGGCAGATTCTGTGATGTGGGCTTCTAGTGTCACAGTGCGGGCACGCTTCCTGCAGATCTGCCTCCGTACACATCTTCCTGACCCTAACTGCCTCTTCGTTCACACACAGTAAACACAGATTGTGTGATGTGTGCTTCTTGTGACACAGTGCTGGCACACTTCCTGCAGATCTCCCTTCGTAAACATCTTCCTGATGCTCACTGTCCCTTCGTTCATGCACATTGAAGGCAGATTGTGTGATGTGTGCTTCTAGTGCACAGTGCTGGCACGCTTCCTGCAGATCTCCCTTAGTACACATCTTCCTGATCCTCACTGTCCCTTCGTTCACACACAGTAAAGGCAGATTGTTTGATGTGTACTTCTAGTGCCACAGTGCTGGCACGCTTCCTGCAGGTGTCCATTTGTACACATCTTCCTGATCCTCACTGTCCCTTTGTTCACACACAGTGAAGGCAGATTGTGTGACGTGTGCTTCTAGCGCCACAGTGCTGGCACACTTCCTGCAGATCTCACTTCGTACATATCTTCCTGATCCTCAGAGTCCCTTCGTTCACACACATTGAGGCAGATTGTGTGATGTGTGCTTCCAGTGCAACAGTGCTGGTACGCTTCCTGCAGATCTCCCTTGGTACACATCTTCCTGATCCTCACTGCCCCTTCATTCACACACAGTGAAGGCAGATTGTGTGATGTGTGCTTCCAGTGCCACAGTGCTGCCACGCTTCCTGCAGATCTCCCTTCGTACACATCTTCCTGATCCTCACTGCCCCTTCGTTCACACAGAGTGAAGGCAGATTGTGTGATGTGTGCTTCTAGTGCTACAGTGCTGGCACGCTGCCAGCAGATCTCCCTTCGTGCACCTCGTCCTGATCCTCACTGTCCATTCGTTCACGCACATTGAAGGCAGATTGTGAGATGCGTGCTTCTAGTGCCACAGTGCTGGCACGCTTCATGTAGATCTCCCTTCGTACACATCTTCCTGATCCTCACTGTCCTTTCGTTTGCACACAGTGAACTCAGATTGTGTGATGTGTGCTTCTAGCGCCACAGTGCTGGCACACTTCCTGCACATCTCCCTTGGTACACATCTTCCTGATCCTCACTGTCCCTTCGTTTACACACAATGAAGGCAGATTGTGTGATGTGTGCTTCTAGTGCCACAGTGCTGGCACGCTTCCTGCAGATCTCCTTTCGTACAAACCTTCCTGATCCTCACTGCCCCTTCTTTCACACACAGTGAAGGCAGATTGTGTGATGTGTGCTTCTAGTGTCACAGTGCGGGCACGCTTCCTGCAGATCTCCCTTCGTACACATCTTCCTGACCCTCACTATCCCTTCGTTCACACACATTGAAGACAGATTGTGTGATGTGTGCTTCTAGTGCCACAGTGCTGGCACGCTTCCTGCAGATCTCCCTTCGTACACATCTTCCTGATCCTCACTGTCCCTTTGTTCACAAACATTGAAGACAGATTGTGTGATGTGTGCTTCTAGCGCCACAGTGCTGGCACGCTTCCTGCAGACCTCCCTTGGTACACATCTCCCTGATCCTTACAAGGTGAAGGCTGATTGTGTGATATGTGCTTCCAGTGCAACAGTGCTGGCACGCTTCCTGCAGATCTCCCTTGGTACACATCTTCCTGATCCTCACTGCCCCTTCGTTCACAAACAGTGAAGGCAGATTGTGTGATGTGTGCTTCTAGTGCCACAGTGTTGGCACGCTTCCTTCAGATCTCCCTTCGTACACATCTTCCTGATCCTCACTGCCCCTTCGTTCACACACAGTGAAGGCAGATTGTGTGATGTGTGCTTCTAGTGCCACAGTGCTGGCACGCTTCCTGCAGATCTCCCTTCGTACACATCTTCCTGATCCTCACAATCCCTTCGTTCTTACACAGTGAAGGCAGATTTTGTGATGTGCGCTTCTAGTGCCACAGTGCTGGCACGCTTCCTGCAGATCTCCCTTCGTTCACATCTTCCTGATCCTCACTGTCCCTTCGTTCACACACAGTGAAGGCAGATTGTGTGACGTGTGCTTCTAGTGCCACAGTGCTGGCACGCTTCCTGCAAATCTCCCTTCGTACACATCTTCCTGATCCTCACTGCCCATTCGTTCACACACAGTGAAGGCAGAGTGTGTGATGTGTGCTTCTAGTGCCACAGTGCTGGCACGCTTCCTGCAGGTCTCCCTTCGTACACATCTTCCTGCTCCTCACTTTCCCTTCGTTCACACACAGTGAAGACAGATTGTGTGACGTGTGCTTCTAGTGCCACAGTGCTGGCACGCTTCCTGCAGGTCTCCATTCGTACACATCTTCCTGATCCTCACTGCCCCTTCGTTCACACACAGTGAAGCAGATTGTGTGATGTGTGCTTCTAGTGCCACAGTGCTGGCACGCTTCCTGCAGATCTCCCTTCGTACACATCTTCCTGATCCTCAGTGTCCCTTCGTTCACACACAGAGAAGGCAGATTGTGTGATTTGCGCTTCTAGTGCCACAGTGCTGGCACGCTTCCTGCAGGTCTCCCTTCGTACACATCTTCCTGATACTCACTGTCCTTTCGTACATACACAGTGAAGACAGATTGTGTGACGTGTGCTTCTAGTGCCAGAGTGCTGGCACGCTTCCTGCAGATCTCCCTTCGTACACATCTTCCTGATCCTCACTGCCCCTTGGTTCACAAACAGTGAAGGCAAAATGTGTGATGTGTGCTTCTAGTGCAACAGTGCTGGCACGCTTCCTGCAAATCTCCCTTCGTACACATCTTCCTGATCCTCACTGTCCCTTCGTTCACAAACAGTGACTGCAGATTGTGTGACGTGTGCTTCTAGTGCCACAGTGTTGGCACGCTTCCTGCAGATCTCCCTTCGTACACATCTTCCTGATCCTCACTGCCCCTTCATTCACACACAGTGAAGGCAAATTGTGTGATGTGTGCTTTCACTGCCACAGTGCTGGCACGCTTCCTGCAGATCTCACTTCGTACACATCTTCCTGATCCTAACTGTCCCTTCATTCACAAACATTGAAGACAGATTGTGTGATGTGTGCTTCTAGCGCCACAGTGCTGGCACGCTTCCTGCAGATCTTCCTTCGTACACATCTTCCTGATCCTCACTGTCCCTTCGTTCACACACATTAAGGCAGATTGTGTGATGTGTGCTTCCAGTGCCACGGTGCTGGCATGCTTCCTGCAGACCTCCCTTGGTACACATCTTCCTGGTACTTACAAAGTGAAGGCTGATTGTGTGATGTGTGCTTCCAGTGCAACAGTGCAGGCACGCTTCCTGCAGATCTCCCTTGGTACACATCTTTCTGATCCTCACTACCCCTTCGTTCACACACAGTGAAGGCAGGTTGTGTGATGTGTGCTTCTAGTGCCACAGTGCTGGCACGCTTCCTGCAGATCTCCCTTCGTACACATCTTCCTGATCCTCACTGTCCCTTCGTTCTTACACAGTGAAGGCAGATTGTGTGATGTGCGCTTCTAGTGCCACAGTGCTGGCACGCTTCCTGCAGGTCTCCCTTCGTACACATCTTCCTGATCCTCACTGTCCCTTCGTTCACACACAGTGAAAGCAGATTGTGTGACGTGTGCTTCTAGTGCCACAGTGCTGGCACGCTTCCTGCAGATCTCCCTTCGTACACATCTTCCTGATCCTCAGTGCCCCTTGGTTCACAAACAGTGAAGGCAAATTGTGTGGTGTGTGCTTCTACTGCCACAGTGCTGGCACGCTTCCTGCAAATCTCCCTTCGTACACATCTTCCTGATCCTCACTGTCCCTTCGTTCACAAACAGTGAACACAGATTGTGTGATGTGTGCTTCTAGCACCACAGTGCTGGCACACTTCCTGCTCATCTCCCTTGGTACACATCTTCCTGATCCTCACTGTCCCTTCGTTCACACACAGTGAAGGCAGATTGTGTGATGTGTGCTTCTTGTGCCACTGTGCTAGCACACGTCCTGCAGATCTCCATTCGTACACATCTTCCTGATCCTCACTGTCCCTTCGTTCACAAACATTGAAGGCAGATTGTGTGATGTGTGCTTCTAGCGCCACAGTGCTGGCACGCTTCCTGCAGATCTCCCTTCGTACACATCTTCCTGATTCTCAGTGTCCCTTCGTTCACACACATTGAGGCAGATTGTGTGATGTGTGCTTCCAGTGCCACAGTGCTGGCACGCTTCCTGCAGACCTCCCTTGGTACACATCTTCCTGATCCTTACACAGTGAAGGCTGATTGTGTGATGCGTGCTTCCAGTGCAACAGTGCTGGCACGTTTCCTGCAGATCTCCCTTGGTACACATCTTCCTGATCCTCACTGCCCCTTCGTTCACACACAGTGAAGGCAGATTGTGTGATGTGCGCTTCTAGTGCCACAGGGCACGCTTCTTGCAGGTCCCCCTTCGTACACATCTTCCTGATCCTCACTGTCCCTTCGTTCACACACAGTGAAGGCAGATTGTGTGACGTGTGCTTCTAGTGCCACAGTGCTGGCACGCTTCCTGCAGATCTCCCTTCGTACACATCTTCCTGATCCTCACTGCCCCTTGGTTCACAAACAGTGAAGGCAAATTGTGTGGTGTGTGCTTCTAGTGCCACAGTGCTGGCACGCTTCCTGCAAATCTCCCTTCGTACACATCTTCCTGATCCTCACTGTCCCTTCGTTCACAAACAGTGAATACAGATTGTGTGATGTGAGCTTCTAGTGTCACAGTGCGGGCACACTTCCTGCAGATCTCCCTCCGTACACATCTTCCTGACCCTCACTCCCTCTTCGTTCACACACAGTAAAAACAGATTGTGTGATGTGTGCTTCTTGTGCCACAGTCCTGGCACACTTCCTGCAGATCTCCCTTCGTACACATCTTCCTGATCCTCACTGTCCCTTCGTTCACATACATTGAAGGCAGATTTTGTGATGTTTGCTTTTGGTGTCACAGTGCTGGCACGCTTCCTGCAAATCTCCCTTCCTACACATCTTCCTGATCCACACTGTCTATTCGTTCACACACAGTGAAGGCAGATTGTGTGATGTGCGCTTCTAGTGCCACAGTGCTGGCACGCATCCTGCAGATCTCCCTTCGTACACATCTTCCTGATTCTCACTGTCCCTTCGTTCACACACAGTGAAGACAGATTGTGTGATGTGTGCGTCTTGTGCCACAGTGCTGGCACGCTTCCTGCAGATCTCCCTTCGTACACATCTTCCTGATCCTTACTGTCCCTTCATTCACACACAGTGAAGGCAGATTGTGTGATGTGCGCTTCTAGTGCCACAGTGCTGGCATGCATCCTGCAGATCTCCCTTCGTACACATCTTCCTGATCCTCACTGTCCCTTCATTCACACACAGTGAAGGCAGATTGTGTGATGTGTGCTTCTAGTGCCACAGTGCTGGCACGCTTCCTGCAGATCTCCATTCATACACATCTTCCTGATCCTCACTGCCCCTTCTTTCACACACAGTGAAGGCAGATTCTGTGATGTGGGCTTCTAGTGTCACAGTGCGGGCACGCTTCCTGCAGATCTGCCTCCGTACACATCTTCCTGACCCTAACTGCCTCTTCGTTCACACACAGTAAACACAGATTGTGTGATGTGTGCTTCTTGTGACACAGTGCTGGCACACTTCCTGCAGATCTCCCTTCGTAAACATCTTCCTGATGCTCACTGTCCCTTCGTTCATGCACATTGAAGGCAGATTGTGTGATGTGTGCTTCTAGTGCACAGTGCTGGCACGCTTCCTGCAGATCTCCCTTAGTACACATCTTCCTGATCCTCACTGTCCCTTCGTTCACACACAGTAAAGGCAGATTGTTTGATGTGTACTTCTAGTGCTACAGTGCTGGCACGCTTCCTGCAGGTGTCCATTTGTACACATCTTCCTGATCCTCACTGTCCCTTTGTTCACACACAGTGAAGGCAGATTGTGTGACGTGTGCTTCTAGCGCCACAGTGCTGGCACACTTCCTGCAGATCTCACTTCGTACATATCTTCCTGATCCTCAGAGTCCCTTCGTTCACACACATTGAGGCAGATTGTGTGATGTGTGCTTCCAGTGCCACAGTGCTGGCATGCTTCCTGCAGACCTACCTTGGTACACATCTTCCTGGTCCATACACAGTGAAGGCAGATTGTGTGATGTGTGCTTCCAGTGCAACAGTGCTGGTACGCTTCCTGCAGATCTCCCTTGGTACACATCTTCCTGATCCTCACTGCCCCTTCATTCACACACAGTGAAGGCAGATTGTGTGATGTGTGCTTCCAGTGCCACAGTGCTGCCACGCTTCCTGCAGATCTCCCTTCGTACACATCTTCCTGATCCTCACTGCCCCTTCGTTCACACAGAGTGAAGGCAGATTGTGTGATGTGTGCTTCTAGTGCTACAGTGCTGGCACGCTGCCAGCAGATCTCCCTTCGTACACCTCTTCCTGATCCTCACTGTCCCTTCGTTTACACACAATGAAGGCAGATTGTGTGATGTGTGCTTCTAGTGCCACAGTGCTGGCACGCTTCCTGCAGATCTCCTTTCGTACAAACCTTCCTGATCCTCACTGCCCCTTCTTTCACACACAGTGAAGGCAGATTGTGTGATGTGTGCTTCTAGTGTCACAGTGCGGGCACGCTTCCTGCAGATCTCCCTTCGTACACATCTTCCTGACCCTCACTATCCCTTCGTTCACACACATTGAAGACAGATTGTGTGATGTGTGCTTCTAGTGCCACAGTGCTGGCACGCTTCCTGCAGATCTCCCTTCGTACACATCTTCCTGATCCTCACTGTCCCTTTGTTCACAAACATTGAAGACAGATTGTGTGATGTGTGCTTCTAGCGCCACAGTGCTGGCACGCTTCCTGCAGACCTCCCTTGGTACACATCTCCCTAATCCTTACAAGGTGAAGGCTGATTGTGTGATATGTGCTTCCAGTGCAACAGTGCTGGCACGCTTCCTGCAGATCTCCCTTGGTACACATCTTCCTGATCCTCACTGCCCCTTCGTTCACAAACAGTGAAGGCAGATTGTGTGATGTGTGCTTCTAGTGCCACAGTGTTGGCACGCTTCCTTCAGATCTCCCTTCGTACACATCTTCCTGATCCTCACTGCCCCTTCGTTCACACACAGTGAAGGCAGATTGTGTGATGTGTGCTTCTAGTGCCACAGTGCTGGCACGCTTCCTGCAGATCTCCCTTCGTACACATCTTCCTGATCCTCACAATCCCTTCGTTCTTACACAGTGAAGGCAGATTTTGTGATGTGCGCTTCTAGTGCCACAGTGCTGGCACGCTTCCTGCAGATCTCCCTTCGTTCACATCTTCCTGATCCTCACTGTCCCTTCGTTCACACACAGTGAAGGCAGATTGTGTGACGTGTGCTTCTAGTGCCACAGTGCTGGCACGCTTCCTGCAAATCTCCCTTCGTACACATCTTCCTGATCCTCACTGCCCCTTCGTTCACACACAGTGAAGGCAGAGTGTGTGATGTGTGCTTCTAGTGCCACAGTGCTGGCACGCTTCCTGCAGGTCTCCCTTCGTACACATCTTCCTGCTCCTCACTTTCCCTTCGTTCACACACAGTGAAGACAGATTGTGTGACGTGTGCTTCTAGTGCCACAGTGCTGGCACACTTACAGCAGATCTCCCTTCGTACACGTCCTGATCCTGACTGTCCCTTCGTTCACACACATTGAAGACAGATTGTGTGATGTGTGCTTCTAGTGCCACAGTGCTGGCACGCTTTCTGCAGATCTCACTTCGTACAAATCTTCCTGATCCTCACTGTCCATTCGTTCACAAACATTGAAGACAGATTGTGTGATGTGTGCTTCTAGCGCCACTGTGCTGGCACGCTTCCTGCAGACCTCCCTTGGTACACATCTTCCTGATCCTTACACAGTGAAGGCTGATTGTGTGATGTGTGCTTCCAGTGCAACAGTGCTGGCACGCTTCCTGCAGATCTCCCTTGGTACACATCTTCCTGATCCTCACTGCCCTTTCTTTCACTCACAGTGAAGGCAGATTGTGTGATGTGTGCTTCTAGTGCCACAGTGCTGGCACGCTTCCTGCAGATTTCCCTTCGCACACATCTTCCTGATCCTCACTGCCCCTTCGTTTACACACAGTGAAGGCAGATTGTGTGATGTGCACTTCTAGTGCCACAGTGCTGGCACGCTTCCTGCACATCTCCATTCGTACACATCTTCCTGATCCTCACTGCCCCATCTTTCACACACAGTGAAGGCAGATTGTGTGATGTGTGCTTCTAGTGTCACAGTTCGGGCACGCTTCCTGCCGATCTCCCTCCATACACATCTTCCTGAACCTCACTCCCTCTTCGTTCACACACAGTAAAAACAGATTGTGTGATGTGTGCTTCTTGTGCACAGTGCTGGCACACTTCCTGCAGATATCCCTTCGTACACATCTTCCTGATCCTCATTGTCCCTTCGTTCACACACAGTAAAGGCAGATTGTGTGATGTATGCTTCTAGTGCCACTGTGCTGGCACGCTTCCTGCAGATCTTTATTCGTACACATCTTCCTGATCCTCACTGCCCCTTCTTTCACGTACAGTGAAAGCAGATTGTGTGATGTGTGATTCTAGTGTCATAGTGCCGGCACGCTTCCTGCAGATCTCCCTTCGTACACAATGTACTGACCCTCACTGTCCCTTCGTTCACACACCGTAAACACAGATTGTGTGATGTGTGCTTCTTGTGCCACAGTGCTGGCACACTTCCTGCAGATCTCCCTTCGTGAACATCTTCCTGATCCTCACTGTCCCTTCGTTCATACACATTGAAGGCAGATTGTGTGATGTGTGCTTCTAGCGCCACAGTGCTGGCACGCTTCCTGCAGATCTCAATTCGTACATATCTTCCTGATCCTCAGAGTCCCTTCGTTCACACACATTGAGGCAGATTGTGTGATGTGTGCTTCCAGTGCCACAGTGCTGGCATGCTTCCTGCACACCTACCTTGGTACACATCTTCCTGATCCTTACTCAGTGAAGGCAGATTGTGTGATGTGTGCTTTCAGTGCAACAGTGCTGGTACGCTTCCTGCAGATATCCCTTGGTACACATCTTCCTGATCCTCACTGCCCCTTCATTCACACACAGTGAAGGCAGATTGTGTGATGTGTGCTTCAGGTGCCACAGTGCTGCCACGCTTTCTGCAGATCTCCCTTTCGTACACATCTTCCTGATCCTCACTGCCCCTTCGTTCACACACAGTGAAGGCAGATTGTGTGATGTGTGCTTCTAGTGCTACAGTGCTGGCATGCTGTCAGCAGATCTCCCTTCGTACACCTCGTCCTGATCCTCACTGTCCCTTCGTTCACGCACATTGAAGGCAGATTGTGAGATGCGTGCTTCTAGTGCCACAGTGCTGGCACGCTTCCTGTAGATCTCCCTTGGTACACATCTTCCTGATCCTCACTGTCCTTTCGTTCGCACACAGTGAACGCAGATTGTGTGATGTGTGCTTCTAGTGCCACAGTGCTGGCTCGCTTCCTGCAGATCTCCATTCGTACAAATCTTCCTGATCCTCACTGCCCCTTCTTTCACACACAGTGAAGGCAGATTGTGTGATGTGTGCTTCTAGTGTCACAGTGCGGGCACGCTTCCTGCAGATTTCCCTTGGTACACATCTTCCTGATCCTCACTGCCCTTCGTTCACACACAGTGAAGACAGATTGTGTGATGTGTGCTTCTAGTGCCACAATGCTGGCACGCTTCCTGCAGATCTCCCTTCATACACATCTTCCTGATCCTCACGGTCCCTTCGTTCACAAACATTGAAGACAGATTGTGTGATGTGTGCTTCTAGCGCCACAGTGCTGGCACTCTTCCTGCAGATCTCCCTTCGTACACATCTTCCTGATCCTCACTGTCCCTTCATTCACACACAGTGAAGGCAGATTGTGTGATGTGTGCTTCTAGTGCCACAGTGCTGGCACGCTTCCTGAAGATCTCCATTCATACACATCTTCCTGATCCTCACTGCCCCTTCTTTCACACACAGTGAAGGCAGATTCTGTGATGTGGGCTTCTAGTGTCACAGTGCGGGCACGCTTCCTGCAGATCTGCCTCCGTACACATCTTCCTGACCCAAACTGCCACTTCGTTCACACACAGTAAACACAGATTGTGTGATGTGTGCTTCTTGTGACACAGTGCTGGCACACTTCCTGCAGATCTCCCTTCGTAAACATCTTCCTGATGCTCACTGTCCCTTCGTTCATGCACATTGAAGGCAGATTGTGTGATGTGTGCTTCTAGTGCACAGTGCTGGCACGCTTCCTGCAGATCTCCCTTAGTACACATCTTCCTGATCCTCACTGTCCCTTCGTTCACACACAGTAAAGGCAGATTGTTTGATGTGTACTTCTAGTGCCACAGTGCTGGCACGCTTCCTGCAGGTGTCCATCCGTACACATCTTCCTGATCCTCACTGTCCCTTTGTTCACACACAGTGAAGGCAGATTGTGTGACGTGTGCTTCTAGCGCCACTGTGCTGGCACGCTTCCTGCAGACCTCCCTTGGTACACATCTTCCTGATCCTTACACAGTGAAGGCTGATTGTGTGATGTGTGCTTCCAGTGCAACAGTGCTGGCACGCTTCCTGCAGATTTCCCTTCATACACATCTTCCTGATCCTCACTGCCCCTTCGTTCACACACAGTGAAGGCAGATTGTGTGATGTGCACTTCTAGTGCCACAGTGCTGGCACGCTTCCTGCACATCTCCATTCGTACACATCTTCCTGATCCTCACTGCCCCATCTTTCACACACAGTGAAGGCAGATTGTGTGATGTGTGCTTCTAGTGTCACAGTTCGGGCACGCTTCCTGCCGATCTCCCTCCGTACACATCTTCCTGAACCTCACTCCCTCTTCGTTCACACACAGTAAAAACAGATTGTGTGATGTGTGCTTCTTGTGCACAGTGCTGGCACACTTCCTGCAGATATCCCTTCGTACATATCTTCCGGATCCTCATTGTCCCTTCGTTCACACACAGTAAAGGCAGATTGTGTGATGTGTGCTTCTAGTGCCACTGTGCTGGCACGCTTCCTGCAGATCTTTATTCGTACACATCTTCCTGATCCTCACTGCCCCTTCTTTCACGTACAGTGAAAGCAGATTGTGTGATGTGTGATTCTAGTGTCATAGTGCCGGCACGCTTCCTGCAGATCTCTCTTCGTACACAACGTCCTGACCCTCACTGTCCCTTCGTTCACACACCGTAAACACAGATTGTGTGATGTGTGCTTCTTGTGCCACAGTGCTGGCACACTTCCTGCAGATCTCCCTTCGTGAACATCTTCCTGATCCTCACTGTCCCTTCGTTCATACACATTGAAGGCAGATTGTGTGATGTGTGCTTCTAGCGCCACAGTGCTGGCACGCTTCCTGCAGATCTCAATTCGTACATATCTTCCTGATCCTCAGAGTCCCTTCGTTCACAAACATTGAGGCAGATTGTGTGATGTGTGCATCCAGTGCCACAGTGCTGGCATGCTTCCTGCACACCTACCTTCGTACACATCTTCCTGATCCTTACTCAGTGAAGGCAGATTGTGTGATGTGTGCTTTCAGTGCAACAGTGCTGGTACGCTTTCAGCAGATATCCCTTGGTACACATCTTCCTGATCCTCACTGCCCCTTCATTCACACACAGTGAAGGCAGATTGTGTGATGTGTGCTTCAGGTGCCACAGTGCTGCCACGCTTTCTGCATATCTCCCTTTCGTACACATCTTCCTGATCCTCACTGCCCCTTCGTTCACACACAGTGAAGGCAGATTGTGTGATGTGTGCTTCTAGTGCTACAGTGCTGGCATGCTGTCAGCAGATCTCCCTTCGTACACCTCGTCCTGATCCTCACTGTCCCTTCGTTCACGCACATTGAAGGCAGATTGTGAGATGCGTGCTTCTAGTGCCACAGTGCTGGCACGCTTCCTGCAGATCTCCCTTGGTACACATCTTCCTGATCCTCACTGCCCTTTCGTTCACACACAGTGAAGGCAGATTGTGTGATGTATGCTTCTAGTGCCACAGTGCTGGCACGCTTCATGCAGATTTCCCTTCGTACACATCTTCCTGATCCTCACTGCCCCTTCGTTCACACACAGTGAAGGCAGATTGTGTGATGTGCACTTCTAGTGCCACAGTGCTGGCACGCTTCCTGCACATCTCCATTCGTACACATCTTCCTGATCATCACTGCCCCATCTTTCACACACAGTGAAGGCAGATTGTGTGATGTGTGCTTCTAGTGTCACAGTTCGGGCACGCTTCCTGCCGATCTCCCTCCGTACACATCTTCCTGAACCTCACTCCCTCTTCGTTCACACACAGTAAAAACAGATTGTGTGATGTGTGCTTCTTGTGCACAGTGCTGGCACACTTCCTGCAGATATCCCTTCGTACACATCTTCCTGATCCTCATTGTCCCTTCGTTCACACACAGTAAAGGCAGATTGTGTGATGTGTGCTTCTAGTGCCACTGTGCTGGCACGCATCCTCCAGATCTTTATTCGTACACATCTTCCTGATCCTCACTGCCCCTTCTTTCACGTACAGTGAAAGCAGATTGTGTGATGTGTGATTCTAGTGTCATAGTGCCGGCACGCTTCCTGCAGATCTCCCTTATTACACAACGTCCTGACCCTCACTGTCCCTTCGTTCACACACTGTAAACACAGATTGTGTGATGTGTGCTTCTTGTGCCACAGTGCTGGCACACTTCCTGCAGATCTCCCTTCGTGAACATCTTCCTGATCCTCACTGTCCCTTCGTTCATACACATTGAAGGCAGTTTGTGTGATGTGTGCTTCTAGCGCCACAGTGCTGGCACGCTTCCTGCACACCTACCTTGGTACACATCTTCCTGATCCTTACTCAGTGAAGGCAGATTGTGTGATGTGTGCTTTCAGTGCAACAGTGCTGGTACGCTTCCTGCAGATATCCCTTGGTACACATCTTCCTGATGCTCACTGCCCCTTCATTCACACACAGTGAAGGCAGATTGTGTGATGTGTGCTTCAGGTGCCACAGTGCTGCCACGCTTTCTGCAGATCTCCCTTTCGTACACATCTTCCTGATCCTCACTGCCCCTTCGTTCACACACAGTGAAGGCAGATTGTGTGATGTGTGCTTCTAGTGCTACAGTGCTGGCATGCTGTCAGCAGATCTCCCTTCGTACACCTCGTCCTGATCCTCACTGTCCCTTCGTTCACGCACATTGAAGCCAGATTGTGAGATGCGTGCTTCTAGTGCCACAGTGCTGGCACGCTTCCTGTAGATCTCCCTTGGTACACATCTTCCTGATCCTCACTGTCCTTTCGTTCGCACACAGTGAACGCAGATTGTGTGATGTGTGCTTCTAGTGCCACAATGCTGGCACGCTTCCTGCAGATCTCCCTTCATACACATCTTCCTGATCCTCACTGTCCCTTCGTTCACAAACATTGAAGACAGATTGTGTGATGTGTGCTTCTAGTGTCACAGTGCGGGCACGCTTCCTGCAGATCTGCCTACGTACACATCTTCCTGACCCTAACTGCCTCTTCGTTCACACACAGTAAACACAGATTGTGTGATGTGTGCTTCTTGTGACACAGTGCTGGCACACTTCCTGCAGATCTCCCTTCGTAAACATCTTCCTGATGCTCACTGTCCCTTCGTTCATGCACATTGAAGGCAGATTGTGTGATGTGTGCTTCTAGTGCACAGTGCTGGCACGCTTCCTGCAGATCTCCCTTAGTACACATCTTCCTGATCCTCACTGTCCCTTCGTTCACACACAGTAAAGGCAGATTGTTTGATGTGTACTTCTAGTGCCACAGTGCTGGCACGCTTCCTGCAGGTGTCCATTCGTACACATTTTCCTGATCCTCACTGTCCCTTTGTTCACACACAGTGAAGGCAGATTGTGTGACGTGTGCTTCTAGCGCCACAGTGCTAGCACACTTCCTTCAGATCTCACTTTGTACATATCTTCCTGATCCTCAGAGTCCCTTCGTTCACACACATTGAGGCAGATTGTGTGATGTGTGCTTCCAGTGCCACAGTGCTGGCATGCTTCCTGTAGACCTACCTTGGTACACATCTTCCTGGTCCTTACACAGTGAAGGCAGATTGTGTGATGTGTGCTTCCAATGCAACAGTGCTGGTACACTTCCTTCAGATCTCCCTTGGTACACATCTTCCTGATCCTCACTGCCCCTTCATTCACACACAGTGAAGGCAGATTGTGTGATGTGTGCTTCCAGTGCCACAGTGCTGCCACGCTTCCTGCAGATCTCCCTTCGTACACATCTTCCTGATCCTCACTGCCCCTTCGTTCACACAGAGTGAAGGCAGATTGTGTGATGTGTGCTTCTAGTGCTACAGTGCTGGCACGCTGCCAGCAGATCTCCCTTCGTACACCTCGTCCTGATCCTCACTGTCCATTCGTTCACGCCCATTGAAGGCAGATTGTGAGATGCGTGCTTCTAGTGCCACAGTGCTGGCACGCTTCATGTAGATCTCCATTCGTACACATCTTCCTGATCCTCACTGTCCTTTCGTTCGCACACAGTGAACGCAGATTGTGTGATGTGTGCTTCTAGCGCCACAGTGCTGGCACATTTCCTGCACATCTCCCTTGGTACACATCTTCCTGATCCTCACTGTCCCTTCGTTTACACACAGTGAAGGCAGATTGTGTGATGTGTGCTTCTAGTGCCACAGTGCTGCCACGCTTCCTGCAGATCTCCATTCGTACAAACCTTCCTGATCCTCACTGCCCCTTCTTTCACACACAGTGAAGGCAGATTGTGTGATGTGTGCTTCTAGTGTCACAGTGCGGGCACGCTTCCTGCAGATCTCCCTTCGTACACATCTTACTGACCCTCACTATCCCTTCGTTCACACACATTGAAGACAGATTGTGTGATGTGTGCTTCTAGTGCCACAGTGCTGGCACGCTTCCTGCAGATCTCCCTTCGTACACATCTTCCTGATCCTCACTGTCCCTTTGTTCACAAACATTGAAGACAGATTGTGTGATGTGTGCTTCTAGCGCCACAGTGCTGGCACGCTTCATGCAGACCTCCCTTGGTACACATCTCCCTGATCCTTACACAGTGAAGGCTGATTGTGTGATGTGTGCTTCCAGTGCAACAGTGCTGGCACGCTTCCTGCAGATCTCCCTTGGTACACATCTTCCTGATCCTCACTGCCCCTTCGTTCACAGACAGTGAAGGCAGATTGTGTGATGTGTGCTTCTAGTGCCACAGTGTTGGCACGCTTCCTTCAGATCTCCCTTCGTACACATCTTCCTGATTCTCACTGCCCCTTCGTTCACACACAGTGAAGGCAGATTGTGTGATGTGTGCTTCTAGTGCCACAGTGCTGGCACGCTTCCTGCATATCTCCCTTCGTACACATCTTCCTGATCCTCACAATCCCTTCGTTCTTACACAGTGAAGGCAGATTTTGTGATGTGCGCTTCTAGTGCCACAGTGCTGGCACGCTTCCTGCAGGTCTCCCTTCGTTCACATCTTCCTGATCCTCACTGTCCCTTCGTTCACACACAGTGAAGGCAGATTGTGTGACGTGTGCTTCTAGTGCCACAGTGCTGGCACGCTTCCTGCAAATCTCCCTTCGTACACATCTTCCTGATCCTCACTGCCCCTTCGTTCACACACAGTGAAGGCAGAGTGTGTGATGTGTGCTTCTAGTGCCACAGTGCTGGCACGCTTCCTGCAGGTCTCCCTTCGTACACATCTTCCTGCTCCTCACTTTCCCTTCGTTCACACACAGTGAAGACAGATTGTGTGACGTGTGCTTCTAGTGCCACAGTGCTGGCACACTTACAGCAGATCTCCCTTCGTACACGTCCTGATCCTGACTGTCCCTTCGTTCACACGCATTGAAGACAGATTGTGTGATGTGTGCTTCTAGTGCCACAGTGCTGGCACGCTTTCTGCAGATCTCACTTCGTACAAATCTTCCTGATCCTCACTGTCCATTCGTTCACACACAGTGAAAGCAGATTCTGTGATGTGGGCTTCTAGTGTCACAGTGCGGGCACGCTTCCTGCAGATCTGCCTCCGTACACATCTTCCTGACCCTAACTGCCTCTTCGTTCACACACAGTAAACACAGATTGTGTGATGTGTGCTTCTTGTGGCACAGTGCTGGCACACTTCCTGCAGATCTCCCTTCGTAAACATCTTCCTGATGCTCACTGTCCCTTCGTTCACACACATTGAAGACAGATTGTGTGATGTGTGCTTCTAGTGCCACAGTGCTGGCACACTTCCTGCAGATCTCCCTTCGTAAACATCTTCCTGATGCTCACTGTCCCTTCGTTCATGCACATTGAAGGCAGATTGTGTGATGTGTGCTTCTAGTGCACAGTGCTGGCACGCTTCCTGCAGATCTCCCTTAGTACACATCTTCCTGATCCTCACTGTCCCTTCGTTCACACACAGTAAAGGCAGATTGTTTGATCTGTACTTCTAGTGCCACAGTGCTGACACGCTTCCTGCAGGTGTCCATTCGTACACATCTTCTTGATCCTCACTGTCCCTTTGTTCACACACAGTGAAGGCAGATTGTGTGACATGTGCTTCTAGCGCCACAGTGCTGGCACACTTCCTTCAGATCTCACTTTGTACATATCTTCCTGATCCTCAGAGTCCCTTCGTTCACACACATTGAGGCAGATTGTGTGATGTGTGCTTCCAGTGCCACAGTGCTGGCATGCTTCCTGCAGACCTACCTTGGTACACATCTTCCTGGTCCTTACACAGGGAAGGCAGATTGTGTGATGTGTGCTTCCAGTGCAACAGTGCTGGTACGCTTCCTGCAGATCTCCCTTGGTACACATCTTCCTGATCCTCACTGCCCCTTCATTCACACACAGTGAAGGCAGATTGTGTGATGTGTGCTTCCAGTGCCACAGTGCTGCCACGCTTCCTGCAGATCTCCCTTCGTACACATCTTCCTGATCCTCACTGCCCCTTCGTTCACACAGAGTGAAGGCAGATTGTGTGATGTGTGCTTCTAGTGCTACAGTGCTGGCACGCTGCCAGCAGATCTACCTTCGTACACCTCGTCCTGATCCTCACTGTCCATTCGTTCACGCACATTGAAGGCAGATTGTGAGATGCGTGCTTCTAGTGCCACAGTGCTGGCACGCTTCATGTAGATCTCCCTTCGTACACATCTTCCTGATCCTCACTGTCCTTTCGTTCGCACACAGTGAACGCAGATTGTGTGATGTGTGCTTCTAACGCCACAGTGCTGGCACACTTCCTGCACATCTCCCTTGGTACACATCTTCCTGATCCTCACTGTCCCTTCGTTTACACACAGTGAAGGCAGATTGTGTGATGTGTGCTTCTAATGCCACAGTGCTGCCACGCTTCCTGCAGATCTCCATTCGTACAAACCTTCCTGATCCTCACTGCCCCTTCTTTCACACACAGTGAAGGCAGATTGTGTGATGT
The DNA here is from genome assembly GCF_031143425.1 of Pleurodeles waltl. NCBI lineage: Eukaryota > Metazoa > Chordata > Amphibia > Caudata > Salamandridae > Pleurodeles > Pleurodeles waltl. The sequence goes on from NC_090438.1 coordinate 419,521, forward strand.
GTGCTTCTAGTGTCACAGTGCGGGCACGCTTCCTGCAGATCTCTCTTCGTAGACATCTTCCTGACCCTCACTATCCCTTCGTTCACACACATTGAAGACAGATTGTGTGATGTGTGCTTCTAGTGCCACAGTGCTGGCACGCTTCCTGCAGGTCTCCCTTCGTTCACATATTCCTGATCCTCACTGTCCCTTCATTCACACACAGTGAAGGCAGATTGTGTGACGTGTGCTTCTAGTGCCACAGTGCTGGCACACTTACAGCAGATCTCCCTTCGTACACGTCCTGATCCTGACTGTCCCTTCGTTCACACACATTGAAGACAGATTGTGTAATGTGTGCTTCTAGTGCCACAGTGCTGGCACGCTTTCTGCAGATCTCACTTCGTACAAATCTTCCTGATCCTCACTGTCCATTTGTTCACAAACATTGAAGACAGATTGTGTGATGTGTGCTTCTAGCGCCACTGTGCTGGCACGCTTCCTGCAGACCTCCCTTGGTACACATCTTCCTGATCCTTACACAGTGAAGGCTGATTGTGTGATGTGTGCTTCCAGTGCAACAGTGCTGGCACGCTTCCTGCAGATCTCCCTTGGTACACATCTTCCTGATCCTCACTGCCCTTTCGTTCACACACAGTGAAGGCAGATTGTGTGATGTGTGCTTCTAGTGCCACAGTGCTGGCACGCTTCCTGCAGATTTCCCTTCGTACACATCTTCCTGATCCTCACTGCCCATTCGTTCACACACAGTGAAGGCAGATTGTGTGATGTGCACTTCTAGTGCCACAGTGCTGGCACGCTTCCTGCACATCTCCATTCGTACACATCTTCCTGATCCTCACTGCCCCATCTTTCACACACAGTGAAGGCAGATTGTGTGATGTGTGCTTCTAGTGTCACAGTTCGGGCACGCTTCCTGCCGATCTCCCTCCGTACACATCTTCCTGAACCTCACTCCCTCTTCGTTCACACACAGTAAAAACAGATTGTGTGATGTGTGCTTCTTGTGCACAGTGCTGGCACACTTCCTGCAGATATCCCTTCGTACACATCTTCCTGATCCTCATTGTCCCTTCGTTCACACACAGTAAAGGCAGATTGTGTGATGTGTGCTTCTAGTGCCACTGTGCTGGCACGCTTCCTGCAGATCTTTATTCGTACACATCTTCCTGATCCTCACTGCCCCTTCGTTCACGCACAGTGAAGGCAGATTGTGTGATGTGTGCTTCTAGTGCTACAGTGCTGGCATGCTGTCAGCAGATCTCCCTTCGTACACCTCGTCCTGATCCTCACTGTCCCTTCGTTCACGCACATTGAAGGCAGATTGTGAGATGCGTGCTTCTAGTGCCACAGTGCTGGCACGCTTCATGTAGATCTCCCTTCGTACACATCTTCCTGATCCTCACTGTCCTTTCGTTCGCACACAGTGAACGCAGATTGTGTGATGTGTGCTTCTAGTGCCACAGTGCTGGCTCGCTTCCTGCAGATCTCCATTCGTACAAATCTTCCTGATCCTCACTGCCCCTTCTTTCACGTACAGTGAAAGCAGATTGTGTGATGTGTGATTCTAGTGTCATAGTGCCATCACGCTTCCTGCAGATCTCCTTTCCTACACAACGTCCTGACCCTCACTGTCCCTACGTTCACACACCGTAAACACAGATTGTGTGATGTGTGCTTCTTGTGCCACAGTGCTGGCACACTTCCTGCAGATCTCCCTTTGTGAACATCTTCCTGATCCTCACTGTCCCTTCGTTCATACACATTGAAGGCAGATTGTGTGATGTGTGCTTCTAGCGCCACAGTGCTGGCACGCTTCCTGCAGATCTCAATTCGTACATATCTTCCTGATCCTCAGAGTCCCTTCGTTCACACACATTGAGGCAGATTGTGTGATGTGTGCTTCCAGTGCCACAGTGCTGGCATGCTTCCTGCACACCTACCTTGGTACACATCTTCCTGATCCTTAGTCAGTGAAGGCAGATTGTGTGATGGGTGCTTTCAGTGCAACAGTGCTGGTACGCTTCCTGCAGATATCCCTTGGTACACATCTTCCTGATCCTCTCTGCCCCTTCATTCACACACAGTGAAGGCAGATTGTGTGATATGTGCTTCAGGTGCCACAGTGCTGCCACGCTTTCTGCAGATCTCCCTTTCGTACACATCTTCCTGATCCTCACTGCCCCTTCGTTCACACACAGTGAAGGCAGATTGTGTGATGTGTGCTTCTAGTGCTACAGTGCTGGCATGCTGTCAGCAGATCTCCCTTCGTACACCTCGTCCTGATCCTCACTGTCCCTTCGTTCACGCACATTGAAGGCAGATTGTGAGATGCTTGCTTCTAGTGCCACAGTGCTGGCACGCTTCCTGTAGATCTCCCTTGGTACACATCTTCCTGATCCTCACTGTCCTTTCGTTCGCACACAGTGAACGCAGATTGTGTGATGTGTGCTTCTAGTGCCACAGTGCTGGCTCGCTTCCTGCAGATCTCCATTCGTACAAATCTTCCTGATCCTCACTGCCCCTTCTTTCACACACAGTGAAGGCAGATTGTGTGATGTGTGCTTCTAGTGTCACAGTGCGGGCACGCTTCCTGCAGATCTCCATTGGTACACATCTTCCTGATCCTCACTGCCCTTCGTTCACACACAGTGAAGACAGATTGTGTGATGTGTGCTTCTAGTGCCACAATGCTGGCACGCTTCCTGCAGATCTCCCTTCATACACATCTCCCTGATCCTCACTGTCCCTTCGTTCACAAACATTGAAGACAGATTGTGTGATATGTGCTTCTAGCGCCACAGTGCTGGCACTCTTCCTGCAGATCTCCCTTCGTACACATCTTCCTGATCCTCACTGTCCCTTCATTCACACACAGTGAAGGCAGATTGTGTGATGTGTGCTTCTAGTGCCACAATGCTGGCACGCTTCCTGCAGATCTCCCTTCATACACATCTTCCTGATCCTCACTGTCCCTTCGTTCACAAACATTGAAGACAGATTGTGTGATGTGTGCTTCTAGCGCCACAGTGCTGGCACTCTTCCTGCAGATCTCCCTTCGTACACATCTTCCTGATCCTCACTGTCCCTTCATTCACACACAGTGAAGGCAGATTGTGTGATGTGTGCTTCTAGGGCCACAGTGCTGGCACGCTTCCTGTAGATCTCCATTCGTACACATCTTCCTGATTCTCACTGCCCCTTCTTTCACACACAGTGAAGGCAGATTGTGAGATGTGAGCTTCTAGTGTCACAGTGCGGGCACGCTTCCTGCAGATCTCCCTCCGTACACATCTTCCTGACCCTCACTCCCTCTTCGTTCACACACAGTAAAAACAGATTGTGTGATGTGTGCTTCTTGTGCCACAGTGCTGGCACACTTCCTGCAGATCTCCCTTTGTACACATCTTCCTGATCCTCACTGTCCCTTCGTTCACACACAGTGAAGGCAGAATGTGTGATGTGTGCTTCTAGTGCCACTGTGCTGGCACGCGTCCTGCAGATCTCCATTCGTACACATCTTCCTGATCCTCACTGCCCCTTCTTTCACGCACAGTGAAAGCAGATTGTGTGATGTGTGATTCTAGTGTCACAGTGCGGGCACGCTTCCTGCAGATCTCCCTTCGTACACAACGTCCTGACCCTCACTGCCCCTTCGTTCACACACTGTAAACACAGATTGTGTGATGTGTGCTTCTTGTGCCACAGTGCTGGCACACTTCAAGCAGATCTCCCTTCGTAAACATCTTCCTGATCCTCCCTGTCCCTTCGTTCATACACATTGAAGGCAGATTGTGTGATGTGTGCTTCCAGTGCCACAGTGCTGGCATGCTTCCTGCAGACCTACCTTGATACACATCTGTTAGGGTTTGTACACAGCAAAGAGCATGTCCCCTCTCACTGCACTAGTGGGTTCTGTAATAGCTCCCTTTTAAACTTACTATTGAAAGCCTTTCTTGTTATCTCACCTTCCCCCCCCTCCCTAGGCTTCTGTGTATGTTGTTTAATGTGCTGTTTTGTTTACACATTGGGCCTTGCTTTTACCAAGGCTTCTTTAAAACACTCCTCCCTAGGCCATGTGTTAATCCAACTCATTTGCATAATAACTGAAACTCTGCACACCTTTCAAGAACATGTGCAGCATGTGAGGACCACACCCAGCTCTTCAAACCACACCCAGCTCTGCACACCTTCCAAGAACATGTGCAGCATGTGAGGACCACACCCAGCCCTTCAAACCACACCCAGCTCTTCGAACCACACCCAGCCCTGTCTATAAAAGGCATCCCCCGAGCCTCACCCAGTGCTTGTGCTCGTCTACCTCCAGCTTACCTGAGAACAGATCCCTCAGCGCTGGCACTCCTGCTCTTTACAGACTTTCTTTGACTTCAATGGGCGCAGCTGCTGGCTCTTCCTTCTTCCGGTTTCCGGTTCCTCCTTGCCTCAGCCTCTCTCCTACGAGTAACCTGCAAAAGAGAAAGAAGACAAGGTTAGACTGATCAGTATCTCTTGCCAGCAACAAGTAAGTGCAAAACTTTTTATTACCTGAGGGAGATTTGACGGCAATTTCTGGATTCGTGTATAGACAGTTTGAGGCGAAGTGCCTTCCACCAGCATTGTGATTCAGGCTCTTTGTTGCAGGAGTATTTTGCAGGACTTTGTGAAGCGGACATTTTTTTTTTTTCATGGAACTTTTGGGAATCGAACAGTGGAAACCATTGACAGCAAGGCAAACAGTAAATCAAGGACTTGCACAAATTACATGCTGTATTTTGATGTAAAAGTACAGTATTTGTTTTATAAAAGATTCTGGAAATATGCGAAAAAAGCTTTACAGTAATAGAAAACACATCCCAGAGCAGTAACACATTCCAAACCTGGAAACTAGAGACCAGGATCCAAGAGGCACCAGTTTCTACAGAAGTCAGAAAGGGCCGCAGATTTGTGCAGCACTTCAACAGTGGAAACGCAAGAACGGTGTTGTCTCTCTTTTTTTTATTTTATCCACTTCCCCCCTTCCCTTGAGCTTCTGTTCTTAGTGCACTGTTTTAAAAACTAGTGTGCTGGAACAAGCAGTTTCAGGGTGGGGTCGGATTGTCTTCAACCTCCATCAGAACTGAACAAGAACTCAGGTGAGCTGGGCTTTGACAGAAGCACAAGCCTTAAAAAATTTCAGTTCTGGTGGACGATGAATACCGGGGAAGAAATAGAGGGCATTGACGTCACGGATATGGCGCAGGCCCTAAATGAGGACTTGGCTCATAATGAATCAGTGTCTGGCATCTTGCAACATATGCAAGAGGAAATAGAGAGATTAAAGATGGAGAATACCTCTTTAAAACGGATTTAAGCAGGTATAAATTTAGGGGATCTCAGTGGAACACAGCTTCTACGCCTTTGTTTAAAACCTCCTCAGAGACAGGGGCGCCATCAAAACATACAACTTTGCCTTCCCCAGTTGAGGTTACTGTTAATGTTCCTAATGTTGTGCCCTTAGCAGCACCTGAACGTTTTCATGGAGATAGTAACAAATTCCATGTTTTTATCAATCAATGTCAATTACACTTCATTTGTAAGCCACAACAGTTCCCTACTGATGATACGAAAGTGGCATTCGTCTTGTCTTATTTGGGTGGCACAGCAGCCAATTGGTCAATTCCTTTCGTGGATAGAGATGATCCCATCCTCCATAATTGGAATCAATTTAAATGTACCATGACCAGCCTTTTTGCAAAACACACTTTCATGCAGACAAGTGATAATGAGCTTTTAAATCTTAAACAAGGTAACAAGGATTTATTGACCTATCTCACTAGTTTTAATCGTTTACTCACCGAGACACAGTGGCCAGAAGAAAAGCGTGTCTCCCTTTTTTATAAAGGTTTGAGAGACGGGTTAAAAGACGCGCTGGCTCATATCGTTGATTTGCCAAAAGACTATTCGGACTTTGTAGATTTAGTTGTGAAATTAGAACATAGACTAGGAGAAAGAAAGAGAGATAAATACAAACTGGAATCACGGTTAACTTTTATTAGACACGAGAAGAAAGACACAGATAATAAACTCCCTGAACCAGAGCCTATGCAAATAGGGACACTCAGAGGTCCACTCACATCAGAGGAAAAAGAAAGAAGGAGAAAATTTCAATTATGTTTATATTGTGGCAGGGCAGGTCACTTTGCCAGAGAATGTCCAGTAACGCCTAAAACTCCACGAAAGGGTGCTGTTTCCTCCACCTCCTCAACTGAATCGGGAAACGATTAAGCTCGACAAGGGGAGAGGTTACTTGTTCGAGAAAACATCTTAATCAAACCTCTAATGCTGCAGCCTTCAGGGTACCGCACATACCTAGACATTTCATAATTCAGGTCGTTTTAATTGTTACTACCCAAGTGAGGCATTCTCTCCCTGTCCTACTGGACTCAGGCGCGACAGGAAATTTTGAGGATAATAAGTTAGCTGAAATCTTAGGACTTCCTATGTGCCTAAAGCCTTGTCCAGAAGCAGTATGTGCAGTGGATGGGTCAGAATTGACCTCTGGATTAATCACAAAACAAACAAGTCCACTTGTTATGGTCTGTCAGAACGGGCACACAGAGGTGATTAGCTTTGATCTGATAGATACTCCTAATTTTGGTTTGATTCTCGGGGTACCCTGGTTAACAACTCATAACCCAAAAATTGATTGGGTGAATAGAACTGTTACTTTGGATTCCTCTTTCTGTAGAACCAATTGCTATCAAGAAGCAGGTACAGAACAGAGCACAGTATTACACTGTGCTAGTGTTACACAAGATGAACCAAGTCTGCCTCCTGAATATTCTGGCTTTAAAGACGTCTTTGATCCAGTAAAGGCTAGTGTGCTGCCCCCACATCGATCTTATGACTGCCGTATAGATCTTATCCCAGGGGCCCCTTTACCTAATAACAGAGTATATGCTTTGACTGATGAAGAAACCAAATACTTAAGAACCTACCTAAATGACCTACTACAGTCTGGGTTCATCCGTCATTCCACATCTCCAGTGTCATCTCCACTCTTTTTTATCCCGAAGCCGGATAAATCCCTGCGCGTGTGTATCGATTATAGAGGACTAAATAAGGCTACAATAAAGAATAAATATCCTCTTCCTCTAATACCTGTGTTGTTGGATCAATTAAGACATTCTACTGTATACACTAAACTAGATCTGCGGGGAGCTTACCACCTGGTCCGAGTAAAAGAGGGGGATGAGTGGAAGACAGCTTTCAAGACAAAGGCCCTCATTCTGACCCTGGCGGTCGGTGATAAAGCGGCGGCCAAGCCGCCAACAGGCCGGCGGTCTAAAATATGCAATTCTGACCCTGGCGGGAACCGCCAACACAGCCCGCCGTATTAACACTCCGCCCGCCACGGCGGTACAAACAAACAGCGCGGCGGTCCCCGCCAACAGCCAGGCGGCAGACAATGTACCGCCCACCCTATCACGACCCACCAATCCGCCACCTTTTCCGGGGCGGGAGCACCGCCGATAAGAACACGGCGGAAACAGACTACGAACGGGAAAACGCTCACCTCTACGCACTCCACGCGAGATTCCGGCAGTATGGAACCAGAGTTGCAGGTCATCCCCGCACTCCTATACCTGCTCATATACCAGGAGCACGCCCGGCGGCGCGGAAGACATCGGTGAGTACTGCACCTACGACACAGGGGAGGGAAAAGATTACCGGCACACACCCACCCACCCACACCCACTACAACACACACATCAATGCATTCCCACAGATCACTGTCACAACCCACAAACCCCCCCCTCCGAAATAATGCAAAGACCAAAAGAAGAGATCATAAACGGGCAGATATATTGAAATTTGTACACCAGTAATCCCAATAAATAAATAAACTATGTACAAAATATACACAGCTACTAAATGTAGTCCAACCACTGTCCGTGGATCACAGGGGTCCTGTGCAAAGGGGCAAGGCCCAGTCCCACGACAAGAACTCCACGGAGAGAACACTGCAGGGGCATCAGAAAGAAAATAGGACAGGCACCTCAGGGGGAAGGGAAGGGGGGGCACCTCAGCCACTTGAGTACACGACGCCAGATCCACGAGGGGACTCCATGACCACTGGGCCATCCTGGGGAGTGCTAAGCCACAGTCCAAACAGTCCATACAGTGGGTGGCCTGCCCACTGGGCCATCCTGGGGAGTGCAAAGCCACAGTCCATACAGTCCATACAGTGGGTGGCCTGACCACTGGGCCATCCTGGGGAGTGCTAAGCCACAGTCCAAACAGTCCATACAGTGGGTGGCCTGCCCACTGGGCCATCCTGGGGAGTGCAAAGCCACAGTCCATACAGACCATTCAGTGGGTGGCCTGCCCACTGGGCCATTCTGGGGAGTGCAAAGCCACAGTCCATACAGTCCATACAGTGGGTGGCCTGCCCACTGGGCCATTCTGGGGAGTGCAAAGCCACAGTCCATACAGTCCATACAGTGGGTGGCCTGCCCACTGGGCCATTCTGGGGAGTGCAAAGCCACAGTCCATACAGTCCATACAGTGGGTGGCCTGCCCACTGGGCCATCCTGGGGAGTGCAAAGCCACTGTCCATACAGTCCATACAGTGGGTGGCCTGCCCACTGGGCCATCCTGGGGAGTGCAAAGCCACAGTCCATACAGTCCATACAGTCCATACAGTGGGTGGCCTGCCCACTGGGCCATCCTGGGGAGTGCAAAGCCACGGTCCATACAGTCCATAACAGACCCCACTGCCACTGGAGGAGGCTAGTTGGCCAGAGGACATCCTGCAGCCCTGCCCGAGATAGATCCTGCCCTGCCACGTCTGCCAAAGGGCCAGCGGTTCTTGCCTTGAAGGGCCCAGTTCAGCGGTGCTTGAGACGGCGGGGCCCAGTTCAGCGGTCCTTGCCTTGAAGGGCCCAGTTCAGCGGTTCTTGAGACGGCGGGGCCCAGTTCAGCGGTGCTTGAGACGGCGGGGCCCAGTTCAGCGGTGCTTGAGACGGCGGGGCCCAGTTCAGCGGTGCTTGAGACGGCGGGGCCCAGTTCAGCGGTTCTTGAGACGGCGGGGCCCAGTTCAGCGGTTCTTGAGACGGCGGGGCCCAGCGGAGCGGTGCTTGAGACGGCGGGGCCCAGTTCAGCGGTCCTTGCCTTGAAGGGCCCAGTTCAGCGGTTCTTGAGACGGCGGGGCCCAGTTCAGCGGTGCTTGAGACGGCGGGGCCCAGTTCAGCGGTTCTTGAGACGGCGGGCCCAGTTCAGCGGTTCTTGAGACGGCGGGGCCCAGCGGAGCGGTGCTTGAGACGGCGGGGCCCAGTTCAGCGGTCCTTGCCTTGAAGGGCCCAGTTCAGCGGTTCTTGAGACGGCGGGGCCCAGTTCAGCGGTGCTTGAGACGGCGGGGCCCAGTTCAGCGGTTCTTGAGATGGCGGGGCCCAGTTCAGCGGTTCTTGAGACGGCGGGCCCAGTTCAGCGGTTCTTGAGACGGCGGGGCCCAGCGGAGCGGTGCTTGAGACGGCGGGGCCCAGTTCAGCGATCCTTGCCTTGAAGGGCCCAGTTCAGCGGTTCTTGAGACGGCGGGGCCCAGTTCAGCGGTGCTTGAGACGGCGGGCCCAGTTCAGCGGTTCTTGAGACGGCGGGGCCCAGTTCAGCGGTGCTTGAGACGGCGGCCGGTCTATGGCCAACTGCTCATTGCCTGGTGGTGCCCTCCTGGGCAGCGGGGATGGTGCTCCTTCAATGCCCACCTGGGCTGTGGGTGGTGGGGCCCTCCTGGCCAGCTGGGCTGGGTCCTCCCTGGGCAGCGGCTATGGGGGTGGTGGGCTCTCCCGGGGCAGCTGTGCCGGTTCCTCCCGGGGCAGCGGCTATGGGGGTTGTGGGCTCCTCCTGGGCAGCAGGCCTGCTGCCTGACCTCTCCGACTTGCTGCCCTTGCCCTTCTTAGTCGTGGGCCTGTGGCCCTTTCCTCCCTTTGGAGCTGTGGCTGGTGACTGTCTCTGGAAGGTGTCCGGGGGGGATGTAGAAGGCGGGCTCCTGCGGCGCCCCTTCCGCCTTCTGCTCCTCTTCCCAGGGGGTGGGCTGGCTGTCCCCTTGCTGCTGGGCGAAGATCCAGACATGCGGGCTGGCGGGCTCCAATACCCCTGCACCCTTGTCAAGGGGGCTGCAGGGCTGGTGGTGGCTGAGGTGCTCTTCTTACCCCGACGAGAAGGAGGGGGGGGCTCAGGGTCAGGAAAGAAGTTAGTAGTGGCGAGGAAGAGTTTCTTGGGACAATGGAGAGTGGTAGGTACAGTGGGAATGGGAGTGGAGGGAGAGGATGTGGTTGTAGGTGAGTCACGTTTGCTGTCTTTGGGTGCAGGTGCAGGAGGGATAGGCTGTCGTGAGGTGGATGGCTGTTGGGTGGGTGGGTGGCTGCGTTTGTGTGGTGTGGAAGAGGGGGTGACAGACACAGTGGGAGAGGACACAGGGGACGTGTAAATGGCAGTGGGGGTGGTGACTGCACGTGTGCGGACTGGAGTGGAGGGTGTGCTGGTGATGGAAACACTGGCTGATGGTGAGGTGAATGGAGGTGTGAGTGTAGACGTCACAGGGAGGGAGGAGGGAGACGAGGAGGTGGGGGTCACAGAGGTGGTAGTGACTGTTGGCATGTCTGCATCGGAATGTTGCGTGTGTGAATGTCTGCGTGATCTGTGGTGCTTATGTTTGGATGAGCTTCTCTTGGGTGTTGAGGTGTGTGCAGGCTGGTCTGATGGTGTGGGTGGGACAGGCAGAGGAACAGGAGACTGGGAGGAGGGAGTTAGTAGAGGGAGGCAGGAGACAGGGACAATGGCTGCCGTCAGTGCTGAGGCCAGAGCCTGGAACGATCGCTGATGGGCAGCCTGACCCGAATGAATGCCCTCCAGGTACGCATTGCTGCGATGAACCTCCCTCTCCACCCCCTGGATGGCATTCAAAAGGGTAGTCTGCCCAACAATGAGCGTTCGGAGGAGGTCAATGACCTCCTCACTGAGGGCAGCGGGGGTAACAGGGGCAGGGCCTGAGGTGCCTGGGGCGAAGGAGATGCCCGGCTTCCTGGCAGAGCGGGCACGGGGCGAACGCTGAGGGGCTGCTGGGAGGGCGGAGATGGTGCGCTGGGTGGCGGCTGTACCTGTAATGGCGGGGGGCACGGATGGTGCCACCCCCGCAAGGGAGCCCCCTTCCGAGGACGTGTCCGTGTCGCTGCAGGGTCCAGTTGTCCCCGTCGTGGAGCTCCCCTCGCCCTCCGTCTCACTGGTCCAGTCTGACTCTGTGGCATGGCCCTCCTGGGCCATGTGAGATGCAGCTCCCTCCTGCCCCGATGCCACTTCTCCTCCGCCTGATGATGCTGATGCACACAAGCACAGAAAGACAAACAAAAAGGGGGGGGGAGAGAGAAATAAAGGGATATTGACTAGATGGATCTCCGGTACAGTTAGCGGACATGACAGACACAGATGCCCCCTGCACTAAGTTGCGCACTTGTGGTCCGCTACGCATTCCGTGGAACATGCCCTACACGCCTAGATTTGACAACTGCACCCATGGATGACACGGCCCAGGGATGGCTGTACTGACAAACTACTGAGGGTGGTGGCTGGGGACACAGGGGCTTACGGGGGTGCCCAGCCTACAGATATCGCCCTGGCCTAGGGGGACCCCCAGCCCTCTTCCCCCACCCAGACACCTCCACTGCGCGACAACAGAGTAGATAATGCTTGTACTCACCCCCTTGTGTCTGCTGTGCTGCCCTCACGCGCCCATCCAAATCAGGGTAGGCCACCGCCAGGATCCGGAACATCAGGGGGCTCAGTTGACGGCAGGCACCCCGCCTACGTTGGGAGGCCATCCCCAGCAGAGACTCGGCGGTCTTCTTGGTTCCGCGGCGGATGTCCTCCCACCTCTTGCGGCAGTGGGTGCCCCGTCGATGGTGGACCCCCAGGGTCCGGACTTCCTTGGCGATGGCACGCCAAATCCCGATCTTCTCATGGGCGCGGACCTATGTGACACGTACAGGGAGGGAGAAATACCACGTTCAAGTTTGTCAGCATTTTCCTTGCCAGTGGCCCAACGCCCCCCATCCCCGCCAGGCCCCCCGCCATGCCCCCCGCCATGCCCCCCGCCAGGCCCAACATGCCCCCCATCCCCGCCAGGCCCCCCGCCATGCCCCCCGCCAGGCCCAACATGCCCCCCATCCCCGCCAGGCCCCCCGCCATGCCCCCGCCAGGCCCAACATGCCCCCCATCCCCGCCAGGCCCCCCGCCATGCCCCCCGCCAGGCCCAACATGCCCCCCATCCCCGCCAGGCCCCCCGCCATGCCCCCCGCCAGGCCCAACATGCCCCCCATCCCCGCCAGGCCCCCCGCCAGTCCCCCAAGCCAGCCAGTGGCCCCAAATCCAGATTGAATTAAACTCACTTGTTGGTCTGGAGGACCGTAGAGTAGCGCATACTGGGGGAGGACCCCATCCACAAGTTTCTCCAACTCCTCTCCAGTGAAGGCAGGGGCCCTTTCCCCAGGCGCAGCAGCCATTGTCCCTTCCAGACCGAGGTCACAGCAACACTTGCAGTATAGGTCCTCTCCTGTGAAAGTTCAAGTCGCAAGTGGATAAGTAGATAGAAAATGGCGGTCACGTCCGCGGCGGTGCGTACCGCGGCGGTGCGTCCCGCCACCGCCGGCGCCCTTCGCCATTGGCTCCTGAAACCCATAGGCTTCAATGTTAACCAATGCGGCTTCGCGCCGCGGTCTTCGCCCGCCGCGGTGTGCCACGCCAGCGCATTGACCTCACATCCCATTGTCACACTTCACAGGTCAGGCAGCCGCCATTTCCAGGGCCCACATGGCTCAATTTCAACTGCGTCACACAGGCCTAGGCCTTGCATAGCCACTCAGACACGCCATTCACTGCATAGAGAATCGTTTACTGTGCTAGCTGTGAGTACGTACCTGTGGGTTGCTTGACTGTGTGCTCCATGTTGTCCTTCCTAGGCACCGTCCGCTGGGTTGGGCGAGGAGACGGATGAATCCTCCCGTGTACCGACCGCTGGTGGACCTGTCGACAATGGAAGAACGCCACATTATCCTGACCTACCGTCTTAACCGTGCCACTATCCATGAACTGTGTGCCCAGCTGGAGCCCGACCTGATGTCCCCCATCCGCCAACCCACAGGAATTCCCCCTCTGGTGCAGGTCATGTCAGTACTCCATTTCTTGGCAAGTGGGTCATTTCAGACAACAGTGGGAATTGCTTCTGGGATGTCTCAGCCCATGTTTTCGAAGGTGTTATCCAGAGTGTTGTCTGCCCTGATGAAATCCGTGAGGAGCTACATCATTTTCCCTGAGGTGGGCGAATTGGCTACAGTGAAGGGTGATTTCTACGCCCTTGGACATATTCCCAACGTCATTGGTGCCATTGATGGGACCCATGTGGCTTTGGTTCCCCCAAGAGACAGGGAGCAGGTGTACAGGAACAGAAAAAGTTACCATTCAATGAACATCCAGGTGGTGTGTTTGGCTGACCAGTACATCTCGCATGTAAATGCCAAATTCCCAGGGTCAGTGCATGACGCCTACATCCTAAGGAATAGCAGCATCCCTTACGTGATGGACCAGCTACAGAGACACCGTGTATGGCTAGTGGGGGACTCTGGGTACCCCAACCTGTCGTGGCTACTGACCCCAGTAAGGAATCCCCGGACCAGGGCAGAGGAACGGTACAATGAGGCCCATGGGCGTACTAGGAGGGTGATCGAACGCACCTTTGGCCTCCTAAAGGCCAGGTTTCGGTGCCTGCATATGACAGGTGGATCCCTAATGTACTCACCTAAGAAGGTGTGTCACATCATCGTGGCCTGCTGCATGCTTCACAACCTGGCTTTGCGCCGCCAGGTGCCTTTCCTGCAGGAGGATGGTCGAGACGGTGGTGTTGTGGCAGCTGTGGAACCTGAGGAGAGTGACGAGGAGGAAGACGACGGGGCTGAAACAGACAACAGGGACAGAATCATTGAACAGTACTTCCAATAGGACACAGGTAACATTTCAAAGATAATTTAGTAAATGTGAACTACTCTCCTGCATCTCTGCTGCCTGTCTATTTGCCCCAGTGTATGATGACTGAGTTGTGGCTTTTCCCTCCCTTTTTCAGATCTGGGGTCCCCACTACGAGTCCTGTGCTTCGTTTCCCCATGGACTACAGCTTTGTGGCAGCTGTTTGTTGACTTCACCATGTACAAGGACATATTTGCACTGTCATGTCAATTACAATATATTGAAATCACAGCCAGACTCCAGATAGTTTTGTGCAAAATAGGTGTTTATTTAAGTGCTCAAAATGGGATGGGTGGTTTCAAGTGGGTGGGGGCTATGGTGAAGGAATGTCCATGGCAGAGTCCAGAGTAACAGTCACACAGGTGCATTGTCCAGAGGCCTGTGGAGAGATGGAGCATGGGCAGTTCAAGGATGGACAGGGTGACAATGTGGGACAGTGGGATGACATCAGGTGGTATCCATTGCTGGCGGGGGTCTTGACATCCTACTCTGTCTTCTTGCGAGATCTCAGGGCCCTCTTGCGGGGTGGTTCTTCTCCTACAGGAGGTGGGGGTCTGGTGGGCTGCTGCTGTGCGGGGGCCTCCTGTCCACTAGCGCCGGCGGAGGTGGTTGGCTGTTCTTGGTCCAGGCTAGTGGCAGGGGCCCTTGGGTGTTGTTGAGTGTCCGCCCTGGTGTTGACGAGGTCCTGCAGCAGCCCTACCATGGTAACCAGGGTGGTGTTGATGGCTCTGATGTCCTCCCTGTACCCCCGATAGTGTTCCTCCTGCAGTACCTGGATCTCCTGTAACCGGGCCAGTACCGTCGCCATCGTCTCCTGGGAGCGGTTGTATGCTCCCATGATGGTGGTGAGGACCTCGTGGAGAGTGGGTTCCCTGGGCCCGTCCCCCCCCTGTCGCACAGCTGCCCTCAGAGTTGCCCTGTTTCCCTGGGCCTATGTCCCCTGGCCGGTGTGCCCACTACCACTGCCCCCAGGTCCCTGTTGTTGTTGGGGTGGTGGGTTATCCTGGGTGCCCTGTAGTGGTAGACACACCGCAGATTGACGCGCCCTGGAGACAGAGGCATGGGCCCGCTGGGTGGGAGCTGTGCTGGTGTTCCCAGAGGGGTTTGGGTCTGTAGTGGCCTGGGCCTGTGTGAGGGGAACCGACTGTCCAGAGGTCCCCGATGGTCCGGGCTGGTCATCGGTGTCCAGGTCGACAGAGCTGCTGTCATCGCTGACGGCCTCTTGGGTGGGGGGTGTGGAGAATTCTGGCCCCTCCGCCGCGGTGTGTTGACGGTCGGGTCCTGCAGGGGTATAGAGGTATGGTTATAGTTTCAATGTGTGGCATATGGGTGTATCTATGGGTTCTCGTGTCCCCAAGTGCTGGCATTCGTGTGTGGGGGCTTTGGTGAGGGTGGCTTGTGGGGGGGATGTGTATATGCATTGGGCATGCTTTGGTGATGGGTGTCCATGCTTAGTGGACGCATGCAGGCCTAGGTTTTGGGATGTGTGGGTTGTGATGGTGAGACATTGGCGGGGAATAGGTGTGCTGGGGGTGGGGGTGAGGATGGTGGTGGGGGTGAGGATGGTGGTGGGGGTGAGGGTGGGGGTGAGGGTGGGGTTCGAGGATGGGGGTGAGGGTTGGGGTATGATTTGGCATGCAGGTGGGGGGGAAGCAGTAGTGAAGCTTCAACTTACCAGTATCCATTCCTCCGCCGACTCCTGCGAGGCCGTCAGGATGCAGGATGTTCAAGACTTCCTCCTCCCATGATGTGAATTGTGGGGGTTGAGGTGGGGGTCCTCCGCCAGTCTTCTGCACGGCGAGGTTGTGCCTGGATACCATGGAACGCACCTTCCCCCGTAGGTCGTTCCATCGCTTCCTGATGTCTTCCCGATTTCTGGGGTGCTGTCCCACAGCGTTGACCCTGTCGACAATCCTCTGCCATAGCTCCGTCCTCCGGGCAATGCTGGTGTATTGTATCTGTGTGCCGAACAGCTGGGGCTCTACCCGAACGATTTCCTCCACCATGACCCTGAGTTCTTCGTCTGTGAAGCGGGGTTGTCTTTGGGGTGCCATGGGGTGGTGTGTATGATGTGTGGGGTGGAGTATGTGTAGTTAAGTGTGTTGAGTGTGGTGGTGTGTGTTGTTTTGTGTGTGGATAGTGTGTGGGTGATGGTGTTGAGTGGCTGTGGCTGCTAGTATGTGGATGCTGGTGTCTCGCTCTGGCCTTCTTTCAGAATTTTGTGGCGTAGGGGTTTGTGGGTGATGTGGGTGTGTGTTTTATATTGTATTGTGTGTGTGGGAGTGGTGTGTGTATGTGTATCAGGTGTGTGGGATTCAAATCATCCAATGTGGCTGAGTTTTGTTCGTTTGTGTGTATTCTGACCGCGGCGGTGTGTCCCGCCAATGGAATACCGCGTTTGAATGACCGCCGCGTGGATTCGTGGGTCGTAATGGCATGGGCGTATTTCTGTTGGCGTGGCGGTGGAGGTTTTGTCACCTCCACCTTTCCGCCGACCGCTGGTCTGGCGGTCGGTTGTGGCTGTCGGATTTTCGGAGGTTTGCCTTCTGCGGGTCAGAATGACCGTGGCGGGTTTCCGCGGCAGCGGCGGTGTTATGGCGGTCTTCTGACCGGCGGTAAGTGCATTTTACCGCCGGGGTCAGAATGACCACCAAAGTTTGGTTTATTTGAGTACACAGTAATGCCCTTTGGGTTATGTAATGCCCCTGCGGCCTTTCAGTTCTTTATAAATGAGGTCCTACACGAATTCCTGGACGTTTGTGTCATAGTATACATAGACGACATCCTCATTTACTCTAAGAACTCAGAAGAACATACCCAACATGTTTGTGCAGTATTATCAAAGTTAAAAGAAAATCATCTTTTTGCTAAGTTAGAAAAGTGTACTTTTAATGTCAACAAGGTGGACTTTTTAGGATACTGCCTGTCACCTCAAGGAATAACTATGGATGTAAAGAAAATCAGTGCTATTGCTGATTGGCCAGAACCATCCTCTGTAAAAGATATTCAGTAATTTCTGGGTTTCGCCAATTTTTATAGGAGGTTTATTGCACATTTTGCAGACATTGCGGCCCCAATAACTACCTTGTTGCGGAAAGGGCAACGATTTCTTTGGACTGATGAGGCGGCACACGCCTTTCAACTCCTAAAACAAAAGTTCACTTCAGCCCCAATTCTGAAACATCCTGATCCTGACTTGCCCTTTTTTGTTGAAGCGGATGCTTCACAAGTAGCTTTAGGAGGATTTCTCTCTCAACGGGATGCAGTAGATGGCCAGTTACATCCTATAGCCTTCTATTCCAAAAAGTTATTGCCAGCTGAACAAAATTACACTGTGGCTGAAAGGGAACTACTAGCTATCAAAGTAGCCTTTTCAGAATGGAGGCACCATTTAATGGGAGCCAAGTACCCAGTTACAATCTTTTCTGACCATAAGAACCTACAGTTTTTTGGATCACTTAAAGCACTAACACCACGTCAGATGGCCTGGTTAATTTTTTTTAGCACATTTGACTTTGTTATAACCTATAGACCAGGTGCACAACAAATTCAATATGATGTGTTATCTCGATACGGACATACCTCACACATGAAACAAGATAAAATAGGAGAACCCATTATTCCTCCCCAAAAGTTGTTGGCACCAGTACAACAGAAGGATTTCATCACAGATCTATATAATGCACACATGCAAATAGCACCTCAGGATTGGTTAAAGGATTCCCATAACACAATACAACGAGGTTTATTGTATCACGACAACATGCTGTTAGTGCCCACCTCTGAATTACAAACACAGGTGATCATTTGGCATCACGCCTCACCGTTGGCAGGTCATCCTGGTTGGGTAAAAACCCTGGAAAATGTGCAAAAACACTATAAGAAAGGCCATTAAGCAATTTGTCACTACCTGTCCAATTTGTGCAAGACATAAATCTTCTCATAAGGCTCCTGACGGCTTGTTAATACCAATGCCAACACCCAAACAACCTTGGCACACTGTGAACGTAGACTTTATTGTAGGTTTACCACCTGTAAAATCCTTCACAACAGTGTTGGTTATAGTGGATTTTTTATCTAAAATGGCACATTTTGTACCATTACGGAAATTACCCACGGCGGCAGAATTTGCCGATATTTTTATAAGGGAAATTGTGCGTTTACATGGTTTGCCAAGCAAAGTGGTGTCCAGACCGAGGGAGCCAGTTCAACTCCAGATTTTGGAAAAAATTATTTGAAAAACTGAAAATAGATGTGGCCTTATCCACTGCTTCCCACCCAGAGACAGATGGACAGACTGAACGACTGAACCAAACCTTACTTCAAACGCTACGTTGTTTATTGGCTGATTATTCTAGTGAATGGTTGGAAGCTCTTCCTGTAGCAGAGTTTGTTTATAATAATACTGAGCATTCAGCTCTACTTTGCTCACCATTCTATTTCTTGCAGGGGTATCATCCAAGAGCTATACCCATTTTGTTAGAAGATTCCCTGTTGCCTACAGTAACGGATAAACTAACGAGGTTAGGTGACATACAAGACAAAGCCAGGAAACATTTATTAAAGTACAAGGAAAGCATGAAAAGACAAGCAGACAAACACAGGTCTGAGGCCCCAATGTATAAAATTGGTGACAAGGTATGGCTCTCCACAAAAAACCTAAACATAGAGGGATCCCGAAAGCTGCAACCACGTTTCATTGGACCCTTTAGTATAACTGCCATAGTAAACCCGGTAACAGTAAAATTAGATTTACCAAAAGAATATCCAGTACATACTACATTCCATGTGTCCTTGCTTAAGCCGTACAACTCAAAAACCCGACCTGAACCACCACCTCCACCCATACCAATTAAGGGAAATCTGGAATATGAAGTGAAAAGCATAAAAGACTCAAAAAGAATTAGTGGACGTCTGTTTTATTTAGTAGAATGGAAAGGATATGATGAATCTGAGAATTCATGGGAACCAGCATCATATGTACATGTCCCACAGCTGATTAGACGGTTTTATTTAAAAAATCCAGGAAAACCCCATCCTGTAGGAGGGCCTTTGAGGGGGGCAACTGTTAGGGTTTGTACACAGCAAAGAGCATGTCCCCTCTCACTGCACTAGTGGGTTCTGTAATAGCTCCCTTTTAAACTTACTATTGAAAGTCTTTCTTGTTATCTCACCTTCCCCACCCTCCCTAGGCTTCTGTGTATGTTGTTTAATGTGCTGTTTTGTTTACACATTGGGCCTTGCTTTTACCAAGGCTTCTTTAAAACACTGCTCCCTAGGCCGTGTGTTAATCCAACTCATTTGCATAATAACTGAAACTCTGCACACCTTTCAAGAACATGTGCAGCATGTGAGGACCACACCCAGCTCTTCAAACCACACCCAGCTCTGCACACCTTCCAAGAACATGTGCAGCATGTGAGGACCACACCCAGCCCTTCAAACCACACCCAGCTCTTCGAACCACACCCAGCCCTGTCTATAAAAGGCATCCCCTGAGCCTCACCCAGTGCTTGTGCTCGTCTACCACCCGCTTACCTGAGAACAGATCCCTCGGCGCTGGCACTCCTGCTCTTTACAGACTTTCTTTGACTTCAATGGGCGCAGCTGCTGGCTCTTCCTTCTTCCGGTTTCCGGTTCCTCCTTGCCTCAGCCTCTCTCCTATGAGTAACCTGCAAAAGAGAAAGAAGACAAGGTTAGACTGATCAGTATCTCTTGGCAGCAACAAGTAAGTGCAAAACTTTTTATTACCTGAGGGAGCTTTGACGGCAATTTCTGGATTCGTGTATAGACAGTTTGAGGCGAAGTGCCTTCCACGAGCATTGTGATTCAGGCTCTTTGTTGCAGGAGTATTTTGCAGGACTTTGTGAAGCGGACATTGTTTTTTTTTCATGGAACTTTTGGGAATCGAACAGTGGAAACCATTGACAGCAAGGCAAACAGTAAATCAAGGACTTGCACAAATTACATGCTGTATTTTGATTTAAAAGTACAGTATTTGTTTTATAAAAGATTCTGGTAATATGCGAAAAAAGCTTTACAGTAATAGAAAACACATCCCAGAGCAGTAACACATTCCAAACCTGGAAACTAGAGACCAGGTTCCAAGAGGCACCAGTTTCTACAGAAGTCAGAAAGGGCCGCAGATTTGTGCAGCACTTCAACAGTGGAAACGCAAGAACGGTGTTGTCTCTCTTTTTTTTATTTTATCCACTTCCCCCCTTCCCTTGAGCTTCTGTTCTTAGTGCACTGTTTTAAAAACTAATGTGCTGGAACAAGCAGTTTCAGGGTGGGGTCGGATTGTCTTCAACCTCCATCAGAACTGAACAAGAACTCAGGTGAGCTGGGCTTTGACAACATCTTCCTGATCCTTACACAGTGAAGGCAGATTGTGTGATGTGTGCTTCCAGTGCAACAGTGCTGGTACGCTTCCTGCAGATCTCCCTTGGTACACATCTTCCTGATCCTCACTGCCCCTTCATTCACACACAGTGAAGGCAGATTGTGTGATGTGTGCTTCCAGTGCCACAGTGCTGCCACGCTTCCTGCAGATCTCCCTTCGTACACATCTTCCTGATCCTCACTGCCCCTTCATTAACACACAGTGAAGGCCGATTGTGTGATGTGTGCTTCTAGTGCTACAGTGCTGGCACGCTGCCAGCAGATCTCCCTTCGTACACCTCGTCCTGATCCTCACTGTCCCTTCGTTCACGCACATTGAAGGCAGATTGTGAGATGCGTGCTTCTAGTGCCACAGTGCTGGCACGCTTCCTGTAGATCTCCCTTCGTACACATCTTCCTGATCCTCAATGTCCCTTCGTTCACAAAAATTTAAGACAGATTGTGTGATGTGTGCTTCTAGCACCACAGTGCTGTCACTCTTCCTGCAGATCTCTCTTCGTACACATCTTCCTGATCCTCACTGTCCCTTCGTTCACACACATTGAGGCAGATTGTGTGATGTGTGCTTCCAGTGCCACAGTGCTGGCACGCTTCCTGCAGACCTCCCTTGGTACACATCTTCCTGATCCTTACACAGTGAAGGCTGATTGTGTGATGTGTGCTTCCAGTGCAACAGTGCTGGCACGCATCCTGCAGATCTCCCTTGGTACACATCTTCCTCATCCTCACTGCCCCTTCGTTCACACACAGTGAAGGCAGATTGTGTAATGTGTGCTTCTAGTGCCACAGTGTTGGCACGCTTTCTGCAGATCCCCCTTCGAATACATCTTCCTGATCCTCACTGCCCCTTCATTCACACACAGTGAAGGCAGATTGTGTGATGTGTGCTTCTAGTGCCACAGTGCTGGCACACTTCCTGCAGATCTCCCTTCGTACACATCTTCCTGATCCTCAATGTCCCTTCGTTCTTACACAGTGAAGGCAGATTTTGTGATGAGCGCTTCTAGTGCCACAGTGCTGGCACGCTTCCTGCAGGTCTCCCTTCGTACACATCTTCCTGATCCTCACTGTTCCTTCGTTCACACACAGTGAAGGCATATTGTGTGACGTGTGCTTCTAGTGCCACAGTGCTGGCACGCTTCCTGCAGATCTCCCTTGGTACACATCTTCCTGATCCTCACTGCCCCTTCCTTCACGCACAGTGAAGCAGATTGTGTGATGTGTGCTTCTAGTGCACAGTGCTGGCACGCTTCCTGCAGATCTCTATTCGTACACATCTTCCTGATCCTCACTGCCCCTTCGTTCACACACACTGAAGGCAGATTGTGTGATGTGTGCTTCTAGTGCCACAGTCCTGGCACACTTCCTGCAGATCTCCCTTCGTACACATCTTCCTGATCCTCACTGTCCCTTCGTTCACACAGAGTGAAGGCAGATTGTGTGATGTGTTCTTCTAGTGCCACATTGCTGGCACACTTCCGGCAGATCTCTTTTCGTACACATCTTCCTGATCCTCACTGCCCCTTCGTTCACACAGAGTGAAGGCAGATTGTGTGATGTGTACTTCTAGTGTCACAGTGCTGGCATGCTTCCTGCAGATCTCCCTTCGTACACATCTTCCTGATCCTCACTGTCCCTTCGTTCACACACAGTGAAGGCAGATTGTGTGATGTGTGCTTCTAGTGCCACAGTGCTGGCACGCTTCCTGCAGATCTCCCTTCGTACACATCTTCCTGATCCTCACTGCCCCTTCGTTCACGTACAGTGATGGCAGATTGTGTGATGTGTGCTTCTAGTGCCACAGTGCTGGCATGCTTCCTGCAGATCTCCCTTGGTACACATCTTCCTGATCCTCACTGCCCCTTGGTTCACAAACAGTGAAGTCAGATTATGTGATGTGTGCTTCTAGTGCCACAGTGCTGGCACGCTTCCTGCAAATCTCCCTTGGTACACATCTTCCTGATCCTCACTGTCCCTTCTTTCACACACAGTGAAGGCAGATTGTGTGATGTGTGCTTCTAGTGCCACAGTGCTGGCAAGCTTCCTGCAGATATCCCTTCGTACACATTTTCCTGATTCTCACTGTCCCTTCGTTCAAACACAGTGAAGGCAGATTGTGTGATGTGTGTTTCTAGTGCCACAGTGCTGCCACGCTTCCTGCAGGTCTCCCTTCGTACACATCTTCCTGATCCTCACTGTCCCTTCTTTCATACACATTGAAGGCAGATTGTGTGATGTGTGCTTCTAGTGCCACAGTGCTGGCACGCTTCCTGCAGATCTCCCTTCGTACACATCTTCCTGATCTTCACTGTCCCTTCGTTCACACACAGTGAAGGCAGATTGTGTCATGTGTGCTTCTAGTGCCACAGTGCTGGCACGCTTCCTGCAGATCTCCCTTGGTACACATCTTCCTGATCCTCACTGCCCCTTCGTTCACGTACAGTGATGGCAGATTGTGTCATGTGTGCTTCTAGTGCCACAGTGCTGGCACGCTTCCTGCAGATCTCCCTTGGTACACATCTTCCTGATCCTCACTGCCCCTTCGTTCACGTACAGTGAAGGCAGATTGTGTGATGTGTGCTTCTAGTGCCACAGTGCTGGCACGCTTCCTGCAAATCTCCCTTCGTACACACCTTCCTGATTCTCACTGTCCCTTCGTTCACACACACTGAAGGCAGATTGTGTGACGTGTGCTTCTAGTGCCACAGTGCTAGCACGCTTTCTGCAGTTCTCCCTTTGTACACATCTTCCTGCTCCTCACTGTCCCTTCGTTCACACACATTGAAGGCAGATTGTGTGATGTGTGCTTCTAGTTTCACAGTGCTGGCATGCTTCCTACAGATCTCCCTTCGTACACATCTTTCTGATCCTCACTGTCCCTTCGTTCACATACATTAAAGGCAGATTGTGTGATTTGTGCTTCTAGTGCCCCAGTGCTGGCACGCATCCTGCAGATCTTCCTTCATACACATCATCCTTATCCTCACTGTCCCTTCGTTCACATACATTGGAGGCAGATTGTGTGATGTGTGCTTCTAGTGCCACAGTGCTGGGACGCTTCCCCTGATCCTCACTGCCCCTTTGTTCACACACACTGAAGGCAGATTGTGTAATGTGTGCTTCTAGTGCCACAGTGCTGGCACGCTTCCAGCATATCTCCCTTCGTACACATCTTCCTGATCCTCACTATCCCTTCGTTCACACAGAGTAAAGGCAGATTGTGTAATGTGTGCTTCTAGAGCCACAGTGCTGGAACACTTCCTGCAGATCTCCCTTCGTACACATCTTCCTGATCCTCACTGCCCCTTCGTTCACACAGAGTGAAGGCAGATTGTGTGATGTGTGCTTCTAGTGCCCCAGGGCTGGCACGCGTCCTGCACTTCTCCCTTCGTACACATCTTCCTGATACTCACTGCCCCTTTGTTCACACAGAGTGAAGGCAGATTGTGTGATGTGTGCTTCTAGTGCCCCAGTGCTGGCACGCTTCATGCAGATCTCCCTTCGTACACATCTTCCTGATTCTCACTGTCCATTCATTCGCACACATTGAAAACAGATTGTGTGATGATTGTTTTTAGTGCCACAGTGCTGTCACGATTCCTGCAGCTCTTCCTTCGTACACACATTCCTGATCCTCACTGCCCCTTCGTTCACACACAGTGAAGACAGATTGTGTGATGTGTGCTTCTAGTGCCACAGTGCTGGCACGCTTCCTGCAGATCTCCCTTCATACACATATTCCCTATTCTCACTGCTCCTTCGTTCACACACATTGAAGGCAGATTGTGTGATATTTGCTTCTACTGCCACAGTGCTGGCACGCATCCTGCAGATCTCCCTTCGTACACACCTTCCTGATCCTCACTGCCCCTTCGTTCACACACAGTGAAGACAGATAGGCCCTCATTCTGACCTTGGCGGGCGGCGGAGGCCGCCCGCCAAAGTCCCGCCGTCAGGTTACCGTTCCGCGGTCGAAAGACCGCGGCGGTAATTCTGACTTTCCCGCTGGGCTGGCGGGCGGTCGCCTTCAGACCGCCAGCCAGCCCAGCGGGAAAGAGGCTTCCACGATGAAGCCGGCTCGGAATCGAGCCGGCGGAGTGGAAGCTGTGCGACGGGTGCAGTTGCACCCGTCGCGTATTTCACTGTCTGCGCAGCAGACAGTGAAATACATGTAGGGGCCCTCTTACGGGGGCCCCTGCAATGCCCATGCCAGTGGCATGGGCACTGCAGGGGCCCCCAGGGGCCCCGCGACCCCCCCTACCGCCATCCGGATCTCGGTGGTCCGACCGCCGGGATCTGGATGGCGGTAGGGGGGGTCGGAATCCCCGCGGCGGTGCAGCAAGCTGCACCGCCGCGGAGGATTCAATGGGGCCGCGGTACACTGGCGGGAGCCCGCCAGTGGTGCCGGTCCGACCGCGGCTTTACCGCCGCGGTCGGAATCCCCATTGGAGCACCGCCGGCCTGTCGGCGGTGCTCCCGCGGTCCTCCGCCCTGGCGGTCAAAGACCGCCAGGGTCAGAATGACCACCATAGTGTAATGTGTTCTTCTAGCGCCACAGTGCTGGCATGCTTCCTGCAGATCTCCCTCGTACACATCTTCCTGATCCTCACTTTCAGTTCGTTCACACACATTGAAGGCAGATTGTGTGATGTGTGTTTCTAGTGCCACAGTGCTGGCACACTTCCTGCTGATCTCCATTCGAACACATATCTTCCTGATCCTCACTGCCTCTTCTTTCACACACTGTGAAGGCAGATTTTGTGATGTGTGCTTCTAATGTAACAGTCCGGGCACGCTTTCTGCAGATCTCTATTCGTACACATCTTCCTGACCCTCAATGACTCTTCGTTCACACACAGTAAACACTGATTGTGTGATGTGTGCTCCTTTTGCCATAGTGCTGGCACACTTCCTGCAGATTTCCCTTCGTACACATCTTCCTGATCCTCACTGTCCCTTCGTTCATACACATTGAAGGCACGTTGTGTAATGTGTGCTTCTAGTGCCACAGTGCTGGCACGCTTCCTGCAGATCTCCCTTCGTACACATCTTCCTGATCCTCACTCTCCCTTCGTTCACACACATTGAAGGCAGATTGTGTGATGTGTGCTTCCAGTGCCCCAGTGCTGGCACGCGTCCTGCAGATCTCCCTTCGTAAACATCTTCCTGATCCTCAATGTCCCTTCGTTAACACACATTGAAGGCAGATTGTGTGATGTGTGCTTCTAGTGCCCCAGTGCTGGCACGCATCCTGCAGATCTTCCTTCATACACATCTTCCTGAGTCTCACTGTCCCTTCGTTCACACACATTGAAGGCAGATTGTGTGATGTGTGCTTCTAGTGCCCCAGTGCTGGCACGCTTCCTTCAGATCTCCCTTCGTACACATCTTCCTGATCGTCACTGTCCCTTCGTTCACACACATTGAAGTCAAATTGTGTGATCTGTGCTTCTAGCACCACAGTGCTGGCACACTTCCTGAACATCTCCCTTGGTACACATCTTCCTGATCCTCACTGCCCCTTCGTTCACACACAGTGAAATCAGATTGTGTGATGTGTGCATCTAGTGCCACAGTGCTGGCACGCTTCCTGCAGATCTCCCTTGGAACACATCTTCCTGATCCTCACTGCCCCTTCGTTCACACACAGTGAAGAGAGATTGTGTGATCTGTGCTTCTAGTGCCACAGTGCTGGCACGCTTCCTGCAGATCTCCCTTTGTACACATCTTCCTGATCCTCACTGTCCCTTCGTTCACACACATTGAAGGCATATTGTGTGATGTGTGCTTCTAGTGCCACAGTGCTGGCTAGCTTCCTGCATATCTCCCTTGGTACACATCTTCCTGATCCTCACTGTCCCTTCATTCATGCACATTGAAGACTGATTGTGTAATGTGTGCTTCTAGTGCCACAGTGCTGGCAGGCATCCTGCAGATCTCCCTTCGTACACATCTTCCTGATCCTCACTGTCCCTTCATTCACAAACATTGAAGACAGATTGTGTGATGTGTGCTTCTAGCGCCACAGTGCTGGCACGCTTCCTGCAAATCTCCCTTCGTACACATCTTCCTGATCCTCACTGTCCCTTCGTTCACACAGTGAAGGCAGATTGTGTGACGTGTGCTTCTAGTGCCACAGTGCTAGCACGCTTCCTGCATATCTCCCTTCGTACACATCTTCCTGATCCTCACTGTCCCTTCGTTCACACACAGTGAAGGCAGATTGTGTGATTTGTGCTTCTAGTGCCACAGTGCTGGCACACTTCCTGCAGATCTCCCTTGGTATACATCTTCCTGATCCTCACTGCCCATTCTTTCACGCACAGTGAAGGCAGATTGTGTGATGTGTGCTTCTAGTGCCACAGTGATGGCACACTTCCTGCAGATCTCCCTTGGTACTCATCTTCCTGATCCTCACTGTCCCTTCGTCACACACAGTGAAGGCATATTGTGTGATGTGCGCTTCTAGTGCCACAGTGCTGGCACGCTTCCTGCAGATCTCCCTTCGTACACATCTTCCTGATCCTCACTGTCCCTTCTTTCACACACAGTGAAGGCAGATTGTGTGATGTGTGCTTCTAGTGCCACAGTGATGGCATGCTTCCTGCAGATATCCCTTCGTACACATTTTCCTGATTCTCACTGTCCCTTCGTTCAAACACAGTGAAGGCAGATTGTGTGATGTGTGTTTCTAGTGCCACAGTGCTGGCACGCTTCCTGCAGGTCTCCCTTCGTACACATCTTCCTGATCCTCACTGTCCCTTCGTTCACACACAGTGAAGGCAGATTGTGTGACGTGTGCTTCTAGCGCCACAGTGCTGGCACGCCTCCTGCAGATCTCACTTTGTACACATCTTCCTGATCCTCACTGTCCGTTCGTTCACACACATTGAGGCAGATTGTGTGGCACGCTTCCTGCAGACCTCCCTTGGTACACATCTTCCTGATCCTTACACAGTGAAGGCATATTGTGTGATGTGTGCTTCCAGTGCAACAGTGCTGGCACGCTTCCTGCAGATCTCCCTTGGTGCACATCTTCCTGATCCTCACTGCCCATTCGTTCACATACAGTGAAGATGTGTGCTTCTAGTGCCACAGTGCTGGCACGGTTCCTATACATCTCCCTTCGTACACATCTTCCTGATTCTCACTGTCCTTTCGTTCACACACAGTGAACGCATGATTGTTTGATGTGTGCTTCTAGCGCCACAGTGCTGGCACACTTCCTGCACATCTCCCTTGGTACACATCTTCCTGATCCTCACTGTCCCTTTGTTTACACACAGTGAAGGCAGATTGTGTGATGTGTGCTTCTAGTGCCACAGTGCTGGCACGCTTCCTGCAGAGCTCCATTCGTACACATCTTCCTGATCCTCACTGTCCCTTCGTTCACACACAGTGAAGGCATATTGTGTGATGTGTGCTTCTAGTGCCACAGTGCTGGCACACTTCCTGCAGATCTCCATTAGTACACATCTTCCTGATCCTCACTGAACCTTCCTTCACGCACAGTGAAGGCAGATTGTGTGATGTGTGCTTCTAGTGCCACAGTGCCTGCACACTTCCTGCAGATCTCCCTTGGTACACATCTTCCTGATCCTCACTGCCCCTTCGTTCACGCACAGTGAAGGCAGATTGTGTGATGTGTGCTTCTAGTGCACAGTGCCGGCACGCTTCCTGCAAATCTCCCTTCGTACACATCTTCCTGATCCTCTCTGCCCCTTTGTTCACACACACTGAAGGCAGATTGTGTGATGTGTGCTTCTAGTGCCACAGTGCTGGCACACTTCCAGCATATCTCCCTTCGTACACATCTTCCTGATCCTCACTATCCCTTCGTTCACACAGAGTGAAGGCAGATTGTGTGATGTGTGCTTCTAGTGCCACAGTGCTGGAACACTTCCTGCAGATCTCCCTTCGTACTCATCTTCCTGATCCTCACTTCCCCTTCGTTCACATAGAGTGAAGGCAGATTGTGTGATGTGTGCTTCTAGTGTCACAGTGCTGGCACGCTTCCTGCAGATCTCCCTTGGAACACATCTTCCTGATCCTCACTGCCCCTTCGTTCACACACAGTGAAGAGAGATTGTGTGATCTGTGCTTCTAGTGCCACAGTGCTGGCACGCTTCCTGCAGATCTCCCTTTGTACACATCTTCCTGATCCTCACTGTCCCTTCGTTCACACACATTGAAGGCATATTGTGTGATGTGTGCTTCTAGTGCCACAGTGCTGGCTAGCTTCCTGCATATCTCCCTTGGTACGCATCTTCCTGATCCTCACTGTCCCTTCATTCATGCACATTGAAGACTGATTGTGTAATGTGTGCTTCTAGTGCCACAGTGCTGGCAGGCATCCTGCAGATCTCCCTTCGTACACATCTTCCTGATCCTCACTGTCCCTTCATTCACAAACATTGAAGACAGATTGTGTGATGTGTGCTTCTAGCGCCACAGTGCTGGCACGCTTCCTGCAAATCTCCCTTCGTACACATCTTCCTGATCCTCACTGTCCCTTCGTTCACACAGTGAAGGCAGATTGTGTGACGTGTGCTTCTAGTGCCACAGTGCTAGCACGCTTCCTGCATATCTCCCTTCGTACACATCTTCCTGATCCTCACTGTCCCTTCGTTCACACACAGTGAAGGCAGATTGTGTGATTTGTGCTTCTAGTGCCACAGTGCTGGCACACTTCCTGCAGATCTCCCTTGGTATACATCTTCCTGATCCTCACTGCCCATTCTTTCACGCACAGTGAAGGCAGATTGTGTGATGTGTGCTTCTAGTGCCACAGTGATGGCACACTTCCTGCAGATCTCCCTTGGTACTCATCTTCCTGATCCTCACTGTCCCTTCGTCACACACAGTGAAGGCATATTGTGTGATGTGCGCTTCTAGTGCCACAGTGCTGGCACGCTTCCTGCAGATCTCCCTTCGTACACATCTTCCTGATCCTCACTGTCCCTTCTTTCACACACAGTGAAGGCAGATTGTGTGATGTGTGCTTCTAGTGCCACAGTGATGGCATGCTTCCTGCAGATATCCCTTCGTACACATTTTCCTGATTCTCACTGTCCCTTCGTTCAAACACAGTGAAGGCAGATTGTGTGATGTGTGTTTCTAGTGCCACAGTGCTGGCACGCTTCCTGCAGGTCTCCCTTCGTACACATCTTCCTGATCCTCACTGTCCCTTCGTTCACACACAGTGAAGGCAGATTGTGTGACGTGTGCTTCTAGCGCCACAGTGCTGGCACGCCTCCTGCAGATCTCACTTCGTACACATCTTCCTGATCCTCACTGTCCGTTCGTTCACACACATTGAGGCAGATTGTGTGGCACGCTTCCTGCAGACCTCCCTTGGTACACATCTTCCTGATCCTTACACAGTGAAGGCATATTGTGTGATGTTTGCTTCCAGTGCAACAGTGCTGGCACGCTTCCTGCAGATCTCCCTTGGTGCACATCTTCCTGATCCTCACTGCCCATTCGTTCACATACAGTGAAGATGTGTGCTTCTAGTGCCACAGTGCTGGCACGGTTCCTATACATCTCCCTTCGTACACATCTTCCTGATTCTCACTGTCCTTTCGTTCACACACAGTGAACGCATGATTGTTTGATGTGTGCTTCTAGCGCCACAGTGCTGGCACACTTCCTGCACATCTCCCTTGGTACACATCTTCCTGATCCTCACTGTCCCTTTGTTTACACACAGTGAAGGCAGATTGTGTGATGTGTGCTTCTAGTGCCACAGTGCTGGCACGCTTCCTGCAGAGCTCCATTCGTACACATCTTCCTGATCCTCACTGTCCCTTCGTTCACACACAGTGAAGGCATATTGTGTGATGTGTGCTTCTAGTGCCACAGTGCTGGCACACTTCCTGCAGATCTCCATTAGTACACATCTTCCTGATCCTCACTGAACCTTCCTTCACGCACAGTGAAGGCAGATTGTGTGATGTGTGCTTCTAGTGCCACAGTGCCTGCACACTTCCTGCAGATCTCCCTTGGTACACATCTTCCTGATCCTCACTGCCCCTTCGTTCACGCACAGTGAAGGCAGATTGTGTGATGTGTGCTTCTAGTGCACAGTGCCGGCACGCTTCCTGCAAATCTCCCTTCGTACACATCTTCCTGATCCTCTCTGCCCCTTTGTTCACACACACTGAAGGCAGATTGTGTGATGTGTGCTTCTAGTGCCACAGTGCTGGCACACTTCCAGCATATCTCCCTTCGTACACATCTTCCTGATCCTCACTATCCCTTCGTTCACACAGAGTGAAGGCAGATTGTGTGATGTGTGCTTCTAGTGCCACAGTGCTGGAACACTTCCTGCAGATCTCCCTTCGTACTCATCTTCCTGATCCTCACTTCCCCTTCGTTCACATAGAGTGAAGGCAGATTGTGTGATGTGTGCTTCTAGTGTCACAGTGCTGGAAAGCTTACTGCAGATCTCCTTTCGTACACATCTTCCTGATCCTCACTGTCCCTTCGTTCACACACATTAAAGGCAGATTGTGTGATGCGTGCTTCTAGTGCCACAGTGCAGGTACGCATCCTGCACTTCTCCCTTCATACACATCTTCCTGATCCTCACTGTCCCTTCATTCACACACAGTGAAGGCAGATTGTGTGATGTGTGCTTCTAGTGTCACAGTGCGGGCACGCTGCCTGCAGATCTCCCTTCGTACACATCTTCCTGACCCTCACTGCCTCTTCATTCACACACAGTAAACACAGATTGTGTGATGTGTGCTTCTTGTGCCACAGTGCTGGCACACTTCCTGCAGATCTCCCTTCGTACACATCTTCCTGATCCTCACTGTCCCTTCCTTCATACACATTGAAGGCAGATTGTGTGATGTGTGCTTCTAGTGCCACAGTGCTGGAAATCTTCCTGCAGATCTCCCTTCGTACTCATCTTCCTGATCCTCACTTCCCCTTCGTTCACACAGAGTGAAGCAGATTGTGTGATGTGTGCTTCTAGTGTCACAGTGCTGGCACGCTTCCTGCAGATCTCCCTTCGTACACATCTTCCTGATCTTCACTGTCCCTTCGTTCTCACACATTGAAGGCAGATTGTGTGATGCATGCTTCTAGTGCCCCAGTGCTGGCACGCGTCCTGCACTTCTCCCTTCATACACATCTTCCTGATCCTCACTGTCCCTTCATTCACACACAGTAAAGGCAGATTGTGTGATGTGTGCTTCTAGTGTCACAGTGCGGGCACGCTGCCTGCAGATCTCCCTTCGTACACATCTTCCTGACCCTCACTGCCTCTTCATTCACACACAGTAAACACAGATTGTGTGATGTGTGCTTCTTGTGCCACAGTGCTGGCACACTTCCTGCAGATCTCCCTTCGTACACATCTTCCTGATCCTCACTGTCCCTTCCTTCATACACATTGAAGGCAGATTGTGTGATGTATGCTTCTAGTGCCACAGTGCTGGCACGCTTCCTGCAGATCTCCATTCGTACACATCTTCCTGATCCTCACTGTCCCTTCGTTCACACACAGTGAAGGCAGATTGTGTGATTTGTGCTTCTAGTGCCACAGTGCTGGCACACTTCCTGCAGATCTCCCTTGGTACACATCTTCCTGATCCTCACTGCCCCTTCGTTCACGCACAGTGAAGGCAGATTGTGTGATGGGTGCTTCGAGTGCCACAGTGCTGGCACAATTCCTGCAGATCTCCCTTCGTACACATCTTCCTGATCCGCACTATCCCTTCGTTCACACAGAGTGAAGGCAGATTCTGTGATGTGTGCTTCTAGTGCCACAGTGCTGGCACACTTCCTGCAGATCTCCCTTCGTACACATCTTCCTGATTCTCATTCTCCCTTCGTTCACGCACATTGAAGGCAGATTGTGTGATGTATGCTTCTAGTGTCACAGTGCTGGCACGCTTCCTGCAGATCTCACTTCGTACGCATCTTCCTGATCCTCACTGTCCCTTCGTTAACACACATTGAAGGCAGATTGTGTGATGCGTGCTTCTTGTGCCCCAGAGCTGGCACGCATCCTGCAGATCTCCCTTCATACACATCTTCCTGATCCTCACTGTCCCTTCGTTCACACACATTGAAGGCAGATTGTGTGATGTGTGCTTCTAGTGCCCCAGTGCTGGCACGCTTCATGCAGATCTCCCTACGCACACATTTTCCTGATCCTCACTGTCCCTTCGTTCGCACACATTGAAGACAGATTGTGTGATGTGTGCTTTTAGTGCCACAATGCTGTCACGATTCCTGCAAATCTTCCTTCGTACACACATTCCTGATCCTCACTGCCCCTTCGTTCACACACAGTGAAGACAGATTGTGTGATGTGTGCTTCTAGTGCCACAGTGCTGGCACGCTTCCTGCAGATCTCCCTTCATACACATATTCCTGATTCTCACTGCCCCTTCGTTCACACACATTGAAGGCAGATTGTGTGATATGTGCTTCTAGTGCCACAGTGCTGGCACGCTTCCTGCAGATCTCCCTTCGTACTCATCTTCCTGATCCTCACTTCCCCTTCGTTCACATAGAGTGAAGGCAGATTGTGTGATGTGTGCTTCTAGTGTCACAGTGCTGGCACGCTTCCTGCAGATCTCCTTTCGTACACATCTTCCTGATCCTCACTGTCCCTTCGTTCACACACATTAAAGGCAGATTGTGTGATGCGTGCTTCTAGTGCCACAGTGCTGGTACGCATCCTGCACTTCTCCCTTCATACACATCTTCCTGATCCTCACTGTCCCTTCATTCACACACAGTGAAGGCAGATTGTGTGATGTGTGCTTCTAGTGTCACAGTGCGGGCACGCTGCCTGCAGATCTCCCTTCGTACACATCTTCCTGACCCTCACTGCCTCTTCATTCACACACAGTAAACACAGATTGTGTGATGTGTGCTTCTTGTGCCACAGTGCTGGCACACTTCCTGCAGATCTCCCTTCGTACACATCTTCCTGATCCTCACTGTCCCTTCCTTCATACACATTGAAGGCAGATTGTGTGATGTGTGCTTCTAGTGCCACAGTGCTGGAAATCTTCCTGCAGATCTCCCTTCGTACTCATCTTCCTGATCCTCACTTCCCCTTCGTTCACACAGAGTGAAGCAGATTGTGTGATGTGTGCTTCTAGTGTCACAGTGCTGGCACGCTTCCTGCAGATCTCCCTTCGTACACATCTTCCTGATCTTCACTGTCCCTTCGTTCT
Source organism: Pleurodeles waltl (assembly GCF_031143425.1). Classification (NCBI taxonomy): domain Eukaryota; kingdom Metazoa; phylum Chordata; class Amphibia; order Caudata; family Salamandridae; genus Pleurodeles; species Pleurodeles waltl. The sequence goes on from NC_090438.1 coordinate 453,177, forward strand.
CACACATTGAAGGCAGATTGTGTGATGCATGCTTCTAGTGCCCCAGTGCTGGCACGCGTCCTGCACTTCTCCCTTCATACACATCTTCCTGATCCTCACTGTCCCTTCATTCACACACAGTAAAGGCAGATTGTGTGATGTGTGCTTCTAGTGTCACAGTGCGGGCACGCTGCCTGCAGATCTCCCTTCGTACACATCTTCCTGACCCTCACTGCCTCTTCATTCACACACAGTAAACACAGATTGTGTGATGTGTGCTTCTTGTGCCACAGTGCTGGCACACTTCCTGCAGATCTCCCTTCGTACACATCTTCCTGATCCTCACTGTCCCTTCCTTCATACACATTGAAGGCAGATTGTGTGATGTATGCTTCTAGTGCCACAGTGCTGGCACGCTTCCTGCAGATCTCCATTCGTACACATCTTCCTGATCCTCACTGTCCCTTCGTTCACACACAGTGAAGGCAGATTGTGTGATTTGTGCTTCTAGTGCCACAGTGCTGGCACACTTCCTGCAGATCTCCCTTGGTACACATCTTCCTGATCCTCACTGCCCCTTCGTTCACGCACAGTGAAGGCAGATTGTGTGATGGGTGCTTCGAGTGCCACAGTGCTGGCACAATTCCTGCAGATCTCCCTTCGTACACATCTTCCTGATCCGCACTATCCCTTCGTTCACACAGAGTGAAGGCAGATTCTGTGATGTGTGCTTCTAGTGCCACAGTGCTGGCACACTTCCTGCAGATCTCCCTTCGTACACATCTTCCTGATTCTCATTCTCCCTTCGTTCACGCACATTGAAGGCAGATTGTGTGATGTATGCTTCTAGTGTCACAGTGCTGGCACGCTTCCTGCAGATCTCACTTCGTACGCATCTTCCTGATCCTCACTGTCCCTTCGTTAACACACATTGAAGGCAGATTGTGTGATGCGTGCTTCTTGTGCCCCAGAGCTGGCACGCATCCTGCAGATCTCCCTTCATACACATCTTCCTGATCCTCACTGTCCCTTCGTTCACACACATTGAAGGCAGATTGTGTGATGTGTGCTTCTAGTGCCCCAGTGCTGGCACGCTTCATGCAGATCTCCCTACGCACACATTTTCCTGATCCTCACTGTCCCTTCGTTCGCACACATTGAAGACAGATTGTGTGATGTGTGCTTTTAGTGCCACAATGCTGTCACGATTCCTGCAAATCTTCCTTCGTACACACATTCCTGATCCTCACTGCCCCTTCGTTCACACACAGTGAAGACAGATTGTGTGATGTGTGCTTCTAGTGCCACAGTGCTGGCACGCTTCCTGCAGATCTCCCTTCATACACATATTCCTGATTCTCACTGCCCCTTCGTTCACACACATTGAAGGCAGATTGTGTGATATGTGCTTCTAGTGCCACAGTGCTGGCACGCTTCCTGCAGATTTCCCTTCATACACACCTTCCTGATCCTCACTGCCCCTTCGTTCACACACAGTGAAGACAGATAGTGTAATGTGTTCTTCTAGCGCCACAGTGCTGGCACGCTTCCTGCAGATCTCACTTCGTACACATCTTCCTGATCCTCACTTTCAGTTTGTTCACACACATTGAAGGCAGATTGTGTGATGTGTGCTTCTAGTGCCACAGTGCTGGCACACTTCCTGCAGATCTCCATTCGTACACATCTTCCTGATCCTCACTGCCCCTTCTTTCACACACTGTGAAGGCAGATTGTGTGATGTGTGCTTCTAGTGTCACAGTGCGGACACGCTTCCTGCAGATCTCCCTTCATACACATCTTCCTGACCCTCACTGCCTCTTCGTTCAAACACTGATTGTGTGATCTGTGCTCCTTGTGCCACAGTGCTGGCACACTTCCTGCAGATTTCCCTTCGTACACATCTTCCTAATCCTCACTGTCCCTTCGTTCATACACATTGAAGGCACGTTGTGTGATACGTGCTTCTAGTGCCACGGTGCTGACACGCTTCCTGCAGATCTCCCTTCGTACACATCTTTCTGATCCTCACTGTCCCTTCGTTCACACACATTGATGGCAGATTGTGTGATGTGTTCTTCTAGCACCACAGTGCTGGCACACTTCCTGCAGATCTCCCTTGGTACACATCTTCCTGATCCTCACTGCCCCTTCTTTCACGCACAGTGAAGGCAGATTGTGTGATGTGTGCTTCTAGTGCCACAGTGCCGGCACGCTTCCTGCAGATCTCCCTTGGTACACATCTTCCTGATCCTCACTGCCCCTTTGTTCACACACACTGAAGGCAGATTGTTTAATGTGTGCTTCTAGTGCCACAGTGCTGGCACACTTTCAGCATATCTCCCTTCGTACAAATCTTCCTGATCCTCACTATCCCTTCGTTCACACAGAGTGAAGGCAGATTGTGTGATGTGTGCTTCTACTGCCACAGTGCTGGAACACTTCCTGCAGATCTCCCTTCGTACACATCTTCCTGATCATCACTGCCCCTTCGTTCACACAGAGTGAAGGCAGATTGTGTGATGTGTGCTTCTAGTGTCACAGTGCTGGCACGCTTCCTGCAGATCTCCCTTCGTACACATCTTCCTGATCCTGACTGTCCCTTCGTTCTCACACATTGAAGGCAGATTGTGTGATGCGTGCTTCTAGTGCCCCAGTGCTGGCACGCGTCCTGCACTTCTCCCTTCATACACATCTTCCTGATCCTCACTGTCCCTTCATTCACACACAGTGAAGGCAGATTGTGTGATGTGTGCTTCTAGTGTCACAGTGAGGGCACGCTGCCTGCAGATCTAACTTCGTACACATCTTCCTGACCCTCACTGCCTCTTCATTCACACACAGTAAACACAGATTGTGTGATGTGTGCTTCTTGTGCCACAGTGCTGGCACACTTCCTGCAGATCTCCCTTCGTACACATCTTCCTAATCCTCACTGTCCCTTCCTTCATACACATTGAAGGCAGATTGTGTGACGTGTGCTTCTAGTGCCACACTGCTGGCATGCTTCTTGCAGATCTCCCTTCGTACACATCTTCCTGATCCTCACTGTCCCTTCGTTCACACACAGTGAAGGCAGATTGTGTGATTTGTGCTTCTAGTGCCACAGTGCTGGCACACTTCCTGCAGATCTCCCTTGGTACACATCTTCCTGATCCTCACTGCCCATTCTTTCACGCACAGTGAAGGCAGATTGTGTGATTTGTGCTTCTAGTGCCACAGTGATGGCACACTTCCTGCAGATCTCCCTTGGTACACATCTTCCTGATCCTCACTGCCCCTTCGTTCACGCACGGTGAAGGTAGATTGTGTGATGTGTGCTTCTAGAGCACAGTGCTGGCGCGCTTCCTGCAGATCTCCCTTCGTACACATCTTCCTGATCCTCACTGCCCCTTCGTTCACACACACTGAAGGCAGATTGTGTGATGGGTGCTTCTAGTGCCACAGTGCTGGCACACTTCCTGCAGATCTCCCTTCGTACACATCTTCCTGATCCTCACTATCCCTTCGTTCACACTGAGTGAAGGCAGATTCTGTAATGTGTGCTTCTAGTGGCACAGTGCTGGCACACTTCCTGCAGATCTCCCTTCGTACACATCTTCCTGATCCTCGCTGCCCCTTCGTTCACACAAAGTGAAGGCAGATTGTGTGATGTGTGCTTCTAGTGTCACAGTGCTGGCACGCTTCCTGCAGGTCTCCCTTCGTACACATCTTCCTGATTCTCACTGTCCCTTCGTTCACGCACATTGAAGGCAGATTGTGTGATGTGTGCTTCTAGTGCACAGTGCTGGCACGCTTCATGCAGATCTCCCTTCGTACACATTTTCCTGATCCTCACTGTCCTTTCGTTCGCACACATTGAAGACAGATTGTGTGATGTGTGCTTTTAGTGCCACAGTGCTGTCACGATTCCTGCAGATCTTCCTTCGTACACACATTCCTGATCCTCACTGCCCCTTCGTTCACACACAGTGAAGACAGATTGTGTGATGTGTGCTTCTAGTGCCACAGTGCTGGAACGCTTCCTGCAGATCTCCCTTCATACACATATTCCTGATTCTCACTGCCCCTTCGTTCACACACATTGAAGGCAGATTGTGTGATATGTGCTTCTAGTGCCACAGTGCTGGCACGCTTCCTGCAGATCTCCCATCGTACACACCTTCCTGATCCTCACTGCCCCTTCGTTCACACACAGTGAAGACAGATAGTGTAATGTGTTCTTCTAGAGCCACAGTGCTGGCACGCTTCCTGCAGATCTCCCTTCGTACACATCTTCCTGATCCTCACTTTCAGTTCGTTCACACACATTGAAGGCAGATTGTGTGATGTGTGCTTCTAGTGCCACAGTGCTGGCACACTTCCTGCAGATCTCCATTCGTACACATCTTCCTGATCCTCACTGCCTCTTCTTTCACACACTGTGAAGGCAGATTGTGTGATGTGTGCTTCTAGTGTCACAGTGCGGACACGCTTCCTGCAGATCTCCCTTCGTACACATCTTCCTGACCCTCACTGCCTCTTCGTTCATACACAGTAAACACTGATTGTGTGATGTGTGCTTCTTGTGCCACAGTGCTCGCACACTTCCTGCAGATTTCCCTTCGTACACATCTTCCTGATCCTCACTGTCCCTTCGTTCATACACATTGAAGGCACGTTGTGTGATGTGTGCTTCTAGTGCCACAGTGCTGGCACGCTTCCTGCAGATCTCCCTTCGCACACATCTTCCTGATTCTCACTGCCCCTTCGTTCACACACATTGAAGGAAGATTGTGTGATGTGTGCTTCTAGTGCCACAGTGCTGGCACGCTTCCTGCAGATCTCCCTTCGTACACACCTTCCTGATCCTTACTGCCCCTTCGTTCACACACAGTGAAGACAGATAGTGTGATGTGTTCTTCTAGCACCACAGTGCTGGCACGCTTCCTGCAGATCTCCCTTCATACACATTTTCCTGATCCTCACTGTCAGTTCGTTCACACACATTGAAGGCAGATTGTGTGATGTGTGCATCTAGTGTCACAGTGCTGGCACGCTTCCTGCAGATCTCCCTTCGTACACATCTTCCTAATCCTCACTGTCCCTTCGTTCACACACATTGAAGGCAGATTGTGTGATGTGTGCTTCTAGTGCCCCAGTGCTGGCACTCTTCCTGCAGATTTCCCTTCATACACATCTACCTGATCTTCACTGTCCCTTCGTTCACACACACTGAAGGCAGATTGTGTGATGTGTGCTTCTAGTGCCCCAGTGCTGGCACGCGTCCTGCAGATCTCCCTTCATACACATCTTACTGATCCTCACTGTCCCTTCGTTCAATCACATTGAAGGCAGATTGTGTGATGTGTGCTTCTAGTGCCCCAGTGCTGGCACGCTTCATGCAGATCTCCCTTCGTACACATCTTCCTGATTCTCACTGCCCCTTCGTTCACACACAGTGAAGACACATAGGCCCTCATTCTGACCTTGGCGGGCGGCGGAGGCCACCCGCCAAAGTCCCGCCGTCAGATTACCGTTCCGCAGTCGAAAGACCGCGGCGGTAATTCTGACTTTCCCGCTGGGCTGGCGGGCGGTCGCCTTCAGACCGCCCGCCATCCCAGCGGGAAAGAGGCTTCCACGATGAAGCCGGCTCGGAATCGAGCCGGCGGAGTGGAAGCTGTGCGTCGGGTGCAGTTGCACCCGTCGCGTATTTCACTGTCTGCGCAGCAGACAGTGAAATACATGTAGGGGCCCTCTTACGGGGGCCCCTGCAATGCCCATGCCAGTGGCATGGGCACTGCAGGGGCCCCCAGGGGCCCCGCGACCCCCCCTACCGCCATCCGGATCCCGGCGGTCCGACCGCCGGGATCCGGATGGCGGTAGGGGGGGTCGGAATCCCCGCGGCGGTGCAGCAAGCTGCGCCGCCGTGGAGGATTCAATGGGGCGGCGGAACACTGGCGGGACCCCGCCAGTGGTGCCGGTCCGACCGCGGCTTTACCGCCGCGGTCGGAATCCCCATTGGAGCACCGCCGGCCTGTCGGCGGTGCTCCCGCGGTCCTCCGCCCTGGCGGTCAAAGACCGCCAGGGTCAGAATGACCACCACAGTGTGATGTGTTCCTCTAGCACCACAGTGCTGGCACGCTTCCTGCAGATCTCCCTTCGTACACATCTTCCGATCCTCACTGTCATATCGTTCACACACATTGAAGGCAGATTGTGTGATGTGTGCATCTAGTGTCACAGTGCTGGCATGCTTCCTGCAGATCTGCCTTGGTACACATCTTCCTGATCCTCACTGCCCCTTCGTTCACACACAGTGAAATTAGATTGTGTGATGTGTGCTTCTAGTGCCACAGTGCTGGCACGCTTCCTGCAGATCTCCCTTGGTACACATCTTCCTGATCCTCACTGCCCCTTCGTTCACACACATTAAAGGCAGATTGTGTGATGTGTGCTTCTAGTACCACAGTGCTGGCTAGCTTCCTGCAGATCTCCCTTGGTACACATTTTCCTGATCCTCACTGTCCCTTCATTCACACACATTGAAGACAGATTGTGTAATGTGTGCTTCTAGTGCCACAGTGCTGGCAGGCTTCCTGCAGATCTCCCTTCGTACACATCTTCCTGATCCTCACTGTCCCTTCGTTCACAAACATTGAAGACAGATTGTGTGATGTGTGCTTCTAGCGTCACAGTGCTGGCACGCTTCCTGCAGATCTCCCTTCGTATACATCTTCCTCATCCTCACTGTCCCTTCGTTCACACACATTGAGGCACATTGTGTGATGTGTGCTTCCAGTGCCACAGTTCTGGCACGCATCCTGCAGACCTCACTTGGTACACATCTTCCTGATCCTTAAACAGTGAAGGCAGATTGTGTGATGTGTGCCTCCAGTGCAACAGTGCTGGCACGCTTCCTGCAGATCTCCCTTGGTACACATCTTCCTGATCCTCACTGCCCCTTCGTTCACACACAGTGAAGGCAGATTGTGTGATGTGTGCTTCTAGTGCCACAGTGCTGGCACGCTTCCTGCAGATCTCCCTTCGTACACACCTTCCTGATCCTCACTGCCCCTTCATTCACACACAGTGAAGCCAGATAGTGTGATGTGTTCTTCTAGCACCATAGTGCTGGCACGCTTCCTGCAGATCTCCCTTCGTACACATCTTCCTGATCCTCACTGCCCCTTCGTTCACACACATTGAAGGCGGATTGTGTGATGTCTGCTTTTAGTGCCACAGTGCTGGCACGCTTCCTGCAGATCTCCCTTCGTACACACCTTCATGATCCTCACTGCCCCTTCGTTCACACACATTGAAGGCAGATTGTGTGATGTGTGCTTCTAGTGCCACAGTGCTGGCACGCTTCCTGCAGATCTCCCTTCGTATACATCTTCCTCATCCTCACTGTCCCTTCGTTCACACACATTGAGGCACATTGTGTGATGTGTGCTTCCAGTGCCACAGTGCTGGCACGCATCCTGCAGACCTCACTTGGTACACATCTTCCTGATCCTTAAACAGTGAAGGCAGATTGTGTGATGTGTGCCTCCAGTGCAACAGTGCTGGCACGCTTCCTGCAGATCTCCCTTCGTACACATCTTCCTGATCCTCATTGTCCCTTCGTTCACACACATTGAAGTCAGATTGTGTGATGTGTGCTTCTAGTGCCCCAGTGCTGGCACGCTTCCTGCAGATTTCCCTTCGTACACATCTTCCTGATCCTCACTGTCCCTTCGTTCACACACAGTGAAGGCAGATTGTGTGATGTGTGCTTCTAGTGCCCTAGTGCTGGCACGCTTCCTGCAGATCTCCCTTCGTACACATCTTCATGATCCTCATTGTCCCTTCGTTCACACACATTGAAGTCAGATTGTGTGATGTGTGCTTCTAGTGCCCCAGTGCTGGCACGCTTCCTGCAGATCTCCCTTGGTACACATCTTCCTCATCCTCACTGCCCCTTAGTTCACACACAGTGAAATCAGATTGTGTGATGTGTGCTTCTAGTGCCACAGTGCTGGCACGCTTCCTGCAGATCTCCATTGGTACACATCTTCCTGATCCTCACTAACCCTTCGTTCACACACAGTGAAGACAGATTGTGTGATGTGTGCTTCTAGTGCCCCAGTGCTGGCACGCTTCCTGCAGATCTCCCTTTGTACACATCTTCCTGATCCTCAATGCCCCTTCGTTCACACACATTGAAGACAGATTGTGTGATCTGTGCTTCTAGTGCCACAGTGCTGGCAGGCTTCCTGCAGATCTCCCTTCGTACACATGTTCCTGATCCTCACTGTCCCTTTGTTCACACACATTGAAGGCAGATTGTGTGATGTGTGCTTCTAGTGCCCCAGTGCTGGCACGCTTCCTGCAGATCTCCCTTCGTACACACCTTCCTGATCCTCACTGCCCCTTCGTTGACACACAGTGAAGACAGATAGTGTGATGTGTTCTTCTAGCACTACAGTGCTGGCACGCTTCCTGCAGATCTCCCTTCGTACACATCTTCCTGATCCTCACTGTCAGTTCGTTCACACACATTGAAGGCAGATTGTGTGATGTGTGTTTCTAGTGCCACAGTGCTGGCACGCTTCCTGCAGATCTCCCTTGGTACACATCTTCCTGATCCTCACTGCCCCTTCGTTCAGACACAGTGAAATCAGATTGTGTGTTGTGTGCTTCTAGTGCCACAGTGCTGGCACGCTTCCTGCAGATCTCCCTTGGTACACATCTTCCTGATCCTCACTGCCCCTTCGTTCACACACAGTGAAGACAGATTGTGTGATCTGTGCTTCTAGTGCCACAGTGCTGGCACGCTTCCTGCATATCTCCCTTGGTACACATCTTCCTGATCCTCACTGTCTCTTCGTTCACACACATTGAAGGCAGATTGTGTGATGTGCGCTTCTAGTGCCAAAGTGCTGGCCCGCTTCCTGCAGATCTCCCTTCGTACACATCTTCCTGATCCTCACTGTCCCTTCTTTCACACACTGCGAAGGCAGATTGGGTGATGTGCGCTTCTAGTGCCACAGTGCTGGCACGCTGTCAGCAGATCTCGCTTCGTACACATCTTCCTGATCCTCGCTGTCCCTTCATTCACACACAGTGAAGGCAGATTGTGTGATGTCTGCTTCTTGTGCCACAGTGCTGGCACGCTTCCTGCAGATTTCCCTTCGTACACATCTCCCTGATCCTCACTGTCCCTTCGTTCATACACATTAAAGGCACATTGTGTGATGTGTGCTTCTAGTGCCACAGTGCTGGCACGCTTCCTGCAGATCTCCTTCGTACACATCTTCCTGATCCTCACTGTCCCTTCGTTCACACACATTGAAGGCAGATTGTGTGATGTGTGCTTCTAGTGTCACAGTGCCGGCACGCTTCCTGCAGACCTCCCTTGGTACACATCTTCCTGATCCTTACACAGTGAAGGCAGATTGTGTGATGTGTGCTTCCAGTGCAACAGTGCTGGCACGCTTCCTGCAGATCTCCCTTGGTACACATCTTCCTGATCCTCACTGCCACTTCGTTCACATACAGTGAAGATGCGTGCTTCTAGTGCCACAGTGTGGGCACTCTTCCTGTACATCTCCCTTCGTACACATCTTCCTGATTCTCACTGTCCTTTCGTTCACACACAGTGAACGCATGATTGTTTGATTTGTGCTTCTAGCGCCACAGTGCTGGCACACTTCCTGCACATCTCCCTTGGTACACATCTTCCTGATCCTCACTGTCCCTTCGTTCACACACAGTGAAGGCAGATTGTGTGATGTGTGCTTCTAGTGCCACAGTGCCGGTACACTTCCTGCAGATCTCCTTTGGTACACATCTTCCTGATCCTCACTGCCCCTTCGTTCACGCACAGTGAAGGCAGATTGTGTAATGTGTGCTTCTAGTGCCATAGTGCCGGCACACTTCTAGCAGATCTCACTTCGTGCACATCTTCCTGATCCTCACTATCCCTTTGTTCACACAGAGTGAAGGAAGATTGTGTGATGTGTGCTTCTAGTGTCATAGTGCTGGCACGCTTCCTGCAGATCTCCCTTCGTCCACATCTTCCTGATCCTCACTGTCCCTTCGTTCTCACAAATTGAAGGCAGATTGTGTGATGAGTGCTTCTAGTGCCCCAGTGCTGGCACGCGTCCTGCACTTCTCACTTCATACACATCTTCCTGATCCTCACTGTCCCTTCATTGACACACAGTGAAGGCAGATTGTGTGATGTGTGCTTCTAGTGTCACAGTGCGGGCACGCTGTCTGCAGATCTCCCTTTGTACACATCATCCTGACCCTCACTGCCTCTTCATTCACACACAGTAAACACAGATTGTGTGATGTGTGCTTCTTGTGCCACAGTGCTGGCACACTTCCTGCAGATCTCCCTTCGTACACATCTTCCTGATCCTCACTGTCCCTTCCTTCATACACATTGAAGGTAGATTGTGTGATGTGTGCTTCTAGTGCCACAGTACTGGCACGCTTCCTGCAGATCTCCCTTCGTACACATCTTCCTGATCCTCACTGTCCCTTCGTTCACACACTGTGAAGGCAGATTGTGTGATTTGTGCTTCTAGTGCCACAGTGCTGGCACACTTCCTGCAGATCTCCCTTGGTACACATCTTCCTGATCCTCACTGCCCATTCTTTCACGCACAGTGAAGGCAGATTGTGTGATGTGTGCTTCTAGTGCCACAGTGATGGCACACTTCCTGCAGATCTCCCTTGGTACACATCTTCCTGATCCTCACTATTCCTTCGTTCACACGGAGTGAATGCAGATTCTGTGATGTGTGCTTCTAGTGCCACAGTGCTGGCACATTTCCTGCAGATCTCCCTTCGTACACATCTTCCTGATCCTCACTGCCCCTTCGTTCACACAGAGTGAAGGCAGATTGTGTGATGTGTGCTTCTAGTGTCACAGTGCTGGCACGCTTCCTGCAGGTCTCCCTTCGTACACATCTTCCTGATCCTCACTGCCCCTTCGTTCACACACAGTGAAGGCAGATTGTGTGATGTGTGCTTCTTGTGTCACAGTGCTGGCACGCTTCCTGCAGATCTCACTTCGTACACATCTTCCTGATCCTCACTGTCCCTTCGTTCACACACATTGAAGGCAGATTGTGTGATGCATGCTTCTAGTGCCCCAGTGCTGGCACACATCCTGCAGATCTCCCTTCATACTCATCTTCCTGATCCTCACTGTCCCTTCGTTCACACACATTGAAGGCAGATTGTGTGATGTGTGCTTTTAGTGCCCCAGTGCTGGCATGCTTCATGCAGATCTCCCTTCGTACACATTTTCCTGATCCTCACTGTCCCTTCGTTCGCACACATTGAAGACAGATTGTGAGATGTGTGCTTTTAGTGCCACAGTGCTGTCACGATTCCTGCAGATCTTCCTTCGTACACACCTTCCTGATCCTCACTGCCCCTTCGTTCACGCACAGTGAAGGTAGATTGTGTGATGTGTGCTTCTAGTGCACAGTGCTGGCGCGCTTCCTGCAGATCGCCCTTCGTACACATCTTCCTGATCCTCACTGCCCCTTCGTTCACACACACTGAAGGCAGATTGTGTGATGGGTGCTTCTAGTGCCACAGTGCTGGCACACTTCCTGCAGATCTCCCTTCGTACACATCTTCCTGATCCTCACTATTCCTTCTTCACACAGAGTGAAGGCAGATTCTGTGATGTGTGCTTCTAGTGCCACAGTGCTGGCACACTTCCTGCAGATCTCCCTTCGTACACATCTTCCTGATCCTCACTGCCCCTTCATTCACACAGAGTGAAGGCAGATTGTGTGATGTGTGCTTCTAGTGTCACAGTGCTGGCACGCTTCCTGCAGGTCTCCCTTCGTACACATCTTCCTGATCCTCACTGCCCCTTCGTTCACACACAGTGAAGGCAGATTGTGTGATGTGTGCTTCTTGTGTCACAGTGCTGGCACGCTTCCTGCAGATCTCACTTCGTACACATCTTCCTGATCCTCACTGTCCCTTCGTTCACACACATTGAAGGCAGATTGTGTGATGCGTGCTTCTAGTGCCCCAGTGCTGGCACGCATCCTGCAGATCTCCCTTCATACTCATCTTCCTGATCCTCACTGTCCCTTCGTTCACACACATTGAAGGCAGATTGTGTGATGTGTGCTTCTAGTGCCCCAGTGCTGGCATGCTTCATGCAGATCTCCCTTCGTACACATTTTCCTGATCCTCACTGTCCCTTCGTTCGCACACATTGAAGACAGATTGTGAGATGTGTGCTTTTAGTGCCACAGTGCTGTCACGATTCCTGCAGATCTTCCTTCGTACAGACCTTCCTGATCCTCACTGCCCCTTCGTTCACACACAGTGATGACAGATTGTGTGATGTGTGCTTCTAGTGCCACAGTGCTGGCACGCTTCCTGCAGATCTCCCTTCATACACATATTCCTGATTCTCACTGCCCCTTCGTTCACACACATTGAAGGCAGATTGTGTGATATGTGCTTCTAGTGCCACAGTGCTTGCACGCTTCTTACAGATCTCCCTTCGTACACACCTTCCTAATCCTCACTGCCCCTTCGTTCACACACAGTGAAGACAGATTCTCTCTAACTCTAACTCTCTAATAAGCATACACGTGAGTGCCACTGAGGGGTGGGTTTTACACCTGTGATTGTGACATTCAGACATTAATTTGTTACATAGCAGATGCAGACCTACTGTTCTAGGTACTTCCTACTCTTGTCCTCCTGTGGCCAAACATCTGAAAAGCAGTCTTCACATGTTTGTCCTGGGTTGCTGCTGTCAAATGTCAACCTAACAGATGTGTGTGATATGTGTGTGGCAATATAATTCATCTGTGCAGCATGTAACAATTCACCAACACATTCATGTATATGTGCATTGTGTACAGTATTTGGTTTAGTCAAGCTTTCCAAGATGTGGGTGAGTTGATAAGGTTTGCAAAGGTGAAAAGAAGTATTCCATGATAAATCTGGGTTCAAGTTATTTATTGATAAAACGTTGCTCATTGATGATTTGAGTACAGTCTATATGTGAAGACGTTGCTCACAATATTGTTCCTTCTGCATACTCCAGCAGCAGTTTTGTTGTTCCCCGTCCTCCTGTTGTGCATCATTGTCCTCATCTTCCTCCCTGGGGACCTCTACCTTTTCAACCGAAGGGACATTGGTGCATACACAGATGGTGTGCACAATTTCACATGCTAGTATTATTTTGCACACACGGGTGGTGCATATAAAAAACTTCCTCCCATTAGACCTAAGTGCCTGAACCTCAATTTCAGCATGGCAAATGTCCTCTCCACAACATTCCTGGTCCTCTTCTGTGCTTCATTCTCAGCGTCTGTATGTGGGTTTTCATATGGGGTCATGACCCATGGTTGGATGCCGTAGCCTTGGTCCCCTACAATGGAATTGGAGAAACAGCGTCAGATATACATTTGTGTTTATTGCTAAATGGACATGCACTGTTTTTTTTGTGAAGTGGCGACTCTGGCTTGCATCTGTCATTGTCTATGTTCCTTTTTGCATATATGGTTGTACAGTGTGTGGTGGAGTACTTTCTAATAATGGGTTGTGCCTTAAGGGCATGGTGATTGTAGAATATTTACTGGCATGACAGTTCACCAATGCAGAACATGTGTGGTGTTGACTATGTTTGTGCCTTAGTCCCATTACTTTAGACCTGCAGATGTGTCATGCTGGCTGCGTTTTTAGTGTACGTTTCGGGTGATGTGAGCAATGGAACAGGTGTTACACCCTGTGTCTTACATGTGAATCCCACCCCCTTGGACAAGTAAGCCCTCCCTTGCACAAAAAGTTATAACGATTCCCTGCTTAGCGTGCATATGTATATGTAGTAAATATGCCCAGCGTGGCATAGTTGTTTTGGATGCATTGCCGTGTATGTGACAAGTTTACAGACTCCTGTGGGACAGGACAGGGCATGAGGAGCATTTCTGACCAGTAAAGGCCAAAATAGTGCCACGTCCCCTTGATATTGTGCATGTCTGATCTCTACCAGTGCGCTGGCAGTAGTTCAGCTGCCACAGTTCCCTGAAGGCACCTTATGCCATGTTAGAGAGATGACGGATGTGCAGGTTTGATTGTTGCTGTGCTGTGAGGTGTCTATTCCTACATATGATCTCTCAATTATCCACAATGGCCTGCACATTCATTCAGTGTGTTTGCTTCCTGTTCCTAAAAAGGTGTTCCCTAGCAGCAGGGGGTCAAGTCCATTGCATCCAGCACATGTGGGAACACAGCAATTTGATAGAAACCTTTATTGGCCTCCTGCTGCAGTTGCTGGGTGTTGGGGAACAAGATGTGGTTGAGTGTGAGGCAGATGATGTCTTCCAGGACCATAAAGAGGAAGGCAGAAAGGATGGTTGTGAGATACCACACACTCATACTGCAGTGGTCTGAAATTATCCAGAGGCCAGCATGTGGATCACAGCCCGGAGCTTGGTCATGGGTGGTATGGTTCTAGGACTTTCTACTCTTGCCTTGATGTTGGGGGAAATGTGGTGGAGCAGCCGTACATGGACTCTCCACTTGAGACGTTAGAGTCTGATGGCCTCTTTTTACCTGAGGCCAAGGATTGATGAGCATTGGTGAGATATTCTCTCCCTCCTTCTGTGCTGCATTTGTGGCTGCAGTGGTGGTAGTTGAGGGTACTGCGATGGAGCTGGTACCCCTTGGCGATGTCGCTGTCGTCATCTCCTGGTGCCGAGCTGTAGCAGTAAGAGGTCCACGTTGTCCAGTTGTTTGCCAGAGTTCCTTGTGTGTATTTTCCTTCTGTAGTTGTGGTTGGGCGTCATTTTAACGTCTGGTCTGACCAGGTGTTAAAATTTTGAAGCTTATGGGAGTTAGCCTTATTTTTTCAGGGCAATCTTAGACAAGTTTTTTTTTTCAGTTGGTTTGTAAATATGGTGCTAGCATAATTTTTTAGGAAGAAATGCCTATCTTTCATCATTGTCGATAAACAATGCAAGGCTGAAGTGGCGCTCCTGAAAAATTATGCTAGAAACAGGAAAGTGGCACTGACTTAATGCTGTTTTGCATTAAAAAATGGCACAAAGGTGGTGCTAACTTTTCTTAAATTTGGGCCTTAATCTTTAAGAATTACCTTCTAGGAGGTTTCAGATACTCGACCGATGACTGCATAGTCCAGAAATGTAAGCATCAACAATGAACGGATGTTCTGCAATGTGTTGATTAAGTGTACCTTTGTAGCCACTGGTCCTGTAATTTATTCTCTGGTGGTAAATGGGCCCTGTAAGTAAGACAAAAAAAACATAATTTTCAAAAATTTGGATAACTAGTGTCTATAGCGAGACTGAATGCCCCCTTATACCACAGTTGTGTATTTACTTCCTCCCATGCGTTTGTTCATCCCCTGCCTATACCTTAAGAGGTTTCTAGAAGTGAGGAGTCCTATTTCTGGTACTTGGCGTGTAAGAAGAACCTGCCTGGGGTCCTTGCTGTATCCTGCCTGCTAGGATTGAAATCCTCTTTACTGCTGCTCTGCTGAGTAGCCATTGGCTGCTAGAAGGGTTGCTGTGAATTTGCACACTCTTTTGTGGTCTCTGAAAAACATAATGAATATTTCATGATGAAAATTAGCTAACTTCTTCTTGACCTTGATGATTTTTTGGTTATTAATCTATTCTTAAAAATCCATCATCACAACAGTCTAGTTATGTTTTATTTCAGTTGATAAACTTTCCTTGTTATCTTGTAATTTGTAGTGCAATGCAGTGCTTTGGATGGTTTATAGATATTAAATTAATGTTTGTTGATTACTGTCATCCATGCAAACCCAAAAAACTGAACATTTTTCAAAACTAGATACTGAGGGACACTTAAGGAAGCAAGACTTACACGGATCATGCAAGATTTCTTGTTCCTGTAACACCTGCAAATATCTGTGTTTGCAAACTGCAAATTCCAAAATGTTCTTGAATCAGAAATGCAGCTTTTCTGTATCTGCAATATCAGGACAAAGGTCACCACCAACTAAGATCAGCACCAAACTCACCATCTTCTCTTCCTGGAGACTCACCTATTCCAAGATTCCTGGAGTAAAGAGAGAGCTCCTCTCTTCCCTGGACAATGAGTCGTGACCACCAAGCCCGAGACCCTCACCCAGCCCCTCCTACACAAAACCACAAATCAGTAGTAAATGTGGATACATTATGCCAAGAGATCCAGTTCCAAGCATTGGTATAGGACAACCATTCATGAGTTGCCCATTAAATAACCAGTATTATCATTTGAATACACTAATTGGTGTCAGCACCTACCTTTTCGCCTAAGGGTGTGCAGCAGCTGGTCCAGGATGAGTTAGATATATTTTATTTTATGTGATCTGGCCCAGAGAGTGAAAACAATAGATAAGTACTCTTCCAGTTCATAGGGACAGCATAAAGGAATCAATATTAAAAGATTAGGAAAAGTGCTGGAAGAATGGACATTTTATCAACATTTGCTCAGGGTTGCAATGTGACTACAGGATCTTAAAAAGAGAATACGTTTGTGATTCCAAGACAACGATGGTTCAGGTAAGAGTCACAGTGTGTGAGGAGAGTTTGAATGCAGAATTAAGAGGTGAGGTATCACACATGGCTCCCTTTTCTGCCTCTAGCGTTCTTGTTCTAACTGAATGAAACCTGCATGTGCTCTCTCCTCTATAGATAAGCTATGGTGCAATGGACCCAGTGCTCAGCGACCAGCTTCAGTTTCCATCATTTTACCGGGTGGTCCCCGATGAACGCTACGAGCAGGATGCCATCGTCCAGTTACTGCTGCACTTTGGATGGAGGTGGGTGGGACTCATTGCCTCGGTGGAAGACAGCAGCCAGAGAGCCAGCAAAGTTCTCAGAGAGAAGCTCAACAAGGAGGGGATCTGCTTGGAATATCTTTTAACATGCATTGGAATACCCTGGGAGAGCTATGAAGAGATATCCAAGACCATCCAGAGGAGCTCTTCAACGGTGGTCATTGTTTACAGCAGTCTGATGTACTTCGCATCACTAATGTACAGCGAGGGCTGGAGCTCTCTGGCTAACAAAGTCTGGATTGCCTCACTAACCATGGACATTTTCTCTGATACTAAACCTTACTGGGCAGTGTTCAATGGCTCCTTGATGATCTCCATGCCTAGAGGGGAGATACCAGGACTGAAGGAGTTTCTTTACACAGCTACCCCTGCCCTATACCCCTCAAACCCATTTCTGGAAGATATCTGGAGTTATCGATTTAATTGCACTTTCAAAAACTATAAGTATCTGGAAACAGTGGGTGTTTCACTTTACAATGTGAACAATTTCTGGGTGACGTACACCGTATTCAAAGCAGTGTACGCGGTGGCACACGCACTGCACAACATGTATCAGATGGGAGAGTTCACCTGGAGAACTTCCATCCCTGGAAGGTAGGTGTCCTCACACGTGTCCACATGCAATGAAAGGGTTAATGAAGAATAAGGTGAAACCATGTCCTGATCCCATTGAAAACCCCAAAGATAAAAAGCCAGATTTACGCAGCAGCAGACACAGCTTTATACCAGACAAGTCTTCTGTCTGCTCCCCGCCAGGATGGCCCCTCTCTATAGTACCAGATCCTGGCTGCCCCTCAGACTGTAACCATTTCAGGAGCACCGTAAGATGCCTTGTGTCCTCTGTCTGTGAGGCATCATTCTCTGCCGAATTGTAAGTGCAGCAATGGATTGAGAGCTAAAACTAGTCAACAATGTGATAAGCCCATATTACACCCAGCAGGCATGAGGTGTGTTAATGTCACCTTCACTACTTATTAGCAAAGAGGGACAAACATTACAGTTCTACAATTTTTGAGAGTTGAAGGCCTTTAAGAACACTACATCACACTGCATTAACCTTCCACAAACCAGCTTCCTGTCCTGTCACTCACTGACCCTGTCTTTGCCTTCATCCCTGGGCAGGACGTTGCTGCCTTTTCAGCTCTGTTCATGTTGTTCAAATACCACATACATATAGTTATTGGCAAAGATCCACAGGTTCTCCAGTCATTTCTGAATATTTTGGTACTTTAGGATCTTGCACAGAACCCAGGAGTATTGTTTTTTTGCCAGCGCTGTGCCTGAACACTGCGCTCTACAGCTGGTGCTTGCTTTCTTTCAATGCTGTGCTGTCATATGGTGAGGCGAGGCACCAGCCCAGGGCCGCACCTCTTGCTTTCTGCTTTCATCAGTGGCACCTCAGTATATCCAACTAAAAAAGCTATGACCTGTTAGAGGGGTTGCCACTAACAATCACACCGAGACAAGACCTCCAAATGTTTCTGAGGAAGCAGAAAGTGTGGGTGTGCCGCCATGTTTACATCAGGCACAAGAGAGTTTTTGGCATCTAGGGGCCAGGTTTGAGAAATGTGGTGCTACGTTACATGTAGCACCAGTTTTCTTACAGCCCCTTGCACAGCCCTACCACCACCATGTGTGCGCTATTGATGTACTTTTCAGGGTTAGCGCCAAAATGTTGGCACCAACTCTGAACCGTACATAGGTGCCCATTGAAAACACATGCATGCCCCCTTTAACGGCTGCTCTGGGCAGGTGTTCAAAATGTCAGATAGCTCTCTTCAGTGTGTGTCAGTGAGTCACCAGAGGAACAGATGGAATACACCATAAGGTAGGAGATAGTTCTTTCAGCAAGGGTCAGTGAGTCACAATTGGAACATATGGCATACATCATAAGGCAGGAGAAAGCTGTCTTCATGGTGGTTCAGTGAGTCACGAGTGGAAAAGATGACATACACCAAATGCAGGAGATATCCATCTTCAGGGTGGGCCAGTGATTGACAAGTCGAGCAGATGGCATACATCAGTGGTTCCCAACCTGTTGTCCGGGGACCCCTGGGGGTCCGCGAAGCCTTCTCAGGGGGTCCGCGACTGCTTAGAAAATTAAAGAATATTAACAAAAATTGACAAATTAGGTCCCATGCTTCCAGTAATGACTCAGTGGGGGTCCCCGGATTCTAATGATGATTGAGTGGGGTCCCTGTGTTCCATTAATTATAAAGTGGGGGTCCACAGAAGTCAAAAGGTTGGAAACCACTGGCATACATCATAAGGAGGGAGATAGCTCCCTTCAGCATGGGTCGGTGAGTCAAAAGTGGAACAGATGGCATACATCATGAGGCAGGCGATATCTCAGTTCAGGTGGGTCTTTGAGTCACAAGTGGAGCTGGAACAGATGGCATACCTCATACGCAGGAGATAGCTCTCTTCAGTGTGGATCAGTGAGCCACAAGAGGTACAGATGGCATACATTATAAGGCAGGCAATAGCTCTCTGCATGGTGCATCAGTGAATCACAAGAAGTACAGATGGCATACATTATAAGGCAGGAGGTAGCTCTCTGCAGGGTGCATCAGTGAGTCACGGGTGGAACAGATGGCATACACCATAAGGCAGGTTATAGCACCTCTACTGGGGGACCACCCCCTTGCATACATTATGGCTGGAACAGGCACAATGTGGCACAAGGGGTTATAAAGTGGCACAATTCGTGCATTGCACCACTTTGTAAATCTGGAGCCGTGATTTTGGCCTCGTTGGGCCACATTAGCATAAACAAATGACATTAATGTGGCTCAAAGAGGCGCTAGGGGCTCTTAAATACGCCCTTAGAGGTCTTGGATTTGTATTCCTAAGTGAAGTCTGACACTGTTTATTAGCAAAAAGAAAATGGTCTGTGGATAACAGAACAAAGCAAGAAGAGGACGCGCTGACCCTGTGAGCATGAACCTAAAACACATAGGCAGGGAACACAAATGTATGTGTTCATACAAAGGGCTCTTACAGACACCATCTGACAAAGATCAACAAAGGGGTTGTATGTCTGAAGAAACAGAAACTTTGGGGCAGTTCATATTCAGTCTAAAACAAAACTGTAAACTTTCAAAGCCGAGCCATCTATTCAGCTATGTCTCACCTTTGAAGCAAAGCATGGGAGAGAACAGAGCTAGCCCTAAGGACAGTTCTGTCAGATCCTGCAGGGTGGTTAGAGGGGCGAGGAGGGGGACTGGTGAGTGTCCAGGTTCTCATCAGGGCTGTGTTCTACAGCCGCATGTGGAGTGGCCAGCACAGGGCCCAGCCTAGCCAGGACTTGAGGGTAGTGCCTGCAAGAGCCTGATGTCAGCAATCATGGGCTAGCGCTTGCTTCTTCCTGGCTTCTTCCTGGCACTAAACAGAACATGTGCCTTCAGAATCTCACCTTGGTCTTGCTTCTGTTAACACACCTATAGTGCTCACTTTTCTCTTGGTTCAGTCAGGGTCATGTACATACACTCGCCCTATTTGGCTGGGCATATTGCGTGTCCATCCGCTTGACACACTCAGCAGTGACTGTAGTGTTTCTGAGTGGCAGCATGGTTCTCTAGGACAGACAGTATGGCATAATCTTACTACTAACTTCTCTGACCGGGTTGAGTGTCACAGGGCCAAAAATGACTCCCTGTCCCTATAGGAAGGACTGTAGGGTGAACATCATCAGGCAGGAGATAGCACTCTTCAGCATGGGCCAGTGAGTCACTGGTGGAACAAATGGCATACATCATCAGATAGGAAATACCCCTCTTAAAAGTGGGTCAGTGAGTCACAGGATATACAGATGGCATACATCATCAGCCAGGAGATAGGTCTCTTGAGGGTGGGCCAGTAAGTCACAAGTGGAACAGATGGCATATATCATACGGTAGGAGATAGCTCTCTTCATTATGGGCCAGTGAGTCACCGGTGGAACAGATGGCATACATATACGCAGGAGATAGCTCGCTTAAGGGTGGGTCAGTGAGTCACAATTGGAACAGATGGCATACATCATAAGGCAGGGGATAGCTCTCTTCAAGGTGGGTCAGTGAGTCACAACTAGAACAGATGGCATACATCATACACAGGAGATATATCTCTTCAGGGAGGGTCAGTGAGTCACAAGAGGGACAGATGGCATACATCATAAGGCAGGAGATAGATCTCTTCAGGGAGGGTCAGTGAGTCACAAGTGGAACAGATGACATACATAACAAGACAGTGTGAGAAAGTATCCTCTTTCTAGCCTTGTTACCCCCACTTTTGGCCTGTTTGTGAGTGTATGTCAGGGTGTTTTCACTGTCTCACTGGGATCCTGCTAGCCAGGGCCCAGTGCTCATAGTGAAAACCCTATGTTTTCAGTATGTTTGTTATGTGTCACTGGGACCCTGCTAGTCAGGACCCCAGTGCTCATAAGTTTGTGGCCTATATGTATGTGTTCCCTGTGTGGTGCCTAACTGTCTCACTGAGGCTCTGCTAACCAGAACCTCAGTGGTTATGCTCTCTCATTCGTTTCAAATTGTCACTAACAGGCTAGTGACCAATTTTACCAATTTACATTGGCTTTCTGGAACACCCTTATAATTCCCTAGTATATGGTACTGAGGTACCCAGGGTATTGGGGTTCCAGGAGATCCCTATGGGCTGCAGCATTTCTTTTGCCACCCATAGGGAGCTCTGACAATTCTTACACAGGCCTGCCACTGCAGCCTGAGTGAAATAACGTCCACGTTATTTCACAGCCATTTTACACTGCACTTAAGTAACTTATAAGTCACCTATATGTCTAACCTTTACCTGGAAAAGGTTAGGTGCAAAGATACTAAGTGTGAGGGCACCCTGGCACTAGCCAAGGTGCCCCCACATTGTTCAGAGCCAATTCCCTGAACTTTGTGAGTGCGGGGACACCATTACACGCATGCACTACATATAGGTCACTACCTATATGTAGCTTCACAATGGTAACTCCGAATATGGCCATGTAACATGTCTAAGATCATGGAATGGCCCCCTCTATGCCATCCTGGCATTATTGGGACAATTCCATGATCCCAGTGGTCTGTAGCACAGACCCTGGTACTGCCAAACTGCCTTTCCCGGGGTTTCACTGCAGCTGCTGCTGCTGCCAACCCCTCAGACAGATTTCTGCCCTCCTGGGGTCAAGCCAGGCTTGTCCCAGGATGGCAGAACAAAGGACTTCCTCTGAGAGAGGGTGTTACACCCTCTCCCTTTGGAAAATGGTGTGAAGGCAGGGGAGGGGTAGCCTCCCCCAGCCTCTGGAAATGCTTTCTTGGGCACAGATGTGCCCAATTCTGCATAAGCCAGTCTACACTGGTTCAGGGACCCCTTAGCCCCTGCTCTGGCGCGAAACTGGACAAAGGAAAGGGGAGTGACCACTCCCCTGACCTGCACCTCCCCTGGGAGGTGTCCAGAGCTCCTCCAGTGTGCTCCAGACCTCTGCCATCTTGGAAACAGAGGTGCTGCTGGCACACTGGACTGCTCTGAGTGGCCAGTGCCACCAGGTGACGTCGGAGACTCCTTGTGATAGGCTCCTTCAGGTGTTAGTAGCCTCTCCTCTCTCCTAGGTAGCCAAACCCTCTTTTCTGGCTATTTAGGGTCTCTGTCTCTGGGGAAACTTTAGATAACGAATGCAAGAGCTCATCCGAGTTCCTCTGCATCTCTCTCTTCACCTTCTGATAAGGAATCGACTGCTGACCGCGCTGGAAGCCTGCAAACCTGCAACATAGTAGCAAAGATGACTACTGCAACTCTGTAACGCTGATCCTGCCGCCTTCTCGACTGTTTTCCCGCTTGTGCATGCTGTGGGGGTAGTCTGCCTCCTCTCTGCACCAGAAGCTCTGAAGAAATCTCCCGTGGGTCGACGGAATCTTCCCCCTGCAACCGCAGGCACCAAAAAGCTGCATTACTGGTCCCTTGGGTCTCCTCTCAGCACGACGAGCGAGGTCCCTTGAATCCAGCAATACCGTCCAAGTGATTGACACAGTCCAGTGGCTCTTTAGTCCGAGTTTGGTGGAGGTAAGTCCTTGCCTCCCCACTCCAGACTGCATTGTTTGTAACCGCGACTTTTACAACTTCTCCGGCCCCTGTGCACTTCCGGCGGAAATCCTTTGTGCACAGCCAAGCCTGGGTCCATGGCACTCTAATCTGCATTGCACGACTTTCTAAGTTGGTCTCCGGCGACGTGGGACTCCTTTGTGCAACTTCGGCGAGCACTGTTTCACGCATCCTCGTAGTGCCTGTTTCTGGCACTTCTTCGGGTGCTACCTGCTTCAGTGAGAGCTCTTTGTCTTTTTCGATGTCCCCTCTCTCTTCAGGTCCAATTTGCGACCTCCTGGTCCCTCCTGGGCCCCAGCAGCGTCCAAAAACGCCAAACGCATAATTTGCAGCTAGCAAGGCTTGTTGGCGTCCTTTTGGCGGGAAAACACTTCTGCACGACTCTTCAAGGCAAAAGAAATCCGTCCACTAAAGGGAAAGTCTCTAGCCCTTTTCGTTCCTGCAAAAACCTTTGCTTCTTCTGTCCAGTCGAAGCCTCTTTGCACCCGCAGCTGGCATTTCCTGGACATTTGCCCATCTCCGACTTCCTTGTGACTTTTGGACTTGGTCCCCTTGTTCCACAGGTACCCTAGATTGGAAATCCACAGTTGTTGCATTGTTGGTTTGTGTCTTTCCTGCATTATTCCTCTATTACGACTTCTTTGTCTCTTGGGGAACTTCAGTGCACTTTGCACTCACTTTTCAGGGTCTTGGGGAGGGCTAATTTTCTAACTCTCACTATTTTCTAATAGTCCCAGCGACCCTCTACAAGGTCACATAGGTTTGGGGTCCATTCGTGGTTCGCATTCCACTTTTGGAGTATATGGTTTGTGTTGCCCCTATCCCTATGTGTCTCCATTGCATCCTATTGTAACTATACATTGTTTGCACTGTTTTCTAAGACTATACTGCATATTTTTAGTACTGTGTACATATAACTTGTGTATATTTGCTATCCGCACTCTGAGGGTACACTCTGAGATACTTTGGCATATTGTCATAAAAATAAAGTACCTTTATTTTTCGTATAACTGTGTATTGTGTTTTCTTATGGTATTGTGCAAGTGACACTTGTGGTACTGTAGTAGCTTCACACGTCTCCTAGTTCAGCCTAAGCTGCTCTGCTAAGCTACCATTATCTATCAGCCTAAGCTGCTAGACACCCTATACACTAATAAGGGATAACTGGGCCTGGTGCAAGGTGCAAGTACCCCTTGGTACTCACTACAAGCCAGTCCAGCCTCCTACATTGGTTGTGCAGCGGTGGGATAAGTGCTTTGAGACTACTTACCACTCTTGTCATTGTACTTTTCATAAGAGAAAAATATACAAAACAAGTTCAGTTTGTGTATACATAGCTAAAAAGTTTTGCATTTCCTCTTTTCACTGTTTTCTAAGTGCTGAAAAGTACTTCTAAACTTTCAAAAAGTTCTTAAAAGTTTAAAAAGTTTTTTTCTGTCTTTCCAAAAAGTTCTGAAAACTTTTTTCTCTTTTTCTATCACTTTAACTCTCTCTAAAAATGTCTGGCACAGGCCAAAATGTTGATCTGTCCAAACTTGCATATGATCACCTTAGCTGGAAAGGAGCAAGGAGTCTCTGCATAGAGAGAGGTTTGAGTGTAGGGAAGAATCCTTCCTTAGAACTGTTAATTAACATGCTTAGAGAACAGGATAAGGCCATAAGTGCCCCCTCTGTTGAAAAAGTAGGTAATGGTTCTCAATCTGATCCAGGGATTCCCCCAGGAAAAGGTTCAGGGAAGAAACTTCTTAGCCTGCCTATTACTAGACAGTCTAGCATAGTTGGTACTGAGGTGGAGTCACATCATACAGATGATGTGCTCTCACATTACACTGTCAGCCAAGCTGTTAGGGTGGCTTCTGTAAGGGACAGGTCTCCTTCTGTTCATTCCCATCACACCTCTGTATCTAGAAATGTCCCTCCCACCAGCCCTGAAGACAGATTGTTAGAAAGGGAACTCAATAAGTTGAGGGTGGAACAAACCAGACTGAAGCTTAAAAAGCAACAGCTGGATTTGGATAGACAGTCTTTAGAAATAGAGAGGGAAAGACAGAAATTGGGTTTTGAAACCCATGGTGGCAGCAGCAGTATTCCCCATAGTCATCCTGTAAAAGAGCATGATTCCAGGAATCTGCACAAGATAGTTCCCCCTTACAAGGAGGGGGATGACATTAACAAGTGGTTTGCTGCACTTGAGAGGGCCTGTGTTGTACAGGATGTCCCTCAAAGGCAGTGGGCTGCTATCCTATGGCTATCATTTATTGGAAAAGGTAGGGATAGGCTCCTTACTGTGAAAGAAAGTGATGCCAATAATTTCCAAGTTCTTAAGAATGCACCCCTGGACGGTTATGGCTTAACCACTGAACAATACAGGATAAAGTTCAGAGAGACCAAAAAGGAGTCTTCACAAGACTGGGTTGATTTCATTGACCATTCAGTGAAGGCCTTGGAGGGGTGGTTACATGGCAGTAAAGTTACTGATTATGACAGCCTGTATAACTTAATCCTGAGAGAGCATATTCTTAATAATTGTGTGTCTGATTTGTTGCACCAGTACCTGGTGTACTCTGATCTGACCTCTCCCCAAGAATTGGGAAAGAAGGCAGACAAATGGGTCAGAACAAGGGTGAACAGAAAAGTTCATACAGGGGGTGACAAAGAGAACACTAAGAAGAAAGATGGTGAAAAATCTCAAGATAAGCATGGGGATAAGGGTAAAACCAAAGATCCCACTTCAAATCTTAAACACTCTTCAGGGGGTGGGGATAAAACAAATTCTTCCTCTTCTTCTCAACCTACACAATTTAAAAAGCCTTGGTGCTTTGTGTGTAAAAATAGAGGCCATAGGCCAGGGGATAAGTCCTGTCCAGGTAAACCCCCTGAGCCTACCACCACTAATACACCAAGCTCTAGTGCCCCTAGCAGTAGTGGTACTAGTGGTGGAACTGCTGGCAACAGTCAAGCAAAGGGTGTAGTTGGGTTCACTTATGGGTCCATCATAGAAACTGGGGTAGTCAGTCCCAAGACAGTTTCTGTCACACCTAGTGGCATTGGCCTTGCCACACTGGCTGCTTGTCCACTTACAATGGATAAGTACAGGCAGACAGTTTCAATAAATGGTGTTGAGGCCTTGGCCTACAGGGACACAGGTGCCAGTATCACTTTGGTGACTGAAAACCTAGTGCACCCTGATCAACACATCATTGGACAACAGTATAAAATTATTGATGTCCATAACTCCACTAAGTTTCTTCCCTTAGCTATAATTCAGTTTAGTTGGGGTGGAGTTACTGGCCCTAAGCAGGTGGTAGTATCACCTAGCTTACCTGTAGACTGTCTCTTAGGTAATGACCTAGAGGCCTCAGGTTGGGCTGATGTAGAGTTTTATGCCCATGCAGCCATGCTGGGCATCCCTGAGGAATTGTTCCCTCTCATTTCTACTGAGATGAAAAAGCAAAGGAGAGAAGGCCTGAAAACTCAGGATCCCCCTCCATCAACAGGTAAAAAGGGTATCACAGTATCCCCTAACCACCCTACCATTCTGGATACCATTCCTGTGGTGGGAGAAACCTCTCCTGGGGTGGCGCCTGTTCCAAGGGAATCATCAGCTGGCAAAGCTGGACTCCCTGAGGTAGAAGTACCTCTCTGTGGGATAACTAACATTGGTGAGAAAAAGAGCACCATTTTAGTTAACATGGAGCATCCCTCCAACCCTCACAGAGAAACTTTAGTGCAGAAACCCTGCACTGCCTCACAACACTTAGGACAGCATCCCTGCCCTAGTGTGGAGCTCATAGGACAGCATCCCTGCCCTGCTCCAACTCAAGAGAAACAGCATCCCTGTTCTCTCTTCCAGCCATATGGACAAAGTTTTTGCCCAGCTATGGCTTTACTGAGACAGCATCCCTGTCTGGCATTTTCATCACTACAAATAGGTTCAGTGGACAATTCCCACTGCTCTAAACTAAAACTTACTGATAGAAACTCTGAAAATACATCTTCACACTGTTGCTTAGCTAAAAAACTTCAAACAGGGTGGTGTACATCCCCACAGGGAAGTAACCATATAGTGGATGATAAAGGGAGTAACCAGTCTATTGCAGAGCTACTCTCTACTTATCACCACTTAGACAATAAAGTCTCAACTGGCCAAGGTTAGCCTTATTGTCCTTCGTTTGGGGGGGGTTGTGTGAGAAAGTAGCCTCTTTCTAGCCTTGTTACCCCCACTTTGGGCCTGTTTGTGAGTGTATGTCAGGGTGTTTTCACTGTCTCACTGGGATCCTGCTAGCCAGGGCCCAGTGCTCATAGTGAAAACCCTATGTTTTCAGTATGTTTGTTATGTGTCACTGGGACCCTGCTAGTCAGGACCCCAGTGCTCATACGTTTGTGGCCTATATGTATGTGTTCCCTGTGTGGTGCCTAACTGTCTCACTGAGGCTCTGCTAACCAGAACCTCAGTGGTTATGCTCTCTCATTCCTTTCAAATTGTCACTAACAGGCTAGTGACCAATTTTACCAATTTACATTGGCTTTCTGGAACACCCTTATAATTCCCTAGTATATGGTACAGAGGTACCCAGGGTATTGGGGTTCCAGGAGATCCCTATGGGCTGCAGCATTTCTTTTGCCACCCATAGGGAGCTCTGACAATTCTTATACAGG
Source organism: Pleurodeles waltl (assembly GCF_031143425.1). Taxonomy (NCBI): domain Eukaryota; kingdom Metazoa; phylum Chordata; class Amphibia; order Caudata; family Salamandridae; genus Pleurodeles; species Pleurodeles waltl. The sequence goes on from NC_090438.1 coordinate 480,730, forward strand.
CCTGCCACTGCAGCCTGAGTGAAATAACGTCCACGTTATTTCACAGCCATTTTACACTGCACTTAAGTAACTTATAAGTCACCTATATGTCTAACCTTTACCTGGTAAAGGTTAGGTGCAAAGTTACTAAGTGTGAGGGCACCCAGCACTAGCCAAGGTGCCCCCACATTGTTCAGAGCCAATTCCCTGAACTTTGTGAGTGCGGGGACACCATTACACGCGTGCACTACATATAGGTCACTACCTATATGTAGCTTCACAATGGTAACTCCGAATATGGCCATGTAACATGTCTAAGATCATGGAATGGCCCCCTCTATGCCATCCTGGCATTATTGGGACAATTCCATGATCCCAGTGGGGTGTAGCACAGACCCTGGTACTGCCAAACTGCCTTTCCCGGGGTTTCACTGCAGCTGCTGCTGCTGCCAACCCCTCAGACAGATTTCTGCCCTCCTGGGGTCAAGCCAGGCTTGTCCCAGGATGGCAGAACAAAGGACTTCCTCTGAGAGAGGGTGTTACACCCTCTCCCTTTGGAAAATGGTGTGAAGGCAGGGGAGGGGTAGCCTCCCCCAGCCTCTGGAAATGCTTTCTTGGGCACAGATGTGCCCAATTCTGCATAAGCCAGTCTACACCGGTTCAGGGACCCCTTAGCCCCTGCTCTGGCGCGAAACTGGACAAAGGAAAGGGGAGTGACCACTCCCCTGACCTGCACCTCCCCTGGGAGGTGTCCAGAGCTCCTCCAGTGTGCTCCAGACCTCTTCCATCTTGGAAACAGAGGTGCAGCTGGCACACTGGACTGCTCTGAGTGGCCAGTGCCACCAGGTGACGTCAGAGACTCCTTGTGATAGGCTCCTTCAGGTGTTAGTAGCCTCTCCTCTCTCCTAGGTAGCCAAACCCTCTTTTCTGGCTATTTAGGGTCTCTGTCTCTGGGGAAACTTTAGATAACGAATTCAAGAGCTCATCCGAGTTCCTCTGCATCTCTCTCTTCACCTTCTGATAAGGAATCGACTGCTGACCGCGCTGGAAGCCTGCAAACCTGCAACATAGTAGCAAAGACGACTACTGCAACTCTGTAACGCTGATCCTGCCGCCTTCTCAACTGTTTTCCCGCTTGTGCATGCTGTGGGGGTAGTCTGCCTCCTCTCTGCACCAGAAGCTCAGAAGAAATCTCCCGTGGGTCGACGGAATCTTCCCCCTGCAACCGCAGGCACCAAAAAGCTGCATTACCGGTCCCTTGGGTCTCCTCTCAGCACGACGAGCGAGGTCCCTTGAATCCAGCAATACCGTCCAAGTGACTGCCACAGTACAGTGGCTCTTCAGTCCGAGTTTGGTGGAGGTAAGTCCTTGCCTCCCCACTCCAGACTGCATTGTTGGTAACCGCGACTTTTGCAACTTCTCCGGCCCCTGTGCACTTCCGGCGGAAATCCTTTGTGCACAGCCAAGCCTGGGTCCACGGCACTCTAACCTGCATTGCACGACTTTCTAAGTTGGTCTCCGGCGACGTGGGACTCCTTTGTGCAACTTCGGCGAGCACCGTTTCACGCATCCTCGTAGTGCCTGTTTCTGGCACTTCTCCAGGAGCTACCTGCTTCAGTCAGGGCTCTTTGTCTTGGTCGTTGTCCCCTCTCTCTTCAGGTCCAATTTTCGACCTCCTGGTCCCTCCTGGGCCCCAGCAGCGTCCAAAAACGCGAAACGCACGATTTGCAGCTAGCAAGGCTTGTTGGCGTCCTTTTGGCAGGAAAACACTTCTGCACGACTCTCCAAGGCGAGAGGGATCCGTCCACTAAAGGGGAAGTCTCTAGCCCTTTTAGTTCCTGCAGAAACCTTTGCTTCTTCTGTCCAGTCGAAGCCTCTTTGCACCCGCAGCTGGCATTTCCTGGGCATTTGCCCATCTCCGACTTGCTTGTGACTTTTGGACTTGGTCCCCTTGTTCCACAGGTACCCTAGATTGGAAATCCACAGTTGTTGCATTGTTGGTTTGTGTCTTTCCTGCATTATTCCTCTATTACGACTTCTTTGTCTCTTGGGGAACTTCAGTGCACTTTGCACTCACTTTTCAGGGTCTTTGGGAGGGCTAATTTTCTAACTCTCACTATTTTCTAATAGTCCCAGCGACCCTCTACAAGGTCACATAGGTTTGGGGTCCATTCGTGGTTCGCATTCCACTTTTGGAGTATATGGTTTGTGTTGCCCTTATCCCTATGAGTCTCCATTGCATCCTATTGTAACTATACATTGTTTGCACTGTTTTCTAAGACTATACTGCATATTTTTAGTACTGTGTACATATAACTTGTGTATATTTGCTATCCGCACTCTGAGGGTACACTCTGAGATACTTTGGCATATTGTCATAAAAATACCTTTATTTTTAGTATAACTGTGTATTGTGTTTTCTTATGGTATTGTGCAAGTGACACTTGTGGTACTGTAGTAGCTTCACATGTCTCCTAGTTCAGCCTAAGCTGCTCTGCTAAGCTACCATTATCTATCAGCCTAAGCTGCTAGACACCCTATACACTAATAAGGGATAACTGGGCCTGGTGGAAGGTGCAAGTACCCCTTGGTACTCACTACAAGCCAGTCCAGCCTCCTACAGACAGGATATAGCTCTCTGCAGGGTGAGTCAGTGACTCATGGGTGGAACCGATGGCGTGCATCATAAGGCACGAGATGGCTCCCTTCGGTGAGACACAAGAGTGACAGATAGCAAACATCATACACAGAAGATAGCCCTCTTCAATGTGGATCAGTGAGTCACAACTCGAACAGATGGCATACATCATTAGGCAGGTGATAGCTCTCTTCAGGGTAGGTCTGTAAGTCACAAGTGGAACCAATGGCATACATCATAAGACAAGAAATACCCCTCTTCAATGTGGGTAAGTGAATCACAAATTGAACAGACGGAATACATAATAAGTTAGGAAATACTGCTCTTCAAGGTGGGTCAGTGAGTCACAAGGTAAACAGATAATATATCATAAGACATGAGATCATTCGCTTCAGGGTGGGTCAGTGAGTAGCTAGTGAAACAGATTTCACACATCACAAGACAGGAGATAGCTCTCTTCAGGGTGGGTCAGAGAGTCACAAATGGAACAGATGACATTTATCATAAGGCAGGAGATAGCTCTCTTCAAAGTGGGTCAGTGAGTCACAGGATATTCAGATGGCATACATCATCAGCCAGGAGAGAGGTCTCTTGAGGGTAGGTCAGTGAGTCACGAGCGGAACAGATGGCATATATCATACGGCAGGAGATAGCTCTCTTCAATATGGGCCAGTGAGTCACCGGTGGAACAGATGGCATACATATACGCAGGAGATAGCTCGCTTAAGGGTGGGTCAGTGAGTCACAATTCAAACAGATGGCATACATCATAAGGCAGGCGATAGGTCTCTTCAAGGTGGGTCAGTGAGCCACAACTGGAACAGATGCCATACATCATACGCAGGAGATAGCTCTCTTCAGCATGGGTCTGTGAGACACAAGAGGAACAGATGGCATACAGCATAGGGCAGGCGAAAGCTCTCTTCAGGGTGGGTCAGTGAGTTGCAAGAGGGACAGATGGCAAACTTCATAAACCAGCAGGTAGATCTGTTCAGGGAGGGTCAGTGAGTCACAAGTGGAACAGATGGCATACATAACAAGACAGGATATAGCTCTCTGCAGGGTCAGTCACTGACTCATGGGTGGAACAGATGGCGTGCATAATAAGGCACGAGATGGCTCTCTTCAGAGTGCGTCAGTGACACACAAAAGTGACAGATGGCATACATCATACACTGAGGATGGCCGTCTTCAATGTGGGTCAGTGAATCACAAATGGAACAAATGGCATACATCATAAGGCAGGAGATATCTGTCTTCAAGGTGGGTCAGTGAGTCACAAGTGGAACAGATGGCATACAATATACAGAAGGGGATAGACATCTTCAACGTGGGTCAGTGAGCCACAAGTGGAACAGATGGCATACATCATGAGACAGGAGATAGCTCCTTTCAGGGTGGGTAAGTAAGTCACAATTGGAACAGATGGCATACATCATAAGGCAGGAGATAGATCTCTTCAAGGTGGGTCAGTAAGTCACAAGATATACAGATGATATATGTCATAAGTCATGAGATAACTCTCTTCAGGTTGCGTCAGTGAGGCACTAGTGGAACAGAATGCACAAATCACAAGACAGGAGATAGAACTCTTCAGGGTGGGTCAGAGAGTCACAAGTGGAACAGATGGCATTTATCATAAGGTGGGAGATAGCTCTCTTCAATCTGGGTCAGTGAGTCACAAGATATACAGATCACATACATCATCAGACGGGAGATATCTCCCTTTAGGGTGGGTCAGTGAGTCACACGTGGAACAGATGGCATACATCATAAGACAGGAGATAGCTCTCTGCACGGTGCATCAGTGAGTCACAAGAGGGACAGATGAAATACATCATAAGGCAGGAGATAGCCCTCTTAAGACTGGTTCAGTGAGTCACAAGATGGACAGATGGCATGCATCATATGTCAGGAGATAGCTCTGTTCAGGGTGGGTCAGCGTGTCACATATGGAATAGGTAGCATACATCATACACAGGAGATAGGTCTCTCCAGCATGTGTCAAGGCGTCACCAGAGGGACAGGTGGAATATACCATAAAGTAGGAGATAGCTCTCTTCAGACTGTGTCAGTGAGTCACAAGTGGAACAGATGACATATATCGTAAGATAGGAAATACCGCTCTTCAAGGTGGGTGAGTGAGTCATAAGTGTAACAGATGGCATAGATCATAAGACTGGAGATAGCTCTCTTCAGGGTAGGTCTGTGAGTCACAAGTGGAACAGATGTCACACATCATAAGGCAGGCAATAGTTCTCTTCATGGTGGGTCAGTGAGTCATTAGTGGAAAAGATGACACACATCATATTCATGAGCTAGCTCTCTGAACAGTGTGTCAGTGAGTCACAATTGGCACATATTGCAAATACCATAAGGCAGGAGTTAGCTCTCTTTATGGTGGGTCAGTGAGTCACAGGTGAAACAAATGGCATACATCATCAGGCTGGAGATAGCTCTCTTCAGGGTGGGCCAGTGAGTGACAAATGGGACAGCTGGCATACATCATACACAGGAGATAGCTCTCCTCAGCATGGGTCTGTGAGTCACAAGTGGGATAGATGGCATACATCATCAGGTAGGAGATAGCTCTCTTCAGGGTGGGCCAGTGTAGGAGGCTGGCCTGGCTTACATTGGGTACCTTGTGGTACTTACACCTTGTGCCAGGTCCAGTTATCCCTTATTAGTAGAATAGAGGTGTTCTAGCAGCTGAGGCCGATAGAGGTAGTTATAGCAGAGCAGCTTAGGCTGAACTAGGAGACATGCAAAGCTCCTACTATACCAGATATATCACTTAGCACTATCTCATAAGAAAACACAATACTCAGAGTTACTAAAAATAAAGGTACTTTATTTTAGTGACAATATGCCAAAAGTATCTCAGAGGATATACTCCCCATAGGAGGTAAGTAATATACACAAAATATATACACACAAACCAAATCAGGTTAGTAAACAGTTAGAAAATTTGTGTAAATACTATAGAACACAATAGAATGCAATAGGAGGTAATAGGCCTGGGGCAACACAAACTATATACTCCAAAAGTGTAATACGAACCACCAATGGACCCCAGGCCTAGTGTAGTGTGTAGAGGGTCGCTGGGAGTGTAAGAAAAAACACTAAGGGTGTCCAAGATACCCCACATCAAGACCCTGAAAAGTAGGAGTAAAGTTACCCTATTACCCCAGAAAGACAGTAACGTTGAGATAGGTGATTCTTCAAGGATAACAACTGGCTGCAAAACACTGAAGATGGATTCCTGGACCTGAGGACCTGTAAAGGAAGGGGACCAAGTCCAAGAGTCACACAAGCGTCCAAGGGGGGCAGGAGCCCACTAAACCCCGGATGAAGGTGCAAAAGGGTTGCCTCTGGGTGGAAGAAGCCAAAGATTTTACAACAACGGAAGGTGCCAGGAACTTTTCCTTTGGTCAGAAGATGTCCTGCGGCGTGCTGGAGGATGCAGAGTTGTTTTCATGCAGAAATATCACAAACAAGCTTTGCTAGCTGCAAGAGCCTCATTTGAGGATTTTGGGTTTCTGCCAGAGTCAAGGAAGGACCAGGAGGTCGCCCTTTTAGGAAGGAGACAGAGGGAGCGCTCAGCAACACAGAGAGCCCACATAGAAGCAGGCAGCATCCACAGAAGCACCTGAACAGGCACTTAGAAGTTTTGAGGATGACAGTCGACTCAGAACAACAAAGGAGGGTCCCACGACATCGGAGTCCAACTCAGTGAGTTGGGCAATGCAGGATGAGTGCTGGGGACCTGGGCTAGGCTGTGCACAAAGGAAGTCTGGCACAAGTGCACAGAAGGCCGAGCAGCTGCAGTTCATGCAGCACACAGGATTACTGTCTGGCGTGAGGAGGCAAAGACTTACCTCCACCAAATTTGGACAGAAGGGCCAATGGACTGTCAAAGACACTTAGACCCATCTCCTGTGTTTCAGGGACCATGCTCGTCAGGATGAGAGGGGACCTAGAGGACTGGTGATGCAGAAGTTTGGTGCCTGCGTTGGCAGGGGGAAGATTCCGTCGACTCACGGGAGATTTATTCTTGGCTTTTAGTGCAGGGTGAAGGCAGATAGCCCTCAGAGCATGCACCACCAGGAAACAGTCGAGAAAGCCGGCAGGATGAGGTGCTATAATGTTGCTGGTAGTCTTCTTGCTACTTTGTTGCAGTTTTGCAGGCGTCCTGGAGCAGTCAGCGGTTGATCCTTGGCAGAAGTCAAAGAGGGAAGTGCAGACAAACTCTGATGAGCTCTTGCATTCGTTATCTGATGAGATGCCCACAGGAGAGACCCTAAATAGACCACATAGGAGGATTGGCTACAAAGAAAGGTAAGCACCTATCAGGAGGGGCTCTGACATCACCTGCTGGCACTGGCCACTCAGAGCTGTCCATTGTGCCCTCACACCTCTGCATGTAAGATGGCAGAGGTCTGGGATACACTGGAGAAACTCTGGGCACCTCCCCTGGGAGGTGCTGGTCAGGGGTGTGGTCACTGCCCTTTCTTTGTCCAGTTTCGTGCCAGAGTAGGGCTGGGGGGATCCATGAACTGGTGTAGACTGGCTTATGCAAGGAGGGCACCATCTGTGCCCTTCAAAGCATTTCCAGAGGCCAGGAGAGGTTACTCCTCCCAGGCCCTTCACACCTATTTCCTAAGGGAGAGAGTGTAACACCCTCTCTCAGAGGAAATCCTTTGTTCTGCCTTCCTGGGACCAGGCTGCCCAGGCCCCACGGGGGCAGAAACCTGTCTGAGGGGTTGGCAGCAGCGGTAGCTGCAGAGGAGACCACAGAAAGTTTGTTTGGCAGTACCCGGGCTCTATGCTGGAGACCGGGGGATGCATGGAATTGTCCCCCCAATACCAAAATGGTATTGGGGTGACAATTCCATGATCCTAGACATGCTACATTGCCATGTTTGGAGTTACCATGGTGACGCTACATATAGGTATTGACCTAAATGTAGTGCACACGTGTAATGGTGTCCCCGCACTCACAAAGTCCGGGGAATTTGCCCTGGACAATGTGGGGGCACCTTGGATAGTGCCAGGGTGAGGGCTAGACATATAGGTGACTTATAAGTTACTTAAGTGCAGTGTAAAATGACTGTGAAATAACATGGACGTTATTTCACTCAGGCTGCATTGGTAGTCCTTTGTGAGAATTGTCTGAGCTCCCGATGGGTGGCAAAAGAAATGCTGCAGCCCATAGGGATCTCCTGGAACCCCAATACCCTGGGTACCTTGGTACTATATACTAGGGAATTATAAGGGTGTTCCAGTGTGCCAATCAGAATTGGTAAAATTGGTCACTAGCCTGCAGTGACAATTTAAAAAGCAGAGAGAGCATAAGCACTGAGGTTCTGGTTAGCAGAGCCTCAGTGAGACAGTTAGGCACCACATAGGGAACACATACTATGAACACTGGGGTCCCGGCTAGCAGGGTCCCAGTGACACATATCAAACACACTGACAAATAAGGTTTCCACTATGAGCACTGGGTCCTGGTTAGCAGGATCCCAGTGAGACAGTAAAAACACCCTGACATGTACTCCCAAACAGGCCAAAAATGGGGCTAACAAGGCTAGAAAGAGGCTACCTTCCTATAGGGCATATTGCTCCTGCAGCTATGCTCACACATATAATACGACGTTCTCCTGCAAGGCCTGCCAGAGGTGTGTCTTATCCATTGTAAATGCAGTGTATGGTGGACAGGCATACAGGCAGTGTGCCATGTCAAGCTTGTATTTTAAGTTTGCACCAGAACACTCAGCCCACAGTGGCAGTCCTGGATGCACCTGGATACATGGCCCTAGAGGGTGGCACAGTCACTGCTGCTGCCCTCAGGGGCCTACCCACAGTACCTCAAGCCCTGGTCACATAGGTATCCACTTATTAGGGATGTTTAGTGGTAAGTAAAGGTGTATCCAATTCTGCCAATTCATCACAATAGATTTAGGGAAAGAGCTCTGCCCAGGGGACCTGGTTAGCAGGGGCCATTGCACTAAACTTTCTAGGGCACATTAGCATCAGCAAAAAGTAGGAGGATAACTGTGTCAAAAAGAGTCCCTTTCTCACATAAGGTACTAGGTAATCCTCAATGGGGGGCCATAGGTGGAACAGGTGACATAAGGTAGAAGACAGTCCTCTTTATGGTTGGTCATGGGTGGAATGGGTGGAATAAGGTAACAGGTATTCTTCCTCAGGGTGGGTCAGAGGCGGAACAGGAGGCACAATGTAACAAGTATTTCTCCTCAGGGTGGGTCACACGTGGAACGGGTGGAAGAAGCTACCTTGTAGTCATCCTCAGGGAGGGTCATGGAAGGAACAGGTGGCAAAAGGTTCAAGATAGCCCTCATCAAGGATGGTCATGGGTGAAACAGGAAGTATAAGGTACTAGGTAGTCCTCTTCGGGGGGTCACAGGTGGAAAAGTTGACATAAGGAACTAGGTATTTCTCCACAGATTGGGTCACATGGTGAAACAGGTGGTACAAGGTACCAGGTATTTCTCCTCAGGGTGGTTCACAGGTGGAAAAGGTGGCATTAGGTACCAGGTATTTCTCCTCTTAATGTGTCATAGATGGAACAGGTGGCATAAGGTACAAGATAGTCCTCATAAGGATTGGTCAGAGTTAGAAAAGGTGGCACAAGGAATTAGGTAATTCTCCTCGTGTTGGGTCACAGGTGGAACAGGTAGCATTTGGTACCAGGTATTCTTCCTTCAGGTGGGACACAGGTGGAACAGGTGACATAAGGTACCAGGTATTTCTCCTCATGGTGGGTCGCAGGTGGATCAGGTAGCATTAAGTAACATGTATTCTTCCTCAGGGTGGGTCACAGGTAGAACAAGAGGCACAAGGTACAAGATATTCTTCCTCATGGTGGGTCACAGGTGGAACAGGTAGCACAAGGTACCAGGTATTCTTCCTCGTAGTGGGCCACAGGTGGAACAGGTGACACAAAGTATCAGGTATTTCTCCTCAGGTTCAGTCACAGGTGGAAAGGTCGCATTAGGTACCAGGTATTTCTCCTCAGGTTCAGTCACAGGTGGTGGTGGCATTTTGTAACAGGTATTTCTCCTCTTAATGGGTCATAGATAGAACAGGTGGCATGAGGTACAAGATAGTCCTCATATGGGTGGGTCAGAGGTAGAACAGGTGACACAAGGTACCGGGTATTTCTCCTGATGTTGGGTCATAGGTGGAACAGGTAGCATTAGGTACCAGGTATTCTTCCACATGGTGGGTCACAGGTAGAACAAGAGGCCCAAGGTGCCAGATATTCTTCCTCATGGTGGGCCACAGGTGGAACAGGTGGCACAAGGTACCAGGTATTCTTCCTCATGGTGGGCCACAGGTGGAACAGGCGGCACAAGGTACCACGTATTTCTCCTCAGGTTCAGTCACAGGAGGAAAGGTGGCATTAGGTACCAGGTATTTCTCCTCTTAATGGGTCATAGATGGAACAGGTGGCATAAGCCTCTTTGAGCAATAGCATCCGCCCAGCACCTTCAGACCCCACCGGGTTAGTAGCGTGCTTAACAAATTACGGATTGATTGATTGATTGAAGGTACATGATAGACCTCATAAGGGTGGGTCCAAGGTAGAACAGGTGGCACAAGGTACCAAGTATATCTCCTTCTGTTGGGTCACAGGTTGAACAGGTGGCACAAGGTACCAGGTATTTCTCCTCATGTTGGGTCACAGGTGGAACACGTAGTGTTAGGTACCAGGTATTGTTCCTCAGGGTGGGTCACAGGTAAAACAAGAGGCACAAGGTACCAGATATTCTTCCCCAGGGTGTGTGACAGGTGGAACAGCTGGCGCAAGGTACCAGGTACTCTTCCTCAGGGCGGGTCACAGGTGGAACAGGTGGCATAGGGTACCAGGTATTCTTCCTCAGGGTGGGTCACAGGTGGAACAGGTGGCATAAGGTACCAGGTATTCTTCCTCAGGGTGGGTCATAGGTGTAATGGGAGGCACAAGGTACCAGATATTCTTCCTCAGGATGGGACACAGGTGGAACAGGTGGCATAAGGAGCTTTGACACTCTCACCAGGCAGGTCGCTCCCCCCATCTGCCACGCAGCCCCCTGTGGGTTGAACCTCCGTTGCCGCTTTTGCCGCCTGACTACTCGCTCCCTTTTTTCTGTACCCCTGCGCTTGGCTTCTGTGCCACTTCGTTTTTTCATTCTGTGCCCCTGTGTTTTGCTTTCTGTACCCCTGTGCTCTGTTGTCCCTCTCCCGTCGTCTTTTCCCGCCGTTTTTTCCCCGGGTTTTTCTCTCACCGCTGAGCCCCTGCTGCCCCGCCCCCTTCACTCCCATTGCCCGCCCCGCTCCCACCTCCTAGCTGCTCCTCCCTCTGCCCTCATATGGAGGCCGTGAAGCAGCCGCGCAGCAGACGTGCACAGCGGGCGCGCCACTGGTGCGCCAAAGGCGCGCCTAAGGCAAGCCCGTCTGCACCCGTCCCCGCCTGGACCGCACCCAGCACCAGAACCACTGGAACCTGCACCCCCGCAATGCCAGACTGCACTACGACGCAAGCACCCTCCACGCACTCAACACCAGACGAGACCACCCCTGCTACCGGGCCAACCCGAAACGCACCCAGGGGCCTTTCACCTGCCGGAACTGCAGATTCACCAGCATCCAACCTTCCACACCACCAGCCAGAGAACCCAACCACCTCCGCTGCATCCTCCTCAACACCCGCTCCGCTCGCAAGCACGCCATCGAACTTTGGGACCTCCTAGACTCCACCGCCCCCGACGTAGACCTTCCTGACGGAGACCTTGCTCAACGCCACCTCGGCACCAGACATCGCCATAGCCATCCCACAAGGCTACAAGATCTCCCGCAGAGACCGCACCAACGGAGTGGGAGGAGGAATCGCCATCATCCACAAAGACTCCATCAAAATCTCAATGAACACCGATGACACCCTCACCACCGCCGGGCACATGCACTTCCAGATCCACACCGAGCCAAAAACCACCCTCAGAGGAGCTCTCATCTACAGACCTCCCGGACCCCGCCCACAGTTCAGTGACACCATCACCGACCTCATCAGCACCCACGCCCTCGCTTCCACGGACTACATCCTCCTCGGGGACCTGAACTTCCCCCTCGAGAACAACAACGACGCCAACTCCACCGCTCTGATCGACAACCTTGACAACCTCGGACTCAAACAGCTCGTAACGACACCCACTCACGCCGCTGGACACACGCTCGACCCCATCTTCTCCGCAAGCCCCCACGTCTCCTTCAACCACACCACCGAACCACACTGGACCGAACACAGATGCATCCACTTCACCTTCAGAAAACCCACCACACATCACCGCACCCAACAGCTACCACGCCGCTGCTGGGGCAAGGTCACTGAGGACAAACTGACTACTGACCTCGCCCTGAGACCACCCACCGACCCCACCGACCCAGACACCGCCGCGACCAACCTCACACAGTGGATCAACGACTGCGCCAACACCCTCGCCCCTCTCAAGACCTCTACAACCAACCACACCAACAAGAAAGCCGCCTGGTTCACCGAGGACCTTCGGATCCCCAAGCACACCTGTCGGAAGCTGGAGAAGAAATGGCTCCACGACCGAACACCAGACAACCACACAGTCCTCAAGAGCGCCACCTGCAGACATCACCAACTCATCAGGACCGCCAAGAAGACCGCCTTCAAGGACCGCCTTCAAGGACCGCCTAGACAACAACTCACACAACACCAAAGAGCTCTTCAGCATCGTGAAAGAACTCTCCAACCCCAGCTCCATCACCAACGACATCCCGCCATCTCAAGACCTGTGCGACTCCCTGGCCACCTTCTTCCACCGCAAGATCACCGACATCCACGAGAGCTTCAACCCTGACCCCCCGCACCCACCACCCCTGCGACTACCACTCGCACCAGTCGCCTGACAGTCTGGTCCAGCGTCAGCGACGAAGACACCATCAAAACCATGAACTCCATCCACTCCGGATCCCCATCGGACCCCTGCCCTCACCACGTCTTCAACAAAGCCAGCGCAGCCATCGCGCCCCACCTCCGGAAATCAATTAACTGTTCCTTCGAGACAGCAACCTTCCCAGAAAGCTTGAAGCACGCCAAGATCAACGCCCTTCTGAAGAAGCCCAAGGCGGACCCCAAGGACCTCAAGAACTTCCGGCCCATCTCCCTGCTCCCTTTCCCAGCAAAAGTGACCGAGAAGATTGTCAACAGCTGACCCACTTCCTCGAAGTCAACAACATCCTGGACCCTTACCAATCCAGTTTTAGCAGTAACCACAGCACCGAGACTGCCCTCATCGCCACCACTGACGACATCCGGACCCTGATGGACAAAGGAGAAACAGCCGCCCTCATCCTCCTGGACCTATCAGCAGCCTTTGACACGGTCTGCCACCGCACCCTATCAGGACGCCTCCATGACGCCAAGAGAAGGCCCTGGCCTGGACCACATCCTTCATCTCCGGCAGAACCCAGAGCATCCGCCTCCCACCCTTCCGCTCCAAAACCACCGTCAAAGCTAACCTCCACCGAGGAATGAAGGCCGTAGCCGACAGGATGATGGACAGCAGACTGAAGCTGATCTCAGACAAGATGGAGGTCCTCATTCTCGGACCCATCCCATCAGCCTGGGACGACTCTTGGTGGCCCACGTCACTAGGCACAGCCCCGGAACCCACGGACCACGCACGCAAACCTGGGGGTCATCCTCGACTCCTTTCTCTCCATGACCAGGCAAGTCAACGCCGTCTCCGCATCCTGGTTCAACACCCTCCGTATGCTCTGCAGGATCTTCAAATGGATCCCCCTCGACACGAGAAAAAACGTTACCCAGGCCCTCATCACCAACAGACTCGACTACGGGAATACCCTCTACTCAGAAACTACAAACAAGCTCCTGAGACGACTCCAACGCATCCAGAACGCCTCGGCCCGACTCATCCTCAATGTCCCCCACCGCAGCCACATCAGAGGCCTGCACTGGCTCCCCGTCAACAAAAGGATCACCTTCAAGCTCCTGATCCACGCACACAAAGCACTGCACAACACCGGACTCACCTACCTCAACAACCGACTCAGCTTCCACACCCCCACCCAAAGACTCCGCTCAGCCAACCTCGCCCTCGCCACAGTCCCCCGCATCCGGAAAACCACAGCCGGCGGCAGATCCTTCTCCTACCTCACCGCCAAGACCTGGAACACTCTCCCCACCATCCTACGACAGACCCAGGACCTGCTGGCCTTCAGAAGACTCCTCAAGACTTGGCTCTTGGACCAGTAGCACCCCCCCCTCCCCGGCGCCTTGAGACCCTCGTGGGTATGTAGCGCGCTTTACAAATGCAGTGATTGATTGATTGATAAGGTATCAGGTATTCTTCCTCAGGGTGGGTCACAGGTGGAACAGGTGGTGCAAGGTACCAGGTATTTTTCATCCGGGTGGGTCACAGGTGGAACAGGTGGCATAAGGTACCAGGTATTCTTCCACAGGGTGAGTCACAGGTATAACAGGTGGCACAAGGTACCAGGTATTCTTCCTCAGGGTGGGACCCAGGTGGAACAGGTGGCAAAAAGTACCAGGTAGTCCACCTCACTGAACTGCAAAGATTGACATATCCTCTCTCCTTCAGCTCAATCAGTATATGAAGAAGGTTCATTTTCAAGGAAATGGTGAATCCACCGCTCGCTTTGATATTTTAAATCTTTTTGTTGCTGCTAATAGAACTACGGGAAAAACCAAAGTCGGACATTGTGTTTTCACCCAACCAAAGTCAACAGATTTTCATCAGTGAATCCGACATCCTCCGGGGGCCACATAGGAAACAGGTAAGAAACTTGAAGATTTGTGCTAGATAACTGCCCACCACTGTCATGTATTTAACCTTCATGTGCTTTTCTGTGCCCTCTATATCACACATGTTGTAGTGAATCCTATCTTGTTTTAATGGGAAGCAGGAGGTAGCTTAGCCTTCTAGCTTGCAGGCCTGTGCCCCTATCATCCAGGAACTTTTACAGTACTTAGCTTTCTCTGTTTTAGCTCAATTATTTAATTATATCTTTCCAAGATCGCTGCATAGTTTTTCATATGGACAATGTTTTAGTTTTGTGTTATCAGTGCCACTCTGCTAGGCGTCACTATCAGTGCCAGAGATACATAAGATGTAGGTATTCACATTAGGTTCTTTCCCACTTTGAGAGTTCGAAGTATTGTTTATGGAATTACCTCCCCAAGCATGTCTTGTTATCTAATGTTTTGGAACAGACCTACATCTGGTGTCCAAGCTGATCTGTACAAATGCACCTCACTTAGACAGATAGTCAGAGGGATTCCAACCAGATGCCATCGTTGCTATCAATGCCGCAAGTTGCCTTGATGCTGACCCAGTCTTTGTGTCCCTATGGATTCTGAGCTAGAGACCTCATTCCAAGGTAACAAGGGCTTGGGGCTCTTCTCATGGATTAGCATTGGCAGATTAAGTTTAACACACCTGGCTCTCTTTTAGGTTAGAGATTAGGTTCACATTTTTAGAGTATTAGGACATATCTCACACTTCATGTCACTCCATCTCATTGCAAAATGGTGGGGGTCTTTGTTTTAATGACTATTGTCTTTACCATTCTGTTTCTTGCACTGTTCATTATCTTAATCATTGCAGCCCATGCAATTTATCGCAGATTGCAGTTTTGCTAAATAAAACATAATGAAACTTTACTGCATCTCTTTAATTGCCTGTGTCTGATTGAGACATGTTGTTCATATGAGAAAGGGGTAATCTCAGTTTACCCACAACAGTCCCTGAGATGTCACACTATTGAGCCCATGCGTGAAGGCTGCCACAAATCACCTTTTACTGTTTGGGCTTTTCAGTGAGGTGCTGCTTGTGAGCTGGGAGTGTTGGGACGTCAGTTGCGATTTGTTGTATGACTGGCATAGTCGCCTACAAACATAAGTATGTCATCCTTAAACCAGCAGTCTTGCCTAGAGCAACAATCCAACTATGACACAATCTGTCTGGATACAATCAAGCAATTTAAAAAGGCGCCTAGATAACATTCATGGGTGACAAGCAGCGCAATATGGGCAATCAGCAATGACTTCCAGGACTGTTCTTCTGGACTTGAGATGAGTACAGGGCATGGACTTAGATCACACCAATAGGTCACTTCGGGAAGCTCTGGTGCATTGGTGTGCAGAGGTGTGTTATGGCATTGGGTGTCCCATTTAAGTCTACGGGAATTGGTCCAGGTAAAAAGTTGCTGCAGGGACAGACAGCAAGGTTTTATTCCCGGAGAACCCACAGGGGGATCTACCCTTGAGGTCCATAGGCACTAGGGGATACCATCGGTCCACTCCTCCTCGGGCTGTAAAGTGCAGGTATAGGGGTGTCTTTTGGCATTGGGTTCGGTGTTGGCATTCCTCATGGTTGCAGGGGGGCCTGCAGAAACACTCTGCAGGCATGGACTGGGGGTCCTGTCCGACCAAGCCAATAAGTGGCCTCAGCTCTTGCGTAGTGGGGAGATGTGGGGATAAGCTTGGTTCTCTTCTTCTGGGTCCGGGGTGGAAGGGTATAAAGATGTCCTAAGATGTCAGGTTTTTGTCTCCTGGTCACTCGCAGTTGCTGGGGGGTCTGCAGAAATGGGCTGAAGACTCCAGTGTGTAGTCTACAGTGGGTGAGCACAGTTGGCCTTCATCTCTGGAGGGCCAGAGGACCACATTGACACCATTAGGCCACTTCAACATGGGCTGATGCATCTGGGTGCAGTGGTGATGTCTGCCGTTGGGCTTCTGGTGCTCCTGCTCCCCTCACTTCTTTCTTGGATGCTTGTGGATACATGGGAGCAGCTCCTTCACTTCAAGGAAGTTTTTCTTGATTATTTGTGGCGCACTGAAAGCTCTCCCAGGTTCTTGGAGGGTGCAGTGGTGTGAGAAGTGGCTTCTTTTGACATGGTTAGCCCCTACGTTTTGCCTGATGTTTGATGTAGCCTAGAGATTGTAGTGCCCAGGTTCCATGGGCCAGAGCTCTTTCCCTAGATCTGCTGTGATGCACCTGCACAATTGGATATACCCTTAATTACCAATATAAGTCCCTAGTAAGTGGGTACCTATGTACCAAGGGCATGGCTTTCTATGGGTAGGCCCCTGAGTGCAGCAGCAATGATTGTGCCACCCTCTAGGGCCATGCATCCAGATGCAGCCAGCACTTCATTGCAGGCAGAGTGTCCTGGTACAAACCTAAAATACAAACTCAACATGGCACACTGCCTGTGTGGCCTGTCCACCATAAATTGCATTTACCATGGGTAAGTCACCCCTCTGGCAGATATTACAGCCCTCAGACAGGGTGCTCCATATCATACGCGTGGGCATAGCTGCATGAGCAATATGCCCCACGGTGTCCTTGCCAAACCTGGGACGCAGTGAGTAAACAGAGCAGCCATTTTAATACATGTGTTGGACACTGGTCAACATGAGTTTACCAGATACATGATGGCCACTCTGAACCCTGGGTTGTTTGATATCAAACAACTCAGAATGATAAATCCAAACTGGTGCCAGTACCAGATTTATCCCTAAAAGTACCCTTAGAGGTGCCTTCTGCAAAAGCTATCAATCCAGGCATGGTAACTGACTGGTCTCATCCAGCTGCCACCTCCACACAGCCAATATACAAACCTCGTGGGAGAGCCCTGCCTCTATGTTATGTAAGACAATGCCCTTCCTGGGTGGAGGAGCTAACACCCGCTCCCTTATGAATGTGCATTGTCCTGGAGGTGAGCTTCAAAGGGCTTAACGTCCTTAAAACTTGACCCCCTAAGCCTGCTGCTAGCAGCAGCTGGCATCCCCCTTTGTAAACCCTCATTTTTTGTGGAAGAAAAGGTGGGAAACTTAACAAAGGATGGAAGGAGTGGCCTAACCTGGAATGCACCACCCCTAAGGTGTTGCCTGCAAGGTGGACCTTCTTTCTCATTTTCCTCAATCTTGAATGGAGGGAAAATAGCCAATTATGTTTAGGGCAGTGACTCTTCCCACAGGTAGTGTTCAATATACTGGGTGTAGCCACCCAAAGTTAAGTTTCCCATTGGATACTTCCAGCTTGCCCCAAAACGCCCACTACATTCAATATTTAGTGGGCACCTCTAGATCAAAAAATCAGATTTGAGAAGGCAAAGAGAAGACAGCACCAAGAAAAAACAAAGCCCAAGAGCTGAGGACCTGCTGCACAAGAGAACATGCCAAACCCTGCCTGCTTCACCTGGTACCTGAGAATCTCCGCTGCAGAAGAGCTGACCACTGGAATGACCTCAAGAAACCCTGAGGAACTCCAGGCTTCACAAAGCACCCAAGATCTACCTTCTGAGGTACCACTCTGCAAACAAACAAAGAACTGCAAGCCATTGAGGGTCACATCACTAACTGGCTGATATCTATTGAACTCGAAGTTGCAACCAGACAACAATGACACACTGATGACCACCAGAACAAACCTGCAAGTGTGCAAGGTTTAGTGGCACTGTGCCCTCTAGTGGCAGAGTTGTGCCAATACCTCAGGTACTGGTCAGTGGACATCGGTGTAGGAGGCTGGCCTGGTTTGTAGTGGGTACCTAAGGTACTTACACCTTATATCAGGTCCAGTTATCTCTTATTAGTGAAATGTAGGCAGTGTCTAGCAGCTTAGGCTGTCTAGGGATAGCTGTAGCAGAGCAGCCAAGGGTTAACTAGGAGACATGCAAAGCTCTTGCAATACCACTATAGTAATACAGTACTTATACACAATAAAAGACAATACTCAGTGTTACCAAAAATAAAGGTACTTTATTTTAGTGACACAAGGCCAAAAATATCTTAGAGGCAATACTCCCACTGGAGGTAAGTAATATACACAATATATATACTGGTAACCAATGTCAGGTAAGCAAACAGACATATAATAGTGCCAACAGTAAAAAACACAGTAGATTGCAATGGGCCTATGGGCAACACAAACCATATACTAAAATAGAGGAATGCGAAAGTCGGATTCCCCCCTAGGCAAGTGTAGTGTGTAGAGGGGCACTGGAAGTGAAAGAAAACCCCATAGTTAAGTAAAGTACCCCACCCGGGGCCCAGAAATACAGGTGTCAAGTACAGCAAGTTTCCTCAGAACACACTACAAGTTGTGGTGAAGGATTATGCAAGAACCAAGCAACACTGCAAGCAACCAACAATGGATTCCTGGAACTGAAGACCTGTGGAGAGAGGAGACCAAGGCCCTAATTACAACCCTAGATGTTGGTGTTAAAGTGGTGGTAATACCGCCAACATGCCAGCGGTAATTACCGCCAAATTATGACCATGGCGGTGTTATCTCCAATAGACAGCAAATGTACCACAACTATCGCCAGGGCGGAAACAACAGCCACTATGGCGGTAGCCGCCTACAGCCAGACAGAAGTCCATGTTCTGCCCACCATATTAAGACCCTGGAAACCGCCACCTTTTCTGGTATGGTATCAACAACATCAAAAGCCCGGCGGAAATACTCCACAGAAGTGAAAGGACTCACCATTGGAGACACAGGGAACAACCACGCCACCATGGAGCCTGAGCTGCATGTCTTCCCCATGATTTTCTACGTGCTGCTCCACCACAAACATCAATGCCGGCGAAAATGACAACGGTCAGTACAGCCATCCAGCACACAAGGGAGGGAGGGCGGAAAAAGAGAGTGACACACGCAACACTCCCCCAACATTATATACACAATCAGCTGCATCACAAAAACATTTTTACCCCATACT
Organism: Pleurodeles waltl; assembly: GCF_031143425.1. Taxonomy (NCBI): domain Eukaryota; kingdom Metazoa; phylum Chordata; class Amphibia; order Caudata; family Salamandridae; genus Pleurodeles; species Pleurodeles waltl. Next base: position 500,150 of record NC_090438.1, read on the forward strand.
TCGGATGAATAATGCAAGGACAAAACGATTTTGAGAAAGTGAATGTAATGAGAGAAACACATCAAGATAAATAAGTGAGATATATACATTTGTACACAAAAAGGGACACAACCCAGTCCACAATCTTCGTAGTCCACATGGCCACAGGCCAAAGTCCAAGGCTAAACATGACCTGGCAAATCATCCCAGAGAGAACACTGCAGGGGCATATGTTGGTAAATAGGCAGGCACCTCAGGGGGACGGAGAGGCTCCTCAACCGGGAGTTGGAACAACACCCCTGGTTCTAGAGGGGACAACATGCCCTGTGCTTGGTCCTGGATCGATGCACAGCCAATCCGGAATGACGCAGCCCAACTTCCAGAGGGGAAGCGACGCAACGCTTGCCATGTGGTAGAAAATTTGACGCCACGCCCACCGGAGCGACGCAGCTCCTGTGACTTCATTCTGCCAACGCAGGAAATCCACGCACCGTCCCCGGGGCGTCTGAAAACCCCGCAACCCAAAGAGGATCCACGACCGAGCACCGGAAATCAATGCACATCGTTCCCTGCGTGGAAACTAAACGACACATCGCTGTGTGAGGCCAGAGACATCGACACACATCACTTTGTTTCCATGCTTCTCTTCCTCTGCGGCCCTTTGCAGACATTTTTCACAAGAACCATGTACTGTGAGCTTGAAAGAGACTTTGCTTAAAAGACTTAAGACACTTTGGGGGTCATTCCGACCCTGGCGGTCATGGACCGCTAGGGCCGGGGTTGGAGGATGCACTGCCAACAGGCTGGCGGTGCATCAAGGGCAATTCTGACCGCGGCGGTAAAGCCGCGGTCAGAAAAGGGAAACCGGCGGTTTCCCGCCGGTTTTCCCCTGCCCCTATGAATCCTCCACGGCGGCGCTGCAAGCAGCGCCGCCATGGGGATTCCGACCCCCTTCCCGCCAGCCTGGTTCTCGCGGTTTTCACCGCCAGAACCAGGCTGGCGGGAACGGGTGTCGTGGGGCCCCTGGGGGCCCCTGCAGTGCCCATGCCAATGGCATGGGCACTGCAGGGGCCCCCTAACAGGGCCCCACATTGATTTTCAGTGTCTGCCTAGCAGACACTGAAAATCGCAACGGGTGCCACTGCACCCGTCGCACACCAGCAACTCCGCCGGCTCCATTCGGAGCCGGCTTCATCGTTGCTGGGGCTTTCCCGCTGGGCGGACGGGCGGCCTTTTGGCGGTCGCCCGCCCGCCCAGCGGGAAAGTCATAATGACTGCTGCGGTCTTTTGACCGCGGTACGGTCTTCTGGCGGTTCCCGCCAGACGGACGGCTTCCGCCGCCGGCGGGGGTCAGAATGACCCCCTTTATATCACTTTTCAGTGCTATCTCTACATTTACTTATTGCATCTTTGATTATTGTCACCTGCATTTATCCAGATAAATATTACATATTTTTCTAAACACTGTGTGGTGTATTTTTGTAGTGTTATATGGTGCTATTGTGTGATTTATTGCTCAAATACTTTACACATTTTCTTGTAAGTTAAGCCTGACTGCTCAGTGCCATGCTACCAAGGGGTGGGCACAGGATAATTTATATCGTGTGTGACTTACCCTGAATAGAGTGAGGGTCCTTGCTTGGACAAGCCTGACTGCCAACCAAAGACCCCATTTCTAACAGACTACATTTAATGCAACTTCACAAATTCATATCTTAAAAAAAGCACTTAACCAATTTTGATAATATTGGTCTAATGAATGATATAACAATCTGAAGTATTTTTGTAAATTGGTCTTGTGTTATTCTTTTGAGAGTGTGAGTCACATGATTGAAACTGTGACTATCGCAAATGCTTTGCACTTCTCTAAGATTAGACCAACTTGTCGACCAAGCTACCTAAAAAATTAGAGCATTAGGTCGTCCTTTACTCTGACTAGAGAGAGGGTCCTTACTTGGACAGCGGGTAACCTGACTGCCAACCAAAGACTTAATTTCTGACACCCCCTAATGGGAGAATGCCCCCTTTGCATATATGATGCCAGGCACAGGTATAATGTAGCGCAAAGGGTTACAAAGTGGCACAATGCATTAACAAATGATGCTAATGTGGCACAAGGTGGTGCTAGAGGCTTTGAAATGTCCCCCTAAGTAGTTTGGGGGTTTGTTCCACAAAGACATTGGCCCTCATTACAACCCTGGCGGTCGGTGTTAAAGCGGTGGTAATACCGCAAACATGCCGCCGGAAAAAAAAAAGGGATTACGACCAAGGTGGAAACCGCCAACCTAGACAGCCACTTTAACACTCTGACCGCCACAGCGGTAGAAACAAACAGTGCGGCGGACAATGCCAACAGACAGGCGGAAGACAAAGTACTGCCCACTGTATTACAAGAGGCCTATCCGCCACCTTTTCCGGGGTGGAACCGACGCTATCAAAAGCACAGCGGAAACACTACACAGAAGGGAAAACACTCTCCTCTCGACACCCAACGAGGAACCAGGACGCCATGAAGCCTGAGCTTCAGGTGTTACCCATGTTGGTTTACCTCCTCTTCTACCAGGAGTAGGAACGGCGGCGACGGCGACCACGGTGAGTACTGCACCTACAACACAGGGGAGGGGGGAGGAAAGAGAGTGACACACACACGCAACACCCAACACTCCTACCCTCACCCACAACAAACTACACACAAATACATGCAGCAACATTACATATACACCCCCTCACCCCTGGGAAGAACGCCAGGACAAAAGGAAATGATTGTAACGATTGTAATCATGAAAAATCCATTAGTCAAAACTCCAAATTCATTATATACAAATATGTACACCAACTACACAAGTCCGGATAGTGTACTAATCATCGTCTGTGGATCACTGGGCGCAAAATGCATGGGTGAAGCCCACACATGATACCTGATAAATGGAGAGAACACTGCTCGGGCATCAGATCGAAAATACACAGGCACCTTAGGGGGAGGGGGGCACCTCAGCCTGATGAGCGCACAAACCCACTGCTGCACGAGGGGGCTCCATGCCCATTGCTGTATCTTGGGGAGTGCAAAGCCACCGTCTCCCAAGTCTCTCTAGTGGGTGGTTTGCCCACTGCTGTATCCTGGAGAGTGCAAAGCCACAGTCTCTCAAGTCTCTGCAGTGGGTGGTTTGCCCACTGCTTTATCCTGGGAAGTGCAAAGCCACAGTCTCTCAAGTCTCTCCAGTGGGTGGTTTGCCCACTGCTGTATCCTGGGGAGTGCAAAGCCACAGTCTCTCAAATCTCTCCAGTGGGTGGTTTGCCTACTGCTATATCCTGGGGAGTGCAAAGCCACAGTCTCTCAAGTGGATAACAGTCTCCACTGGTTCTGGAGGCGGCCTGGTGCCCAAAGTGTTTTATTCTGCCAAGGACTGAGGTAGTGGATGTCATTCTCCATTGGTTCTGGAGGGAGCCTGGTGCACAGAGTGCTTCCTCCTGCCAAGGACTGAGGTACTGGATGTATCACTCCACTGGTTCTGGAGTGGGCATGGTGCCCAGAGTGCTAAAAGTGCAGTGTGGCCGGTACAATTCCTTTACCTGGGTGTGCGTGACACAAGATTGGTGAGGTTCAGGTAGCATGATACGGAATGCGGGCTGCGTCATACCCCACACTGCTGCGGCTGCGCCTTCCACCTGCAGGTGCAAACAGTGATGGATGGCGGTGCTTGCAGCGGTGACTGTGGCGGCGGTGCAGGCAGCGGTGCATGGGTCAGCACCTGCTGAGGGACACAGCAGGACGTCTCCTGCAGCCTCGGACAGCTGCCCACTGGGGAAGCGGCTGGGGACTGCCGCTGAGGCTGTAGACGTGCCAGGGGGAGTGTAGGTGGCGATGCAGGTAGCGGTTGTGGTGGCGGGGCAGCTAGCGGTGTTTGCCACCGTACAGGTTGCCGTGGTCGTGGACAGAAAGTGTGACACTGGTCCCTCAGTCGGTGCCACCATGCACTCTCCTCACCTGCTCTTCTGCTTTTGGGCCTTCCCCAGCTTTGATGGTGCTGCAGTTGTCTTGTCACTATCCCCTTTGATTTTTGCTGAGCCCTTGGTGGCTGGTAGTTTCGGCTTCTCCCTCTGGGATGTGGGCACCTTTTTCTCCTTGGCAGGTGGCGGAATGTCCTTGCCCTCACTACGTGGCACACTGGCAGCCCTGATGGGTGGCGCACTTGATGACCCCGCAGTTGCTGGCACCACTGTGCCTGGGCATGTGGTGGCTGAGGTGCTGGGCTGGGACCTGGAAAGCCTGGCCCTAGGGGAAGGAATGGGAGGGAGATGTAGGGAAGAGGTCAATGTTAGCCACGAAGAGTTTTTTAGACACACTGGGACGGGAAGATGACGGAGGTTTGCGAGTGGAGTTGGAGGTAGTGGTTGTAGGAGGTGTACGTCTTCTGAATTTGGGTGAAGGTGCAAGGGCCGGAGGCTATTGTGAGGTGGGTGTGTGCCTGCATTTGTGTACTTTGGGAGGCGGATCACTAACACGCTGGTAGAGGACAAAGGGGATGTGTGAATGGTAGTGGGGGTGGTGAGGGTACATGAGCGGTATGTGGTGATGGGCATGCTGGTGATGGAGGTAGTGGCTGAGGATGTAGTGCATGCAGGTGTGGGTGGAGACGAGACAGGGAGGGAGGAGGAGGACGTGGAGGAGGGGGACACAGTGGAGGCAGTGGATGTTGGTGTATCTGCATGGGTCTGGTGCTTGTGTGAGTGCCTGTGAGATGTGTGGTGCTTATGTTTGCCATGTCCAATCTTGTGTATTGATGAGTGTGCATGCTGGCTTGATGGTGTGCTTGGGATAGGCTGAGGTATAGGGGATTGGGTCTGGGTAGAGGAAGTTGGAGGGGGAGGCTGGACACGGGGGCACTGGCTGCCATCAGAGCTGAGGCCAGAGCCTGAAATGCTCTCTGTTGGGATGCCTGCCCAGTTGTTTGTTGCAAATGCCTCTCAACACCCTGGATGGTATTTACAATGGTAGATTGCCCAACAGTGAGGAATCTCAGGAGGTCAATCACCTTCTCACTGAGGGCAGCAGGGCTGACTGGGGCAGGGCCTGAGGTGCCTGGGGCGAAGGAGATGTCCACCCTCCTGGGTGAGCGGGCACGGGAAACAAGCTGAGGGGCTGCTGGGAGGGCGGCGCTGGTAGGGAGGGTGCCTGCCACCGCAAGGGAGCACCCATCAGAGGAGGAGTCGCTGTCACTGCTGTCTGCTCCTGTCCCCGCCGTGGAGCTCCCCTTGCCCTCCATCCCACTGGTTGCTTCGCCCTTCAGGGCCAAGTGGGTTGCAGCTCTCTCCTACTCCGGTGCCAATGCTTCTTCACCTGATGATGCTATTGCACACAAGAACAGGGAGACCACAGAAAGGGGGGGGGGGGAGAAGAAAGACATGTTTGGTGCATGCAACACCACTACCGTTGGCGGACACAACACACAGGGAGCAGCACTCTGCACTACGCCATGCACTGACAGATCCTAGAAATTTCAGCTGACCATGGGGTACTAGGCCTAAGACCAATTGCTGCACACCTGGAAGTCACAGGAGCCTGACTAAGTGTAGATGGCTCTTACCACTGGTGGGTTTGGGGTGCCACATGGCCTGCCTTACAAGGGACCTTGCCTACCAAGTTCGCCCTGGCCTAGGGGAACCCACTGACCACCTCCCCCACCCAGACACCTCGTAATGCGCGCTGAGTCTGCTGAATGAGAGTGTACTCACCTCCTTGTGGCTGCTGTGACGCCCTCAAGTGCCCATCCAACTCTGGATAGGCCACCGCCAGGATCCGGAACATCAGGGAGGTCATGGTGCGACGGGCACCCCTCCCACGTTGGGTGGCCATCCCCAGCTGGGCCTCCGCCGTCTTCTTGCTCCAGCGGCGCAAGTCCTCCCATCTTTTATGGCAGTGGGTGCTACGTCTGTGGTAGGCCCCCAGGGTGATGGCACGCCAAATATCCTTCTTCTGGTGGGCGCTGACCTAGAGGAATGATACAGGGGGAAAGGAAATTCATTACCCCTCCGGACCGTCATACTCATTGCCCCCCAGTTCCCACCCATGCCCTGACGCACATTCACTCCACATCCGCACATGCAGGCCTCAGCCCCCCCAGGTATCTTCCATCCACACTACTCAAAACAGGCATTGCCCATGCAGCATGCTCACAGTGTACTCACCTGTTTGTCAGGAGGACCGTACAGTTGCGTGTACTGGGGGAGAACCCCATCCACTAGTTTCTCCAACTCCTCCAAAGTGAAGGCAGTGGCCCTTTTCCCAGACACATGAGCCATTGTCGTTTCCAGACACAGGTCACAGCAGCACTTCCAGTGTAGGTCCTCTCCTGTTGATGGTCAGGTATCAAGTGAGTGAACAGACAGAAAATGGCGGTCACGTCCCCGGCGGTGCGTACCGTCACCGTTGGCGCATATCGTCATTGGCTCCTGGGACCCATAGGGCCCAATGTTAACCAATGCAGAATTGCGCTGCGGTCTTCGACCGCCCACCACGACGGTGTACAACGCCAGTGCAGTTACCTCATATCCCCTTGTCCCACCTTACAGGTCAGGCAGCCGCCGTTTCAGGAGGCCACATGGGATGGATGTTAACTGTGTCACACCTATCTAGGCCGGGAATATAGCCAGATTCCGGCACATTGAGGATTAATAACGTTTCTGCAAATAACACAGTATGATACCTCAGTGTTGGATGACTCTCTGCTCGCTGTTACCCTCCATAGGGCACGTCACCTGGGGCAGGTGATGAGACGGCGGCATCCTCTGGTATACAGACCCCTGGTAGACCTGTCGACAGTGGAAGAGAGACGCATCCTAGTCACATACAGACTTGATCGTGCAGCAATCCAGGTTGAAGCCAGACCTGATTTCAGCTATCCGCCATCCCACAGGAATCCCTCCTCTAGTGCAGGTCCTGTCTGTACTCCATTTCCTGGCCAGTGGGTCTTTTCAACCAACAGTGGCCATAGCATCAGGGATGTCCCAACCAATGTTCTTTAACGTGTTGTCCAGAGTGTTGTCTGCTCTGCTCAAACACATGCCCAGCTACATCGTGTTCCCTCAGGTGGAGGATTTGCCCACAGTGAAAGGCGACTTCTATGCCATGGGACATATCCCCAACATCATTGGTGCCATTGATGGGAAACGTGTGGCATTTGTACTTCCTGCAGGAATGAACAGATGTGTAGAAACCGGAAGAGCTACCATTCGATGAATGTGCAGATGGTGCGTTTGCCAGACCAGTGCATCTCCCATGTCAATGCCAAGTATCCTGGCTCTGTGAATGATGCTTACATTTTGAGAAATAACAGCATCCCTTATGTGATGAGGCAACTCCAGAAGCACTGTGTGTGGCTAATAGGTGAGGCCAAGGTCCCAATACAGTTGACATAGGTGTCTGGGTATGTGGCTGTCCCTAATGGTTAGTGTGTGTCCAACAGTTGTCCCTCGACATTTGTAGGTGACTCTGGTTACCCCAACCTGTCATAGCTACTGACCCCAGTGAGGAATCCCAGGACAAGGACAGAGGAACGCTACAACAAGGCACATGGGCGAACTAGGAGGGTGATCAAACGCACCTTCGGTCTCCTGAAGGCCAGATTCCGGTGCCTCCATCTGACAGGTGGCTCCCTATACTACTCACCGAGGAAGGTGTGCCAGATAATCGTGGCCTGCTGTATGCTGCACAACCTGGCTTTGTGACGGCAGGTGCCTTTTCTGCAGGAGGATGGGCCAGATGGTGGTCTTGTGGCAGCTGTGGACAGTGAAGAAGAGGAGGCAGAAGAAGAGGATATCCCCAACCGAAACAACATCATCATGCAATACTTCCAGTGAGACACAGGTAAGAAGATGTCACTGCTTCCCACATCTCATACTATTGTTGGAGCTAGCATAAGTCTGTCATTTTCATTTTGTGTATGGAACCTGATGTGCCACTTTGACTTTCCATTTCACAGATCTGGGTCCCACTTTGTTCCCTCTGCTATGTTTACTGCTGGCCTTCAGCTGTGTTTGTAGGAAAGTACCATCTTGCCTGGCATGTTACCCCCATTTTTCACTGTATATATGTTTTTTTAGTTGTATGTGTCACTGGGACCCTGGTATCCAGGGCCCCAGTGCTCATAAGTGTGCCTGAATGTGTTACCTGTATAGTGACTAACTGTCTCACTGAGGCTCTGCTAATCAGAACCGCAGTGGTTATGCTCTCTCATTTCTTTCAAATTGTCACTAACAGGCTAGTGACCAATTTTACCAATTTACATTGGCTTTCTGGAACACCCTTATAATTCCCTAGTATATGGTACTGAGGTACCCAGGGTATTGGGGTTCCAGGAGATCCCTATGGGCTGCAGCATTTCTTTTGCCACCCATAGGGAGCTCTGACAATTCTTACACAGGCCTGCCACTGCAGCCTGAGTGAAATAACGTCCACGTTATTTCACAGCCATTTTACACTGCACTTAAGTAACTTATAAGTCACCTATATGTCTAACCTTTACCTGGTAAAGGTAAGGTGCAAAGTTACTTAGTGTGAGGGCACCCTGGCACTAGCCAAGGTGCCCCCACATTATTCAGGGCCAATTCCCCGGACTTTGTGAGTGCGGGGACACCATTACACGCGTGCTCTACATATAGGTCACTACCTATATGTAGCTTCACAATGGTAACTCCGAATATGGCCATGTAACATGTCTATGATCATGGAATTGCCCCCTCTTTGCCACCCTGGCATAGTTGGAACAATCCCATGATCCCAGTGGTCTGTAGCACAGACCCTGATACTGCCAAACTGCCTTTCCTGGGGTTTCACTGCAGCTGCTGCTGCCAACCCCTCAGACAGGTTTCTGCCCTCCTGGGGTCAAGCCAGGCTTGTCCCAGGATGGAAGAACAAAGGACTTCCTCTGAGAGAGGGTGTTACACCCTCTCCCTTTGGAAAATGGTGTGAAGGCAGGGGAGGAGTAGCCTCCCCCAGCCTCTGGAAATGCTTTCATGGGCACAGTTGGTGCCCATTTCTGCATAAGCCAGTCTACACCGGTTCAGGGACCCCTTAGCCCTGCTCTGGCGCGAAACTGGACAAAGGAAAGGGGAGTGACCACTCCCCTGACCTGCACCTCCCCTAGGAGGTGTCCAGAGCTCCTCCAGTGTGCTCCAGACCTCTGCCATCTTGGAAACAGAGGTGCTGCTGGCACACTGGACTGCTCTGAGTGGCCAGTGCCACCAGGTTATGTCAGAGACTCCTTCTGATAGGCTCCTTCAGGTGTTGCTAGCCTATCCTCTCTCCTAGGTAGCCAAACCCTCTTTTCTGGCTATTTAGGGTCTCTGTCTCTGGGGAAACTTTAGATAACGAATGCAAGAGCTCATGCGAGTTCCTCTGCATCTCTCTCTTCACCTTCTGCCAAGGAATCGACTGCTGACCGCGCTGGAAGCCTGCAAAACTGCAACAATGTAGCTAAGACGACTACTGCAACTCTGTAACGCTGATCCTGCCGCCTTCTCGACTGTTTTCCTGGTGGTGCATGCTGTGGGGGTAGTCTGCCTCCTCTCTGCACTAGAAGCTCTGAAGAAATCTCCCGTGGGTCGACGGAATCTTCCCCCTGCAACCACAGGCACCAAAGAACTGCATTACCGGTCCCTTGGGTCTCCTCTCAGCACGACGAGCGAGGTCCCTTGAATTCAGCAACTCTGTCCAAGTGACTCCCACAGTCAAGTGACTCTTCAGTCCAAGTTTGGTGGAGGTAAGTCCTTGCCTCCCCACGCGAGACTGCATTGCTGGTAACCACGACTTTTGCAGCTACTCCGGCCACTGTGCACTTCCGGCAGAAATCCTTTGTGCACAGCCAAGCCTCGGTCCACGGCACTCTAACCTGCATTGCACGACTTTCTAAGTTGGTCTCCGGCGACGTGGGACTCCTTTGTGTAACTTCGGGTGAGCACCGTTTCACGCACCCTCATAGTGCCTGTTTCTGGCACTTCTCCGGGTGCTACCTGCTGCTGAGAGGGCTCCTTTTCTTGCTCGACGTCCCTCTACCTTCTGGCGCAATTTGCGACATCCTGGTCCCTCCTGGGCCACAGCAGCATCCAAAAACGCTAACCGCATGATTTGCAGCTAGCAAGGCTTGTTGGCGTTCTTTCGGCGGGAAAACACTTCTGCATTACTTTCCACGGCGTGAGGGATCTGTCCTCCAAAGGGGAAGTCTCTAGCCCTTGTCATTCCTGCAGAAACCTAAGCTTCTTCTGTCCAGTAGAAGCTTCTTTGCACCCACAGCTGGCATTTCCTGGGCATCTGCCCATCTCCGACTTGCGTGTGACTTTTGGACTTGGTCCCCTTGTTCCACAGGTACCCTCGACTGGAAATCCATTGTTGTTGCATTGCTGGTTTGTGTCTTTCCTGCAGAATTCCCCTATCACGACTTCTTTGTCCTTTGGGGAACTTTAGTGCACTTTGCACTCACTTTTCAGGGTCTTGGGGTGGGCTATTTTTCTAACCCTCACTATTTTCTAATAGTCCCAGCGACCCTCTGCAAGGTCACATAGGTTTGGGGTCCATTCGTGGTTCGCATTCCACTTTTGGAGTATATGGTTTGTGTTGCCCCTATCCCTATGTGTTCCCATTGCATCCTATTGTAACTATACATGATTTGTACTGTTTTCTAAGACTATACTGCATATTTTTGGTATTGTGTACATATAACTTGTGTATATTTGCTATCCTCATTCTGAGGGTACACTCTGAGATACTTTGGCATATTGTAATAAAAATAAAGTACCTTTATTTTTAGTATAACTGTGTATTGTGTTTTCTTATGATATTGTGCAAGTGACACTAGTGGTACTGTAGGAGCTTCACTCGTCTCCTAGTTCAGCCTAAGCTGCTCTGCTAAGCTACCATTATCTATCAGCCTAAGCTGCTAGACACCCTATACACTAATAAGGGATAACTGGGCCTGGTGCAAGGTGTAAGTACCCCTAGGTACTCACTACAAGCCAGTCCAGCCTCCTACAGTGTTACATTGGTATGCGAACCAGTACATCGACATTGCTATATTCCACAGATATTTCAATTACACATTTGTCAAAGCACAGACTGACTCCAGATTGTTTTGTGATATGTGTGTTTATTCCTGTGCTAATAAGTGGAGGGTGTTGTAAAATGGGCTGGGTTGATGGTGGAGGAATGTCCATGGCAGAGTCCAGTGTATTTGTTTCACAGGTGCATTGTCCAAAGGGGCATAGAAAGTGGAGCAATGGCAGTTTAAGGATGGACAGTGTGACAAAGTGGGACAGAAGGGTGACATTCAGGGGGGTCTCATTTCCTGGCGGGGGTCTTGGCAATGTTCTCTTTCTTGTTCCTGGATCTCAGGGACCATTTGTGGGGTGGTTGTCCATCTGTGGGGGTGGGGTGCTGGTGTCCTGTTGTTCCCGTGGCGGTGCCTCCTGTCCACTAGCACCAGCGGAGGTGGAGGGCTGTTCATCGTCCAGGCTAGTGTCAGGGGCCCCTTGTTGTGCCACTGTTTCCCTCCTGGTGTTGATAAGGTCTGCCCACACCACTGCAGTGGTGACCAGGGTGGTGTTAATGGACTTCAAGTCCTCCCTGATCCCAAGGTAGTGTTCCTCCTGCAGCCGCTGGGTCTCCTGAAACTTGGCCAGTACCATTGCCATCATCTCTTGGGAATGATGGTAAGCTCCCATGATGTTGGAGAGTGCCTCGTGGAGAGTGGGCTCCCTGGGCCTGTCCTCCCCCTGTCGCACAGCAGTCCTCCCAGCTTCCCTGTTATCCTGTGCCTCTGTCCCCTGAACAGTGTGCCCACTGCCACTGCCCCCAGGTCCCTGATTGTCCTGTGTGAGTGTGGTTGCCTGGGTTCTCTGTAGTGGTGGACACACTGCTGATTGACATGTCATGGGGACAGAGGGATGGGCCCCCTGGGTGGGTGCTGTGGTGGTGTTTCTTGAGGGGGAAGGCTCTGTGGTGGCTTGTGCCAGTGGCAGGGGAACCGACTGTCCAGAGGTCCCAGATGGGCCGGGCTGGTCATCTTGATCCAGGCTTGCAGAGCTGCTGTCATCACTGTGGGCCTCTTCTGTGGGTGGACTGGATATGTCTGGCACCTCCTGTCCGGTGACGTTGGGTAGGGGTCCTGTTGGGGAGTAAATGCATAATTATTGTATCTGTGTGTGCCATTGTGTGCAATGGGTGAGTGACCCTCTACTCCAGTTCTTGCATTATTGGCTTGGTCCTTGTGTGATTGGTGATTTTGGGGCATGGGTGAGTCTCTGTACTGGACATGCTTGGGTGAAAGCTGTCCATGCATTGGTGTTACATACAGGGCTTGGTTTTGGGATGTGTGGGTTGTGTTGGTGGGGTATCTGTGGGTTGTTGTGGTGATGGGTGTGAGGGTAAGGGTGGGAGTATGTGATGGCATACAGGTGGGGTGCAGGGGATAAGGTAGTAATGATTTGCCTTACCAGAGTCCAGTCCTCCTGCTAATACTGCGAGGCCCTCAGGATGCAGTATTGCCAAGACTTGCTCCTCCCATGTTGTTAGTTGTGGGGGAGGAGGTGGGGGTCCACCGCCAGTCCTCTGTACAGCAATCTGGTGTCTGGAGACCACGGAACGCACCTTCCCCCACAGGTCGTTCCACCTCTTCCTGATGTCATCCCTAGTTCTTGGGTGCTGTCCCACTGCGTTGAAACCTGTAGACAATTCTGCGCCATACCTCCATCCTCCTTGCAATGGATGTCTGCTGCACCTGTGATCCGAATAGCTGTGGCTCTACCAGGACAATTTCCTCCACCATGACCCTGAGCTCCTCCTCAGAGAACCTGGGGTGTCGTTGAGGTGCCATGTTGTGGTGTGGGTGGTGTCTGTTGTGGTGTGTGAGGGGATGTGTTGGTGTGTGTTTTTTGAGGTGCGTGGATGTTGTGTAAGTGATGGTGTTGTGTGTCTGTGGATGCTGGTGTTGTTTTAGGTAGTGTATCTCTCTGGCCTGCTTTCAAATTTCTGGTAGTAAGGGTTGTGGGTAATGTGGGTGTGTGTTTTATATTGGATTGGGTGTGTAAGTGTGTGGTGTGTGTATGTGTATCAGGTGTGTGTATTTCGAATTGTCCAATGTGGTTGTGTTTTGTATATGTGTGTGTATCTTGAGCGCAGTGGTGTGTACCGCCAATGGATTATCGCGGTTGAAAGACCGCTGCGTTGATTCGTGGGTTGTGAAAGTGTGGGCGTATTCTTTTTGGCGTGACGGTGTTGGTTTTGGTATCAGCAGTTTATCACTGACCTTTGGTGTGGCGGACTTGTGTGGGTGTCTGTATTGTGGCAGATTCCGGGCTGTGGGTCGTAATACCTGTAGGGGAATTCCGCAGCCGCAGCAGTATGTTGGCGGTCTTCTGCACGGCGGTAAGCAGGATTTACCGCCAGGGTTGTAATGAGGGCCTTAGTTGAACCAACATAGACCTTGGAAATTAATCCTATCTCTGGGGGGTCTCTGAGCTATGTGCTTTGGCCCGGCCTCCATCAAGAACAAATGGGAATGGTGTTTATGTTTTCCTAGTTATCTTTTGTACACCAATGTTTTTTGTGCTTATCACGGAACACCTCAGCAGAAACTGCTGTTAACTTGATTAATGCATTCTTTTCATAAATTGTTTCCTATTGGGTTACCATCCTTGTGTGTTTTTGTTATATCTTCATTTTATAAGTATAAAGTAAGCAGCGGCGGACCGTCCTTTGTGGCGGACCGTCCTTTAGGCCGGAGGGGCCACGCCCCCCCCACCTTTTGCCCCTCATGAAGAGTGTCTGTCAGGCTGAACAAAGGCCAGCCTGACAGACACTCTTCATTTTCAGCTCAGGCAGCCAGGAGTGAGCCATGAGCGATTTGTGCAGACTCCTGGCTGCCTGAGCTGAACTTTGCTGGGCTGAGGAGGTCACAGCTCCTGTGGGCGTGGCCTCCTCGGCTCAGCAAAGGTGCCTCGAGGCCCTCCCCCAGGTGACAAGGGAAGTGTCAACCATTGACACTCACCCTTGGCGCTTCAGGTTTAAGCCCTGACGCGCCCAGGGCGAGTGTCAATCAGTGACACTTCGTCACAGAGTGGGGTGGGGTCAGCAGTCTCACTGACCCCACTCTGTGATGAGGCTGGGACTGCTGTCTTCACTCATTGGCTAACCTAAGGTCAGCCAGTGAGGGAAGGCAGCAGTCCCAGCCCTCCTGCGACCTAGAGGCTGAAGGTAAGTGTGTGTGTGTGTGTATGTGTGTGATGTTTGAAATTGAATGTTTGGTGCATGCGTGCATGTTTGAATGTTATGAGTGTTAATGGATGTGCGTGCGTGCGTGTGTGAAAGAATGAGGGTGTGTGATGTTTTAAAATGAATGTTTGGTGCGTGCGTGCATGTTTGAATGGTATGAGTGTTGTTAATAGATGTGCATGGATGCGTGCGTATCTGTGTGTGAAAGAATGAGTGTGTGTGTGTGTGAGTGTGTGTGCTTCTCGCCCACCCCCCTCCCTCCTAAAACTGCCGGCCGCCACTGAAAGTGAGTCTGACAGAACCACTCATGTGATACGATATTTAGAGCCGGGGTTCTGCGGAGCACAGAGTAACCCCTTAATCGACAGCAGGTTACTCAGTCACAGTATATTTGTTTTAATCCAGGATATTGTCTTCTTTCTCACAGACCCCCAGCTCTCTCTGTTGTGATAGATGCCCACCTGGGACCAGAAAAGCCATCCGGAAAGATCAACCAACATTCGGCTATGACTGTGTCCCCTGTTCAGATGGCGAAATGTCCTATCAGACCTGTATGCCTGGCACCCGCGTGCTGCCCCAGGAGGAAGGTTTGGGACAATGCAAAGGGCTGGAGAGAGGGCCTCAGTCCTGACATCCATACCTGGCATTCAGCTGAGAGAGGCCTCGATTCCTATACCAGGTTTAAATACACTTTTATGAATATTTCAAAATGATCAGACCATAACAAATGATGTAAAATGCATCAATTAGCATGCAATTTATGCTGCAGATTCACTGAATTATATCACACATTACATATCTCATTTTTACATATATATGAATAATTGATGGGCTTTCAAATTATAATAAAGCAAATGCTGTGTGTTGAACACTTGCTATTAATCATGCCTGCCACACCCATTAATAAAAACAGTAAGAATGAACATATGAAAGGGGGTGTATAAGCAGAAAAGGCCAAGATTACATCACTGCTTGCAGGATCTTGAAAATATATCAGAACCTCAAGAGTTAAGAAAACTGGAAAAAGCATCCAGTGCCAAGAACTAACAGGAAATCTCCTGTAGCTCCACAAATATGTCTTTTCTTCTATCTCTCTTGCTCCTGAGGATGGAATAGCTAGCCCTTCTCTTGTGGCAAACTGCAGTGTGGGCTGGACCACAAAGGCATGGTTCAACTAACGTGGGTCATCAAGATGGTGACCACGTTCCTGCATGACCCGCAACCTTTGCTGGAAGTCAAAGAGGTCCAACAAATCACACTCCCTCCAGAGCACCACCAGCACTTGGACCAGGACCTCAATGAAAAAACCAGGGGCTCATCAACAAAGTGCAAGGCCCCTGTTAATGTGCCGGTAAATGTACCCACAAGCCCCATGGGGCTGCATACGCAGATGCCCAGACAGCCCAAGTGCAGAAAGCCACTGATTCTGTCCTAATCCAGTGATGGCGGGCAGCCTTAAACCTACCCACACTGTTTCCAAGGTCCTACTTGAGCACAACCATAAGGCTCTAGTGAAGAAAGAGCTGACTGTGCTATCATTACCCGCGCTGTGTCCTTGTGACTTAAGCTTTCAGCTTATTATTATTTTTTCCTGGCACAGTAAGAGTCATAGCTGAACAATTAGCGATGTACAGACCTGTATTTAACTGATTTCTCAACTATTTATATTTAGGAGCTATTTCTGGCTGGGCTATTTAGACATAGTTCATAGTGCACTGGAATGTGAAACTCTGCCTTCCATTAATCCGTCACTTTCTGCAGAAATTTGGCTTTGTTGCTGTTACCAGCAGTGAAGAATGGCGGCTTCAGAGCCCTGTGTTTTCTTAACAGTGATGTGAACTGCTGTGTCGGGTTAGAAGAGAGCCCATGTAGTTCACCAGTTGGGAGTACCTAACTATCCCGTCATTGCTGATCCATGAAATCCTGACGTGAGATTTCATAGAGGTGAATTCAGGCAGAAATGTGTTATATAGACAACCTTAAATTAATCTCAGGGGTTGTTAGACTTGGCCCTTTATGCAGGGTCATCCTTAGACTTTTTACCTCACTCCAATTTTGGCAGAATTTATTTTTTGTTGCATTAGGGCTCTGTGCGATTTACCACTGCCACCCAGTTCTAAAGAGCTTGTGCTAGCTCTTCTGAAATGGCAGTATTTGCTTATCCCCAGTTGGCATATTTATTTACTTATAAGTCCCTAGTTAAGTAGTAAAATGTGTCCCCTGGGCCTGTAAATAGAATGCTATGACTGAGCCTACTGCACTGGTTGTGCCATCCTCTTAAGTAGCCCTGTAAACATGTCTCAGGCTTGCCATTGCTGAACCTGTGTGTGCAGGTTTAAACTGACATTTCAGCCTGCCAAAATAAACCTTTTATCAGGCTCATGACTTCCTTTTGAAAACATATGTCAACCTTACCTTTATGCCTGGAGCACGGGGTGCAAGTTATTTACAAAGTAGGACATGTCATTTTTACTTCTTATTCCCTGGTAGCGAAAAACCCATAACTTAATTTTTCTCCACTAAAACACCTATCTCTCTAATAGGATAACATTAGAGTTGCCCAATTATACCTTATAAGTATAACTTCCAAATGTGAAAGGATCATTCATTCAAGTTTGGTGTCTCTGGAATTACAATTTAAAATTCTTACTTATGGTGAAGTTTTATTTTAAAAGAGCAATTCTCGAAATGCCACTTTTAGAAGGTTGTCATTTTTCTGCCTCAACCATTTGGTGCTTGCAGCCTGTCTCTGGTCACATAAGAGGGTGTAGTAGTCAGTTGGGCTCTGTGTATTCCCCTAGGCAGCTACCTACAATGGGAGCTTAGGTGTGGCTGATGGTCCATCCTGGCAGGATGGGAAGGAGGATCTTCAGCCAGCCTCACTTACATCTGAATAGGCTGTGTCCTGTTTCCACACAAAAGGCTGCATACCCCCTGTAGTTAGGCTGAAGCCAGGGCAGGACATCTGTGCACTTCACAGGCATGTCATTGATGTCTCCCACTTCAAAGACACCACTGGGCATAAGAAATGGACCTCAGACAACACCATTTCAGTACACTTCTGAACCTGTGGACAATCTGCCACGAAGAAGGTCTTCTATGTTGCAGAAGGACTGCTACTCTACTGGATTCCTGCTTTGCTGTGCTGACCTGTTGACTGCTACCCTTTTGCTTGGGAGTGAGAAGGACTGGACCTCAATCTCTCTAACCTAGAACACATAGTGATCCCATCATCTCGGATGCACGATGCATCAGATCCACGCAACGCTCCACAACCATAATATAAGGTTCAGCGGCCTAACTGGGTCTCTGTTGCTGCATCACACTCGTTCTCAGTCAGCCTGAACTTGTGACCTTGTCATGGTCCAGCACAACCAGATATCCCCAACAACTCTTTGTGCTTCTTGGCACTATTTTTATCTAAAACATTTGAATTCAATATATCTGGTTCTACTAATTGGAATTTTGTCGTTTTGGTCTTGTTTTATTTAGTAAAATCTAATCTATTACTCTACCTCTGCTGTGGGCTCCTGTTTCGCTATGTTTTCAATGTGTTACTATTTGAAGTTTTGCACAACTAGTTTACACATTGCCTGTGAGTTAAGTTTGACTGCTCTAAGCCAAGCTACCAGGAGTTGAGCACAGGTTAATTTGGGGTTTGTTAGGATGTTATCCCAACAAGGATTGTAGTTCATACTTGACTAGAGCTTGCATCACAGTCAACTAACAACCCAATTTCTTAAAGGGGTCAAATGAAAAGGTTCCCATTGAGACAAAGCGTGATATTCCCTGAACCTGCACAGAGCATGCCACAGTGCCTGGGTTACTCTGCCAAGTATCTGATTGCAACACACAGCCATAAATTTTATTTCTAAAATAATACAATAATATTATAACTTATGCTTTTGTTTCCAGATATGGACAGTTGTATAGCCTGCCCAGAAGACCAGTGGCACAGCAAGAAGAAAGACGCTTGCATCCCACGAACCATTGAGTTCCTTTCTTACGATGATCCTTTCGGTGTGACTTTGGCTTCCATCAGCATCTTCTTCTCAGTAATCACTGCTGCAGTGCTGGTGATCTTTCTGAAACACAGGGACACTGCGATTGTGAGAGCTAATAACCGGGATCTCACCTACATCCTCCTCGTGTCTCTCATGCTTTCCTTCCTCTGCTCCATGTTGTTTATTGGACGTCCTCGGAAGGTGACCTGCCTCCTCCGACAGGTTGCCTTTGGGATCATTTTTGCTGTTGCGGTTTCCTCAGTTCTGGCTAAAACTACCACTGTTGTCATTGCTTTCAATGCTACGAAGCCCGGCAGTAGCTTACGGAGGTGGGTGGGCTCCAGGGTATCCTACAGCCTCATCCTACTCTGCACACTATGGGAAGTCATCATCTGTACCGTGTGGCTGATCCATTGGCCTCCGTTCCCAGACATTGACACAAAGAGTGAATCTGGGAAGATGATCCTGCTCTGTAACGAAGGGTCTGTCGCTGCCTTCTATTGTGTGGTCGGGCACGTTGGTCTTCTGGCTTTGTTGAGCTTTCTGGTGGCTTTCAAGGTGCGGACGTTACCAGACAGTTTTAACGAGGCCCGAAACATCTCCTTCAGCATGCTGGTGTTCTGCAGCGTCTGGGTCTCCTTCATCCCAGCCTACCTGAGCACGAAGAGCAGGTACATGGTGGCCGTGGAGATCTTCGCTGTTCTTGCCTCTAGTGCTGGACTGTTGGGCTGTATATTCATCCCTAAGTGTTACATCATCTTACTGAGGCCAGAATTAAACACCAAAGAACAACTCATTAAAAAAAAATATCATCAAAACTAAAAAGCTATGACCTATGCTGTGATCTATGCTGCGCTGTATCACATAAAATTGAAAATTAGCGATCAGAAAATGGGAAGTAGAAAAATAACGCACATGTATCGTCAAACAGTGCTCAGTATGTTCCATTCACTTCTGAAATATAGAGTATGTATTTAGAAAATATAACTTATCTAGAAAATGAAATATATGTCTACCGTTCTTTCTAGGCACCAATGTTTTTACAGAAGTCACTGGTTGAAGCCTCGCCCAGCTAGATTCTGTTTGTGACCTGAAACAAGAAGTGTGTGGAGTGAATGTAGGGTAAACATTACATCTGCATGAACAGAGATCTGCAAGATCTGGTCCCCATGCCAGCACCCACCGCAACAGGTCTCCTGACACTGCTGTGCACTCCTCTTCCCCTGCTGCCTTGTCGTTGTCCCTGTCTGCTTGTTCATCTCTGCTGATCTTTTGTCCATTTTTGAGCTTTTTGTCCTCTTTCTGGTGCTTTCTCTCTTCATGTTCCTTCACCCCTCTTTGTTTCTGTGCCCT
Organism: Pleurodeles waltl; assembly: GCF_031143425.1. Lineage (NCBI taxonomy): Eukaryota > Metazoa > Chordata > Amphibia > Caudata > Salamandridae > Pleurodeles > Pleurodeles waltl. Next base: position 519,746 of record NC_090438.1, read on the forward strand.
CTATCCACCTCTGTGCCCTTGTCCCTTCAAGCCCTCTGTCTGCCTTTTTTGCCCTTTTACCCTGCATGTCGCTTAGGGGGTGATTCTGACCTCGGCGGTAAAAGGCGCTTACCGCCGGTCAGAAGCCCGCCACAATACCGCCGCGGCCGCGGTTAGCCGCCACGGACATTCTGACCCACAACTGCCAAACCTCCAAAAATCCGACCTCCACTGCATCCCGCCACATCAGCGGCCAGCGGTAAATTGGAGATGACCAAACCTCCACCGCCACGCCAACAGAAATACGCCCATGCCATTACGACCCGCAAATCCACGCGGCGGTCTTTCAAACGCAGTAGTCCATTGGCGGTACACACCGCCACGGTCAAAATACACACACCTTTACAAAACACAGCCACATTGGACAATGCGAAAGGCACACACCTGAAACACATACACATACCACTCCCACACACCCATTACAATATAAAACACACACCCACATCACCCACAAACCCCTACTACCAAAAATCAGAGACAAAGGAGAGAGAGAGACATATCACAATAGAGAGCGACATCACACAGAGGCACACTACACCATCACATACACCACATAGAAGCACATAGCACCATACACCAACACACTCATCAGCACATACACCACCCCACACCTCATACACACCACCCCATGGCACCCCAAAGGCACCCTCGTTTTTCGGACCAAGAACTCCGGGTCATGGTGGAGGAGATCATACGAGTCGAACCGCAGCTCTTCGGCTCACAGGTGCAGCACACCACCATAGCCAGGAAGGCGGAGCTATGGCAGCGGATCGTGGACAGGGTCAACGCGGTGGGACAGCATCCCAGGAATCGGGAGGACATACGCAAACAGTGGAACGACCTACGGGGGAAGGTGCGCTCGATGGTCTCCCGACACAACATCGCAGTGCAGAAGACTGGCGGGGGACCACCACCAACTCCACCACAATTCACATCCTGGGAGCAAGAGGTGCTAAACATCCTGCATCCTGATGGCCTCGCTGGAGTAGCCGGAGGAATGGACTCTGGTAAGTGCAAGCTCCACTACTTCACCCCCCCCCCAGCATGCTAACCCACACCCCCACCATCACCCCCAACCCTACATCACAAAAACCTCCCTGAGAATGTCTCTCCAGCACAACCCACCCCAAACCAACCCCTGCATGCCACCAATAACTATGGACACCCATCACCTAAGCATGACCACTGCACATACCCATCTCCCCCCCCCCACAAACCACCCTCACAACACCTCCCCCAAGGGACTGCCAGCACTGGGGGACAAGGGCACCCATAAATCGCACGCAATTGCACACACAGAAACAATAACCATACTCTCTTACCCCATGCAGGACCAGAACGACAACACACCGGTCAGGAGGGTCCAGAAATGTCCATACCACCCCCGGAAGAGGCCACCAGTGATGACAGCAGCTCTGTCGACCTGGAATCTGATAACCAGCCCGGACCATCGGGGACCTCTGGACAGTCGGTTCCCCTCACCCAGACACAGGCCACACCAGACTCAACCCCCTCTGGGAACAACAGCACAGCTCCCACCCAGCGGGCCCATGCCTCTGTCTCTAGGACAGGTCAATCAGGGGTGTGTCTGCCACTACAGGGCACCCAGGCTAACCCAACACCCCAACAACAACAGGGACCTGGGGGCAGTGGTAGTGGGCACACCGTCCAGGGGACAGAGGCCCAGGGAAACAGGGCAACTCGGAGGGCTGCTGTGCGACAGGGGGGGGAGGAGAGGCCCAGGGAACCCACTCTCCAAGAGGCCCTCACCACCATCATGGCAGCCTACCACCACTCACAAGAGACAATGGCGACGGTACTGGCCAGGTTCCAGGAGATCCAGGCACAGCAGGAGGAACGCTACATGGGGTTCAGCGACCACCTTAACAACATTTCTACCGCCATGGGGAGCATTGTCCAGGCCCTGAACCGTTTGGAGGACACGTTTCGGGACCATGTGGCATCACACAGGGCCCCTGTCACTAGCCCGGACCAAGAACAGCATACCACCTCCGCCGGCGCTAGTGGACAGGAGGCCCCACCACAACGACAGGCCACCAGAACCCCACCTCCTGCTGAACAACAACCTCCCCGCAAGAGGAGCCTGAGATCCAAAAAGCCGACAGAGTAGGATGTGAAGACCCCCGCCAGCATGAGATACCCCCTGAAGTCATCCCACTGTCCCACATTGCCACCCTGTCCAACCTTGAACTGCCCCTGCTCCATCCTTCCACAGGCATAAGGACAATGCACCTGTGAGACTGAGAACTGGACTCCATCATGGACATTACTCCACCCCCACCCATCACCGTTTTACTTTCTTGTACCATTTCCTTGCACTAAGAATAAATCACTCATTGCACTTAATTCAATCAGGGTTCAGCCTGTATTATTTACAAATGTATAACACATTACATATCAAATACGTTCGGTCAACTTTGTGCTGAACACATACTGAGGTCAATTAGCATTAGTCCATGGGCTAACCAAGCAGAAGTCACGCACTGGGTCATACAGCACTGAAAAGGGAAGGGAAAACAAAACATCAGTTTAACAGAACTGGGGGGAAATAGACAAAGTTGAGATGCAGGAGGCTTTCAGGAAATGTAAAATGGCATGGGTGATTCTTACCTCTCTGCTACTGAAAATACTGTTCTATGACTCTGTCCCTGTTGTCTGTGTCGTCCTCTGAGTCTTCCTCCTCTTCACTCTCCGCAGGCTCCACAGCTGCTTCAACACCACCATCTGCACCATCCTCCTGCAGGAAAGGAACCTGACGTCGCAATGCCAGATTGTGAAGCATACAGCAGGCCACGATGATATGGCACACCTTCTTTGGTGAGTACATCAGGGATCCCCCTGTCATATGTAGGCACCTAAACCTGGCCTTCAGGAGGCCGAAGGTCCTTTCTATGATCCTCCTAGTTCGCCCATGGGCCTCATTGTAACGTTCCTCTGCCCTTGTCCGGGGATTCCCACTGGGGTCAATAGCCAAGGAAGGTTGGGGTAACCAGAGTCACCTATTAGCCACACACGGTGTCTCTGTAGCTGCTCCATCACATAGGGGATGCTGCTATTTCGCATAACATACGCGTCATGCACTGACCCAGGGAACTTGGCATTTACATGGGAGATGTACTGGTCTGCCAAACAGACCACCTGGACATTCATAGAATGATAATTCTTTCTGTTTCTGTACACCTGCTCATCGTCTTTTGGGGGCACCAAAGCCACATGGGTCCCATCAATGGCACCAATGATGTTGGGGATATGTCCAAGGGCATAGAAATCACCCTTCACTGTAGGAAAATCACCCTCCTCTGGGAAAATGATGTAGCTCCGCATGAGTTTCATCAGGGCAGACAACACTCTGGACAAAATCTTGGAAAACATAGGCTGAGACATTCCAGATTACATGGCCACTGTTGTCTGGAATGAGCCACTTGCAAAAAAATGGAGGACTGACAGAACCTGCACTAGAGGGGGAATGCCTGTGGGTTGGCGGATGGGGGACACCAGGGCTGGCTCCAGCTGGGCACACAGTTCATGAATAGTGGCTCGGTCAAGTCTGTAGCGTTGTATTATATGGCGTTCTTCCATTGTCGACAGGTCCACCAGCGGTCGGTACACGCGAGGATTCATCCTTCTCCTCGCAAGTTCCAGCGGACGGTGCCTAGGAAGGACAACATGGAGCACAGAGTCAGGCAAAACACAGGTACGTTCACACAGCTTGCACAGTAAAAAAATCGCAATGCATTGAAAGGCGTGTATGTGTGGCAATGCAAGGCCTAGGCCTGTGTGACGCAGTCAAATTTAAGCCATGTGGGCCCTTGAAATGGCGGCTGCCTGACCTGTGAAGTGGGACAATGGGATGTGAGGTCATAGCACTGGCGTGGCACACCGTGGCGGTAGGCGGTCGAAGACCGCTGTACGAAGGCGTATTGGTTAACATTGGACCCTATGGGATTCAGGAGCCAATGAGGATGTGCGCCGGCGGTCGCGGTACGCACCGCCACGGTACGCACCGCCGGGGGCGTGACCGCCATTTTCTATCTGATTAATCACTCGAGACCTGATCATCCACAGGAGAGGACCTATACTGCAAGTGCTGCTGTGAACTCGGTCTGGAAGAGACAATGGCTGCTGCGACTGGGGAAAGGGCCCCTGCCTTCACGTCAGAAGAGTTGGAGAAACTTGTGGGTGGGGTTCTCCCCCAGTATGCGCTACTCTATGGTCCTCCAGACCAACAGGAGAGTACACTGAGTGCTCCTTGAATGGGCTATGTCTGTGTGGAGTGGGGTGGCTGTCAGTTGGTGGGGTGGGGAGAAAATGAGGAGTGCAACTCACGACAGATGTGAGAATGGGCCACATGGCAAGGTTGGGGAGGGGGGGGCATTTGCTCCATACATGCTGAAATGTGACGTTTTCTCTTTCCCACCCTGTACATGTCAAACAGGTGAGCGCCCACCATAAAATCGATATTTGGCGTGCCATCGCCAAGGAAGTCCGGGCCCTGGGGGTCTACACCAGACGGGGCACCCACTGTCGGAAGAGGTGGGAGGACATCCGCCGCGGAACACGAAAGACCGCAGAGACACTGCTGGGGATGGCCTCCCGACCTAGGAGGGGTGCCAGTCGTACCCTGACCCCCCTGATGTCCCGGATCCTGGCGGTGGCCTACCCTGAGTTGGATGGGCGCTTGAGGACAGCACAGCAGACACAAGGGGGTGAGTATCAGCACATTCTGCTATCCTTACGCGCAGTTGAGGCGTCTGGGGGGGGGAGAGGGCTGTGGGTGACAGTAGGCCAGGGCGCTTTCCGTAGTGTAGTCCCCTCCCTTAGACATGGCCCTGTGCCCCTGCCCCCCACCTCTGTAGGGTGCCAAGTGCAGCTATCCATGGTCCTCCATCACCCATGTGCGCGTCTGTTGTCCCTACACTTGTTGGCCTAGTCAGAAGTACTGAGTAGTATACCCCAAGTTCGCGGCTTAGTGCACGAGGCACCTGTGTCTGTCCTCTCTGCCAAGGGTATTGACAAGGCATACACTCAACGTTGTTTTATTTCTCCCCCCACCCTTATTCTTTGTTTTCTTGTGCATTAGCATCATCAGGCGGAGGAGGATTGGCGTCGGAGCACGAGGGAGCTGCAGGTCACCAGGCCCCGGTGGGCACTGACACAGACACCGAGGGCACCAGTGATCCGGAGGGCGAGGGGAGCACCACAACGGGGGCCGGTGGAGACACCAGCGACACGGACACGTCCTCGTTTGGGAGCTCCCTAGCGGGGGCGGCAACATCTGTGCCCCCCGCAACAACAGGTACAGCCACCACCCAGCGCACCAGCACCGCCCTCCCAGCAGCCCCTCAGTCTTTGCTCCGTGCCTGTTTGCCCAGGAAGGCGCGCGTCTCCTTCGCCCCAGGCACCTCAGCCCCTGCCTCTGTTACCCCTGCTGCCCTCAGTGCGGAGCTCATTGACCTGGTGAGGACGCTCATTGTTGGGTAGACTACCCTTTTGAATGCCATCCAGGGGGTGCAAAGGGAGGTGCAACAGAGCAATGCGTACCTGGAGGGCATTCATTCGGGTCAGGCTGCCCATCAACGAGCGTTCACTTCTCTGGCCTCAGCACTGACGGCAGCCATTGTCCCTGTCTCCAGTCTCCCTCTTATGACTGCCTCCACCCTTTCTCTGTCCCCTGTTTCTCTGCCTATCCCATCCACACCATCAGACCAGCCTGCACACACCTCAACACCCAAGGCCAGCTCATCCAAACATAAGCACCACCGAACACACAAGCATTCACCCAAGCAACACCCAGATGCAGAGATACCAACAGTCACTACCACCTCTTTGTCCCACTCCTCCTCGTCTCCCTCCTCCCTCCCTGTGACGTCTACACTCACACCTGCGTGCACATCAACATCAGCCAGTTCTTCCATCACCAGCACACCCTCCACTACAGTCCTCACACGTGCATTCACCACCCCCACTGCCATGTACACGTCCCCGGTGTCCTCTCCCACTGTGTCTGTCACCCCCTCTTCCAAGACACAGAAACACAGGCAGACACCCAAGCAACAGCCAACCACCTCACGACAGCCTACGTCCCAGTCACCTGCACCCAAGGACAGCACACCTGACTCTCCTACAACCACATCCTCTTCCTCCACTTCTATCACCACTACTCCTACCCTTTACCTTGGCCCAAAGAAATATTACCTCTCCAATCTTAACCTCTTTCCCTCCCCTGACCCACCCCCTCCATCTGGGAAAAGTCCCAAAGGCACCTCAGCCACCACCAGCACAGCTGCTAAGGTACAAGTGGTGCATGGATTATGGAGTCCACCCTTTGGCCGCAGTGACACTTCAGTGAGCAGCAAGGGGACTGCCAGCCCCCCCCCAGGCAAGAGGACCCGGAAAGTGAAGGGCCGCCGTGAGCGGACTGAGACGGCTGCCCCCAAGGAGGTAACTCCGGCCACTTCACCTGCCACAACAGCCAGGGGAGGCAAGGGCCCGAGAGCCCCATCTAAGGAGCGGAAGGGCAGCAGGGCGGAGAGGCCAGCCAGCAGGAGCGCGGAGCAGGAGGGCCCCACAAGCCCCATCCCGGCTGCAAGGGACGACACCAAAGGGCCCAGGACTCCGTCTCCGAAGGGGCCTGACACTGCACGTTCGGAGGGCGAGTGAGGAGGATGTCAAGGCCAGGTCTGACTCCCTACACTGACTGGAAGAGCACCGCTGAACAGGGCCCCGCCATGCAGAAGAGCACCGCTGAACAGGGCCCCGTCGTGCAGAAGAGCATCGCTGAACAGGGCCCGCCGTGAAGATAGGCACCGCTGAACAGGGCCCCGCCGTGCAGAAGAGCACCGCTGAACAGGGCCCGCTGTGAAGATAGGCACCGCTGAACAGGGCCCCGCCGTGCAGAAGAGCACTGCTGAACAGGGCCCGCCGTGAAGATAGGCACCGCTGAACAGGGCCCCGCCGTGCAGAAGAGTACCGCTGAACAGGGCCCGCCGTGAAGATAGGCACCGCTGAACAGGGCCCCGCCGTGCAGAAGAGTACCGCTGAACAGGGCCCGCCGTGAAGATAGGCACCGCTGAACAGGGCCCCGCCGTGCAGAAGAGCACCGCTGAACAGGGCCCTTCCTGTCAAGCCCCGCTCCGCTGGGCCCTTCATCTCAAGCACCGCTCCGCTGGGCCCTTCATCTCAAGCCCCGCTCCGCTGGGCCCTTCCTGTCAAGCACCGCTCCGCTGGGCCCTTCCTGTCAAGCCCCGCTCTGCTGGGCCCCTCATCTCAAGCACCGCTCCGCTGGGCCCTTCATCTCAAGCACCGCTCCGCTGGGCACCGCCGTCTCAAGCACCGCTCAGCTGGGCATCGCCGTCTCAAGCACCGCTCCGCTGGGCCCTTCATCTCAAGCACCGCTCCGCTGGGCCCTTCATCTCAAGCACCGCTCCGCTGGGCCCTTCCTGTCAAGCACCGCTCCGCTGGGCCCTTCCTGTCAAGCCCCGCTCCGCTGGACCCTTCATCTCAAGCACCGCTCCGCTGGGCCCTTCATCTCAAGCACCGCTCCGCTGGGCACCGCCGTCTCAAGCACCGCTCCGCTGGGTACCGCCGTCTCAAGCACCGCTCTGCTGGGCCCTTCATCTCAAGCACCGCTCCGCTGGGCACCGCCGTCTCAAGCACCGCTCCGCTGGGCACCGCCGTCTCAAGCACCGCTCCGCTGGGCATCGCCGTCTCAAGCACCGCTCCGCTGGGCCCTTCATCTCAAGCACCGCTCCGCTGGGCCCTTCATCTCAAGCACCGCTCCGCTGGGCCCTTCCTGTCAAGCACCGCTCCGCTGGGCACCGCCGTCTCAAGCACCGCTCCGCTGGGCACCGCCGTCTCAAGCACCGCTCCGCTGGGCATCGCCGTCTCAAGTACCGCTCCGCTGGGCCCTTCATCTCAAGCACCGCTCCGCTGGGCCCTTCATCTCAAGCACCGCTCCGCTGGGCCCTTCCTGTCAAGCACCGCTCCGCTGTGCCCTTCCTGTCAAGCCCCGCTCCGCTGGGCCCTTCATCTCAAGCACCGCTCCGCTGGGCCCTTCATCTCAAGCACCACTCCGCTGGGCCCTTCATCTCAAGCACCGCTCCGCTGGGCACCGCCGTCTCAAGCACCGCTCCGCTGGGCCCTTCCTGTCAAGCACCGCTCCGCTGGGCACCGCCGTCTCAAGCACCGCTCCGCTGGGCACCGCCGTCTCAAGCACCGCTCCGCTGGGCATCGCCGTCTCAAGCACCGCTCCGCTGGGCCCTTCCTGTCAAGCACCGCTCCGCTGGGCACCGCCGTCTCAAGCCCTGTTTATGGTTCACTGTGCCCACCATGCCTCCTCCTTGACCAGTGGAGATTGTCATCCACCTGATGGACTGTGGCTTTGCACTCCCCTGGATGGTACAGTGGGCAGCCCACCCACTGTAGAGACATTGAGAGACTGTGGCTTTGCACTCCCCTGGATGGTACAGTGGGCAGCCCACCCACTGTAGAGACATTGAGAGACTGTGGCTTTGCACTCCCCAGGATGGTGCAGTGGGCAGCCCACCCACTGTAGAGACATTGAGAGACTGTGGCTTTGCACTCCCCAGGATGGTCCAGTGGGCAGCCCACCCACTGTAGAGACATTGAGAGACTGTGGCTTTGCACTCCCCAGGATGGTGCAGTGGGCATGGTGGCTCCTCGTGGATCTGGCGTCGTGGACTCATGTGGCTGTGGTGCCCCCCCCTTCCCTTCCCCCTGAGGTGCCTGTAGTTTTTACATCTGATGTCCCTGCAGTGTTCTCTCCAAAGGACTCAGGTCTCCTGTGTGGGCTTTGCCCTTGTTGCGCAAAACTATGGACCACGGACATGGTCAATTCGTAGGATGTGCAGGACTTGTTACTTCAGTTATACACTGATGTGTATATTTTTTTTGGATGTAAATATTTTTCATGGTTGGACTATAATATTCAGGAGCTTGTGACCTGTTGCTCTGCATTGGTGTGTACATCTTGGGGGGGGGAGGGGGTGGGGGTCGCATATGTGTGTGCCCGTAACCCTTTCTTCCTCCCCCCTCCCCTGTGTCGTAGGTGCAGTACTCACCGTTGACGTCTGCGCCGGAGTTCGTACTCGTGGTAGATGAGAAGGTAGACGAGAGAAGGTAGGATGTTTAATTCGGGTTCCATGCTGTCCTCCTTCCTCGTAGAGTGCGTAGTGGTGAGCGTTTTCCCGTTCGTAGTCTGTTTCCGCCGTGTTTTTATCGGCGGGGCTCCCGCCCCGGAAAAGGTGGCGGATTGGTGAGTTATGATAGTGTGGGTGGTACATTGTCTGCCGCCTGCCTGTTGGCGGTGACCGCCGCAGTGTTTGTCTGTACCGCCGTGGCGGTCAGAGTGTTAAAGTGGCGGGCTGTGTTGGCGGTTCCCTCCAGGGTCAGAATTTCAGTTTTTGGACCGCCAGCCTGTTGGCGGGTTGGCCGCCGCTTTATCACCGACCGCCAGGGTTAGAATCACCCCCTTAGTCTCTTTTCTCCTTTTCTTGCCCGGTTCACGCCTTGCTCTCCTGCCCACATTCTGTGTCCTTTTGTCCTCTGTCTTCCAGTTTTTCTCCTTGAGTTCTTCTGCCTCTTCAGTGCCCTCTCCCAACCCTTGTGCCCTTGGTCCTTTGTGCCCTGTGTCTGCCTTTTTTGTCTTTTTGTCTTCTTACCACTTAGTCCCTTTGCTCCTTTACTGTTGCCCTGTTCTCTCTTCTCGCCTGCTTCCTGCTGTTTCCTTCATCTCAGCTCCCACCACCCAGCGTCCCACTTCCCCCCAACACTTACTTAACAGAGACTACACCTTGGCAGCGCAGTGGATGCTTGCAAAAGGCAGGTCCATCTGCACTCCTCTGAGCCTGGGCAATGCCCAGCACCAGGAACCTTGTCCCTCTGCCTCCCACAGCTACACTGCCAAGGAACTCTGGATCCTGGATCCTGGACATTGCAACAGTGACTGCTGCACCTCCTACTCTCGGGCAACCAAAGGACCCTTCACCTCTCGACACTGCCACTTCTCCTGCAATGCCCAATCCCTCTGCAATTGCACCACTGAAGTTTGGGACACCATCACCACCCTCCCCACCAACATAGCCTTTATCACAGAACCCTGTCTCAGCCCCTCCTCAAACTCAGACATTGCCACCACAACACCTGACGGTTCCAAGATGATACACTGAGATCACCCCAACAAACATGGCTGAGGCATCACCATCATCTTAGAGGAAACCATCTGTTGCATAGCTACCAATGACAATCCTACTCCTCACATGGAACATCTAAATTTACAACTACAGACCAATGCCAAAACAACAATAAGAGGTATCCTTGTATACAGACCTCTGCGACCTTGACCATCCTTCTGCATCATCAATCTCTTCATCCCTCAAGCCATTGACTCCAATCATTACATCTTACTCAATGACCTCAGCTTTCACATTGATGACCCCAATGGCGCCAACTCCACCACTCTCCTAGAGCACATGAACAACATCGGCCTCACCCAGCTGGTCACCAAACCCCCCCACAAAGCCGGACACACAACCAACCCCATCTTCATCTCCAACAACAGGGTTAAATTCAAGTTAACCATGTTAGAGAACTCACCTGGGCCGACCACTCCATCATTTACTTCACCATCTCCGGCTGACAACACACTATCACCAAACACCACAGCTCCACCCATCGCAGCCATAGCAAGGTAACAGAGACACAGAGGACTCAGGCCCTCAGAACCACCCTACCTGACGCTTCATCAGACCTAGAACAAGCCATCCAGAACTTCTCCACTTGGATCACCTACTGCTTTCACAGAGTCGTCCAAATAAATTCAGCATGAACCAAACAAAACCTCAAGACAAGCCAGCTGGCACACCCCAGAGCACCAAACCATCAAGCACAACTGCTACCGACTTGAGAAATGGTGGAGCTGCACGAGGAACCACTGCGACAGAGCAACCTGCAAAGCAGCCCTCATCAACTACCTCCTGCGCATCAAGGAAGTCAAGACAGCAGCCATCTCAGCCTGCATTGATTCAGCTGACAACCACATGAAAGGACTATCCAAACCGATGCTAAAGAGAACATATTTCACCCCTCCTAAGAACTCTGCAACACCCTCTCAGACTACCTCCACAGCAGTATTACCAACATCTACAACAACTTCGAACCCCAACCCATACTTCTGAAACTCAATACCCTAGGCCAAACAAAGCACAGCAGGTGAACGACCACCACATGGACCCCGCTCACCACGCAGACCACCAAGGTCATAATGTCATCCATACACTCTAGAGCACCTATAGACTCATGCCCCAGCCATTTGTTCAACCTCAGAACCAATCAAATCAGCATGGAACTCACCTGCATTCTCAACACCTGCATCACCACAGTAGACTTATCGAACAGTTTGAAACATGCAGAGATCAAACCCCTCCTAAAGAAACCCTCAGACGATCCCTGTGAACTCAAAACCTATGGGCCAATCTCTTTGCTCCCCTACCCTGCCAAAGCACTAGAGAAGTCCATCAACCAACAGCTCACCAGATACCTGGAGCAAAACAACCTGCTTGATGTCTGAATCCCGAGACAACCATAGCACAGAGACCGCATAGATCGCAGTCAAAGACAGCATTAAAACCCTTCTTGATCATGGGGAGACTGCGCCCTGATCCTTCCCAACCTCTCAACTGCCTTTGACATCTTATCCCGCCACATCCTCATCAACAGGCTCTACAACATCAGCAAAAAGGAGAACACCCTCAAATGGATCACCTCCTTCCTTATCGGATGCACGCAGAGCATCCTTCTGTCCCCCTTCACCTCTAAACCCAAGAACATCATATGCGGCATACCCCAAGGATCATCACTGATTGTTCAACACATACATGACCTACAGTGCAGACATCATCAGATCCCACAGCCACAACATCATATCCTACGCACACAACACACAACTCATCCTGTAGCCCACCAAATATCCCCCCACACCACCACCAGAAAAGACTGCCTTAAACTCAACTCTGACAAGACAGAAGTACTGATCTTTGGGAAAAACACCTTAATCTGGGACCACAGCTGGTAGCCAGCCAAACTCGCAACCTCAGCATCATCCTCAACAGAGAACTGACCATGAAGCGAAAAATCAGTGGAGTCACTTGCACTTGCTTCCACACCTTCCATATACTCTACAGAATCTTCATATATATCCCCACCAGCACCAGAAAGACCGTCACCCAGGCCCTAATCACCAGCTGTGTAAACTATGGTAATGCGCTCTACTCCGGTATCATCACCCAACTCCTCAAAAGACTGCAGACCATACAGAACGTGGAAGCCAGACTCGTGGTGGACCTCCCCAAATAGACCCATATCACTCCTGCTTCAGAAACCTCTCCTAGTTCCCCATTCAGAAGAGATGCCTTTTCAAAACCCTCATGCACACGTACAAAGCCTTACACAATCGAGGACCAGCCTACAGCAACCAATGACTGAATTCCCATCAACTCGCCAGACACCTGTGATCCACCTCCCTAGCCCTCGCATACACACCCCATATCCATCATAGCCACAGCAGCGGCAGTTCCTCCTCCTACATCACCACCAAGTCCTGGAACAACCTGCCCGCCGCCTTTAAACAGCACCATCCCTTATGGACTTCAGAAAGTAACTAAATGCCTGGATTTTCAATAGAAACCTTGCACCCATGCAGCCACAGACCCTCAGGGGTGACAGTGCTGCGCTCCACAAATACTGATCAGTTAATTGATTGATTAATTGATTAAGCACAGATCTGCATGAGCACAGATCTGCATGATCCACATGAACACATGACTGCATTACCACAGATGTGCCAGGTCTGCACAAACAAGGATCTGCATGACTAGGAATCTGCATGACCATGGATCTGCATGATCGGCATGAACATGGATCTGCATTAACACAGGTCTTCACTACTTGCATGAACTCAGATCTGCATGAACACAGGTCTGCACTATATGCATGTGCACAGATCTGCATGAACACAGGTCTGCACTATCTGGATGGGCACATATCTTTATGAACACAGGTCTGCAGTGCCTGCATGAACACAGATGTGCATGAATATGGATCTGCATGATCTGCATGAACACAGAACTGCATGAGCATGGATCTGCATGAGCTGCATGTACACGATCTGCATCACCGCAGATCTGCATGAACACAGATCTGCATGAACACAGGTCTGCACTATCTGCATGAGCACAGATCTACATGAACATGGATAATGCACGAGATGCATGAACACAGATCTGTAAGAGCATGAATGTGCATGATCAAGGATCTGCATTATCAGCATGTACACGATCTGCATCAACACAGATTTGCATGAACACAGGTCTGCACTATATGCATGAACATAGATCTGCATGAACACAGGTCTGCACTATCTGTATGAACACAGATCTGCATGAACACAGGTCTGCACTATATGGTTTAAACAGATCTGCATGAACACAGGTATTCACTGTCTGCATGAACACAGATCTGCATGAACAAAGGTCTACACTATCTGCATGAACACAGGTCTGCACTATCTGCATGAACACAGATCTGCATGAACACAGTTCTGCACTATATTCTTGAACACAGATCTGCATTGATACAGGTCTGACTATCTGCATGAGCACAGATCAACATGAACATGGATCTGCACGAGCTGCATTAACACTGATCTGTATGAGCATGGATCTGGATGATCTGCATGATCAAGGATCTGCATTATCAGCATGTGCACAATCTGCATCACCTTGGATGTGCATGAACACACATCTACTTGATCTTCTAAACACTGATTGTTTTCATTTGCCCTTAGTGAGTAAATGAGTGAGCAGGACTGCATGTATAGTAAACAGATGTAGCTCCAACCGTGCTCCAAACAACTTTTGATTTTGAAGGTACTTGAACAATTGCTGCAATCGGATGCCACAGGTTCTCAAAGTGAAATAATGTGGTGTCACTGGAGATAAAAGAGCATCAGTGTAAAGGATCAGCAAAAAGAGGGAAAAGGCTATTACAAATGCAGAACAGCAATGCCAAAATTAAAGTGCAACGATATGCACATGCGCCCTCATGCATGAGGATGTATGCGTTATGATGCTATGGCAGCTGCCTCGTGATGATGTATATACATGCATGTGCCATCAATCATGAGCATGTCTGCATTATGATGCTATGGCAGCTGCATTGTGCTGAAGTATATACATGCATGCAGCACCACGCATGAGCACATATGCATTATGATGCTATGGCAGCTGCCTTGCGCTGAAGTATATACATGCATAAGCACATATGCATTATGAAGCTATGGCAGCTGGCTAGTGATGATGTGTACATAGTACATGCAGCACCATGCATGAGCACATATGCATTATGATACCATGGCAGCTGCCTGGGGCTGACGTATATACATGCATGCGCCATCATGCATGAAGATGTAAGCGTCATGATGCTAAGGTAGATGCCTTGTGCTGATGTATGTATACACACATGCAGCACCACGCATTGGCACATATGAATTATAATGCTATGGCAGCTGCCTCATGATGACGTATATACACGCATGCACCATTATGTGTAGGTATGAATTATGATGCTATGGCCGCTGCCTCGTGATGAAGTAAACATGCACGTATGCAGCGCCATGCATTGGCACATACAATGCTATGGCAGCTGCCTCCTGATGACGTTTATACATGCATGCGATATCATGCATGAAGCTTTAAGCATTATAATGCTATGGCAGCTGCCTCATGATGACGTATACATATGCACATGTGGAAACACGCATAAGCACGTATGCATTATGAGGCTACGACAACTGCCTCGTGGTGATGTGTACATCCGCACATGCGGACCCACGCATGAGTACATATGCATTATGATGCCATGGCTGCTGCCTCGTGATGACGTATGCATGCGCACATGTGGCACCACGCATGATACATATGCATTATGATACTGTGGCAGCTGCCTCATGACAATGCACATATACGCACACATGGCACTACCCTGAGCACATATGCATTATGATGCTATGGCAGCTTCCTCGTGCTGACGTATGTATATGCACATGCTGCACCACGCATGAGCATGTATTTATTATGATGCTAAGGCAGCTGCCTCGTGATGACGTATATACATGCATGCACTGTCATGCATGAGCACATATGCAGTATCATGCTATGACAGCTGCCTCATTATGACATATATACGCACCTACACCATCATGCATGAGGACGTATGCATTATGATGCTGTGGCAGCTGCCTCGTAATGACGTATATATGTGCATGTGCATTCTTGCATGTACAGGTGTGAATTGTGATGCTATGTCAGCAGCCTCGTGATGACGTGTACCATCACGCACATGCATCGTCATGCATGAGCACGTACGTATTATGATGCTATGGCAGCTGCCTCATGCTGACATATATACACCCACATGTGGGATCATGTATGAGTACATATGGCAACTGCCTCGTGATGATGTATGTACATGCATGCGCTGTCACACATGACTATGTATGCATTATGATGCTATGGCAGCTGGCTCGTGATGACGTGTGGATACGCACGTATGCATTATGATACCATGGCACCCGCCTCGTGCTGACGTATATACTTGCATGCGCCATCATGCATGAAGATGTAAGCATTATGATGTTATGGCACCTGCCTCGTGCTGACATATATACATGCATGCGCCATCATGCATGAAGATGTAAGCATTATGATGCTACGGCAGCTGCCTCGTGCTGAAGTATATACATGCATGCGCCATCATGCATGAGCACGTATGCATTATGATGCTATGGCAGCTTCCTTGTGCTGAAGTATATACATGCATGTGCCATCATGCATGAGCACGTCTGCATTATGATGCTATGGCAGCTGCCTCGTGCTGAAGTATATACATTCTTGCGGCATCATGCATGAAGATGTAAGCATTATGATGCTATGGAAGCTGCCTCGTGCTGAAGTATATACATGCATGTGCCATCATGCATGAGCACGTCTGCATTATGATGCTATGGCAGCTGCCTCGTGCTGAAGTATATACATTCTTGCGCCATCATGCATGAAGATGTAAGCATTATGATGCTATGGCAGCTGCCTCGTGCTGAAGTATATACATGCATGCAGCACACCATAGTCAAAACCAGCTGCATCATTAACAAAGCCATCGTGAACAGCGCCCAGTTTATCCTGCAGCAAGCTCATCATCTCTGGTGATTCTTGGTGTCCTCTCAGCCAAGGCACCATCCAACTACAGACTATGAAGGGTGACAATGAAAAAGATGATAGTAGGCCTTTACCATCTATGCACCTAGGACCTGGAAAAACTATTGCTGTATCCATCGTGTCAGAAGGTTACCCATTAAATCAAAGTTCCACAGGAGCAGATGCCTTTTACCCAACTCCCTCCCACAGATGCATGCTGAGACTTTAACTTATTATCTGAACCCTGCATCCGCTAAGGGGAAGGAGGAATGGGAATAGAAAAAGAGAGACCGACTTGAAATCCAGTTCCTGCCTGTGCTACTAGATAGCACAGCAGATGTCACAATAGTTCACCTGAATCTTCTGGAGCATCTGGAGGTGAAATCAACTGATGGCTTCCTACAAGTGGAACCTGAGCACATGGGTGTCTCCACGTCTGACAGGGTGTAAAAAGTAACGTTACAGTTAGAAGGAGACATTGAACACACAATAGATGCAATCTTTTGGGATCGCGTGGTAAACATATAGGATATTTTGTTGGCCGAACTAGATTGGCCACCTGAATTTGTCCGTACATGCCCAAATGGGGAAGATTTTATTAAACCTTCTTTCTCGCCCCTTGTTCCAGAGGAACTCACAGAATCCTACGCCATCGATTGGGCATTAGCACAGGCACCCGTGTTATATTGCAACCACGTAGGATGAGACAAAGATTCCCCCTACCATGTAATTCCGATTAAAAATCAACCCCAACCTCAACCCCAATATCCAATAAAACATGAGGCTAAAGCACCCGTGAAGAAAATCCTCCCACAACTAGAGTACCAGGGCGTAATCGAACCCTGCGTCTCCCCAATGAATAATCCTTTATTCCCAGTAGCCAAATCGGACCATTCATACATAATAGTCTTAGACTACAGACATTTAAACAGTCATACACGCACATATGCTATACAAAACGTACATAGCACAGCATTCATGAACAACATAGCGCGCAAAAAATACAAAACAACACTGTACATTTCCAATGTTTTTTTCTGCCAAAATATAGCACCTGAAAGTAGAGGCTTAACAAGTTTCAGCGCACTAACCACTCAGAAAAAATTCTGTCATTCGCGGCTCGGGTGACTTCAATATTGCACAACATGGACCCTGAAGCATTGTTCTTTGTAGATGATATCTATCTCACGTATGATGTATTACAGCAACATTTAAGATGGGTAACTCTCATTGTTGCAGTATTTGCCGAATTTGGCTACAAATTCAATAAAAAAAAACACTAAAATAGCCTTCTTTAGCGTGCTGTTTCTGGGATATGAGCTATCAAATGAAGGAAAAAGCCTAGCACCACAATTCTTGGAAAAATGTGCACAATTACAACCTACAAAGACCTTTAAAAAGCTCCAATCTCTATTGGGTTTCCTACATTTTGGCAGAACTTACATTACTGATTATGCATCATGCATAAAACCCCCATATGGTTTAATACGTCCTGACTTTTCAAGTAAATTTTGGACTGTGAAACACACACACATTCTCAGAGCTTTGCAAACAGACATGCTTGCAGCACAACACTTATACACAAGGGACAACAAAACACATTTGGTCATCAGAGTAATTGCTGGTACCTTTGGTTTCACCTATGTAACCTTTAATGAGGGTCAGACAGTCCCAATATCATACAAATCACATTTGTACTCAGCAGCAGAACAACGCTTTGCTCCTACTGAGAAAATTCTCACTGCTGTACAGATGGCTGTCATTAAACAAAGACCTCTGGCCCAAGGCAAACGACTAATTGTCGTTTCTTCAATTCCGGCCTGTAGGAAAGTACCATTTTTCTTGGCATGTTACCCCCAATTTTACATACATGCCAGTATGTTTTTGCCTGTCTCACTGGGATCCTGCTAGCCAGGACCCCAGTGCTCATAGTTTGTGGCCTAAATGTTTATGTCTGTGTAGTGCCTAATTGTGTCACTGAGGCTCTGCTAATCAGAACCTCAGTGCTCATGCTCTCTCTGCCTTTAAATTTGTCACTATAGCCTAGTGACTACAATTACCAATTTCAATTAGCATACTGGACCCCCTTTATAAGTCCTTAGTATAAGGTACCTAGGTACCCAGGGCATTGAGGTTCCAGGAGATCCATATGGGCTGCTGCATTTCTTTTGTCACTCATAGGGAGCTCTGACAAACCCTTACACAGGACTGCCATTGCAGCCTGCGTGAAATAACGTACACAAATATTTCACAGCCATTTTCACTGCACTTAAGGAACTTATAAGTCACCTATATGTTTAACCTTCACTTGCTGAAGGTTAGGTGCAAAGTTACTAAGTGTGAGGGCACCCTTGCACTAGCAAAGGTGCCCCCACATAGTTCAGGGCCATTTCCCCTGGATTTGTGAGTGCGGGGACACCATTACACGCGTGCACTACATATAGGACAATACCTATATGTAGCTTCACAATGGGAACTCCGAATATGGCCATGTAACATGTCTAAGATCATGGAATTGCATGCATCCTAGGGGCTCCAGCATGGACCCCCAGTTCTGCCAAACCAGCTCTCTGGGCTTTTCTCTGCAGCTACAGTTGCTGCCACCCCACAGACAGGGTTCTGCCTGTCCTTCGGTCTGAGCAGCTCAGTCTCAGGAAGGCAGAACAATGGATTTCCTTTGGAAACAGAGTGTTACACCCTCTCCCTTTGGAAACAGGTGTTACAGACTAGGGAGGGGTAGCCTCCCCAGCCTCTGGAAGTGCTTTGAAGGGCACATATGGTGCCCTCCTTGCATAAACCAGTCTATACCGTTTCAAGAACCCGTTCTCCCCTGTTCTGGTGGGAAACTGAACAAAGGAAAGGGGAGTGGCCACTCCCTTGCCCATCACCACCCCAGGGGTGGTGCCCAGAGCTTCTCCAGTGTGTCTTAGACTTCATCCATCTTGCTTTGCAAGGTGTGGGGCCACTCTGGAGGCCTCTGAGTGGCCCGTGCCAGCAGGTGATGTCAGAGACCCCTCCTGATAGGTCCATACCTGATAAGGTAGCCAATCCCCCTCTTAGGGCTATTTAGGGTCTCTCCTGTAGGTTAACTTCAGATTCTGCTTGCAAGTTTCCTTAAGGAATCCTCTGCAACAAATTCGGACTCTTCTGACCTTGGATCAACAACAGCCTGCTCCAAGAAACGCTGTAACTTCAACAAAGTGTCTACAAGATACACTTTCTTTAGCAACCTCAGCTCCAAGTCAACAACTGCAACAGTTTCCATTGGGTGCATGCTCTAGGGGCTCTCTGCCTTCCTCCTGCACCAGAGGGACCGAAGAAATCTCCCATGGAGTGACAGAGTCACTCCCCTGCTCCAAGCATACACCTTCCAAGGCGACGACCAGTACACTGGGACTCATCTCACGGCAACGAGCGTGCTCCTAAGGACAACGAGGGTGGACTTCATCAACATAGACTGCCCTGAGGTCCTGCTGATGCAATTTGGAGGAGGTAAAAGCTTGCCTATTCCAAGAACGACAGTACCCATGTGTATTGTGTCTTCTTCACCTCCTGAGGCTCTCTGTGCACTCTTTGCAAAATGTCTTCATGCACAGCCTGTCCCAGGTCCCCAGCACTCAACCCTGTGATGTTCAACTCGCTGAGTTGTTCTCCGGCAGCGTAGGACCTTCTTTTGTTGTGCTGCATCAAATGCGTTTTGCTCCTCCTTTGAACCAGGATCCTGCAGCATCTAAAGGTGCTGGCTGACATCCTCGGAGCCCTCTAAAGTGCTAATAGACTCCTCTCCCACCACAAACAGATTTGAGGCCCCCAGGTCCCTCCTGGGTCCATACAGCCCCATTTTGATGAAAAACCCACTTTTGTCATAGCCAAGGCTTGTTGGTGCTTTCCAAAACGAAATCTCATCTGCAACAATCTTCACGTCGTAGGACATCTTTTGCATCATGCAGGAACCCAATGGCATCGTCCTAGGGTGCATTTCTGCAGTCTTCTTCTAACCAGGGACTATTCTTTTGCACCCTCTTCTGTTTTGGCAGGGGCTCCTGTCCTTCCTGTAACTTCTTTCGACTTCTGGACTTGGTCCCCTTCCTTTTCAGATCTTCAGGTCCAATAATCCAGCAGTTGTTCTTTGCAGACCTGGTTGGCTGCTGCAAAATCCCCAAAATTATGTGTAGTGTGTCCTAAGGAAACTTGCAGTATTTTACTCTTCCTTTTCTGGGCTCTGGGGTGGGGGTAATTTACTTACCTTTACTGTATTCTTACTCTACCAGTGATTCTGCACACACTACACTTGTCTAGGGGGGAATTTGTGTTTCACATTTCACTTTTTTAGTATATGGTTTGTGTTGCCCCTAGACCTATTTTCTCCCATTGCATTCTATAGGATCTCCTACTGTTTGCATGTTCTATGACTATTTACTTGGAGCTTTGCATGTCTCCTAGTTCAGCCTAAGCTGCTCTGTTATAGCTACCTCTATCATCCTAAGCACCTAGAACACTACTACATTCACTAACAAGGGATAACTGGACCTGGTTTAAGGTGTAAGTACCCAAGGTACCCACTACAAACTAGGCCAGCATCCTACACAGTAACATCTGAAACAATTGATTGATTTGACACAACTTCAACACAGACAGATGGTGTCATTTATTCTGAACCAACACGGGAAACACCCACCGGTTCTCCACCTACAAACACTGCTCCAGCTTTTGCACAAACTGCTTCTGGATACTTTGCCAACATCAACAACACCGTTTCGGACTCATTCGCCTCGTCTACATCTGAAATTTCAAAAATATGTAAGCTGATAAACTGGCTCAAAGCAAATTACTTTATTTTTCCATGGAACTCTCTGTGGCTTTCTCTGACTGTACTGGCCTTCCTATGGATTGGGTTTGTTATAACATTCTTTTTATTAATACATGGTCATTTTCTTCCTGAAAGATCAACAGTTGAACTGGTGGATGAGTTCCTAAAACCACACTTTTCTTTTCATAAGGTCCGAAGAGACTTGTCTTTTGTGAACATTTCCCCTATACCAATTCCTGATGGCATTATTTGGAATAAAGCAACATTTGATATATACGGCCCGACAGAGGTCATTCAAATACCATATCTATTTAAACTTTCAGTGAACAATGTAATAATACCCGGAGTTGTTTCTGATGATTGAGATGTGAAAACAGTTGATTCTATGATAACTGAGTTGCAGTATTACACTGTATTTGAAAACAAAGATGTTTACCAATCTAAAGAGAATTATGGTGATATGTTTTGCTATAATTATTATGGGCACCATTTCATCCACAGAGCAAGTACCCCAAAGACTGTTTTTAACTACACACAATGGGAACATTGTCCAACTCCACCGCAAGGGAGTTCTAAAACATACTCTGAAAAGTTTTCATATTTTACTGGGCACAATGTTAAAAATGCTGAGTCCTATTATTTTAAATTGCCATAGAAAGAAAATCTATGCATATTATTGACAAATACAAAATGTATTTATTTGTATTCCTTTGTTTCCCGGTTGACCATGGAAGGCTATGAATATTGGCTGAAGTTGATTTACTTAAATAGTGTGTAGGGAACTAGACATTGGCAAATACGGGAGAAGGAAGCTTTATTTAGAGCATGCCTGACACCTGTTCAAACAATATTTTTAAATTAAACTGTACAACAAACAAGTAGTTTAGACTTAGCTAAGATTAAGGAATTGAACGTGCCCATTATTCCTACCCCTGCAAAAGTTCATAAATGGCAAAGGTATATCATTGCAACCGAAGATCAGCTCGATGAATGGGTCCAGAATGGTACATTTAATGCTTCAATGTCACACCCTGGCGGGTGGTTATTGTGGCCAATAGATACTAATCATTGTCATAAACGTTTTATAAACTCCACAGGGGGTTTTAGAACTAGTAGGCTGGACCCTCGCTATATATCATCTGAACATGCGAGTATAGTAACAACATACAGTGTAGGGGATATATGCCAGCAATGGTTGAAGAGTTCCTCACTAGATGCTGTTAGAGAACACCTCAGTCTCCTGTCTAATAACACAGACTTACATGACTTCCTGTTAGGCCCTAGAAAAAAACATAGAAAGTGCTTCCTATATGAAGTATATAATGAAATTTGGAAGCTTTACCAACAAGAAGCTGCTGCTGGTTAAGGCATATAGGCCAGGAAAATTTACAGAAGGCATTAGCTGTTGTAGATAATGGGATTAATTCCCTGTCTGACCGGATATACACCCTAAATAACATTGTCTCTTCTGCTATAGACATAATACAAACTGATATGTCTTCTTTACACCATGGACAGAGTCAATTAAGGTCCATTATGCAGTTGGGTTGTACACTTCAAACACTGAAGACAGGTTGCGTTCCCCGGCAACACGTTAGCACAAGAGACATATTTTCTACATTTAATTTAATGCAGCAACAACAACTAATGACTAAGAAAGAAGTGACGTATGTCATGCTAAACATCGAAAAGCTAGAAACTTTACCTCTTACTGTGGCTGAAATACCATCTGCTGAATGGTTAATACACGGATTCATTAATCTGCCTATTTCCACACTAAAATTCATTCCGTTAGGCAGAAATGAAAGGCTGGGAGATAGTTAAATCCATGAGATGTGGGACCTGCCCTTCTCGTACAAATGTCTCAGTGGCATGAAAGAGGTCTTTCTTAGCGGTATTGAATGCTAGAGTTCTGTCAGCCATTCGATGTTTTGTAAACAGCTGTCCCTGCACGAGTGTGTAACGCGCCTGCTGCAAACTTGGCTTGTTATCTGAAGGGAGTTACAGTCCCCTTGATTAGACCTGTGTTCCAGGTGCTTTCAAACGGCAGCTATGTTCTCCTCAAAAGTGAAGACTGTTGTGGGATGCGAGCCAGAATAGTTGGTGTTCTTTTGGTCTCTAAGATTGTTACATGCTGCTTAAACATACTTTTTCCTCCCTCTAGACAGAAAGAGGCAGCTGGTATCTGGCCCCATATTGCTGCTCCTAATGTGAATTTTGACAAGTTGAGTAGAATCAAAGCTTTACTGTTTCAAAAACATGTGGCTCTCACATCCGCACTCAAGACCTACGGACTTCAGGTGGCAAGGACATCAGCAGAGATAGACTCCCTTTTAAATACCAGCTTTCTGAGACACTTTGGTGAACTCGTGTAGGAGGCTGGCCTGGCTTGTAGTGGGTACCAACGGTACTTACACCTTGTGCCAGGTCCAGTTATCCCTTATTAGTGTAGAAGAGGTGTTTCTAGCAGCTTAGGTTGATATAAGGTAGCTATAGCTGAGCAGCTTAGGCTGAACTAGGAGACATGCAAAGCTCCTACTATACCACTGGTGTCATATGCACAATATCATAAGAAAACACAATACACAGATATACTAAAAATAAAGGTACTTTATTTTTGTGACAATATGCCAAAAGTATCTCAGTGAGTACCCTCAGTATGAGGATACCAAATATACACAAGATATATGTACACAATACCAAAAATATGCAGTAATAGCAAAAGGAAGTAATACAAGCAGTGTAAAGTTACAATAGATTGCAATAGGAGCACATAGGTATAGGGGCAACACAAACCATATACTCCAAAAGTGTAATGCGAACTACGAATGGACACCAAACCTATGTGAGCTTGTAGAGGGCCGCTGGGACTGTAGAAAAACAGTGAGGGTTAGAAAAATAGCCCACCCCAAGACCCTGTAAAGTAGGTTTAAAGTGCACCTACAACCCCCAGAGAGCACAGAAGTCGTGATAGGGGGATTCTGCAAGGAAAACCAACACCAGCAAAGCAACAACAGTGGATTTCCGGACCTGAGTACCTGTAAGAGAAGGGGACCTAGTCCAAGAGTCGCAACAGTGTCGAGAGTGGGCAGATGCCCAGGAAATGCCAGCTGAGGGAGCAAGGAAGCTGCCACAGGATGGAAGAAGCTTGGTGTTTTGCAAGAACGAAGAGGACTAGGAACTTCCCCTTTGGAGGATGGATGTCCCACGTCGTGAGAAGCTTGCAGAGGTGTTCCCACACTGAAAGACCGCAAACAAGCCGTGCTAGCTGCAAGGGTCGCAGTTAGGGTTTTTGGATGCTGCTGTGGCCCAGGAGGGACCAGGATGTCGCCACTTGGATGAGGAGACAGAGGGGGTGTCCAGCAAGTCAGTGAACCCTCACAGAAGCAGGCAGAAACCGCAGAAGTACCGAATCAGGCACTTAGAAGAGGAGTGAACCGGAGTCCACCTGAAGACACAAAAGGGAGTCCCACGACGCCGGAGGACAACTCAGAAGGTTGTGCACTGCAGGTTAGAGTGTCGGGAACCCAGGCTTGGCTGTGCACGAAAGAAATCCTGGAAGAGTGCACAGGAGCCGGAGCAGCTGTAAATCACGCGGTACCCAGCAATGCAGTCTAGCGTGGGGAGGCAATGACTTACCTAAACCAAACTTGGACTGAAGAGTCACTGGACTGTGGGAGTCACTTGGACAGAGTTGCTGCATTCCAGGGACTATGCTCGTCGTGCTGAGAGGGGACCCAGAGGACTGGTGATGCAGTTTTTTGTTGCCTGCGGTTGCAGGGGGAAGATTCCATCGACCCACTGGAGATTTCTTCAGAGCTCCTGGTGCAAGAAGGAGGCAGGCTACCCCCAGAGCATGCACCACCAGGAAACAGGCAAGAAAACCAGCAGGATGAAGCGATACAAGGTTGCAGTAGTCGTCTTTGCTACTTTGTTGCGGTTTTGCAGGCGTCCTGAGCAGTCAGCGGTCGATCCTTTGGCAGAAGGTGAAGAGGAAGATGCAGAGGAACTCTGATGAGCTCTTGCATTCGGTATCTGAAGAATTCCCCACAGCAGAGACCCTAAATAGCCAGAAAAGGAGGTTTGGCTACCTAGGAAATAGGATAGGCTAGTAAGACAGGTAAGAGCCTATCAGAAGGAGTCTCTGACGTCACCTGCTGGCCCTGGCCACTCAGAGCAGTCCAGTGTGCCAGCACACCTCTGACTCCAAGATGGCAGAGGTCTAGGACACACTGGAATTGCTCTGGGCACCTCCCCTGGGAGGTGCAGGTAAGGGGAGTGGTCACTCACCTTTCCTTTGTCCAGTTTCGCACCAGAGCAGGGCTGGGGGATCCCTGAACCGGTGTAGACTGGCTTATACAGAGATGGGCACCATCTGTGCCCATCAAAGCATTTCCAGAGGCTGGGGGAGGCTACTCCTCCCCAGCCCTGACTCCTTTTTCCAAAGGGAGAGGGTGTAACACCCTCTCTCTTAGGAAGTCCTTTGTTCTGCCTTCCTGGGCCAGGCCTGGCTGGACCCCAGGGGGGCAGAAACCTGTCTGAGGGGTTGGCAGCAGCAGCAGCAGCAGTGAAACCCCGGCAAAGGCAGTTTGGCAGTACCCAGGTTCTGTGCTAGAGACCCGGGGGATCATGGAATTGTCCCCCCAATGCCAAAATGGCATTGGGGTGACAATTCCATGATCTTAGACATGTTACATGGCTATGTTCGGAGTTACCATTGTGACGCTATACATAGGTAGTGACGTATGTATAGTGCACAAGTGAAATGTTGTCCCAGCACTCACAAAGTCCGGGGAATTTGCCCTGAATGATGTGGGGTCACCTTGGCTAGTGCCAGGGTGCCTACACACTAAGTAACTTTGCACCCAACCTTCACCAGGTGAAGGTTAGACATATAGGTGACGTATAAGTTACTTAAGTGCAGTGGTAAATGGCTGTGAAATAACGTGGACATTATTTCACTCAGGCTGCACTGGCTGGCCTGTGTAAGAATAGTCAGATCTCCCTATGGGTGGCAAAAGAAATGCTGCAGCCCATAAGGATCTCCTGGAACCCCAATACCCTGGGTACCTCAGTACCATATACTAGGGAATTATAAGGGTGTTCCAGTATGCCAATGTGAATTGGTGAAATTGGTCACTAGCCTGTTAGTGACAATTTGGAAAGCAGAGAGAGCATAACCACTGAGGTTCTGGTTAGCAGAGCCCCAGTGAGACAGTTAGTCATCACACAGGGAACACATACACGGCACACGTATGAGCACTGGGGCCCTGGCTGGCAGGGTCCCAGTGACACATACACTAAAACAACATATATACAGTGAAATATGGGGGTAACATGCCATGCAAGATGGTACTTTCCTACAACTCGTGGGACTAATATTTAATGCATCCAGTACTACTGGAATTGCAAATTTCTTTAAGACTGTTGGTTCTGGTTTCGTACACACCTTCACTTCCATATTCAGTTTAATACCATCAGCCATCCACTCAATATTCTCCAGTATTTTCAGGGGATTTCCAGTAACATTGGCTATAATAGTTGGCATCTTGCTGTTGCTACTTTTCATGCGCAATGGCTATCCCGCCGCAACAAGGAGTAATAAAAGCGCTCCTACGAGCGCAGCTATGTCGTGAACGCATGATACAGTATTTTGGAGCAACACTCCTGGAGCAATTGGAGTGTGACTGGTCCTTGTCATTCAGACCGGTTTTGTATTGTATGTGGCCCGTGTTTGGGTGCCTTTGGTGCTCGTTCAAACATGCACTGAAAGTTTGTCTTTCTACGCAGCGCTTGCTTTCATTGGAGCCTGATCTGTTGATGTTCTCGCTGAGGGTTCATTACCGGACATGCACATTGAGGGTGCGTTTGCTACAGGAAGCTGCTTATGAGTTGCTCTTCCTGGAGGATGCGGCTATGAACTCATTACAGGGCACATCACGGAACTCTGGTGCCTTGGCTGAGGCTCAGGCACTGGAACACGACTGCATCTTGGTCCTTCTCGGCGATGCCTTTCCAACTTTAACACCTGCCGAAGTGGAAGATTGCCTGTCTTCCATTGTCCCGGATTCAATTGGCAACTTTCAAAATGACTCTGACTCTTGAAATTCGGCCCTTTTTATGCCACATGTTAACATTTTAAATTGTCCTTTTATATATGCTCATGTGCCCTTTTAACTTGTCATCATTGACACTTTTTACGCATATATCTTACATCAAGTTTTAGTAGCTAGCATACATAGTTAAGCTTTGAAACACCTTCAGCCGACAAGGTGAGGGTGTTGTGTAGCCAATTTAGTTAACGTTATTCTAACATACTGGGCCTGCTGCTGCGCACTTTAACCTAGATATATTTTATTCAGCTTTGTTTATTATTTTAACAATAGCCACTTTTGCAGTCTTGTTTTATTTATTTCTATCTAGCTGTTTTTGCCCAGACCAGCAGTCTGTTTTCAAACAAGACATTCTTACTCACCCTTTGCTTCTTCCAAGGCTGCAGTAAGATAGGTTGCCGGTGAACGGGGTAAAAGTGTTGTCTCTGGTATACATTTTCCCAGAACATCAGCTGTTTTATTATATAAACACTTCCCTGCCCCTTACACGTGAGAGAGAGATTCCAGCCAGAGAACCACGACTGTATGCTGATTGCTGAATGCTTCGCTCCAGCTGCTTACGCAGACTTCAGGGCTTTGCTCAGGTATTGGGGATGATGTCTTCCCAGGGGAACCTGAAGGACAGAACTAGAGCTTAACATGCTGTGCTCTATTATAGCCTAGGTAGGAATTAGTCTATTGACTCTAGTGACAACATGGTAGCGTTATTTCTATGCTTCACTCTCCTTGTCACAATTATAATTCTGTCATGCTGTATTCGTCCTGGTTATTGCAGTATATTCTTTGTTATCTAAGATGCAGTCGCTTCATTAAGACCTTATTGAAACATATACTGCCTCTGTTAGTCATTGTGCATGTGAGACTAATGTAACTGAGAGAAAAAGGATGAGACCTGAGTCACAACGATTTCCTTGAGGAGTCAATTGTGTCATGCTCTCGGCTGCCCAGTCATCCCCGCTCTTGAGTAGAGATGAGGCACTGCTGCAAGTGTCACCTGTAGTGGGTTAAGACTCAGTCTCCTACACCGCAGGTAATTTTGCTGCTCAAAATCCAGTAGTCTCATTAGAATAATGAGAGCCTACGAGACAAGATCTTGCCTTGGTCAAGTGTTCTCTAGTGGATTGGTAGGTCTTTTGAATTTTCTTGCTGAATTCATTCACAGCTGGGACTGAGCCTCCTGACCTTCCTAAGATAATGTTTAGGTCCCTACCAGAGTTCAAATAGAAAGGAGAATAACCAGTGGGGGCACGAATAGCATTGTTGTACGCAAATTCTACTGTCCAAATGAAATTTGGAAAAATCATTGAGATAGAAGCATAGGTACTGCTCTATCTCCTGGTTAACTCTTTCTGTCTGTACATCCGTTTCCGGATGATAACTGGTAGAATAACGTGAGTCTATTCCAAGTTGTTTTTCATAAAGGCCCTCCAGAACTGGGAAACAAATTAGGACCTCAATCCGAGATTACAACCACTTAAATGCCATGAGCTCTCGCTATGTGCCGTGAGAATAACTGTGCTAACTGAGAGGCTCGAGGAACCTTCTTCAGAGGGATGAAATGACTCATTTTAGAAAAGGTGTCCTCAAAAACTAGGATTGTGTCAAAACCTTGACTTGATGTAAATCTACAATCAAATCCATAGTGATGGTGTGCCAGGGATATGGTGTTATGGGAAGAGGCTGAATCTCACCTTCAGTAGTTAATCGTGTTGTCTTTCCTCGAATGCATTTATCACAGGTTTGAACGCATTGTCTTATTTGAGCGATCATTGCAGGCCACCAGAAATACCTCTTAATTAATTCAGCAGTCTTCAAAATTTATTTGTAGCCAGCTAAAGTATCATCATGACATGCTTGTAGGGCTAGTTCTTGCAAGTCACGAGTTGCCAAATATAAAGGATTTTCAACAAAAGGAGGATTTTCTAAAACCTTTATTCCTTCTTTTTTCTTGGCCCAATCTGAAATTTCTTGGTCAGAAATGGATTCTCGAATCTTCCTTTTTATTTCAGAAAATTGTAAGGTACAAACTTGTCTGCTGGAATAATTTGAATCTTTTCAGCTTCTCTGGTTCCAAGTATATTATTCATTCTTGAAACGCATCTGCCTTACCATTGCCAGAATCAGGTTAATAGGTAATGGTAAAATTAAAATCTGCCTTGGAGCGAATGTCTTAGCAGACTTTAAAAACTGAAGATGTATATGATCGGTGAACACAGTGACTACATAACAAGCCCCTAATAAATAATGCCGCCATTCCTGAAAGGCATCCTTCACTGCCAATAGCTCTTTGTCAGCAATTGGATAATTTCTTTCAGGAGGACTTCATTTCCTGGATCGAAATGCCACTGGGTGAAGTTGAACAGTTTCCTTGTGCCTCTGAGACAATACACCACCAATCGCTTGGTCGGAGGCATCAGCTTCCACAAAAAATGGCTCCTGAGGGCTAGACTGGAGAAGGATCGGGGCTGTTGTAAAGGCACTTTTGAGGAAGATTGTTCCTGATGATTTGAGGATAAGTATCTGATTACACAAGTTTGCTAATGTGTGCAAATAGGAATGAGTAGTTATTTTGCAGTTCTCTGCATCTGGTGCCATTACACCAAGGTGAGTTATATTGAGAGGGCTTTTATTTTGCATCTCTGAGTGTAAAAATCTTGAAAAATATTTATATATATATATATATATATATATATATATATATATATATATATATATATATATATTTCCATCTACTGCCTAGTACATGTATATACATATATATATCTGTGTGTGTGTGTGTGTATATATTTTCATTACTATGTTATTAAGATTGATTCAAGTATTGGACCCTCACATTTATTGCTAATACTAAAAATATGTAACTTCTAAATAGTAATTAAGTGTCAGAATTTTACAAACCTTTTGTGTTTCTTTTTTAAAAATGAATCATTGTAGGTACTCGTAAAAAAAACCTAATATAGCTGGTATAGCAAAGGAATACACAGTTCCACAAAAAAAAAGTTTGTGGCAGTTATATTAAAAGAATATGATTCAAATTGAAGCATTGTGTCAACTTTATGGTTTTGAATCCTGATCTCTACTCTACATTGTTTGAGTAAATCATGTAACTTCCCTACTCCCCAAAAACAAATTGTAACGCCTGGCTCTCAGATGTAACAATATCTTGTTCTCATGTAATGTTTTTTCGGTCAAGTTGTCGCTACATAAAACGTCTGTACTTTAAACACAAATAATAATGTGTGCAGTGTCTCGCCTGCTTCCACAATAGTTAGCAAAAAGAAGAAAAATAAAGGCTACTAAAGATGTTGTGCATATCTGCAGAGATGTTGTAAGCTAGGACGAGGTTGCCTTTGCCAATGCTTGATTGGCCGACAGGTTGATTATTGCACCGTACATTTGTTGTCGTCCCTTTTCTGTTCTGTTCGGAAGGTGATATCACTGCACTCATGAGTATTTATTAGAAGTGACATGGACTGAGAAACAGACAGCGCTGCCTCTGCCCTGACAACAATGCTAGTTAGTTAGTCTGTTGTCATGTGGACCCTGTATGTGGCATTGATTCTTATAATACACAGGGCAACATTATGGTTAGTTAAGTCAAACAAGAGAGGTTTTTGTGCTGCGCGATCCAGTATTTGAAGCTGCTCTCTCGTGTATGTGATAGTGAATAATACGTATTTTCACTGGATCTCACAGTTTGGCCACAGTTTAGGAGCTTGGATTGATCCTAGTTACATGATCTCACACAAAGCAATTCAGCCACTAGGCGGGCTTCTCCTTTCCCATCAAGAGTCACACCTTGACTTTAATTGTTGCCATATGTGAACAGAGCGTGGGGACTGTCAGGAACAAGTTTTCTGGCTTCATGGCCAACAACACAGACTGTTACACTGTTATTGTCAGCACCGGGACAGTAGGCTGTATACACAGGATGTCAAGCCAAGGCTCAGATCAGGACCTGGTTTCAAAGGGCATTTCCTTAATTGATGCAGCAGGTGCAGTGGTACCGAGGGGCCCACTGACCCTTGATTATTGCTGTATTTTACAATTCAAACAGCAGCCGTGGGGGCACTCGGGCCCATGGCACACTGGCTCTGCCACCTCTGCTCCCCCACATACCAGGGTTGGCATTTTAGCCACCAGACCACATCTCCTGGTGCGAAAGATCGGCTCCTTCTTTGCTCAAGGTTTTACGAGGACTTTGATCTGAGCCAGATCAGGCATCTAACATGAGTCTGTCTCAAGCTGTCAGTGGCTCTCCCACCAATGAGCTCACCTCTCAACACCAGTTGCAGAATTAGTTACATTTTATGCTTTGTTAATGCAAGAGTATGCATGTGTGGGAGTCTATTTGAGAGTAGGACGTCATTTCGAAAGAGGTAGCAGTGGGATGTGGTCTCTGAAAGCCTTGTTGTAATTCTCTATGAAAAATTCTGATGGAAAGAGTGACACTTTATCAGAATACCTACAGTAATGCCAGGAAAACCCTAGCAGCCTAGGTGTCACCTAAGAATCACAATTCTGTGCCTTGTAAAGCAGAGCTACACATCAGGCAAGGAAGCCCGGGAATGATAGAGACCTGTCATTATTCAGCTTTACATATTTTATTACTGTATGTATTATGAAGTAGAGGTATACACACTTTCTAGCTCTCCCTCATTGTCTCCTTTTTTTCCTCCGCTTCTCACCTCACTCCTTTACTGCTTTCAACTCTCCTTTCAAGCTCTGCTTTTGCTCTCCCCTCACTAACTGCTTTTCACTTTTCAATCTTCCACTCTATTTTCTGCCCCCATTAATGCTTCATTTCTAGGTCCCCTTTTCTTCCTTTCCCTTCCACTCTCCTTTCTGCCCCCATTAATGCTTCCTTTCTAGGTCCCCTTTTCTTCCTTTCCCTTTCACTCTCCTTTCTGTCCCCATTAATGCTTCCTTTCTAGATCCCCTTTTCTTCCTTTCCCTTCCACCCTCCTTTCTGTCCCAATTAATGCTCTCCTTTCTAGGTCCCCTTTTCTTCCTTTCCCTTCCACTCTCCTTTCTGCCCCCATTAATGCTTCCTTTCTAGGTCCCCTTTTCTTACTTTCCCTTCCACTCTCCTTTCCGTCCCCATTAATGCTTTCTTTCTATGTCCAATTTTCTTCCTTTCCCTTCCACTCTCCTTTCCGTCCCAATTAATGCTTTCTTTCTGGGTCCCCTATTCTTCTTTTCCCTTCCACTCTCCTTTCTGCCCCCCATTAATGCTTCCTTTCTAGATCCCCTTTAATTCCTTTCCCTTCCACTCTCCTTTCTGTCTCCATTAATGCTCCCTTTCTAGGTCCCCTCTTCTTCTTTTCCCTTCCACTCTCCCTTGTGCCCCATTAATTCTTCCTTTCTAGGTCCCCTTTTCTTTCTTTCCCTTCCGCTCTGCTTTCTGCCCCCCATTAATGCTTCCTTTCTAGGTTTCCCTTTCTTTCTTTCCTTTCCGCTCTCCTTTCTGTCCCTATTAATACTTCCTTTCTAGGTCCCCTCTTCTTCCTTTCCCTTCTGCTCTCCTTTCTGTCCCCATTAATGCTTCCTTTCTAGGTCCCCTCTTCCTCCTTTCCCTTCCACTCTCCTTTCTGCCCCTATTAATGCTTCCTCTCTAGGTCCCCTCTTCTTCTTTTCCCTTCCACTCTCCTTTCTGCTCCATTAATGCTTCCTTTCTAGGTCCCCTTTTCTTCCTTTCGCTTCCACTCCCCTTTCTGCCCCCCATTAATGTTTCCTTTCTAGGTTCCCTCTTCTTCCTTTCCCTTCCACTCTCCTTTCTACCCCCATTAATGCTTCCTTTCTAGGTCCCCTTTTCTTCCTTTCCCTTCCACTCTCCTTTCTGTCCCCATGAATGCTCTCCTTTTTAGGTCCCCTTTTCTTCCTTTCCCTTCCACTCTCCTTTCCGCCCCCATCAATGCTTCCTTTCTATGTCCCCTTTTCTTCCTTTCCCTTCCACTCTCTTTCCGCCCCATTAATGTTTCCTTTCTAGGTTCCCTCTTCTTCCTTTCCCTTCCACTCTCCTTTCTACCCCCATTAATGCTTCCTTTCTAGGTCCCCTTTTCTTCCTTTCCCTTCCACTCTCCTTTCTGTCCCCATTAATGCTCTCCTTTTTAGGTCCCCTTTTCTTCCTTTCCCTTCCACTCTCCTTTCTACCCCCATCAATGCTTCATTTCTAGGTCCCCTTTTCTTCCTTTCCCTTCCACTCTCCTTTCTGCGGCCATTAATGCTTCCTTTCTAGGTCCCCTCTTCTTCCTTTCCCTTCCACTCTCATTTCCCTCCACATTAATGCTTCATTTCTAGGTCTCCCTTTTCTTCCTTTCCCTTCCACTCTCCTTTCTGTCCCCATTAATGCTTCCTTTCTAGGTCCCCTCTTCTTCCTTTTCCTTCCGCTCTCCTTTTTGTCCCCATTAAGGCTTCCTTTGTAGGTCCCCCTCTTCTTCCTTTCCCTTCCACACTCCTATCTGCCCCTATTAATGCTTCCTTTCTAGGTCCCCTCTTCTTCTTTTCCCTTCCACTCTCCTTTCTGCCTCCATTAATGCTTACTTTCTAGGTCCCCTTTTCTTCCTTTTCCTTCCACTCTCCTTTCCGTCCCCATTAATGCTTCCTTTCTAGGTCCCCTCTTCTTCCTTTCCCTTTCCACTCTCCTTTCCGTCCCCATTAATGCTTCCTTTCTAGGTCCCCTCTTCTTCCTTTCCCTTCCACTCTCCTTTCTTCCCCCATTAATGCTTCCTTTCTAGGCCCCCTTTTCTTTCTTTTTCCTTCCCCTCTCCTTTCCGTCCCGATGAATGCTTCCTTTCTAGGCCCTCTCTTCTTCCTTTCCCTTCCACTCTCCTTTCTGGTCCTATTAATGCTTCCTTTTTATGTCCCCTTTTCTTCCTTTCCCTTCCACTATCCTTTCCGTCCCCATTAATGCTTCCTTTCTAGGCCCTCTCTTCCTCCTGTCCCTTTCACTCTCCTTTCTGTCCTCATTAATGCTTCCTTTCTAGGTCCCCTTTTCTTCCTTTTCCTTCCCCTCTCCTTTCCGTCCCGATTAATGCTTCCTTTCTAGGCCCTCTCTTCTTCCTTTCCCTTCCACTCTCCTTTCTGGCCCTATTAATACTTCCTGTTTAGGTCCCCTTTTCTTCCTTTCCCTTCCACTATCCTTTCCGTCCCCATTAATGCTTCCTTTCTAGGCCCTCTCTTCTTCCTGTCCCTTCCACTCTCCTTTCTGTCCTCATTAATGCTTCCTTTCTAGGTCCCCTTTTCTTCCTTTCCCATTCCACTCTCCTTTCTGTCCCCATTAATGCTTCCTTTCTAGGTCCCCTTTTCTTCCTTTGCCTTCCACTCTCCTTTCTGTCCCCGTTAATGCTTCCTTTCTAGGTCCCCTTTTCTTCCTTTCCCTTCCACTCTCCTTTCTTCCCCCATTAATGCTTCCTTTCTAGGTCCCCTTTTCTTCCTTTCCCTTCCACTCTCCTTTCTGTCCCCATTAATGCTTCCTTTTTAGGTCCCCTTTTCTTCCTTTCCCTTCCAGTCTCCTTTCTGCCCCCATCAATGCTTCCTTTCTAGGTCCCCTTTTCTTCCTTTCCCTTCCACTCTCCTTTCTGCTGCCATTAATGCTTCCTTTCTCGGCCCTCTCTTCTTCCTTTCCCTTCCATTCTCCTTTCTGGCCCTATTAATGCTTCCTTTCTAGGTCCCCTTTACTTCCTTTCCCTTCCACTCTCCTTTCTGTCCCCATTAATGCTTCCTTTCTAGGTCCCCTTTTCTTCCTTTCCCTTCCACTCTCCTTTCTTCCCCCATTAATGCTTCCTTTCTAGGTCCCCTTTTCTTCCTTTCCCTTCCACTCTCCTTTCTGTCCCCATTAATGCTTCCTTTTTAGGTCCCCTTTTCTTCCTTTCCCTTCCACTCTCCTTTCTGCCCCCATCAATGCTTCCTTTCTAGGTCCCCTTTTCTTCCTTTCCCTTCCACTCTCCTTTCTGCTGCCATTAATGCTTCGTTTCTAGGCCCTCTCTTCTTCCTTTCCCTTCCATTCTCCTTTCTGGCCCTATTAATGCTTCCTTTATAGGTCCCCTTTACTTCCTTTCCCTTCCACTCTCCTTTCTGTCCCCATTAATGCTTTCTTTCTAGGTCCCCTTTTCTTCCTTTCCCTTCCACTCTCCTTTCTTCCCC
Source organism: Pleurodeles waltl (assembly GCF_031143425.1). NCBI lineage: Eukaryota > Metazoa > Chordata > Amphibia > Caudata > Salamandridae > Pleurodeles > Pleurodeles waltl. The sequence continues at coordinate 555,142 of NC_090438.1, forward strand.
CATTAATGCTTCCTTTCTAGGTCCCCTTTTCTTCCTTTCCCTTCCACTCTCCTTTCTTCCCCCATTAATGCTTCCTTTCTAGGCCCCCTTTTCTTCCTTTTCCTTCCCCTCTCCTTTCCGTCCCGATTAATGCTTCCTTTCTAGGCCCTCTCTTCTTCCTTTCCCTTCCACTCTCCTTTCTGGCCCTATTAATGCTTCCTTTCTAGGTCCCCTTTTCTTCCTTTCCCTTCCACTCTCCTTTCTGTCCCCATTAATGCTTCCTTTATAGGTCCCCTTTTCTTCCTTTCCCTTCCACTCTCCTTTCTGTCCCCATTAATGCTTCCTTTCTAGGCCCCCTTTTCTTCCTTTCCCTTCCACTATCCTTTCCGTCCCCATTAATGCTTCCTTTCTAGGCCCTCTCTTCTTCCTTTCCCTTCCACTCTCCTTTCTGTCCTCATTAATGCTTCCTTTCTAGGTCCCCTTTTCTTCCTTTCCCTTCCACTCTCCTTTCTGCCCCCATTAATGCTTCCTTTTTAGGTCCCCTTTTCTTCCTTTCCCTTCCACTCTCCTTTCCGCCCCATCAATGCTTCCTTTCTAGGTCCCCTTTTCTTCCTTTCCCTTCCACTTTCCTTTCTGCTGCCATTAATGCTTCCTTTCTAGGTCCCCTCTTCTTCCTTTCCCTTCCACTCTCATTTCCCTCCCCATTAATGCTTCATTTCTAGGTCTCCCTTTTCTTCCTTTCCCTTCCACTCTCCTTTCTGTCCCCATTAATGCTTCCTTTCTAGGTCTCCTCTTCTTCCTTTCCCTTCCGCTCTCCTTTCTGTCCCCATTAAGGCTTCCTTTGTAGGTCCACCTCTTCTTCCTTTCCCTTCCACTCTCCTTTCTGCCTCCATTAATGCTTACTTTCTAGGTCCCCTTTTCTTCCTTTTCCTTCCACTCTCCTTTCCGTCCCCATTAATGCTTCCTTTCTAGGTCCCCTCTTCTTCTTTTCCCTTCCACTTTCCTTTCCGCCCCTATTTATGCTTCCTTTCTAGGTCCCCTTTTCTTCCTTTCCCTTCCACTCTCCTTTCCGTCCCCATTAATGCTTCCTTTCTAGGTCCCCTCTTCTTCCTTTCCCTTCCACCCTCCTTTCTGCCCCCATTAATGCTTCCTTTCTAGGTCCCCTATTCTTCCTTTCCCTTCCACTCTCCTTTCTTCTCCCATTAATGCTTCCTTTCTAGGCCCCCTTTTCTTCCTTTTCCTTCCCCTCTCCTTTCCGTCCCGATTAATGCTTCCTTTCTAGGCCCTCTCTTCTTCCTTTCCCTTCCACTCTCCTTTCTGGCCCTATTAATGCTTCCTATCTAGGTCCCCTTTTCTTCCTTTCCCTTCCACTCTCCTTTCTGTCCCCATTAATGCTTCCTTTCTAGGTCCCCTTTTCTTACTTTCCCTTCCACTCTCCTTTCTGTCCCCATTAATGCTTCCTTTCTAGGCCCCCTTTTCTTCCTTTCCCTTCCACTATCCTTTCCGTCCCCATTAATGCTTCCTTTCTAGGCCCTCTCTTCTTCCTGTCCCTGCCACTCTCCTTTCTGTCCTCATTAATGCTTCCTTTCTAGGTCCCCTTTTCTTCCTTTCCCTTCCACTCTCCTTTCTGTCCCCATTAATGCTTCCTTTCTAGGTCCTCTTTTCTTCCTTTCCCCTTCCACTCTCCTTTCCGTCCCCATTAATGCTTCCTTTCTAGGTCCTCTTTTCTTCCTTTCCCCTTCCACTCTCCTTTCCGTCCCCATTATTGCTTCCTTGCTAGGTCCCTTTTTCTTCCTTTCCCCTCCACTCTCCTTTCGTCCCCATTAATGCTTTCTTTCTAGGTCCCCTTTTCTTCCTTTGCCTTCCACTCTCCTTTCTGTCCCCGTTAATGCTTCCTTTCTAGGTCCCCTTTTCTTCCTTTCCCTTCCACTCTCCTTTCTGTCCCCATTAATGCTCTCCTTTCTTGGTCCCCTTTTCTTCCTTTCCCTTACCCCCTCTCTTTTCCCCTCTTCTCATTCTCATTGTTTTCCTTTCTTCCACTCCAGGCTCTGCTTTCCCCAGTTCACTTGCCTCTTGTTATTCTCTCTGGCTCACCCTCCAGTCTCTTCCCCTTCCTCACTCTCCCTTTTTATCTGTATTTTCTTCTCACTTATACTTGATGGTTTCCTTCTCTGTCTATTTCCTTCCTTCCTTCCTTATCCAGAGTTCTTCCATACTCCTTCACCTGAGACGTGTTTGCACATTATAATCCAGGCCTGATCTGTGAGTGCAATGATCCCAGGATAAAGCTTCTGCTTTGCAATGGTCACAGGATGAAGCTTCTGCTTTATGGTAACAGGATGAAGCTTCTGCTTTGCAATGATCACAGGATGAAGCTTCTGCTTTGCAATGGTCACAGGATAAAGCTTCTGCTTTGCAATGGTCACAGTATAAAGCTTCTGCTTTGCAATGGTCACAGGATGAAGCTTCTGCTTTGCAATGGTCACAGGATAAAGCTTCTGCTTTGCAATGGTCACAGGATGAAGCTTCTGCTTTATGGTCACAGGATAAAGCTTCTGCTTTGCAATGGTCACAGGATGAAGCTTCTGCTTTGCAATGATCCCAAGATGAAGCTTCTGCTTTGCAATGGTGGTCACAGGATGAAGCTTCTGCTTTTCAATGGTCACAGGATGAAGCTTCTGCTTTGCAATGGTCACAGGATGAAGCTTCTGCTTTGCAATTGTCACAGGATGAAGCTTCTGCTTTGCAATGGTCACAGGATGAAGCTTCTGCTTTGCAATGGTCACAGGATGAAGCTTCTGCTTTGCAATGATCACAGGATAAAGCTTCTGCTTTGCAATGGTCACAGCTGGGCCACGAGTGAGAGGTCGGGCGGAACCTCATGTGGTTTGGCCCTGTCCTGAAATTTACAAGAATCTTGTGGGAAACCTGCCATCTCTGCCCAGATCAGCCTTAACTCTGTGACCTAGTGACAGTGTTTCAAGTAATACCCTCATGTCGATTGTTAAATATTAACATACATCTAACTTTTTCAGTGAATTTTGTGTTCCTAACTGGGTTTGAATGTTCTAAAACATGAAACAGCAACAGTAAGGCCTGTCTGCCATCCCTTTGGCTTTGTCATTTTTTAAATTTTGTCTTGTTTTTGCAAAGCTTTATTGGTATGGAACCTGCTAGACACGCATCAATCTAAAAATTAATCGGCTAAAAACAAAAGTATTTTTGGTTTCAAAAAGCACAATTTGCCATCCATAGTACTTAAAGGAGCTACTTTGGTTGTGTGCTTCTAGTGAAAAGGAAGAATGCCGCCATTCACAGTGAAGTTAGCTAATGGCTGCTGTAGGCTCACCTATTCCCTGTGCTTTATGCTACAGTGGATGGATGAACAATGTTAATGACGCAACAACAGACAAATGGATGAAGCAGGCTGGCTGAAAGCCACTACAAGTAAATGTAATATACATAGAAGTTTAGTAAAATCAACACATCGGAGTACTTTCGGGTAGGTGGCTGAGTAGTAAGGTTTTCCAAAGCCTTTTCCTTAAATATATGAGCCTTTTTCCGAGGGATTGTAAGTTTTCAAACCCTTTAAATAGCATTCAGTTTACATAATGAGATACATTGGCTTTGATCGAACAATAACTTAACAGGAAATCACAAAGTGGGATTTAAATGAAAAATTATAGTGTGGATTTTGATCCAGATAACATTTTGGGCCTCATTACAAGTCTGGCTGTCGCATGAACGCCAGACTCACGGTGGTGGTTGCACCGCCAACAGGCTGGTGGTGCGACTGCCCTATGATGACCGTGGCGGTCATACCGCAGATACTTCCAGGCTGCCGCCAGCCTGCAGCCTGGCGGTCACGGCGGTTGTAATGCAATTCTACTTTATCTTTTAAATACTGTTCCTAATACACTGCTGCATCTTAATCCATTTACCAATCTCAGAAGAATGGAAGAATGAGTTTGCGATGAAGGGACTTGAATTCAGACAGCAGTAATTGATGGGGGGATGGCTAAAAGGTGTGGTAAACAGGCATGGGGGATGGTTGAATCCATATGTGACAACTTTAGGAGGGTGCTCTGTTCATTTGCAGGAAAATAAGTCCAGTTTGCATCTCTGATAAAACTATTTTTCACATTCCACACTTTTCAATACAAAGTTGAAGCAGCCTTGCAAGATCAATAGATCCTTCTATTGCAACATTCAAAGGCGGAGAGCTGAGGTGTGTGACTGAAGAGTCTGGGATTTGGTGGCTAACAAGAGTTAACAGGTGGCTACTGGACATATCCAGTCATTAACATAGTATATGATGAGTGTACCCATAGCTGGGACTTGTGTGCGAACAAGCACTGCCGAGTGCCACCATACTTTGTTCTGTAGCCTTAAGACATGCATTGTTATTGACTGTCCTTATGATAACCTCTGTACACTTCCACCACACACGAAGAAGCTCCCTTGCAAAGTATCTATTTCATGGGTTCACTCACCAGTCCCTGTAGGCAGATTCTGTGTCTATCTCAGGACTCAGGAAAAGGTGGTGACAGCTGCCAACTCTTCCCTGGCTGGACACATTGATTTAGTAGCTGATTGGATACTAAGGTATGTGTTAGTCTCAACTGGCCTCTATATTGGGCCCTACTAGGCCTTGCTTTTAATGTTTTCAGTGCATGAATTTCAGAATTGGCATGGCCTGTGCTGTTCTCAAGAAAAGCTTCAGTTTGGAACGGTAAAATCTGTAAGCAATAGAGAAAAATGAAAAGCAGTAGCCTAGCCCTTAATTACTAGATGTCACATGTACTGCTCGCTGAATACTGATTGCAAATTTCAGCCAGTATTTTTGCAACCAGCAAATAATTTTTGGAACTGATCTATGCACAAATAGGTCAGCTTAAAAATTTAGATTCAGAGTGGGACGCAATCTTGTCTGTTACGTCAATATTCATGAGGTTGCAAATTGTGGCTTACTCCAATAAGAGACCATCAATAGGATGGTGGCCTACTGTAGTCAGGAAACTACCATGTCTGTGATTGCCTTTTTTAAGCAAGCATTGGCAAAGACAATAGGTCTTGCCTTTGCAGGAGCTATTGGTTTTGCCAATGTGTTTGAACCATGTTCTAGGTTTTGCAAGTATGCACGTAGGTAGTTCATGTGATGATTTGTTGCAGAGGCGTGTAGTATCCACCCCCACCTATTGTTCTAAAGTCTACTTTAAATTAGCTATGCAACCACAGTGCAGTCCAGTGATGAAAAACAGTTTCTGTTTTCCAAAAAAGTATTGCATCAGCAGTGTATCAATCCTGCAACATCCTTGGTGTATACACCTTGCTCTATACACCTCCATCACTCATACCTACGCAAAGCAATGCATTGTCCTTTCGTACGTAACGAGCCCCTGTCCTATTACCACACTCCTCTATCTCCCTGGTTCTCTTCCAGGCTACTCCCTGCACCTTCTGCATATCATTTACACCCACCACCTACACTCCACAGCCAATTTTATTACTTACTCATAATGAGTCAACTTTCACAACACAAAATTATTATCAGCGCCCGTTGCAGCAAGAGTGTGAAATGGCATGACATCATTCACAGCCTCTCACTCACTACCCCATTTATCCACACACATTCCCAGTAGTTACAACACCCCTCACAGACTGAAGCACAACCACTCACACCACACACGCAAAATACCTAACCATACAGTGCTTACCATGTCATGTGACGAACCACAGCCTTTTAACCTACTCAATCACAGTTCAGTTCGTACATGCTCACAATTTTACACAACACCCCTGTTCACCCATATTCACTTGAAACATTACTTGCCTAACGTCACCCAATTACATCATCCCTCACTCACAATCACTAAGACTATTAGACTTCACTTGTGCACATTACTAACTGAATATTTGTCCATCCTTGACACTGCTCACTGCCACAATTTAATTGGTTATACCTCCTACATAGACTCATGATCTACCTGTACAACAGCCACACCATTTGCTTGCTATTCATCACTCTATAGCGTTTAGAGCTCACTGGCCATGCCACCTTTTCACACAGAACCACTGGTACCACAACTCTGCTTCATGTAGCGCAACTAGGCAAGATTGTGTTCCCACACTACCATCAGCACCCACTTCTTGCAAAATTAATTTTTTACAAAATTCATTTATCAGTCTTCTACAACAGCCCTCCATTGTAACTGTACATGAAACCACCTGTTCAACCCATTCACCCCCTAACGTGATTTAGCCATGTGCAGCAAAGTTCAGTCATCCACATTTTAACAGCAGATTCCACTCACTTATAACACTACTCATATAACTGTCTCACAACACTAATCACTCATCTCACCACAACATCCTTACAAAGCACCATTCAATCACTTTGAATGCTACACAGCAACATCAGCAAAATTGATAACCTACTTACAGCACTAATTTACACCATCAACTCCACATCATCTAACTACACGAGTTTAAACCCCTAAGGGGGTCATTCTGACCCTGGCGGTCCGAGACTGCCAGGGCCATAATGACTGAAAGCACCGCCAACAGGCTGGCGGTGCTTTCTTACCCATTCTGACCGTGGCTGTAAAGCCGCGGTCAGACCGCCGGGGCCGGCGGTTTTCCGCCATTTCTGACCCGGCAGCGATAATCCACCAGGGCAGCGCTGCTTGCAGCGCTGCCCTGGGGATTATGACCCCCTTACCGCCAGCCTGTTTCTGGCGGTTTTCACAGCCAGGAAGAGGCTGGCGGTAAGGGGTGTCCTGGGGCCCCCTAACAGGGCCCCAGCCAGCTTTTCACTGTCTGCATAGCAGACAGTGAAAAGCGTGACAGGTGCAACTGCACCCGTCGCACGGCCGCAACACCGCCGGCTCCATTCAGAGCCGGCTCCTGTGTTGCGGCCTCATTCCCGCTGGGCCGGCGGGCGCAAACTTGGTTTGCGCCCGCCGGCCCAGCGGGACTGTCAGAATGGGGGCCGCGTGAGTGCGGCCACATTGGTGGCCGCATGGCGGTTTCCACCTGGCGGGCGGCGGTAGCCGCCCGCCAAGGTCAGAATGACCCCCTAAACGCATACAAGACGCAAAAGCACCGTCCTCCAAAACCCGTTCACTGATCCCTCAAAACACACATTCTGTTGCACCTAACACCATTTTAATCTTTTCAGAACACCACTGACACTTGCTTCCAGCACCACTGCCTACATCAGTCACTCACTCCATTCACTTCTCTTTAGGCAGTTGCAACAGCACCTTCTTTCAGCAACAATCAGTTAGACCATCACCCAAACACAGAGTAACGACCCCAACAACTATCTCATCTCCGCCATTAACTTTAACCACTCACCACACTATGATGTTTGTATCCCTTGACAAAACCACTTTCACTACACACTTCTCCAGTAGCCAGTCACCTCTGTCACTTTACTGCTCAGTCGCTGCCCCCTCATCAGAAGAACCACTTGCCTTCAGCTACATGCATCATTCATTCTCGGCTAGTCAGAACACCATTCATTCACAACACCAACCAGCAACACACACCACAATCACATGCTTCGCTCACAGCAACAATACGCTGCATCTACTCAAGCGATGTCTAACTTGCTCACACCATTCACCCATCTCAGCTATCATTCACCCATGTAATCATTCACATGAGCCACTCGGTCACATCTTACCCATAACTCTGCGTAACCGTATTTGCCTATCATAGCATTACGAAGCCACTCACAGCTTTTTTCTTCACATCACAACTTGCAGTCTCATGCATGCACAATTACTCAGTCAACACCACTCCTGCACTAATGGTGCTAACCCCTACACTTACAGTGACTGCTGAACATCTTTCGTTAACAAAATTACTTGATTAGAGTGACAAAGACCAAAACGAAATAATAAAGGTGAGACAGGATTAAAAGGTGTAAAATAATATTACTAGTGGTTCTCCAATTTGTGTAATGACTTAACAAGTAGGAATCGTGAAATTGCCCCGTAGTAAACTAAACGTATTTTGAAGTCCTCACAGGTAAGGATGAGTCAATTTTCCATGGTAAGCTGAATTGAATTCCAAGCGAAGTTGACTTCTCCTGTTTCTTCTTCTGTTTTCTGTACACACATAACATAGTGAACAGCTAAAAATATCCCATGTTGATCCATTTAAAACTGAGGGAATGCCTGCCCATTCCGGCAATCCAAATCTGTAACTGGTGAGCAAGGCCAGTGCTAGGGTGAATGTCTTTCTACAAGTCAATCAGAAGAGACTAACCACATCCTTTCCTAACATTATTTCTGAATTTCTGCTTTCATGCAATCAGGAAAGTTATTTTGGGCAGTGCATGCTTCCATTGAGCAGTTTATGTGGTTTTCTCCTGTTCAGACAATGAATCCACTCTTTTTTTTACTTGGGGACAGCCCATGAAGCAGTTACTTGTATTTTTGTAGCCAAGGTCCACTTTGAAGACAAAATTAATAAAAATATGGAATTCATAACTTCCACAGTTTGTCAGACAAGGGTTACTCATTAATATTCAAGATCATCTTACAGAAGTGGTTCTTAACCTGTGGTCGGGGGGGGCTTACTCAGGAGGACTGCAACTACTTTAAATAATATTAACAGACTAATAACATTTATTAAAATAAAGAAGCAACATGAATGAATCCTCAGCTTTATTTGTGGGAGCATTGCAAGTGTATCAAATAAAATATAGTATTGTATGGACGATGAGTGACCTAAATTAATTTGACAAAGCACAAACATTCCTATTAAAATGTTGATTTTGTTTATTTGTGAATGAATACATCATTTTATCATTTGTGTGTTTGTTTGATAAATGCCTGTTTCTGTATTTGCTGTGCATTGTTTTGCTGTTCAAATCGTAAATGCTTATTTCCAGCAATAATGCAGTGGGTTCCCCGAGTTCCAGTAACGATTAGAAGGTGGTCCACAGAAGTCAAAAGGTTGAGAACCACTGTCGTAGAGTAATACATCCCCATCTTGAAATCATTATGGAGTAATGCAGCCAGATGCTATCTTGGGGTAATAAATCTCCATCATTAAGTCATCATATGGCCTCATTCAAAAGTTATCCTGGTGCCATCCTTGAGTTAATCAGCCTCATTTCTATGTCATCACAACATCATTCTGTAATAATACAGCCCCATCCTGGAATACTCCTAGGATCATCCTGGACTAATCCAGCCTAATCCTGAAATCATCCTGCAGTAGTAAATGATCTTCACATGTTCACATTCAAGTAATCAGGAACCCATCCTTGAGTAGTTTCTGTGATGACTCTAGAGTCGCCTTATAGGCATACTTCAGGATGGTTTGGGATGACTTTCCCAGATAATTACAGGAATAGCCCAGCTGAAGTCATCAGAGGACTTCAGAATTACCTCAGGATGATCTTCCTTTTTGACTTGGATTTTCACACTTTTCTTCCTAATATCTCTTGCTCCAGACAACCCTCAGTGGCATCTTTCCCCTGGTGGTGTTTACAGTTGTATGTCTTGTGTTTGGTAATCTTCCTTTGGATCCTGGATCACTTGGAATCTGTTTATTGATCTTAGTTCCACTCATCTCATGTCTTCATCCTGTCACATTGCCTTGGTTTGGGGATGCACCTTGCATGGGTACCCCTGCCCTGAGTGCATCTGTATGTGAAGCTGATATTGTAACTTTTTATTTTGACGCTGATATCACATTAATCTAGTGTGTGTGCAGAGGCCCCGAGCTGCCACGGGTGCATCTGTGACACCCTGGCGTGGAAGCAAGGACGAGGGAAACCCTGGCTCTCAAGAAAAGGAAGAAGAAGAATGAGTTCCTGTGTCTGTCGAGCTTAGGTCCTCAGTGCTTCCTAATTTTAATATGTAATGAGCAGCTCGAGACATCCCTCGGATGTCTCTCATTGTCATCTCAACTTTACTTTCCATACTTCATAAAAACCATTGCATTTGGATCTAAAAAGCACCATATATTGTGCGTTCAAATGTAAGAAAACTGTTAAAATTCATTCGGCCTATCTATCCCTGTCTAGTGCCAACAATTGTACAAATGATATAAACATATTCAAACACTAAGAACTTCGAGTTAAACAACCCACACGTAGGCAACAATAAACAGACAACTCAGCACAAACAATATTTAATACAGAACTCTTAAACCCCAATCTCCAGCATGAACATTAGTCCTAGGGGTTCCCACTCTATGGATGGAATCGTTCTGGGGATCCAAAGATTCTCTGCCCCAGAGTCTTCTTAGGCAATTCCCCTCATTTGTTCTAGGGCCAGATTTGAATTTACACACTCCTGTCACAGATAGGGACAATCCTTAGACCAGTTTGTAAAGTGCAGATGTCATATGCAAGGGTGTAATTTAAGGGAACTCTTACCATACCCCACCATATCATGATCCCACAAACACAGATTTCTCACTGAACCCAAAGAAGGTGATGTACGCGTTGGCTGTTTGCAGTCCAGCTACCCTCAGGGTACAGCTACTGATGGTGGCCAGAGCTTTGATGACACAGGGCTACTTTCAGCTGCAACTTCAGCAAAGCAATGATGTGACTCAGCTAGTAGCCCCCATCACCTTAGACACCCCAGGCCTACAGTGCCTGCTGCTGACAAACCTCACGCCCTTCTCTGGAGGGGTCACAGTCCACAAACAGGTGCTCGTATTCCGATTGGTTCGCTAGATATTGGCACATCCCAAGGTCTGTCCGAGAGGGTTGTTAGAAGTATCTATTAACACTCCTGCTGTTTCTGAGAGTTAGAACAATACCTCTTCATACTAGTGAGATGGCTTCTTTCCACTGCTCGGTATTTGTGTGAGTTATGAGCAGGGTCAGCCTGCAGGCTGTTGTGAGCCAGTGTGGGTCAGGCCTTGCTTGGCTCTGGCTCTCTGGCAGGGCTAGCTTTAACAGGAGAGTTATTAGGAACTGTGAGCGCCAGTTCAGCTGGGGCGAGGCCTGTGCACAGGAGAGTATTATTTAACTCGCCTGTCACTGAGCCTCTTTCTGGGTTGTGCATCCATCCCTTGGGTGTGAAGCTGGCTCTGTTTGTTCAAGATTTCCCAAGTAATTCTTCCTGTGGGTGTTGACATTTCTTTGGTTTGCCTGGATGTCTTTGCTCTCAGTGTGGCTTGCTTCATCCGTGTAAGTGCTTTGCTGTTGTGTGATCATTTCGGTGGTTTTCGGTGTTTTCGGTGGTTTGCTGGTTGGTTTGGTTCCACAGCATATGAGGCATGCTTGAACTGCAGACTTTCTTACTAAGATTCTCCTTTTTAATATTTCACAATGTAATGACATTTCCTATCCTGGGAGTGACCTTTCCCTGCTTGGTGAGCTGCTAGGGGTCTTGATATCATTCCCGACTGATGTGGAACTCTTCCCACTGCAGACGCATGTTGTCACCTGAAGACTGAGCTCTGAGATCCTCTTCGTGGGAGATGGTTCAGGCCTCACACCTTTCCAAACAAACTGCCCGTGGTGACATCTGGACCTCACACATTCACTTTGCAGCACTTTAATAATTGTGATACTAGATTTAAAGTATTTTCACTGGGACACACAGAGGCCGGGAGGGCATGAAAGTTCTCATAGAAATACTGCAGGGCATATTTATACTCCGTTTGTGCCCATTGTGCGTCAAAATATTTGACACACATTCAGCGCAAACCGTACACCATATTTAAACTTTGACACACGAGCCAGCGAAAGCCAAAATCCTGCCGTGTGCGTCATTTTCTGGATGCGGGAAACCGCAAGGTAGATGTTCCAGTCCAAAAAATGACTCAAACATCCGTGCGCCTTATTTATGCTACCGCGCAAAAATGACGCACGGCCGGGACGCGGAGTCGGAAAATGACGCACAGCCCGATTTGCGTAACCAATTAACGCCTGGGTCAGGGCAAGCGTTAAAATGGGGAAACACACCTGTTTTTATTGAAAACACACAGAAGCAACAGCTGAGCTCCAAAAGGAAGACATGGAGGTGCTTCTCATCCAGTGTGCACGCAGGCGCAGAGCACAGGACCAGCAACAGCAGCTTCCACAACACCAGCAGGAACCCCAAAGACAACGCAGAAGGCAGGAGAGCATATTCCGGACCAGGACAAACCTTCATGGCCTCAGGGAACATGACATCATCCAGAGGTACAGGCTGAACTGGCAAGCCAGTCAGCAGCTGCTGCGCAACATGGAGCCACAGTTGGCACCCAGCTTGCAGACACCCTGCACCATTCCACCAGAAACCAAGCTGCTAGCTGTACTACACATGTTGGCAAGTGGCTCCTTTCAAACCACTGGCGCCCTGGTTTCTGGGATCTCACAGCCATCATTCTCTGCCTTCCTACCCAAGGTACTGGATGCCATCATCTCACTCACACCCCGCCACATCTGCTTCCCCAACACACAGCAGAAGCAGCAGGAGACAAAACAGGGGTTTTACCAAATTAATGGCTTCCCACACGTCCTTGATGCCATTGATTGCACACATGTCCGCATTGTGCCACCTGCTGCAACTGAACATCTATACTGCAACAGGAAGCACACACACACTCCATCAATGTGCAGGCCATTGTCGATCACCAGGGATTGATCACCAGCATCGTGGCAAAGTATCCTGGGAGTGTCCATGATTCATTCATCTTTCGTCACTTCACCATCAATCAACACTTCCAGGATGGACGATATGGAAATGGACTACTTGTTGGTAAGTACAGAAATCTACTTATGTACACACTGCACAGCAACCCTCTAGGACACACAACACATACACCATGACATCGACATGCAGACATGAACACACTGAGGTTGTGACACCGCTAGGCATGTTTGATATCTTCACCCATTGGGAGACACACCTAGGGACAAATGACTGTTCCAAATAACAACTGATGCCACTCCACAGACACAAAGGGAAAATGTAAAAACAACACAATGACAAACACGTGGCCCCAACTGGCAGTACATCTGCGAAGATTAAACCTCAATATCACATCAATAACACTCAATCAAACACCCTTCAAATGAATACATACTGTGTAAGGGGTGTGGAATGTCTTTTGCTGCAGGTCAAACACCATGACACACATTGCATGATGTTGTCTACAATGAAGGTCATGTGCAATCATTGAGGCAGTTCCAATATCTCACATCACTCCTGCTCTCACATTGCCCACTACCAAGAGGCAAGTGGACTGTGCGAAGAACACATCTTGATCGGACAAGATGGAAAGTGCACATTCCTACACATACGCATTGTGACAAATTAACACACACACAATAGATGTACTGCCATACGGACCTTCTGAAACTCAAAATGACAACCTCACAATCAAGTTAGCCAGCTGAACTAGAACATGTGCAGTAGTCTAGGTACATGTTACAACCTGAGTCAACTTGGCAAGGGCAGAGAAATAGGTCTGCAGTGAACTTGTCACACATGTGAATTTAGTGTATAGTCAATTGTTAACACGTCAGTGATCACAACGTACGGAGAAGTTTGGCAAATTGCCACCTTGCAGAATCTAAGGGTCTCACTGATGGTTAAATTAATCTATTGCATATGTCAAAATGTATGGGATGTCCAGGGTACATAGATGCAAACGTGTTACCACCACTGTCGAATTGATTCTGTGTATGGAACTATCATCTTACCCCCAGTTAAGACACAGGGACACCTGTATCACATGTCGCAATGCAAGGGAGTACACACTGTACTGCAACTCTCCAAAAATACTGCTGACATCCGGTCAGCAGCCAAACACTCATTCAGCTAAGGAAACCACCCAATGCTGATGGCACATCCTAGAAGGCTAGGAATCACCAGAATAACACAAACACCAATGAGTCACAGACAACACAAGAGAACTACTGCCATGCAAGGTGATATTTATGGGGCAAGCTACATCAACATGTTCTCACTCATTTTCTCTTTCAGCTGATCAGGGGTATGGGATCCAGCCATGGATCATGACCCCATTTGCCAACCCAAGCACTGCAGCAGAGCGTGCCTATAATGAGGCACATAGGAGGACACGCACCATAATCGAGAGGACCTTTGGCATCCTGAAGTCAAGATGCAGGTGCCTCGACATCACTGGAGGCAGCCTCCTATACTCACCAGAAATGGTCTGCAAGATTATTTTGACCTGTGCCATCCTGCACAACATATGTGTACGAAGGAACATTCCCCTATTTGAACCAGAGCCACAAATGCCTGAAGAGGAGGAAGAGGAGGATGCTGGCCATCAACATGAGGGGGACCAACCAAACACAGCTGCAGGATTCCGTAGGCACCAACATATTGTCCACAATTTCTTTTGACTCAACTCACCATCAGCACTGTTTTAACATATGTAAATAAACACCTATAATAATCACCATATCATGGTCTGGGTAATCATTTTTGCATAACATTTTCTTTAACTATCAGAATAAGAGTGTAGCCTCATGGAGCATTGCTGATATACTGATCAGGACAGAGAAAATTCCAAATCTATTGTGATGCGTATGCATCTACAGTCACATTCACACACTGTAAAGGAAATATCCTGTACATTTAACATTTGAAGGGCAATAGCAGAGGACCACACCTATTTCACACATACATGTTGGCAATATGGTTCATTGCAGCATATGCTCACCCCACCCGTCTTCAGAGGTCCCTGGAATGGGAATATATGTACCCAGTTAATCCCTCCTCTACACATTCCCAGACACACAATGTAAATCCAGTGTGCTACCCTCTTTAGTATGGTATGCCATAGTCATTGTACTTCTGTCTGCAAGGACGCCACGTTAAATAATGCACTGGCTTGTAGTTTCTAACACCTGTTATCACCTGTACAGAGATTCCCATGTGAACGGTACTGTTGGCCCTTTGAACTTGAATCTCACATACAGGACTTGGGAGAGACTGATGCTGCACACACCTGTGAGCACCTCCATGGAGACCAGCAATTTGAACAGGCACTGCCCTTGCAGATGCTTGGAACAGCGTGGAAGCTGCCATTTTATTTATAACACTGAAATGCCTTGCCGTTTAACTCAGCTGTGTAACACAGCCCTTGGGTTAATGTGTTCCCTCCAAAACACAGGACAAACACAGTTTTCCATTTCAACTGTCTTGTTCCTCCTCTGACCAGTCTCAGCCTGACCACTGTGTATTCACCTTGTGAACTGTCTGGATCCTGATTGACCCTGCATCCTGTTAGCCTGACTGGCTCCTGTCTGCGTGTTACCCTAAAGGTTCCTTGTGGCTACATTTGTATCATAGTTGCTTTCCCAACCCTCACAATCCTCCTGGGGTATTGTGTCAGGTGGGTCTACAATGCATACTCAAACACATTGTATAGAGTAATCTGTTTATTTATGGTACCATCGTTGGGAACTTGTCTCCAAATACCCAAATCATGGCCTATCTCTTGTCAGGGTATCATGTATGCATGAGTGACAAATTGTGACACTGTACCATAGCCGTATGCAGGGATTGGGTATGGTGCCTCCAGCAGAACCAGCAACGTCAGATAATGTGCATGACAGTCCACATTCTGATTCTCATTGCTCACAACATATTTATGGGGCGTGTGTGGTGAATAGCTGCGAGAATAATCAGCACAGAGGCAATGATGTTCCCAGATGCAGTGGGAATTTTAGAGGCCATCCTGTGTACAAATGTTGTGATGACACCTGCCGGAACATGACTCCTGAGATATCATCTCACTCAGCACACCAAGGTTGCCCTGTTGACAGTCTCATAACACGTCTGCAGTGACAGGGTTGGACCATCCCTATTTGTGTTCTCAAATCATCATTGGCTTTAAATCTATTGATCTGCAAAGGATATTTTGTAGATACCGGAATTGCCGCCACAGACTCATGACTAGACCTGCACGTAACTGTGACAACATAGACCCCTAAAAATATACAGGCTAAACATTGGCCCACACACATGAACCAGACACCTCTGTGCATTTGACCACTGGAAATATGTGGCCACGTGCTGCTTGGTTTGCTGGTCCTCCACTGCCACACGAGAGTCGTGGCTCAGTTATATGACCTCAACTGTGGAGTACCATTACAAATGCGGTTTATCTCTGGGTCTCCGTGTCACAAACACGGTACCCACTTAGTATGTACCCGTACCTGACTGATGGTGGGTTAACCAACAAGTGCCTGGGAAGTAGTATCCAACATTCCAGGACATGTGATGGCCAAGTTTTGGACCATTGACATGAACAACCATCTGCTATCTATCCAGTGCATGCTTTGTCATTTGCGGTGTTTGTGTTACCCAAAAACTAGAAAGTGCACACAGCAGTTGTTGCTACATGTATGACTAACATATGTCCTCTCTCATTTCCACACTGACTTGCATTTGAGGGTTGGACACATTGACTCCACATGCATACAAGCATATTTGCTATAATGCATCTTGTGATGGTCACACAGTGGGTCAACAACAATAGTAGTAGCCAAATCACACACATTGACCCATAGGCATTGCGTAATTGTACTTATGTGTGTCACCTTGCTATCCTCAGCTGACGCCAAACATGCCCAATTTGGGTAATACATATATGTAGCCCATACGTTTTGCCATCTATTACGTCAGTGAAGAGTGAAAATCATGTACACCAAGTAGCGGATCATGGTCCGCAGTAGTATGATCTGTCACTTGTGCCCATACACCGTCATGCCCAAAGTGGGTGCAATCAGCCTATCTCAGTATTGTCACAACTGTCATGTACCATTAAAATAGTAAAATTACCCAAACCCTGTTAATGCCAGAACTTTTGCTGCATACGCGTAAAAAAATGACACACATGCATCTAAAAATTACGCTTGTGCTCGAAATATGACGCACAATGCCCTGAAGCATCCCTTAGCCCTGAGCGGTATTTCCCACAGTGTACCCCCGGAAATTGTTGAAACAATTTTGAACCATATGGATGCAGGGTTAATTCCACTCGTGTGCGTAAAAAAAAAATGACGTGCAGACTGTAAGCGTCATAATATTTTGGCGCATGACAATAAAAACGCACCGCATTTTAGGCAGGAAGTGATTTAATAGGATATCCTGTTTACAGAATTGGTACAGTGGGTGTACATTCACTTTCACTTTGCAGTCTGTGATATTTCCTGACTGTGTGGCTGTGTCTAGAATTGTCTCTCTGTGCATTTAGTGATTTTGTCTCCAGTGTGGTCTTTAAATTGTCTTTTTGTGTATAATAACTGTCTGTGGTATCCTGTCTGAGTGTTTTTGTGGTCATTTGTGTTGTCAACATTTGTCTTTGTTGTGTTGGGAGTCCGTTGTGGGTAGTGGTAGTTTGGGTATAATTGGGCTGTGTTTGTAGTTTTTTTGCATTTTTCCTGTCCTACTTTCCCTCTATTCTCCTTTGTTCCCCTTTATTCCCTCCTTCTTTTTTGTACCATAATGTTGGGGTGGCCTCGTCTTGGCAGGATGGGAGAGGAGGAGCTGGGTGGGTTCATTTGGCTGGTGTGCCATTTCCTACCCCTGATGATTGAGCCAGGTGGTCGTGTGATCCAAGGGTATCACACAGAGGCACGGAGGCTCCGGTAGGCAAAGGTGTTGCATCATCTGCAGAGGATATACAACACACCACGAAATGACCACCAGCTTAAGCACCGCGGGGCTGACCTTGAATCCAGGGAGCAAGATCTGCTGGACCACCTGGGGACTGTGATTGGTGGCCCTGTTGGTGAGTACAAATCAGGTTAATGTGCACGTTTAAATGCTCTGTAGTGACAGTAGCTTATTTTGCCGGCAATGTTTTTGAACATGTGGAATGCTAGTGAAACATACAGGGACATATTCCTACTTTACTTTAATTGCGACCTGTTTGGAAGCCAGAGCGCAGCAAACTTACAAAATACAATTGTAATAAGTAAGTTTGCGCCGCCTTTGTGTCAAACAGCAACACAAATCTGGTACAAAATATGTATAGACATGGGTCACAGTTGCCTGTGAGGTATAGAAATTTCCGACACATTACCATCATTTGTTGACGCAATAGCTAGACTAACTTTATAAACACAACAGGAGCCTGAAAATGAGTGCAGGATTCACGTCAATTGCTGATGGCAATATGGCGCAAACATATGTTTCATGTGTGTTCGGTGAGTGTGTCAGGAAACCGATCATGGAAATCCCGAAAATAATCGGAATTATTGTGTCCCTTCATTCTTTTCGGATACATGTCTGATCTGGATTTGGACACATACGTAACAAGTTCTAGCTACGCTCAGCTAACATCTTAGACTGATATTTGGAGTTTGTAGTGCCACATTTAAATTAGGGATGGTAGGCAAAAGGTATGCACATGGGTTCATATCTCCATATTTGGTGCAACTCATCATAGCTGCGCAACATCAAATGAAGAAACTGATACAAATTGAGGGCTAACAACTGCCCCTGGCCCTCTGTACATTGTACCTGTGTTTCTGAAATTGGTCATAGTCACATTGGCTGGTTGACTGGTATTGCAGTCCTCACAGAAAGTGGCTTTGGATGTCTCTCATGGATACACATGATGAGAGGAATGCACTCCATGATTTTGTCTGCTCACTAATGAAGGAGCATGTTTGCCACCACATGATAGTTAGAGCCACTGCATGTGTGCAGATATGTGTGTATCACTCACTGGAGTCCCTGGGTTTGTACATGTTTGCAGTGGTATGTAGGATGCAGTATCATCATGTTTGAGAGGCTTTACTTTCTGATTGAATCTTACACATAGTAATTGTCTTTGGAAGTGTTGTATAGTACACAGACATTGAGCACATTTCTCCCTTTCATGCCTTACAGGTGGACCGGCACCCTACACTATTGGCGAGGTGGCTCAATTTGAGGACCCAGACATCTCCAGTAAGTGTTGATATTTCTGTTATGTGTAGTGTTTGCTGGTGATGTGTGATGGACTCCTGTGTGTTGGACACATAGCAAGGTGTGATGCGCTGGGTAATCATTTGTTTTGTTCCATGAGTGGAAGATCATTTTATCACCATCTTTGAGTTGGCCAATCCTTATCTTATTGTCATATTTTGGTATTCTAGGTCAGTCCTGTAGGCACGGCAATGTGAATAGGGATGAGTCATGTGGATAAAACTTGATTCAGAAAAAGTAGCAGTGGACCATATTAGTGAATTAGTCAGCCAGACAGACACGGATTCTCCCAGAATAGGGATGCCAAAGTCTTACCCAGAGACTTCTGCTTCCCTATTCACTAATGAACAGGTTTCATTGTATGTTAAACTTCCTAGCAGCATGTAGCTCCACATGTAGTGCTATGAGTATGTGGCACTTGAGTACAATGGCCTAGGTGTGCATGCAGCTCATGGCCAGAGGTGTGCTTGCATCTGTCTGTTTGTTGTAAGTCATGGCTCACTGGTAGTAAATGATGTGGACAAAGGTCTGCATTTCCAAAGATAAGTGTTGATGGGATTGTCCAAGGGTTGGCTGTCTCCTATTTGGAGTTCCTCCTTACCTGTGGTGTGCTGGCCAAACCCATGTCCAGCTTTCCAAAGCTTCCTGGGTGTCCTTGTTGTTAGAAATTATTAGTTGATTGTCCACCCCCCCCCGAGACACAGGCGTAGGGTTGTGAATAGTGTATCTAGGACTGATGATCCAAGTTTGGTACACAGACATGTAAATCAGTAAATCACTTGTCCAAACCTAGGATACCCACTCATGATTAGCACATGCTTTCTATACTGGCAAGTCCATTTACAACTCGCAGATCTTGTGGTCCTAGATTGCCATCCAGTACAATGACATTTGTTGGCCTGGCAGTGGTGGAGGATATGCAGCATGATTTTTTCATGACAACAGGCAGAACTATGATGCCAAAATCATTCCAGTTGTTACCCATCTTGTAGGGTTTGGATGTGCTATTAGTGATAGGACCTTTGTAGGCTGGCTTGCCATGTACTTCCTCATGGACAGTCAGTGATCTGTATGATGATATGGGCTGTTACAAGTCCATTAGATGTACTGTTTGATTTACTTCTTGTGCCATTTCACACAATGCAGTACCTAATCTTTGGTTTTCTATTTGTCTTAACAGCTGCAAATATGACTCCCATCCAGGTTCGGGAGTTTCAACGCCAGGCAATGCGATACCGCCACATACTTGATGTAGAGTCTGGGTACCGCAACATGGACAGAAGATATCGCCATGAACGAGCCTCCGGAGCTTGGAGGGCATTTGCACAAGGGGGCCCTTCTGTGTCTACCACAGCCACCACCAGCAGCACCACCATTACCTCCCAGGTGGCACCAACAGCAGCTGGGACCTTTGCGGGACCATCAACTGCAACAGCTCCAGGACCAGTCACAGCACCACCTAGACAGCAGCCTACAGCCATTGCAACAACACAGGCCCATACTTCCTCGGCTGGCACCCAGACCAACCCTGCTGCTTTTGCTGAGATGCAAAGGAACTTGGACCGTGTCCTACGTAAGATGACCAGACTGCAGCAGGAGGTGGCACAGGTCAACCGGCGGGTGCGTTTCATAAAAAAGACCCTGAGGAGGGCCAACCTATAGGCATCTATATGGACATGATTCCGTCCCCTTCCTCCTCTTTCCTGGTTCTTACACTTTGTGGGTTTAGGGGGCTTAGTGTTAGGTTAGTATAGGCTGTTAGTTTAGTTGGTAGTAGTGGGTGGGGGTGTGGGTTTCAGAATATTTCTACAGTTTATTATTATGTGTGTGGGAATTTTTTTTTTTTTCATGTTTTTCAAAAAATAAAAAAAAATAAAAAAAATTGCAGAAGAAAAAATTACCCAAAAAATATATATATTTGTTTAGTATAGGATAGTATGTGTTTAGGTTAGTATCTGTTGTCCTCCATGTGTCCCGTCTTATAAGAGGGGTAGGGGGTGTAGGAGGCTGGCCTGGCTTGTAGTGGGTACCAAGGGGTACTTACACTCTGTACCATGTCCAGTTATCCCTTATTAGTGTAGAAGAGGTGTTTCTAGTAGCTTAGGCTGATGGAAGGTAGCTATAGCAGAGCAGTTTAGGCTGAACTAGGAGACATGCAAAGCTCCTACTATACCACTGGTGTCATATGCACAATATCATAAGAAAACACAAGACACAGATATACTAAAAATAAAGGTACATTATTTTTATGACAATATGCCAAAAGTATCTCAGTGAGTACCCTCAGTATGAGGATGCCAAATATACACAAGATATATGTACACAATACCAAAAATATGCAGTAATAGCAAAAGTAAGTAATACAAGCAATGCAAAGTTACAGTAGATTGCAATAGGAGCACATAGGTATAGGGGCAACACAAACTATATACTCCAAAAGTGGAATGCGAACCACGAACGGACCCCAAACTTATGTGAGCTTGTAGAGGGTCGCTGGGACTGTAAGAAAACAGTGAGGGTTAGAAAAATAGCCCACCCCAAGACCCTGAAAAGTAGGTGTAAAGTGCACCTACAACCCCCAGAGAGCACAGAAGTCGTGATAGGGGGTTTCTGCAAGGACGGCCAACACCAGCAAAGCAACAACAGTGGATTTCCGGACCTGAGTACCTGTAAAACAAGGGGACCAAGTCCAAGAGTTGCGACAATGTCGAGAGTGGGCAGATGCTGAGGTACTGGGTTTTTCAGAACCGGTACTGATCCGGTAACCCAGCGGTGCCAGGGTACACCCAAAGACCTCGGGTACTTTCCTGATTCAGACTACAGAAACTCAGAGTCTTCCAGGTGAAGTCAAAGATCGAATTTATTGGCTGCAACCAATTGAAAAGCGTCCTAGAAGTACAACAGCACGATATGTATGTTCTCAGGAGACTGTGTGTCAATGCAAAATCAGGTTTCCTTATATACAGTTTTTTAAGCTTCAGGCAAACATTCTTGACATTTTGGTTGGTCATTCACATGTTTTCACTACAAAGGAAAAAAACAGTGTCATGATGTAACCTCATATTTCATGTCGTCCAACCCATAATAAATTACCCGGCAAGGCCTAGAATTTCACATCAGATAAGTGTGGACCCCCAATAAAAACGGGCACCTCCCCCTCGTAAAGTAAGAAGAAGAAAAGAGCAGGTGCAGGTGTGAGCAAGTTAGGCAGGGTGTGTGAGCGATAATAAGGGTTTTATGGCCTGGTGTGCCTTGATGCTATCTGATTCGGCCACTGGGAGAGGGACTGACCAAACAGGTTCGGCCTGAGGCAATGGTTCCAGCTTGCCCAGGTCAGAGAAAAGTCAATCAAGGTGTACGTGTCCTTGGAATCAAATCCGACTGTATTATAAGCCTATGTGAGGGCAACTTTTAAAATGGCTGTCGTGTATAAAATGGGAGCCACGAGTGCAGGACGAAAATGGCGATTTCGAGGTGAAAACGCTGCTGGAATTGAGCGAAAATGCTCATGCTTAGTGTACTAGTCATTATCGGTCTTTTGATACTATAATCGTACTGCTGTGGCAAAGCAGATTACATGGGTCCAGAATTTTTAGAACCACAATGCCCAGGAAATGCCAGCTGAGGGTGCAAAGAAGCTGCTACTGGTTGGAAGAAGCTTTGGTTTCTGCAAGAACGAAGAGGGCTAGAAGCTTCCCTTTTGGAGGATGGATGTCCCACTTCTTGAAGAAGCTTGCAGAGGTGTTCCCACGAAGAAAGACCGCAAACAAGCCTTGCTAGTTGCAAGGGTCGCGGTTAGGGTTTTTAGATGCTGCTGTGGCCCAGGAGGGACCAGGATGTCACCACTTGGATGAGGAGACAGCGGGGGTGCCCAGCAAGTCAGGGAGCCCTCACAGAAGCAGGCAGCACCCGCAGAAGTACCAGATCAGGCACTTAGAAGAGGAGTGAACCGGAGTCCATCCGAAGTCAGAAAAGGGAGTCCCACGACGCCGGAGGACAACTCAGAAGGTTGTGCACTGCAGGTTAGAGTGTCAGGGACCCAGGCTTGGCTGTGCATGAAGTAAATCCTGGAAGAGTGCACATGACCCGGAGCAGCTGCAAATCACGCGGTACCCAGCAATGCAGTCTAGCGTGGGGAGGCAAGGACTTACCTCCATCAAACTTGGAGTGAAGAGTCACTGGACTGTGGGAGTCACTTCGACAGGGTTGCTGAATTCCAGGGATCACGCTCGTCGTGCTGAGAGGGGACCCAGAGGACCGGTGATGCAGTCTTTTGTTGCCTGCGGTTGCAGGGGGAAGATTCCGTCGTCCCACTGGAGATTTCTTCAGAGCTCCTGGTGCAAGAAGGAGGCAGGCTACCCCCAGATCATGCACCACCAGGAAACAGGAGAGAAAGCCAGCAGGATGAAGCAATACAAGGTTGCAGTAGTCGTCTTTGCTACTTTGTTGCAGTTTTGCAGGCGTCCTGAGCAGTCAGCGGTCGATCCTTTGGCAGAAGCTGAAGAGAGAGCTGCAGAGGAACTCTGGTGAGCTCTTGCATTCGGTATCTGAAGAATTCCCCAAAGCAGAGACCCTAAATAGCCAGAAAAGGAGGTTTGGCTACCTAGGAAGGAGGATAGGCTAGTAACACAGGTAAGAGCCTATCAGAAGGAGTCTCTGATGTCACCTGATGGCACTGGCCACTCAGAGCAGTCCAGTGTGCCAGCAACACCTCTGTTTCCAAGATGGCAGAGGTCTGGAGCACACTGGAGGAGCTCTGGGCACCTCCCCTGGGAGGTGCAGGTCAGGGGAGTGGTCACTCCCCTTTCCTTTGTCCAGTTTTGCGCCAGAGCAGGGCTGGGGGATCCCTGAACCGGTGTAGACTGGCTTATGCAGAGATGGGCACCATCTGTGCCCATCAAAGCATTTCCAGAGGCTGGGGGAGGCTACTCCTCCCCAGCCCTGACACCTTTTTCCAAAGGCAGAGGGTGTAACACCCTCTCTCTGAGGAAGTCCTTTTTTCTGCCTTCCTGGGCCAGGCCTGGCTGGACCCCAGGAGGGCAGAAACCTGTCCGAGCGGTTGGCAGCAGCAGCAGCTGCAGTGAAACCCCGGGAAAGGTAGTTTGGCAGTACCCGGGTCTGTGCTAGAGACTCGGGGGATCATGGAAATGTCTCCCCAATGCAAGAATGGCATTGGGGTGACAATTCCATGATCTTAGACATGTTACATGGCCATGTTCGGAGTTACCATTTTGACACTATACATAGGTAGTGAACTATGTATACTGCACGCGTGAAATGGTGTCCCCGCACTCAGAAAGTCCGGGGAATTTGCCCTGAACAATGTGGGGGCACCTTGGCTAGTGCCAGGGTGCCCACACACTAAGAAACTTAGCACCCAACCTTCACCAGGTAAAGGTTAGACATATAGGTGACTTATAAGTTACTTATGTGCAGTGTACAATGGCTGTGAAATAAAGTGGGCATTATTTCACTCAGGCTGCAAGTGGCAGGCCTGTGTAAGAATTGTCAGAGATCCCTATGGGTGGCAAAAGAAATGATGCAGCCCTTAGGGATCTCCTGAAACCCCAATACCCTGGGTACCTCAGTACCATATACTAGGGAATTATAAGGGTGTTCCAGTATGCCAATGTGAATTGGTAAAATTGGTCACTAGCTGTAGGAAAGTACCATCTTGCCTGGCATGTTACCCCCATTTTTTCACTGTATATATGTTGTTTTAGTTGTATGTGTCACTGGGACCCTGTTATCCAGGGCCCCAGTGCTCATAAGTGTGCCTGAATGTGTTACCTGTGTAGTGACTAACTGTCTCACTGAGGCTCTGCTAATCAGAACCTCAGTGGTTATGCTCTCTCATTTCTTTCAAATTGTCACTAACAGGCTAGTGACCAATTTTGCCAATTTACATTGGCTTTCTGGAACACCCTTATAATTCCCTAGTATATGGTACTGAGGTACCCAGGGTATTGGGGTTCCAGGAGATCCCTATGGGCTGCAGCATTTCTTTTGCCACCCATAAGGAGCTCTGACAATTCTTACACAGGCCTGCCACTGCAGCCTGAGTGAAATAACGTCCACGTTATTTCACAGCAGTTTTACACTGCACTTAAGTAACTTATAAGTCACCTATATGTCTAACCTTTACCTGGTAAAGGTTAGGTGCAAAGATACTTAGTGTAAGGGCACCCTGGCACTAGCCAAGGTGCCCCCACATTGTTCAGGGCCAATTCCCCGTACTTTGTGAGTGCGGGGACACCATTACACGCGTGCACTACATATAGGTCACTACCTATATGTAGCTTCAGAATGGTAACTCCGAATATGGCCATGTAACATGTCTATGATCATGGAATTGCCCCCTCTATGCCATCCTGGCATAGTTGGCACAATCCCATGATCCCAGTGGTCTGTAGCACAGACCCTGGTACTGCCAAACTGCCTTTCCAGGGGTTTCACTGCAGCTGCTGCTGCTGCCAACCCCTCAGACAGGTTTCTGCCCTCCTGGGGTCAAGCCAGGCTTGTCCCAGGATGGCAGAACAAATGACTTCCTCTGAGAGAGGGTGTTACACCCTCTCCCTTTGGAAAATGGTGTGAAGGCAGGGGAGGAGTAGCCTCCCCCAGCCTCTGGAAATGCTTTCTTGGGCACAGATGTGCCAAATTCTGCATAAGCCAGTCTACACCGGTTCAGGGACCCCTTAGCCCTGCTCTGGCGCAAAACTGGACAAAGGAAAGGGGAGTGACCACTCCCCTGACCTGCACCTCCCCCTGGGAGGTGTCCAGAGCTCCTCCAGTGTGCTCCAGACCTCTGCCATCTTGGAAACAGAGGTGCTGCTTGCACACTGGACTGCTCTGAGTGGCCATTGCCACCAGGTGACGTCAGAGACTCCTTCTGATAGGCTCCTTCAGGTGTTAGTAGCCTATCCTCTCTCCTAGGTAGCCAAACCCTCTTTTCTGGCTATTTAGGGTCTCTGTCTCTGGGGAAACTTTAGATAACGAATGGAAGAGCTCATCAGAGTTCCTCTCCATCTCTCTCTTCACCTTCTGCCAAGGAATCGACTGCTGACCGCGCTGGAAGCCTGCAAAACTGCAGCATAGTAGCAAAGACGACTACTGCAACTCTGTAACGCTGATCCTGCCGCCTTCTTGACTGTTTTCCTGGTGGTGCATGCTGTGGGGGTAGTCTGCCTCCTCTCTGCACTAGAAGCTCCGAAGAAATCTCCCGTGGGTCGACGGAATCTTCCCCCTGCAACCGCAGGCACCAAAAAACTGCATTACCGGTCCCTTGGTTCTCCTTTCAGCACAACGAGCGAGGTCCCTTGAATCCAGCAACTCTGTCCAAGTGACTCCCACAGTCCAGTGACTCTTCAGTCCAAGTTTGGTGGAGGTAAGTCCTTGCCTCCCCACGCCAGACTGCATTGTTGGTAACCGCGACTTTTGCAACTTCTCCGGCCCCTGTGCACTTCCAGCGGAAATCCTTTGTGCACAGCCAAGCCTGGGTCCACGGCACTCTAACCTGCATTGCATGACTTTCTAAGTTGGTCTCCGGCGATGTGGGACTCCTTTGTGTAACTTCGGGTGAGCACCGTTTCACACATCCTCGTAGTGCCTGTTTCTGGCACTTCTGCGGGTGCTACCTGCTGCTGAGAGGGCTCCTTGTCTTGCTCGACGTCCCCTCTACCTTCTGGTCCAATTTGCGACCTCCTAGTCCCTCCTGGGCCACAGCAGCATCCAAAAACCCTAACTGCACGATTTGCAGCTAGCAAGGCTTGTTAGCATTCTTTTGGCGGGAAAACACTTCTGCACGACTCTCCACGGCGAGTCGGATCTGTCCACCAAAGAGGAAGTCTCTAGCCCTTTTCGTTTCTGCAGAAACCTCAGCTTCTTCTGTCCAGTAGAAGCTTCTTTGCACCCACAGCTGGCATTTCCTGGGCATCTGCCCATCTCCGACTTGCTTGTGACTTTTGGACTTGGTCCCCTTGTTCCACAGGTACCCTAGATTGGAAATCCATTGTTGTGCATTGTTAGTTTGTGTCTTTCCTGCATTATTCCTCTATCATGACTTCTTTGTCCTTGGGGGAACTTTGGTGATATTTTTCTAACCCTCACTATTTTCTAATAGTCCCAGCGACCCTCTACAAGGTCACATAGGTTTGGGGTCCATTCATGGTTCGCATTCCACTTTTGGAGTATATGGTTTGTGTTGCCCCTATCCCTATGTGTCTCCATTGCATCCTATTGTAACTATACATTGTTTGCACTGTTTTCTAAGACTATACTGCATATTTTTAGTACTGTGTACATATAACTTGTGTATATTTGCTATCCTCACTCTGAGGGTACACTCTGAGATACTTTGGCATATTGTCATAAAAATAAAGTACCTTTATTTTTAGTATAACTGTGTATTGTGTTTTCTTATGATATTGTGCAAGTGACACTTGTGGTACTGTAGTAGCTTCACACGTCTCCTAGTTCAGCCTAAGCTGCTCTGCTAAGCTACCATTATCTATCAGCCTAAGCTGCTAGACACCCTATACACTAATAAGGGATACCTGGGCCTGGTGCAAGGTGTAAGTACCCCTTGGTACTCACTACAAGCCAGTCCAGCCTCCTACACTAGCCTGTTAGTGACAATTTGTAAAAAGAGAGCATAACCACTGAGGTTATGGTTAGCAGAGCCTCAGTGAGACAGTTAGGCATCACACAGGGAACACATACATAGAGGCCACAAACGTATGAGCACTGGGGTCCTGGCTAGCAGGGTCCCAGTGACACATAACAAACATACTGAAAACATAGGGTTTTCACTATGAGCACTGGGCCCTGGCTAGAAGGATCCCAGTGAGACAGTGAAAACACCCTGACATACACTCACAAACAGGCCAAAAGTGGAGGTAACAAGGCTAGAAAGAGGCTACTTTCTCACAGGGGGTTGATGTTTAGATCGTTTCATTAAATGTGATAAGTAGCTTAGGCTAGTTAGGGACAGTTGTGGGTAATGTGTAGTTAGAGTAGATTAGGTTAGGTAAAGTGTTTCCCCTAGTTTTAACTTCTGTTTTTACTGTTTAATAAATATCTAGGTAACCCTTTACAGTATGTGTCAAATGCTTGTAGATCAGGGCCTTGCCATAAGTGAACAGTGCCTCTTTTGTATTAGAATTTGTGTCCCATGCTGTAACCATATCCCAACTGAGCTGTTACATTGGCAGCTAACCCAAAGCTACTTAGCTAAGATTCGGCCATTCATTGCAACCACCACTCACGGTTACTATGGATCCCAAAGTGTGTTTTTTTCATGATGTGTGTTTTCAATGTCACATACTGTGATTTCAGATTTAGTATTGGGGACACTGTGTTATGTCTGACTGCAGTCTGATGTCCAAGGAAATCCTTATAAGGTGAGTAGTATTAAGCTCTCTTGTAGTACAGTGTACATAACTCACATAGGTCATTTGTTACACTGTTCAGCATTGTTACTTATTTGGATGGAAACTCATACACATCCCTTCATGCAGTTTGGTGTGTGTTAGCTGAAATGTGTGGCAAATGTCACATACGTTAGTTTTGGCTTGAAGCAAAAATTTTAAGGCTCTATTTTCTGGCTTAGACATCCCTTGATGAAGCGTTATTCTGTCCAACACAGCATTATGGTGTATAGTTTCTATTTTCCTCAGAAATAACCCTCAGGAAGGGCAGATGATGGTACAATCCAGGCCACTGTGCATAGTTATCAGCCCCCATTATTTCAGGGCAGTTGTATTGACAATCTATAATAATTGACAAGAGGTAAACTTCACTGATCTACCGCACGGTTGATGTGTCACATTACACAGAGAAAAAGTGGTTGTGTAAGTGCTATTTATTTTAATAAGTGCTGTAGTGTTATATGTACATTGTCCATGATTGTGAGTCCATTATTGTGACATCTTCCATTGTGATCCTTTACAAGTGCAAAATGACATGTAATTGGACATGCTGGGGTGAAGCGTCCGACAGTGCAGTTGGACAGGATTTTCGAAAGAGTTAGTGAGAGACAATCACAGGGCAGGCTGACAAGATAAACAGTGTGTTGCAGAACAGTGCTTGAGTCCAGTTGTTGCAAGACTGGCATGTTACAAAGCACAGGACCTTGGTAATAGGTGGCCATGTGGTAGGGACTAGTACTACCGGGTACTCTTACGTGTGAGGGTGATCTGTTCCACGTCTTCATCTTCTGCTGTGTGTAGTCTTCTCTGCTCTTGCTGATGGTGGTTGTGAAGGGGCAACACACACCTCAATGTTTGAAGACGTGGAGTCAGACATCCCGGTAGCTGCTAACTGTGGGGGTCTCAAGGGCAGTACTGCTGCAATGAGGATCTGCTGGTTCTTAAAAATAGCAGCCACATCACGGTGGTAGACAGCTAGGCGGCCCTGAGGGGTTCACTGTTGCATTAGTGCACGCGTTGACAGTATTTCGGTTGTAGGTGTTGGGTCAACTGTATTACGGCTGTGCTGATTTCCTTCAACCTTTTTTCTACTTCCTGCAAGATAGATGTTCTCCCTTGCATAGCTGCTGCCTGTTCTTCAGTTGACATCATGCACAAATGCACTCCCTCTAGGCTGGCTGCCATAGTTTGTATCCCCACCCGCACCTCCTTGGCCAGCTCCCGCTGTACTCCAACTACAGTTCTCTCAAAGCTGGTGCCAGTGTCGTCAGAGTCATCAGCTGTGTTGGAGCTGGCAGATCGTACAATTGGTGTTGTGGGTGGGTCCTCTGTGATGGCTGCTAGTTCTGTACTCCTCCTTGTGACTGAAGGTGGGGTCTGGAGGGTTTCAAGGACCTCTTGGAGGGTCTGGTGGCTGATGTTTATCAGCTCGTCATCCATGTCATCAGGGTAGTCCTGGACAGGCATATCCGCAGAAAATCCATCGTCCTCTGCCATGAAATACGGTACAATTAGTATGTCTGTGTTGTGGCATTTGTAATGTGACATGCCTGCCTTGCGATTATTTTCACATTGTGATCTTGGTTCCTGCTCATAGCTCCTGTCTTTCATATTGGCATTCTCCCCGGTCTATGCCCCACCTGCATGTCACATGTATTGTGGTCAGTTTGTGGACTTATTGGCATCATATCCTCTAGGTGTTGGTTCTGGCCAAATGGTGATTTGCCGCCTTCTTGTCCTACTCAACCCTCTGTCTACTTCCATTCTCATGGTGAGGCCTTTCACTGGCTGTGGGTGCTCTGATGGCACTAGCACCACACTTCACAATCTGGACCTGCACCTGTCTCTGATCTTTCACACCCACCTATATGTAGTAGAGATGTCGCATATACTATGTATAGCATTGTTATGGCACATTACGGATGTCAGCATTGGTAATGTGTGCTGCTGATATTGGGGAATGTGTGGTACATTGGATTGCCCTGATAGTCGTAGCAGTGTCCTATTTCCTCCTCTGACTGTGCAGGTGTATTTCAGTGACCAGTTACATGTGTCCTCCCCCTCAATGCTGTTGTCTGAGCAGTATGACATTTGGGATGTTGCATTGTGACCCAGGCACAGGGTGGACCATGACAAATGCAGCATGGGTATGACATTAGTGCTGTGTACCTCCTAATGTTGATGACATTGGCTGATGTTTGTGGCAACTATGGACATTCACATTTGACAGGACTGGAACATTTGTCTTGATTTCAGGGGATTGTTAACGTTGTCAACCTGAACCCTCTAATTTGGGTGTTTTAGATCCATGTGGACGTTACTGCCATTAGCTACCTGACCTGCACACACAGCAGAGGTGGAAGTGGCAACTGTTGTCAATGTTACATTCCACTTGCAGGTATGGCCAGAGGTTGTTAATTGGGCCCTAGTTAATGTAGGGAGTATACTGGCTGACGTGCGACGGGCTGCCAGTTTTACGTTGTGCCCTGCCCTCCTGGCCTGGCTTTACCTTTGCAACATCCTTGGCATGGCAGCATACCCCCATGCAAAGGTTGTTGTTGTTGTGTAGTGGTGTGCCCCAGGTTTCCTCAGTACGGGCCATGCCCCCGTGCCGTGCCCCTTTACCCATGCCACTCCCTGAATATCATGATTTACATGTATTGTATAGTGGGTATATCCACCCTCCCTGTTGCAGATGACATTAGTGCATTTTAATTCCCCATGCGACCTACCCTGCATATGTGTTGTCTCCTGGTAGTCTGTGCTGTCCTGTCCTTGAATCCCTGTGACAACCTCCTCAGGGATGACGGCTGCCACCATCTCCTCCATGTGGTCCAGGGGCTCCTGTGGTGCAGGACTCCCACCTCCAGTCTGCAGTGCTGCCTTCCTGTTCCTGGCCATCTTTTCCTTAGTCCTGCGCTTGCAGTCATGCCAG
Organism: Pleurodeles waltl; assembly: GCF_031143425.1. Taxonomy (NCBI): domain Eukaryota; kingdom Metazoa; phylum Chordata; class Amphibia; order Caudata; family Salamandridae; genus Pleurodeles; species Pleurodeles waltl. Next base: position 586,404 of record NC_090438.1, read on the forward strand.
CGTTTCTTGCACTCGATGACTGTCCTGCATACTTCTGCCACACTGTTGATCTTGTCAACAATTTGTTGCCATATTGCCTATCTCCTGCTGATTGGTAACTTTGAGGTGACAAACAGTTGGTGCTGGTGTACCATCACCTCTTTCACCAGAATTTCCTGCTCCTCTGCACTGAAGCGACACTTTCATTTCTTCCTCTCCCTGTCCTGGGTCTTGTGTGGGTCCTCCTGGCTGGTTCCTGGTCTGTTGTCATCTTCCTGGGGTCTGTGCAAACATCTGGGATCCATTTTGGCTCTCCTTAGCACATTTTGCTGTGTTTGCGGTGAATTTTGACGCAATTGCGTCAAAAAGAACCGCATATCCAGGTTTGCGGTGTCGTAAACCGGCTCACAGTCATTTCCGCTGCATTAACGTTGTTTTCCTTTACGACGTGACGCTGTGGTGTGCGTAAAAAAAAATGACTCACACCTGGGGTTTGTGCAGCCATGCGTCAAAGTTTACATTTGACGCCCGCACGGCGCATTGAAATGGCATTAGCCGGCAGTAATATTTTTGACACAAAACTGCTTTGCCGCAGTTTTGCGTCAAAAAGTAGCAATATGGCCCTGCATTTTTTAAGTAAAGCTTTAATTTTTTAGTCGGACTGGTTTGAACTCTAAAATCTCATTGGTTTCCTTTAAAGTGAAACCATAGATTTCCCCCCTGCCCAGTTCATAAATCGATATCAAAAACTCTTCTAATGCTTTGAATTAATTCAGTTCCGGGGCAAATTGAAGAAACAAACATTTTTGTAACTATTGACAAAGGCAGATCCTAGGGTTTCGTCCTCAGTTTTGGGGACTTAGTTTATTAAGGAATGTACCTCTGACTTTTTATACATTTATTAAGGACAATGTTCTTGTTAACAGAGTTTGCAAAGAGCAGGTCGACTGACATTTTATCGGAGTAAAATGAACCCCACATGTAAAAGTTCACTTTTTCACTTCTGTGGACCCCCCTTTATCATTACTGGAACCCGTGGACCCCCTGAATTATTACTAGAACCTGGGGATCCCCTGAATCATTATTGGAATCCGGAGACCCCCCACTGAGTAATTACTAAAAGCAGGGGGCCTATTCTGTTAATATTTTTTTTATTTTCTATGCAGTCGTGGACCCCTGAGGAGGCTTCACGGACCCCAGGGTTCCCCAGACTTCAGATTGGGAATCAGTGACTTAGAGCAATTGGGGAAACATCCTTGTTTTAAGATCACTAAATTGTTAAAAACCCATTTTATATTTGCAACTGAATTTGGGAATAAGCCAATTAGAGAGCTTTTGACTTCCTACAAAAGCAGATGCATTCCTAGAGTCACTTGTGGGCCTCTACTATGCAGTATGGTATGATGTTCCCTTTCACAACCACAGGGGAATGTCCCTCTATGGAGATCACTGGCAGTGCGTACCTCCACTTCTTCATTTATAGTTCATAAAGGACCTGCGACCTCTTACCCGCAGAGCAGAGGGGCAAGGGAGGGGGACAGGGGGGATCCACGGAGGGGGTGTGGGTAGGGTGACCAGACGTCCCAGATTTCCCCAGACTGTCCCAGTTTTTAAAGGACAGTCCCGGTGTCACGACGCTTCTCCTAATTTTAAATAAATGGCCCAGTTTTTGGGGCAATGGTCAGATCATCTAGGGAAGCATAAGTTAAAGAGGCCTACAAAGTATGAAATAATTAAAGTAATTTATCTGTGACTGTCAGGAAGCACAGTCCCCTGTCTGCTCCTAGCAGATAGTCAGAGTGGGGAGCAGAGAGGTGGGAGGGGGCAGGTTGTGGGTGTAGGGTGGGAAGTCAAGCATAGCTCATTTTATATTTGTAGTCTTGTAAATGTGTGTGTATATACATATATATATATATATATATATACATATATATATATATATATATATAAATAGGCACACATTCACAAAGCTACGTAAAAAACGAGACAGGCCAGATATAAAAGTGAGAGTAAAGTCTTTAGTCCTTCTTTTATGTCTGACCTGTCCCGGTTTTTGCTCCTCAAAATCCGGTCTCCCTATTTAGGGGCCATCTTACAGACAAGTCCCATCACAGTGTGCCATAGCACCTAGAGTAAAGCCGGTACTAAACTTACTACAGAAGTAATAGAAGATTGCTAAACTCTGGAGCTCAGGGTAAAGATTCCGTGGCAGCTCCTGTGGAGAGCCCTTTAAAGGAAGGGGATGGGGACATGAGCATTGAGGGCCCCCCTGTGTGTTGCAATACAACAAAAAGACTCAAGAATGATTCTCAGGGGGGAAAAGATGGCAGAAAGGGAAGATAGATCCTCAATTCTACAGTGGCAACGTATCTCTCCGGCCCTGTGCAATCGAGGGTACAGTAATCTCACTTCAGTACCAAACACTCAGCACAGGTTCCATCTTACGAGGCTGCCAATTGGCACTTTGCACTTTATGCCTGCTTTTCCCCAAATGGGCCTTTGTTGACGAAAGTTACCCTATAGCCCATGTGATGGCAAGTCAACTCAGTCCTCAGTGCACTTTGTTACGTTTTGTAATTATTATAGGGGCTTAAGAAAGCAAATATTGTGACCAATGTTTTTACAGGAAAAATGTATTTATTATAAGGATGCTTTTAATTTTATTCCAAATATTGGGTAATGTGGCTATATGTCATAGAATGTCTGTTTACATTTCCAAAGCTATTCACTGAAGAAAACAGCTTTCATGTTTAGATGCTTTAACTTACGAAGCAGAGGAAGGAGGTTTTAAATTGTTAAGTTCTATCATTAATATGTTTGTTTTAATTGATTTGAACTTGTGGATAACTTTGGAGACGTATCTGCATGATTTTATCTTTGTGCCTCTTTTATGGATATTTTATATCCAAATCAAGATAATTGATGATGACAAAAAACTTAGCCTAACATTTGAATGTGGAAAGACATGGTCAACCTGAAGGGTGCCTGGGAGCTAAGTGACAGGTGTGTAGTGATCCTTAAATGCAAACTGGGCTTGCCTTACCCCTGTTGGATGCTTGCCCTTTCAATCAAAACTATCTTCCGGGGTTCTATCTATTTTCTTACTTTGAGTTCAGATATATTAGTAAGTGGCGGTTTTGATGAAGCATTTGTTGAAAGCTCCTTGTGTGAATATTTGAAGCACGGCCTTTTGTAATTAACACAACTGCTTTACGCACATGCTGAATGTGTAGCACTTCACTTATAATGTAAAAATATAACATCAGATTTTTTTTTTTTTCCGGTCTTGGTTATGCCTCATTGCTTTCTGTGCCCACCTGTGCTACTCTGTACTCGCAGAAGGCACTTCAGTGCTAGTAGTTGTGCTTTCATGCTGTTGGTTGGCAGCTTTATCAAACTCATTTTACTCTTTCCTGGTCCAGCTCTATCAGCACCTATCAGGAAGTTGCTACCTCCAAGCACCCTTTTTAATAGCAACTTGTCATAAAATGATGAGCTACATTTTGTCATTATCACACCCGTCATATTGTGGGTGCTCTGTGTGAATCTCTTCTCTGCAGAAAACAAACTGTTTGATTTGAATAGCTGGGCTTTGATGGGTATGGGTGTGGTTAATATTTGTTGTCTTGCATATGCTTTATCTTGCAGTGTTACTGATGTTTGCAAAAAATGTCTCATTTTTGTTTTTAGGCACTATAGAGGTCAATCAATCAATCAATCAATCAATCAATCAATCAATCAAAGTACTTTATTTCGATAAATAAATATCATAAAAAGGCATTAAAAAAAAGAAAAAAAAGTTCAATCAAATATTACAGGCAATCAACAATTTATATTATCTACAATGTTCAAAAAAGGGGGGTCAGTAAAGTAAAACATCCTAAAAACATCATTTAACGTAAAACATTAATATTCTCCCAGATTCGCAGAAATTACATTTCCTATAAAAAGTTAATTAATCACTCAATTCATTACAATAAAATAATCGGATTGATGGCGAACTTCTTTTTCTTAACCCTAACAGCTCCCACTAAAAAACTAGCAACATGGAACATAATCCTAGGGGTCTGTAATAACTGTAAGAACAAGAGGGCAGGTTTGACCTGTATAAACCCCTCCTCCTTTAAAATTGGGAACAAATATTTATTTCTTAAGGCCGCGTAATGGTCACAGAATAACAGAAAATGCATTGTATTCTGGATCGAAAAATTATCACAATTACACGGCGTTCCTTTTTCCGGAGGAGACCAGGTTTGAAAATGGCCAAGAGTTAGATGGATCAGGTTAAACCGAAAGCGTGTGAGTAGAAACCGGTGAAAGGGTTGATTTACAATAGACAAATATAATTCAGGGCCCACATAAGTACTCAGAATGATACTGGCCCGCACCGATGGTTTCTCATATTCAACTTGTTCTCTTTCTTGACATAACAGATCTTTCATCATGCTTTTAATTAGTCCAATATCTTTAACAGTTATTGATTCCGGGGAATAAAAAAGATCCGCTCTCCCTAATCTAACAAAACAATTTTTGATATAAACTAGCCACGCTATTTTATTTACTTTATCCAGCTGCAGGCAATCTTTTAATATGGAGTGGTTGAGTGGGATTTCTTGATTCACCCAGATCTTTAGCCAGGCTAGAACGGTGGCCAGTTTGATCAAGTCTGAAATGTAGCCCACACCCAATTCAGTATGGACAATGTGTGTGGAAGTAGACTGTGGGAGAGAGAGAACCGATCTTAGAAATTTATTTTCCGTGATCTGTATACTTTCCATAGAGCAATAGCCCCATATCGCACTTCCATACGTTGCTATTGCAAGGCATTTTGCTTCATAAATTTTTAGCAAACTAACAATTGGCCTCGCCCCGAGTTTGTTCATAAAACCCCGAAGAGCAGAGGACGACTTTGCAAGGGCAACATTTCTATTTTTTATCTGGGGGCCCCAGGAGCCTTTCTCATCGAAAGTGATCCCTAAGTATGAAAATATTGCTACTCTACACAATTCTTGCCTCCCACAGGTAAAAGTTTTGGGGAGTTTATTTTTATTACCCTTACCCATGATCATAATCTGGGACTTTTTAACGTTGATCTTTAAATCCAAGGAAGTCATAAAAACCTCAAAGGCGTCCAATAATCGTTGAAGACCAACACCAGTACGAGAAAGCAGGACAGCATCGTCCGCGTATAGGAGAACCGGAATACCGAGTTCTCCTATCCGTGGGGTGTCCTGGGTAGCATCTTCTAGTGTAGATTCCAAGGCATTTATATAAATAGTAAAAAGAAGGGGAGCCAGAATGCACCCCTGTCTGACTCCCCTTTCTGAGTTAAAGTGGCTGGTGCATCGCCCCGCAGTAGTAACTCTAACAGAAGCTGTTAGGTCAGTATGTAAATCTACTAAGAGGTTAACAAGAGCCATGTCCAGTCCCATGTCAAGTAAGATTTTCCATAATTTAGATCGATTTACAAGATCAAAGGCTGACGAGAGGTCCATGAACCCCAGATACATGGAACCCTCCTTTGCCTTCGTGTATTTCTCTATTAATAAATACAAATTCAAGCCTTGATCTATAGTACTCCTTTTAGGTCTAAAACCATACTGCACATCTGCTAGGACCCCTTTCTCTGTTAACCAATCGTTCAATTTATTTAAGATAACTCGACCTAAACTTTTCACTGAGGAATCAATCAATGAAATCGGCCTGTAACAAGATGGGTCTTGCCTATTACCCTTTTTAAACACTGGTATAATTATAGATTTCTTCCAGGAAGACGGAATTTTATCAAATGCAAGATTATTAAAAACCTTGCATAATACCTTAGACCAAAATTTTGGAAAACTTTTAAAAACGTCCCCAGGTACCCCATCTGGGCCCGGGGCTTTGTTTTTTGTGGTTAGGTCTATAGCCCTTTCTACATCTGCGACTGCAAAAAAAACTGCATCCTTGTCAGGGGAAGTTTCCCCAACTTCATCTGCTAAAATTCCACCAGGAGGGCCAATATTAGAGTATATCTGACTAAAGTGTTTTATCCAACCCTCGTCTGGAATGTTTGCCTCTAAAGGAGTATTAGTTTCATCAGAAAAAAAGGGCTGATTTATTATTTTCCAGAATAAACCACTGTTTTTTAGGGTTACTGGATCCAAGAGTTGAGCCAAGGCGTTATCTTTCAGAGTCCTTTTCCTCTCTAGAATAGTTTTTTTATACACTTTCCTAGCATTTACTATTTTTGATCGATCTTTAGGAATAGATTTTTGTGCCTTAAGTAGTACACCATGTGCTTTCGAGCATTCCTTATCAAACCATCTATTGCCCTCTAGCGCCTTCTGGCTAGATTTAGCCTGGAGACTACGATTAATTTCTAAGCAAATCTGATCAAATGCTACTGTAACCTCCTTAGGGTCTGGATTTTCCACTAGACATATAGAGATTTCATCCTCCACTTTGGATAAGACCTCCTGAAAAAAGTTTCAGGGACTATTTTTGTCCACTTCAACCTTCGATTCTTGTCTTTGACTTTAAGGTTCAAGCCCCCACTCTCTGCGACTAGTTTGAGAGAAATCAGTTCAGTGTTCTTAAAAACAAGTACAACAGGATTATGATCACTAAAAACTGACACCTCAGTACAATAATTTAAAACACTATTTAACAAAAAAGAAGACAAATAAATATAATCTATAATAGTACCATTTTCTTTTCCCTTAAACGTAGGGGACCTGCTATTCCCGTCTCCACAGCCAGACTCATATAAATTCCATTTAGCAAGGAAAAGCTCAAGATAATCCCCCTGCCTAGTATGTTCTGGATGAGCAGTTGTGGAAAAGGGAGGGCCTTCCTCATCCCTCCTAATACATGGTAGGGTACATGGATGTATGTTAAAGTCCCCTAGTAATATTAACTCAAAAGTATTAACATTTATACTATAGACTGACAAAAATGTATCCAAGTCATCCAGATTTTGACTGGTGCAATCATTAGCATGCGAATTATAAAAATGTATAAAAAGGATCTTACCCTTATCCTGGGTGGAAAGCTCAACAATTAGACAATTTACTGAGCCCGAGGGGCATTGAGTTAAGGTACCTTTCATATCCAATTTGAAAAGGCTTAATAATCCCCCCTTAGGTCTTCCTGCCACACTGTTTGTAGCTGGAATGCAAAAATGACAAAAGCCAACTAGGGAAAAGCTATTCGTTTGATCCCAGGTCTCTTGTAAAGCAATGACGTCAAAAGATTTTAGTGTCCTTTCCCATTCGGCTATCCCAGACTTGCTCTTTAAACCAGCAATGTTCCATGTAGCAATCTTGATGGACGATGCTGAAGACTGGGAAGAATTTCCCAAGACATTTGGCAGTCAATCATTTTCCTCCATAGAAGATAAGGCAGCGTACCGATTGTGAAGAGGTAAAGTGTTAACGGTCTGCCTGTAAGACAACTGATGACGACTTGGCTCCCCCCTAATTTGAGACCAGGACATATTCACAAATACATTCGGGGTACAGGCATCCATACCTCTTCCGTTCTCATTTGAACGTTGCCCTTGCACATACAACGAGCGACATTGAGTATTGGTCCCATGATTATAAAAGAAGCCAAGAGGTCTAGCAAGAACCGCATTTTCTAGAGTTGGCAAAATTGCAGCTCTCAGAAGCACTGTTGCCACGTGTTGCGGGTGTTTAAAATTTATAATAATGCAGTCTCCACCACTATTTTTAGGGCCATTGCCAAGCCAGCTAACTCTGCGGGTAAATAAAATGTCATTTGCAAGGGCACAAGGAAATCCACAGTTCTTATTCAGCCAAGCAAGCGTCTTGTTTTTAAGAGCAGGATACATTTCTACCCCAGAACCATTCAGGCACAAGTCAACCTCTAGGACATTTGTTAGAACCACAGTATATGGTGCACATTCTGGCGGGAGATTAATAGAATTATGTCGCCTAGTTATACTTCTTCTATCAATGACTGTCCCTCTTATAGTGTCCTGAGTACTCCTTTGTATTGATCGTGGTTGACTAAATGTGTTTTGTACACTAGCCGACCCTACTGGCAACGTAGACAAGGATGAGGCGGTCGGCACACTTACAGTTGGTGGGGCCTGAACAGTAGCCCCCAAGCCTTCCACCCTATTACTGACTATAGAGTGTGTAACTGAGCCCACTGGGCGGTTATCCATAGAGCCTATTTAGTCTAAGTGGGTACTCAGTGGAACAGTGGACCGAGTCAAACAAGATTCTACAAGGCCTTCCAGTCTAGTAACCCTAAGAAGCACTAATTCTACCTTGGCCACCAGGGGACTGATCAGTACTTCCAGTTTAGATTCAAGAATTGTGACCAAAAGATCAATTTGACTTGAGTGCAGACTAGCCCCCTCAATAATATTGGTGGGCTCAGGGACATTTCCCCTATTGGTAGCTGTTGGGCCAGCTTTTTTTGGCTTCCGACCCCCTGCTTTCTTGACAGACCCCTTCCTACAAGCACGTACCGCTCTCCTAATGGGAGATTGAATAAGAGGAGACCTTGTTGGTAATGTCCAATCCTGTACTTGAATAGGTTCGGAACAACAAACCTGCTCTACCACAGAAACATCAATATTTAAATCGTTCTCATTGTTGGAAATAGTTGAGACACTCTGAGACAGTGATATAGAGGGTGATATAGAGGGTAAGCACTGCCTTATGGGAGATGTTTCTGGACTAACCCTACTTAATGATGATCTCCTATCTTCGTTAATTTTACTAACTACTTTAAAAAGATAGTTATCCAGGGTCCTTGAGTCATTATTTTTAGCCATTTTAGAGGACCTCAGTTTGGACATGATGGGAACAGCGGAGTCGTCGATTATCTGAGTTTGCACGTACTCTTTCCAGTTCACCCTACAAATGTAAGGCTCCTTCCAATACTATATTGTTTACACAATCTTCCCGTGAAACGCCCGCCAGTGTTCAGACAACACTGGATAGGGTCAGTGGTGTGTCAGTGGTGTGTCAAGGTCACAGGGTTCCGACACTGCGCGGGACTCGAGTCCGGCTCCCGTCTCCCCTTCCACGGTCTGCAGCTCTGACCTCGCCTCTTCCCGTGGTCTCACCTCGGTTCCGCTTCCCCCGGGGTCTCAGGAGCCGCTTGTGCCGGTTGTGCCGGAGCCGGAGCCTGGAGCCTGGAGCCTGGCAGTAGAGGCACAAGCTGCGGCTCTCCGCGGCGGCGTGTGCTGCTCGTTGGCCGTCTGGGTGCTAGCGCCCCCCCTGGTGCGCTTTAGTTGTCCCGTGTGTAGTAGCTCCTGAGATGTTCCTGCTCTTGATATCCCAACAGAGGCTGGAGGCGAGTCCCGAAGTTCCCAAAAAGACACTGCTGGCTGGGTCAGGAAGGACGATGGTTCTCCGTTCCAGTAAGTATTTCGCTTTTCTTTTGTGAGCTGGGGTCCTCAGAGAGCAAGTGAAAGGGGGGGGGCCCAGCCCAGCCTCTTCCGGGCAATGACGGGCAAGGACGGGTCCGCCCTTGGCCCGGGCTTTGCCCAGGCGCCGCCCACGCGCGTCCCGCGCAGCGGGAGCGCGAGTTAAATTTAAAGGGCTCCTGCCCTTTCACAGCAGCAGCAGCAGAGTGGTTCCCCCGGTCTCTGGCGGCAAAAGCGCTTCCCGCGCGGCGGGAGCGCAAGTTAAATTTAAAGGGCTCCTGCCCTTTCACAGCAGCAGCAGCAGAGTGGTTCCCCCGGTCTCTGGTGGCAAAAGCGCTTCCACTATAGAGGTCATTATGACCCCGCCGGTCAGCTATAGGGGTCATTATGACCCCAGCGGGTAGTAGTAATGTGGCGGCAGTACCGCTAACAGGCTGGCGGTACATAACGCCACATTATGACATTGCCAATGTACCACACCGACCGCCATGGCGGTAGCAGCAGCCAGGCTGTAGATAAGAAAGTCCAGCCTGGCGGCCACTATTGTGACACCTCAGGCATTTTGACCCTTCCTACTGCCGTGGTTTTCGTGGCATTCGTAATGCCACGAAAACCATGGCGGTAGGCCCTATCAGTGACAGGGAATTCCTTACCTGTCACTGATAGGAGGCCTCCTCTCCCCAACAACTCTCCAGATCCCCCCCCCCAACCACCATCCATGCTCCTCCATTCCTGATTCCCACCCCTCCTACACACACACGCAGACACGCACAACGCATACACACACCCACTCACACAGGCCTACGCGCATGCATCCATTCATTCATGCACACATCCTCACCACATTCACACTGACATGCAGACACACATTCGCATATCCATACTTACACGCATTCTCACACATGCATACACGCATGCAAACAACACTACACATACATTCTCATTCATTCACACACTCATGAACACACCCCCACACACGCACACAACAGCATCCACCCCCCTCCCCTATTGGAAACCCAACTTACCTGGATCAAGGGGGTATTCCAGAAGGGGAAAGGGACGGGGCGCTGCTACCGCCAGTGATAGCAGCGCCACCTTAACACAGTCTGCCAGCATGACCACAGCCGGATTCCCGCCCTTCTTGTGGCGGAAATCCGCCTGTGATCATAATATGGCGAACGGATGTTAGCCTCAGTAACAGTCTTTTGGTGGCCGTCGCCCCCAGCGATAGTTGGTTTTTACCGCAAATGACATAATCTATATATTGACATTAATATATCTGCTGGTAATTTGTCATTAATATATCTACTAAACGTCTAAAAGTACTTAGTGAATCACTTCACTTTTAGATCTAAAATATGTTTGTTTTATTTAGCATTTATTATTACAGTACTTTAATTAACCTATTCCCTAAGAACAGGCGTGTGAAGGCCAAACCTATGAGCTATACAATGATCGTTGAATTTGTTTCCGATATCCGATTGGCTCAGATTCTGTTCACTATCGATGTTAGAATTTCCAGTGTTCTTGTGATCAGACCAGTAAGTCCTTTGGTGACTGTAACTATGTCTGTAGAGCTGATGGAATCAGGGCCTCCAAAATTCAAAGCGCTGTAGAACTATGATTTGTTGGAAAGTTTCTAAGCACTGATAACAATATTGAACAACGTTTGGATAAATGTCCAAAGTCCACTCTGAAATGCAGTCTCTGGCTGCTAAACCTATCTCTCTGAGAGCGAATAAATGAAGGAGAAGAGTCAGGGACTGCGATGCTCTTTCTACTTTATTGGTGAATTGGCACAGGGGACAGCAGAATCACGAGAAGCTCCTAGAGAATTACTTATTGAGTAAGAGAAAAGGAAGATGATCCCATGCGTAGAAAGTTGAAAAGTGTTTCCAGTAATTAGCGTTGTGGAAGAATTCATCAAATGGTCTTAAGACCAGGGTCTGGGCTGCCCTGCAGAAAGAGAAAAACAGACAATGTTGAATAACTTACTCCTGGATAATTTAAACGCTGACCCTCTAAGCAGACCACTGTAAAACTAACTGGTGTTGTGCTAGCAGACGTCTTTGGCCATGGTGCAGACACTGCACATCCATAGGAGCTGAATGACCATGCCCCCTCACCTTATGCCCCTTAAGAAGAGCGTCTGTCAGACTGAGCAAAGGTCAGCCTGACAGGCAGTCTTCATTTTCAGGCCAGACAGCCAGGAAATAGACATCCAATAAATTTGCAGACTCCTGGCTGCCTGAGCTGAACCTTTCTGGGCTGAGGAGGTCACAGCTCTTGTGGGTGTGACCTTCTCACCAGAGGCCCTCTCCAGAGGTACCAAAGAGTAGCGTTACTCATTGCCTCTGGCCTGGGAGCTTCAGTTTCAAGCCCTAAAGCGTCCAGGGTGAGTTCCAATGAATGACATCTCATCACAGACTGGTTTGCATTCATAAGCTGGCACTGATTTGTTTCCCTCATCAAGTCCATCTCAGGTAATTTGTCAAGATTTTGGAGTTGGTATGTTACCATGTTTCTTAATAATTTTTAAATTAGTAGGTACCTTGTAGTTGTGCATGCTGCCTCAGGGCGCTAACAAGGGGTTGCCCCTTTAGTTCACTCTCCCGTCTGGTGATTGCCATCCTGTAAATTAGTTTACTTGGCGTTGATTGCACTTATGAAACTGATCGCTTAGTGAGTTTGGCTCAGTTTATTAAAAAGGGCCATTGGTGCATTGGTTTTGAAGCAGGCACCGCAATGTATGAAAAGCTGTGGTCAAGCATGGACATTCCCCAAGATAAATGATTACGTTCAGGATACAGTCAAAGCAAATAAAGTTCACCATCACATAAATAATGATAGCAGAACAAACACACCTTTCATGCTCCAACAAATGTACACAAATTTGGTGATTAGTGATACGGTTAATGCTATTTTTATTTAACTTTTCCTGAAAATGATTTATAATATGTGTTTTATGTGTTTTATCACTTTGCTGAGACCCACTGTGCTCTCCACTCGGGCTCTGCCACCGAAGACCTCAGCACTTGGAGTGATCTCTGGACCTCAGTTAAGTACTAACAAGGAGAACAGGGAACCTGCTCTCGGTTCTGTTCCCAACTTTCAGTGTAGGCTTATTTGTAGTGCATTGGTATTTAAGAAAGCTTTTTAAGTAGCCAGTCTTATTACTGTTTGCAAACTATATTGTTATTCGTGATCTAATTGTTCCTGACACCCTGGTCTGTCGCTTTGCTTGTTCTTGGTCCCTGAGGGGTTGTCCATCTTGCTGTACCAGGTGAATCCTCAGCTCGCACAGCTGTGGCCTGGGTGCTCGTCTCTTCAACTCACCATTAAACTGCACCGGTCACTCTTTTGTGTGAAACGCTGCTCACTTTTATTTGAGCTGCTTCTAGGTTGGAGCCTTCTTCATCTACGCTCATGTCTTGCATCACACGGCTCCTTTTCAATCTCAGTAAACTCATACTCGCCCTGATTTAGTTACTTACGCTTCCACAATATTTGCAAACAATGGGCTGATGTAAAAGCCATTTCATTACTAAAGCATTCATTCATGGCCAGTAAGAACTTCCTTGAATGTTGGGAGCTCCATTGGACACAATGGGGTGCTCGGGGCTTCTAATGGCCGGTAAAAGCCCTGAGCTTCAACATTTCAATCCCCTCGGGCTCTGCGAGACTTTTGTTTTATTAGAATATTCTGACCTCTAGTGGTGGAATGATAGCCTTATAGCCCTTTGTAGCTGGGCCATACCTGCCATTAAAGACCTGCTCCCTGGTTAAAGGCCCTCACCTTCGGCTCGGTCCCTTAACGAGGTGGCGGGCCTTTAATGGCTGGTATAGCCTACTACAGTGAGCGCTAAGGCTATAGTAAATCCCATGCAATGAGTGGGAAGTCAGCAGATCATTGAATGGTTTGTCTTGAATATTTGGGAATGCCCTCAAACATGACAGTTTGTTGCCATTCCCACACTACAATCGGACACCCTCAAATTGTAAAAGTTTTAATCAGGGCTGGAGTAAAACTCTTTTTAGTGTGGGAAGGAAGTTCTCTTGGAGGGGACATATGCAAGGAGGTTTCTTTACAGGGAAATATTTTTAAAATAGAAAATGAAAGAAAAGATAAAATGTTCAATTGCACATTAGGACGATTATGCACTGGGGAAATTTGAGCTTGGGAAGCTTGCACATGACGTTGTAGGATCATACATGGAAATCAGTGCCAGGCACAGATTTAAAGGTCTACTGCTGGAAAGGTTTTTGGTCATTCTAGAAAGTAGTACATATGTAGCTATTCACACAAGTACTATTTCTAGAGAAGCTTATTTTTCCTGCTTGTTGTGGAAAGCCCTATGCCACTATGCTTCTGACTCACAGCTGCACCTCTGCTTGTCTTTGTTACAAGGAGACATCTTTAAAATTAAAAAATACGTACATTGCTGCTGTTCTTTGCATTGTGTTACTTTGCATGACAGGCCGTGAAAAACACGAGTAAATATGCACCCAGATGTAGTTGCAGTGTCCACTAAAGAGGACCTTCATGGATGTTATTTATGGTGTTATGTTATTTATTTTACAAATTTACATTAACTCCAAATACTTCTCAGCATGATTCACAAATAAACATTTAGGGGCTGATTCCGACCCTGGGTCGGCGGGAGCACCGCCAACAGGCTGGCGGTGCTCCTAAGGGCATTCTGACCGCGGCGGTTTGGCCGCGGTCAGACACGGAAAACCGGCGGTCTCCCGCCGGTTTTCCGCTGCCCTGAGGAATCCCCCATGGCGGCGCAGCTTGCTGCGCCGCCATGGGGGATTCCGACCCCCTCACCGCCATCCTGTTCCTGGCGGTTTTGACCGCCAGGAACAGGATGGCGGTGAGGGGTGTCGTGGGGCCCCTGCAGTGCCCATGCCAATGGCATGGGCACTGCAGGGGCCCCCGTAAGAGGGCCCCACTTAGAATTTCAGTGTCTGCTTAGCAGACACTGAAATTCGCGACGGGTGCTACTGCACCCGTTGCACCCCTTCCACTCCGCCGGCTCCGTTCGGAGCCGGCATCCTCATGGAAGGGTGTTTCCCGCTGGGCTGGCGGGCGGCCTTTTTGCGGTCGCCCGCCAGCCCAGCGGGAAACCCAGAATACCCGCAGCGGTCTTGTGACCGCGGAGAGGTATTCTGGCGGCCCCAGCCAGGCCGGCGGATACCGCCGCCGGCTGGGGTCAGAATGACCCCCTTAATGTTGAACTGACAGAACACAGAATGTGTGTAATGCCATGTGATGACATTTCTGTAAAAAGGTGATGTCCCCCAACATTGTTTGATGGTTTTGATTATGAGGTGTCAGTGGGATCTAATTTTTCCAACCAAGATTGGGAACCATTTGACAACCAATGCAGCAGGTGGAAATTTACTCAATTAGTTTGGACTGTGCAAACTTATTTATGACATATTTTAAGCTGTCTTACATATGTTGTTGTGATTTAGTTCTGTGAATGTTTTGAAACCTCCCTCTGACTTGAAAGATAGTGAGACTGAATTGTTTGATGAAAATGATAGTGGGGGGCCTGGTCCGGCCGCCGATGTGAATGGCCGCCTGAGCACAGAGATCTGCACGCCGGGCCAGATCGGGGGCCACGGAGGGGTTACCGTCTGCCAACTAGAGCCACCCCCTGCTACCCTGGGAGCAAATACACTAGCGGCAGGTCAGAGAAATTCATGGCCATCTGACATACAGCAGCCGTACCGGCCCTCAGGATGCTGCAGCATGATGCGGCCTAATACGGTGCGCTAAGCCGCAGCCTCTATTTCCCTTGTGGGCAGATGGCCCCAGGGGTGAGCCAGGCGGCCAGGAGAATTTCTCCCCGGTCACGCAAAACAGCCTGGGATCTGATCCCAAACCTGGAACTTTGGCTTTTTAGGCGAGAGGGGCGAGAGGAGATCGCCTCCCCCCCTTTTTGAATGGCAGGAGGGTCGACGTCATGAACCACCGCAGCACACTGTGGCATGGTCGGAGGCTCCACAGGTGCCCCGAGGAGAGGCGGACGACAGAGAGAGGCAGCGACCAACCGCAGGTGCTGTCCTAGGGCCCACCCAATCTTGAAGAACCTTGGCCAACTGGCTGCGGAGCTACCCCTTGCTCCTCGGGAGGTGTTAGGGTTCAGAAAGTGAGCTGGAAGAAACTGCACTCGATTGCTCAGTGCACCCCAAGCTGGAGCAGACGTTGGACCCACATGACCTGGCAGGAGGGAGCCTACCACTGAGAAGTGACAGGTATCCCCAGCGAGGTATTGTGGAGGGTGGGGTTCCAACTGCCTGGCTGCATTGGAGCAGTGACCGGGGTTCCAAGAAGACATACCCCCAGGGCTCACGTTGTCAGCTCATCTCATCATTGACGACGCCACCCTCCCGACCTTTACCTGCTCAAGCCAGACCAGCCATGGAACCTTGAACTGGGCACAGAGATAGCACAAGCTGACCCCGGAAGATCTATGAGGGGGGGTCTGCCACCACCCAGATTGATTGATGCCAGCGAGGAGAGCTCAGTCTCTTGTTTTGGAATACCCTAGCAGCCGCAAGACCCCTTCACCGCAGATGACATCTCTCTTGAGGTTCAGTTTGCCTTACTGAACCCTCACGGAGGCTACAGTACTAGGGGCCCTGACGGTTGGAACGCAGACACCATTGCCCTCACGGCCACGAATACACTCAGCAACCCTTTTCCAGGAAACTTTACCCTTCCCCCCCGGGCAATGCCAAACGGGAAGTCTTCAGGCAAACACTCCCGTCAACTACTATTCTCCAAGGCAATGTGGGACTCAATCTGGCCTCCAGGCACCCTCAGAACCTTCTTCAGTACCCTCGCCCGTCATGCTTCTTTTTCCATTTACCCTGAAGGTCCGCACCCACAGTGGACCACCACGGGACTTAGCCCCAGGGAAAATTCGGCACCCTGTCCACCTTGGCCACCTGTGAGGTTTGCCTCCCTCCCCCTATTCAGCCCACCTTCACTTGCTGTTCTGGAAAGATGTTCAGATGGCGTGCGCAGTGGGGTCTCTGCATCTAATCCGATCTTCCCCCTTCCCACCCTATTCATCTAAGGCGCTCCCTCTGCCATGCTGTCTTCGCACTCTTCCACCCACGGCTATGGGGCCCCCGACCAGCTCACTTAGTATTCTCGACAGGGCCTACCGCTGACATCCCCGTAATGACCCCTGGGATATCACTTTGGCGACGTCATCCTCGATATGGTATGGTGTGGTACCCACCCTCTCTCTCTGCTCCGGTAGGTACTGCAATACGGTCACCTGTCTTGGTTATCGGCTGAGTTGTAGTCTCCTTCCCCACCCTCCTTCGCTAATGCTCTGTCCTGCATCCTGTCTTGCCACATGCTTAATATTTTCCATTCCCATATGTACCATCCAGCGTTAGTTGTCGGTGGGTGCTTCTGGGTGGTCCTGCTGGGCCGCATACACACTTACACTTTCCCCTCCCGCCTCCCCTGAGGCCCACTCGGCATGCAAGTCTTACCGGTTCTGACCCGCAGTCTAACAGGGCTCCCAGTGGCGAGGTATTGCCTCGCTTATTGTAGTTTTAGCTTCTTATCTCTCCCCTTCC
The DNA here is from genome assembly GCF_031143425.1 of Pleurodeles waltl. Taxonomy (NCBI): domain Eukaryota; kingdom Metazoa; phylum Chordata; class Amphibia; order Caudata; family Salamandridae; genus Pleurodeles; species Pleurodeles waltl. The sequence continues at coordinate 603,382 of NC_090438.1, forward strand.
ATCTTATCCGCTCACCTCTTTCTCTCTCCCCTTCTGATCATATACGATTGCACATCTCTCCCCACCTCTCACATGAACATTACATCTTTCTCTATCTTTCTTTTTAATCCCTCCCTTTCTTTCTTCCTTCTCCTCTGCCTGTCTGACCCTTTCCTATTCCTTGACCGAGGGTTCCCCCTACACTTCCCCCCTACCCACTTGTTCTCTTCCAGTACGCAAGAGCTTTGAGCTTTGCTACCTCTACTCTACCCCTCCATTGGTTGTATCAATGCACAAGAGCTCCTCCGTTCCTCTTCGACACAGGGTCAACTGAGCTCAATGATGGGATCGGTGATCCCCCTAACAGTCCTGTCTTGGAACGTACATGGCATGACGCATTACATGAAGCAACAAAAAGTCCTATCTTATCTCCGATCTAAAAGAACTGACATTGCTCTAGTGCAGGAAACACACCTCTCCCCATCAGAATCTGAGAAACTCCGCAGAGACTGGATAAGCAAAGTGCTCTTCAGCGGAGCGCCGTCTGTGCATAATGAACCACAGGGCTCGTGGCGGAAATGCGGGGTGGCGATACTCATTCGTCGATCACTGCAGTTCAGGCTCCTTAAGACGTGGTGTGACCCGGATGGGCGTTATGTCCTTGCCAAGCTTGTCCTGGGCTCTTCCATAGTTTGTGTTGGTACTATCTATGCTCCCACGAGTTCCAAACATTCCTTTTCCTCTCTCTTAATCGACTACTAACAGAGATCAGCGCCTCCCAATGCCTCCTGGTTGGGGCCTGGAACCTGGTACAAAACACCATTCTGGACAGATCAGGTGGTCTTGACGCGGGCAATAATGCTGATCGGGCCCTCCTAGGTGACATCTTTCAGACCACGGCCTGCTAGACCACTGGCGTATTTCCCATCCATCCGACAGAGAATACACCTTTTTATCCACAGTCCATGGGACTCAATCCAGACTAGACTACTTTCTTGTCACTCATCGGTTATTTCAGACGATTAGAACGTCAGAAATTCTACCGGCCGCACTGTCTGATCATTCCCCGCTATTATTGGCCCTGGAACTGGGACTGGCCTCACCCAGTAATAAGCCTTGGCATCTCCAAACCTCCAGATACCGAACACCGAGGGGAAAGGAACAGCTCAGATCCCACGTAGCCACCTACCTCCAGGACAATAAAGGTTCGGTCTCTTCTCCTCAGTTACTGTGGACGGCGGCGAAGGCAATGATTAGAGGCCAGCTCATGAGAGACGCGGCCATCTCCAATGCCCAAAGACACGACCAACAGAAAGAATTGAAGACTGCATAGCTCAGACCACTCGTGAATACACTCTAGCCCCCTCTCTGTCCACCCGCCACCTGGAACGAGCCAAAATGGAGCTCAACTCCCTTTATACATCTCGCGCAGAATACGCCTTACAGTGGCTGAGAGGTCGCCACTATGATCATGGAGAGAAGGCGGGCCGCCTGTTAGCAGCCCAACTCTGACAACGGGAGGGGGCATTGGCCATACCAACTTTACACAGTGCCAATGGCACACTTATTACACATCCTCAGGCAATTGCAGATGAGTTTGGTTGTTTTTATCAAACCCTCTACACCACGGAAATAGCTGAGGACACAGACCGGTTGGCCGCCTTTCTTGAGAAGGCGAACATAACATGTCTCTCGGACGAGGGCAGAGCTTTTAAGGAGGGTGACATCAACAAGGAAGAGATACAGCTGGTGATAGCTAACCTCCCATACCATAAAGCGCCCAATGAGGATGGGTATCCAACGGAATTCTATAAATGGACAGGGGCGGATACCGTAGATGCCTTCCATGAGGATTTCTGTGGGGCTGATCAGACAGGTTCTTTACATCCCCTCTCCAACAAAGCATTCATCATAGTTCTACCCAAGCAGGGTAAGGATCCTCTTCTTTGTGGTAGTTACCGTCCCATATCCCTCTTCAATGGAGATGTCAAGATCTTGGCAGGGATCTTAGCATCCAGCCTCAAGAAGGTCATCCCGTCCCTGGTTCATCACACTCAAGTTGGTTTCGTACCTGGCTGTTCTTCGAGGAACCACTTATGTAAACTACTCCATGCCATCTGGATGGCTCAGAAATAACGTGAGGAATCCCTTACCCTCTCATTAGACGCCGAAAAGGCGTTTGATCGAATAGAGTGGTGGTACCTCTTCAAAACACTCAAACTCTTCGGTCTAGGGACTAGCTTTATAAATAGGGTGCGCTTGCTGCATGACTCCCCGACGGCCCAGGTCAACTGTGGCGGGTTTCTATCAGGCACCTTCCCTGTCAACAGGGGGACCCATCAGGGCTGCCCCTATCCCCGTTATTATTTCTGTTAGCCGCCGAACACAAAGCGGCAACAATTCGCAGTTCCAGTCTCATATCTGGAATATCGGTCCCTGATGGCTGTGCCACCATTTATTTATATGCTGATGATATCTTACTTACCCTTACCGACCTAACTAAAACCCTACCGGCTCTCAGAGCTATCTTATCAGAATTTGAACTTCTTTCGGGCTACTGGATCAATTGGGATGACAATAAGCACGTAGGTTCAGGGATTCTCAGTCAAATGGAAACAGTCACATCTTCATTACCTGGGCATTGACATTAACAGGGGTTTGGAAAAAATGGTGGCTGACAACCTTGACCCACTGCTAGTCAGTAGGCACCTAGGCCTCCCTACGTGGGGCAGGGTGCAGGCGGTACATATGGTGACTCTACCGCGATTTATATAAGTCCTGGGCATGCTACCTTTGCGAATACCCTGGTCTCTTCTTCGAGAGATAGATCGTCGCATTCAGGCCTTCGTCTGGGGGTCCATGCATCCGCGGCTACCTAGAGTCGCAGTGCTCGCCAGACAGGACTGAGTCTCCCCTCAGTAGAACACTACACCCTGGCATTACATCTCTCGCAGATGGTCTTTCTACCTCCAGGAGTGAGGGAACAACCACTTTGGGTTGAGGTGGACCGGATACTCTTGCGCTCCCCCTCAGAACTCCATGTGCTCTATAATGCAGGAACGGCACCCCACCACACCACCAATCATATGATTAGAACCACCCGAAATGCATGGCGGCAGGCACACCGCTTAATGAAAGTGAACCCCCAGATACATGACAGGGCACCAATATGGGACAACAGAGGTTTCCGGATAGGGGGAAAGACTATTCTATGGGAGGAGTGGCGTCCGAAAGGTCTCCTGAGGTTGGACCAGCTTCTAGTAGGGGGCAGATTTAAATCATTAGTGGAACTCAGGGACGAAGTCGATCTTCCAACGCATCATTCGTGGTGCTTTATACAGCTCAGGCACTGTTTGGAGAGACGCATGGGAAATCTCCCTTGGTGACTTCTTCAATCCCCGATACTCCACTATCTGGAGACCTGGGGTCACCTACAGGGAGCTATATCAGGTCTACAGGCACTGATGAACCGGCACCTCTTTTCTCTCCCTTTCCTAATTTCTCTAAAAAATAAGTGGCAGGCACGCCTGCAGATTGAATATGAACTGGAGGACTGGGCAGAATTAATTGAGGTCAGAGATCGCGGAGCGTGGGAGGCCCGTTTGAAATTCAATCTTTTCAAGACATTGCATGAGTGGTATTGGATCCCCCAGAAATTGCGCACTGCAGGGCTGCTGTCTCATGCCTCCTGCCCTCACGTCCGCTGTGATTTGCCACATATCTTACATGACTACCCAATAATTCAACCTTTCTGGCGATCAGTGGGGAGCACCCTTAGAGAAGTGCTACCCATACCAACTTCTCTCACCCCCTCTCTTTTACTACTGCATAATACCAGAGATCTGTACGACCTTTCCCGACCGCAAACACATTTATTACACACATCACTGGCCACAGCCAAAAGTATGTATCCTCAGAAACTGGTGTGCAGAAACTACCCCCTCCCATGGGGAATGGATCACTCCAATATATCAAGCTGCCTTCCATGAACGACTTCTAAACGGCTTACAAGATAAAATGGACGTGTTACTACAAACATGGACCCCCTTTCTTTCAGGACGAGTGCGATGAGTACCCACCGGAGCTGTCACGATTTGAGAGACCATATGGGGACCAGCGTATCCAGGAACCACAGCCTCATGCACCAGCACGCTACCACTCCCTTCCGTTTTGCACCAGTTCCAGTTGAGTACAGATATACGCTCCCGCCTGCTCTCATCTCTATTCCTTCAAGAGTGAACTGCCCCCTTAATCCCATTTTTTCCCTCCTTCCTCCACTTCTTCATCTGCTCCGTTATTCCCCCCACTCACATTACTCCCATTTACCCTCCCTAAACATGTCCTCTACCCTCCCCCCTTCGATTCTTCCTAATCATTTCCCCCCTCGGTCACTACCACTACCACCTCCATCTACACTACCACCACCTATATACCCACTTGCACTCTCACTCTCGCTCTTCCCTTTCCTTTTCCTCTCATTTCCACTCTTGACCCTCTCTATCACCCCTGTTTTCACTATTACTTATACCCTGTAGCTATATTCCCCTCTACCTGTATCTCTTTCCCAGTTCACATCAGTTTACTGACCTCTGACATGAGTTTAGAAATGAATTAATAATCACAAGTTGGAAGAGGCGTTTTGTAGGGGTCCCTTTCAAATTGGGATTTGCAACAATATTTATGAATGCTTTACAATCCTAATACCAGTCACAAAGCATTCAAGAGTTACTGAACCACAATTTGTAGTTGGAACTGTTAAAAAAGTGAAGGGCTTTCCTTTGGGCATCTTTCCATTGGTAAATTGTGGCAAATGCTTTTGAGCGAGTAGGCAATGATCCGGGGATCACTGCCAGCACTCACTAAAACTTCAAGAAGAAAAAACGTGTTTATTTTATTTTAAGAAGAATTCAGCCCTTTCTTCCCTGTGGCTTTTCCCTGGGACCTAATGAGGCCCGGGATGGGGGGCTGCACAGCCCCTCTCTCCTTTTCAAGTAAGTTTGGCCCCAGGGGAGGGAGTACTCAGGCCTCATGAGACTCCTGGGGGTGGCGGGGAGTGGTTAGTGCACCCAGCTCCCATTAATATGTGTTGCTTAGTGGGTAGGCACCAGGGTACTGACCTATAATTTTGAAAACCTTTGGTGGATGGGGTCCCCAGGGTGACAATAGGATCCTCCCCCTTTTAAATTACATACGGTCCCAAAGGATAGTGTTCCTTGGGCCTATTAAAGGTCTGGGAGGGGGCCACGTGGACCCTTTCCCCTTTTTATTGGATTTTGTCTATGGAGGATGGAGTCTAAGGGGCCAATTAGGGCTTTGGGAGGGGGGCAGCATGCCCCCTCCCCTTAACATATATGTTTTGGCCCTGGGAGATGGGGTCACTGGTGCCCAAAGGCCAAACCTACACTGCCCACGCCAAAGGCTGTGCATGGCTTTGGGCTTGCTGCCTGTAGGAGATTGTTTGCCTTTGGATGGGTTGGCCACATGGCCTAGCCAAAGGCCAGGCTCTTAGGCTAATCGTTGTAAGAGCGCAGCATGGGGTTGGCTACCTGCGGGGAGTTGGAAGCAGGGCCTGGCCACAGGATCAATCAATCAATCAATCAAGGATTTATAGAGCGCACTAATCACCCGTTAGGGTCTCAAAGCGCTGGGGGGGAGCTACTGGTCGTAGAGCCATGTCTTGAGGCGTTTCCTGAATGTCAAGAGCTCTTAGGTCTGGCGAAGGTGGAGCGGTAGGTAGTTCCAGATCTTGGCGGCTAGGTGAGAGAAGGATCTTCCTCCGGCGGTGGTGTGGCTGATTTGGGGGATGGAGGTGAGGGCGAGACTGGCGGAGCGAAGATTGCGGGTGGGGATGTGGAAGGAGAGTCTGTCATTGAGGTAGGCTGTGCCTGTGTCGTGGAGGGCCTTGTGTGCGTGGATGAGGAGTTTGAAGGTGACCCTCTTTGATACTGGTAGCCAGTGAAGGTCTCTGAGGTGGGGGGAAATGTGGATCTCGGCATGGGATGTCCAGATTGAGGGGGGCGGATGTGTTCTGGATTCTTTGCAGCTTTGTTAGGAGTTTGGTTGTTATTCCTGCATATAGGGCGTTTCCGTTGTCCAATCGGCTGCTGTCCAGGGCGTGGGTGACAGTTTTCCTGGTTTCGACGGGAATCCACTGGAAGATTTTGTGGAGCATGCGGAGAGTGTTGTAGCAGGAAGAGGAGATGGCATTGACCTGCTGAGTCATGCTGAGTGTGGAGTCCAAGATGGAGCCTAGGTTGCGTGCATGGGTGGTGGGTGAGGGCGCGGTTCCTAGCAAGGTGGGCCACCAGGAGTCATTCCAAGCTGAGGGGTTGGTGCCAAAGATGAGGATTTCTGACTTGTCTGTGTTTAACTTGAGGTGGCTTGATTCCATCCAGCTGGCGATGGCGTGAAGTCAGTTGTGGTGGTTGATCTTTGCAGTTGTAGGGTCTTTTGTGAGGGAGAGGATGAGCTGAGTGTCGCCTGCGTAGGAAACTATGTTGATGTGGTAGGTTCGTGCGATGTTGGCAAGGGGGGCCATGTAAACGTTGAAGAGCATGGGGCTCCTGGGGCCTAATAAGACATGAGGATGGGAGCAGCATTGCTGTTCTCCTTTTTTATGGAATGTGGCCTGCCCCTTTCCCTGTTTTATGCAATTTAGCCCGGGGGTGGAGTGCCTGGGGCCTAATAAGTCTCAGGGTGAGGTGCTATGTTTTAAACGTACAAAACCACTCAAATTCACCAGTTATATTTAGCTCTGGTAACAATAACTCGTGTCCCAAGGGAACTATAACTCACATGCACGGCTAATTACCCCACAAATTGCATCACTCATGACATCTTCTATGATATAATTGACAATAGAACTGCAACACTTGCAATGAAATTATTGATGAGAAAACTATGCATGGTGAGGTCACGGGTATAGTTACCTTATGGCATGAGTCATAGTTACTAGCGCTAACTATAATATGTACATTTCAGTGATTTTGTACATTTAACATGTTACGTTGTCACTGAAATGTTATTTTAAAGTTTTTTCAGTGAAAAAGAATATATATGTATATATATATATATATATATATATATATATATATATGAATATATATATTCACTGAAACAAAACAAAGGTTAGAGAGACATTATAGTTAGGAAATAGAATTATAAAAATCCATAGAACTTCACTAAAAGAAAACAAAAGTTACAGGGATTTTATAGTTAGGTTCTGAATATACTCATACAAAACCATAGACATTTAGCAGTTAGAGTTATTACACGTTATTATAACTCGCTCCCTAAGGTAACTATAACTCATGCCCCCACAATGGACAGTGTTAATTCTTCAATAATTTGACTGCTAATGTTTCATTTATATTTTTAATGACTCTATAGACGTTGTCATCAATGTTGTAATATCTGGGGTAATTATCAGTGCATGGCGAGGGCGCGAGTTACAGTTACCTTAGGGCGCGAATTCAGCTGTCTGAAAGTAATCATTCAAGTAAGGAAATCGTAGAAGTATAGAGATGTAAGAATATACCTTGATTTTCCCTTCACTTGTTAGATATCAGTGGCTGCACCATCCTTATCTAGGTCCAAGCTAAAAGAGAGAAATAACATTGTTTACAGAAAATCATAAAACGGATGTTCACTTCAGAATTCATGCTCTACCAGTGTTTAACTTGCGCTTGTTCTTTCCGGTGCGGGGCACCAGCACTTATTTTTTAGGGCGGGCACTTATTTTTCTGCCTCACGCATTTACTGCGAGCAAAAGACACATATGGGAAAGACGGTGGAAGTGAAAAATGAAAAAGCGGCACAATGGGAGAAAGCAGAAAGCTGCAATAGTGAGCTGAAGGGGCAGGGAGAGCTGTAAATGGATTGAAGAGGCCTAAAATGGCTTCAGGATTACGCTTCCTCTGTATTCCATGTTCGCACATTTAATTGCAGCAGCCGCGGGTTTCAAAGGAGAGCTTTGGGCACCAGCACGTTTTTATCTACAGATTAAGCACTAGGTTGAAAATGCTGCACATTTCAGGAGCACTGAGGTGGAAAAGCAGTTCATGTGCACTCAGCTGGTTTGCATATAGTTGAAAGGAGGCCACAGCTGAAACAAATGTGGATTTTGCCCTTTTGGGTAGTCGAGGCCATGGCCTCAACTTTGCAGAGGGAGAGGATTGAAGCCATTACACTTTGTTTATTGCTTGGGTCTTTGTGACTTTTGTGCTGCTTGTGATCCTGGTGCTACTGCACCTACCAATACTGCACCACTGATCGTTCTTAATATTATCCTGTGAGTTAGATTTACAAATGTTGCTCTGCTCCCTGCCCCAGACCTTTAACTGACCATCTCAGCTACAATATACATAAGAATAGACCATCGACTTAGTACTTTGATTTGCAGCCCAGACAGAATTGGCCATCCTCCAGGGGATGTTGGTTCATTCCAGTGGGTTAGCAGATCCACTGATGCTCTGGTGAAGTGCTTTGCTTTCTGTCAGTCCCCCACTCCCAGGTTTAATTTATGGTGCTCTGCATGCTGAAGGACTGTAGTGAGTCTGCACAACAGATGTGGGAACACAGTGCAGCTCAGACCACCCTGCACAACAGTAGTGGATATTGAAAGTGTCTGTCCTGACACTACTTCCATAACCACACAGTAATCCATAGAGCTACTCACACATCCACTCACTCACACATACAGTCACTAATGCAGTGACGCATCCATACACACACTCATGCATACACTCACTCACCCATATTACCACTCACACACCCTGTCACTCACTCAGGCACCCACACATACACCCACTCAATCACAAATAGAACCACTTATGCACCCACTCACTTACCCATACTCAAACTCATGCACCCACTCACTCACCTATGCAACCACTCACACACCCTCTCACTCACCAATACAGCCACTCATTCACTTACACATACACCCACCATGCAGCCACTCACTCACCCCCAGATCCATTTATGCACCCACTCGGTCACCTATACAGACACTCATATACCTAGTCACTCATCCATACAACCGCTCACGCACCTTCTCACTCACCAATACAGCCACTCATGCACTTACCCATACACCCACCATGCAGCCACTCACTCACCCCCAAACCCATTCATGCACCCACTCGGTCACCTATACCGACACTCAAATACCCAGTCACTCATCCATACAACCACTCACGCACCCTCTCACTCACCAATACAGCCACTCATGCACTTACTCATACACCCACCCTGCAGCCACTCACTCACCCCAAACCCATTCATGCACCCACTCTGTCACCTATACAGACACTCAAATACCCAGTCACTTATCCATACAACCACTCATGCACCCTCTCACTCACCAATACAGCCACTCATGCACTTACCCATACACCCACCATGCCGCCACTCACTCACCCCCAGGCCCATTCATGCGCCCACTCGGTCACTGATCCAGACACTCATATACACAGTCACTCATCCATACAACCACTCATGCACCCTCTCACTCACCAATACAGCCACTCATGCACTTACCCATACACCCACCATGCAACCACTGACTCAGAACCCATTCTGCACCCACTCAGTCACCTATACAGACACTCAAATACCCAGTTACTCATCCATACAACCACTCATGCACACTCTCACTCACCAATACAGCCACTCATGCACTTACCCATACACCCACTCACTCACCCACAGACCCATTCATGCACCCACTCGGTTACCAATGCAGCCACTCACGCACCCTGTCACTCATCCATACAACCACTCACGCACCCTCTCACACAACATTACAGCACACTGCACATAATTAGTGCCTGATAGAGCATGGAGTGCACAAGGAGTGCACCGATTTACTCTGTCAGAAGGGAGGTGACCCAGACTAGACCTCACAATAGTGTGTCTCCTGCAGTTTTTACTTTGCCACCTGGACGCAATTTATTGTTATTTGAACTTCGCAACAGATGGCAAGCAAATAATGAGCAAACTGTGGAAGATATTTGTGCTTAATTGCATATTTTTAGCAAGCAATGAAAGGCAAATAATGTGTAAATTGCACATGACTCCCCATTGCTGGTTGTGGAAAATGTAATTAGGTGCAAATTGACTACATGCTCCTTTGCTCACACCACTCGAATGCAAACTAGTGGGCATGGAATTTGCACACAGTTTTCCAGGCCCACAGTATTCACACCCTGTGTATTAAACCTACATGCACGTTGAAGCGTATGTATATATATAAATAGGTGGTGTATCAATGGATACACCACTTGGGAAAACAAAAACATAATTCAACACAGAAAGAAGAGAATGCATCTGAGAGAGTTAGAAAGAGTCATTTAAGGAGAGATTAGGATACAGAGAGGGACAAAAAGAGACAAAGGCGAGACAGAGCAATAGTCAACGGAGGAAGAGAGACAGGAATGTAGAGTGAGTATTGTAGGAAAGTACCATCTTGCCTGGCATGTTACCCCCATATTTCACTGTATATATATAGTTTTAGTTGTATATGTCACTGGGACCCTGCCAGCCAGGGCCCCAGTGCTCATAAGTGTGCCCTGTATGTGTTACCTGTGTTATGACTAACTGTCTCACTGAGGCTCTGCTATCCAGAACCTCAGTGGTTATGCTATCTCATTTCTTTCTAAATTGTCACTAACAGGCTAGTGACCAATTTCACCAATTTACATTGGCATACTGGAACACCCTTATAATTCCCTAGTATATGGTACTGAGGTACCCAGGGTATTGGGGTTCCAGGAGATCCCTATGGGCTGTAGCAATTTTTGTGCCACCCATAGGGAGATCTGACAATTCTTACACAGGCCTGCAAGTGCAGCCTGAGTGAAATAACGTCCACGTTATTTCACAGCCAATTACCACTGCACTTAAGTAACTCACAAGTCACCTATATGTCTAACCTTTACCTGATAAAGGTTGGGTGCTAAGTTACTTAGTGTGTGGACACCCTGGCACTAGCCAAGGTGCTCCCATATTGTTCAGGGCAAATTCCCCAGACTTTGTGAGTGCGGGGACACCATTACACGTGTGCACTATACATATGTCACGACATATGTATAGCGTCACAATGGTAACTCCTAACATGGCCATGTAACATGTCTAGGATCATGGAATTGTCACCCCAATGCCATTCAGACATTGGGGAGACAATTCCATGATCCACCGAGTCTCTAGCTCAGACCCGGGTACTGCCAAACTACCTTTCCCGGGGTTTCACTGCAGCTGACAGGTTTCTGCCCTCCTGGGGTCCAGCCAGGCTTGGCCCAGGAAGGCAGAACAAAGGACTTCTTCAAAGAGAGGGTGTTACACCCTCTCCCTTTGGAAAAAGGTGCCAGGGCTGGGGAGGAGTAGCCTCCCCCAGCCTCTGGAAATGCTTTGATGGGCACAGATGGTGCCCATCTCTGCATAAGCCAGGCTGCACCGGTTCAGGGATCTCTCAGCCCTGCCCTGGCGCGAAACTGGACAAAGGAAAGGGGAGTGACCACTCCCCTGACCTGCACCTCCCCTGGGAGGTGCCCAGAGCTCCTCCAGTGTGCTCCAGACCTCTGCCATCTTGTAAACAGAGGTGCTGCTGGCACACTGGACTGCTCTGAGTGGCCAGTGCCAGCACGTGACGTCAGAGACTCCTTCTGATAGGCTCTTTCAGGTGTTGCTAGCCTATCCTCTCTCCTAGGTAGCCAAACCTCTTTTTCTGGCTATTTAGGGTCTCTGCTTTGGGGAATTCCTTAGATAACGAATGCAAGAGCTCATCAGAGTTCCTCTGCATCTCTCTCGTCACCTTCTGCCAAGGAATCGACTGCTGATCGCGCTGGAAGCCTGCAAAACTGCAACAAAGTAGCAAAGACGACTACTGCGACCTTGTAACGCTGATCCTGCTGCCTTCTCGACTGTTTTCCTGGTGATGCATGCTGTGGGGGTAGTCTGCCTCCTCTCTGCACTAGAAGCTCCGAAGAAATCTCCCGTGGGTCGACGGAATCTTCCCCCTGCAACCACAGGCACCAAAGAACTGCATCACAGGTCCTCTGGGTGTCCTCTCAGCACAACGAGCGAGGTCCCTTGAACTCAGCAACTCTGTCCAAGTGACTCCCACAGTCCAGTGACTCTTCAGTCCAAGTTTGGTGGAGGTAAGTCCTTGCCTCCCCACGCTAGACTGCATTGCTGGGAACCGCGTGTTTTGCAGCTACTCCGGCTCCTGTGCACTCTTCCAGGATTTCCTTCGTGCACAGCCAAGCCTGGGTCCCCGGCACTCGAACCTGCATTGCACAACCTCCTGAGTTGTCCTTTCGGTGGCGTGGGACTCTCTTGTGCAACATCGGGTGAGCACTGATTCACTCCACTTTGTGGTGACTGTTCTGGCATTTCTACAGGTGCTGCTTGCTTCTGAGTCGGCTCCTTGTCTTGCTGGACGCCCCCTCTGTCTCCTCACGCAATTGGCGACATCCTGGTCCATCCTGGGCCACAGCAGCATCCAAAAACCCTAACCACGATCTTTGCAGCTAGCAAGGCTTGTTTGCGGTATTTCTGCGGGAAAACACTTCTGCACGACTCTTCACGACGTGGGACATCCATCCTCCAAAGGGGAAGTTTCTAGCCCTTGTCGTTCTTGCAGAATCCTCAGCTTCTACCATGCGGTGGCAGCTTCAATGCACCCACAGATGGCATTTCCTGGGCATCTGCCCACTCCCGACCTGATCGTGACAGGCTTACTCTGCGCCAGAGAACCTTTCCAAGGACTCATAGATGTGGAGTGAGGCGAGGCAGTGCAAGTGGCTGCATTGCCTTACTCTGCACCAGAGAGGCGTTCCATGGACTCATAGATGTGGAGTAAGGCGAGGCAGTGCAAGTGGCTGCATTGCCTTACTCTGCACCAGAGAGCCGTGCCATGGAGTCATAGATGTGGAGTAAGGCTAGGCAGTGCAAGTGGCTGCATTGCCTTACTCTGCATCAGAGAGCTGTACCATGGACTCATAGATGTGGAGTAAGGCAAGGCAGTGCAAGTGGCTGCATTGCCTTGCTCAGCGCCAGGGAGCCTTTCCAAGGACTCATAGATGTGGAGTGAGGCGAGGTAGTGCAAGTGGCTGCATTGCCTTACTGTGCACCAGAGAGGCGTTCCGTGGACTCAGATGTGGAGTGAGGTGAGGCAGCACAAGTGGCTGCATTGCCTTACTCTGCACCAGAGAGCTGTGCCATGGACTCATAGATGTGGAGTAAGGCGAGGCAGCACATATGGCTGCATTCCCTTACTCTGCACCAGAGAGCCTTTCCATGGACTCATATATGTGGAGTAAGACTAGGCAGTGCATTGCCTTACTCTGTGCCAGAGAGCCGTGCCCTGGACTCATAGATGTGGAGTGAGGTGAGGCAGCGCAAGTGGCTGCATTGCCTTACTCTGCACCAGAGAGCTGTGTAGTAATGCAAGGCAGTGCAAGAGGCTGCATTGCCTAACTCTGCACCAGAGAGCCATGCCATGTATGAGTCCATGGCACGGCTCTCTGGCGCAGAGTGGGGCAATGCAGCCACTCGCACTGCTTCCATGCACCACAGAGGCGTTCCGTGGACTCAGATGTGCAGTGAGGTGAGGCAGTGCAAACGGCTGCATTGCCTTACTCTGCAGCAGAGAGCTGTGCCATGGACTCGTAGATGTTCATTGAGGAGAGGCAGTGCAAGTGGCTGCATTGCCTTACTCTGCGCCAGAGAGGCGTAGAATGGACTCATAGATGTGCAGTGAGGCAAGGCAGTGCAAGTGGATGCATTGCCTTACTCTGCGCCAGAGAGCCGTGCCATGGACTCATAGGTGTGGAGTAAGGCGTGGCAGTGCAAGCAGCTGCATTGCCTTACTCTGCGCCAGAGAGGCGTAGAATGGACTCATAGATGTGGAGTGAGGCAAGGCAGTGCAAGTGGCTGCAGTGCCTTACTCTACGCCAGAGAGCCGTGCCATGGAATCATAGATGTGGAGTGATGCGAGGCAGTGCAAGTGGTTGCAATGCCTTACTCTGCACCAGAGAGCCGTGGCATGGACTCATAGATGTGGAGTAAGGTGAGGCAGTGCAAGTGGCTGCATTGCCTTACTCTTCACCAGAGAGGCGTTCTGTGGACTCAGATGTGGAGTGAGGTTAGGCAGCGCAAGTGGCTGCACTGCCTTACTATGCACCAGAGAGCCGTGCCATGGACTCATGGATGTGGAGTACGGCGAGGCAGTGCAAGTGGCTGCATTGCCTTACTCTGCACCAGAGAGGCGTTCCATGGGCTCATAGATGTGGAGTATGGCGAGGCAGTGTGAATGGCTGCGTTGCCTTACTCTGCGCCAGAGAGGCGTGCCATGGACTCATAGATGTGGAGTAAGGCGAGGCAGTGCAAGCGGCTGCATTTCCTTACCCTGCACCAGAGAGCCGTGCCATGGACTCATGGATGTGGAGTACGGCGAGGCAGTGCAAGTGGCTACATTGCCTTACTCTGCACCAGAGAGGCGTTCCAAGGGCTCATAGATTTGGAGTAAGGCGAGGCATTGCAAGAGGCTGCATTGCGTTGCTCTGCACCAGAGAGCCGTGCCACGGACTCATAGATGTGGAGTAAGGCGAGGCAGTGCAAGCGGCTGCATTCCCATACCCTGCACCAGAGAGCCGTGCCATGGACTCATAGATGTGGAGTAAGGCGAGGCAGCGAAAGTGGCTGCATTGCCTTACTCTGCACCAGAGAGCCTTTCCATGGACTCATAGATGTGGAGTGAGGCGAGGCAGTGCAAGTGACTGCAATGCCTTACTCTGCACCAGAGAGCTGTGCCATGGACTCATAGATGTGGAGTACGGCGAGCAGTGCGAGTGGATGCATTGCCTTACTCTGTGCCAGAGAGCCGTGCCATGGACTCATAGATGTGGAGTAAGGCGAGGCAGTGCAAGTGGCTGCATTGCCTTACTCTGCACCAGAGAGCCGTGCCATGGACTCATAGAAGTGGATTAAGGCGAGGCAGGGCAAGTGGCTGCATTGCCTTACTCTGCACCAGAGAGGCGTTACATGGGCTCATAGATGTGGAGTAAGGCGAGGCAGTGCAAGTGGCTGCATTGCCTTACTCTGCACCAGAGAGCTGTGCCATGGACTCATAAATGTGGAGTAAGGCGAGGCAGTGCAAGTGGCAGCATTGCTTTACTCTGCACCAGAGAACCGTGCCATGGACTCATAGATGGGGATTACGGCGAGGCAGAGCAAGTGGCTGCATTGCCTTACTCTGTACCAGAGAGCCTTTCCATGGACTCATAGATGTTGAGTAATGGCGAGGCAGTGCATTACCTTACTCTGCGCCAGAAAGCCATGCCATTGACTCATAGATGTGGAGTAAGGCGAGGCAGTGCAAGTGGCTGCATTGCCTTACTCTTCACCAGAGAGGCATACAATGGACTCATAGATGTGGAGTAAGGCGAGGCAATGCAAGTGGCTGCATTGCCCTACTCTGCGCCAGAGAGCCGTGCCATGGACTCATAGATGTGGAGTAAGGCGAGGCAGTGCAAGTGGCTGCGTTGCCTTTCTCTGCACCAGAGAGCCGTGCCATGGACTCATAGATGTGGAGTATGGCGAGGCAGTGCGAGTGGCTGCATTGCCTTACTCTGCACCAGAGAGCTGTGCCATGGACTCATAGATGTGGAGTAAGGTGAGGCAGTGCAAGCGGCTGCATTGCCTTATTCTTCACCAGAGAGCCGTGCCATGGACTCATAGATGTGGAGTGAGGCGAGGCAGTCCAAGTGGCTGCATTGCCTTACTCTGCACCAGAGAGGCGTGCCATGGACTCATAGATGTGGAGAAAGGCGAGGCAGCGCAAGTAGCTGCATTGCCTTACTCTGCACCAGAGAGCCTTGTCATGAACTCATGCATGTGGAGTAAGGCGAGACAGTGCAAGTGGCTGCATTGCCTTACTCTGCACCAGAGAGACGTGCCATGGACTCATGGATGTGGAGTATGGCGAAGCAGTGCAAGTAGCCGCATTGCCTTACTCTGCACCAGAGAGCCGTGCCATGGAGTCATAGATGTGGAGTAAGGCGAGGCAGTGCGAGTGGCTGCATTGCCTTAGTCTGCGCCAGAGAGCCATTCCAAGGACTCATAGATGTGGAGTGAGGTAGTCCAAATCGCTGCATTGCCTTACTCTGCACTAGAGATCCGTGCCATGGACTCATAGATTTGGAGTAAGGCGAGGCAGTGCGAGTGGCTGCGTTGCCTTAATCTGCACCAGAAAGCCGTGCCATGGACTCACAGATGTGGAGTAAAGCGAGGCAGTGCAAGTGGCTGCATTACCTCTCTCTGCACCAGAGAGCCTTTCCATGGACTCATAGATGTGGAGTAAGGCGAGGCAGCGCGAGTGGCTGCGTTGCCTTACTCTGCTCCACAGAGCCGTGCAATGGACTCATAGATGTGGAGGAAGGCGAGGCAGTGCAACTGGCTGCATTGCCTTACTCTGCACTAGAGAGCATTTCCATGGACTCATAGATGTGGAGTGAGGCGAGGCAGTGCAAGTGGCTGCATTGCCTTACTCTTCACCAGAGAGGCGTTCCGTGGACTCAGATGTGGAGTTAGGTGAGGCAGCGCTAGTTGCTGCATTGCTTTACTCTGCACCAGAGAGCTGTGACATGGACTCATAGATGTTGAGTACGGGGAGCAGTGCGAGTGGATGCATTGCCTTCAGTGCGCCAGAGAGCCGTGCCATGGACTCATAGATGTGGAGTAAGGTGTGGCAGTGCAAGTGGCTGCATTGCCTTACTCTGCACCAGAGAGCCGTGCTATGGACTCATAGATGTGGAGTGAGGCGAGGCAGTGCAAGTGGCTGCATTGCCTTACTCTCACCAGAGTGGCGTGCAATGGACTCATAGGTGTGGAGTAAGGCGAGGCAGTGCAAGCGGCCGCATTTCCTTACTCTGCATCAGAGAGCCTTGCCATGGAGTCATAGATGTGAGAGTAAGGTGAGGCAGTGCAAGCGGCTGCATTGCCTTACTCTGCACCAGAGAGGCGTTCAATGGACTCATAGATATGGAGTGAGGCAAGGTAGTGCAAGTGGCTGCATTGCCTTATTCTGCACCAGAGAGCTGTGCCATGGACTCATAGATGTGGAGTAAGGCGAGGCAGTGCAAGTGGCTGCATTGCCTTACTCTGCTCCACAGAGCCGTGCCATGGACTCACAGATGTGGAGTGAGGCGAGGCAGTGCAAGTGGCTGCATTGCCTTACTCTGCACCAGAGAGCCTTTCCATGGACTCATAGATGTGGAGTGAGGCGAGGCAGTGCAAGTGGCTGCATTGCCTTACTCTTCACCAGAGAGCCGTGCCATGGACTCACAGATGTGGAGTGAGGCGAGGCAGTGCAAGTGGCTGCATTGCCTTACTCTGCACCAGAGAGCCTTTCCATGGACTCATAGATGTGGAGTAAGACGACGCAGTGCATTGCCTTACTCTGTGCCAGAGAGCCGTGCTATGGACTCATAGATGTGGAGTAAAGCGAGGCAGTGCAAGTGGCTGCATTGCTTTACTCTGCACCAGAGAGCCGTGCCATGGACTCATAGATGGGGATTAAGACGAGGCAGCGCAAGTGGCTGCATTGCCTTACTCTGTACCAGAGAGCCTTTCCATGGACTCATAGATGTGGAGTACGGCGAGGCAGTGCATTGCCTTACTCTGCGCCAGAAAGCTGTGCCATTGACTCATAGATGTGGGGTAAGGCGAGGCAGTGCAAGTGGCTGCATTGCCTTACTCTGCACCAGAGAGCTGTGCCATTTACTAATAGATGTGGAGTTAGGCGAGGCAGTGCAAGTGGCTGCATTGCCTTACTCTGCACCAGAGAGCCGTGCCATGGACTCATAGATGTGGAGTAAGGCGAGGCAGTGCAAGTGGCTGCATTGCCTTACTCTGCACCAGAGAGCCGTGCCGTGGACTCATAGATGTGGAGTGAGGCGAGGCAGTGCAAGTGGCTGCATTGCCTTACTCTCACCAGAGTGGCGTTCCATGGGCTCATAGATGTGGAGTGAGGCGAGGCAGTGCAAGTGGCTGCATTGCCTTACTCTTCACCAGGGAGGCGTTCCATGGGCTCATAGATGTGGAGTTAGGTGAGGCAGTGCAAGTGTTTGCATTGCCTTACTCTGCACCAGCGAGCCTTTCCATGGACTCATAGATGTGGAGTGAGGCGAGGCAGCGCAATTGGCTGCATTGGTTTACTCTGCACCAGAGAGCCGTGCCATGGACTCATAGATGTGGAGTAAAGCGAGGCAGTGCAAGTGGCTGCATTGCCTTACTCTGCACCAGAGAGCCGTGCTGTGGACTCATAGATGTGGAGTAAGGCGAGGCAGTGCAAGTGGCTGCGTTGCCTTACTCTGCGCCAGAGAGCCTTTCCAAGGACTCATAGATGTGGAGTATGGCGAGGCAGTGCGAGTGGCTGCATTCCCTTACTCTGCACCAGAGAGCTGTGCCATGGACTCATAGATGTGGAGTTAGGCGAGGCAGTGCAAGTGGCTGCATTGCCTTACTCTTCGCCATAGAGGCATACAATGGACTCATAGATGTGGAGTAAGGCGAGGCAGTGCAAGTGGCTGCCTTCCCTTACTCTGCACCACAGAGCTGTGCCATGGACTCATAGATGTGGAGTTAGGCGAGACAGTGCAAGTGGCTGCATTGGTTTACTCTGCACCAGAGAGCCGTGCCATGGACTCATAGATGTGGAGTAAAGCGAGGCAGTGCAAGTGGCTGCATTGCCTTGCTCTGCTCCAGAGAGCCGTGCCATTGACTCATAGATGTGGAGTAAGGCGAGGCAGTGCAAGTGGCTGCCTTCCCTTACTCTGCACCACAGAGCTGTGCCATGGACTCATAGATGTGGAGTTAGGCGAGACAGTGCAAGTGGCTGCATTGGTTTACTCTGCACCAGAGAGCCGTGCGATGGAATCATAGATGTGGAGTAAGGCGGGGCAGTGCAAGCGGCCGCATTGCCTTACTCTGCACCAGAGAGCCGTGCCATGGACTCATAGATGGGGATTAAGACGAGGCAGCGCAAGTGGCTGCATTGCCTTACTCTGTACCAGAGAGCCTTTCCATGGACTCATAGATGTGGAGTACGGCGAGGCAGTGCATTGCCTTACTCTGCGCCAGAAAGCTGTGCCATTGACTCATAGAAGTGGGGTAAGGCGAGGCAGTGCAAGTGGCTGCATTGCCTTACTCTGCACCAGAGAGCTGTGCCATTTACTAATAGATGTGGAGTTAGGCGAGGCAGTGCAAGTGGCTGCATTGCCTTACTCTGCACCAGAGAGCCGTGCCATGGACTCATAGATGTG
This sequence comes from Pleurodeles waltl, assembly GCF_031143425.1. NCBI lineage: Eukaryota > Metazoa > Chordata > Amphibia > Caudata > Salamandridae > Pleurodeles > Pleurodeles waltl. The sequence goes on from NC_090438.1 coordinate 622,686, forward strand.
GAGTAAGGCGAGGCAGTGCAAGTGGCTGCATTGCCTTACTCTGCACCAGAGAGCCGTGCCGTGGACTCATAGATGTGGAGTGAGGCGAGGCAGTGCAAGTGGCTGCATTGCCTTACTCTCACCAGAGTGGCGTTCCATGGGCTCATAGATGTGGAGTGAGGCGAGGCAGTGCAAGTGGCTGCATTGCCTTACTCTTCACCAGGGAGGCGTTCCATGGGCTCATAGATGTGGAGTTAGGTGAGGCAGTGCAAGTGTTTGCATTGCCTTACTCTGCACCAGCGAGCCTTTCCATGGACTCATAGATGTGGAGTGAGGCGAGGCAGCGCAAGTGGCTGCATTGGTTTACTCGGCACCAGAGAGCCGTGCCATGGACTCATAGATGTGGAGTAAAGCGAGGCAGTGCAAGTGACTGCATTGCCTTACTCTGCACCAGAGAGCCGTGCCGTGGACTCATAGATGTGGAGTAAGGCGAGGCAGTGCAAGTGGCTGCGTTGCCTTACTCTGCTCCAGAGAGCCTTTCCAAGGACTCATAGATGTGGAGTACGGCGAGGCAGTGCGAGTGGCTGCATTCCCTTACTCTGCACCAGAGAGCTGTGCCATGGACTCATAGATGTGGAGTTAGGCGAGGCAGTGCAAGTGGCTGCATTGCCTTACTCTTCGCCATAGAGGCATACAATGGACTCATAGATGTGGAGTAAGGCGAGGCAGTGCAAGTGGCTGCATTGGTTTACTCTGCACCAGAGAGCCGTGCCATGGACTCATAGATGTGGAGTAAAGCGAGGCAGTGCAAGTGGCTGCATTGCCTTACTCTGCTTCAGAGAGCCGTGCCATTGACTCATAGATGTGGAGTAAGGCGAGGCAGTGCAAGTGGCTGCCTTCCCTTACTCTGCACCACAGAGCTGTGCCATGGACTCATAGATGTGGAGTTAGGCGAGACAGTGCAAGTGGCTGCATTGGTTTACTCTGCACCAGAGAGCCGTGCGATGGAATCATAGATGTGGAGTAAGGCGGGGCAGTGCAAGCGGCCGCATTGCCTTACTCTGCACCAGAGAGCCGTGCCATGGACTCATAGATGTGGAGTTAGGCGAGGCAGTGCAAGAGGTTGCATTGCCTTACTCTGCACCAGAGAGCCGTGCAATGGACTCATAGATGTGGAGTAAGGCGAGGCAGTGCAAGTGGCTGCATTGCCTTACTCTGCGCCAGAGAGGCGTAAAATGGACTCATAGATGTGTAGTGAGGCAAGGTAGTGCAAGTGGCTACATTGCCTTACTCTGCGCCAGAGAGCCTTTCCAAGGACTCATAGATGTGGAGTGAGGCGAGGCAGTGCAAGTGGCTGCATTGCCTTACTCTGCACCACAGAGCCGTGCCATGGACTCACAGGTGTGGAGTGAGGCGAGGCAGTTCAAGTGGCTGCATTGCCTTACTCTGCACCAGAGAGCCTTTCCATGGACTCATAGATGTGGAGTGAGGTGAGGCAGTGCAAGTGGCTGCATTGCCTTATTCTTCACCAGAGAGGCGTTCCGTGTACTCAGATGTGGAGTGAGGTGAGGCAGCGCAAGTGGCTGCATTGCCTTACTCTGCACCAGAGAGCCGTGCCATGGACTCATAGATGTGGAGTAAGGCGAGGCAGCGCAAGTGACTGCAGTGTCTTATTCTGCACCAGAGAGCCGTGCCATTGACTCATAGATGTGTAGTAAGGCAAGGCAGTGCAAGTGGCTGCTTTACCTTACTCTGCACCAGAGAGCTGTGCCATGGGCTCATAGATGTGGAGTAAGACGAGGCAGTGCAAGTGGCTGCATTGCCTTACTCTTCACCAGAGAGGCATACAATGGGCTCATAGATGTGGAGTACGGCGAGGTAGTGCGAGTGGCTGAATTGCCCTACTCTGCACCAGAGAGCCGTGCTATGGACTCATAGGTGTGGAGTAAGGCGAGGCAGTGCAAGCGGCCGCATTGCCTTACTCTGCACCAGAGAGCCGTGCCATGGACTCATAGATGTGAGAGTAAGGAGAGGCAGTGGAAGCGGCTGCATTGCCTTACTCTGTGCCAGAGAGGCGTACAATGGACTCATAGATGTGGAGTGAGGCAAGGTCGTACAAGTGGCTGCATTGCCTTACTCTGCGCCAGAGAGCCTTTCCAAGGACTCATAGATGTGGAGTGAGGCGAGGCAGTGCAAGTGGCTGCATTGCCTTACTCTGCACCAGAGAGCCGTGCCATGGACTCAGAGATGTGGAGTACGGTGAAGCAATCCAAGTGGATGCATTGCCTTACTCTGCACCAGAGAGGCGTACAATGGACTCATAGATTCGGAGTAAGGCGAGTCAGTGCAAGTGGCTGCATTACCTTACTCTGCACCAGAGAGCCGTGCCATGGACTCATAGATGTGGAGTGAGGAGAGGCAGAGCAAGTTGCTGCAATGCCTTACTCTGCACCAGAGATCCGTGCCATGGACTCATAGATGTGGAGTAAGGCGAGGCAGTGCAAGCGGCCGCATTCCCTTACTCAGCACCAGAGAGCCGTGCCATGGACTCATAGATGTGGAGTAAGGCGAGGCAGTGCAAGCGGCCGCATTGCCTTACACTGCACCAGAGAGGCGTACAATGGGCTCATAGATGTGGAGTACGGCGAGGCAGTGCGAGTGGCTGAATTGCCCTACTCTGCGCCAGAGAGCCGTGCAATGGACTCATAGATGTGTAGGAAGGCAAGGCAGTGCAAGCGGCAGCATTGCCTAACTCTGCACCAGAGAGCCGTGCCATGGACTCATAGATGTGAGAGCAAGGTGAGGCAGTGCAAGTGGCCGCATTGCCTTACCCTGCACCAGAGAGCCTTGCCATGGACTCATAGATGTGAGAGTAAGGTGAGGCAGTGCATGCAGCTGCATTGCCTTACTCTGCACCAGAGAGGCGTACAATGGACTCATAGATGTGGAGTGAGGCAAGGTCGTACAAGTGGCTGCATTGCCTTACTCTGCGCCAGAGAGCCTTTCCAAGGACTCATAGATGTGGAGTGAGGCGAGGCAGTGCAAGTGGCTGCATTGCCTTACTCTGCACCAGAGAGCCGTGCCATGGACTCATAGATGGGGATTAAGACGAGGCAGCGCAAGTGGCTGCATTGCCTTACTCTGTACCAGAGAGCCTTTCCATGGACTCATAGATGTGGAGTACGGCGAGGCAGTGCATTGCCTTACTCTGCGCCAGAAAGCTGTGCCATTGACTCATAGATGTGGGGTAAGGCGAGGCAGTGCAAGTGGCTGCATTGCCTTACTCTGCACCAGAGAGCTGTGCCATTTACTAATAGATGTGGAGTTAGGCGAGGCAGTGCAAGTGGCTGCATTGCCTTACTCTGCACCAGAGAGCCGTGCCATGGACTCATAGATGTGGAGTAAGGCGAGGCAGTGCAAGTGGCTGCATTGCCTTACTCTGCACCAGCGAGCATTTCCATGGACTCATAGATGTGGAGTGAGGCGAGGCAGCGCAAGTGGCTGCATTGGTTTACTCTGCACCAGAGAGCCGTGCCATGGACTCATAGATGTGGAGTAAAGCGAGGCAGTGCAAGTGGCTGCATTGCCTTACTCTGCACCAGAGAGCCGTGCCGTGGACTCATAGATGTGGAGTAAGGCGAGGCAGTGCAAGTGGCTGCGTTGCCTTACTCTGCGCCAGAGAGCCTTTCCAAGGACTCATAGATGTGGAGTACGGCGAGGCAGTGCGAGTGGCTGCATTCCCTTACTCTGCACCAGAGAGCTGTGCCATGGACTCATAGATGTGGAGTTAGGCGAGGCAGTGCAAGTGGCTGCATTGCCTTACTCTTCGCCATAGAGGCATACAATGGACTCATAGATGTGGAGTAAGGCGAGGCAGTGCAAGTGGCTGCCTTCCCTTACTCTGCACCACAGAGCTGTGCCATGGACTCATAGATGTGGAGTTAGGCGAGACAGTGCAAGTGGCTGCATTGGTTTACTCTGCACCAGAGAGCCGTGCCATGGACTCATAGATGTGGAGTAAAGCGAGGCAGTGCAAGTGGCTGCATTGCCTTACTCTGCTCCAGAGAGCCGTGCCATTGACTCATAGATGTGGAGTAAGGCGAGGCAGTGCAAGTGGCTGCCTTCCCTTACTCTGCACCACAGAGCTGTGCCATGGACTCATAGATGTGGAGTTAGGCGAGACAGTGCAAGTGGCTGCATTGGTTTACTCTGCACCAGAGAGCCGTGCGATGGAATCATAGATGTGGAGTAAGGCGGGGCAGTGCAAGCGGCCGCATTGCCTTACTCTGCACCAGAGAGCCGTGCCATGGACTCATAGATGGGGATTAAGACGAGGCAGCGCAAGTGGCTGCATTGCCTTACTCTGTACCAGAGAGCCTTTCCATGGACTCATAGATGTGGAGTACGGCGAGGCAGTGCATTGCCTTACTCTGCGCCAGAAAGCTGTGCCATTGACTCATAGAAGTGGGGTAAGGCGAGGCAGTGCAAGTGGCTGCATTGCCTTACTCTGCACCAGAGAGCTGTGCCATTTACTAATAGATGTGGAGTTAGGCGAGGCAGTGCAAGTGGCTGCATTGCCTTACTCTGCACCAGAGAGCCGTGCCATGGACTCATAGATGTGGAGTAAGGCGAGGCAGTGCAAGTGGCTGCATTGCCTTACTCTGCACCAGAGAGCCGTGCCGTGGACTCATAGATGTGGAGTGAGGCGAGGCAGTGCAAGTGGCTGCATTGCCTTACTCTCACCAGAGTGGCGTTCCATGGGATCATAGATGTGGAGTGAGGCGAGGCAGTGCAAGTGGCTGCATTGCCTTACTCTTCACCAGGGAGGCGTTCCATGGGCTCATAGATGTGGAGTTAGGTGAGGCAGTGCAAGTGTTTGCATTGCCTTACTCTGCACCAGCGAGCCTTTCCATGGACTCATAGATGTGGAGTGAGGCGAGGCAGCGCAAGTGGCTGCATTGGTTTACTCTGCACCAGAGAGCCGTGCCATGGATTCATAGATGTGGAGTATAGCGAGGCAGTGCAAGTGGCTGCATTGCCTTACTCTGCACCAGAGAGCCGTGCCGTGGACTCATAGATGTGGAGTAAGGCGAGGCAGTGCAAGTGGCTGCGTTGCCTTACTCTGCGCCAGAGAGCCTTTCCAAGGACTCATAGATGTGGAGTACGGCGAGGCAGTGCGAGTGGCTGCATTCCCTTACTCTGCACCAGAGAGCTGTGCCATGGACTCATAGATGTGGAGTTAGGCGAGGCAGTGCAAGTGGCTGCATTGCCTTACTCTTCGCCATAGAGGCATACAATGGACTCATAGATGTGGAGTAAGGCGAGGCAGTGCAAGTGGCTGCATTGGTTTACTCTGCACCAGAGAGCCGTGCCATGGACTCATAGATGTGGAGTAAAGCGAGGCAGTGCAAGTGGCTGCATTGCCTTACTCTGCTCCAGAGAGCCGTGCCATTGACTCATAGATGTGGAGTAAGGCGAGGCAGTGCAAGTGGCTGCCTTCCCTTACTCTGCACCACAGAGCTGTGCCATGGACTCATAGATGTGGAGTTAGGCGAGACAGTGCAAGTGGCTGCATTGGTTTACTCTGCACCAGAGAGCCGTGCGATGGAATCATAGATGTGGAGTAAGGCGGGGCAGTGCAAGCGGCCGCATTGCCTTACTCTGCACCAGAGAGCCGTGCCATGGACTCATAGATGTGGAGTTAGGCGAGGCAGTGCAAGAGGTTGCATTGCCTTACTCTGCACCAGAGAGCCGTGCAATGGACTCATAGATGTGGAGTAAGGCGAGGCAGTGCAAGTGGCTGCATTGCCTTACTCTGCGCCAGAGAGGCGTAAAATGGACTCATAGATGTGTAGTGAGGCAAGGTAGTGCAAGTGGCTGCATTGCCTTACTCTGCGCCAGAGAGCCTTTCCAAGGACTCATAGATGTGGAGTGAGGCGAGGCAGTGCAAGTGGCTGCATTGCCTTACTCTGCACCACAGAGCCGTGCCATGGACTCACAGATGTGGAGTGAGGCGAGGCAGTGCAAGTGGCTGCATTGCCTTACTCTGCACCAGAGAGCCTTTCCATGGACTCATAGATGTGGAGTGAGGTGAGGCAGTGCAAGTGGCTGCATTGCCTTATTCTTCACCAGAGAGCTGTGCCATGGGCTTATAGATGTGGAGTAAGGCGAGGCAGTGCAAGTGGCTGCATTGCCTTACTCTTCACCAGAGAGGCATACAATGGGCTCATAGATGTGGAGTACGGCGAGGTAGTGCGAGTGGCTGAATTGCCCTACTCTGCACCAGAGAGCCGTGCTATGGACTCATAGGTGTGGAGTAAGGCGAGGCAGTGCAAGCGTCCGCATTGCCTTACTCTGCACCAGAGAGCCGTGCCATGGACTCATAGAAGTGAGAGTAAGGAGAGGCAGTGGAAGCGGCTGCATTGCCTTACTCTGTGCCAGAGAGGCGTACAATGGACTCATAGATGTGGAGTGAGGCAAGGTCGTACAAGTGGCTGCATTGCCTTACTCTGCGCCAGAGAGCCTTTCCAAGGACTCATAGATGTGGAGTGAGGCGAGGCAGTGCAAGTGGCTGCATTGCCTTACTCTGCACCAGAGAGCCGTGCCATGGACTCAGAGATGTGGAGTACGGTGAAGCAATCCAAGTGGATGCATTGCCTTACTCTGCACCAGAGAGGCGTACAATGGACTCATAGATTCGGAGTAAGGCGAGTCAGTGCAAGTGGGTGCATTACCTTACTCTGCACCAGAGAGCCGTGCCATGGACTCATAGATGTGGAGTGAGGCGAGGCAGAGCAAGTTGCTGCAATGCCTTACTCTGCACCAGAGATCCGTGCCATGGACTCATAGATGTGGAGTAAGGCGAGGCAGTGCAAGCGGCCGCATTCCCTTACTCAGCACCAGAGAGCCGTGCCATGGACTCATAGTTGTGGAGTAAGGCGAGGCAGTGCAAGCGGCCGCATTGCCTTACACTGCACCAGAGAGGCGTACAATGGGCTCATAGATGTGGAGTACGGCGAGGCAGTGCGAGTGGCTGAATTGCCCTACTCTGCGCCAGAGAGCCGTGCAATGGACTCATAGATGTGTAGGAAGGCAAGGCAGTGCAAGCGGCAGCATTGCCTAACTCTGCACTAGAGAGCCGTGCCATGGACTCATAGATGTGAGAGTAAGGTGAGGCAGTGCAAATGGCCGCATTGCCTTACCCTGCACCAGAGAGCCTTGCCATGGACTCATAGATGTGAGAGTAAGGTGAGGCAGTGCATGCAGCTGCATTGCCTTACTCTGCACCAGAGAGGCGTACAATGGACTCATAGATGTGGAGTGAGGCAAGGTCGTGCAAGTGGCTGCATTGCCTTACTCTGCACCAGAGAGCCGTGCCATGGACTCATAGATGTGGAGTAAGGCGAGGCAGCGCAAGTGGCTGCAGTCTTACTCTGCACCAGAGAGCCTTTCCATGGACTCATAAATGTGGAGTAAGGCGAGGCAGTGCAAGTGACTGCATTGCCTTACTCTGCACCAGAGACCCATGCCATGGACTCATAGATGTGGAGTACGGTGAGGTAGTCCAAGTGGCTGCATTGTCTTACTCTGCACCAGAGAGGCGTACAATAGACTCATAGATTCGGAGTAAGGCGAGGCAGTGCAAGTGGCTGCATTACCTTACTCTGCACCAGAGAGCGGTGCCATGGACTCACAGATGTGGAGTAAGGCGAGGCAGTGCTAGTGGCTGCATCGCCTTACTCTTTAGCAGAGAGGCGTACAATGGGCTCTTAGATGTGGAGTACGGCGAGGCAGTGCGAGTGTCTGCATTGCCTTACTCTGCACCAGAGAGCCGTGCCATGGACTCATAGATGTGTAGTAAGGCAAGGCAGTGCAAGCGGCTGCATTGCCTAACTCTGCACCAGAGAGCCGCGCCATGGACTCATGGATGTGAGAGTAAGGTGAGGCAGTGCAAGTGGCTGCATTGTCTTATTCTGCACCACAGAGCTGTGCCATGGACTCATAGATGTGGAGTGAAATGAGGCAGTGCAAGTGGCTGCAATGCCTTACTCTGCACCAGAGAGCCGTGCCATGGACTCATAGATTTGGAGTAAGGCGAGGCAGCGCAAGTGGCTGCATTGTCTTATTCTGCACCAGAGAGCTGTGCCATGGACTCATAGATGTGGTGTAAGACGAGGCAGTGCATTGCCTTACTCTGTGCCAGAGAGCCGTGACATGGACTCATAGATGTGGAGTAAGGCGAGGCAGAGCGAGTGGCTGCATTGCCTTACTCTGCACCAGAGAGGCGTACAATGGAATCATAGATGTGGAGTAAGGCGGGCAGTGCGAGTGGCTGCATTGCCTTACTCTGCGCCAAAGAGCCTTTCCAAGGACTCATAGATGTGGAGTGAGGCGAGGCAGCGCAAGTGGCTGCATTGCCTTTCTCTGCACCAGAGAGCCGTGCAATGGACTCATAGATGTGTAGGAAGGCAAGGCAGTGCAAGCGGCAGCATTGCCTAACTCTGCACCAGAGAGCCGTGCCATGGACTCATAGATGTGAGAGCAAGGTGAGGCAGTGCAAGTGGCCGCATTGCCTTACCCTGCACCAGAGAGCCTTGCCATGGACTCATAGATGTGAGAGTAAGGTGAGGCAGTGCATGCAGCTGCATTGCCTTACTCTGCACCAGAGAGGCGTACAATGGACTCATAGATGTGGAGTGAGGCAAGGTCGTACAAGTGGCTGCATTGCCTTACTCTGCGCCAGAGAGCCTTTCCAAGGACTCATAGATGTGGAGTGAGGCGAGGCAGTGCAAGTGGCTGCATTGCCTTACTCTGCACCAGAGAGCCGTGCCATGGACTCATAGATGGGGATTAAGACGAGGCAGCGCAAGTGGCTGCATTGCCTTACTCTGTACCAGAGAGCCTTTCCATGGACTCATAGATGTGGAGTACGGCGAGGCAGTGCATTGCCTTACTCTGCGCCAGAAAGCTGTGCCATTGACTCATAGATGTGGGGTAAGGCGAGGCAGTGCAAGTGGCTGCATTGCCTTACTCTGCACCAGAGAGCTGTGCCATTTACTAATAGATGTGGAGTTAGGCGAGGCAGTGCAAGTGGCTGCATTGCCTTACTCTGCACCAGAGAGCCGTGCCATGGACTCATAGATGTGGAGTAAGGCGAGGCAGTGCAAGTGGCTGCATTGCCTTACTCTGCACCAGCGAGCATTTCCATGGACTCATAGATGTGGAGTGAGGCGAGGCAGCGCAAGTGGCTGCATTGGTTTACTCTGCACCAGAGAGCCGTGCCATGGACTCATAGATGTGGAGTAAAGCGAGGCAGTGCAAGTGGCTGCATTGCCTTACTCTGCACCAGAGAGCCGTGCCGTGGACTCATAGATGTGGAGTAAGGCGAGGCAGTGCAAGTGGCTGCGTTGCCTTACTCTGCGCCAGAGAGCCTTTCCAAGGACTCATAGATGTGGAGTACGGCGAGGCAGTGCGAGTGGCTGCATTCCCTTACTCTGCACCAGAGAGCTGTGCCATGGACTCATAGATGTGGAGTTAGGCGAGGCAGTGCAAGTGGCTGCATTGCCTTACTCTTCGCCATAGAGGCATACAATGGACTCATAGATGTGGAGTAAGGCGAGGCAGTGCAAGTGGCTGCCTTCCCTTACTCTGCACCACAGAGCTGTGCCATGGACTCATAGATGTGGAGTTAGGCGAGACAGTGCAAGTGGCTGCATTGGTTTACTCTGCACCAGAGAGCCGTGCCATGGACTCATAGATGTGGAGTAAAGCGAGGCAGTGCAAGTGGCTGCATTGCCTTACTCTGCTCCAGAGAGCCGTGCCATTGACTCATAGATGTGGAGTAAGGCGAGGCAGTGCAAGTGGCTGCCTTCCCTTACTCTGCACCACAGAGCTGTGCCATGGACTCATAGATGTGGAGTTAGGCGAGACAGTGCAAGTGGCTGCATTGGTTTACTCTGCACCAGAGAGCCGTGCGATGGAATCATAGATGTGGAGTAAGGCGGGGCAGTGCAAGCGGCCGCATTGCCTTACTCTGCACCAGAGAGCCGTGCCATGGACTCATAGATGGGGATTAAGACGAGGCAGAGCAAGTGGCTGCATTGCCTTACTCTGTACCAGAGAGCCTTTCCATGGACTCATAGATGTGGAGTACGGCGAGGCAGTGCATTGCCTTACTCTGCGCCAGAAAGCTGTGCCATTGACTCATAGAAGTGGGGTAAGGCGAGGCAGTGCAAGTGGCTGCATTGCCTTACTCTGCACCAGAGAGCTGTGCCATTTACTAATAGATGTGGAGTTAGGCGAGGCAGTGCAAGTGGCTGCATTGCCTTACTCTGCACCAGAGAGCCGTGCCATGGACTCATAGATGTGGAGTAAGGCGAGGCAGTGCAAGTGGCTGCATTGCCTTACTCTGCACCAGAGAGCCGTGCCGTGGACTCATAGATGTGGAGTGAGGCGAGGCAGTGCAAGTGGCTGCATTGCCTTACTCTCACCAGAGTGGCGTTCCATGGGATCATAGATGTGGAGTGAGGCGAGGCAGTGCAAGTGGCTGCATTGCCTTACTCTTCACCAGGGAGGCGTTCCATGGGCTCATAGATGTGGAGTTAGGTGAGGCAGTGCAAGTGTTTGCATTGCCTTACTCTGCACCAGCGAGCCTTTCCATGGACTCATAGATGTGGAGTGAGGCGAGGCAGCGCAAGTGGCTGCATTGGTTTACTCTGCACCAGAGAGCCGTGCCATGGATTCATAGATGTGGAGTATAGCGAGGCAGTGCAAGTGGCTGCATTGCCTTACTCTGCACCAGAGAGCCGTGCCGTGGACTCATAGATGTGGAGTAAGGCGAGGCAGTGCAAGTGGCTGCGTTGCCTTACTCTGCGCCAGAGAGCCTTTCCAAGGACTCATAGATGTGGAGTACGGCGAGGCAGTGCGAGTGGCTGCATTCCCTTACTCTGCACCAGAGAGCTGTGCTATGGACTCATAGATGTGGAGTTAGGCGAGGCAGTGCAAGTGGCTGCATTGCCTTACTCTTCGCCATAGAGGCATACAATGGACTCATAGATGTGGAGTAAGGCGAGGCAGTGCAAGTGGCTGCATTGGTTTACTCTGCACCAGAGAGCCGTGCCATGGACTCATAGATGTGGAGTAAAGCGAGGCAGTGCAAGTGGCTGCATTGCCTTACTCTGCTCCAGAGAGCCGTGCCATTGACTCATAGATGTGGAGTAAGGCGAGGCAGTGCAAGTGGCTGCCTTCCCTTACTCTGCACCACAGAGCTGTGCCATGGACTCATAGATGTGGAGTTAGGCGAGACAGTGCAAGTGGCTGCATTGGTTTACTCTGCACCAGAGAGCCGTGCGATGGAATCATAGATGTGGAGTAAGGCGGGGCAGTGCAAGCGGCCGCATTGCCTTACTCTGCACCAGAGAGCCGTGCCATGGACTCATAGATGTGGAGTTAGGCGAGGCAGTGCAAGAGGTTGCATTGCCTTACTCTGCACCAGAGAGCCGTGCAATGGACTCATAGATGTGGAGTAAGGCGAGGCAGTCCAAGTGGCTGCATTGCCTTACTCTGCGCCAGAGAGGCGTAAAATGGACTCATAGATGTGTAGTGAGGCAAGGTAGTGCAAGTGGCTGCATTGCCTTACTCTGCGCCAGAGAGCCTTTCCAAGGACTCATAGATGTGGAGTGAGGCGAGGCAGTGCAAGTGGCTGCATTGCCTTACTCTGCACCACAGAGCCGTGCCATGGACTCACAGATGTGGAGTGAGGCGAGGCAGTGCAAGTGGCTGCATTGCCTTACTCTGCACCAGAGAGCCTTTCCATGGACTCATAGATGTGGAGTGAGGTGAGGCAGTGCAAGTGGCTGCATTGCCTTATTCTTCACCAGAGAGCTGTGCCATGGGCTTATAGATGTGGAGTAAGGCGAGGCAGTGCAAGTGGCTGCATTGCCTTACTCTTCACCAGAGAGGCATACAATGGGCTCATAGATGTGGAGTACGGCGAGGTAGTGCGAGTGGCTGAATTGCCCTACTCTGCACCAGAGAGCCGTGCTATGGACTCATAGGTGTGGAGTAAGGCGAGGCAGTGCAAGCGTCCGCATTGCCTTACTCTGCACCAGAGAGCCGTGCCATGGACTCATAGAAGTGAGAGTAAGGAGAGGCAGTGGAAGCGGCTGCATTGCCTTACTCTGTGCCAGAGAGGCGTACAATGGACTCATAGATGTGGAGTGAGGCAAGGTCGTACAAGTGGCTGCATTGCCTTACTCTGCGCCAGAGAGCCTTTCCAAGGACTCATAGATGTGGAGTGAGGCGAGGCAGTGCAAGTGGCTGCATTGCCTTACTCTGCACCAGAGAGCCGTGCCATGGACTCAGAGATGTGGAGTACGGTGAAGCAATCCAAGTGGATGCATTGCCTTACTCTGCACCAGAGAGGCATACAATGGACTCATAGATTCGGAGTAAGGCGAGTCAGTGCAAGTGGGTGCATTACCTTACTCTGCACCAGAGAGCCGTGCCATGGACTCATAGATGTGGAGTGAGGCGAGGCAGAGCAAGTTGCTGCAATGCCTTACTCTGCACCAGAGATCCGTGCCATGGACTCATAGATGTGGAGTAAGGCGAGGCAGTGCAAGCGGCCGCATTCCCTTACTCAGCACCAGAGAGCCGTGCCATGGACTCATAGTTGTGGAGTAAGGCGAGGCAGTGCAAGCGGCCGCATTGCCTTACACTGCACCAGAGAGGCGTACAATGGGCTCATAGATGTGGAGTACGGCGAGGCAGTGCGAGTGGCTGAATTGCCCTACTCTGCGCCAGAGAGCCGTGCAATGGACTCATAGATGTGTAGGAAGGCAAGGCAGTGCAAGCGGCAGCATTGCCTAACTCTGCACTAGAGAGCCGTGCCATGGACTCATAGATGTGAGAGTAAGGTGAGGCAGTGCAAGTGGCCGCATTGCCTTACCCTGCACCAGAGAGCCTTGCCATGGACTCATAGATGTGAGAGTAAGGTGAGGCAGTGCATGCAGCTGCATTGCCTTACTCTGAACCAGAGAGGCGTACAATGGACTCATAGATGTGGAGTGAGGCAAGGTCGTGCAAGTGGCTGCATTGCCTTACTCTGCACCAGAGAGCCGTGCCATGGACTCATAGATGTGGAGTAAGGCGAGGCAGCGCAAGTGGCTGCAGTCTTACTCTGCACCAGAGAGCCTTTCCATGGACTCATAAATGTGGAGTAAGGCGAGGCAGTGCAAGTGACTGCATTGCCTTACTCTGCACCAGAGACCCATGCCATGGACTCATAGATGTGGAGTACGGTGAGGTAGTCCAAGTGGCTGCATTGTCTTACTCTGCACCAGAGAGGCGTACAATAGACTCATAGATTCGGAGTAAGGCGAGGCAGTGCAAGTGGCTGCATTACCTTACTCTGCACCAGAGAGCGGTGCCATGGACTCATAGATGTGGAGTAAGGCGAGGCAGTGCTAGTGGCTGCATCGCCTTACTCTTTAGCAGAGAGGCGTACAATGGGCTCTTAGATGTGGAGTACGGCGAGGCAGTGCGAGTGTCTGCATTGCCTTACTCTGCACCAGAGAGCCGTGCCATGGACTCATAGATGTGTAGTAAGGCAAGGCAGTGCAAGCGGCTGCATTGCCTAACTCTGCACCAGAGAGCCGCGCCATGGACTCATGGATGTGAGAGTAAGGTGAGGCAGTGCAAGTGGCTGCATTGTCTTATTCTGCACCACAGAGCTGTGCCATGGACTCATAGATGTGGAGTGAAATGAGGCAGTGCAAGTGGCTGCAATGCCTTACTCTGCACCAGAGAGCCGTGCCATGGACTCATAGATTTGGAGTAAGGCGAGGCAGCGCAAGTGGCTGCATTGTCTTATTCTGCACCAGAGAGCTGTGCCATGGACTCATAGATGTGGTGTAAGACGAGGCAGTGCATTGCCTTACTCTGTGCCAGAGAGCCGTGACATGGACTCATAGATGTGGAGTAAGGCGAGGCAGAGCGAGTGGCTGCATTGCCTTACTCTGCACCAGAGAGGCGTACAATGGAATCATAGATGTGGAGTAAGGCGGGCAGTGCGAGTGGCTGCATTGCCTTACTCTGCGCCAAAGAGCCTTTCCAAGGACTCATAGATGTGGAGTGAGGCGAGGCAGCGCAAGTGGCTGCATTGCCTTTCTCTGCACCAGAGAGCCGTGCAATGGACTCATAGATGTGGAGTAAGGCGAGGAAGTGCAAGTGGCTGCATTACCTTACTCTGCACCAGAGAGCCGTGCCATGGACTCATAGATGTGGAGAAAGGTGAGGCAGTGCAAGCGGCTGCATTGCCTTACTCTGCGCCATACAGGAGTACAATGGACTCATAGATGTGGAGTGAGACAAGGTAATGCAAGTGGCTGCATTGACTTACTCTGCACCAGAGAGCCTTTCCAAGGACTCATAGATGTGGAGTGAGGCGAGGCAGTGCAAGTGGCTGCATTGCCTTATTCTGCACAGAGAGCTGTGCCATGGACTCATAGATGTGGAGTGAAGCGAGGCAGTGCAAGTGGCTGCAATGCCTTCCTCTGCACCAGAGAGCCCTGCCATGGACTCATAGATGTAGCGTGAGGCGAGGCAGTGCAAGTGGCTGCATAGCCTTACTCTTCACCAGAGAGCCGTGCCATGGACTCACAGATGTGGAGTAAGGCGAGGCAGTGCAAGTGGCTGCATTGCCTTACTCTGCACCAGAGAGCCTTTCCATCGACTCATAGATGTGGAGTGAGGCGAGGCAGTGCAAGTGGCTGCAATACCTTACTGTGCACCAGAGAGCCGTGCCATGGACTCATAGATGTGGAGTAAGGCGAGGCAGTGCAAGTGGCTGCATTGCCTTACCCTTCACCAGAGAGGCGTTCCGTGGACTCAGATGTGGAGTGAGGTGAGGCAGCGCAAGTGGCTGCATTGCCTTACTATGCACCAGAGAGCCGTGCCATGGACTCATAGATGTGGAGTAAGGTGAGGCAGCGCAAGTGGCTGCATTGTCTTATTCTGCACCAGAGAGCTGTGCCATGGACTCATAGATGTGGTGTAAGACGAGGCAGTGCATTGCCTTACACTGTGCCAGTGAGCCGTGACATGGACTCATAGATGTGGAGTACGGCGAGGCAGTGCAAGTGGCTGCATTGCCTTACTCTGCACCAGAGAGGCGTACAATGGACTCATAGATGTGGAGTGAGGCAAGATAGTGCAAGTGGCTGCATTGCCTTACTCTGCACCAAAGAGCCTTTCCAAGGACTCATAGATGTGGAGTGAGGCGAGGCAGTGCAAGTGGCTGAATTGCCTTACTGTGCACCACAGAGCCGTGCTATGGACTCACAGATGTGGAGTGAGGTGAGGCAGTGCAAGTAGCTGCATTGCCTTACTCTACACCAGAGAGCCTTTCCATGGACTCATAGATGTGGAGTGAGGCGAGGCAGTGCAAGTGGCTGCAATGCCTTACTTTGCACCAGAGAGCTGTGCCATGGACTCACAGATGTGGAGTAAGGCGAGGCAGTGCAAGTGGCTGCATTGCCTTACTCTTCACCAGAGAGGCGTTCCATGGACTCAGATGTGGAGTGAGGTGAGGCAGTGCAAGTGGCTGCATTGCCTTACTCTGCACCAGAGAGCCGTGCAATGGACTCATAGATGTGGAGTAAGGCGAGGCAGCGCAAGTGGCTGCATTGTCTTATTCTGCACCAGAGAGCCGTGCCATGGACTCATAGATGTGGAGTAAGGCGAGGCAGTGCAAGTGGCTGCATTACCTTACTCTGCACCAGAGAGCCGTGCCATGGACTCATAGGTGTGGAGTAAGGCGAGGCAGTGCAAGTGGCCACATTGCCTTACTCTGCACCAGAGAGCCGTGCCATGGACTCATAGATGTGAGAGTAAGGTGAGGCAGTGAAAGCGGCTGCATTGCCTTACTCTGCACCAGAGAGCCGTGCCATGGACTCACAGATGTGGAGTGAGGCGAGGCAGTGCAAGTGGCTGCATTACCTTACTCTGCACCAGAGAGCCTTTCCATGGACTCATAGATGTTGAGTGAGGCGAGGCAGAGCAAGTTGCTGCATTGCCTTACTCTGCACCAGAGATCCGTGCCATGGACTCATAGATGTGGAGTAAGGCGAGGCAGTGCAAGCGGCCGCATTGCCTTACTCTGCACCAGAGAGCCGTGCCATGGACTCATAGATGTGGAGTAAGGCGTGGCAGTGCAAGCGGCCGCATTGCCTTACTCTGCACCAGAGAGCCGTGCCATGGACTCATAAATGTGAGAGTAAGTTGAAGCAGTGGAAGCGGGTGCATTGCCTTACTCTGCACCAGAGGGCAGTGCCATGGACTCATAGATTTGGAGTAAGGCGAGGCAGCGCAAATGGCTGCATTGACTTACTCTGCACCAGAGAGCTGTGCCATGGACTCATAGATGTGGAGTAAGGTGAGGCAGCGCAAGTGGCTGCATTATCTTACTCTGCACCAGAGAGCATTTCCATGGACTCAGAGATATGGAGTAAGGTGAGGCAGTGCAAGTGGCTGCATTGCCTTACTCTGCACCAGAGAGCCGTGCCATGGACTCATAGATGTGAAGTGAAGTGAGGTAGTACAAGTGGCTGCATTGCCTTACTCTGTACCAGAGAGCCGTGCCATGGACTCATGGATGTGGAGTAAGTCGAGGCAGTGCAAGTGGCTGCATTGTCTTACTCTTCACCAGAGAGGCGTTCCGTGGACTCAGATGTGGAGTGAGATGACGCAGCGCAAGTGGCCGCATTGCCTTACTCTGCACCAGAGAGCCGTGCCATGGACTCAGATGTGGAGTAAGGCGAGGCAATGCAAGTGGCTGCATTGCCTTATTCTGTGCCAGAGAGGCGTAAAATGGACTCATAGATGTGAAGTGAGGCAAGTTACTGCAAGTGGCTGCATTGCCTTACTGTGCGCCAGAGAGCCGTGCCATGGACTCATAGGTGTGGAGTAAGGCGAGGCAGTGCAAGTGGCTGTGTTGCCATACTCTGCACCAGAGAGCCTTTCCAAGGATTCATAGATGTGCAGTGAGTCGAGGCAGTGCGAGTGGCTGCGTTGCCTTACTCTGCACCACAGAGCCGTACCATGGACTCTCAGATGTGGAGTGAGGCGAGGCAGTGCAAGTGGCTGCATTGCCTTACTCTGCACCAGACAGCCTTTCCATGGACTCATAGATGTGGAGTGAGGCGAGGCAGTGCAAGTGTCTGCAATGCCTTATTCTGCGCCATAGAGCCGTGCCATGGACTCATAGATGTGGAGTAAGGTGAGGCAGTGCAAGTGGCTGCGTTGCCTTACTCTGCGCCAGAAGCCTTTCCATGGACTCATAGATGTGGAGTACGGTGAGGCAGTGCAAGTGGCTGCATTACCTTACTCTGCACCAGAGAGCTGTGCCATGGACTCATATATGTGGAGTAAGGCGAGGCAGTGGTAGTGGCTGCATTGCCTTACTCTTCACCAGAGAGGCGTACAATGGGCTCATAGATGTGGAGTACGGCGAGGCAGTGCAAGCGGATGCATTGCCTAACTCTGCACCAGAGAGCCGTGCCATGGACTCATAGGTGTGGAGTATGGCGAGGCAGTGCAAGCGGCCACATTGCCTCACTCTGCACCAGAGAGCCGTGCCATGGACTCATAGATGTGAGAGTAAGGTGAGGCAGTGCAAGCGGCTGCATTGCCTTACTCTATGCCAGAGAGGCGTACAATGGACTCATAGATGTGGAGTGAGGCAAGCTCGTGCAAGTGCCTGCATTGCCTTTCTCTGCGCCAGAGAGCCTTTCCAAGGACTCATAGATGTGGAGTGAGGCGAGGCAGTGCAATTGGCTGCATTGCCTTACTCTGCACCAGAGATCCGTGCCATGGACTCATAGATGTGGAGTAAGGAGAGGCAGTGCAAGCGGCCGCATTGCCTTACTCTGCACCAGAGGGCTGTGCCATGGACTCATAGATGTGGAGTAAGGGGAGGCAGCGCAAGTGGCTGCATTGTCTTACTCTGCACCAGAGAGGCGTGCCATGGACTCATAGATGTGGAGTAAGGCGAGGCAGTGCAAGTGGCTGCATTATCTTACTCTGCACCAGAGAGACATGCCATGGACGTGGTGTAAGGCGAGGCAGTGCAAGTGGCTGCATTGCCTTACTCTGTAACAGAGAGCCGTACCATGGACTCATAGATGTGGAGTAAGGCGAGGCAGCGCATGTGGCTGCATTCTCTTCCTCTGCACCAGAGAGCCTTTCCATGGACTCATAGATGTGGAGTAAGGCGAGGCAGTGCGAGTGGCTGCATTGCCTTACTCTCCACCAGAGAGCCTTTCCATGGACTCATAGATGTGGAGTAAGGCGAGTCAGTGCGAGTGGCTGCCTTGCCTTACTCTGCACCAGAGAGCCGTGAAATGGACTCATGGATGGGGAGGAAGGCGAGGCAGTGCAAGTGGCTGCATTGCCTTACTCTGCACCAGAGAGCCATGCCATGGACTCATTGATGTGGAGTACGGTGAGGCAGTCCATATGGCTGTATTGCCTAATTCTGCACCAGAGAGCCATGCCATGGACTCATAGATGTGGAGTACGGTGAGGCAGTCCAAATGGCTGTATTACCTTACTCTGCACCAGAGAGCCGTGCCATGGACTCATAGATGTGGAGTAAGGCAAGGCAGTGCAAGTGGCTGCATCGCCTTACTCTTTAGCAGAGAGGCGTACAATGGGCTCATAGATGTGGAGTACGGCGAGGCAGTGTGAGTGGCTGCATTGCCCTACTCTGCGCCAGAGAGCCGTGCCATGGACTCATAGATGTGTAGTAAGGCAAGGCAGTGCAAGCGGCTGCATTGCCTAACTCTGCACCAGAGAGCAGTGCCATGGACTCTTAGGTGTGGAGTAAGGCGAGGCAGTGCAAGCAGCCGCATTGCCTTACTCTGCACCAGAGAGGCGTGCCATGGACTCATAGATGTGAGAGTAAGGTGAGGCAGTGCAAGCGGCTGCATTGCCTTACTCTGTGCCAGAGAGGAGTACAATGGACTCATAGATGTGGAGTGAGGCAAGGTAGTGCGAGTGGCTGCATTGCCTTACTCTGCACCAAAGAGCCTTTCCAAGGACTCATAGATGTGGAGTGAGGCAAGGCAGTGCAATTTGCTGCATTGCCTTACTCTGCACCAGAGAGACGTGCCATGGACTCACAGATGTAGAGTAAGTCGAGGCAGTACAAGTGGCTGCATTGAAAACTCTTCACCAGAGAGGCGTTCCGTGGACTCAGATGTGGAGTGAGATGAGGCAGCGCAAGTGGCTGCATTGCCTTACTCTGCACCAGAGAGCCGTCCCATGGACTCATAGATGTGGAGTAAGGCGAGGCAGCGCAAGTGGCTGTATTGTCTTACTCTGCACCAGAGAGCCTTTCCATGGACTCATAGATGTTGTGTAAGACGAGGCAGTGCATTGCCTTAGTCTGTGCCAGAGAGCCGTGCCGTGGACTCATAGATGTGGAGTAAGGCGAGGCAGTGCAAGTGGCTGCATTGCCTTACTCTGCGCAAGAGAGGCGTACAATGGACTCATAGATGTGGAGTGAGGCAAGCTCGTGCAAGTGCCTGCATTGCCTTTCTCTGCGCCAGAGAGCCTTTCCAAGGACTCATAGATGTGGAGTGAGGCGAGGCAGTGCAATTGGCTGCATTGCCTTACTCTGCAACAGAGATCCATGCCATGGACTCATAGATGTGGAGTAAGGAGAGGCAGTGCAAGCGGCCGCATTGCCTTACTCTGCACCAGAGAGCCGTGCCATGGACTCATAGATGTGGAGTAAGGCGAGGCAGTGCAAGCGGCCGCATTGCCTTACTCTGCACAAGAGAGCCGTGCCATGGACTCATAGATGTGAGAGTAAGGTGAGGCAGTGCAAGCGGGTGCATTGCCTTACTCTGCACCAGAGGGCTGTGCCATGGACTCATAGATGTGGAGTAAGGCGAGGCAGCGCAAGTGGCTGCATTGTCTTACTCTGCACCAGAGAGGCGTGCCATGGACTCATAGATGTGGAGTAAGGCGAGGCAGTGCAAGTGGCTGCATTATCTTACTCTGCACCAGAGAGCCATGCCATGGACGTGGTGTAAGGCGAGGCAGTGCAAGTGGCTGCATTGCCTTACTCTGTAACAGAGAGCTGTACCATGGACTCATAGATGTGGAGTAAGGCGAGGCAGCGCATGTGGCTGCATTGTCTTCCTCTGCACCAGAGAGCCTTTCCATGGACTCATAGATGTGGAGTAAGGCGAGGCAGTGCGAGTGGCTGCATTGCCTTACTCTCCACCAGAGAGCCTTTCCATGGACTCATAGATGTGGAGTAAGGCGAGTCAGTGCGAGTGGCTGCCTTGCCTTACTCTGCACCAGAGAGCCGTGAAATGGACTCATGGATGGGGAGGAAAGCGAGGCAGTGCAAGTGGCTGCATTGCCTTACTCTGCACCAGAGAGCCATGCCATGGACTCATTGATGGGGAGTACGGTGAGGCAGTCCAAATGGCTGTATTGCCTTATTCTGCACCAGAGAGCCATGCCATGGACTCATAGATGTGGAGTACGGTGAGGCAGTCCAAATGGCTGTATTACCTTACTCTGCACCAGAGAGCCGTGCCATGGACTCATAGATGTGGAGTAAGGCAAGGCAGTGCAAGTGGCTGCATCGCCTTACTCTTTAGCAGAGAGGCGTACAATGGGCTCATAGATGTGGAGTACGGCGAGGCAGTGTGAGTGGCTGCATTGCCCTACTCTGCGCCAGAGAGCCGTGCCATGGACTCATAGATGTGTAGTAAGGCAAGGCAGTGCAAGCGGCTGCATTGCCTAACTCTGCACCAGAGAGCAGTGCCATGGACTCTTAGGTGTGGAGTAAGGCGAGGCAGTGCAAGCAGCCGCATTGCCTTACTCTGCACCAGAGAGGCGTGCCATGGACTCATAGATGTGAGAGTAAGGTGAGGCAGTGCAAGCGGCTGCATTGCCTTACTCTGTGCCAGAGAGGAGTACAATGGACTCATAGATGTGGAGTGAGGCAAGGTAGTGCGAGTGGCTGCATTGCCTTACTCTGCACCAAAGAGCCTTTCCAAGGACTCATAGATGTGGAGTGAGGCAAGGCAGTGCAATTTGCTGCATTGCCTTACTCTGCTCCAGAGAGACGTGCCATGGACTCACAGATGTAGAGTAAGTCGAGGCAGTACAAGTGGCTGCATTGCCTAACTCTTCACCAGAGAGGCGTTACGTGGACTCAGATGTGGAGTGAGATGAGGCAGCGCAAGTGGCTGCATTGCCTTACTCTGCACCAGAGAGCCGTCCCATGGACACATAGATGTGGAGTAAGGCGAGGCAGCGCAAGTGGCTGTATTGTCTTACTCTGCACCAGAGAGCCTTTCCATGGACTCATAGATGTGGTGTAAGACGAGGCAGTGCATTGCCTTAGTCTGTGCCAGAGAGCCGTGCCGTGGACTCATAGATGTGGAGTAAGGCGAGGCAGTGCAAGTGGCTGCATTGCCTTACTCTGCTCAAGAGAGGCGTACAATGGACTCATAGATGTGGAGTGAGGCAAGCTCGTGCAAGTGCCTGCATTGCCTTTCTCTGCGCCAGAGAGCCTTTCCAAGGACTCATAGATGTGGAGTGAGGCGAGGCAGTGCAATTGGATGCATTGCCTTACTCTGCAACAGAGATCCGTGCCATGGACTCATAGATGTGGAGTAAGGAGAGGTAGTGCAAGCGGCCGCATTGCCTTACTCTGCACCAGAGAGCCGTGCCATGGACTCATAGATGTGGAGTAAGGCGAGGCAGTGCAAGCGGCCGCATTGCCTTACTCTGCACAAGAGAGCCGTGCCATGGACTCATAGATGTGAGAGTAAGGTGAGGCAGTGCAAGCGGGTGCATTGCCTTACTCTGCACCAGAGGGCTGTGCCATGGACTCATAGATGTGGAGTAAGGCGAGGCAGCGCAAGTGGCTGCATTGTCTTACTCTGCACCAGAGAGGCGTGCCATGGACTCATAGATGTGGAGTAAGGCGAGGCAGTGCAAGTGGCTGCATTATCTTACTCTGCACCAGAGAGCCATGCCATGGACGTGGTGTAAGGCGAGGCAGTGCAAGTGGCTGCATTGCCTTACTCTGTAACAGAGAGCCGTACCATGGACTCATAGATGTGGAGTAAGGCGAGGCAGCGCATGTGGCTGCATTGTCTTCCTCTGCACCAGAGAGCCTTTCCATGGACTCATAGATGTGGAGTAAGGCGAGGCAGTGCGAGTGGCTGCATTGCCTTACTCTCCACCAGAGAGCCTTTCCATGGACTCATAGATGTGGAGTAAGGCGAGTCAGTGCGAGTGGCTGCCTTGCCTTACTCTGCACCAGAGAGCCGTGAAATGGACTCATGGATGGGGAGGAAGGCGAGGCAGTGCAAGTGGCTGCATTGCCTTACTCTGCACCAGAGAGCCATGCCATGGACTCATAGATGTGGAGTACGGTGAGGCAGTCCAAATGGCTGTATTGCCTTATTCTGCACCAGAGAGCCATGCCATGGACTCATAGATGTGGAGTACGGTGAGGCAGTCCAAATGGCTGTATTACCTTACTCTGCACCAGAGAGCCGTGCCATGGACTCATAGATGTGGAGTAAGGCAAGGCAGTGCAAGTGGCTGCATCGCCTTACTCTTTAGCAGGGAGGCGTACAATGGGCTCATAGATGTGGAGTACGGCGAGGCAGTGTGAGTGGCTGCATTGCCCTACTCTGCGCCAGAGAGCCGTGCCATGGACTCATAGATGTGTAGTAAGGCAAGGCAGTGCAAGCGGCTGCATTGCCTAACTCTGCACCAGAGAGCAGTGCCATGGACTCTTAGGTGTGGAGTAAGGCGAGGCAGTGCAAGCAGCCGCATTGCCTTACTCTGCACCAGAGAGGCGTGCCATGGACTCATAGATGTGAGAGTAAGGTGAGGCAGTGCAAGCGGCTGCATTGCCTTACTCTGTGCCAGAGAGGAGTACAATGGACTCATAGATGTGGAGTGAGGGAAGGTAGTGCGAGTGGCTGCATTGCCTTACTCTGCACCAAAGAGCCTTTCCAAGGACTCATAGATGTGGAGTGAGGCAAAGCAGTGCAATTTGCTGCATTGCCTTACTCTGCTCCAGAGAGACGTGCCATGGACTCACAGATGTAGAGTAAGTCGAGGCAGTACAAGTGGCTGCATTGCCTAACTCTTCACCAGAGAGGCGTTCCGTGGACTCAGATGTGGAGTGAGATGAGGCAGCGCAAGTGGCTGCATTGCCTTACTCTGCACCAGAGAGCCGTCCCATGGACTCATAGATGTGGAGTAAGGCGAGGCAGCGCAAGTGGCTGTATTGTCTTACTCTGCACCAGAGAGCCTTTCCATGGACTCATAGATGTGGTGTAAGACGAGGCAGTGCATTGCCTTACTCTGTGCCAGAGAGCCGTGCCGTGGACTCATAGATGTGGAGTAAGGCGAGGCAGTGCAAGTGGCTGCATTGCCTTACTCTGCGCAAGAGAGGCGTACAATGGACTCATAGATGTGGAGTGAGGCAAGGTAGTGCAAGTGGCTGCATTGCCTTACTCTGCGCCAGAGAGCCTTTCCAAGGACTCATAGATGTGGAGGGAGGCGAGGCAGTGCAAGTGGCTGCACTGCCTTACTCTGCACCACAGAGCCGTGCCATGGACTCACAGATGTGGAGTGAAGCGAGGCAGTGCAATTGGCTGCATTGCCTTACTCTGCACCAGAGAGCCTTTCCATGGACTCATAGATGTGGAGTGAGGCGAGGCAGTGCAAGTGTCTGCAATGCCTTACTCTGCACCAGAGAGCCATGCCATGGACTCATAGATGTGGAGTGAGGCGAGGCAGTGCAAGTGGCTGAACTGCCTTACTCTTCACCAGAGAGGCGTTCTGTGGGCTCAGATTTGGAGTGAGGTGAGGCAGTGCAAGTGGCAGCATTACCTTACTCTGCATCAGAGAGCTGTGCCATGGACTCTTAGATGTGGAGTAAGGCGAGGCAGCGCAAGTGGCTGCATTGCCCTACTCTGCGCCAGAGAGCCGTGCCATGGACTCATAGATGTGTAGGAAGGCAAGGCAGTGCAAGCGGATGCATTGCCTAACTCTGCACCAGAGAGCCATGCCATGGACTCATAGGTGTGGAGTAAGGCGATGCAGCGGAAGTAGCTGCATTGCCTTACTCTGCACCAGAGAGCCGTGCCATGGATTCATAGATGTGGAGTAAGGCGAGGCAGTGCAAGTGGCTGCATTGCCTTACTCTTCACCAGAGAGGCGTACAATGGGCTTATAGATGTGGAGTAAGGCGAGGCAGTGCAAGCGGCTGCATTGCCTTACTCTGTGCCATAGAGGCATACAATGGACTCATAGATGTGGAGTGAGGCAAGGTTGTGCAAATGTCTGCATTACCTTACTCTGTGCCAGAGAGCCTTTCCAACGACTCATAGATGTGGAGTGAGGCGAGGCAGTGCAAGTGGCTGCATTGCCTTACTCTGCACCAGAGAGCCGTGCCATGGACTCACAGATGTGGAGTGAGGCGAGGCAGGGCAAGTGGCTGCATTACCTTACTCTGCACCAGAGAGCCTTTCCGTGGACTCATAGATGTGGAGTGAGGCGAGGCAGAGCAAGTGGCTGTAATTCCTTACTCTGCACCAGAGAGCCGTGCCATGGACTCATAGATGGGGAGTAAGACGAGGCAGTGCAAGTGGCTGCATTGCCTTACTCTTCACCAGAGAGGCGTTCCGTGGACTCAGATGTGTAGTGAGGTGAGGCAGCGCAAGTGGCTGCATTGCCTTACTCTGCACCAGAGAGCCGTGCCATGGACTCATAGATGTGGAGTAAGGTGAGGCAGCGCAAGTGGCTGAATTGTCTTACTGTGCACCAGAGAGCCTTTCCATGGACTCATAGATGTGGAGTAAGACGAGGTAGTGCATTGCCTTACTCTGCGCCAGAGAGGCGTACAATGGACTCATAGATGTGGAGTATTTCGAGGCAGTGCTAGTGGCTGCATTGCTTTGCTCTGCACCAGAGAGCCGTGCCATGGACTCATAGATGTCGAGTAAGGCAAGGCAGTGCAAGTGGCTGCATTGCCTTACTCTTCACCACAGAGGCGTTCCGTTGGCTCAGATGTGCAGTGAGGTGAGGCAGCGCAAGTGGCTGCATTG
Source organism: Pleurodeles waltl (assembly GCF_031143425.1). Taxonomy (NCBI): domain Eukaryota; kingdom Metazoa; phylum Chordata; class Amphibia; order Caudata; family Salamandridae; genus Pleurodeles; species Pleurodeles waltl. The sequence continues at coordinate 647,828 of NC_090438.1, forward strand.
CCTTAGTCTGCACCAGAAAGCCGTCCCATGGACTCATAGATGTGGAGTAAGGCGAGGCAGTGCAAGTGGCTGCATTGTCTTACTCTGCAATAGAGAGCCTTTCCATGGACTCATAGATGTGGAGTAAGACGAGGCAGTGTATTGCCTTACTCTGTGCCAGAGAGCCGTGACATGGACTCATAGATGTGGAGTAAGGCAAGGCAGTGCAAGTGGCTGCATTGCCTTACTCTGCACCAGAAAGGCGTGCCATGGACTCATAGATGTGGAGTAAGGCGAGGCAGTGCAAGTGGCTGCATTGCCTTACTCTTCACCAGAGAGGCGTTCCTTGGGCTCAGATGTGGAGTGAGGTGAGGCAGCGCAAGTGGCTGCATTGCCTTACTCTGCATCAGAGAGCCGTGCAATGGACTCATAGATGTGTAGTAAGGCGAGGCAGCGCAAGTGACTGCATTGCCCTATTCTGCACCAGAGAGCCGTGACATGGACTCATAGATGTGGAGTAAGGCAAGGCAGCGCAAGTGACTGCATTGTCTTACTCTGCACCAGAGAGCCTTTCCATGGACTCATAGATGTGTAGTAAGACGAGGCCGTGCATTGCCTTACTCTGTGCCAGAGCCTTGACATGGACTCATAAATGTGGAGTAAGGCGAGGCAGTGCAAGTGGCTAAATTACCTTACTCTGCATCACAGAGCCGTGCCGTGGACTCATAGATGTGGAGTAAGGTGAGGCAGTGCAAGTGGCTGCATTGCCTTACTCTGCACCAGAGAGGCGTTACATGGGCTCATAGATGTGGAGTAAGGCGAGGCAGTGCAAGTGGCTGCATTGCCTTACTCTGCACCAGAGAGCTGTGCCATGGACTCATAGATGTGGAGTAAGGTGAGGCAGTGCAAGCGGCAGAATTGCTTTTCTCTGAACCAGAGAGCCGTGCCATGGACTAATAGAGGTGGTGTAAGATGAGGCAGTGCATTGCCTTACTCTGCACCAGAGAGCTGTGCCATGGACTCATAGATGTGGAGTAAGGCGAGGCAGTGCAAGTGGCTGCATTGCCCTATTCTGCACCAGAGAGCCGTGCCATGGACTCATAGATGTGGAGTAAGGCGAGGCAGCGCAAGTGACTGCATTGTCTTACTCTGCACCAGAGAGCCTTTCCATGGACTCATAGATGCGGAGTAAGACGAGGCAGTGCATTGCCTTACTCTGTGCCAGAGCTGTGACATGGACTCATAGATGTGGAGTAAGGCGAGGCAGTGCAAGTGGCTGCATTGCCTTACTCTGCACCACAGAACCGTGACATGGACTCACAGATGTGGAGTGAGGTGAGGCAGTGCAAGTGGCTGCATTGCCTTACTCTGCACCAGAGAGCCTTTCCATGGACTCATAGATGTGGAGTGAGGCGAGGCAGTGCAAGTGGCTGCAATGCCTTACTCTGCACCAGAGAGCCATGCCATGGAATCATAGATGTGGAGTAAGACGAGGCAGCGCAAGTGGCTGCATTGCCCTACTCTGCGCCAGAGAGCCGTGCCATGGACTCATAGATGTGTAGGAAGGTAAGGCAGTGCAAGCGGCTGCATTGCCTAACTCTGCACCAGAGAGCCGTGCCATGGACTCTTAGGTGTGGAGTAAGACGAGGCAGTGCAAGCTGCCGCATTGACTTACTCTGCACAAGAGAGCCGTGCCATGGAGTCATAGATGTGAGAGTAAGGTGAGGCAGTGCAAGTGGCTGCATTGTCATATTCTGCACCAGAGAGCCGTGCCATGGACTCATAGATGTGGAGTAAGGTGAGGCAGTGCAAGTGGCTGCATTACCTTACTCTGCACCAGAGAGGCGTACAATTGGCTCATAGATGTGGAGTACGGCGAGGCAGTGCGAGTGGCTGCATTGCCCTACTCTGCGCCAGAGAGCCGTGCCATGGACTCATAGATGTGTAGGAAGGCAAGGCAGTGCAAGCGGATGCATTGCCTAACTCTGCACCAGAGAGCCGTGACATGGACTCATAGAGGTGGAGTAAGGCGAGGCAGTGCAAGTGGCTGCATTGCCTTACTCTGCACCAGAAAGGCGTGCCATTGGACTCATAGATGTGGAGTAAGGCGAGGCAGTGCAAGTGGCTGCATTGCCTTACTCTTCACCAGAGAGGCGTTCCGTGGGCTCAGATGTGGAGTGAGGTGAGGCAGCGCAAGTGGCTGCATTGCCTTACTCTGCACCAGAGAGCCGTGCCATGGACTTATAGATGTGGAGTAAGGCGAGGCAGCGCAAGTGGCTGCATTCTCTTACTCTGCAATAGAGAGCCTTTCCATGGACTCATAGATGTGGTGTAAGATGAGGCAGTGCATTGCCTTACTCTGCACCAGAGAGCTGTGCCATGGACTCATAGATGTGGAGTAAGGCAAGGCAGTGCAAGTGGCTACATTGCCTTACTCTGCACCAGAGAGCCGTGCAATGGACTCATAGATGTGTAGTAAGGCGAGGCAGTGCAAGTGGCTGCATTGCCCTATTCTGCACCAGAGAGCCGTGCCATGGACTCATAGATGTGGAGTAAGGCGAGGCAGCGCAAGTGACTGCATTGTCTCACTCTGCACCAGAGAGCCTTTCCATGGACTCATAGATGTGTAGTAAGACGAGGCCGTGCATTGCCTTACTCTGTGCCAGAGCCGTGACATGGACTCATAAATGTGGAGTAAGGCGAGGCAGTGCAAGTGGCTGCATTACCTTACTCTGCATCAGAGAGCCGTGCCGTGGACTCATAGATGTAGAGTGAGGCGAGGCAGTTCAAGTGGCTGCATTGCCTTACTCTGCACCAGAGAGGCGTTACATGGGCTCATAGATGTGGAGTAAGGCGAGGCAGTGCAAGTGGCTGCATTACCTTACTCTGCACCAGAGAGCTGTGCCATGGACTCATAGATGTGGAGTAAGGCGAGGCAGTGCAAGCGGCAGCATTGCTTTACTCTGAACCAGAGAGTCGTGCCATGGACTCATAGAGGTGGTGTAAGATGAGGCAGTGCATTGCCTTACTCTGCACCAGAGAGCTGTGCCATGGACTCATAGATGTGGAGTAAGGCGAGGCAGTGCAAGTGGCTGCATTGCCTTACTCTGCACCAGAGAGCCGTGCAATGGACTCACAGATGTGGAGTAAGGCGAGGCAGTGCAAGTGGCTGTATTGCCCTATTCTGCACCAGAGAGCCGTGCCATGGATTCATAGATGAGGAGTAAGGCGAGGCAGTGCGAGTGACTGCATTGTCTTACTCTGCACCAGAGAGCCTTTCATGGACTCATAGATGTGTAGTAAGGCGAGGAAGTGCAAGTGGCTGCATTGCCCTATTCTGCAGCAGAGAGCCGTGACATGGACTCATAGATGTGGAGTAAGGCGAGGCAGTGCAAGTGACTGCATTGTCTTACTCTGCACCAGAGAGCCTTTCCATGGACTCATAGGTGTGTAGTAAGGCGAGGCAGTGCAAGTGGCTGCATTGCCCTATTCTGCACCAGAGAGCCGTGCCATGGACTCATAGATGTGGAGTAAGGCGAGGCAGCGCAAGTGACTGCATTGTCTTACTCTGCACCAGAGAGCCTTTCCATGGACTCATAGATGTGGAGTAAGGCGAGGCAGTGCAAGTGGCTGCATTGCCTTACTCTGCACCACAGAACCGTGCCATGGACTCACAGATGTGGAGTGAGGCGAGGCAGTGCAAGTGGCTGCATTGCCTTACTCTGCACCAGACAGCCTCTCCATGGACTCATAGATGTGGAGTGAGGCGAGGCAGTGCAAGTGGCTGCAATGCCTTACTCTGCACCAGAGAGCCATGCCATGGAATCATAGATGTGGAGTACTGCGAGGCAGTGTGAGTGGATGTATTGCCCTACTCTGCGCCAGAGAGCCGTGCCATGGACTCATAGATGTGTAGGAAGGTAAGGCAGTGCAAGCGGCTGCATTTCCTAACTCTGCACCAGAGAGGCGTGCCATGGACTCTTAGGTGTGGAGTAAGACGAGGCAGTGCAAGCTGCCGCATTGCCTTACTCTGCACCAGAGAGCCGTGCCATGGACTCATAGATGTGGAGTAAGGCGAGGCAATGCAAGTGGCTGCATTGCCTTACTCTTCACCAGAGAGGCGTACAATTGGCTCATAGATGTGGAGTACGGCGAGGCAGTGCGAGTGGCTGCATTGCCCTACTCTGCGCCAGAGTGCCGTGCCATGGACTCATAGATGTGTAGGAAGGCAAGGCAGTGTAAGCGGATGCATTGCCTAACTCTGCACCAGAGAGCCGTGCCATGGACTCATAGGTGTGGAGTAAGGCGAGGCAGCGCAAGTAGCTGCATTGCCTTACTCTGCACCAGAGAGGCGTACAATGGGCTCATAGATGTGGAGTAAGGCAAGGCAGTGCAAACGGCCGAATTGCCTTACTCTGCACCTGAGAGCCGTGCCATGGACTCATAGATGTGAGAGTAAGGTGAGGCAGTGCAAGCGGCTGCATTGCCTTACTCTGTGCCAGAGAGGCATACAATGGACTCATAGATGTGGAGTGAAGCAAGGTCGTGCAAATGTCTGCATTACCTTACTCTGCGCCAGAGAGCCTTTCCAAGGACTCATAGATGTGGAGTGAGGTGAGGCAGTGCAAGTGGCTGCATTGCCTTACTCTGCACCAGAGACCCGTGCCATGGACTCACAGATGTGGAGTGAGGCGAGGCAGTGCAAGTGGCTGCATTACCTTACTCTGCACCAGAGAGCCTTTCCATGGACTCATAGATGTGGAGTGAGGCGAGGCAGTGCAAGTGGCTGTAATGCCTTACTCTGCACCAGAGAGCCGTACAATGGACTCATAGATGTGGAGTAAGGCGAGGCAGCGCAAGTAGCTGCATTGCCTTACTCTGCTCCAGAGAGGCGTACAATGGGCTCATAGATGTGGAGTAAGGCAAGGCAGTGCAAACGGCCGAATTGCCTTACTCTGCACCTGAGAGCCGTGCCATGGACTCATAGATGTGAGAGTAAGGTGAGGCAGTGCAAGCGGCTGCATTGCCTTACTCTGTGCCAGAGAGGCATACAATGGACTCATAGATGTGGAGTGAAGCAAGGTCGTGCAAATGTCTGCATTACCTTACTCTGCGCCAGAGAGCCTTTCCAAGGACTCATAGATGGGGAGTAAGTCGAGGCAGTGCAAGTGGCTGCATTGCCTTACTCTACACCAGAGAGGCGTTCCGTGGACTCAGATGTGTAGTGAGGTGAGGCAGCGCAAGTGGCTGCATTGCCTTACTCTGCACCAGAGAGCCGTGCCATGGACTCATAGATGTGGAGTAAGACGAGGCAGCGCAAGTGGCTGAATTGTCTTACTCTGCACCAGAGAGCCTTTCCATGGACTCATAGATGTGGAGTAAGACGAGGTAGTGCATTGCCTTACTCTGTGCCAGAGAGCTGTGCCATGGACTCATAGATGTGGAGTACGGCGAGGCAATGCAAGTGGCTGCATTGCTTTGCTCTGCACCAGAGAGCCGTGCCATGGACTCATAGATGTCGAGTAAGGCAAGGCAGTGCAAGTGGCTGCATTGCCTTACTCTGCACCAGAGAGCTGTGCCATGGACTCATAGATGTGGAGTAAGACGAGGCAGCGCAAGTGGCTGAATTGTCTTACTCTGCACCAGAGAGCCTTTCCATGGACTCATAGATGTGGAGTAAGACGAGGTAGTGCATTGCCTTACTCTGTGCCAGAGAGCTGTGCCATGGACTCATAGATGTGGAGTACGGCGAGGCAATGCAAGTGGCTGCATTGCTTTGCTCTGCACCAGAGAGCCGTGCCATGGACTCATAGATGTGGAGTAAGACGAGGCAGCGCAAGTGGCTGAATTGACTTACTCTGCACCAGAGAGCCGTGCCATGGACTCATAGAGGTGGTGTAAGATGAGGCAGTGCATTGCCTTACTCTGCACCAGAAAACTGTGCCATGGACTCATAGATGTGGAGTAAGGCGAGGCAGTGCAAGTGGCTGCATTGCCCTATTCTGCACCAGAGAGCCGTGCATTGGACTCATAGATGTGGAGTAAGGCGAGGCAGCACAAGTGACTGCATTGTCTTACTCTGCACCAGAGAGCCTTTCCATTGACTCATAGATGTGGAGTAAGACGAGGCAGTGCATTGCCTTACTCTGTGCCAGAAACGTGACATGGACTCATAGATGTGGAGTAAGGCGAGGCAGTGCAAGTGGCTGCATTGCCTTACTCTGCACCACAGAACCGTGCCATGGACTCACAGATGTGGAGTGAGGTGAGGCAGTGCAAGTGACTGCATTGCCTTACTCTGCACCAGAGAGCCTTTCCATGGACTCATAGATGTGGAGTGAGGCGAGGCAGTGCAAGTGGCTGCAATGCCTTACTCTGCAGCAGAGAGCCATGCCATGGAATCATAGATATGGAGTAAGACGAGGCAGCGCAAGTGGCTGCATTGCCTAACTCTGCACCAGAGAGCCGTGCCATGGACTCTTAGGTGTGGAGTAAGAGGGAGGCAGTGCAAGCTGCCGCATTGCCTTTATCTGCACCAGAGAGCCGTGCCATGGACTCATAGATGTGGAGTACGGCGAGCCAGTGCAAGCGGCTGCATTGCCTTACTCTGCGCCAAAGAGGAGTATAATGGACTCATAGATTTGGAGTGTGGCGAGGCAGTGCAAGTGGCTGCATTGCCTTACTCTGCACCAGAGAGCTGTGCCATGGACTCATGGATGTGGATTGAAGCGAGGCAGTGCAAGTGGCTGCAATGCCATACTCTGCACCAGAGAGCCGTGCCATGGACTCATAGATGTGGATTGAAGCGAGGCAGTGCAAGTGGCTGCAATGCCATACTCTGCACCAGAGAGCCGTGCCATGGACTCATAGATGTGGAGTACGGCGAGCCAGTGCAAGCGGCTGCATTGCCTTACTCTACGCCAAAGAGGAGTATAATGGACTCATAGATTTGGAGTGTGGCGAGGCAGTGCAAGTGGCTGCATTGCCTTACTCTGCACCAGAGAGCTGTGCCATGGACTCATAGATGTGGATTGAAGCGAGGCAGTGCAAGTGGCTGCATTGCCTTACTCTGCACCAGAGAGGCGTACAATGGGCTCATAGATGTGGAGTAAGGCAAGGCAGTGCAAACGGCCGAATTGCCTTACTCTGCACCTGAGAGCCGTGCCATGGACTCATAGATGTGAGAGTAAGGTGAGGCAGTGCAAGCGGCTGCATTGCCTTACTCTGTGCCAGAGAGGCATACAATGGACTCATAGATGTGGAGTGAAGCAAGGTCGTGCAAATGTCTGCATTACCTTACTCTGCGCCAGAGAGCCTTTCCAAGGACTCATAGATGTGGAGTGAGGCGAGGCAGTGCAAGTGGCTGCATTGCCTTACTCTGCACCAGAGACCCGTGCCATGGACTCACAGATGTGGAGTGAGGCGAGGCAGTGCAAGTGGCTGCATTACCTTACTCTGCACCAGAGAGCCTTTCCATGGACTCATAGATGTGGAGTGAGGCGAGGCAGTGCAAGTGGCTGCATTGCCTTACTCTTCACCAGAGAGGCGTTCCGTGGACTCAGATGTGGACTGAGATGAGGCAGCGCAAGTGGCTGCAATGCCTTACTCTGCACCAGAGAGCCGTGCCATGGACTCATAGATGTGAAGGAAGGCAAGGCAGTGCAAGTGGCTGTAATGCCTTACTCTGCACCACAGAGCCGTACAATGGACTCATAGATGTGGAGTAAGGCGAGGCAGCGCAAGTAGCTGCATTGCCTTACTCTGCACCAGAGAGGCGTACAATGGGCTCATAGATGTGGAGTAAGGCAAGGCAGTGCAAACGGCCGAATTGCCTTACTCTGCACCTGAGAGCCGTGCCATGGACTCATAGATGTGAGAGTAAGGTGAGGCAGTGCAAGCGGCTGCATTGCCTTACTCTGTGCCAGAGAGGCATACAATGGACTCATAGATGTGGAGTGAAGCAAGGTCGTGCAAATGTCTGCATTACCTTACTCTGCGCCAGAGAGCCTTTCCAAGGACTCATAGATGGGGAGTAAGACGAGGTAGTGCATTGCCTTACTCTGTGCCAGAGAGCTGTGCCATGGACTCATAGATGTGGAGTACGGCGAGGCAGTGCAAGTGGCTGCATTGCTTTGCTCTGCACCAGAGAGCCGTGCCATGGACTCATAGATGTCGAGTAAGGCAAGGCAGTGCAAGTGGCTGCATTGCCTTACTCTTCACCACAGAGGCGTTCCATTGGCTCAGATGTGCAGTGAGGTGAGGCAGCGCAAGTGGCTGCATTGCCTTACTCTGCACCAGAGAGCCGTGACATGGACTCATAGATGTGGAGTAAGGCGAGGCAGCGCAAGTGGCTGCATTGTCTTACTCTGCAATAGAGAGTCTTTCCATGGACTCATAGATGTTGTGTAAGATGAGGCAGTGCATTGCCTTACTCTGCACCAGAGAGCTGTACCATGGACTCATAGATGTGGAGTAAGGCAAGGCAGTGCAAGTGACTACATTGCCTTACTCTGCACCAGAGAGCCGTGCAATGGACTCATAGATGTGTAGTAAGGTGAGGCAGTGCAAGTGGCTGCATTGCCCTATTCTGCACCAGAGAGCCTTTCCATGGACTCATAGATATGGAGTAAGACGAGGCAGTGCATTGCCTTACTCTGTGCCAGAGCTGTGACATGGACTCATAAATGTGGAGTAAGGCGAGGCAGTGTAAGTGGCTGCATTACCTTACTCTGCATCAGAGAGCCTTGCCGTGGACTCATATATGTGGAGTAAGGCGAGGCAGTGCAAGTGGCTGCATTGCCTTACTCTGCACCAGAGAGGCGTTACATGGGCTTATAGATGTGGAGTAAGGCGAGGCAGTGCAAGTGGCTGCATTGCCTTACTCTGCACCAGAGAGCTGTGCCATGGACTCATAGATGTGGAGTAAGGCGAGGCAGTGCAAGCGGCAGCATTGCTTTACTCTGAAACAGAGAGCCGTGCCATGGACTCATAGAGGTGGTGTAAGATGAGGCAGTGCATTGCCTTACTCTGCACCAGAAAACTGTGCCTTGGACTCATAGATGTGGAGTAAGGCGAGGCAGTGCAAGTGGCTGCATTGCCCTATTCTGCACCAGAGAGCCGTGCCATGGACTCATAGATGTGGAGTAAGGCGAGGCAGCACAAGTGACTGCATTGTCTTACTCTGCACCAGAGAGCCTTTCCATTGACTCATAGATGTGGAGTAAGACGAGGAAGTGCATTGCCTTACTCTGTGCCAGAACCGTGACATGGACTCATAGATGTGGAGTAAGGCGAGGCAGTGCAAGTGGCTGCATTGCCTTACTCTGCACCATAGAACCGTGCCATGGACTCACAGATGTGGAGTGAGGTGAGGCAGTGCAAGTGACTGCATTGCCTTACTCTGCACCAGAGAGCCTTTCCATGGACTCATAGATGTGGAGTGAGGCGAGGCAGTGCAAGTGGCTGCAATGCCTTACTCTGCACCAGAGAGCCATGCCATGGAATCATAGATATGGAGTAAGACGAGGCAGCGCAAATGGCTGCATTGCCTAACTCTGCACCAGAGAGCCGTGCCATGGACTCTTAGGTGTGGAGTAAGAGGGAGGCAGTGCAAGCTGCCGCATTGCCTTAATCTGCACCAGAGAGATGTGCCATGGACTCATAGATGTGGAGTACGGCGAGCCAGTGCAAGCGGCTGCATTGCCTTACTCTGCGCCAAAGAGGAGTATAATGGACTCATAGATTTGGAGTGTGGCGAGGCAGTGCAAGTGGCTGCATTGCCTTACTCTGCACCAGAGAGCTGTGCCATGGACTCATAGATGTGGATTGAAGCGAGGCAGTGCAAGTGGCTGCAATGCCATACTCTGCACCAGAGAGCCGTGCCATGGACTCATAGATGTGGAGTAAGGCGAGGCAGTGCAAGTGGCTGCATTGCCTTACTCTTCACCAGAGAGGCGTTCCGTGGACTCAGATGTGGACTGAGATGAGGCAGCGCAAGTGGCTGCAATGCCTTACTCTGCACCAGAGAGCCGTGCCATGGACTCATAGATGTGAAGGAAGGCAAGGCAGTGCAAGCGGCTGCATTGCCTAACTCTGCACAAGAGAGCTGTGCCATGGACTCATAGGTGTGGAGTAAGGCGAGGCAGTGCATTGCCTTACTATGCACCAGAGAGGCGTGCTATGGACTCATAGATGTGGAGTGAGGCGAGGCAGTGCGAATGGCTGCATTGCCCTACTCTGTGCCAGAGAGCTGTGCCATGGACTCATTGATGTGAAGGAAGGCGGGGCAGCGCAAGCGGCTGCATTGCCTAACTCTGCACCAGAGAGCCGTGCCATGGACTCATAGATGAGGAGTAAGGCGAGGCAGTGCAAGTGGCTGCATTGCCTTACTCTGCACCAGAGAGCCGTGCAATGGACTCATAGATGTAGAGTAAGGCAAGGCAGTGCATGTGGCTGCATTGCCTTACTCTGCACCAGAAAGCCGTGCCATGGACTCATAGATGTGGAGTAAGGCGAGGCAGCACAAGTGGCTGCATTGCCTTACTCTTCACCAGAGAGGTGTTCCGTGGACTCAGATGTGGAGTGAGGTGAGGCAGCGCAAGTGGCTGCATTGCCTTACTCTGCACCAGAGAGCCGTGCCATGGACTCATAGATGTGGAGTAAGGGAAGGCAGCGCAAGTGACTGCATTGTCTTACTCTGCACCAGAGAGCTGTGCCATGGACTCATAGATGTGGTGTAAGACGAGGCAGTGCATTGCCTTAGTCTGTGCCAGAGAGACGTGCCATAGACTCATAGATGTGGAGTACGGTGAGGCAGTGCAAGTGGCTGCATTGCCTTACTCTGCACCAGAGAGCCGTGCCATGGACTCATAGATGTGGAGTAAGGCGAGGCAGTGCAAACGGCTGCATTGCCTTACCCTGCACCAGAGAGCAGTGCCATGGACTCATAGATGTGGAGTAAGGCGAGGCAGCTCAAGTGGCTGCATTGTCTTACTCTGCACCAGAGAGCCTTTCCATGGACTAATAGATGTGGAGTAAGGTGAGGCAGTGCAAGTTGCTGGATTGCCTTACTCTGCACCAGAGAGCCGTGCCATGGACTCATAGATGTGGAGTAAGGCGAGACAGTGCAAGTGGCTCCATTGCCTTACTCTTCACCAGAGAGGTGTTCCGTGGACTCAGATGTGGAGTGAGATGAGGCAGCGCAAATGACTGCATTGCCTTGCTCTGCACCAGAGAGCCGTGCCATGGACTCATAGATGTGGAGTGAGGCGAGGCAGTGCAAGTGGCTGCATTGCCTTACTCTGCACCACAGAGCCATGCCATGGACTCACAGATGTGGAGTGAGGCGAGGCAGTGCAAGTGGCTGCATTGCCTTACTCTGCACCAGACAGCCTTTCCATCGACTCATAGATGTGGAGTGAGGCGAGGCAGTGCAAGTGTCTGCAATGCCTTATTCTGCGCCAGAGAGCCGTGCCATGGACTCATAGATGTGGAGTAAGGCGAGGCAGTGCAAGTGGCTGCGTTGCCTTACTCTTCACCAGAGAGGCGCTCCATGGACTAAGATGTGGAGTGAGATGAGGCAGCGCAAGTGGCTGCATTGCCTTACTCTGCACGAGAGAGCCGTGCCATGGACTCAAAGATGTGGAGTGAGGAGAGGCAGTGCAAGTGGCTGCATTGCCTTACTCTGCACCAGAGAGCCGTGCCATGGACTCATAGATGTGGAGTAAGACGAGGCAGTGCATTGCCTTACTCTGTGCCAGAGAGCCGTGCCATGGACTCATAGATGTGGAGTAAGGTGAGGCAGTGCAAGTGGCTGCATTGCCTTACTCTGCGCCAGAGAGGCGTACAATGGACTCATAGATGTGGAGTAAGGCAAGGTCGTGCAAGTGTCTGCATTGCCTTACTCTGCGCCAGAGAGCCTTTCCAAGGACTCATAGATGTGGAGTGAAGTGAGGCAGTGCAAGTGGCTGCATTGCCTTACTCTTCACCAGAGAGGCGTTCCGTGGACTCAGATGTGGAGTGAGGTGTGGCAGCGCAAGTGGCTGCATTGTCTTATTCTGCACCAGAGAGCCGTGCCATGGACTCATAGATGTTGTGTAAGATGAGGCAGTGCAAGCAGCTGCATTGCCTTACTCTGCACCAGAGAGCTGTACCATGGACTCATAGATGTGGAGTAAGGCAAGGCAGTGCAAGTGACTACATTGCCTTACTCTGCACCAGAGAGCCGTGCAATGGACTCATAGATGTGTAGTAAGGTGAGGCAGTGCAAGTGGCTGCATTGCCTAACTCTGCACCAGAGAGCCGTGCCATGGACTCATAGATGAGGAGTAAGGCGAGGCAGTGCAAGTGGCTGCATTGCCTTACTCTGCACCAGAGAGCTGTGCAATGGACTCATAGATGTAGAGTAAGGCGAGGCAGTGCAAGTGGCTGCATTGCCTTACTCTGCACCAGACAGCCTTTCCATCGACTCATAGATGTGGAGTGAGGCGAGGCAGTGCAAGTGTCTGCAATGCCTTATTCTGCGCCAGAGAGCCGTGCCATGGACTCATAGATGTGGAGTAAGGCAAGGCAGTGCAAGTGGCTGCGTTGCCTTACTCTTCACCAGAGAGGCGCTCCATGGACTAAGATGTGGAGTGAGATGAGGCAGCGCAAGTGGCTGCATTGCCTTACTCTGCACGAGAGAGCCGTGCCATGGACTCATAGATGTGGAGTGAGGAGAGGCAGTGCAAGTGGCTGCATTGCCTTACTCTGCACCAGAGAGCCGTGCCATGGACTCATAGATGTGGAGTAAGACGAGGCAGTGCATTGCCTTACTCTGTGCCAGAGAGCCGTGCCATGGACTCATAGATGTGGAGTAAGGTGAGGCAGTGCAAGTGGCTGCATTGCCTTACTCTGCGCCAGAGAGGCGTACAATGGACTCATAGATGTGGAGTGAGGCAAGGTCGTGCAAGTGTCTGCATTGCCTTACTCTGCGCCAGAGAGCCTTTCCAAGGACTCATAGATGTGGAGTGAAGTGAGGCAGTGCAAGTGGCTGCATTGCCTTACTCTTCACCAGAGAGGCGTTCCGTGGACTCAGATGTGGAGTGAGGTGTGGCAGCGCAAGTGGCTGCATTGTCTTATTCTGCACCAGAGAGCCGTGCCATGGACTCATAGATGTTGTGTAAGATGAGGCAGTGCAAGCAGCTGCATTGCCTTACTCTGCACCAGAGAGCTGTACCATGGACTCATAGATGTGGAGTAAGGCAAGGCAGTGCAAGTGACTACATTGCCTTACTCTGCACCAGAGAGCCGTGCAATGGACTCATAGATGTGTAGTAAGGTGAGGCAGTGCAAGTGGCTGCATTGCCTAACTCTGCACCAGAGAGCCGTGCCATGGACTCATAGATGAGGAGTAAGGCGAGGCAGTGCAAGTGGCTGCATTGCCTTACTCTGCACCAGAGAGCTGTGCAATGGACTCATAGATGTAGAGTAAGGCAAGGCAGTGCAAGTGGCTGCATTGCCTTACTCTGCACCAGAAAGCCATGCCATGGACTCATAGATGTGGAGTAAGGCGAGGCAGCACAAGTGGCTGCATTGCCTTACTCTTCACCAGAGAGGTGTTCCGTGGACTCACATGTGGAGTGAGGCGAGGCAGTGCAAGTGGCTGCATTGCCTTACTCTGCACCAGAGAGCCGTGCAATGGACTCATAGATGTAGAGTAAGGCAAGGCAGCGCAAGTGACTGCATTGTCTTACTCTGCACCAGAGAGCCTTTCCATGGACTCATAGATGTGGTGTAAGACGAGGCAGTGCATTGCCATAGTCTGTGCCAGAGAGGCGTTCCATGGGCTCATAGATGTGAAGTAAGGCGAGGCAGTGCAAGTGGCTGCATTGCCTTACTCTGCACCAGAGAGACGTGGCATGGACTCATAGATGTGGAGTAAGGCGAGGCAGTGCAAACGGCTGCATTGCCTTACCCTGCACCAGAGAGCCGTGCCATGGACTCATAGATGTGGAGTAAGGCGAGGCAGCTCAAGTGGCTGCATTGCCTTACTCTGCACCAGAGAGCCTTTCCATGGACTAATAGATGTGGAGTAAGGTGAGGCAGTGCAAGTTGCTGGATTGCCTTACTCTGCACCAGAGAGCCGTGCCATGGACTCATAGATGTGGAGTAAGGCGAGGCAGTGCAAGTGGCTCCATTGCCTTACTCTTCACCAGAGAGGCGTTCCGTGGACTCAGATGTGGAGTGAGATGAGGCAGCGCAAGTGGCTGCATTGCCTTACTCTGCACCAGACAGCCTTTCCATAGACTTATAGATATGGAGTGAGGCGAGGCAGTGCAAGTGTCTGCAATGCCTTATTCTGCGCCAGAGAGCCGTGCCATGGACTCATAGATGTGGAGTAAGGCGAGGCAGTGCAAGTGGCTGCATTGCTTTACTCTTCACCAGAGAGGCGTACAATGGGCTCATAGATGTGGAGTACGGTGAGGCAGTGCGAGTGGCTGCATTGCCCTACTCTGCACCAGAGAGCTGTGCCATGGACTCATAGATGTGTAGTGAGGTGAGGCAGCGCAAGTGGCTGCATTGCCTTACTCTGCACCAGAGAGCCGTGCCATGGACTCATAGATGTGGAGTAAGACGAGGCAGCGCAAGTGGCTGAATTGTCTTACTCTGCACCAGAGAGCCTTTCCATGGACTCATAGATGTGGAGTAAGACGAGGTAGTGCATTGCCTTACTCTGTGCCAGAGAGCTGTGCCATGGACTCATAGATGTGGAGTACGGCGAGGCAGTGCAAGTGGCTGCATTGCTTTGCTCTGCACCAGAGAGCCGTGCCATGGACTCATAGATGTCGAGTAAGGCAAGGCAGTGCAAGTGGCTGCATTGCCTTACTCTTCACCACAGAGGCGTTCCGTTGGCTCAGATGTGCAGTGAGGTGAGGCAGCGCAAGTGGCTGCATTGCCTTACTCTGCACCAGAGAGCCGTGACATGGACTCATAGATGTGGAGTAAGGCGAGGCAGCGCAAGTGGCTGCATTGTCTTACTCTGCAATAGAGAGTCTTTCCATGGACTCATAGATTGTGTAAGATGAGGCAGTGCATTGCCTTACTCTGCACCAGAGAGCTGTACCATGGACTCATAGATGTGGAGTAAGGCAAGGCAGTGCAAGTGACTACATTGCCTTACTCTGCACCAGAGAGCCGTTCAATGGACTCATAGATGTGTAGTAAGGCGAGGCAGTGCAAGTGGCCGTATTGCCTTACTCTGTACCTGAGTGACGTTCCATGGACTCATAGATGTGGAGTGATGCGAGGCAGTGCAAGTGGCTGCGTTGCCTTACTCTGCACCAGAGAGTCGTGTCATGGACTCATAGATGTGGAGTGAGGTGAGGCAGTGCAAGTGGCTGCGTTGCCTTACTCTTCACCAGAGAGGCGTGCCATGGACTCACAGATGTGGAGTGAGGCGAGGCAGTGCGAGTGGCTGCGTTTCTTTACTCTGCACCAGAGAGCCGTGCCATGGACTCATAGATGTGGAGTGACGCGAGGCAGTGCAAGTGGCTGCATTGCCTTACTCTGCAACAGAGAGGCGTGCCATGGGCTCATAAATGTGGAGTACGGCGAGGCAGTGCAAGTGGCTGCATTGCCTTACTCTGCACCAGAGAGGCGTACAATGGACTCATAGATGTTGAGTAAGGCGAGGCAGTTCAAGTGGCTGCATTGCCTTACTCTTCACCAGAGAGCTGTGCCATGGGCGCTGTGATGGGTTTCCCCGCTCAGCCTCTAGGAATTTTTCGTCATTTTTTCTCTTCATGTGCAGCACACATAGAAAGAGGAAAACACCTTTTCAGGATTGTTTTTGTGCATGAATGTGTCCTTCCTGCATAAAAACAATCTGCACGCAACACAGACACCCTTGCACCATGGTATGGTGGTGCCTGTGTTGGTGCTAGGGAGCCAGTTCTGCACCAGTGCTGGGGAAAGGACAGGAATGCACCGTATTACTTAAATACGGTTCATTCCTGCCCTTTCACACTGGCATAGGGCAGCGCTGCTGTACGCCAATCCCCACAAATAGGCCCCTTGGTATCTCACAGTGTTTGGGGCCGGACTTCCAGATTGCAAATCCACTCCAGTGTTGCCATTGGAAGCTGGGAGTCCTGCCACACGGCCAGCTGCACAGACGAGACGCAGAGAGCTACGGTATGGGTGGCCCCATGTGTATACTGTCCTCTACCTCACCCTGATTTCCTTGCACTGATTATTCCTTTCTCCATTCTGTGAACAAGACATTGTTGTTGGTTGGCCTTTATCTGTTTAGGATTATTAATTGAGGTGGGGGTGGGGTGCTTTGTATTATTAATTGGGGTAAGGGTGTTTTGTATTATTAATTGGGGAGGATACGAGTCAACAACAAGGATTAAGGCCACAAACGTATTAAGGTAAAATACACTTTCAGTGATTGAAACCTGGGCTCAACCCCCTAGCACCTAGGGTGTTAAACAGTAACAAAACATTTAACAAGTCAAAACACTACAGAATAAAAATCCCACAACCGATTTAGAAATATAAGGGGTATAATTTCACCAAAATTTCAAGCTGCTGTACGAGGTCCCTATGAAGCCACTGATTTTACGAGAAAGCTTAGAGCTGGAAAAATTCAAATTTTGCGGCTGACAAAGTCATCATGTTGAGTTGATACTTTTGATACTTTTGCCCAGGCAACATTTCTACCATCGGACTTAGGGCCTGATTTGAATTTTGGCGGACAGGTACCCAGTCACAAATGTGATGAATATTCCATCTGCCTTATCGCAAGTGCACTATATACTAATGTGTGATGGAGTACCAGCCCACCAAACCCTAAACCGGGCCTTTAGCCTTTTCCACACAGCTCAAAGTCCTCCAGTTGGGCAAGCCAGCAGACTTAGCCGATGAAGTTGTATTGAACAGACACCTTTGCTGTGAGCTCCCTCTGATTCTCTGGAGGTCTTGGAAGTCCTAACGTTTCAAAGTTTCTACAGAAGACATCAGTTAAGGACTGGGCCTTAATCCAGAAGAGGTCACAAACACGCTCTAGTCAAGATAAGTTACTGCTGGTCAGTTGGGTTTCAATAAAAAGGCCTCTTGCAGCTTCTTGTATCCCTGTAGCCACACAGGAGGGCGGCTGACAGACCCTCGGAACCCAGCTCTTAGTCCTAGGTACAAATGGGAGCAGTCCCAGCCCTTCTGCTTTCCACATTGGTCCCAAATAGTAGGTGCAGTCCTCTTCTGTTCTTACGCAGGTATGGAGAGTATTCTGATAAGCTGTGGGTAAGATGCCAGCTTTGTAGTGTTCACCAGCAAGTGGATGGGGTGACTTCTGAATAGTCCCTAACCCGTAATGGAGGATGGTCCATGGGCGAGCCACCCTACTTTTACAGTACATTCTGTATTTCTTACTGCTAAGTATCCCACAGTGCAGTATTCTGAGGCAATTCCAACACAGCAGAATGTTTCTGTGCCTGAGGGAGCATGTGTACCAGCCAGGAGTGTGTTTAAGGAAATGAGCTGCCCCCTCCTTTTCTGCTACAACAAACTGGTTTTAGGAGCAACTTCCCCTCCAAATCATCAGCCAATGAAAGGAGTGCAGGGGAAGTTTCATGGAGGGTGGAGATCATTCCTTGCCTCAAGGTTCCGGACAAAGCGGTCCCAGATCATGGCTCCTGTCCTTTTGCCCCCTTGTCTGTGGGCGTTCGCCAGGGTGTCTGCTTCCGCCTCTGCCTGTTTAAGCAGTGTACAGAGCTAGCACTCTTTCTCAGGGGAGATGATTTCCAGGACATAGTAATTAAAGGTTTAAACAGTACAAATGCCGGATCAACAAATCCTGTGGCCCTCGTAAGTCTCCTCAGTAAGCAGGACTCAGGTCTATGTGTCAAGCAGTGTGGATGTTATTGCTGTGATGTCTGTCCAGGCAACCTTCAGCACCAGGCAGTCCCACATCACATGGAAAGACCCCACTTCTGGTGTACCACATCTGGAGCATGATGATGACGCATTTCGGAACATCTGTGCTATTCGCCAGGGCATAAGGTAAGTCTGGTGGACGTAGTTAAATTGTGTGTAGAGAATGAGTGGGTTTCATGAAACATATCGGACTTGGCTTAGGGATTGGGTCAACTGTTTGTCTGAGAGTGGCACCTTAGGAAGGCAGGACCAATGCTCTCATGGACCGGTTTCTGGGCAGGAATTGCAAAATAATAAAGCAGTGTAGAAGACTGTGACATGGTGGCATACCTTACCGTAAGTAAGAGCCATGTGTAGGGGTGGCGTGGATGGTTCTTTTCGTGCATTGTTCCATCCACCACTCTCCCCAGTGTGCTGTAACTTCCCTGTGTACTGCGTGGTATATGAAGAAGTGGCTAGCGCGGATATTGTAAAGGACCTGGAAAGAGAGTAAGAAGGCATCCTCGTAAAGGTCCCCCAACCTTAACAATCATGCAAGGACCCAGTTGGCTAAACAACTTTCTGGGTGCCACTCAAAGTTAACAGATATTGTTTGCTCCATTTTGACCGCCACCACTGGGTAGTCATATAGGGCACAAAGCCATCTCAAATACCCATGATCAAACTGCATAGCCTCGATGGCAGCAAATAGGTATCCCCAACTCAAGGTATCAAAGGGCCTTCTCAATATCAAGTGAGACTGCCACCCGGACTCCAGGTCCAGCTTGGCTATCCTTCATTAGGCTGAGGAGGCAGCGAATATTGAGGAAGGTGCTACAGCCTGGGATAAACCCACTCTTGTATATGTGTATGAGGTGTGGGTGATAATAGGTAACAAATGGTTTGTGAAAACCTTGCCTAGTGCTATGTAGTCAAGAAGTTAAGATTCAAAATCGACAGGGACAGTAGGACCTCATGCCCAGGGACCTCAGCCTGGTTTGGGGAGTACCACAATAAGGGCTTCTCTCAGGGTATCTGGCAGAGTACCCCTGTCTCATGCCTCGTTATAGACGTCTAGGAGTCAGGCAACTAGTGTGGCTGAGGAGGTTGCATAGTGCTCTATGGAGAGCCCAGCCGTTCCTGGTGTCTTAGCGGTGGGGAATTTGCCTGACAGGTAATCAAATCTCTTCAATTTGTAGAGGCATCAAGTTCTGGACACTGGAGTGGGTCTAACCGTGGAGGGGAAGATTACGGAAGAAAGCACCTAAGGTGTCTGTAGATGGGGTGGAGGCTTCCAAATACAGGGTCGGATAGTAAGCTAGTAATGCCTTGTTGATTTCCAACTGTGTGTTGACAATATGGCCATCATGTAGGTGGATGGCTCCTATCAGAGTTTGCGAGTATCCATCTCTAAGCAGTCACTTTAAAAGTTGTCACAATTGATCGCTTCTGGGGTGCTGCCTGGTCAGGTAATGTTTATGGTCTAGTTTCCGAAGGTATACGTCAGTGCTGCAGTGGTCCTCTCGCAGTTGGTAAAGTCTCCACACTAATTTGCAGCAGACACATGTCAAGGTACTGCAGTTCATCTTCCTGCATCCTAAGCTCCATGTGGAGGGCCTGTGGGACTCTCCAAGTTGCAGCAATGCAGTAGCCATGGACTACCACTTTATGCACATCCCACTCCATTGGTCAATGAAAGGCAATGAGAGGCAGTCCCCACATTCAGTGGAAATATTATGCGTTGTGCAACACCAGTTACTCACAGAAAGGGACATCCTATAGCGTGTCAGTTTAGAGTCGCCATGTGGGAATACCTGAACGTGCCTCACCCCATTGTAGGGAAAATAAAAGCAGACAGTGATCAGAGTGTCCGTGCTAAATATTCTGATTGAAGTACCGCGGAACAGCTCTGCAATACAAAGGAACAGATCCATCCAGGTGTTTAACTTATGGAGGGGGGAATAAAATGAGATCTCATTGCTTTCTGGATGAGGGAGGCGCCAATCATCATGTAGCCTGCCAGTTGCCAGTAGCTAACCACTGCTGAAGTGCTGGGAAACCATGCAACAGCTGGCATGGTGATGTTGAACAGTCCCTTACAATGTCTGGTGCACAACTGAAATCACTTCCCAGATTGCAGGAGTATGAGTATCTAGAAGAACAGCTGGAGTTAGGCGATCCAACAACGCAGAGTGGCTGTCATTTGGAGCATATATTGCCAGTAGTGCAAGGGGTGAGGCATCAAGTTGACCTTCCACCACCACATATCACCCTTTAGGACTGCCTTATGCATTGTCATTGTAAAAGGGGCACCAGACACAATCCATATCAAGACCCCTCTAGTGTGTGCCAG
Source organism: Pleurodeles waltl (assembly GCF_031143425.1). Classification (NCBI taxonomy): domain Eukaryota; kingdom Metazoa; phylum Chordata; class Amphibia; order Caudata; family Salamandridae; genus Pleurodeles; species Pleurodeles waltl. Next base: position 668,055 of record NC_090438.1, read on the forward strand.
CAACATCGTGTCATACATCTGGCCCCTCCACCTTGTACAGAACCTTTGCAATTCCAATGCTAACATGTGAGTTTCCTGTAAGAATGCTGTATATATGTGGCGACTCTTGAGATAGGCATGAACTGGATAGTGGTTTGAAGGGTAACCCAGGCCCCTAGCATTCCATGTAAATATGTTGTATTGCAGTATGAAACTGTGTGGGGGTAGGGTCATGTCAGGCTGTAGAGGAAGCAAAGCCCTCCTGGGGAAGGGGGCGAGCAGCATTGTTGAATAAGTACTGGCTGTGTGTGTACATAGCTCGTATCATCAGGTAAACCATGTACCTAAACCCTTCTCATCCCGCATCCACCATGTATGCAGGTACCAAGTGGACCCCGAACAATAACATTGCAGCAAAGGCACAACAAACTAATAAGAAAAATAAATAAATAACAATAAGTCCGATACGGTGTGTGGGGTAGCGTGAAATGCAAGTCAGGGATAGCAGTTAGCTACCAGGCCCCAAGTAAGTCATGGGATAAGCAGGCCCCCTCCAACAAGTATTAACTCCTCTCCATATCGTTAAAGTACTGGCCATGGGTTAAAGTTAGGATCATTCGAGCGAATCAGACCTCACCAGTCAGGGAGTGTGTTATTTTCAAAGTAAGTTGTTCATCAAACTAGGGGTAATCCATCACTTCATTGGTATTGGAGTCTGCAGTGGAGGTAAGTTTGTCCTGTAGGACCACAAACAGATTGTGGTTACTGTGTAGTAACTCTGCTTCTGACTGTGCATGGCACTTGATGGACAGCTCAGTGGTGGGCCGGTTTCAACAGTTCCCCGGTTTCACCATTTCGACCTTGGCATCTGCCACCCTTCCAGCGGTTGGGTCTCCGGCGGTGGAGATGCCATTAGTTTAGCATGAAGTCATGTCCAGACAGGTGAACGTTCTCACCTTCGATAAATGAGTCTTGTTGGAAATAGCAGAACATATTTGAGCCTTAGGTTGCGGAGTTGACGTTTAACAGCAGCGTAGGAATTGCATAGTCGCTGCACTTCCCTAATGTTGTCGGGATAAGCACTAAGGGCGGCGCTCTGAAACTGCCAAGGCTCATTAGAACAAAACAGTTGGAGGATCAGATCCCGATCTCTGTAGTTCAGAAGTCATGCAATGATTCCGCATGGTGGGGCTCCTGGTGGGGGGGGTGGCAGGCAGTGCACACATTCTATGGAGAATTTAGGTACTTTGCCTACTAGGAATGTAGACTCTAACCAAAAAGAGTTAAATGCTAGACCCTTCTGTCTGTTTTGGGAACCTAGAGAAGCGTATATTTTGCAACGTGATGGTCACTGGGCCCTTCTTTGTCAGGTGGTGAAATCTGCACGCAATTCGCAGAGATGAGATTGTACCTCCTGCACCATGGGGTGCATCAAGTAATTTAATCAGCTCTCTCTATCAGCTTCTGGTCCTTGGCATGGAGCAAGCTCACATCAATTGACATTGAATCTATCTTTGACTCCAGCATAGTCTTTGTGTCCTGGAGTATCTTTTCAAATTGTCTCAAATGTGTGTCCAACGTAGTTTCCAAGTGACAAAAGGCATCCATTCTGGGTGGTGGGTCTCAGTCAGTGGTTTTGGGTCTTCTGATGGGGGGCTATCTTGGTGTATTTGGTTTCATCACTGCTGCACTTCAAAGGAGTTGGTGTTGTCTCTGGGAATCCAGGGCATATCACTCTGTGTTGTTTGGCACAAGTGTGCGTCCTTGTGCCGATTGGGCTTCATGGAAGCAAGTTATCTTAGTCCTGATCGGGCCAAATAGGACATCTGTCAGAGCTCCTATGGCCGGGTGTGTCCTGAGGTTGTCACCCCCATGTGTTCTCCAGCACAAGAGCAATGGGGGAATGGTGAAATTGTTTTTGCATTTCTCCCCCTATGACTGAGGTTAAGGTGACATGTCTGAGTAGCATCGGTTTTGTTCAGATTACAGAGTGGACAGAGTCATCCAACTGCTGATTTTGTGAGGTGAACCCCGACTAGGTCATCTACCCTGCAGGTGCTGGCAACGGTCTCTGGTTCTTGCAATTGAAACAGGGTAGAGGGAAGGGAGGCCAGAGACTATCAGGGAAGAGAGCACTGCCAGTGCTGGCAGTCTTCCACCCACCATATCACGGGTACTGCCGGATTTCTACCACACTTTGGGCGAAAATCCAGCAGTAGTCATGCTGGCGGGCAGAGGCATTTGGGCAGTTCCACCACCGGCCCCGCCAGTAAGACTTCACCAGCTGTATTATAGGCAATAATACGGCCTGGCGGTGTCCTGTTGGCTGGGTGCTGCTGGCGGTGGAAGCGCCCCATCCAGTTCCCTGGTGGACCACCTTCTCCCCGGACCAGGTAAGGTGATCGTCCGACAGGGGAGGGGGTGGGAGGGTATTGGGTGTTGTGTGTGCGTGTATGAGTGTGTGGTGTCTGTGTGTGTGCATGAATGTGTATATGTGTGGTTGTATGCATGTCTGAATGTAGAAGTGAGTGCGGGCCTGCATGTAAGTGTGTATGCCTGTGTGTATGCGAGTGTGAGTGTTGTGGTGAATGCGTGTTTGCCTACGTGAGTGTATGCGTCTTTGTCTGTGTGTGAGTATGCATATTTGGATGGGTGTGAGCATGCATGTTTGAATGGGTGTGAGTAGGCCTTCCTGAATGGGTGTGAGTATGCGTGCTTGAATGCATGCATGAATGTTGAAGTGAATGTGTGTATGAATGTTGAAGTGAATGCGTGTATGGCTGCATGTGAGTGAATGCATGAATGTAAGTGTAGGTGAATGATTATATGCATGGTGTGTGTGGATGTCTATGTGCATGTATGCAGGGAGGGGGTGGTATGTCTGGAGAAGGGGTGGGGAGGTCTAGTGCTTACTGGGGTGTGGGTGATTCATCTACCGGTGAAAGGGAAGGAATTCCCTGTCACTGGTAGGTTTCTGCCATGGTTTTCATAGCTCTGCTACTGCTGCTGAAACCATGGCAGAAAGTGGGCTCCTAATACCGCCGGCGGTCTTCTGTGGACCGCCGGGTCAGAGATGATCATCTCTGGCCCGGCGGTTCTGACCGCCATGGCGGTATATGTGGAGATGTGCCGGGTTTGCAGCGGCCAATCCACCACACTCATAATGTGGTGGTCTGCACCACCAGCCTTTTGGGAGTGGGACCTCCACATTTACCCTGGTGGTAAAAAGACGGCTAGGGTCAAAATGAGGGCCTGAGTGTCTTCTTACATGTGTGTAAGTGCTATGTGACTACGGTTGTATTGCATGAGCTTTGCATGTCTCCTGGATAAGCCTTAGCTGCTCATCCACAACTACTTCTAGAGAGCGTGGCTTCTAGACACTGTCTACACTACACAAATAGGGGATATCTGGGCGTGGTATACAGTGTAAGTACCTTAGGTGCCCACCACACACCAGGCCAGCTTCCGACATCCCTGGGCTAAGAGGTGGCAGAAATAGTGCAAAGAACACAGGGCATTACCAGCATTAGGCTCCAGCTTCCTTTTCTGCTCATTTATATTACATCAATAGTGATTAATAATCTACCATTTACTATTAATGTAATAAAAACATGGAACACCAGGATCTGGAACTAAACCTCCACTGGAACCTTATGGAAGTGAATTAAAGTACTTTTTAATGTATTCTATATATATGTGTGCCTGTGGATGAGAGAGAGTTTGGGCTAAAGAGTGGGTGTATGTGTGAGCATGTATAGTAGTATGTGGTATAGTGTGGTTGTGTGAAGGTAAGTGAGTGAGAATCTGCAGGTGGGTCAGAGTAAGTGTGAGAATGAGTGAGTTATGGTATGAGTGAGTGCAATTATTGTGATGTCATGAAGGTTAAAGTCATGTGACATCACTTCCTGTGACCTCATTTAGGCCAAAGTGTGCATGAAGTCACTTCTGCTACCTGTGGCATTTTGGTGAATCGACGCCCAAGCACACACTTGGCTGGGACATCTTTTGCATGAAATGCAGAACTGAAAATCACCATATACTTGTAGTTTATTGTTTCCTCTTCCGTAAAAAACATTTTTTTCAATGGGAAAAAGGTCTAACTTGCCAGCTTTGCAACCACATTTTTGCTGATCCCCAAAGATAGAATTTGGGCATTTCCACACACTAATTAATTAACTCAGTATTAATATTTGGCTATCACTTTTGGGGGGAGTAATGTTGGGGTTCGATTACTAATATTCCATTTTTTTTCTTAAAGGTATGGGCCATTTGGTTTAGGCAGAATGTCTTTGTCTAATATTTCTCTTCTTTTATTTGTTTTATAAAAAGAAACCCTCTCTACCCCCCTATATCTTTTTCTCAAATTTGAACCAAGATCTTTTCCCTTACCAATTGCCTTTTTTCCATTCCTCTACCTCTACCGGGGACATACAGGTGCACACTGCTGAGGGTTTCTCTTAAGAAGAATAGAGACAATTCAAGGAACTGCCCAACGATGTCTGGAGATAGAACGTAACTTCTTTAAGATCCAAAGTTTTTCTCGATAAAGATGGCTATAGATAATGGATCACACATCTGTGGCTGACCTTGTTGAACACAGCCCCTGAATCAATGAGACCAAAGCACAGACACCATCCCTATCTAGATAAGATGTGGATCATTAGAGACAAGGAGCAAAGGTAACAGATTTTTGGCTCATGAATAGATGGTAAAGGCTCTGTGATGACTATTCCACTGAAAAACCATTCCGTTTCCTTTTGTCTGTTTTTCTTTATACAATATTGATCAAATTCAGTATATAGGTCTCTCCTCAGGTACTGCTGGGTGTTTATTTATTTCTCTAACTTCTAGGATAACTGAAACCCTGCTGCTGAGAACCTTACATTGTGCAAAAGCAGATAACATTGGTTATTCCTGAAATTTGGGTGCAATCAGTGTTAATCAATACCTTACTCCACATTGAATTCATACACCGAATTCAAATACACCGCTACCCTGCTGATGGGTATATAGGCTTGTTAGACCTGGAATCCTTGGCGTGGTCTCCCCTGTCTTTTTTTCCTCTGCTTCCCATGTTTTGACTGTGTGCTGGGCTCTATTTTGACTGTTTCTGCTACTCTGGGCACTTCACCACTGCTGACCAGTGCCAAAGTGCAAGTGCTTCCTGTGTAAATTGTATGTGCAATTGGCTTTTCCATGATTAACCTATTTGATGTACTGGTAAGTCCCTAGCAAAGTGCATTAGAGGTGCCCGGGGCCTCTAAATCAAATGCTACTAGTGGGCCTGCAGCGCTGGTTGTGCCACCCACATGAGCAGCTCTGTAAACGTGGCTCAGACCTGCCACTGCAGTGTCCGTGTGTGCAGTTGTAACCTGCCAATTCAACCTTGGAAGTGTACCCAGTTTCCAGGCCCAAACATTCCCTTTTTGTACATGTAATGCACTCCTTATGTAGGCCCTAGGTAGCCCCAGGGGCAGGGTCCACTGTATGTTAAAGGTGGGACATGTACTGATGTGTTTTACATGTCCTAACAGTGAAATACTGCCAAATTCCGTTTTCACTGTTGCAAGGCCTATCTCTCTCATATATTAACATGGGGGCTATCTTTAAATAATCTTAAAGTTCAGTTTCCTTTTGAAAGCAGATAGAGATTTGGAGTTTGGTGTCTCTGAACTCACAATTTCAAAATACATATTTTAGTGAAGATGGTTTTCAGATTGTTAGTTTGAAAATGCCACTTTTAGAAAGTAGCCATTTTCTTGCTTAAACCATTCTGTGACTCTGCCTGTGACTGTGCTTTATTGGGCTATCCTGCATTTTCTGCTTCTGCCTGTGAAAGTGGACAAAGACTGGACTTTGTGGTATATTTCTGCTTGAGGAGAATCTCCAACGGCTTGGATTGTGCTTACCTCCTGTTTTGAAGTGTCAGGTCTATCAAAGACTTCCTCTGCCAGCACCTGGACTCTCTGCTGAGACTCCTTCCCTGCCAAGTGGTGCCCAGTTCCATCCCTGGGCCCTTGAGAGGTGAAGTTGACAGAAGAAGGACTAAAATCCATGCACACAATAGAGTGTGGGGAAAACTTTGATGCACCACCTGCAAAGTGGATGAAAAATGACACGCCTCCCACTTCGCGGCTGAGATTGCCACTCCACCTGAATCGTGGCTGAAGAAACAATAGAACACCCCCTTGTCGCTGCTGATAATGACACAAATCCCCTGCAGCTTGGTTTTCCAGTACCGTGTGTAGGAAAGTACCATCTTGCCTGGCATATTACCCCCATATTTCACTGTATATATGTTGTTTTAGTTGTATGTGTCACTGGGACCCTGCCAGCCAGGGCCCCAGTACTCATAAGTGTGCCCTGTATGTGTTACCTGTGTTATGACTAACTGTCTCACTGAGGCTCTGCTAACCAGAACCTCAGTGGTTATGCTCTCTCATTTCTTTCCAAATTGTCACTAACAGGCTAGTGACCAATTTCACCAATTTACATTGTCATACTGGAACACCCTTATAATTCCCTAGTATATGGTACTGAGGTACCCAGGGTATTGGGGTTCCAGGAGATCCCTATGGGCTGCAGAATTTCTTGTTCCACCCATAGGGAGCTCTGACAATTCTTACACAGGCCTGCCACTGCAGCCTGAGTGAAATAACGTCCATGTTATTTCACAGCCATTTACCACTGCACTTAAGTAACTTATAAGTCACCTATATGTTTAACCTTTACCTGGTAAAGGTTGGGTGCTAAGTTACTTAGTGTGTAGGCACCCTGGCACTAGCCAAGGTTCTCCCACATTGTTCAGGGTAAATTCCCCGGACTTTGTGAGTGCGGGGACACCATTACACACGTGCACTATACATAGGTCACTACCTATGTATAGCTTCACAATGGTAACTCCGAATATGGCCATGTAACATGTCTAAGATCATGGAATTGCCCCCCCCCAATGCCATCCTGGCATTGGTGAGACAATCCCATGATCCCACGGGTCTCTAGCACAGACCCGGGTACTGCCAAACTACCTTTCCCGGGGTTTCACTGCAGCTGCTGCTGTCAACCCCTCAGACAGGTTTCTGCCCTCCTGGGGTCCAGCCAGGCTTGGCCCAGGAAGGCAGAACAAAGGACTTCCTCAGAGAGAGGGTGTTACACCCTCTCTCTTTGGAAAAAGGTGTCAGGGCTGGGGAGGAGTAGCCTCCCCCAGCCTCTGGAAATGCTTTGATGGGCACAGATGGTGCCCATCTCTGCATAAGCCAGTCTACACCGGTTCAGGGATCCCCCAGCCCTGCTCTGGCGCGAAACTGGACAAAGGAAAGGGGAGTGACCACTCCCCTGACCTGCACCTCCCCTGGGAGGTGCCCAGAGCTCCTCCGGTGTGCTCCAGACCTCTGCCATCTTGGAAACAGAGGTGCTGCTGGCACACTGGACTGCTCTGAGTGGCCAGGGCCAGCAGGTGACGTCAGAGACTCCTTCTGATAGGCTCCTTCAGGTGTTGCTAGCCTATCCTCTCTCCTAGGTAGCCAAACCTCCTTTTCTGGCTATTTAGGGTCTCTGCTTTGGGGAATTCTTTAGATAACGAATGCAAGAGCTCATCAGAGTTTCTATGCATCTCTCTGTTCACCTTCTGCCAAGGAATCGACTGCTGACCGCGCTGGAAGCCTGAAAAACCACAACAAAGTAGCAAAGACGACTACTGTGACCTTGTAACGCTGATCCTGCCGCCTTCTCAACTGTTTTCCTGGTGGTGCATGCTGTGGGGTTAGTCTGCCTCCTCTCTGCACTAGAAGCTCTGAAGAAATCTCCCGTGGGTCGACGGAATCTTCCCCCTGCAACCGCAGGCACCAAAGAACTGCATCACCAGTCCTCTGGGTCTCCTCTCAGCACGACGAGCGAGGTCCCTTGATCTCAGCAACTCTGTCCAAGTGACTCCCACAGTCCAGTGACTCTTCAGTCCAAGTTTGGTGGAGGTAAGTCCTTGCCTCCCCACGCTAGACTGCATTGCTGGGAACCACGTGTTTTGCAGCTAATCTGGCTCCTGTGCACTCTTCCAGGATTTCCTTTGTGCACAGTCAAGCCTGGGTCCCCGACACTCTAACCTGCATTGCACAACCTCCTGAGTTGTCCTCTGGCGACGTGGGACTCTCTTGTGCAACTTCGGATGAGCACCGATTCAATCCACTTGGTAGTGCCTGTTCTGGCACTTCTCCAGGTGCTGCTTGCTTCTGAGTGGGCTCTTTTTCTTGCTGGACGCCCCCTCTGTCTCCTCACGCAATTGGCGACATCCTGGTCCCTCCTGGGCCACAGCAGCATCCAAAAACCCTAACCACGACCCTTGCAGCTAGCAAGGCTTGTTTTCTGTCTTTCTGCATGGAAACACGTCTGCACGACTCTTCACAACGTGGGACATCCATCCTCCAAATGGAAAGTTTTTAGCCCTTGTCGTTCTTGCAGAATCCACAGCTTCTACCATCCAGTGGCAGCTTCTTTGCACCCCCAGCTGGCATTTCCTGGGCATCTGCCCACTCCCGACTTGCTTGTGACTTTTGGACTTGGTCCCCTTGTTCCACAGGTACTCTCGTCTGGAAATCCATCGTTGTTGCATTGCTGGTGTTGGTCTTCCTTGCAGAATTCCCCTATCACGACTTCTGTGCTCTTTGGGGAACTTAGGTGCACTTTGCACCCGCTTTTCAGGGTCTTGGGGTGGGCTATTTTTCTAACCCTCACTGTTTTTTTACAGTCCCAGCGACCCTCTACAAGGTCACATAGGTTTGGGTTCCATTTGTGGTTCGCATTCCATTTCAAGAGTATATGGTTTGTGTTGCCCCATCCCTATGTGCCCCCATTGCATTCTATTGTGACTATACATTGTTTGCACTGTTTTCTATTGGTATTACTGCATATTTTGGTATTGTGTACATATATCTTGTGTATATTTGCTATCCTCATACTGAGGGTACTCACTGAGATACTTTTGGCATATTGTCATAAAAATAAAGTACCTTTATTTTTAGTATATATGTGTATTGTGTTTTCTTATGATATTGTGCATATGACACTAGTGGTACTGTAGGAGCATCACTCGTCTCCTAGTTCAGCCTAAGCGGCCCTGCTAAGCTACCTTTTCTATCAGCCTAAGCTGCAAGACACCCCTCTACACTAATAAGGGATACCTGGGCCTGGTGCAAGGTGTAAGTACCCCTTGGTACTCACTACAAACCAGTCCAGCCTCCTACATTGGTTGTGCAGCGGTGGGATAAGTACTTGCAACTACTTACCACTTTGTCATTTTGTACTTTTCATAAGAGAAAAATATACAAAACAAGTTCAGTGCATGTACACCTAACCAAAAAGTTTTGCTTTTCTTCTCTTACTCTTTTTCTATGTGCTGAAAAGTACCTCTAAAACTTTCAAAAAAGTTCTTAAAAAGTTTTAAAAGTTTTTTTCTGTTCCTCAAAAAGTTCTGAAAACTTTTTCTTTCTTTTTCTGTCCCTTAAACCTTTTCTATCATGTCTGGTACAGGCCAAACTCTTGATCTGGCCAGCATAGCTTATGACAACCTTAGCTGGAAAGAAGCAAGGAGTCTCTGTGTAGATAGAGGTTTAGGGGTAGGGAAGAATCCTTCAAGACAACTGTTAGTCAATATGCTCATTGAACAAGATAAAACCTTAGTTGGCACTTCTGGTGAGAAATTAGCTGATGGTTCCCACTCTGATTCCGGGGCACCCATAGGAAAAGGGTTAGAAGGATACCTTCCCAACCTGCCCCTTAGCAGGCCACCTAGCATAGCTGGTACTAATGTGACTTCACATCACAGTAAACGTGTTACTTCTCATCACAGTAGGAGTGTGACTTGTGTAGGCCAGGGTGTTAGAGTGCCATCTGTTAGGGACAGGTCTCCCTCTGTTCATTCACACCATTCTTCTGTGTCAAAGCATGCCCAACCCACCCTCCCTGAACACAGATTGTTAGAAAGGGAACTCAATAGATTGAGAGTGGAAGAGTCCAGGCTGAAGCTTAAAAAGCAACAGCTGGATCTAGACAGGGAAGCATTTGACTTAGAAAAAGAAAGACAGAGGTTGGGGTTTGGACCCCATTGTGGCAGCAGTAGTATTCCAAATAGTCATCCTGTAAAAGAGCTTGATTCAAGGAATCTGCACAAGATAGTTCCCCCTTACAAGGAGGGGGATGACATTAACAAGTGGTTTGCTGCACTTGAGAGGGCCTGTGTTGTACAGGAGGTCCCTCAAAGGCAGTGGGCTGCTATCCTATGGCTATCTTTCAGTGGAAAGGGTAGGGATAGGCTCCTTACTGTGAAAGAAAGTGATGCCAATAATTTTACAGTTCTTAAGAATGCACTCCTAGATGGTTATGGCTTAACCACTGAACAGTACAGGATCTAGTTCAGAGAAACCAAAAAGGAGTCTTCACAAGACTGGGTAGACTTTGTTGACCATTCAGTGAAGGCCTTGGAGGGGTGGTTACATGGCAGTAAAGTTTCTGACTATGAAAGCCTGTATAACTTAATCCTGAAAGAGCATATTCTTAATAATTGTGTGTCTGATTTGTTACACCAGTACCTGGTAGACTCTGATCTGACCTCTCCCCAAGAATTGGGAAGGAAGGCAGACAAATGGGTCAGAACAAGGGTGTACAAAAAAGTTCATACAGGGGGTGACAAGGATGGCAAGAAGAAGGATGGTAAGTCTTCTGACAAGGGTGGGGACAAATCTAAAAATGAGTCTTCATCAGGCCCACAAAAACACTCTGGTGGGGGTGGTGGGTACAAATCCTCTTCAAATCAAAACAAAGAAAAGAAACCATGGTGCTATTTATGTAAAATAAAAGGCCATTGGACAACAGATCCCAGTTGTCCAAAGAAAAGCACCAAGCCTCCTACCACTACAACCCCTGCTGCTACACCTAGTGCCCCTAGTAATAGCAGTGGTGGTGGGAGCAAACCTACTAATAGCCAATCCAAGGGAGTAGCTGGGCTCACTTTTGGTAATTTAGTTGGGGTTGGTCTTGTTAGGGAGACCACAGAGGCTGTCTTAGTCTCTGAGGGATCATTGATTTGGCCACCTTGGTTGCTTGTCCCCTTAACATGGATAAGTACAAGCAACTTCCCCTAATGAATGGTGTTGAGGTTCAGGCCTATAGGGACACAGGTGCCAGTGTTACAATGGTAATAGAGAAACTGGTCTACCCTGAACAACACCTACTTGGTCACCAGTACCAAGTGACTGATGCTCATAATAATACTCTTAGCCACCCCATGGCTGTTGTGAATCTCAACTGGGGGGGGGGTTACTGGTCCAAAGAAAGTTGTGGTTGCCTCAGATTTACCTGTAGACTGTCTACTAGGGAACGATTAAGAGACATCAGCTTGGGCAGAAGTGGAGTTGGAGGCTCATGCAGCAATGTTGGGCATTCCAGGGCATATTTTTGCTTTAACAAGGGCTCAGGCCAAAAAGCAAAAAGGACAGAGTGACTTGGATCCTGGAAGAATGGGCCAAGTGCTCCCTAAAGCTAGGGTTAGTAAAGGTAAAACACTACCTACTACCCCTCCCTCTACAGTGGGTTCTACTTCTGAGGAAGAAGAATTTCCACCCTGTGCAGAACCTACACCAGAGGAGCTGGAAGCAGACACTGCTGAGCTTTTGGGTGAAGGGGGGCCTGCCAGGGAGGAGCTGAGTGTGGCACAGCAGACCTGTCCCACACTAGAGGGTCTAGGACAGCAAGCTGTCAAACAAGCAAATGGGGATGTCAGTGACTCTCACAGAGTTTACTGGGTGGACAACCTTTTGTATACTGAAGCAAGGGATCCAAAACCTGGAGCTGCCAGGAGATTGGTGATTCCTCAGGAATACAGAAAGTTCCTCCTAACTCTAGCCCACACCATTCCCTTAGCTGGAAGTTTGGGGCAAATGAAAACTTGGGACAGGCTTGTGTCCTTGTTTCATTGGCCTAGAATGTCAGAGGACACAAAGGAATTTTGTAAGTCCTGTGAAACCTGTCAAGCTAGTGGCAAAACAGGTGGCACTCCAAAGGCTCCCCTTATTTCACTGCCTGTGGTTGGGGTCTCCTTTGAAAGGGTAGGGGTTGACATAGTTGGCCCCCTTGACCCTCCTACTGCTTCAGGCAATAGGTTTATCTTGGTGGTAGTAGACCATGCCACCAGATATCCTGAAGCAATTCCTCTAAGGACCACTACAGCTCCTGCAGTGGCAAAGGCCCTCCTGGGAATCTTTTCCAGGGTGGGCTTCCCAAAAGAGGTGGTATCAGACAGGGGAAGCAATTTCATGTCTGCTTACTTAAAGGCCATGTGGAAGGAATGTGGTGTGACATGCAAGTTCACCACACCCTATCATCCACAAACAAATGTACTGGTTTAGAGGTTTAATAAAACTCTCAAAGGAATGATAATGGGACTCCCTGAAAAACTCCGCAGGAGATGGGATATCCTGTTACCTTGCCTCCTTTTTGCTTACAGGGAGGTACCCCAAAAAGGAGTGGGCTTCAGACCCCTTTGAACTCATATTTGGACACCACATGAGAGGTCCTCTAACACTTCTAAAGGAGGGTTGGGAACAACATTTAAAAGCTACTAAGCAAGACATAGTGGACTATGTACTTGGCCCAAGATCTAGGATGGCTGAGTACATGAAAAAGGCCAGTAAAAACCTTCAGGCCAGCCAAGAGCTCCAAAAGCAATGGCATGACCAGAAGGCTGTTTTGGTTCAGTACCAACCAGGGCAGAAAGTGTGGGTCTTGGAGCCTGTGGCCCAAAGAGCACTCCAAGACAAATGGAGTGGACCCCACATTATTGTTGAGAAAAAGGGTGAAGTCACCTACTTAGTTGACTTAGGCACTGCCAGGAGTCCCCTTAGGGCACTCCATGTCAATCGCCTGAAACCCTACTATGACAGGGCTGATCTCACCCTGCTCATGGCAACAGATGAGGGACAGGAAGAAGAGAGTGACCCTCTCCCTGATCTCTTCTCTTCCACAGAACAAGATGCTCTACTGGAAGGTGTAGTTCTAGCAGATTGTCTTACTGCTGAGCAGAAAGACCACTGCATATATCTCTTGGGTCAGTTTTCTGAACTCTTTTCTACTGTGCCAGGCACCACTTCTTAGTGTGAGCACACTATAGATACTGGATACAGCTTGCCTGTCAAAAGTAAGATTTATAGGCAGCCTGATCATGTCAGGGACTGCATAAAACAAGAGGTTCAGAAAATGCTTCAACTGGGAATGGATGAGCACTCTGAAAGTCCATGGGCCTCTCCTGTGGTACTTGTACCAAAACCTCATTCCAAAGATGGAAAGAAGGATATTAGATTTTGTGTTGACTACAGAGGTCTCAACCAGGTAACCAAAACTGATGCTCACCCTATACCCAGGGCAGATTAGCTAATAGATACACTGGCATCTGCCAAGTATCTAAGCACCTTTGATTTGACTGCAGGGTATTGGCAGATCAAGTTATCAGAGGATGCAAACGCAAAAACTGCATTTTCAACCAATGGAGGGCACTACCAATTCACAGTAATGCCTTTTGGGTTGAAAAATGCACCTGCCACTTTTCAGAGGTTGGTGAATACAGTCCTGCAAGGTTTGGAGGCTTTTAGTGCAGCATATCTAGATGATAAAGCTGTCTTTAGCTCCACCTGGGATGATCACCTGGTCCACCTGTGGAAAGTTTTGGAGGCCGTGCAAAAAGGCAGGCCTCACTATCAAGGCTTCAAAGTGCCAGATAGGGCAGGGCAAAGTGGTTTATCTGGGACACCTGGTAGGTGGAGAACAGATTGCACCACTTCAGGGGAAAATCCAAACTATTATAGGTTGGGTTCCCCCTACAACTCAGACCCAGGTGAGAGCCTTCTTAGGCCTCACTGGGTATTACAGGAGGTTCATAAAGAACTATGGCTCCATTGCAGCCCCTCTTAATGACCTCACATCTAAGAAAATGCCTAAAACTGTATTGTGGACAGCTAGCTGTCAGAAAGCTTTTGAGGAGCTGAAGCAGGCCATGTGCTCTACACCTGTCCTGAAAAGCCCCTGTTACTCCAAAAAATTAATTGTCCAAACTGATGCATCTGAATGAGGGGTAGGGGCAGTCTTATCACAACTTAATTCTGAGGGCCAGGATCAACCTGTTGCTTTTATCAGCAGGAGGTTGACCCCTAGAGAAAAGCGTTGGTCTGCCATAGAGAGGGAGGCCTTTGCTGTGGTCTGGGCACTGAAGAAGTTGAGGCCATACCTGTTTGGCACTCACTTCATTGTTCAGACAGACCACAAACCTCTACTTTGGCTGAAACAAATGAAAGGTGAAAATCCTAAATTATTGAGGTGGTCCATATCTCTACAGGGGATAGACTATACAGTGGAACATAGACCTGGGAGTACCCACTCCAATGCAGATGGACTCTCCAGATATTTCCACTTAGACAATGAAGACTCATCAGGTCATGGCTAGTCTTATTGTCCTTCGTTTGTGGGGGGGGGGTGGGGTTGTGTAGGAATGTACCATCTTGCCTGGCATGTTACCCCCATATTTCACTGTATATATGTTGTTTTAGTTGTATGTGTCACTGGGACCCTGCCAGCCAGGGCCCCAGTACTCATAAGTGTGCCCTGTATGTGTTACCTGTGTTATGACTAACTGTCTCACCGAGGCTCTGCTAATCAGAACCTCAGTGGTTATGCTCTCTCATTTCCAAATTCTCACTAACAGGCTAGTGACCAATTTCACCAATTTACATTGGCATGCTGGAACACCCTTATAATTCCCTAGGTTATGGTACTGAGGTACCCAGGGGATTGGGGTTCCAGGAGATCCCTATGGGCTCCAGCATTTCTTGTGCCCCCCATAGGGAGATCTGACAATTCTTACACAGGCCTGCCAGTGCAGCCTGAGTGAAATAACGTCCACGTTATTTCACAGCCATTTACCACTGCACTTAAGTAACTTATAAGTCACCTATATGTCTAACCTTTACCTGGTAAAGGTTGGGTGCTAAGTTACTTAGGGGGTCATTCTGACCTCGGCGGTAAAAGCCGCTTACCGCCGGTCAGAAGCCCACCACAATACCGCCGCGGCCGCGGTCAGCCGCTACGGACATTCTGACCCACAACTGCCAAACCTCCAAAAATCCGACCTCCACTGCATCCCGCCACATCAGCGGACAGTGGTAAACTGGAGATGACCAAACCTCCACCGCCACGCCAACAGAAATACGCCCATGCCATTACGACCCGCAAATCCACGCGGCGGTCTTTCAAACACGGTAGTCCATTGGCGGTACACACCGCCGCGGTCAAAATACACACACCTTTACAAAACACTACCAGATTGGACAATGTGAAAGGCACACACCTGAAACACATACACACACCACTCCCACACACCCATTACAATATAAAACACACACCCACATCACCCACAAACCCCTACTACCAAAAATCAGAGACGAAGGAGAGAGAGAGACACATCACAGAATAGAGAGCTACATCACACAGAGGCACACTACACCATCACACACACCACATAGAAGCACAAAGCACCACACACCAACACACACATCACCACATACACCACCCCACACCTCATACACACCACCCCATGGCACCCCAAAGGCACCCACGCTTTTCGGACCAAGAACTCCGGGTCATGGTGGAGGAAATCATAAGAGTTGAACCGCAGCTCTTCGGCTCACAGGTGCAGCACACCACTATAGCCAGGAAGGCGGAGCTATGGCAGCAGATCGTGGACAGGGTCAACGCGGTGGGACAGCATCCCAGAAATCGGGAGGACATCCGCAAACGCTGGAACGACCTACGGGGGAAGGTGCGCTCGATGGTCTTGCGACACAACATCGCAGTGCAGAAGACTGGCGGAGGACCACCACCCACTCCACCCGAATTCACAGCATGGGAGCAAGAGGTACTAAACATCCTGCATCCTGATGGCCTCGCTGGAGTATCCGGAGGAATGGACTCTGGTAAGTACAAGCTCAACTACTTCCCCCCCCCCCAGCATGCTAACCCCCACCCCCACCCTCACCCCCAACCCCCCATCACACATCCTCCCTGAGAATGTCTCTCCAGCACAACCCACCCAACACCAACCCCTGCATGCCACCACAAACTATGGACAGCCATCACCTAAGCATGACCACTGCACATACCCATCCCTCCCCCCAACAAACCACCCTCACAACACCTCCCCCAAGGGAATGCCAGCACTGGGGGACAAGGGCACCCATAAATTGCACGCAATTGCACACACAGAAACAATAACCATACTCTCTTACCCCATGCAGGACCCGAACGACAACACACCGGTCAGGAGGGTCCAGAAATGTCCATCCCACCCCCGGAAGAGGCCCCCAGTGATGACAGCAGCTCTGTCGACCTGGACCCTGATGACCAGCCCGGAACATCGGGGACCTCTGGACAGTCGGTTCCCCTCAGGCAGCCACAGGCCACTGCAGACCCAACCCCCTCTGGGAACAACAGCACAGCTCCCACCCAGCGGGCCCATGCCTCAGTCTCTAGGACAGGTCAATCAGCGGTGTGTCTGCCACTACAGGGCACCCAGGCTAACCCACCACCCCAACAACAACAGGGACCTGGGGGCAGTGGTAGTGGGCACACCGTCCAGGGGACAGAGGACGGGGGAAACCGGGCAACTCAGAGGGCTGCTGTGCGACAGGGGGGGAGGAGAGGCCCAGGGAACCCACTCTCCAAGAGGCCCTCACCACCATCATGGCAGCCTACCACCACTCACAAGAGACGATGGCGACGGTACTGGCCAGGTTCCAGGAGATCCAGGCACAGCAGGAGGAATGCTACATGGGGTTCAGCGACCAACTAACCAACATCTCTACCGCTATGGGGAGCATAGTCCAGGCCCTGAACCGTATAGAGGACACGTTTCGGGACCATGTGGCATCACACAGGGCCCCTGTCACTAGCCCGGACCAGGAACAGCCTACCACCTCCGCCGGCGCTAGTGGACAGGAGGCCCCACCACAATGACAGGCCACCAGAACCCCACCTCCTGCTGTACAACAACCACCCCGCAAGAGAAGCCTGAGATCCAAAAAATCGACAGAGTAGGATGTCAAGACCCCCGCCAGCATGAGATACCCCCTGAAGTCATCCCACTATCCCACATTGCCACCCTGTCAAACCTTGAACTGCCCCTGCTCCATCCTTCCACAGGCATATGTACAATGCACCTGTGAGACTGAGAACTGGACTCCGCCATGGACATTACTCCACCCCCACCCATCACCGTTTGACTAGAATGTACCATTATCTTGCACTAAAAATAAATCACTCATTGCACTGAAATCAATCAGGACTCAGCCTGTATTATTTACAAATGTATAACACATTACATATCAATTACGTTCTGTTAACTTTGTGCTGAACACATACCGAGGTCAATTAGCATTAGTCCATGGGCTAACCAAGCAGAAGTCACGCAGTGGGTCATACAGCACTGAAAAGGGAAGGGAAAATCAAACATCAGTTTAAAAGAACTGGGGGGAAATAGACAAAGTTGAGATGCAGGAGGCTTTCAGGAAATGTAAAATGGCATGGGTGATTCTTACCTGTGTGCTACTGAAAATACTGTTGTATAACTCTGTCCCTGTTGTCTGTGTCGTCCTCTGAGTCTTCCTCCTCTTCACTCTCCGCAGGCTCCACAGCTACTTCAACACCACCATCTGCACCATCCTCCTGCAGGAAAGGAACCTGACGTCGCAATGCCAGATTGTGAAGCATACAGCAGGCCACGATGATATGGCACACCTTCTTTGGTGAGTACATCAGGGATCCCCCTGTCATATGCAGGCACCTAAACCTGGCCTTCAGGAGGCCAAAGGTCCTTTCTATGATCCTCCTAGTTCGCCCATGGGCCTCATTGTACCGTTCCTCTGCCCTTGTCCGGGGATTCCTCACTGGGGTCAGTAGCCAAGGCAGGTTGGGGTAACCAGAGTCACCTATTAACCACACACGTTGTCTCTGTAGCTGCTCCATCACATAGGGGATGCTGCTATTTCGCATAACATACGCGTCATGGACTGACCCAGGGAACTTGGCATTTACATGGGAGATGTACTGGTCAGCCAAACAGACCACCTGGACATTCATCGAATGGTAATTTTTCCTGTTTCTGTACACCTGCTCATCGTCTTTTGGGGGCACTAAAGCCACATGGGTCCCATCAATGGCACCAATGATGTTGGGGATATGTCCAAGGGCATAGAAATCACCCTTCACTGTAGGCAAATCACCCTCCTCTGGGAAAATGATGTAGCTCCGCATGAGTTTCATCAGGGCAGACAACACTCTGGACAAAATCTTGGAAAACATAGGCTGAGACATTCCAGATGACATGGCCACTGTTGTCTGGAATGAGCCACTTGCAAAAAAATGGAGGACTGACAGAACCTGCACTAGAGGGGGAATGCCTGTGGGTTGCCGGATGGGGGACATCAGGGCTGGCTCCAGCTGGGCACACAGTTCATGTATAGTGGCAAGGTCAAGTCGGTATCTTAGTATAATATGGCGTTCTTCCATTGTCGACAGGTCCACCAGCGGACGGTACACGCGAGGATTCATCCTTCTCCTCGCAAGTCCCAGCGGACGGTGCCTAGGAAGGACAACATGGAGCACAGAGTCAGGCAAACCACAGGTTCGTTCACACAGCTTGCACAGTTAAAGAATCGAAATGCATTGAAAGGTGTGTATGTGTGGCAATGCAAGGCCTAGGCCTGTGTGACGCAGTTAAAATTAAGCCATGTGGGGCCTTGAAATGGCGGCTGCCTGACCAGTGAAGTGGGACAATGGGATGTGAGGTCAATGCGCTGGCGTGGCACACCGTGGCGGTAGGCGGTCGAAGACCGCTATACGAAGCCGCATTGGTTAACATTGAAGCCTATGGGTTTCATGAGCCAATGACGATGTGCGCCGGCGGTCGCGGTACGCACCGCCGCGGTACGCACCGCCGCGGGCGTGACCGCCATTTTCTATCTGCTTAATCACTCGAGACCTGATCATCCACAGGAGAGGACCTATACTGCAAGTGCTGCTGTGACCTCGGTCTGGAAGTGACAATGGCTGCTGCGACTGGGGAAAGGGCCCCTGCCTTCACGTCTGAAGAGTTGGAGAAGCTCGTGGATGGGGTCCTCCCCCAGTATGCGTTACTCTACGGTCCTCCAGACCAACAGGTGAGTACACCGGGTGCACATGGAATGGGCTATGCCTGTGTGGAGTGGGGTGGATGTAAGTTGGTGGGGTGGGGGGCGAATGAGGAGTGCAACGCATGACAGATGAGAGCATGTGCCATATAGCAAAGTTGGTGGGGGGGGGCAATCACATCTAACATGCAGGTCATTGATGATTGTTTCCTTCCCACCCTGTACATGTCAAATAGGTCAGCGCCCATCAGAAAGTCGACATTTGGCGTGCCATCGCCAAGGAAGTCCGGAACTTGGGGGTCCACAACAGACGGGGCACCCACTGCCGCAAGAGGTGGGAGGACATCCGCCGCGTGACCAGGAAGACCGCCGAGTCACTGCTGGGGATGGCCTCCCAACCTAGGAGGGGTGCCAGTCGTACCATGACCCCCCTGATGTCCCGGATCCTGGCGGTGGCCTACCCTGATTTGGATGGGCGCTTGAGGACATCACAGCAGACACAAGGGGGTGAGTATCAGCACATTCTCCTATCTTTCTGCGCAGTGGAGGCGTCTGGGTGGGGGAGGAGGGCTGTGGGTGACATTAGGCCAGGGCGCTTTCTGTAGTGTAGTCCTCTCCCTTAGGCATGGCCCTGTGCCCCCGGCCCCCACCTCTGTAGGGTGACAAGTACAGCTATTGATGGTCCAGCCTCACACATGTGCGCGTTTGACGTCTCTTGACCTGTTGTCCTAGTCAGTAGTACTGAGTAGTGTACCCCGAATGCGCGGCTTAGTGCATGAGGCTCCTGTGTCTGTCCTCTCCGCCAACGGTGTTGACATTGCATGCACTCAACCTGGTCTTCTTTTTTCTCCCCCCACCCTTTTTCTTCATCTTCTTGTGCATGTGTGCATTAGCATCATCAGGTGGAGGAGATTTGGCATCGGAGCACGAGGGAGCTGCAAGTCACAAGGCCCCGGTGGGCCCAGGAACAGACACCGAGGGCACCAGTGATCCGGAGGGCGAGGAGAGCACCACAACGGGGACCGGTGGTGAGACAAGCGACACAGACACGTCCTCGGATGGGTGCTCCCTAGCGGTGGCGGAAACATCCGTGCCCCCCGCCTCTACAGGTACAGCCGCCACCCAGCGCACCAGCCCCGCCCTCCCTGCAGCCCCTCAGCCTACGCTCCGTGCCCGCTCGCCCAGGAAGGCGGGCGTCTCCTTCGCCCCAGGCACCTCAACCCCTGCCCCTGTCACCCCTGCTGCCCTCAGTGCGGAGCTCATTGACCTGGTGAGGACGCTCATTGTTGGGCAGACTACCCTTTTGAATGCCATCCAGGGGGTAGAAAGGGAGGTGCATAGGAGCAATGCCTACCTGGAGGGCATTCATTCGGGTCAGGCTGCCCATCAACGATCGTTCACTGCTCTGGCCTCAGCACTGACGGCAGCCATTGTCCCTGTTTCCAGCCTCCCTCTTCTGACTGCCTCCACCCTGTCTCTGTCTCCTGTTCCTCAGCCTATCCCATCCACACCATCAGACCAGCCTGCACACACCTCAACACCCAAGGGCAGCTCATCCAGACACAAGCACCACAGATCCCACAAACACTCACCCAAGCAACACCCAGATGCAGACATTCCAACAGTCACTACCACCTCTGTGTCCCCCTCCTCCTCGTCTCCCTCCTCCCTCCCTGTGACGTCTACACTCACACCTGCATGCACCCCAACATCAGCCAGTGCTTCCATCACCACCACACCCTCCAGCACAGTCCACACACGTGCAGTCACCACCCCCACTACCATTTACACGTCCCCTGTGTCCTCTCCCACTGTGTCTGTCACCCCCTCTTCCAAGACACACAAACGCAGACAGCCACCCACCCAACAGCCATCCACCTCACGACAGCCTACAGCACCAGCACCTTCACCCAATGACAGCACACCTGACTCTCCTACAACCACATCTTCTTCCTCCACTCCCATCACCACTTCTCCTACCCTTTACCTTGGCCCTAAAAAAAAATTCCTGGCTAATCTTAACCTCTTTCCCTCCGATGACCTACCCCCTCCATCTGCAAAGAGTCCCAAGAGCACCTCAGGCACCACCAGCCCAGCTTCGAGTGTCACTGTTGTGCATGGGTTCTGGAGTCCACCCTTTGCCAGAAGTGACACCTCAATCAGCAGCAAGGACACATCCAGCCCTCCCCCCGGCAAGAGGACCCGGAAACACAAGGGCCGCCGTGCGAGGCCTGACACGGCTGCCCCCAAGGAGCAAAGTTCGCCCACTTCACCAGCCACAACATCTAGGGGAGGCAAGGGCCCGAGAGCCCCATCTAAGGAGCGGAAGGGCAGCAGGGCTGAGAAGTCAGGCAGCAGGAGCGCGGAGCAGGTGGGCCCCACATGTCACATCCCAGCTGTGAAGGAGGACACTAAAGAGCCCAGGACTCCGTCACCGAAGGGTCCAGAAACGTCACGGTCCGAGGGCGAGTGAGCAGGGAGTCCAGCCCAGGTCTGGCTCCCTTGACCTACTGGATGAGCACCGCTGAACAGGGCACCGCCGTTCAGAAGAGCACCGCTGAACAGGGCCCCGCCGTGCAGAAGAGCACCGCTGAACAGGGCCCGCCGTGCAGAAGAGCACCGCTGAACAGGGCCCGCCGTGCAGAAGAGCACCGCTGAACAGGGCCCCGCCGTGCAGAAGAGCACCGCTGAACAGAGCCCGCCGTGCAGAAGAGCACCGCTGAACAGGGCCCGCCGTGCAGAAGAGCACCGCTGAACAGGGCCCGCCGTGAAGATAGGCACCGCTGAACAGGGCCCCGCCGTGCAGAAGAGCACCGCTGAACAGGGCCCCGCCGTGCTGAAGAGCACCGCTGAACAGGGCCCGCCGTGCAGAAGAGCACCGCTGAACAGAGCCCGCCGTGAAGATAGGCACCGCTGAACAGGGCCCGCCGTGCAGAAGAGCACCGCTGAACAGGGCCCGCCGTGCAGAAGAGCACCGCTGAACAGGGCCCCGCCGTGAAGATAGGCACCGCTGAACAGGGCCCCGCCGTGAAGATAGGCACCGCTGAACAGGGCCCCGCCGTGCAGAAGAGCACCGCTGAACAGGGCCCCGCCGTGAAGATAGGCACCGCTGAACAGGGCCCGCCGTGCAGAAGAGCACCGCTGAACAGGGCCCGCCGTGAAGATAGGCACCGCTGAACAGGGCCCGCCGTGAAGATAGGCACCGCTGAACAGGGCCCGCCGTGCAGAAGAGCACCGCTGAACAGGGCCCGCCGTGCAGAAGAGCACCGCTGAACAGGGCCCCGCCGTGAAGATAGGCACCGCTGAACAGGGCCCCGCCGTCAAGATAGGCACCGCTGAACAGGGCCCCGCTGTGCAGAAGAGCACCGCTGAACAGGGCCCCGCCGTGCAGAAGAGCACCGCTGTACAGGGCCCGCCGTGCAGAAGAGCACCGCTGAACAGGGCCCCGCCGTGAAGATAGGCACCGCTGAACAGGGCCCCGCCGTGCAGAAGAGCACCGCTGAACAGGGCCCCGCCGTGAAGATAGGCACCGCTGAACAGGGCCCGCCGTGCAGAAGAGCACCGCTGAACAGGGCCCGCCGTGAAGATAGGCACCGCTGAACAGGGCCCCGCCGTGAAGATAGGCACCACTGAACAGGGCCCCGCCGTGCAGAAGAGCACCGCTGAACAGGGCCCCGCCGTGCAGAAGAGCACCGCTGAACAGGGCCCGCCGTGCAGAAGAGCACCGATGAACAGGGCCCGCCGTGCAGAAGAGCACCGCTGAACAGGGCCCCGCCGTGCAGAAGAGCACCGCTGAACAGGGCCCCGCCGTGCAGAAGAGCACCGCTGAACAGGGCCCGCCGTGCAGAAGAGCACCGCTGAACAGGGCCCCGCCGTGAAGATAGGCACCACTGAGAAAGGCCCCGCCGTGCAGAAGAGCACCGCTGAACAGGGCCCCGCCGTGCAGAAGAGCACCGCTGAACAGGGCCCGCCGTGCAGAAGAGCACCGCTGAACAGGGCCCGCCGTGCAGAAGAGCACCGCTGAACAGGGCCCCGCCGTGAAGATAGGCACCGCTGAACAGGGCCCGCCGTGCAGAAGAGCACCGCTGAACAGGGCCCCGCCGTGCAGAAGAGCACCGCTCCGCTGGGCCCATCCTGTCAAGCACCGCTCTGCTGGGTACCGCCGTCTCAAGCACTGCTCCGCTGGGCCCATCCTGTCAAGCCCCGCTCCGCTGGGGAGCCCATCCTGTCAAGCACCGCTCTGCTGGGCACCGCCGTCTCAAGCACCGCTCCGCTGGGCCCATCCTGTCAAGCCCCGCTCCGCTGGGCACCGCCGTCTCAAGCACCGCTCCGCTGGGCCCATCCTGTCAAGCACCGCTCCGCTGGGCACCGCCGTCTCAAGCACCGCTCCGCTGGGCCCATCCTGTCAAGCACCACTCCGCTGGGCACCGCCGTCTCAAGCACCGCTCCGCTGGGCCCATCCTGTCAAGCACCGCTCCGCTGGGCACCGCCGTCTCAAGCACCGCTCCGCTGCGCCCATCCTGTCAAGCACCGCTCCGCTGGGCACCGCCGTCTCAAGCACCGCTCCGCTGGGCCCATCCTGTCAAGCTCCTCTCCGCTGGGCACCGCCGTCTCAAGCACCGCTCCGCTGGGCCCATCCTGTCAAGCACCGCTCCGCTGGGCAACGCCGTCTCAAGCACCGCTCCGCTGGGCCCATCCTGTCAAGCCCCGCTCCGCAGGGCACCGCCGTCTCAAGCACCGCTCCGCTGGGCCCATCCTGTCAAGCCCCGCTCCGCTGGGCACCGCCGTCTCAAGCACCGCTCCGCTGGGCCCATCCTGTCAAGCCCCGCTCCGCTGGGCACCGCCGTCTCAAGCACCGCTCCGCTGGGCCCATCCTGTCAAGCACCGCTCCGCTGGGCCCATCCTGTCAAGCCCCGCTCTGCTGGGCACCGCCGTCTCAAGCACCGCTCCGCTGGGCCCATCCTGTCAAGCACCGCTCCGCTGGGCCCATCCTGTCAAGCACTGTTTATGGTTCACTGTGCCCACCATGCCTCCTCCTTGACCAGTGGAGACTGTCATCCACCTGATGGACTGTGGCTTTGCACTCCCAAGGATGGTACAGTGGCCAGCCCACCCACTGTAGAGACTTGAGAGACTGTGGCTTTGCACTCCCCAGGATTGTTCAGTGGGCAGCCCACCCACTGTAGAGACTTGAGAGACTGTGGCTTTGCACTCCCCAGGATGCAGCAGTGGGCAATCCACCCACTGCAGAGACTTGATAGACTGTGGCTTTGCACTCCCCAGGATGCAGCAGTGGGCAGCCCACCCACTGTAGAGACTTGAGAGACTGTGGCTTTGCACTCCCCAGGATTGTTCAGTGGGCAGCCCACCCACTGTAGAGACTTGTGAGACTGTGGCTTTGCACTCCCCAGGATGGCACAGTGGGCAGCCCACCCACTGTAGAGACTTGTGAGACTGTGGCTTTGCACTGCCCAGGATGGCACAGTGGGCAGCCCACCCACTCTAGAGACTTGAGGGACTGTGGCTTTGCACTCCCCAGGATGGTGCAGTGGGCATGGTGGCTCCTCGTGGATCTGGCGTCGTGGACTCATGTGGCTGTGGTGCCCCCCCTTCCCTTCCCCCTGAGGTGCCTGTAGTTTTTACATCAGATGCCCCTGCAGTGTTCTCTCCAAAGGACTCAGGTCTCCTGTGTGGGCTTTGCCCTTGTGTCGCTACACTGTGGCCCACGGACTATTCTATTTAATTTTGATGTACAGGACTGATTGCCTCGGTTCTCCATGGCAGTGTATATAGTTTTATTTTGGTATAGATTTTTTACATAGTTGACCTATAATTGTCCGAGCCGATTATTTACATAAATTTATCCTCACAATTTAATTATGTCTTTGCATTTTTCAGGGGTGTTTGGGTGGTGTCACTGTGACTTGTTGCTCTGCATTGGTGTGTACATAGTTGGGGGGGGGTCGCATATGTGTGTGGCCGTAACCTTTCGTCCTCCCCCTCCCGTGTGTCGTAGGTGCAGTACTCACCGTTGTCGTCTGCGCCGGACTTCGTACTCGTGGTAGATGAGAAGGTAGACGAGAGCAGGTAGGATGTTTAATTAGGGTTCCATGCTGTCCTCCGTACTCGTGGAGTGCGTAGAGGTGAGCGTTTTCCCGTTCGTGGTCTGTTTCCGCCGTGTTTTTATCGGCGGGGCTCCCGCCCCAGAAAAGGTGGCGGATTGGTGAGTTGTGATAGTGTGGGCAGTACATTGACTCCCGCCTGCCTGTTGGCGGTGACCGCCGCGCTGTTTGTCTGTCCCGCCGTGGCGGTCGGAGTGTTAATGTGGCGGTCTGTGTTGGCGGTTCCCGCCAGGGTCAGAATTCCATTTTTGCGACCGCCGGCCTGTTGGCGGGTTGGCCGCCGCTTTATCACCGACCGCCAGGGTTAGAATCACCCCCTTAGTGTGTGGGCACCCTGGCACTAGCCAAGGTGCTCCCACATTGTTCAGGGCAAACTCCCCGGACTTTGTGAGTGCGGGGACACCATTACACGTGTGCACTGTTCATAGGTCAATACCTATGTACATCGTCACAATGGCAACTCCGAACATGGCCATGTAACATGTCTAAGATCATGGAATTGTCACCCCAATGCCATTTTGGCATTGGGGGGACAATTCCATGATCCCCCGGGTCTCTAGCACAGAACCCGGGTACTGCCAAACTGCCTTTCCGGGGTCTCCACTACAGCTGCTGCTGCTGCCAACCCCTCAGACAGGTTTCTGCCCTCCTGGGGTCCAGGCAGCCCTGGCACAGGAAGGCAGAACAAAGGACTTCCTCTGAGAGAGGGTGTAACACCCTCTCCCTTTGGAAATAGGTGTGAAAGCTGGGGAGGAGTAGCCTCCCCCAGCCTCTGGAAATGCTTTGATGGACACAGATGGTGCACATCTCTGCATAAGCCTATCTACACCGTTTCAGGGATCCCCCAGTCCTGCTCTGGCACGAAACTGGACAAAGGAAAAGGGAGTGACCACTCCCCTGTCCATCACAACCCAAGTGGTGGTGCCCAGAGCTCCTCCAGTGTGTCCCAGACCTGTGCCATCTTAATCCTGAGGTGCGAGGGCACAATGGAGGCCTCTGAGTGGCCAGTGCCAGCAGTTGACGTCAAAGACCCCTCCTGATAGGTGCTTACCTCACTAGGTGGCCAATCCTCCTCTGGGTGCTATTTAGGGTCTCTCCTGTGGGCTTTTCCTCAGATGACAATTTGCAAGAATTCACCAGAGTTCCTCTGCATCTCCCTCTTCGAATTCTGCCAAGGATCAACCGCTGACTGTTCCAGGACGCCTGCAAAACTGCAGCAAAGTAGCAAGAAGACTACCAGTGTCATTGTAGCCCCTAATCCTTCCGGCTTTCTCAACTGTTTCCTGGTGGTGCATGCTCTGGGGGCTGTCTGCCTTCACCCTGCATTGGAAGTCAAGAAGAAATCTCCTGTGGGTCGACGGAATCTTCCCCCTGCTCTAGCAGGCACCAAACCTCAGCGTCCCTGGTACTCTGGGATCCCTCTCATCCTGGCGAGCGTGGCCCCTGGAACACAGGTGGTGGACCCAAGTAATCCAGACTGTCCAGTGGTCCAGCTGTCCAAATTTGGAGGAGGTAAGTCCTTGCGTCCCCTCTGCAGACAGTAATCCTGTGCACTGCATGAACGGCACTTGCTAGGGCTTCTGTGCACTTTTGCAAGGAATCCTTCATGCACAGCTTAGCCCAGGTCCCCAGCACTCCGTCCTGTATTGCTCAACTCGCTGAGTTGACCACCCGCTTCGTTGGACCCGCTTTTGTCGTGTTGAGATGCGGTCATCATGCTCTGTTTTCTTTGAACCTGTGTTCAAGTACTTCTGCAGGTGCTGCCTTCTTGTGCATGGGATTTCTTTATTACTGTTGGCCCCCTCTGTCTCCTCTTCCAAGTGGCGATCTCCTGGTCCTTCCTGGACCTGGGCAGCACCCTTTTTCTTCAACCACGACCTTTGCAGCTAGCAAGGCTTGTTTATGGTCTTTCTCCAAAGAAACAATGCTGCATCCTCCAGCACTCCATTGGACATCTTCTGCACAAAGAAGTTCCTAGCACCTTTCGTTGTCGCAGAATCTTCGGCTTCTTCCATCTGGAAACAGCCATTTTGCACCTTCATCCGAGGTTCAGTGGGCTCCTGCCCCCCCTGGACACTTTTGTGACTCTTGGACTTGGTCCCCTTCCTTTAAACATACTCAGGTCCAGGAATCCATCTTTGGTGCTTTGCAGCCTGTTGTTTTCTTTGCAGAATCTCCCATCACGAGTTTCGTGTGTTTCTGAGAAAGTAGTATCACTTTACTCCTATTTTTAAGGGTCTTGGGTGGGGTATATTGGACACCCTTAGTGTTTTCTTACACTTCCAGCTATCCTCTACACACTACACTAGGCCAGGGGTCCTGAAGTGGTTCGCATTACACTTTCTTAGTATATGGTTTGTGTTGCCCCTAGGCCTATTGCATCCTATTGTATTCTACAGAGTTTGCACTACTTTTCTAACTGTTTACTTACCTGATTTTTGTTTCTGTGTATATTTTGTGTATTTTACTTACCTCTTAAGAGAGTATATCCTCTGAGATATTTTTGGCACATTGTCACTAAAATAAAGTACCTTTATTTTAAGTAACTCTGAGTATTGTGTTTCTTGTGATATAGTGCTATATGATATAAGTGGTATAGTAGGAGCTTTACATGTCTCCTAGTTCAGCCTAAGCTTCTCTGCCATAGCTACCTCTATCAGCCTAAGCTGTTAGAACACTACTAATCTACTAATAAGGGATAACTGGACCTGGCACAAAGTGTAAGTACCAGCAGGTACCCCCTATAGGCCAGGCCAGCCTCCTACACACCGGGGGCAGCAGCCTTAGGTACCAGCACCCCAGGGCTGGCCCAGGGACTACTGGACTTCTCAATAACCCCTAGAGTCAACATCTTGGAGACCTCCTCCTTGATGCTGGCCTTCACCTTATCCGACAACCTGTAAATGTTGGTCTTCACAGGGGGACTGTCTCCCGTGTCATTGTCATGGACACACAGATGAGTAAGTCCAGAAGTAAGGAAAAACAGGGAAGATAACTGCTCTAACTCATAGCAGTCTCCTGTCTGATCTAGAGTCAGGGAGTCAGAGAGAATGACACCCTCAACTGACCCTGTAGTGAATCCTAGTTTGTTTTAATGGGATAACAGGAGTTAGCTTAGCCTTTGGCTTGCAGATTCCTACCGCGTCAACTAGTGACTTTTAACCTTGCTTGCTCTGACTTATCCTGTTTAATTATTTAATTCTTCTAAGATGGCTGCTTTGTTTATAGTTAGGCCACTTGTTATGATTTGCATTATCAGTGCCACCACGTTAAGGCGTCAAGATCAAGTGACAAAGACAAACAAAAAGTAGGTGTTCACACTTACGGACTTTCCCTCTCCATGCTTTCGAGGGAATTGTTTATATTAATTGCCGACCCAAGCATGCCTGTTATCTATTGTTTGGGAACACACCTACGTCAGGGGTCCAAGTAGATCTGTATAAGTACATGTCACTTTAGACAGATAATCAGAGGGATTCTGACCAGAATGCATAGCCATCATCGATGATATCGATGCTGCACGTCGTCTTGACGCTGACCTAGTCTTCGTGTCCTTACGGAGTCTGAGATAGAGACCTCATTCCAAGGTAACGAGGGTTGGGGTACTCTCATGGACATGGCATTGGCAGATTAGGTTTAACATACTCAGCTCTCCTTTAGGTAGGAGGTTAGGCCTATCATGATAAGGTATTAGGACATAATACACACTTTGGGGGTCATTACAACATTGGCGGTAAAAGCCACTTACCGCCGTGCAGAAGACCACCAACACACCGCCGTGGCCGCGGAAATCCACCACAGCTATTATGACCCACATCACGAAATCCGACAAAATTCAGACACCCACACAAGTCCGCCACACCAAAGGTCAGTGATAAACTGGCAAAAACAAAACCTCCACCGTCACCCCAACAGAAATATGCGGTATTCCATTGGCGGTACACACCGCTGCGCTCAAAATGCACACACATCTTCAAAACACAGCCACATTGGACAATTCGAAAGACACACACCTGATAAACATACACACACCACTCCCACACACTCAATACTATATAAAACACACACCCACATCACCCACAAACCCCTACGACAAAAAAATCTGAAAGAATGCCAGAGAGAGACACCACCATCCACAAACTAGCAGCCATAGGCACTCAACACCATCACCCACACTACTTCCACGCACAAAATACCACACACCACTACATATCACCACACTTACCACCACATATACCACCCCACACATCACCTACACCACCCCATGGCACGGCAAAGACACCCCAGGTTCTCGGAGGAGGAGCTCAGGGTCATGGTGGAGGAAATTGTCCGGGTAGAGCCACAGCTATTTGGATCACAGGTGCAGCACACCTCCATAGCTAGGAAAACTCAGTGGGACAGCACCCAAGAAATAGGGACGACATCAGGAAGAGATGGAATGACCTACAGGGGAAGGTGCGTTCCGTGGTCTCCAGACACAACATTGCGGTACAGCAGACTGGCGGCGGACCCCCACCTCCTCCCCCACAACTAACAACATGGGAGGAGCAGGTCTTGACTATTCTGCACCCTGAGGGCCTCGCAGGAGTCGGTGGAGGAATGGACTCTGGTAAGTCAAATCTTAACTATCATATCCCCCACCCTACCTGCATGCTATCACAGACCCCCACCCTCACCCCCTCCCCTATCACTCCAACTTCTCACTAATGTATTAATAACACAGACCACTTACCCCAACACCAAGCCCTGCATGACACAACAAAGCATGGACACCCATCACTAAAGCATGCCCACTGCAGATGCTCATAAAACCCCCCTCAACCATCATCACACAAGCCCCCAGAAAGGAATGCTAGCACTGGGGTACACGCTCACCCACCCATTGCACACCATGACACACACAGATGCAATAATCATGCCTTTACACCCCTGCAGGACCACTACCCAACGTCACCAGACAGGAGGGTCCAGACATCTCCACCCCACCCACAGAAGAGACCCACAGTGATGACAGCAGCTCTGTCCAACTGGAGCCAGATGACCAGCCCGGACCATCGTGGGCCTCAGGACAGTCGATTCCCCACACCCAGTCACAGGCCACAATAGAGCTTCCACCCTCTGTTAACACCAGCACAGCACCCACCCAGCGGGCCCATACCTCCGTCAACAGGACACGTCAATCAGCTGTGTGTCCACCACTACAGGGAACCCAGGATCACCCACCACCCCAACAACAACAGGGACCTGGGGGTAGTGGTAGTGGGCACACGGTCCAGGGGACGGAGGCCCAGGAACACAGGGGAACTGGGAGGGCTGCTGTGCGACAGGGTCGGACAGGCCTAGGGAACCCACTCTCCACGAGGCCCTCTCCTCCAACATGGGAGCATACCACCACTCCCAGGAGACGATGGCAACGGTACTGGCCAAGTTTCAGGACCCAGCGCCTGCAGGTGGAACAGTATTTGGGCTTCAGGGAGGAACTCAGAACCATCTGCACCACCCTGGGCACCATCGTAGGGGTGCTGAAGGACATACTGAACACCAGGACGGACACTGTGGCAGTCCAAGGGGCCCCTGACACTAGCATGGACGATGAACTGCCCACCACGTCCGCCGGCGCTAGTGGACAGGAGACACCGCCACAGGACCACCACACCAGCACCCCAACCCCTGCAGATGGAGAACCACCCCGCAAACGGTCCCTGAGATCCAGGAACAAGACAGAGCACGATGCCAAGACCCCCCCGCCAAGAAATGAGACCACCCTGATTGTCATCCTACTGTCCCACTTTGTAACCCTGTCCATATTGGAACTGCCCCAGCTCCACTTCCTATGACCATATGGGCAATGCACAAGTGAGACTAATAGACTGGACTCTGCCATGGACATTCCTCCACCATCACCCCTCACCATTTTACAACCCCCCTTCAATATTTAGCACTGCAATAAACACCCTTGAAGCACAAAACAATCTGGAGTCAGTCTGTGATTTTGAAAATGTGAATTAGCAATGACAGTGACAAAATGCGTTCTCAAATGTAATGTCAACATACCTATGTCACACATCTCAAGTCCATAAGGAATCTAAGCATATGACACACATTGGAAACCACACTTGTGAAACCGTAAGGGAAATGTACAACTCAGTGACCAAATACAGGTTGAAATCGACAGACAGGATAGAGGTAGAAGTGTGAAAGTACTTGTAGTAGGCAGGAATGTTTTCTCACCTGTGTGTCACTGGAAATATTGCTGGATAACTGAGTCCCTGTTGTCAATGTCTTCTTCCTCTGCTTCCTCCTCATCACTGTCCACAGGCTCCCCAGCTGCCACAACACTGTCATCTGGACCATCCTCCTGCAGAAAAGGCACCTGTCGTTGCAAAGCCAAATTGTGAAGCATACAGCAGGCCACGATGATCTGGCACACCTTCCTTGGTGAGTAGAATAGGGAACCACCTGTCATATGGAGGCACCTGAACCTGGCCTTCAAGAGGCGGAAGGTGCATTCGATCACTCTCCTAGTCCGCCCATGGGCCTCATTGTAGCGTTCCTCTGCCCTGGTCCTGGGATTCCTCACTGGGGTCAGTAGCCATGACAGGTTGGGGTAACCAGAGTCACCTAATAGCCACACACGGAGCCTCTGGAGTTGACCCATCACATAAGGGATGCTGTTATTCCGCGTGATGTAGGCGTCATGCACAGAGCCAGGAGACATAGCATTTACCTGGGAGATGTACTGGTCTGCCAAACATACCATCTGTACATTCATGGAATGATAACTCTTCTTGTTCCTGTACACCTGTTCACTCCTGTGGGGGGGGACCAGAGCTACATGGGTCCCATCAATGGCACCTATGATGTTGGGGATATGTCCAAGGGCATAGAAGTCACCTTTCACTGTAGGGAAAACGATGTAGCTCTGCATGTGTTTCAGCAGGGCAGACAACACTCTGGACAACACGTTGGAAAACATAGGCTGGGGCATTCCTGATGCCACTGCCACTGTTGTTTGAAATGACCCACTTGCAAGGAAATGAAGCACTGATAGCACCTGCACTTGAGGGGGGATTCCTGTGGGATGGCGGATTGCTGACATCAGGTCTCGCTCCAACTGGGTACACAGTTCCTGGATTGTGGCACGGTCAAACCTGTAGGTGATGATCAAATGTCGCTCCTCCATTATCAACAGGTCCACCACCGGTCGGTACACCGGAGGATTCCGCCATCTCCTCACATTTCCCAGCGGACGGTGCCTAAGAAGGACAACAGTGACCAGAGTCAAACAACTCAGAGGTATGTACCCACAGTCTACACAAAACACCATTCATATACAGAATCTGGCCTGTATTTGTGTTGTGCGACAAGGCCTAGGTCTGTGTGACGCAGTTGGTAATTAGGCCATGTGGGCCCCTGAAATGGCGGCTGCCTGACCTCTAAAGTGGGACAATGGGATGTGAGGTAACTGCGCTGGCATTATACACTGTTGCGGTAGGCGGTCGAAGACCCCGGGGTGATGCTGCATTGGTTAACATTGGACCCTATGGGTCCCTGGAGCCAATGACGATGTACGCCAGTGATGATGCTACGCACTGCCGCGGACGTGACCGCCGTGGACGTGACCGCCATTTTCTATCTGTTGAATCACTCGATACCTGATCTTTGACAGGAGAGGACCTACACTGCAAGTGCTGCTGTGACCTCGGTCTGGAGGAGACAATGGCTTGTGCGCATGGGGAAAGGGCCCCTGCCTTCACTGCAGAGGAGTTGGAGAAGCTCGTGGATGGGGTCCTCCCCCAGTACACGCTACTCTACGGTCCTCCAGACCAACAGGTAATTACACAGGGAGCACGTTGTATGGGCTATGCCTGTGTGGAGAGGGCTGGTTGTAAGAAGGAAGGGGGCACAGTTCTGCGTGCATGAAGGACTGTGAATGCATGTACCACATTGCAAGGGTAGGGATGTGGGCCACTCACTTAGACGGTGCAGTTGCTAATGACTTCTCTTCTTCCCCTGTACATTTCATGTAGGTCAGCGCCCACCGGAAGAAGGATATTTGGAGTGCCATCGCCAAGGACGTCCGGACCCTGGGGGTCCACCACAGACGGAGCACCCACTGCCATAAAAGATGGGAGGACATTCGCGGCTGCAGAAAAAAGACGGCAGAGGCTCAGCTGGGGATGGCCTCCCAATGTGGGAGGGGTGCCCGTCAAACCATGACCCCCCCTGATGTTCCGGATCCTGGCGGTGGCCTACCCGGAGTTGGATGGGCGCTTGAGGGCATCACAGCAGACACAAGGGGGTGAGTACAACATCATTCAGCGGAATTTGCGCGCAGTGAAGGTGTCTGGGTGGGGGAGGAGGGCTGTGGGTTTCCCTAGGCCAGGGCGAGTTCTATAGGCTAGGCCCCTCCGTAATGCAGGCCATGTGGCACCCCATCCCACCTCTGTAGAGTGCCAAGTACAGGTATACATGCCCCTGTGTCATCTATGTGTGCAGATGTCGACCACAGCCATGTAGGCCATATCCCAGGAATTGCATCTGTAGAGCCAAACAGCGCGGCGTAGTGCAGGGGGCTGCTGTGTCTGTATTGTCCTCCAACGGTAGCGATAAGCTATGCACTCAACCTGTCTTTCTTCTGTCCCCCTCCTTTTTGTGGTCTCCCTGTTCTTGTGTGCATCAGCATCATCAGGCGGAGGTACAGTGGCACCGGAGCACGAGGGAGCTGCATCCCACATGGCCATGGAGGGCCACACCACGGACTCGGAATACACCAGTGGGACGGAGGGCGAGGGGAGCTTCACGGCAGTCACAGGATCTGCAACCAGCGACATGGACTCGTCCTCCGATGGGAGCTCCCTTATGGTGGCGGCAAAATCTGTGCCCCCCACTTCTACAGGTACAGCCGCCAACCCCCCTACCAGCACCGCCCCCCCAGCAGCCCCTCAGCAATCGCCCCGTGCCCGCTCACTCAGGAGGGTGGGCATCACCTTGACCCGAGGCCCCTCAGCCCCTGCCCCTGTCACCTCTTCTGCCCTCAGTGAGGAGGCCATTGACCTCCTCAGGTCACTCACTGTTGGGCAGTCTACCATTTTGAATGCCATCCGGGGTGTAGAAAGAGAATTGCAACACACAAATGCATTCCTGGAGGGCATTCATTCTGATCAGGCTGCCCTTCATCGAACCCTGCAAACTCTGGCCTCAGCACTGATGGCAGCCATTGTCCCTGTGTCTAGCCTCCCCCCTCCAACTTCCTCCACCCAGACTCAATCCCCTGTACCCCAGCCTATCCCAAGCACACCATCAGACCAGCATGCACACATGTCAACACACAAGGGAAGCTCAGGCAAACATAAGCACCACACATCCCACAGGCACTCACGCAAGCATCACACACATACAGACACACCAACATCCACTGCCTCCACTGTGTCCCCCTCCTCCTCGTCTCCCTCCTCCCTCCCAGTCTCGTCTACACTCTCACCTGCATGCACTACCACTACAGCCACTATGTCCCGCACCAGCACACCCACCACCACACCCCGCTCACGTGCACTCACCACCCCCACTACCATTTACCCATCCCCTGTGTCCTCTCCCAGTGTGTCTGTGACGCCCCCTCCCAAAGTACACAAATGCAGGCACACACCCACCCAACAAACATCCACCTCACAACAGCCTCCAGTGCATGCACCTTCACCCAAAGTCACCAAACATACACCTCCTACAACCACTACCTCTTCCCCCACTCCCAAACTCCCTCCAGCTACCCGTCCCAGTGTTCCTAAGAAACTTTTCCTGACCAAGCTTGACCTCTTTCCCACCCCCCACAATTCATAGTTCCCGTACTAGCACCTCAGCCAAAAACTCTCCGGGACCAGTGGTTCCTGTTGTTACCGGTATGTGGAGTGCACCGGGCACCAGGGCAGCCAGTGTGACACGGAGCCACAGCACAGCCAGTCCCTCCCTTGTGAAGAACCAGAAGTTGGACAGTGCCCGGCGGGAGAGGGTGAAGACTCCAGCCAGCAAAGCCGCTCACAAGGGTCCCGGGGGGAGTGTCGACTCAACTGTGACTCCTCCCAAGGTGGGGAAGGGGCAGAAGAAAATGCCAAAGTCTGGGAGGAGCAGCGTGGCGGAGAAGACCGCCATCATCCCCGTTGCCCAGGACACCACCGCCAGCCCAATCGTCACTGGCCAGGAGGCCACCGCCAGAGTCAGTGCCCAGGAGGGCAGCCCGATTGTCACTGGCCAGGAGGCCACCACCAGAGTTAGTGCCCAGGAGGCCAACTCGAGCCACAGCCCAGCTGCCCAGGAGGGCCCCGGCAGCCACAGCCCAGCTGCCCAATGAAGGACCGCCAGCCCCAGCCCAGCTGGGCAGTGAAGGACCACCATGGCAAGCTCCGCTGAACAGGGCAAGCACCGCTGAACAGGGCAAGCGCAGCTGAACAGGTCAGAAACTGCAAACTCAAGCACCGCTGAACAGGGCAAAGACCGCCATGGCAAGCACCGCTGAACAGGGCAAGCACCGCTGAAGAGGTCAGAAACTGCAAACTCAAGCACCGCTGAACAGGGCAAAGACCGCCATGGCAAGCACCGCTGAACAGGGCAAGCACAGCTGAACAGGTCAGAAACTGCAAACTCAAGCACCGCTGAACAGGGCAAAGACCACCATGGCGAGCTCCGGTGAACAGGGCAAATACGCCAACTCAAGCCCTGCTAGCGCATGGGCGCCAGGGGCAGTGACGCAACTGGTACCGTCACGGGGTGAGTGCTGCACTCTGGGCACCAGTCCCCCTCCAGAACCAGTGAAGACATGCATCCACTCCCTCTGTCCTGCAAAGGATGAAGCACTCTGGGCACCAGTCCCCCTCCAGAACCAGTCGAGACATGCATCCACTACCTCTGTCCTGCACAGGATGAAGCACTCTGGGCACCAGTCCCCCTCCAGAATCAGTGGAGACTGTTAGCCACTTGAGAGACTGTGGCTTTGCACTGTAGGAAAGTACCATCTTGCCTGGCATGTTACCCCAATATTTCACTGTATATATGTTGTTTTAGTTGTATGTGTCACTGGGACCCTGCCAGCCAGGGCCCCAGTGCTCATAAGTGTGCCCTGTATGTGTTACCTGTGTTATGACTAACTGTCTCACTGAGGCTCTGCTATCCAGAACCTCAGTGGTTATGCTCTCTCATTCTCTTTCAAAATTGTCACTAACAGGCTAGTGACCAATTTCACCAATTTACATTGGCATACTGGAACACCCTTATAATTCCCTAGTATATGGTACTGAGGTACCCAGGGTATTGGGGTTCCAGGAGATCCCTATGGGCTGCAGCATTTCTTGTGCCCCCCATAAGGAGATCTGACAATTCTTACACAGGCCTGCCAGTGCAGCCTGAGTGAAATAACGTCCAAGTTATTTCACAGCCATTTACCACTGCACTTAAGTAACTTATAAATCACCTATATGTCTAACCTTTACCTGGTAAAGGTTGGGTGCTAAGTTACTTAGTGTGTGGGCACCCTGGCACTAGCCAAGGTGCTCCCACATTGTACAGGGCAAATTCCCCGGACTTTGTGAGTGTGGGGACACCATTACATGTGTGCACTATACATATGTCACGACATATGTATAGCGTCACAATGGTAACTCCGAACATGGCCATGTAACATGTCTAAGATCATGGAATTGTCACCCCAATGCCATCCTGGCATTGGGGAGACAATTCCATGATCCCCGAGTCTCTAGCTCAGACCTGGGTACTGCCAAACTGCCTTTCCCGGGGTTTCACTGCAGCTGCTGCTGCTGCCAACCCCTCAGACAGATTTCTGCCCTCCTGGGGTCAAGCCAGGCTTGGCCCAGGAAGGCAGAACAAAGGACTTCCTCAGAGAGAAAAAGGGAAAAAAGGAAAAAGGTGTCAGGGCTGGGGAGGAGTCGCCTACCCCAGCCTCTGGAAATGCTTTGATGGACACAGATGGTGCCCATCTCTGCATAAGCCAGTCTGCACCGGTTCAGGGATCCCTCAGCCCTGCTCTGCAGCGAAACTGGACAAAGGAAAGGGGAGTGACCACTCCCCTGACCTGCACCCCCCCTGGGTGGTGCCCAGAGCTCCTCCAGTGTGCTCCAGACCTCTGCCATCTTGGAAACAGAGGTGCTGCTGGCACACTGGAATGCTCTGAGTGGCCAGTGCCAGCAGGTGACGTCAGAGACTCCTACTGATAGGCTCCTTCAGGTGTTGCTAGCCTATCCTCTCTCCTAAGTAGCCAAACCCTCTTTTCTGGCTATTTAGGGTCTCTGCTTTGGGGAATTCCTTAGATAACGAATGCAAGAGCTCATCAGAGTTCCTCTGCATCTCTCTCTTCACCTTCTGCAAAGGAATCGACAGCTGACCGCGCTGGAAGCCTGCAAAACTGCAACAAAGTAGCAAAGACGACTACTGCGACCTTGTAACGCTGATCCTGCCGCCTTCTCGACTGTTTTCCTGGTGGCGCATGCTGTGGGGGTAGTCTGCCTCCTCTCTGCACTAGAAGCTCAGAAGAAATCTCCTGTGGGGTGACGGAATCTTCCCCCTGCAACCGCAGGCACCAAAGAACTGCATCACCAGTCCTCTGGGTCTCCTCTCAGCACGACGAGCGAGGTCCCTTGAACTTAGCAACTCTGTCCAAGTGACTCCCACAGTCAAGTGACTCTTCAGTCCAAGTTTGGTGGAGGTAAGTCCTTGCCTCCCCACGCTAGACTGCATTACTGGGAGCCGCGTAATTTGCAGCTGCTCCGGCTCCTGTGCACTCTTCGAGGATTTCCTTTGTGCACAGCCAAGCCTGGGTCCACGGCACTCTAACCTGCATTGCACAACCTCCTGAGTTGTCCTCCGGCGGCGTGGGACTCTCTTGTGTAACTTTGGGTGAGCACCATTTCACTCCACTTTGTAGTGCCTGTTCTGGCACTTCTCCGGGTGCTGCTTGCTTTTGAGTGGGCTCCTTGTCTTGCTGGACGCCCCCTCTGTCTCCTCACACAATTGCCGACATCCTGGTCCCTCCAGGGCCACAGCAGCATCCAAAAACCCTAACCGCGAGCTTTGCAGCTAGCAAGGCTTGTTGGTGGACTTTCTGCGGGAAAACACTTCTGCACGACTCTCCACGACAAGGGACATCCATTCTCCAAAGGGGAAGTTTCTAGCCCTTGTCGTTCTTGCAGAATCCTCAGCTTCTACAATCTGGTGGCAGCTTCTTTGCACCCACAGCTGGCATTTCCTGGGCATCTGCCAACTCCCGACTTGATCGTGACTTTTGGACTTGATCCCCTTGTTCCACAGGTACTCTCGTCTGGAAATCCATCGTTGTTGCATTGCTGATGTTGGTCTTTCCTGCAGAATTCTCCTATCACGACTTCTGTGCTCTTTGGGGAACTTAGGTGCACTTTGCACCCACTTTTCAGGGTCTTGGGGTGGGCTATTTTTCTAACCCTCACTGTTTCCTTACAGTCCCAGCGACCCTCTACAAGGTCACATAGGTTTGGGGTCCATTCGTGGTTCGCATTCCACTTTTAGAGTGTATGGTTTGTGTTGCCCCTATCCCTATGTGGCCCCATTGCATCCTATTGTAACTATACATTGTTTGCACTGTTTTCTATTGCTATACTGCATATGTTTGGTATTGTGTGCATATATCTTGTGTATATTTGCTATCCTCATACTGAGGGTACTCACTGAGATACTTTGGCATATTGTCATAAAAATAAAGTACCTTTATTTTTAGTATATCTGTGTATTGTGTTTTCTTATGATATTGTGCAAGTGACACTAGTGGTACTGTAGGAGCATCACTTGTCACCTAGTTCAGCCTAAGCTGCTCTGCTAAGCTACCTTCTCTATCAGCCCATGCTGCTAGACACCCTATACACTAATAAGGGATAACTGGGCCTGGTGCAAGGTGTAAGTACCCCTTGGTACTCACTACAAGCCAGTCCAGCCTCCTACATTGGTTGTGCAGCGGTGGGATAAGTACTTTGCAACTACTTACCACTTTGTCATATTGTACTTTTCATAAGAGAAAAATATACAAAACAAGTTCAGTGTATGTACACATAACCAAAAAGTTTAGCTTTTCCTCTTTCACTTCTTTGCTAA
The DNA here is from genome assembly GCF_031143425.1 of Pleurodeles waltl. Lineage (NCBI taxonomy): Eukaryota > Metazoa > Chordata > Amphibia > Caudata > Salamandridae > Pleurodeles > Pleurodeles waltl. Next base: position 707,500 of record NC_090438.1, read on the forward strand.
GTGCTGAAAAGTACCTCTAAACTTTCTAAAAGTTCTTAAAAAGTTTTACAAGTTTTTTTTTCTGTTCTTTAAAAAGTTCTGAAAACTTTTTTCTCACTTTTTCTGTCCCTTAAACACTTTCTATCATGTCTGGTACAGGCCAAACTCTTGATCTGTCCAACATAGCTTATGATAACCTTAGCTGGAAGGAAGCAAGGAGTCTCTGCATAGATAGAGGTTTAGGGGTAGGGAAAAATCCCTCAAGACAACTGTTAGTTAATATGCTAATTGAACAAGATAAGACCTTAGTTGGCACTACTGGTGAGAAATTAGCTGATGGTTCCCACTCTGATTCTGGGGACCCCTAGCAAAAGATTTGGGAGGGAATCTTTCCAACCTGCCCCCTAGCAAGCCACCTAGCAAAACTGCAACAAAGTAGCAAAGACGACTACTGCGACCTTGTAACGCTGAGCCTGCCACCTTCTCGACTGTTTTCCTGGTGGCGCATGCTGTGGGGGTAGTTTGCCTCCTCTCTGCACTAGAAGCTCCGAAGAAATCTCCCGTGGGGTGACGGAATCTTCCCCCTGCAACCGCAGGCACCAAAGAACTGCATCACCAGTCCTCTGGGTCTCCTCTCAGCACGACGAGCGAGGTCCCTTGAACTTAGCAACTCTGTCCAAGTGACTCCCACAGTCAAGTGACTCTTCAGTCCAAGTTTGATGGAGGTAAGTCCTTGCCTCCCCACGCTAGACTGCATTACTGGGAACTGCGTGTTATGCAGCTGCTCCGGCTCCTGTGCACTCTTCGAGGATTTCCTTTGTGCACAGCCAAGCCTGGGTCCACGGCACTCTAACCTGCATTGCACAACCTCCTGAGTTGTCCTCCGGCGGCGTGGGACTCTCTTGTGTAATTTTGGGTGAGCACCATTTCACTCCACTTCGTAGTGCCTGTTCTGGCACTTCTCCGGGTGCTGCTTGCTTTTGAGTGGGCTCCTTGTCTTGCTGGACGCACCCTCTGTCTCCTCACGCAATTGCCGACATCCTGGTCCCTCCTGGGCCACAGCAGCATCCAAAAACCCTAACCGCGAGCTTTGCAGCTAGCAAGGCTTGTTGGCGGACTTTCTACGGGAAAACACTTCTGCACGACTCTACACGACAAGGGACATCCATTCTCCAAAGGGGAAGTTTCTAGCCCTTGTCGTTCTTGCAGAATCCTCAGCTTCTACAATCTGGTGGCAGCTTCTTTGCACCCACAGCTGGCATTTCCTGGGCATCTGCCCACTCCCGACTTGATCGTGACTTTTGGACTTGGTCCCCTTGTTCCACAGGTACTCTCGTCTGGAAATCCATTGTTGTTGCATTGCTGATGTTGGTCTTTCCTGCAGATTTCTCCTATCACGACTTCTGTGCTCTTTGGGGAACTTAGGCGCACTTTGCACCCACTTTTCAGGGTCTTGGGGTGGGCTATTTTTCTAACCCTCACTGTTTCCTTACAGTCCCAGCGACCCTCTACAAGGTCACATAGGTTTGGGGTCCATTCGTGGTTCGCATTCCACTTTTAGAGTGTATGGTTTGTGTTGCCCCTATCCCTATGTGGCCCCATTGCATCCTATTGTAACTATACATTGTTTGCACTGTTTTCTATTGCTATACTGCATATGTTTGGTATTGTGTGCATATATCTTGTGTATATTTGCTATCCTCATACTGAGGGTACTCACTGAGATACTTTGGCATATTGTCATAAAAATAAAGTACCTTTATTTTTAGTATATCTGTGTATTGTGTTTTCTTATGATATTGTGCAAGTGACACTAGTGGTACTGTAGGAGCATCACTCGTCACCTAGTTCAGCCTAAGCTGCTCTGCTAAGCTACCTTCTCTATCAGCCTATGCTGCTAGACACCCTATACACTAATAAGGGATAACTGGGCCTGGTGCAAGGTGTAAGTACCCCTTGGCACTCACTACAAGCCAGTCCAGCCTCCTACATTGGTTGTGCAGCGGTGGGATAAGTACTTTGCAACTACTTACCACTTTGTCATATTGTACTTTTCATAAAAGAAAAATATACAAAACAAGTTCAGTGTATGTACACATAACCAAAAAGTTTAGCTTTTCCTCTTTCACTTCTTTGCTAAGTGCTGAAAAGTACCTCTAAACTTTCTAAAAGTTCTTAAAAAGTTTTACAAGTTTTTTTTTCTGTTCTTTAAAAAGTTATGAAAACTTTTTTCTCACTTTTTCTGTCCTTTAAACACTTTCTATCATGTCTGGTACAGGCCAAACTCTTGATCTGTCCAACATAGCTTATGATAACCTTAGCTGGAAGGAAGCAAGGAGTCTCTGCATAGATAGAGGTTTAGGGGTAGGGAAAAATCCCTCAAGACAACTGTTAGTTAATATGCTAATTGAACAAGATAAGACCTTAGTTGGCACTACTGGTGAGAAATTAGCTGATGGTTCCCACTCTGATTCTGGGGCACCCCTAGCAAAAGATTTGGGAGGGAATCTTTCCAACCTGCCCCCTAGCAAGCCACCTAGCAAAACTGCAACAAAGTAGCAAAGACGACTACTGCGACCTTGTAACGCTGAGCCTGCCACCTTCTCGACTGTTTTCCTGGTGGCGCATGCTGTGGGGGTAGTCTGCCTCCTCTCTGCACTAGAAGCTCCGAAGAAATCTCCCGTGGGGTGACGGAATCTTCCCCCTGCAACCGCAGGCACCAAAGAACTGCATCACCAGTCCTCTGGGTCTCCTCTCAGCACGACGAGCGAGGTCCCTTGAACTTAGCAACTCTGTCCAAGTGACTCCCACAGTCAAGTGACTCTTCAGTCCAAGTTTGGTGGAGGTAAGTCCTTGCCTCCCCACGCTAGACTGCATTACTGGGAACCGCGTGTTATGCAGCTGCTCCGGCTCCTGTGCACTCTTCGAGGATTTCCTTTGTGCACAGCCAAGCCTGGGTCCACGGCACTCTAACGTGCATTGCACAACCTCCTGAGTTGTCCTCCGGCGGCGTGGGACTCTCTTGTGTAATTTTGGGTGAGCACCGTTTCACTCCACTTTGTAGTGCCTGTTCTGGCACTTCTCCGGGTGCTGCTTGCTTTTGAGTGGGCTCCTTGTCTTGCTGGACGCCCCCTCTGTCTCCTCACGCAATTGCCGACATCCTGGTCCCTCCTGGGCCACAGCAGCATCCAAAAACCCTAACCGCGAGCTTTGCAGCTAGCAAGGCTTGTTGGCGGACTTTCTGCGGGAAAACACTTCTGCACGACTCTTCATGACAAGGGACAACGATTCTCCAAAGGGGAAGTTTCTAGCCCTTGTCGTTCTTGCAGAATCCTCAGCTTCTACAATCTGGTGGCAGCTTCTTTGCACCCACAGCTGGCATTTCCTGGGCATCTGCCCACTCCCGACTTGATCGTGACTTTTGGACTTGGTCCCCTTGTTCCACAGGTACTCTCGTCTGGAAATCCATTGTTGTTGCATTGCTGATGTTGGTCTTTCCTGCAGAATTCTCCTATTACGACTTCTGTGCTCTTTCGGGAACTTAGGTGCACTTTGCACCCACTTTTCAGGGTCTTGGGGTGGGCTATTTTTCTAACCCTCACTGTTTCCTTACAGTCCCAGCGACCCTCTACAAGGTCACATAGGTTTGGGGTCCATTCGTGGTTCGCATTCCACTTTTAGAGTGTATGGTTTGTGTTGCCCCTATCCCTATGTGGCCCCATTGCATCCTATTGTAACTATACATTGTTTGCACTGTTTTCTATTGCTATACTGCATATGTTTGGTATTGTGTGCATATATCTTGTGTATATTTGCTATCCTCATACTGAGGGTACTCACTGAGATACTTTGGCATATTATCATAAAAATAAAGTACCTTTATTTTTAGTATATCTGTGTATTGTGTTTTCTTATGATATTGTGCAAGTGACACTAGTGGTACTGTAGGAGCATCACTCGTCACCTAGTTCAGCCTAAGCTGCTCTGCTAAGCTACCTTCTCTATCAGCCTATGCTGCTAGACACCCTATACACTAATAAGGGATAACTGGGCCTGGTGCAAGGTGTAAGTACCCCTTGGTACTCACTACAAGCCAGTCCAGCCTCCTACATTGGTTGTGCAGCGGTGGGATAAGTACTTTGCAACTACTTACCACTTTGTCATATTGTACTTTTCATAAGAGAAAAATATACAAAACAAGTTCAGTGTATGTACACATAACCAAAAAGTTTAGCTTTTCCTCTTTCACTTCTTTGCTAAGTGCTGAAAAGTACCTCTAAACTTTCTAAAAGTTCTTAAAAAGTTTTACAAGTTTTTTTTTCTGTTCTTTAAAAAGTTCTGAAAACTTTTTTCTCACTTTTTCTGTCCCTTAAACACTTTCTATCATGTCTGGTACAGGCCAAACTCTTGATCTGTCCAACATAGCTTATGATAACCTTAGCTGGAAGGAAGCAAGGAGTCTCTGCATAGATAGAGGTTTAGGGGTAGGGAAAAATCCCTCAAGACAACTGTTAGTTAATATGCTAATTGAACAAGATAAGACCTTAGTTGGCACTACTGGTGAGAAATTAGCTGATGGTTCCCACTCTGATTCTGGGGCACCCCTAGCAAATGATTTGGGAGGGAATCTTTCCAACCTGCCCCCTAGCAAGCCACCTAGCATAGCTGGTACTGATGTGAATTCACACCACAGCAATAGTGTTACCTCACATCACAGTAAGAGTGTTCCTTCTCATCATAGTAGGAGTGTTACTTCTGTTAGCCAGGTTGTTAGAGTGCCATCTGTTAGGGCCAGGTCTCCTTCTGTTCATTCTCAGCATACTTCTGTTTCTAGACATGTCTCACCCACCCACCCTGATGACAGAGTGTTAGAAAGGGAGTTCAATAGATTGAGAGTGGAGCAATCCAGACTGAAGCTCAAGAAGCAACAGCTGGATTTAGATAGTCAGTCCTTAGAGATAGAAAGAGAAAGACAGAAATTGGGATTTGAATCCCATGGTGGCAGCAGCAGTATTCCAAATAGTCATCCTGCAAAAGAGCATGATTCTAGGAATCTGCATAAGATAGTTACCCCTTACAAGGAGGGGGATGACATTAACAAGTGGTTTGCTGCACTTGAGAGGGCCTGTGTTGTACAGGATGTCCCTCAAAGGCAGTGGGCTGCTATCCTATGGCTATCTTTTAGTGGAAAGGGTAGGGATAGGCTCCTTACTGTCAAAGAAAGTGATGCCAATAATTTTGCAGTTCTTAAGAATGCACTCCTTGATGGTTATGGCTTAACCACTGAACAGTACAGGATGAAGTTCAGAGAAACCAAAAAGGAGTCTTCACAAGACTGGGTAGACTTTGTTGACCGTTCAGTGAAGGCCTTGGAGGGGTGGTTACATGGCAGTAAAGTTTCTGACTATGAAAGCCTGTATAACGTAATCCTGAGAGAGCATATTCTTAATAATTGTGTGTCTGATTTGTTACACCAGTACCTGGTAGACTCTGATCTGACCTCTCCCCAAGAATTGGGAAAGAAGGCAGACAAATGGGTCAGAACAAGGGTGAACAGAAAAGTTCATACAGGGGGTGACAAGGATGGCAAGAAGAAGGATGGTAAGTCTTCTGACAAGGGTGGGGACAAATCTAAAAATGAGTCTTCATCAGGCCCACAAAAACACTCTGGTGGGGGTGGTGGGCCCAAATCCTCTTCAAATCAAAACAAAGAGAAGAAACCATGGTGCTATTTATGTAAAATAAAAGGCCATTGGACAACAGATCCCAGTTGTCCAAAGAAAAGCACCAAGCCTCCTACCACTACAACCCCTGCTGCTACACCTAGCGCCCCTGGCAATAGCAGTGGTGGTGGGAGCAAACCTACTAATAGCCAATCCAAGGGAGTACTGGGCTCACTTTTGGTAACTTAGTTGGGGTTGGTCTGATTAGGGAGACCACAGAGGCTGTATTAGTCTCTGAGGGGGCTATTGATTTAGCCACCTTGGTTGCTTGTCCCCTTAACATGGATAAGTACAAGCAACTACCCCTAATAAATGGTGTTGAGGTTCAGGCCTACAGGGACACAGGTGCCAGTGTTACAATGGTAATAGAGAAACTGGTCCACCCTGAACAACACCTACTTGGTCACCAATTCCAAGTAACCGATGCTCATAACAAAACTCTTAGCCACCCCATGGCTGTTGTGAATCTCAACTGGGGGGGGGGTTACTGGTCCAAAGAAAGTTGTGGTTGCCTCAGATTTACCTGTAGACTGTCTACTAGGGAATGATTTAGAGACATCAGCTTGGGCAGAAGTGGAGTTGGAGGCTCATGCAGTAATGCTGGGCATTCCAGGGCATATTTTTGCTTTAACCAGGGCTCAGGCCAAAAAGCAAAAAGGACAGGGTGACTTGGATCCTGGAAGAATGGACCAAGTGCTCCCTAAAGCGAGGGTTAGTAAAGGTAAAACACTACCTACTATCCCTCCCTCTACAGTGAATTCAACTTCAGAGAAAGAAGAATTTCCACCCTGTGCAGAACCTACACCAGAGGAGCTGGAAGCAGACACTGCTGAGCTTTTGGGTGAAGGGGGGCCTGCCAGGGAGGAGCTGAGTGTGGCACAGCATACCTGTCCCCCACTAGAGTTTCTAAGGCAGGAAGCTGTCAAACAAGCACATGGGGATGTCAGTGACTCTCACAGAGTTTACTGGGAGGACAACCTTTTGTACACTGAAGCAAGGGATCCAAAAACCTGAAGCTGACAGGAGATTGGTGATTCCTCAGGAGTACAGAACGTTCCTCCTAACTCTAGCCCACGACATTCCCTTAGCTTGACATTTGGGGCAAATGAAAACTTGGAACAGGCTTGTCCCTTTGTTTCATTGGCCTAGAATGTCAGAGGACACAAAGGAATTTTGTAAGTGCTGTGAAACCTGTCAAGCCAGTGGCAAGACAGGTGGCACTCCAAAGGCACCCCTTATTCCACTGCCTGTGGTTGGGGTTCCCTTTGAAAGGGTAGGGGTTGACATAGTTGACCCCCTTGACCCTCCTACTGCTTCAGGCAATAGGTTTATCTTGGTGGTAGTGGACCATGCCACCAGATATCCTGAAGCAATTCCTCTAAGGACCACTACAGCTCCTGCAGTGGCAAAGGCCCTCCTGGGAATCTTTTCCAGGGTGGGCTTCCCAAAAGAGGTGGTATCAGACAGTGGAAGCAATTTCATGTCTGCTTACTTAAAGGCCATGTGGAAGGATTGTGGTGTTACATACAAGTTCACCACACCCTATCATCCACAAACAAATGGACTGGTGGAGAGATTTAACAAATCTCTCAAAGGTATGATAATGGGACTCCCTGAAAAACTCCGCAGGAGATGAGATATCTTGTTACCTTGCCTCCTTTTTGCTTACAGGGAGGTACCCCAAAAAGGAGTGGGGTTCAGCCCCTTTGAACTCCTATTTGGACACCCTGTGAGAGGTCCTCTAACACTTGTTAAGGAGGGTTGGGAACAACCTTTAAAAGCTCCAAAGCAAGACATAGTGGACTATGTACTTGGCCTAAGATCTAGAATGGCTGAGTACATGAAAAAGGCCAGTAAAAACCTTCAGGCCAGCCAAGAGCTCCAAAAGCAATGGCATGACCAGAAGGCTGTTTTGGTTCAGTACCAACCAGGGCAGAAAGTGTGGGTCTTGGAGCCTGTGGCCCCAAGAGCACTCCAAGACAAATGGAGTGGACCCCACATAATTGTTGAGAAAAAGGGTGAAGTCACCTACTTAGTTGACTTAGGCACTGCCAGGACTCCCCTTAGGGTGCTCCATGTCAATCGCCTGAAACCCTACTATGGCAGGGCTGATCTCACCCTGCTCATGGCAACAGATGAGGGACAGGAAGAAGAGAGTGACCCTCTCCCTGATCTCTTCTCTTCCACAGAACAAGATGCTCTAGTGGAAGGTGTAGTTTTGGCAGATTGTCTTACTGCCGAGCAGAAAGATCACTGCATAAATCTCCTGGGTCAGTTTTCTGAACTCTTCTCTACTGTGCCAGGCACCACTTCTTGGTGTGAGCACACTATAGATACTGGAGACAGCTTGCCTGTCAAAAGTAAGATCTATAGGTGTGAGAAGGTAGCCTCTTTCTAGCCTTGTTACCCCCACTTTTGGCCTGTTTGTGAGTGTATGTCCGGGTGTTTGTCACTGTTTTCACTGTCTCACTGGGATCCTGATAGCCAGGCCTCAGTGCTCATAGTGAAAACACTATGTTTTCAGTATGTTTGTTATGTGTCACTGGGATCCTGCTGGTCAGGACCCCAGTGCTCATAGGTTTGTGGCCTATATGTATGTGTCACTGGGACCCTGTCACACAGGGCCCCAGTGCTCATAGGTGTGCATGTATATGTTCCCTGTGTGGTGCCTAACTGTCTCACTGAGGCTCTGCTAACCAGAACCTCAGTGGTTATGCTCTCTCATTACTTTCAAATTGTCACTAACAGGCTAGTGACCAATTTTACCAATTTACATTGGCTTACTGGAACACCCTTATAATTCCCTAGTATATGGTACTGAGGTACCCAGGGTATTGGGGTTCCAGGAGATCCCTATGGGCTGCAGCAATTCTTTTGCCACCCATGGGGAGCTCTGACAATTCTTACACAGGCCTGCCACTGCAGCCTGAGTGAAATAACGTCCACGTTATTTCACAGCCATTTTACACTGCACTTAAGTAACTTATAAGTCACCTATATGTCTAACCTTTACCTGGTAAAGGTTAGGTGCAAAGTTACTTAGTGTGAGGGCACCCTGGCACTAGCCAAGGTGCCCCCACATTGTTCAGAGCCCATTCCCTAAACTTTGTGAGTGCGGGGACACCATTACACGCGTGCACTACATATAGGTCACTACCTATATGTAGCTTCACAATGGTAACTCCGAATATGGCCATGTAACATGTCTATGATCATAGAATTGCCCCCTCTATGCCATCCTGGCATAGTTGGCACAATCCCATGATCCCAGTGGTCTGTAGCACAGACCCTGGTACTGCCAAACTGCCCTTCCTGGGGTTTCACTGCAGCTGCTGCTGCTGCCAACCCCTCAGACAGGCAGCTGCCCTCCTGGGGTCCAGCCAGGCCTGGCCCAGGATGGCAGAACAAAGAACTTCCTCTGAGAGAGGGTGTGACACCCTCTACCTTTGGAAAATGGTGTGAAGGCAGGGGAGGAGTAGCCTCCCCCAGCCTCTGGAAATGCTTTGTTGGGCACAGATGTGCCCAATTCTGCATAAGCCAGTCTACACCGGTTCAGGGACCCCTTAGCCCCTGCTCTGGCGCGAAACTGGACAAAGGAAAGGGGAGTGACCACTCCCCTGACCTGCACCTCCCCTGGGAGGTGTCCAGAGCTCCTCCAGTGTGCTCCAGACCGCTGCCATCTTGGAAACAGAGGTGCTGCTGGCACACTAGACTGCTCTGAGTGGCCAGTGCCACCAGGTGACGTCAGAGACTCCTGCTGATAGGCTCCTTCAGGTGTTAGTAGCCTATCCTCTCTCCTAGGTAGCCAAACCCTCTTTTCTGGCTGTTTAGGGTCTCTGTCTCTGGGGAAACTTTAGATAACGAATGCAAGAGCTCATCCGAGTTCCTCTGCATCTCTCTCTTCACCGTCTGATAAGGAAACGACCGCTGACCGCGCTGGAAGCCTGCAAACCTGCAACATAGTAGCAAAGACGACGACTGCAACTCTGTAACGCTGATCCTGCCGCCTTCTCGACTGTTTTCCTGCTTGTGCATGCTGTGGGGGTAGCCTGCCTCCTCTCTGCACCAGAAGCTCCGAAGAAATCTCCCGTGGGTCGACGGAATCTTCCCCCTGCAACCGCAGGCACCAAAAAGCTGCATTACCGGTCCCTTGGGTCTCCTCTCAGCACAACGAGCGAGGTCCCTCGAATCCAGCGACGCTGTCCAAGTGACCCCCACAGTCCAGTGACTCTTCAGCCCAAGTTTGGTGGAGGTAAGTCCTTGCCTCACCTCGCTGGGCTGCATTGCTGGGAACCGCGACTTTGCAGCTACTCCGGCCCCTGTGCACTTCCGGCGGAAATCCTTCGTGCACAGTCAAGCCTGGGTCCACGGCACTCTAACCTGCATTGCACGACTTTCTAAGTTGGTCTCCGGCGACGTGGGACTCCTTTGTGCAACTTTGGCGAGCACCATTTCACGCATCCTCGTAGTGCCTGTTTCTGGCACTTCTCCGGGTGCTACCTGCTTCAGTGAGAGTTCTTTGTCTTGCTCGACGTCCCTTCTCTCTTCAGGTCCAATTTGCGACCTCCTGGTCCCTCCTGAGCCCCAGTAGCGTCCAAAAACGCCAAACGCACGATTTGCGTGTAGCAAGGCTTGTTGGCGTCCTTCTGGCGGGAAAGCACTTCTGCACGACTCTCCAAGGCGAGATGGATCCGTCCACCAAAGGAAAAGTCTCTAGCCCTTTTCGTTCCTGCAGAAACCTCAGCTTCTTCTGTCCAGTCGAAGCTTCTTTGCACCCGCAGCTGACATTTCCTGGGCATCTGCCCATCTCCGACTTGCTTGTGACTTTTGGACTTGGTCCCCTTGTTCCACAGGTACCCTAGATTGGAAATCCACAGTTGTTGCATTGCTGGTTTGTGTCTTTCCTGCATTATTCCTCTAACACGACTCTTTTGTCCTTAGGGGAACTTTAGTGCACTTTGCACTCACTTTTCAGGGTCTTGGGGAGGGTTATTTTTCTAACTCTCACTATTTTCTAATAGTCCCAGCGACCCTCTACAAGGTCACATAGGTTTGGGGTCCATTCGTGGTTCGCATTCCACTTTTGGAGTATATGGTTTGTGTTGCCCCTATCCCTATGTTTCCCCATTGCATCCTATTGTAACTATACATTGTTTGCACTGTTTTCTAAGACTATACTGCATATTTTTGCTATTGTGTATATATATCTTGTGTATATTTCCTATCCTCTCACTGAGGGTACACTCTAAGATACTTTGGCATATTGTCATAAAAATAAAGTACCTTTATTTTTAGAATAACTGTGTATTGTGTTTTCTTATGATATTGTGCATATGACACTAAGTGGTACTGTAGTAGCTTCACACGTCTCCTAGTTCAGCCTAAGCTGCTCTGCTAAGCTACCATTATCTATCAGCCGAAGCTGCTAGACACCCTATACACTAATAAGGGATAACTGGGCCTGGTGCAAGGTGCAAGTACCCCTTTGGCACTCACTACAAGCCAGTCCAGCCTCCTACATTGGTTGTGCAGTGGTGGGATAAGTGCTTGAGACTACTTACCACTCTTGTCATTGTACTTTTCATAAGAGAAAAATATACAAAACAAGGTCAGTGTATATACACATAGCCAAAAAGTTTTGCATTTCCTCTTTTCACTCTTTTCTAAGTGCTGAAAAGTACTCCTAAACTTTCAAAAAGTTCTTAAAAGTTTAAAAAGTTTTTTTTCTGTCTTTCCAAAAAGTTCTGAAAACTTTTGTCTCTTTCTCTATCACTTTAACTCTCTCTAAAAAATGTCTGGCACAGGCCAAGGTGTTGATCTGTCCAAACTTGCATATGACAACCTTAGCTGGAAAAGAGCAAGGAGTCTCTGTATAGAGAGAGGTTTGAGTGTAGGGAAGAATCCTGCCTTGGAACTGTTAATTAACATGCTTAGTGAACAGGATAAGGCCAGAGGTGGCCCATCTGTTGAAAAAGTACCTAATAGTTCCCAATTTGATTCAGGGACTCCCCCAGGAAAAGATTCAGGAAAGAAACTTCCTAGCCTGCCCATTACTAGACAATCTAGCATAGATGGTAATGATGATGAGCCACACCAAGTAAATAGTGTTGTCTCACATCATAGCAAAAGCATATATTCTCACCATACTGGTAGTAATGTTTCTGTAAACCAAGCTGTTAGGGTGCCTTCTGTAAGGGACAGGTCTCCTTCTGTTCATTCCCATCATAGCTCTGTTTCTAGAAATGTCCCTCCCACCAACCCTGATGACAGAATGTTAGAGAGGGAACTCAATAAGTTGAGGGTGGAACAAACCAGACTGAAGCTTAAAAAGCAACAGCTGGATTTGGATAGACAGTCTTTTGAATTAGAGAAGGAAAGACAGAAGTTGGGTTTAGATACCCATGGTGGCAGCAGCAGTATTCCCCATAGTCATCCTGCAAAAGAGCATGATTCCAGGAATCTGCACAAGATAGTTCCCCCTTATAAGGAGGGGGATGACATTAACAAGTGGTTTGCTGCACTTGAGAGGGCCTGTGTTGTACAGGATGTCCCTCAAAGGCAGTGGGCTGCTATCCTATGGCTATCATTTAGTGGAAAAGGTAGGGATAGGCTCCTTACTGTGAAAGAAAATGATGCTAATAATTTCCAAGTTCTTAAGAATGCACTCCTGGATGGTTATGGCTTAACCACTGAACAGTACAGGATAAAGTTCAGAGAGACCAAAAAGGAGTCTTCACAAGACTGGGTTGATTTCATTGACCATTCAGTGAAGGCCTTGGAGGGGTGGTTACATGGCAGTAAAGTTACTGATTATGACAGCCTGTATAACTTGATCCTGAGAGAGCATATACTTAATAATTGTGTGTCTGATTTGTTGCACCAGTACCTGGTAGACTCTGATCTGACCTCTCCCCAAGAATTGGGAAAGAAGGCAGACAAATGGGTCAGAACAAGGGTGAACAGAAAAGTTCATACAGGGGGTGACAAAGATGGCAATAAGAAGAAAGATGGTGAAAAATCTCAAGATAAGCATGGGGATAAGGGTGAAACCAAAGATCCCACTTCAAATCTTAAACACTCTTCAGAGGGTGGGGATAAAACAAATTCTTCCTCTTCTTCCCAACCTGCACACATTAAAAAGCCTTGGTGCTTTGTGTGTAAAAACAGAGGCCATAGGCCAGGGGATAAGTCCTGTCCAGGTAAACCCCCTGAGCCTACCACCACTAATACATCAAGCTCTAGTGCCCCTAGCAGTAGTGGTACTAGTGGTGGGACTGCTGGCAACAGTCAAGCAAAGGGTGTAGTTGGGTTCACTTATGGGTCCATAGTGGAAACTGATGTAATCAGTCCCAAGACAGTTTCTGTCACACCTAGTGGCATTGGCCTTGCCACACTGGCTGCTTGTCCCCTTACAATGGATAAGTACAGGCAGACAGTTTCAATAAATGGTGTTGAGGCCTTGGCCTACAGGGACACAGGTGCCAGTTTCACTTTGGTGACTGAAAACCTAGTGCACCCTGATCAACACATCATTGGACAACAGTATAAGATTATTGATGTCCATAACTATACTAAGTTTCTTCCCTTAGCTATAATTCAGTTTAGTTGGGGTGGAGTTGCTGGCCCTAAGCAGGTGGTGGTATCACCTAGCTTACCTGTAGACTGTCTCTTAGGTAATGACCTAGAGGCCTCAGGTTGGGCTGATGTAGAGTTTTATGCCCATGCAGCCATGCTGGGCATCCCTGAGGAATTGTTCCCTCTCATTTCAAGTGAAATGAAAAAGCAAAGGAGAGGCCTGAAAACTCAGGATCCCTCTCCATCAACAGGTAAAAAGGGTATCACAGTATCCCCTAACCACCCTACCATTCAGGATACTATTCCTGTGGTGGGAGAAACCTCTCCTGGGGTGGCACCTGTTCCAAGGGAATCACCAGCTGGCAAAGCTGGACTCCCTGAGGTGGAAGTACCTCTCTGTGGGATAACTAACATTGGTGAGAAAAACAGCACCATTTTAGTTAACATGGAGCATCCCTCCAACCCTCCCAGAGAAACTTTAGTGCAGAAACCCTGCACTACCTCACAACACTTAGGACAGCATCCCTGCCCTAGTTGGGAGCTCATAGGACAGCATCCCTGCCCTGCTCCAACTCAAGAGAAACAGCATCCCTGTTCTCTCTTCCAGCCAGATGGACAAAGTTTTTGCCCAGCTATGGCTTTTCTAAGACAGCATCCCTGTCTGGCATTTCCATCACTACAAATAGGTTCAGTGGACAATTCCCACTGCTCTAAACAAAAACTTACTGATAGAAACTCTGAAAATACATCTTCACATTGTTGCTTAGCTAAAAAACTTCAAACAGGGTGGTTTACATCCCCACAGGGAAGTAACCATATAGTGGATGATAAAGGGAGTAACCAGTCTATTGCAGAGCTACTCTCTACTTATCACCACTTAGACAATAAAGTCTCAACTGGCCAAGGTTAGCCTTATTGTCCTTCGTTTGGGGGGGGGTTGTGTGAGAAGGTAGCCTCTTTCTAGCCTTGTTACCCCCACTTTTGGCCTGTTTGTGAGTGTATGTCCGGGTGTTTGTCACTGTTTTCACTGTCTCACTGGGATCCTGATAGCCAGGCCTCAGTGCTCATAGTGAAAACACTATGTTTTCAGTATGTTTGTTATGTGTCACTGGGATCCTGCTGGTTAGGACCCCAGTGCTCATAGGTTTGTGGCCTATATGTATGTGTCACTGGGACCCTGTCACACAGGGCCCCAGTGCTCATAGGTGTGCATGTATATGTTCCCTGTGTGGTGCCTAACTGTCTCACTGAGGCTCTGCTAACCAGAACCTCAGTGGTTATGCTCTCTCATTACTTTCAAATTGTCACTAACAGGCTAGTGACCAATTTTACCAATTTACATTGGCTTACTGGAACACCCTTATAATTCCCTAGTATATGGTACTGAGGTACCCAGGGTATTGGGGTTCCAGGAGATCCCTATGGGCTGCAGCAATTCTTTTGCCACCCATGGGGAGCTCTGACAATTCTTACACAGGCCTGCCACTGCAGCCTGAGTGAAATAACGTCCATGTTATTTCACAGCCATTTTACACTGCACTTAAGTAACTTATAAGTCACCTATATGTCTAACCTTTACCTGGTAAAGGTTAGGTGCAAAGTTACTTAGTGTGAGGGCACCCTGGCACTAGCCAAGGTGCCCCCACATTGTTCAGAGCCCATTCCCTGAACTTTGTGAGTGCGGGAACACCATTACACGCGTGCACTACATATAGGTCACTACCTATATGTAGCTTCACAATGGTAACTCCGAATATGGCCATGTAACATGTCTATGATCATGGAATTGCCCCCTCTATGCCATCCTGGCATAGTTGGCACAATCCCATGATCCCAGTGGTCTGTAGCACAGACCCTGGTACTGCCAAACTGCCCTTCCTGGGGTTTCACTTCAGCTGCTGCTGCTGCCAACCCCTCAGACAGGCAGCTGCCCTCCTGGGGTCCAGCCAGGCCTGGCCCAGGATGGCAGAACAAAGAACTTCCTCTAAGAGAGGGTGTGACACCCTCTCCCTTTGGAAAATGGTGTGAAGGCAGGGGAGGAGTAGCCTCCCCCAGCCTCTGGAAATGCTTTGTTGGGCACAGATGTGCCCAATTCTGCATAAGCCAGTCTACACCGGTTCAGGGACCCCTTAGCCCCTGCTCTGGCGCGAAACTGGACAAAGGAAAGGGGAGTGACCACTCCCCTGACCTGCACCTCCCCTGGGAGGTGTCCAGAGCTCCTCCAGTGTGCTCCAGACCTCTGCCATCTTGGAAACAGAGGTGCTGCTGGCACACTGGACTGCTCTGAGTGGCCAGTGCCACCAGGTGACGTCAGAGACTCCTGCTGATAGGCTCCTTCAGGTGTTAGTAGCCTATCCTCTCTCCTAGGTAGCCAAACCCTCTTTTCTGGCTATTTAGGGTCTCTGTCTCTGGGGAAACTTTAGATAACGAATGCAAGAGCTCATCCGAGTTCCTCTGAATCTCTCTCTTCACCGTCTGATAAGGAAACGACCGCTGACCGCGCTGGAAGCCTGCAAACCTGCAACATAGTAGCAAAGACGACTACTGCAACTCTGTAACGCTGATCCTGCCGCCTTCTCGAATGTTTTCCTGCTTGTGCATGCTGTGGGGGTAGCCTGCCTCCTCTCTGCACCAGAAGCTCCGAAAAAATCTCCCGTGGGTCGACGGAATCTTCCCCCTGCAACCGCAGGCACCAAAAAGCTGCATTACCGGTCCCTTGGGTCTCCTCTCAGCACGACGAGCGAGGTCACTCGAATCCAGCGATGCTGTCCAAGTGACCCTCACAGTCCAGTGACTCTTCAGCCCAAGTTTGGTGGAGGTAAGTCCTTGCCTCACCTCGCTGGGCTGCATTGCTGGGAACCGCAACTTTGCAGCTACTCCGGCCCCTGTGCACTTCCGGCGGAAATCCTTTGTGCACAGCCAAGCCTGGGTCCACGGCACTCTAACCTGCATTGCACGACTTTCTAAGTTGGTCTCCGGCGACGTGGGACTCCTTTGTGCAACTTCGGCAAGCACCGTTTCACGCATCCTCGTAGTGCCTGTTTCTGGCACTTTTCCGGGTGCTACCTGCTTCAGTGAGGGTTCTTTGTCTTGCTCGACGTCCCCTCTCTCTTCAGGTCCAATTTGCGATCTCCTGGTCCCTCCTGGGCCCCAGTTGCGTCCAAAAATGCCAAACGCACGATTTGCGTGTAGCAAGGCTTGTTGGCATCCTTCCGGCGGGAAAACACTTCTGCACGACTCTCCAAGGCAACATGGATCCGTCCACCAAAGGGAAAGTCTCTAGCCCTTTTCGTTCCTGCAGAAACCTCAGCTTCTTCTGTCCAGTCGAAGCTTCTTTGCACCCGCAGCTGGCATTTCCTGGGCATCTGCCCATCTCCGACTTGCTTGTGACTTTTGGACTTGGTCCCCTTGTTCCACAGGTACCCTAGATTGGAAATCCACAGTTGTTGCATTGCTGGTTTGTGTCTTTCCTGCATTATTCCTCTAACACGACTCTTTTGTCCTTAGGGGAACTTTAGTGCACTTTGCACTCACTTTTCAGGGTCTTGGGGAGGGTTATTTTTCTAACTCTCACTATTTTCTAATAGTCCCAGCGACCCTCTACAAGGTCACATAGGTTTGGGGTCCATTCGTGGTTCGCATTCCACTTTTGGAGTATATGGTTTGTGTTGCCCCTATCCCTATGCTTCCCCATTGCATCCTATTGTAACTATACATTGTTTGCACTGTTTTCTAAGACTATACTGCATATTTTTGCTATTGTGTATATATATCTTGTGTATATTTCCTATCCTCTCACTGAGGGTACACTCTAAGATACTTTGGCATATTGTCATAAAAATAAAGTACCTTTATTTTTAGTATAACTGTGTATTGTGTTTTCTTATGATATTGTGCATATGACACTAAGTGGTACTGTAGTAGCTTCACACGTCTCCTAGTTCAGCCTAAGCTGCTCTGCTAAGCTACCATTATCTATCAGCCTAAGCTGCTAGACACCCTATACACTAATAAGGGATAACTGGGCCTGGTGCAAGGTGCAAGTACCCCTTGGTACTCACTACAAGCCAGTCCAGCCTCCTACAATAGGCAGCCCGACCATGTCAGAGACTGCATAAAGCAAGAGGTGCAGAAAATGCTTGAACTGGGAGTGGTTGAGCACTCTGAAAGTCCATGGGCCTCTCCTGTGGTACTTGTACCTAAACCTAATTCCAAAGATGGTAAAAGGGAAATGAGATTTTGTGTAGATTACAGATGTCTCAACCAGGTAACCAAAACTGATGCTCACCCTATTCCCAGGGCAGATGAGCTAATAGATACACTGGCATCTGCCAAGTATCTAAGCACTTTTGATTTGACTGCAGGGTATTGGCAGATCAAATTATCAGGAGATGCAAAAGCAAAAACTGCATTTTCAACCATTGGATGCCATTACCAATTCACAGTAATGCCTTTTGGATTGAAAAATGCACCTGCCACTTTTCAAAGGTTGGTGAACACAGTCCTGCAAGGGCTGGATGCTTTTAGTGCAGCATATCTAGATGATATAGCTGTCTTTAGCTCCAGCTGGGATGATCACCTGGTCCACCTATGGAAAGTTTTGGAGGCCCTGCAAAAGGCGGGCCTCACTATCAAGGCTTTAAAGTGCCAGATAGGGCAGGGGAAGGTGGTTTATCTAGGACACCTGGTAGGTGGAGAACAGATTGCACCACTTCAGGGGAAAATCCAAACTATTGCAGATTGGGTTCGCCCTGCTACTCAGACTCAGGTGAGAACCTTTTTAGGCCTCACTGGGTACTACAAGAGGTTCATAAAGAACTATGGCTCCTTTGCAGCCCCTCTTAATGACCTCACATCTAAGAAAATGCCTTAGAAGGTATTATGGACAGCGAACTGTGAGAAAGCTTTTGAGGAGCTGAAGCAGGCCATGTGCTCTGCACCTGTCCTGAAAAGCCCCTGTTACTCCAAAAAATTAATTGTCCAAATTGATGCATCTGAATAAGGGGTAGGGGCAGTCTTATCACAACTTAATTCTTAGGGCCAGGATCAACCTGCTGCTTCTATCAGCAGGAGGTTGACCCCTAGAGAAAAGCATTGGTCTGCCATAGAGAGGGAAGCCTTTGCTGTGGTCTGGGCACTGACGAAGTTGAGGCCATACCTGTTTGGCACTCACTTCATTGTTCAGACAGACCACAAACCTCTACTTTGGCTAAAACAAATGAAAGGTGAAAACCCTAAATTGTTGAGGTGGTCCATATCCCTACAGGGGATGGACTATACAGTGGAACATAGACCTGGGAGTACCCACTCCAATGCAGATGGACTCTCCAGATATTTCCACTTAGACAATGAAGACTCATCAGGTAATGGGTAGTCTTATTGTCCTTCGTTTGGGGGGGGGTTGTGTAGGAAAGTACCATCTTGCCTGCCATGTTACCCCCATATTTCACTGTATATATGTTGTTTTAGTTGTATGTGTCACTCGGACCCTGCCAGCCAGGGCCCCAGTGCTCATAAGTGTGCCCTGTATGTGTTACCTGTGTTATGATTAACTGTCTCACTGAGGCTCTGCTATCCAGAACCTCAGTGGTTATGCTCTCTCATTCTCTTTCAAAATTTTCACTAACAGGCTAGTGACCAATTTCACCAGTTTACATTGGCATAATTCCCTAGTATATGGTACTGAGGTACCAAGGGTATTGGGGTTCTAGGAGATCCCTATGGGCTGCAGCATTTCTTTTGCCACCCATAGGGAGATCTGACAATTCTTTCACAGGCCTGCCACTGCAGCCTGAGTGAAATAACATCCACGTTATTTCACAGTAATTTACCACTGCACTTAAGTAACTTATAAGTCACCTATATGTCTAACCTTTACCTGATAAAGGTTGGGTGCTAAGTTACTTAGTGTGTGGGCACCCTGGCACTAGCCAAGGTGCTCCCACATTGTTCAGGGCAAATTCCCCGGACTTTGTGAGTGCAGGGACACCATTACACGTGTGCACTATACATATGTCACGACATATGTATAGCATCACAATGGTAACTCCGAACATGGCCATGTAACATGTCTAAGATCATGGAGTTGTCACCCCAATGCCATCCTGGCATTGGGGAGAAAATTCCATGATCCCCCGAGTCTCTAGCTCGGACCTGGGTACTGCCAAACTGCCTTTCCCAGGGTTTCACTGCAGCTGCTGCTGCTGCCAACCCCTCAGACAGGTTTCTGCCCTCCTGGGGTCCAGCCAGGCTTGGCCCAGGAAGGCAGAAGAAAGGACTTCCTCAGAGAGAGGGTGTTACACCCTCTCCCTTTGGAAAAAGGTGTCAGGGCTGGGGAGGAGTAGCCTCCCCCAGCGTCTGGAAATGCTTTGATGGGCACAGATGGTGCCCATCTCTGCATAAGGCGGTCTGCACTGGTTCAGGGATCCCTCAGCCCTGCTCTGGCGCGAAACTGGACAAAGGAAAGGGGAGTGACCACTCCCCTGACCTGCACCTCCCCTTGGAGGTGACCAGAGCTCCTCCAGTGTGCTCCAGACCTCTGCCATCTTGGAAACAGAGGTGCTGCTGGCACACTGGACTGCTCTGAGTGGCCAGTGCCAGCAGGTGACGTCAGAGACTCCTTCTGATAGGCTCCTTCAGTTGTTGCTAGCCTATCCTCTCTCCTAAGTAGCCAAACCCTCTTTTCTGGCTATTTAGGGTCTCTGCTTTGGGAAATTCCTTAGATAACGAATGCAAGAGCTCATCAGAGTTCCTCTGCATCTCTCTCTTCACCTTCTGCCAAGGAATCGACTGCTGACCGCGCTGGAAGCCTGCAAAACTGCAACAAAGTAGCAAAGACGACTACTGCGACCTTGTAACGCTGATCCTGCTGCCTTCTCGACTGTTTTCCTGGTGGTGCATGCTGTGGGGGTAGTCTGCCTCCTCTCTGCACTAGAAGCCCCGAAGAAATCTCCCGTGGGTCGACGGAATCTTCCCCCTGCAACCGCAGGCACCAAAGAACTGCATCACCGGTCCTCTGGGTCTCCTCTCAGCACGACGAGCGAGGTCCCTTGAACTCAGCAACTCTGTCCAAGTGACTCCCACAGTCCAGTGACTCTCCAGTCCAAGTTTGGTGGAGGTAAGTCCTTGCCTCCCCACGCTAGACTGCATTGCTGGGAACCGCATGTTTTGCAGCTGCTCCGGCTCCTGTGCACTCTTCCAGGATTTCTTTTGTGCACAGCCAAGCCTGGGTCCACGGCACTCTAACCTGTATTGCACAACCTCCTGAGTTGTCCTCCGGCAGCATGGGACTCTCTTGTGTAACTTCGGGTGAGCACCGTTTCACTCCACTTTGTAGTGCCTGTTCCAGCACTTCTCCGGGTGCTGCTTGCTTTTGCGTGGGCTCCTTGTCTTGCTGGACGCCCCCTCTGTCTCCTCACGCAATTGGCGACATCATGGTCCCTCCTGGGCCACAGCAGCATCCAAAAACCCTAACCGCAAGCTTTGCAGCTAGCAAGGCTTGTGGCAGTCTTTCTGCGGGAAAACACTTCTGCACGACTCTTCAAGACGTGTGACATAAATCCTCCAAAGGGGAAGTTTCTAGCCCTTGTCGTTCTTGCAGAATCCTCAGCTTCTACCATCCGCACCCACAGCTGGCATTTCCTGGGCATCTGCCCACTCCCGACTTGATCGTGACTTTTGGACTTGGTCCCCTTGTTCCACAGGTACTCTCGTCTGGAAATCCATCGTTGTTGCATTGCTGGTGTTGGTCTTTCCTGCAAAATTCTCCTATCACGACTTCTGTGCTCTTTGGGGAACTTAGGTGCACTTTGCACCCACTTTTCAGGGTCTTGGGGTGGGCTATTTTTCTAACCCTCACTGTTTCCTTACATTCCCAGCGACCCTCTACAAGGTCACATAGGTTTGGGGTCCATTCGTGGTTCGCATTCCACTTCTAGAGTATATGGTTTGTGTTGCCCCTATCCCTATGTGTCCCCATTGCATCCTATTCTAACTATACATTGTTTGCACTGTTTTCTATTGCTATACTGCATATTTTTGGTATTGTGTACATATATCTTGTGTATATTTGCTATCCTCATACTGAGGGTACTCACTGAGATACTTTGGCATATTGTCATAAAAATAAAGTACCTTTATTTTTAGTATATCTGTTTATTGTGTTCTCTTGTGATATTGTGCAAGTGACACTAGTGGTACTGTAGGAGCTTCACTCGTCTCCTAGTTCAGCCTAAGCTGCTCTGCTAAGCTACCTTTTCTATCAGCCTAAGCTGCTAGACACCCCTCTACACTAATAAGGGATACCTGGGCCTGGTGCAAGGTGTAAGTACCCCTTGGTACTCACTACAAGCCAGTCCAGCCTCCTACATGCACTCCCCAGGATTGAACAGTGGGCAACCCACCCACTTGAGAGATTTGAGAGACTGTGGCTTTGAACTCCCCAGGATTGAACAGTGGGCAACCCACCCACTGTAGAGACTTGAGAAACTTTGGCTTTGCACTCCCCAGGATTGAACAGTGGGCAACCCATTCACTTGTGAGACTTGAGAGACTGTGGCTTTGCACTCCCCAGGATGGTAAAGTGGGCAACCCACCCACTGTAGAGACTTGAGAGACTGTGGCTTTGCACTCCCCAGGATTGAACGGTGGACAACCCACCCACTTGTGAGACACGAGAGACTGAGGCTTTGCACTCCCCAGGATGGCACAGTGGGCAACCCACCCACTGTAGAGACTTGAGAGACTGTGGCTTTGCACTCCGGAGGATGGTACAGTGGGCAACCCACCCACTGTAGAGACTTGAGAGACTGTGGCTTTGCACTCCATAGGATACATCAATGGGCATGGAGTCCCCTCGTGGATCTGGTGTGGTGCACTCATCTGGCTGAGGTGCCCCCCCCCTTCCCTTCCCCCTGAGGTGCCTGTTGTATTTCTATCTGATGCCCAGCAGCGTTCTCTCCGTTTTGATCATGTATCTAGTGTGGGCCTCGCCCATGCATTTTGGGCCCAGTGGTCCACGGACAATGAATGTTGCATTACCTGCACTACTAATCGTGGTGTATATTTTGTTTATTGTGTATATATATATATATATATATATATATATATATATGTGTGTGTGTTTATTTGGTTACTGTATTTTGATATATTACAATGGTTCCACTCATTTCCTTTTGTCTTTGCGTTCTTCCTGGGGGTTGGGGGTTGTTAATGTAATGTTTGGATATGCATTGGTGTGTGTGTGTTGTAGTGGGTGAGGGTCGGGGTGGGGATGGGGGTTTTGCGTGTGTGTGTCCCTGTCTTTTCCCTCCCCCTCCCCCTCCCCTATGTCGTAGGTGCAGTACTCACCGTTGTCTTTGCCGCCGGCGTTGATGATCGTCGTTTAGGAGTAGGAAGACTAGTGCAGGAAGAATATGGAGTTCTGGCTCCATGGTGTCGTCGTTCCTCGTGGAGTGTGTAGATGTGAGCGTTTTCCCTTTGAAATTCCTGTTTCCGCCGTGTTTTTATCCGCGGTTAATCCGCCCCGGAAAAAGTGGCGGATTGGTAGGTTGTGATACTGTGGGCGGTACTTTGTCTTCCGCCTGTCTGTTGGCGGTGACCGCCACGCTGTTTGTTTGTACCGCCGTGGTGGTCGGAGTGTTAAAGTGGCTGTCTTTGTTGGCGGTTTCTGCCACGGTCATAATTCACATTTTTTTAACGCCGGCCTGTTGGCGGTCTTACCGCCGCTTTAACACCGTCCTCTAGGGTTGTAATGACCACCTTTATGTCTTTTCATGTTATTGCAAGATGGTAGGGGTCTTTGTAATAATGACTCTTGTCTTTACAATTCTGTTTCTTGCACTATTCATTATCCTAATCATTGCAGCCCATGCAACTTATCGCAAATTGCAGTTGTGTTAAATAAAAACCATGGAAAATTTACTCCATTTTCGTAATTGTCTGTGTTTGGATGAGACATGATATATCTGTGAGAAAGGGGTAATCTCCGTTTAACCACGACACTCCCTGAGATGTCATACTTTTAAGTCCATGCGTAAAGGCTGACACAAATCACCTTTTACTGTTTGGGTTTTTGGTGAGGTGCTGCTAGTGAGCCGGAAGGGTTGGGACTACAGCTGCGACTTGTTGTAGGATAGGTATAGTCTCCGACAAACATAAGTACTGTCATCCTTAAACCAGCAGTCTTGCCTAGAGCAAGAGTCCAACTACGACAACCCATTGCCTTCTTTGGGAGAGAGGAGGTCGGGGAGAGGTTCACTATCCTCTTCCATATCCTCATCTGTGACCAGGAGCATACTGACCTCATACCTCTCAAAGTGAGGGTTGAGTCTGTTATGATGGAGGTCCCTTAAGGGGTGCCTAGGGGTCTTGAGGTCCACTAAGTAAGTGGCCTCCCCTTCCAATCCTTAATCTCAAATGGGCCAGACCAGTGGTCCTGGTGAGCCCTAGGTTCTCCTGGCTCCTTCACCCAAACAATGTCTCCAGGTGAGAACTCAACCAGAGTGGCCTCCCGGTCATACCACTCCTTCATCACCTCTTGACTGGCCTCGAGGTTACTCTTGGCCTGCTTCCAGAAGCGTTGGGTTTGGTTGCGGAGGGCCAGCATGTAACTGACCACATCCTGGGGATGTGTCTTGGGAGCTTTCTCCCAGCCCTCTTTAACTATGCTTAGCGGTCACTGACAGGGTGACCATAGAGAAGTTCAGGACGTGCCACTTATGGCTCATGGCTTCAGTTAGGCCATTGATCATGCCTTTAAGGGTCTTGTTGAATCTCTCAACAAGCCCACTGGATTGAGGTTGATAAGGGGCGGGAAACCGGTAGGTCACTCCACACTCATCCTACATGGACTTCATGTAAGCAGACATTAAGTTTGTGCCTCTGTCAGACACAACTTCCTTAGGGAATCCCACACGGTTAAATATTCCCAGTAGGGCTCAGGTCACCACCGGTGCAGTCACTGTTCTCAGAGGGATAGCCTTTGGATAGCGGGTGGCATGGTCCACCAAAACTAGGATAAACCTGTTGCCCAAGGCAGTTTTGGGGTCCAAGGGACCAACAATGTCGATGCCCACCCTTTCAAAGGGGGTGCCAACGACGGGGAGTGGGATCAGGGGAGCTTTAAGCTTTTTCCCTGTCTTCCCACTAGCCTGGCTGGTGAGGCAGGCTCTGCAGAAATTATCTGAGGCTACCCTCATTCTAGGCCAATGGAAGTGGGTGACAAGCCTGTCAAAGGTCTTGTCTTGGCCCAGATGTCCTGTCAGGGGAATGTTGTGAGCCAGACCTAGTAGGAAGGCTTGGTAACACTGGGGGACCACCAGCACACGTGCTGTCCCAGGGCTTAGAACCTTAGGCTCACTGTAAAGAAGTTAGGGCCAGATGGAGCAAAACTAGGTTTTGCGACTTGGAAATTGCGACTCCGAGCGACTCGCAATTTCCGAGTCGCAAACCATATGCAGAAAGGTGTCTCAGACACCTTCTGCAAGTCGCTATGGGGTCGCAAAGACCCACCTCATTAATATTAATGAGGTGGGTCGCAATTTGCGCCCCCATAGCGACTCTGGGCACTCACGGGGATGGAGGCCTGCTGGGAACAGCAGACCTCCATGTCCGTGACTGCTTTTAAATAAAGCTGTTTTTTTTTTTCCAAGTGTAGCCCGTTTTCCTTACTGGTAAACGAGCTGCACTTAGAAAAAAAAAACGAAACCTTTAGTTTCAGATTTTTTCAGGGCAGGTAGTGGTCCGTTGGACCACTGCCTGCCCTGAAAAAATAATTGTGGGTCCAGTCACAAAGGGGAAGGGGTCCCATGGGGACCCCTTCCCGTTTGCGAGTGGGTTACCATCCACTTCAAGTGGATGGTAACTGTGACTCCATTTGCGACCGCGTACGCGGTCGCAAATGGAATTGCATACCACTGCGACACGCAAATAGGAAGGGAACACCCCTTCCTATTTGCGACTCGGAAATGCATTTTGCGAGTCGGTTCCGACTCGCAAAATGCATTTCTGCATAGCAAACACGCGTTTGCGACTCGCAAACGGCGATTTTCGCCGTTTACGAGTCGCTAACAGTTTGCTACATCTGGCCCTTAATTCTCCCAGTAGAAATGGTGAGTGCCAGAGGCTTCATCAGCTGCTTGGGCTGTGGCCTGTCGCCTCAGACCCTCAAGGGCAGGGCATTTTTTCTGCGCCTTGCAGAACTCTGCCCTAGTTGGCCCACCCTCTACTTGCCAGCCAGCAAGTTCAGGCAGGTTGCCCAGGTCAGCAATGTGCGCTCCAGTTGGCTCAGGAGCCTCCTCCTCCTCAGGGGCCCGTCTACCACATTGAGAACATTTGAGGCGTGTTTCCCACGCCTCTTGCCCTTCTTCTTTGCAGCTGTCTGGGCCAGTGTTCCAGGCTCCAGATGCCCTTGACTCAGGCAGCCACGGACACTATGGTCATACAGACCAACTCAGGCAAACCTAACATCTCCAGGCGGGATCTGAGCTCTACCTCCTTCCAGGTAGTGTACTCAAGATCATTGCCTAACAAACAATCTACAAGCATGGCAGGACTCACAGCTACTTTCAGAGTAACAGACCACCCCCCACTCAAAGGGAACTAGAGCCACTGGTCGGTGACTCTCACGATTGTCAGCGACTATGACCTGGTGGAATGTATTAGGGACTATCTGCTTTGCTGACACCTGCTGACTCTTGAAATTAGTCATACTATCTCCTGTGTCACGCAGAGCCTCCACCCTTTGCCCATCAATGGTGACCCACTGCCTATACTTTAAAGTATTTGCTGGCAAGTGGGCTTTAAGCACCATCTCTCTATCTCCCAGGGAAACTAGGGAAACCTCTGTCTGCCCCCCAAAGCTAACTGGGACTATCTCCCCCCGAGCACTACACTAGCCGACCCAGGTGTCTGTCCAGTGGTGGACTCTGCTCTCTTGGAACACTGGGAGTTACTGTTAGAGTGTCCATGCTGGTAGCACTCTAATCATTTGGGGATGAACTTCCCTAACTTTCTGTCAAATAACCCTGGTTTCTTCCCAAATCTAGGAGAAGAATAGTTACCACCCCCCCTTGGAAATTGTTTTGGGGGCCTTTTGAGAACTCCTTTTCTTTAAGTTTTTCTCCCCCCTCTTTCTTCTGTTGGGAACCCTGACCACCTTTGTGGGTGTCCCCACCAGATGCCTTCTTGGACACTGGTGCTAACCCAGAGATCCACCTCCTCAGCAAGCTTCCTGGGATCAGTCAGCTTACTATCTACCAAGTGCTGCCGCAACTCTGTAAAAGAAATACTGAGCATATGCTCTCTCAAAATCAAGTCATATAACCCTTTGTAATCGCCTTATTGGAGAAATCATAACAATCTACCCAAGTTTGTGTGGGAAGTTTGGTGCTGTCCCGAAACCTCTGACGGTATTTCTCAGGGGTCAGCCCAAACTTGGCCAGTGAAGCAGCTTTCATGGGTGCATAGACATCTCTATCCTGTGGAACTAGTGTAAGAATTGTGTCACTCCCCACCAGCAAAAACAATATTTTGGTTCAGTCTATTGCTTTCTGCGGATGATACACAAACCACTTGGAACCTGTCCCACGATTGTAGGAAAGTACCATCTTGCCTGGCATGTTACCCCCATATTTCACTGTATATATATTGTTTTAGTTGTATGTGTCACTGGGACCCTGCCAGCCAGGGCCCCAGTGCTCATAAGTGTGCCCTGTATGTGTTCCCTGTGTGATGACTAACTGTCTCACTGAGGCTCTGCTATCCAGAACCTCAGTGGTTATGCTCTCTCATTTCTTTCCAAATTGTCACTAACAGGCTAGTGACCAATTTCACCAATTCACATTGGCATACTGGAACACCCTTATAATTCCCTAGTATATAGTACTGAGGTACCCAGGGTATTGGGTTTCCAGGAGATCCCTATGGGCTGCAGCATTTCTTGTGCCACCCATAGGGAGCTCTGACAATTCTTACACAGGCCTGCCACTGCAGCCTGAGTGAAATAACGTCTACGTTATTTCACAGCCATTTACCACTGCACTTAAGTAAATTATAAGTCACCTATATGTCTAACCTTTACCTGGTAAAGGTTGGGGGCTAAGTTACTTAGTGTGTGGGCACCCTAGCACTAGCCAATGTGCCCCCACATCGTTCAGGGCAAATTCCCCGGACTTTGTGAGTGTGGGGACACAATTACACGCGTGCACTATACATAGGTCACTACCTATGTATAGCGTCACAATGGTAACTCTGAACGTGGCCATGTAACACGTCTAAGATCATGGAATTGTCACCCCAATGCCATTCTGGCATTGGGGAGACAATTCCATGATCCCCCGAGTCTCTAGCACAGACCCGGGTACTGCCAAACTACATTTCCCGGGGTTTCACTGCAGCTGCTGCTGCTGCCAACGCCTCAGACAAGTGTCTGCCCTCCTGGGGTCCAGCCAGGCTTGGCCCAGGAAGGCAGAACAAAGGACTTCCTCAGAGAGAGGGTGTTACACCCTCTCCCTTTGGAAAAAGGTGTCAGGGCTGGGGAGGAGTAGCCTCCCCCAGCCTTTGGAAATGCTCTGTTGGGCACAGATGGTGCCCATCTCTGCATAAGCCAGTCTACACCGGTTCAGAGATCCCCCAGCCCTGCTATGGTGTGAAACTGGACAAAGGAAAGGGGAGTGACCACTCCCCTGACCTGCACCTCCCCTGGGAGGTGCCCAGAGCTCCTCCAGTGTGCTCCAGACCTCTGCTATCTTGTAAACAGAGGTGCTGCTGGCACACTGGACTGCTCTGAGTGGCCAGTGCCAGCAGGTGATGTCAGAGACTCCTTCTGATAGGCTCTTACCTGTGTTACTAGCCTATCCTCCTTCCTAAGTAGCCAAACCTCCTTTTCTGGCTATTTAAGGTCTCTGCTTTGGGGAATTCTCTAGATAACAAATGTAAGAGCTCATCAGAGTTCCTCTGCATCTCTCTCTTCGCCTTCTGCCAAGGAATCGACCGCTGACTGCTCTGGACGCTTGCAAAACCGCAACAAAGTAGCAAAGACGACTACTGCAACCTTGTATCGCTGATCCTGTGGCCTTCTCGACTGTTTTCCTGGTGGTGCATGCTGTGGGGGTTGTCTGCCTCCTCTCTGCACTAGAAGCTCCAAAGAAATCTCCTGTGGGTCGACGGAATCGTCCCTCTGCAACAGCAGGCACCAAAAGACTGCATCACCGGTCCTCTGGGTCACCTCTCAGCACGACGAGCGTGGTCCCTGAAACTCAGCAACTCTGTCCAAGTGACTCCCACAGACCAGTGACTCTTCAGTCCAAGTTTGGTGGAGATAAGTCCTTGCCTCCCCACGCTAGACTGCATTGCTGGGTACTGCGTGATTTGCAGCTGCTCCGGCTCCTGTGCACTCTTCCAGGATTTCCTTTGTGCACAGCCAAGCCTGGTTCCCCGACACTCTAACCTGCAGTTCACGACCTCCTGAGTTGTCCTCCGGCGTCGTGGGACCTTCTTTTGTGATTTCGGGTGAGCTCCAGTTCACTCTTCTTTGTAGTGCCTGTTCTGGCACTTCTGCGGTTGCTGATTGCTTCTGAGTGGGCTTCTTGTCTTACTGGATGCCTCCTCTGTCTCCTCACGCAATTGGCGACATCCTGGTCCCTCCTGGGCCACAGCAGCATCCAAAAATCCTAAAAGCTACCCATGCAGCTAGCAAGGCTTGTTTTCAGTCTTTCTGCGTGGGAACACCTCTGCAAGCTTCTTCACGACATGGGACATCCATCCTCCAAAGGGGAAGTTCCTAATCCTCTTCGTTCTTGCAGAATCCACAGCTTCTACCATCCAGTGGCAGCTTCTTTGCATCCACAGCTGACATTTCCTGGGCATCTGCCCACTCCCGACTTGAGTGTGACTCTTGGACTTGGTCCCCTTGTTCCATAGGTACTCTCGTCTGGAAATCCATTGTTGTTGCATTGCTGGTGTTTTTCTTCCTTGCAGAATTCCCCTATCACGACTTCTGTGCTCTCTGGGGAACTTAGGTGCACTTTACACCTACTTTTCAGGGTCTTGGGGTGGGCTATTTTTCTAACCCTCACTGTTTTCTTACAGTCCCAGCGACCCTCTACAAGCTCACATAGGTTTGGGGTCCATTTGTGGTTTGCATTCCACTTCTAGAGTATATGGTTTGTGTTGCCCCTATACCTATGTGCTCTCATTGCAATCTATTGTGACTGTACATTGCTTGCATTGCTTTCTATTGCTATTACTGCATAATGTTGGTATTGTGTACATATATCTTGTGTATATTTGCTATCCTCATACTGAGGGTACTCACTGAGATACTTTTGGCATATTGTCATAAAAATAAAGTACCTTTATTTTTGGTATATCTGTGTATTGTGTTTTCTTATGATATTGTGCATATGACACTAGTGGTATAGTGGGAGCTTTGCATGTCTCCTAGTTCAGCCTAAGCTGCTCTGCTAAGCTACCTTTTCTATCAGCCTAATCTGCTAGACACCTCTTCTACACTAATAAGGGATAACTGGACCTGGTGCAGAGTGTAAGTACCCCTTGGTATCACTACAAACCAGGCCAGCCTCCTACAATAATGTCCAGTCAATGGTGGCTCACCTATATGATTGCCTCCCCAAGGTTCAGCTTTGGATGAGTTCAAACCATCCCTGGCTTCATGGGGACCAGACATAAATCCATTGTGCTAGCAACCCTTCAATGTTTACATAACTATCATCTTGGCCCACCCACCCTAGGCCCTACGTCCACCTCCATGGCAGCTGTGAAAGATCTCAATGTAAAGGTGGATTCCTCCACTACTATGGTAGATCAGAGTCCTTCAGCCGAAAAATCTTGTTTACTCCAACTGCGTTCAGTAAAATGTTTTCACAGATTTTTCCATTCCTTCACAAGTTTCAAATTAACAACGCTTTTTGTCCGCTCACTTGGATTACAGCCCGTCTTGACCTTCCAGCAGTCTTGTTCTAGGAGAACAAATTCAAGATCAGGCTGCAGGACCAGCCCTTGGCTTTCATCAAAGGAACCATCTCTGACCAGCCCTCGCTGCATCGCCTGCAGTGAAAGACTTCGGGCCTAATTCATATATTGGCGGCAATGGCGAGGGAGGACCCTTTCCTCTAACATAATGGTCTACTCATCCGATTTAAATGTGGGCAGACCTATGGAGACTACTGCGCCCCCGTCGTGATGACGCCCTTCTGATGGCTCGAAGGAGTAAGGCCTGTTGGAGGTTCACATGTATGGGCGCCCACCTAATTCAGATGGGCGGACATGCAGGTTAGTTTTCAATACCAGCCACCCACAGGAAAACCCGTGTTGAAAACTGCAAAATGCTCCCCTCGCCATGGCAGGTAAAGTAGGGCATTGTTTTGTTTTTATTTTCAAAAATGAAATCCCTCTTTGAGGTTTTATTTATGAAATAAATAACTTTTACCACACAGCTCCTTCATGTCTGACGGAGACGTACAACAACATTACAGTGCACTGCAGTGACCACCCTGGCGGTTCCTGTCAATCCTTGAAATGTCCAGAGACGTTTCAAAATGTGGCCACTGGGACCCCCCCCAAGAGACACGGAGGGATTTACTCCATCACCCTGGTGGAGGACAGCCCAACTGCAACATTTGAAATTAGGCCCTTAAACTTATTTAAACAAATGTTATGGTATCAAAGCTACTTTTACTCCTGAACAGTCCTATTCCAACACAGATTTTACACGCACTCCTTTGGTCACCCATCAAGGCCTAAAAACAAGTGTATATTTGAGAATTCTAAACTTAAGTCCAACGACCATGAGTAGCAGGCCCTTTATCTATAACTCCAGCCCTTCAATGGAATTACATGCCACCATATATGATGAAATTCAGAAAACGTCTGAACACTGGTGGTGTCCAGCCCTCCAGTGCCCTGGGGTCTCTAGTCCTGCGGTCACTTTTTCAAGCCTGTTCAACTGGAGCTGTTGAGTGACTTTTGGTTTTCAGCATCTACATTCCCTAGTTAGGGTGTAGATTGCACTTTACAAGTATCAAAACCAAACTAAAGCAAACACAATAATTCCCCAAAAGCAGAAAGCTATACTCGGCTGGCAGCTTGCAGTAGACACTGAGACAGGGAGGTCATAGCAGGATGTGATAAACCTGCTTTCTGGCCTATTGTTGATGGAGATCCTTGGGTGATACCATAGACCTTGGTACCAACCTCATTCATTCCACACATAGTGGTCCACCGACTTCTGAGAAATCAGAATCATGACCTCCCTTATATGATAAAGCAGAAGAACTGATCTGCACAGCTGCTCAACGACTGGCAGTGTGTATCTGACTCCAGGCACATTGCTTCGATAGAGCAGCTTCAATAGAGCAGCACTATGTCCTCCATGAACATAAAGCAGTAATCGACCACATACGTCTTACGCCCGATCTGCAGGACAGTTACTCTTTTAACAAACACTTGAAGGAATTTCGAAGCAGGCATGTTAATCTACAGAAACGGTGCTACTATGACACTAGAAATTCTGCAGGAAGAACTCTTGTTCATTTTTACACATTCCCAGGTCTACCACTAATGGTACATCTGGGAATATGTCAAGATTCATGGGCGGATGCTTGGGAACACCTATTAACCAACTATGGAACACCTCCCTGGGCCAAAGTAACGCCAGGCAACAATTTGCCAGACGTGCATGATGCCAGAGTGTTGTAGTTTAGCAGCGATTAGATTAAGCATTAGCAGAAGACATCTTGTATTTAGTAACAATTGTGAACATTTCGCGGAATCCAATTTGTATTCATGGCAGCCATTTTCTCTGCCACATGCTGCCATGTGCTCACCATATGCTCTGTCCTACCTTTCTGTTAACTACTCTTGAAAATCTGCCTAGTGACAAGTTATATTTAGCATCTCCCACTTTCGCACATGCTCAGTAAGGTCTGCAACTGTTAGTCCTTGAAAACTGTTAGCTCCTCCTACCTGTCGACTGTGCATTTCCACATGACCTTACATGTATGCAATTCTTGCTTATATAATTGTACCACCTCCTTTTAGCCCCTGCGTGGGTATAAAAGGACCATGCTCTCTCAGTTCAGTGTGCTACTTCAAACATTACCGAAGGGTGCTGTTTGAACTGTAGTACCACCTCATGAGGTTTAAAAAACTTTTGTATTTTATTTCAGTTTCTGTGCCAACTTCTTCCTACATGGTCTGAGGACTTTGAGCAGAGAAAGGTGAACCCCTTGCACTAGTAGGCCTTGCTGAGGCTTACTTCAACAAATTGGCACCCGGACAGGGACTCATCGGTGACTCGGACGCCCAACGGATTGGTCGCGACGAAGGATTGGGATCTCGCTGCAGACGATCAATGCCTGAGGAGACCCGAGTCTTGGCAACCACAGCGTTTTTCCCTTCTTTCTGATTTGACCATCCAGGTGGCGCCGGTCCTCGACTGAGATCCTTTTTGTTCATTCGTCATGCAGTGACCATTTGGTCGATTTTAGAACTTGGCAGTTGGAACCTGGACACCCTGTGATTGGTAAGAGCCGTTTTACGGCACTTGCTGTGGGCTTTGATGCCTTTGTTTGCTAATGTAGTTTAGCACTACTTACTGTGGCTCTCGTGTTTTGGGTGACTAGTCAATTTGTGTCCTTTGAATTGATATATAAATTGCAATTTATATAGGCAGGTAATGAGGAGAATTTTCTCCAATTTAATTTTGATTTGAACGGCACCTTAAGTGCTACTTTGATTATAATATTGCATATTCTGCACTATTTTTGGCATGCCTGTTTTTAGCGCACTTCGTAGGATGTGTTGCTTTTGTAATGGTACCAATTTGAGACTGGAAGAATCGCAACCTGCACCCCCAGAGGGGACGCCCAATAGAGATATGTATGTTAAACACACTTGTGCGGATCCTGAGTCACGCTGGCCTATATATGGGTCATTTGATTTGCAAAAGATTGAGTATGTGGAACAATGTATGTGTAAGCGAAGTTCTAGGCAAGAGATGTTTGACTGTGTACGAATGTCTGAGAAAGAAGTGCGTGGACGAGTGAAGCGTGAGCAAGCCTTGCTTGAGAAAGAGCAGCGGAGGAATGTATATGTAAAAGCATTGGAAATGAGAAAGAAAGAAATAAATGACTTAAATGAGCTAGAAGAGAAAGAACGTAAATTACAGGTAACTGGCCAATACACCGTTAGGCAATCTCTCTATCCTATCCTTAATAAACCACATGATGGTTTATTGTTATTAGATCGCCCTCCACCTCCGTATGTCGTTCCTTCTGCCCCTCATGAGTTAGCTAAGGTCTCCAGTTCGGAGCAACAGAAGATGCGAGACAGTCACTCTATGTTGCCTGCAGACCGTGCGTCTGAGCTTAGATCTATTGCTCGTAAAACAATTAGTAGCATTGTCTCTGCTTCTGAACTTTTAGACAACATGAAAGGGTGGACAGAAAAGGAGCAGCTATATTTTACTGATGCATTTGGCTCAGAAGTTATCAAACTATTTTGGAAATATTCTGATGAGTTAGAGCCCGATGATGTTGCAGCTGATCATAAGCAAATGCGTGATGGTCTTTTTGTCTTCTCCCAAGTGGCTGATGCAATCAGGCGTTTGGTGAAATTATGTGTTGCAGCAGACCGTTTGCGAGAGGAGAAAAGGGCAGTGGACGTAGTTGCACGGACATCTCAGACCGGCGGGTGCAAGCTTCCATCTTTGGAACAGATAAGATTATGATAGTTCACGCGAAACCAATGGGGGAGGCCTCCTAAAGGATCGGGTACAAGTGATGATAAAACTTCTGTTGATGCTAAGGGTTATTTTATTAATAATTGGGTGTATACTCCTTGGAATAGGGCAGATGTAATGGCACTTAAAGCAGCATTACCTGAACCGCGGAAAAATACAGCCGCATTTTATGAGGAAGTTGAGGGAGCAATTAGTTCTTGTACTATGACTTTGGACACCTCGATTCTTTTGTTTTGCCTGAAGGTGTGGCTCTCATACAATATGTCGATGATATTTTGTTGGCAGCTGATACCCCTGAGCAATGTGAAAAGTGAACTTTGTCCTTACTTTCTTTTCTTGCTTCACACCATCATAAAGTGTCACAAAAGA
The DNA here is from genome assembly GCF_031143425.1 of Pleurodeles waltl. Classification (NCBI taxonomy): domain Eukaryota; kingdom Metazoa; phylum Chordata; class Amphibia; order Caudata; family Salamandridae; genus Pleurodeles; species Pleurodeles waltl. The sequence goes on from NC_090438.1 coordinate 741,907, forward strand.
AATTGCAATATTGTAGACCAAGGGTAACCTATTTAGGTCACCTTTTGTCTAAGGATGGCCGTGCACTTACATCAGATCATATTCAAGCAATTTTAGACACACTAGTACCCTCTACTCAGAAAGATGTTCGTGCATTCCTTGGTCTTACTTCTTTTTGTAGGCAATGGATATTAGGGTTTTCACACATTGTCAAACCTTTGCTAGCACTTTTGACTATAGATACTCCAATGCCCCTCCCATGGACAGATGAATGTGAGACTGCTTTCTGGAAGCTGAGACAAGCCCTTTGTTCAGCACCAGTGTTAGGTACTCCAGATTACATGAAGCCTTTTGCACTTTACGTACATGAGAACGATGGATGTGCATTGTCAGTTTTAGTACAGACACATGGCGATAAGCAGCGTCCCTGTGCATATTTTTCAGCAGTACTTGACCCTGTCGCTTGAGCGTTGCCTGGGAGTTTTCGTTCAGTTGCCGCAACAGCTGTGTCAATACGTCAGAGTAAAGGGATAGTTTTGTCACATGAGCTGTTGGTGTTAGTACCCCATGCGGTTGATGTTCTTTTAAATCAAACAAAGACACACCATTTAACTAGCACTCGTATGACAGGATATGAGTTGACATTGCTGGCTCCTCACATTACACTGAAGAGATGTGCAACACTAAATCCAGCCACTTTGTTGCCATAACCGGTGACTCAGCCTCAGTCACAAGAAACACATGATTGTATATTCCTTACCGAAGAACAGACAAAGGGTCGTATTGATTTACAAGATACGCCCCTTCTGGATGTAGACGGGGAACTGTGGGTTGATGGGTTTTGTTTAAAGTTGCCAGACGGTACGACCTCAGCTGCATATGCAATCACCACAATACACACGGTAGGGGAGACAGCTCGTATACCACAGAAGTCAGCTCAAGCAGCTGAACTAATAGCTTTGACACGAGCATGTGAGCTTAGTACTGACTTATGTGTGAACATTTATACAGACAGCCGCTATGCTTTTGGAGTGGCTCATGATTTTGGTTTCCTTTGGAAGGAGACAGGCTTTCTCACATCCCACGGGATGCAGATAATGCACGGAGAATTAGTGCATAACCTCTTGACTGCATTGACATATCCAAAGAAACTAGCTATTGTGAAATGTAGTGCACACAAGAAAGTGACCGATAAGATAGGGCAAGGTAAGGCCCTTGCGGACCGCGTAGCACGTGAGACTGCGATGCAGCAAAGTACTTCTTTTATGTATATAGTGAAGTCACAAGCTGAACGTTGGCATAATGCTAGACAAGACGTATTAGATATACAGAAATCTGCTTCTGTGAAAGAACGTGAGCAATGGTCTGAAAATGGAGAATTGGATGATGAGGGCTGTTGGCGGAATAATCAGATGGATAAATGGAAATTGCCTATAGCTTTTGTACAACCTATGGTTCAGATGGCACATGGGCTAGCACATGTTGGAGCTTCAACAATAACGAAGTTGCTTACGCAAGTTTGGGAGCATCCAGAAATTTCCAGTGCAGCTAAGAGAGTAGTACAGTCTTGTTTGATCTGTTTACAAGACAATCCTGGAAAAGGGACACGTACTCCTGCGGGAGGGTTTGCTACACCAACTGCACCTTTTGAAGTTCTACTGTACAAATGGATTATATTCAGCTTGAACGCTGCATCAATTTAAAGTATGTCTTGGTGGTGGTATGTGCCTTCAGTAAATGGATAGAGGCATACCCCACAAAGGATAATACTGCCATTACCACAGCGAAGGTGCTTTTGAAAGAATTTTTCCCTAGGTTTGGTGTTTGCAGACTTTTATGGAATGATAACGGACCTCATTTTGTTGGGGAAGTTATTAAGTATGTCCTGAAAGTATTAGGGATCAAACAGAAGTTCCATGCGGTTTTCCACCCACAATCAGCAGAGTTGGTGGAAAGGTATTATGCTACTTTGAAGCTGAAGTTAGCGAAGATACAGGCTTCCACATCCTTAACTTGGACGGATGCATTACCGTTGGCATTATTGTCTATTGGATCAGTGCCATACTCTTGAATTGGTGTTACTCCCTAAGATATAGTGTTTGGAAGGCCAATGAACATTTGGGGAGTTCCTAAGCCAAATTCTGTATATGATGTACCTTGTGTCCTCATGAATGATCATTTGGCACCGTTAACCGACAATTTGATTTCTATTCATCAACAGGTTCGAGAAGCACTTCCTGACAGATCTACAGGTGAAGGCCATGAACTCCGACCTGGTGACCAGGTGATGATTAAGTCCTTTGAAAGATCAAGCAGCTTGGAACCAAGGTGGCGAGGCCCAGAACAGGTGCTCCTTGCGACAAGGACAGCAGTTTGAGTGACGAACCGGAAGAATTGTGTCCATAGTACTCACTGCAAGAGAGTGCTACCTACCTTGGTGGAACCTGCTGTGCTGACTGATCATCGAGAGATTTTGACTACGGAGAAAGGCCGTGCTATATCACCTGACGAATCTGCGGAGTTCTTCTCGGACCATACAACTTTGAGACCGAGGAAAGAATCTGATTTTTTTTTTTTAAATCTGGTTGAGCTACTGCTATGGGTTAGTGAAACGGAGAGCCAATGTGGCAAGGGAGGGGGGATCAGCCATGCATTAGAGTAGAGACACCCGTCTTGGCCTGTGGTGAAGAAATCAGAGGCTGCCCAGGGATAAGAGCTCCAACGATTGTTTTTAATTAATTTCTGAAAGGGTCGATTATCACTGTTGCTAAAATGAATAACAAATTGATCATTAATACTATGGGGTTTGTTGTTGTTTTGGTGGTTATAGCAATAATCACCTGGTTTGTTGAAAAGAAGTCTCCTGCTCGTGAGTTTTTTGTTGCCACTACTCCAGTACCAGAGGATCACTATTACTTTACGCTTCCCTATCAGGAGCAGAAGCACCGTCAATCGTACTTCAATAATACTTTCATTCAGATGATGCATCATACTCATAATGCTACAAATACTACTAACTGTTGGGTATGTGGAATGATACCTGCGCATCAAAAGAAAGGAGGAACACCTTTCATTCCTCTTCCTTTTTCACACAATGGTTCTTGTCAAGCTTGGTACACGCTTTTGTTTGCATCTGGAAAACGTACAGAGGGCGGACTTCTTTTTCGCCTTAATAAAGTATGCTACCAAGACAAAGATGGGTATCCCCAAGCCAAAGGAACTAAATGGGAATGGGAAGAGTATCAACCGGACAATGTTTCAATACCATATGTCTTCACAAATATAAGAGACTCTGACAAGAAAGAGCAATTTGTGATTTCTGTTACAAAAACTAAAGCAGATTTATGTATACGTAGCATTGGGCGAATTCCAGTAGGGATAAGTGATTGTACCTTGATTTTAACTATTGAGGATGTAAATAATAGTAGTTTTACAGCTTCACATAAGACATATTTTGTTTGTGGTAACTATGGATATTACCAACTACCTGTTGGGTGGTCAGGTGTGTGTTATGTATCTTTTCTATTACCCCCTGTGTTTTTGGCCCCTGCATCGTATCACCGAGATTTTAAACTGTTCAATGACATTGTTAAAAATAGATATAAAAGGGCAATAAGTACAAATGAGGAAGACCAAACGGACACTAGCCTGCAACAATATGTTGATTTTAATTTAGGGTTGTTCTCCTTTGTGGGTGCTGCGTTAAACAGTAGGAAAGTGAGACGATTGACTAGGGTTGTGGAAGCTGTTACCAATCAGGCAGCTCTGGCACTTGGGAATATTACTGAGGAGCTCCAAATTGCGAGGATTGTAGCGCTTCAAAATCGTATGGTACTAGATGTGATATTATCTGACTGAGGTGTTGCATGTCGCATCATCGGTAGTAGTTGCTGTGTTTTTATTCCCGATCATTCACCTTCAGCATATGATGCAATATCTAAATTGCATAAAATTGCTGCAGAAATCCACACAGAGACTGGTACTTGGACTTTTTATGGATGGTTTTGGGCTCTTGTTTCCGCTTGGGGCTGGAAACTACTGACTATCCTGTGTGTAATGATTGCAATATTTTTCACATGCTGTATCTGTATTCAGTGTGGTCCAATGTTCTGCTCCAAGTGTATTACTGCTTGTATGCCCACCAAAAGAAATATTACAGAAATGAAAGCACAGCATATGTTATATAAGGAAATAGCTGAAATGATGAGCATAAATATACAAGATGAATATTTAGATTATCCTAGAAAGACAAATGTCTTCAGCTAATGCTGAAAGGGTCGTCTGTTGTAGTTTAGCAGCGATTAGATTAAGCATTAGCAGAAGACATCTTGTATTTAGTAACTATTGTGAACATTTCGCGGAATCCATTTTGTATTCATGTAGGAGGCTGGACTGGCTTGTAGTGGGTACCAAGGGGTACTTACACTTTGCACCAGGCCCAGGTATCCCTTATTAGTGTAGAGGGGTGTCTTTGTAAAGAGAGAGCATAACCACTGAGGTTCTGGTTAGCAGAGCCTCAGTGAGACAGTTAGTGTAGGAAAGTACCATCTTGCCTGGCATGTTACCCCCATTTTTCACTGTGTATATGTTGCTTTAGTTGTATGTGTCACTGGGACCCTGCCAGCCAGGGCCCCAGTGCTCATAAGTGTGCCTGAAAGTGTTACCTGTGTTATGACTAACTGTCTCACTGAGGCTCTGCTATCCAGAACCTCAGTGGTTATGCTCTCTCATTTCTTTCCAAATTGTCTCTAACAGGCTAGTGACCAATTTCATCAATTCACTTTGGCATACTGGAACACCCTTATAATTCCCTAGTATATGGTACTAAGGTACCCAGGGTATTGGGGTTCCAGGAGATCCCTATGGGCTGCAGCATTTCTTTTGCCACCCATAGGGAGCTCTGACAAATACTACACAGGCCTGCCACAGCAGCCTGAGTGAAATAATGCACACATTATTTCACAGCCATTTTCACTGCACTAAAGTAACTTATAAGTCACCTATATGTCTAACCTTTACCTGGAAAAGGTTAGGTGCAAAGTTACTTAGTGTGTGGGCACCCTGGCACTAGCCAAGGTGCTCCCACATAGTTCAGGGCAAATTCCACGGACTTTGTGAGTGCGGGGACACCATTACACGCGTGCACTACACATAGGTCAATACCTATGTGTAGCTTCACAATGGTAACTCCGAATATGGCCATGTAACATGTCTAAGATCATGAAATTGCCCCCTCTATGCCATCCTGGCATTGTTGGCACAATCCCATGATCCCACGGGTCTGTACCTCAGACCCTGGTACTGCCAAACTGCCTTTTCAGCGGTTTCACTGCAGCTGCTGCTGCTGCCAACCCCTCAGACAGGTTTCTGCCCTCCTGGGGTCCAGCCAGGCTTGGCCCAGGATGGCAGAACAAAGGACTTCCTAAGAGAGAGGGTGTTACACCCTCTCCCTTTGGAAAAAGGTGTTAAGGCAGGGGAGGAGTAGCCTCCCCCAGCCTCTGGAAATGCTTTCATGGGTACAGATGGTGCCCATTTCTGCATAAGCCAGTCTACACCGGTTCAGGGACCCCTCAGCCCTGCTCTGGCACGAAACTGGACAAAGGAAAGGGGAGTTACCACTCCCCTGACCTGCACCTCCCCTGGGAGGTGCCCAGAGCTCCTCCAGTGTGCTCCATACCTCTGCCATCTTGGAAACAGAGGTGCTGCTGGCACACTGGACTGCTCTGAGTGGCCAGGGCCAGCAGGTGACGTCAGAGACTCCTTCTGATAGGCTCCTTCAGGTGTTGCTAGCCTATTCTCTCTCCTAAGTAGCCAAACCCTCTTTTCTGGCTATTTAGGGTCTCTGCTTTGGGGATTTCCTTAGATAACGAATGCAAGAGCTCATCAGAGTTCCTCTGCATCTCTCTATTCACCTTCTGCCAAGGAATTGACTGCTGACCGCAATGGAAGCCTGCAAAACTGCAACAAAGTAGAAAAGACGACTACTGCAACTCTGTAACACTGATCCTGCCGCCTTCCAGACTGTTTTCCTGTTGGTGCATGCTGTGGGGGTAGTCTGCCTCCTCTCTGCACTAGAAGCTCCGAAGAAATCTCCTGTGGGTTGTAGGAAAGTACCATCTTGCCTGGCATGTTACCCCCATTTTTCACTGTATATGTGTTGTTTTAGTTGTATGTGTCACTGGGACCCTGCCAGCCAGGGCCCCAGTGCTCATAAGTGTGCCTGAATGTGTTACTACCTGTCTCACTGAGGCTCTGCTATCCAGAACCTCAGTGGTTATGGTCTCTCATTTATTTCAAATTGTCACTAACAGGCTAGTGACCGATTTTACCAATTTACATTGGCTTACTGGAACACCCTTATAATTCCCTAGTATATAGTACTGAGGTACCCAGGGTATTGGGGTTCCAGGAGATCCCTTTGGGCTGCAGCATTTCTTTTGCCACCCATAGGGAGCTCTGACAATTCTTACACAGGCCTGCCACTGCAGCCTGAGTGAAATAACGTCTACGTTATTTCACAGCCATTTTTCACTGCACTTAAGTAACTTATAATTCACCTATATGTCTAACCTTTACCTGGTAAAGGTTAGGTGCAAAGTTACATAGTGTGAGGGCACCCTGGCACTAGCCAAGGTGCCCCCACATGGTTCAGGGCAAATTCCCCGGACTTTGTGAGTGCGGGGACACCATTACACGCGTGCACTACATATAGGTTACTACCTATATCTAGCTTCACAATGGTAACTCCGAATATGGCCATGTAACATGTCTATGATCATGGAATTGCCCCCTCTATACCATCCTGGCATAGTTGGCACAATCCCATCATCCCAGTGGTCTGTAGGACAGACCCTGGTACTGCCAAACTGCCTTTTCAGGGGTTTCACTGCAGCTGCTGCCAACCCCTCAGACAGGCTTCTGCCCTCCTGGGGTCCAGCCAGGCTTGTCCCAGGATGGCAGAACAAAGGACTTCCTCTGAGAGAGGGTGTTACACCCTCTCCCTTTGGAAAATGGTGTGAAGGCAGGGGAGGAGTAGCCTCCCCCAGTCTCTGGAAATGCTTTCATGGGCACATTTGGTGCCCATTTCTGCATAAGCCAGTCTACACCGGTTCAGGGACCCCTTAGCCCTGCTCTGGCGTGAAACTGGACAAAGGAAAGGGGAGTGACCACTCCCCTGACCTGCACCTCCCCTGGGAGGTGTCCAGAGCTCCTCCAGTGTGCTCCAGACCTCTGCCATCTTGGAAACAGAGGTGCTGCTGGCACACTGGACTGCTCTGAGTGGCCAGTGCCACCAGGGGACGTCAGAGACTCCTTCTGATAGGCTCCTTCAGGTGTTGCTAGCCTATCCTCCCTCCTAGGTAGCCAAACCCTCTTTTCAGGCTATTTAGGGTATCTGTCTCTGGGGATTCTTTAGATAATGAATGCAAGAGTTCATCAGAGTTCCTCTGCATCTCTCTCTTCACCTTCTGCCAAGGAATCGACTGCTGACCGCGCTGGAAGCCTGCAAAACTGCAACAAAGTAGCTAAGACGACTACTGAAACTCTGTAACGCTGATCCTGCCGCCTTCTCGACTGTTTTCCTGGTGGTGCATGCTGTGGGGGTAGTCTGCCTCCTCTCTGCACTAAAAGCTCAGAAGAAATCTCCCGTGGGTCGACGGAATCTTCCCCCTGCTACCGCAGGCACCAAAGAACTGCATCACCGGTCCCCTGAGTCTCCTCTCAGCACAACGAGCGAGGTCCCTTGAATCCAGCAACTGTGTCCAAGTGACTCCCACAGTCCAGTGACTCTTCAGTCCAAGTTTGGTGGAGGTAAGTCCTTGCCTTCCCACGCCAGACTGCATTGCTGGGAACCGTGACTTTTGCAGCTACTCCTGCCCCTGTGCACTTCCGGCGGAAATCTTTTGTGCACAGCCAAGCCTGGGTCCACGGCACTCTAACCTGCATTGCACGACTTTCTAAGTTGGTCTCCGCCGACGTGGGACTCCTTTGTGCAACTTCGGGTGAGCACCATTTCACTCCTCTTTGTAGTGCGTGTTCTGGCACTTCTGCGGGTGCTGCCTGATTCTGAGAGGGCTCCTTGTCTTGCTCGATGTGCCCTCTGTCCCCAGACGCAATTGGCGACATCCTGGTCCCTCCTGGGCCACAGCAGCATCCAAAAACGCTAACTGCACGACTTGCAGCTAGCAAGGCTTGTTGGCAATCTTTCAGCAGGAAAATACTTCTGCACGACTCTGCACGGCGTTGGAGATCCATCCTCCAAAGGGGAAGTTTCTAGCCCTTGTCGTTCCTGCAGAATCCTCAGCTTCTACTGTCCAGTAGCAGCTTCTTTGCACCCACAGCTGGCATTTCCTGGGCATCTGCCCATCTCCGACTTGCTTGTGACTTTTGGACTTGGTCCCCTTGTTCCACAGGTACCCTCGACTGGAAATCCATCGTTGTTGCATTGCTGGTTTGTGTCTTTCCTGCAGAATTCCCCTATCACGACTTCTATGTCCTTTGGGGAACTTTAGTGCACTTTGCACTCACTTTTCAGGGTCTTGGGGTGGGCTATTTTTCTAACCCTCCTCACTATTTTCTAATAGTTCCAGCGACCCTCTACAAGGTCACATAGGTTTGGGGTCAATTTGTGGTTCGCATTCCACTTTTGGAGTATATGGTTTGTGTTGCCCCTATCCCTATGTGTCCCCATTGCATCCTTTTGTAACTATACATTGTTTGCACTGTTTTCTAAGACTATACTGCATATTTTTGGTATGGTGTACATATATCTTGTGTATATTTGCTATCCTCATACTGAGGGTACTCACTGAGATACTTTTGGCATATTGTCATAAAAATAAAGTACCTTTATTTTTAGTATATCTGTGTATTGTGTTTTCTTATGATATTGTGCATATGACACTAGTGGTACTGTAGGAGCTTCACTCGTCTCCTAGTTCAGCCTAAGCTGCTCTGCTAAGCTACCATTATCTATCAGCCCTTGCTGCTAGACACCCTATACACTAATAAGGGATAACTGGGCCTGGTGCAAGGTGCAAGTACCCCTTGGTACTCACTACAAGCCAGTCCAGCCTCCTACATTGGTTGTGCAGTGGTGGGATAAGTGCTTTGAGACTACTTACCACTCTTGTCATTGTACTTTTCATAAGAGAAAAATATACAAAACAAGTTCAGTGTATCTACACATAACTAAAAAGATTTGCATTTCCTCTTTTCACTCTTTTCTAAGTGCTGAAAAGTACTCCTAAACTTGCTAAAAAGTTCTAAAAAGTTTAAAAAGTTTTTTTTCTGTCTTTCTAAAAAGTTCTGACAAACTTTTTATCCTTTTTCTATCACTTTAACTCTTTCTAAAAATGTCTGGCATAGGCCAAAATGATGGTCTGTCCAAACTTGCATATGACCACCTTAGCTGGAAAGGAGCAAGGAGTCTCTGTATAGAAATAGGTTTGAGTGTAGGGAAGAATCCGTCCTTGGAATTGTTACTTAACATGCTTAGAGAACAAGATAAGGCCAAAAGGGCCACATCTGTTGAAAAAGTAGCTAATGGTTCCCAATCTGATCCAGGGACACCCCTAGGAAAAGATTCAGGAAAGAAACTTCAGAGCCTGCCCATTACTAGACAGTCTAGCCTAGTTGGTACTGAGGTTGAGTCACACCATACAGATAGTGTTGTATCACATCATAGCAAGAGCATTCATTCTCACCACAGTAGAAGTGATGTTTCTGTTAACCAAGCTGTTAGGGTGCCTTCTGTAAGGGATAGATCTCCTTCTGTCCATTCTCATCATACTTCTGTTTCAAGACATGTCCCTCCCACCCACCCTGACGACAGATTGTTAGAAAGGGAGCTCAATAGATTGAGAGTGGAACAAACCAGGCTGAAGCTCAAGAAGCAACAGCTGGATTTGGATAGACAGACCTTAGAAGTAGAGAAGGAGAGACAGAAACTGGGTTTAGAAACCCATGGTGGCAGCAGCAGTATTCCCCATAGTCATCCTGCAAAAGAACATGATTCCAGGAATCTGCACAAGATAGTTCCCCCTTATAAGGAGGGGGGTGACATTAACAAGTGGTTTGCTGCACTTGAGAGGGCCTGTGCTGTACAGGATGTCCCTCAAAGGCAGTGGGCTGCTATTGTATGGCTATCATTTAGTGGAAAAGGTATGGATAGGCTCCTTACTGTGAAAGAAAGTGAAGCCAATGATTACAAAGTTCTTAAGAATGCACTCCTGGATGGTTATGGCTTAACCACTGAACAATACAGGATGAAGTTCAGAGAGACCAAAAAGGAGTCTTCACAAGACTGGGTTGATTTCATTGACCATTCAGTGAAGGCCTTGGAAGGGTGGTTACATGGCAGTAAAGTCACTGATTATGACAGCCTGTATAACTTGATCCTGAGAGAGCATATTCTTAATAATTGTTTGTCTGATTTGTTGCACCAGTACTTGGTGGACTCTGATCTGACCTCTCCCCAAGAATTGGGAAAGAAGGCAGACAAATGGGTCAGAACAAGGGTGAACAGAAAAGTTCATACAGGGGGTGACAAAGATGGCAACAACAAGAAGGATGGTAAGTCTTCTGACAAGGGTGGGGACAAATCTAAAAATGAGTCTTCATCAGGCCCACAAAAACACTCTGGTGGGGGTGGTGGGCCCAGATCCTCTTCTAATCAAAACAAAGAAAAGAAACCATGGTGCTATTTATGTAAAATAAAAGGCCATTGGACAACAGATCCCAGTTGTCCAAAGAAAAGCACCAAGCCTCCTACCACTACAACCCCTACTGCTACACCTAGTGCCCCTACTAATAGCAGTGGTGGTGGGAGCAAACCTACTAATAGCCAATCCAAGGGAGTAGCTGGGCTCATTTTTGGTAACTTAGTTGGGGTTGGTCTGATTAGGCAGACCACAGAGGCTGTGTTAGTCTCTGAGGGGGCTATTGATTTAGCCACCTTGGTTGCTTGTCCTCTTAACATGGATAAGTACAAGCAACTACCCCTAATAAATGGTGTTGAGGTTCAGGCCTACTGGGACACAGGTGCCAGTGTCACAATGGTGATAGAGAAACTGGTCCACCCTGAACAACACCTACTTGGTCACCAGCACTAAGTAACCGATGCTCACAACAACACACTTAGCCACCCCATGGCTGTTGTAAATCTCAACTGGGGGGTGTAGGAGGCTGGACTGGCTTGTAGTGAGTACCAAGGGGTACTTGCACCTTGCACCAGGCCCAGTTATCCCTTATTAGTGTATAGGGTGTCTAGCAGCTTAGGCTGATAGATAATGGTAGCTTAGCAAAGCAGCTCAGGCTGAACTAGGAGACGTGTGAAGCTACTACAGTACCACTTAGTGTCATATGCACAATATCATAAGAAAACACAATACACAGTTATACTAAAAATAAAGGTACTTTATTTTTATGACAATATGCCAAAGTATCTTAGAGTGTACCCTCAGTAAGAGGATAGGAAATATACACAAGATATATATACACAATAGCAAAAATATGCAGTATAGTCTTAGAAAACAGTGCAAACAATGTATAATTACAATAGGATGCAATGGGGAAACATAGGGATAGGGGCAACACAAACCATATACTCCAGAAGTGGAATGTGAACCACGAATGGACCCCAAACCTATGTGACCTTGTAGAGGGTCGCTGGGACTATTAGAAAATAGTGAGAGTTAGAAAAATAACCCTCCCCAAGACCCTGAAAAGTGAGTGCAAAGTGCACTAAAGTTCCCCTAAGGACAAAATAGTCGTGTTAGAGGGAGAATGCAAGGAAAACACAAATCAGCAATGCAACAACGATGGATTCCTGTCTGAAGGTACCTGTGGAGCAAGGGGACCAAGTCCAAAAGTCACAAGCAGCTCGGAGATGGGCAGATGCCCAAGAAATGCCAGCGGTTGGTGCAAAGAAGCTCTTACTAGGCTGAAGAACTGTGAATACTGCAGGAACGACAAGGGCTAGAGACTTCCCCTTTGGAGGATGGATCCCCCACGCCTTGGAGAGTCGTGCAGAAGTGTTTTCCCGCCGGATGGACGCCAACAAGCCTTGCTACACGCAAATCGTGCGTTTGGCGTTTTTGGACGCTGCTGGGGCCCAGGAGGGACCAGGAGGTCGCAAATTGGACCTGCAGAGAGAGGGGACGTCGAGCAAGACAAAGAGCCCTCACTGAAGCAGGTAGCACCCGGAGAAGTGCCAGAAACAGGCACTACGAGGATGCGTGAAACGGTGCTCGCCGAAGTTGCACAAAGGAGTCCCACGTCGCCGGAGACCAACTTAGAAAGTCGTGCAATGCAGGTTAGAGTGCCGTGGACCCAGGCTTGGCTGTGCACGAAGGATTTCCGCCGGAAGTGCACAGGGGCCGGAGAAGCTTGCAAAGTCGCGGTTCCCAGCAATGCAGCCCAGCGAGGTGAGGCAAGGACTTACCTCCACCAAACTTGGGCTGAAGAGTCACTGGACTGTGGGGGTCACTTGGACGGTGTCGCTGGATTCGAGGGACCTCGCTCGTCGTGCTGAGAGGAGACCCAAGGGACCGGAGATGCAGCTTTTTGGTGCCTGCGGTTGCAGGGGGAAGATTCCGTCGACCCACGGGAGATTTCTTCGGAGCTTCTGGTGCAGAGAGGAGGCAGACTACCCCCACAGCATGCACAAGCAGGAAAACAGTCGAGAAGGCGGCAGGATCAGCGTTACAGAGTTGCAGTAGTCGTCTTTGCTACTATGTTGCAGGTTTGCAGGCTTCCAGCGCGGTCAGCGGTCGATTCCTTATCAGAAGGTGAAGAGGGAGATGCAGAGGAACTCGGCTGAGCTCATGCATTCGTTATCTAAAGTTTCCCCAGAGACAGAGACCCTAAATAGCCAGAAAAGAGGGTTTGGCTACCTAGGAGAGAGGAAAGGCTACTAACACCTGAAGGAGCCTATCACAAGGAGTCTCTGACGTCACCTGGTGGCACTGGCCACTCAGAGCAGTCCAGTGTGCCAGCAGCACCTCTGTTTCCAAGATGGCAGAGGTCTGGAGCACACTGGAGGAGCTCTGGACACCTCCCAGGGGAGGTGCAGGTCAGGGGAGTGGTCACTCCCCTTTCCTTTGTCCAGTTTCGCGCCAGAGCAGGGGCTAAGGGGTCCCTGAACCGGTGTAGACTGGCTTATGCAGAATTGGGCACCTCTGTGCCCAACAAAGCATTTCCAGAGGCTGGGGGAGGCTACTCCTCCCCTGCCTTCACACCATTTTCCAAAGGGAGAGGGTGTCACACCCTCTCTCAGAGGAAGTTCTTTGTTCTGCCATCCTGGGCCAGGCCTGGCTGGACCCCAGGAGGGCAGATGCCTGTCTGAGGGGTTGGCAGCAGCAGCAGCTGCAGAGAAACCCCAGGAAGGGCAGTCTGGCAGTACCAGGGTCTGTGCTACAGACCACTGGGATCATGGAATTGTACCAACAATGCCAGGATGGCATAGAGGGGGCAATTCCATGATCATAGACATGTTACATGGCCATATTCGGAGTTACCATGGTGAAGCTACATATAGGTAGTGACCTATATGTAGTGCACGCGTGTAATGGTGTCCCCGCACTCACAAAGTTCAGTGAATTGGCTCTGAACAATGTGGGGGCACCTTGGCTAGTGCCAGGGTGCCCTCACACTAAGTAACTTTGCACCTAACCTTTACCAGGTAAAGGTTAGACATATAGGTGACTTATAAGTTACTTAAGTGCAGTGTAAAATGGCTGTGAAATAACGTGGACGTTATTTCACTCAGGCTGCAGTGGCAGGCCTGTGTAAGAATGGTCAGAGCTCCCTATGGGTGGCAAAAGAAATGCTGCAGCCCATAGGGATCTCCTGGAACCCCAATACCCTGGGTACCTCAGTACCATATACTAGGGGATTATAAGGGTGTTCCAGTAAGCCAATGTAAATTGGTAAAAATGGTCACTAGCCTGTCAGTGACAATTTGGAAAGCAATGAGAGAGCATAACCACTGAGGTTCTGATTAGCAGAGCCTCAGTGAGACAGTTAGTCACTACACAGGTAACACATACAGGCACACTTATGAGCACTGGGGCCCTGGGTTACCAGGGTCCCAGTGATACATACAACTAAAACAACATATATACAGTGAAAAATGGGGGTAACATGCCAGGCAAGATGGTACTTTCCTACACAACCCCCCCCCAAACGAAGGACAATAAGACTAGCCATTACCTGATGAGTCTTCATTGTCTAAGTGGAAATATCTGGAGAGTCCATCTGCATTGGAGTGGCTACTCCCAGGTCTATGTTCCACTGTATAGTCCATTCCCTGTAGGGATATGGACCACCTCAACAATTTAGGATTTTCACCTTTCATTTGTTTTAGCCAAAGTAGAGGTTTGTGGTCTGTCTGAACAATGAAGTGAGTGCCAAACAGGTATGGCCTCAACTTCTTCAGAGCCCAGACCACAGCAAAGGCCTCCCTCTCAATGGCAGACCAACGCTTTTCTCTAGGGGTCAACCTTCTACTAATAAAAGCAACAGGTTGATCCTGGCCCTCAGAATTAAGTTGTGATAGGACTGCCCCTACTCCTAATTCAGATGCATCAGTTTGGACATAGAATTTTTTAGAGTAACAAGGGCTTTTCAGGACAGGTGCAGAGCACATGGCCTGCTTCAGCTCCTCAAAAGCTTTCTGACAGTTTGCTGTCCATAATACCTTTTTAGGCATTTTCTTGGATGTGAGGTCATTAAGAGGGGCTGCAATGGAGCCATAGTTCTTAATGAACCTCCTGTAATACCCAGTGAGGCCTAGGAAGGCTCTCACCTGAGTCTGAGTGGTAGGGGGAATCCAATCAATAATAGTTTGGATTTTCCCCTGAAGTGGTGCAATCTGTTCCCCACCAACAAGGTGTCCCAGATAAACCACCTTACCCTGCCCTATCTGGCACTTTGAAGCCTTGATAGTGAGGCCTGCCTTTTGCAGGGCCTCCAAAACTTTCCAAAGGTGGACCAGGTGATCATCCCAGCTGGAGCTAAAGACAGCTATATCATCCAAATATGCTGCACTGAAAGCTTCCAGCCCTTGCAGGACTGTGTTCACCAACCTCTGAAAAGTGGCAGGTGCATTTTTCAAACCAAAAGGCATTACAGTAAACTGGTAATGTCCTCCAATGGTAGAAAATGCAGTCTTAGGTTTAGCATCTTCTGACATTTTGATCTGCCAATACCCTGCAGTCAAATCAAAAGTGCTTAGATACTTGGCAGATGCCAGTGTATCTATTAGCTCATCTGCCCTGGGTATAGGGTGAGCATCTGTTTTGGTTACCAAGTTGAGACCTCTATAGTCTACACAAAACCTCATTTCCTTCTTTCCATCTTTAGAATTGGGTTTTGGTACCAGTACCACAGGAGAAGCCCATGGACTGTCAGAGTGCTCAACCACTCCTAGTTCCAACATCTTCTGAACTTCTTGCTTTATGCAGTCCCTGACATGGTCAGGCTGCCTATAGATCTTACTTTTGACAGGTAAACTCTCTCCAGTATCTATAGTGTGCTCACACCAAGAAGTGGTGCCTGGCACAATGGAGAAGAGTTCTGAAAATTGTCCTAGGAGATTTATGCAATTATCTTTCTGCTCAGCAGTAAGACAATCAGCCAAAACTACCCCTTCCACAAGAGCATCTTGTTCTGTGGAAGAGAAGAGATCAGGTAGAGGATCACTGTCTTCTTCCTGTCCCTCATCTGTTGCCATGAGCAGGGTGAGATCAGCCCTGTCATAGTAGGGTTTCAGGCGGTTGACATGGAGCACCCTAAGGGGACTCCTGGCAGTGCCTAAGTCAACCAAGTAGGTGACTTCACCCTTCTTTTCAACAATTGTGTGTGGACCACTCCATTTATCTTGGAGTGCTCTTGGGGCCACAGGCTCCAAGACCCACACTTTCTGCCCTGGTTGGTACTGAACCAAAACAGCCTTCTGATCATGCCATTGCTTCTGGAGCTCTTGGCTGGCCTGAAGGTTTTTACTGGCCTTTTTCATGTACTCAGCCATCCTTGATCTGAGGCCAAGTACATAGTCCACAATATCCTGTTTAGGAGCTTTTAAAGGTTGTTCCCAACCCTCCTTTACAAGTGTGAGTGGACCCCTAACAGGGTGTCCAAAAAGAAGTTCAAAGGGGCTGAAGCCCACTCCTTTCTGGGGTACCTCCCTGTAGGCAAAAAGGAGGCATGGTAGAAGGATATCCCATCTCCTGCGGAGTTTTTCAGGGAGTCCCATAATCATGCCTTTGAGAGTTTTATTAAATCTCTCCACCAGTCCATTTGTTTGTGGATGATAGGGTGTTGTGAACTTGTAAGTTACACCACACTCCTTCCACATGGCCTTTAAGTATGCAGACATGAAATTGCTTCCTCTGTCTGATACTACTTCCTTTGGGAAGCCCACCCTGGAAAATATTCCCAGGAGGGCCTTTGCCACTGCAGGAGCTGTAGTGGTCCTTAAAGGAATAGCTTCAGAATACCTTGTGGCATGGTCCACTACCACTAAGATAAACCTATTGCCTGAAGCAGTAGGAGGGTCAAGGGGGCCAACTATGTCAACCCCTACCCTTTCAAAGGGAACCCCAACCACAGGCAGTGGGATAAGGGGTGCCTTTGGAGTGCTACCTGTCTTGCCACTGGCTTGACAGGTTTCACAGGACTTACAAAAATCTTTTGTGTCCTCAGACATCCTAGGCCAATGAAACAGTGGTACCAATCTGTCCCAAGTTTTCATTTGACCCAGGTGCCCAGCTAAGGGAATGTCATGTGCCAGTGTTAGGAGGAACTTTCTGTACTCCTGAGGAATCACTAATCTCCTGGCAGCTCCAGGTTTAGGATCCCTTTGCTCAGTGTACAAGAGGTTGTCCTCCCAGTAAACTCTGTGTGAGTCACTGACATCCCCATTAGCCTGTTTGACAGCTTGCTGTCTGAGACCCTCTAATGTGGGACAGGTTTGCTGTGCCACACTCAGCTCCTCTCTGGCAGGCCCCCCTTCACCCAAAAGCTCAGCAGTGTCTGCTTCCAGCTCCTCTGGTGTAGGTTCTGCACAGGGAGGGAATTCTTCTTCCTCAGAATTAGAATCCACTGTAGAGGGAGGGATAGTAGGAAGTGGTTTGCTTCTACTAGCCCTAGCTTTAGGGAGCACTTGGTCCATTGTTCCAGGATCCAAGCTTCCCTGTCCTTTTTGCTTTTTGGCCTGAGCCCTTGTCAAAGCAAAAATATGCCCTGGGATGCCCAGCATTGCTGCATGGGCCTCCAACTCCACATCTGACCAAGCTGATGTCTCCAAATCGTTCCCTAATAGACAGTCTACAGGTAAATCTGAAGCTACCACAACTTTCTTTGGACCAGATACCCCCCCCCAGTTGAGATTTACAACAGCCATGGGGTGGCTTTGTGTTATGTTGTGAGCATCGGTTACTTGGTACTGGTGTCCAAGTATGTGTTGTTCAGGGTGCACCAGTTTCTCAATCACCATTGTGACACTGGCACCTGTGTCCCTGTAGGCCTGGACCTCAACACCATTTATTAGGGTTAGTTGCTTGTACTTCTCCAAGTTATGGGGGCAAGCAACCAAAGTGGCTAAGTCAATAGCCCCTTCAGAGACTAAAGTAGCCTCTGTGGTCTCCCTAATCAGACCAACCCCAACTAAATTACCAAAAGTGAGCCCAGCTACTCCCTTGGATTGGCTATTAGTAGGTTTGCTCCCACCACCACTGCTATTAGTAGGGACACTAGGTGTAGCAGTAGGGGTTGTAGTGGTAGGAGCTGTGGTGCCTTTCTTTGGACAACTGGGATCTGTTGTCCAATGGCCTTTTATCTTACATAAATAGCACCATGGTTTCTTTTCCTTGTTCTGATTAGAGGATGGTTTGGGCCCACCACCCCCACCAGAGTGTTTTTGTGGGCCTGATGAAGACTCATTTTTAGATTTGTCCCCACCCTTGTCAGAAGACTTACCATCCTTCTTTTTGTTGCCATCTTTGTCACCCCCTGTATGAACTTTTCTGTTCACTCTTGTTCTGACCCATTTGTCTGCCTTCTTTCCCAATTCTTGGGGAGAGGTCAGATCAGAGTCCACCAAGTACTGGTGCAACAAATCAGACACACAATTATTAAGAATATGCTCTCTCAGGATTAAGTTATACAGGCTGTCATAATCAGTAACTTTACTGCCATGTAACCACCCCTCCAAGGCCTTCACTGCCTGGTCAATGAAATCAACCCAGTCTTGTGAAGACTCCTTTTTGGTATCTCTGAACTTGATCCTGTACTGTTCAGTGGTTAAGCCATAACCATCCAGGAGTGCATTCTTAAGAACTTGGAAATTGTTAGCATCATTTTCTTTTACAGTAAGGAGCCTATCCCTACCTTTTCCAGTAAATGATAGCCATAGGATAGCAGCCCACTGCCTTTGAGGGACATCCTGTACAGCACAGGCCCTCTCAAGTGCAGCAAACCACTTGTTAATGTCATCCCCCTCCTTGTAAGGGGGAACTATCTTATGCAGATTCCTGGAATCATGCTCTTTTGCAGGATGACTATGGGGAATACTGCTGCTGCCACCATGGGTATCTAAACCCATTTTCTGTCTTTCCCTCTCTATTTCTAAAGATTGTCTATCCAAATCCAGCTGTTGCTTCTTGAGCTTCAGTCTGGTTTGCTCCACTCTCAATCTATTGAGCTCCCTTTCCAACAATCTGTCATCAGGGTGGGTGGGAGGGACATTTCTAGATACAGAGGTGTGATGGGAATGTACAGAAGGAGACCTGTCCCTTACAGAGGGCACCCTAACAGCTTGGCTACCAGTATAATGTGAGAGCACATCATCAGTATGATGTGATTCAACCTCTGTACCAACTATGCTAGACTGTCTAGTAATGGGCAGGCTGAGAATTTTCTTTCCAGAACCTTTTCCTGGGGGAGTCCCTGGATCAGATTGAGAACCATTAGCTACTTTTTCTACAGATTGGGCACTTATGGCCTTATCCTGTACTCTAAGCATATTAATTAACAGTTCTAAGGAAGGATTCTTCCCTACACTCAAACCTCTCTCTATGCAGAGACTCCTTGCTCCTTTCCAGCTAAGGTGATCATATGCAAGTTTGGACAGTTCAACTTTTTGGCCTGTGCCAGACATTTTTCAGAGAGAGTTAAAGTGATAGACAAAGAGAAAAAAGTTTTCAGAACTTTTTTGGAAAGACAGAAAAAAACTTTTTAAACTTTTAAGAACTTTTTGAAAGTTTAGAAGTACTTTTCAGCACTTAGAAAAGAGTGAAAAGAGGAAATGCAAAACTTTTTGGCTATGTGTATATACACTGACCTTGTTTTGTATATTTTTCTCTTATGAAAAGTACAATGACAAGAGTGGTAAGTAGTCTCAAGCACTTATCCCACCGCTGCACAACCAATGTAGGAGGCTGGACTGGCTTGTAGTGAGTACCAAGGGGTACTTGCACCTTGCACCAGGCCCAGTTATCCCTTATTAGTGTATAGGGTGTCTAGCAGCTTAGGCTGATAGATAATGGTAGCTTAGCAAAGCAGCTCAGGCTGAACTAGGAGACGTGTGAAGCTACTACAGTACCACTTAGTGTCATATGCACAATATCATAAGAAAACACAATACACAGTTATACTAAAAATAAAGGTACTTTATTTTTATGACAATATGCCAAAGTATCTTAGAGTGTACCCTCAGTAAGAGGATAGGAAATATACACAAGATATATATACACAATAGCAAAAATATGCAGTATAGTCTTAGAAAACAGTGCAAACAATGTATAATTACAATAGGATGCAATGGGGAAACATAGGGATAGGGGCAACACAAACCATATACTCCAGAAGTGGAATGTGAACCACGAATGGACCCCAAACCTATGTGACCTTGTAGAGGGTCGCTGGGACTATTAGAAAATAGTGAGAGTTAGAAAAATAACCCTCCCCAAGACCCTGAAAAGTGAGTGCAAAGTGCACTAAAGTTCCCCTAAGGACAAAATAGTCGTGTTAGAGGGAGAATGCAAGGAAAACACAAATCAGCAATGCAACAACGATGGATTCCTGTCTGAAGGTACCTGTGGAGCAAGGGGACCAAGTCCAAAAGTCACAAGCAGCTCGGAGATGGGCAGATGCCCAAGAAATGCCAGCGGTTGGTGCAAAGAAGCTCTTACTAGGCTGAAGAACTGTGAATACTGCAGGAACGACAAGGGCTAGAGACTTCCCCTTTGGAGGATGGATCCCCCACGCCTTGGAGAGTCGTGCAGAAGTGTTTTCCCGCCGGATGGACGCCAACAAGCCTTGCTACACGCAAATCGTGCGTTTGGCGTTTTTGGACGCTGCTGGGGCCCAGGAGGGACCAGGAGGTCGCAAATTGGACCTGCAGAGAGAGGGGACGTCGAGCAAGACAAAGAGCCCTCACTGAAGCAGGTAGCACCCGGAGAAGTGCCAGAAACAGGCACTACGAGGATGCGTGAAACGGTGCTCGCCGAAGTTGCACAAAGGAGTCCCACGTCGCCGGAGACCAACTTAGAAAGTCGTGCAATGCAGGTTAGAGTGCCGTGGACCCAGGCTTGGCTGTGCACGAAGGATTTCCGCCGGAAGTGCACAGGGGCCGGAGAAGCTTGCAAAGTCGCGGTTCCCAGCAATGCAGCCCAGCGAGGTGAGGCAAGGACTTACCTCCACCAAACTTGGGCTGAAGAGTCACTGGACTGTGGGGGTCACTTGGACGGTGTCGCTGGATTCGAGGGACCTCGCTCGTCGTGCTGAGAGGAGACCCAAGGGACCGGAGATGCAGCTTTTTGGTGCCTGCGGTTGCAGGGGGAAGATTCCGTCGACCCACGGGAGATTTCTTCGGAGCTTCTGGTGCAGAGAGGAGGCAGACTACCCCCACAGCATGCACAAGCAGGAAAACAGTCGAGAAGGCGGCAGGATCAGCGTTACAGAGTTGCAGTAGTCGTCTTTGCTACTATGTTGCAGGTTTGCAGGCTTCCAGCGCGGTCAGCGGTCGATTCCTTATCAGAAGGTGAAGAGGGAGATGCAGAGGAACTCGGCTGAGCTCATGCATTCGTTATCTAAAGTTTCCCCAGAGACAGAGACCCTAAATAGCCAGAAAAGAGGGTTTGGCTACCTAGGAGAGAGGAAAGGCTACTAACACCTGAAGGAGCCTATCACAAGGAGTCTCTGACGTCACCTGGTGGCACTGGCCACTCAGAGCAGTCCAGTGTGCCAGCAGCACCTCTGTTTCCAAGATGGCAGAGGTCTGGAGCACACTGGAGGAGCTCTGGACACCTCCCAGGGGAGGTGCAGGTCAGGGGAGTGGTCACTCCCCTTTCCTTTGTCCAGTTTCGCGCCAGAGCAGGGGCTAAGGGGTCCCTGAACCGGTGTAGACTGGCTTATGCAGAATTGGGCACCTCTGTGCCCAACAAAGCATTTCCAGAGGCTGGGGGAGGCTACTCCTCCCCTGCCTTCACACCATTTTCCAAAGGGAGAGGGTGTCACACCCTCTCTCAGAGGAAGTTCTTTGTTCTGCCATCCTGGGCCAGGCCTGGCTGGACCCCAGGAGGGCAGATGCCTGTCTGAGGGGTTGGCAGCAGCAGCAGCTGCAGAGAAACCCCAGGAAGGGCAGTCTGGCAGTACCAGGGTCTGTGCTACAGACCACTGGGATCATGGAATTGTACCAACAATGCCAGGATGGCATAGAGGGGGCAATTCCATGATCATAGACATGTTACATGGCCATATTCGGAGTTACCATGGTGAAGCTACATATAGGTAGTGACCTATATGTAGTGCACGCGTGTAATGGTGTCCCCGCACTCACAAAGTTCAGTGAATTGGCTCTGAACAATGTGGGGGCACCTTGGCTAGTGCCAGGGTGCCCTCACACTAAGTAACTTTGCACCTAACCTTTACCAGGTAAAGGTTAGACATATAGGTGACTTATAAGTTACTTAAGTGCAGTGTAAAATGGCTGTGAAATAACGTGGACGTTATTTCACTCAGGCTGCAGTGGCAGGCCTGTGTAAGAATGGTCAGAGCTCCCTATGGGTGGCAAAAGAAATGCTGCAGCCCATAGGGATCTCCTGGAACCCCAATACCCTGGGTACCTCAGTACCATATACTAGGGGATTATAAGGGTGTTCCAGTAAGCCAATGTAAATTGGTAAAAATGGTCACTAGCCTGTCAGTGACAATTTGGAAAGCAATGAGAGAGCATAACCACTGAGGTTCTGATTAGCAGAGCCTCAGTGAGACAGTTAGTCACTACACAGGTAACACATACAGGCACACTTATGAGCACTGGGGCCCTGGGTTACCAGGGTCCCAGTGATACATACAACTAAAACAACATATATACAGTGAAAAATGGGGGTAACATGCCAGGCAAGATGGTACTTTCCTACAGGGGGGGTTACTGGTCCAAAGAAAGTTGTGGTAGCCTCAGATTTACCTGTAGACTGTCTACTAGGAAATGATTTGGAGACATCATCTTGGTCAGATGTGGAGTTGGAGGCCCATGCAGCAATGCTGGGCATCCCAGGGCATATTTTTGCTTTAACCAGGGCTCAGGCCAAAAGCAAAAAGGACAGGGAAACTTGGATCCTGGAACAATGGACCAAGTGTTCCCTAAAGCTAGGGCTAGTAGAAGTAAACCACTTCCTACTATCCCTCCCTCTACAGTGGATTCTTGTAGGAAAGTACCATCTTGCCTGGCATGTTACCCCCATTTTTCACTGTATATATGTTGTTTTAGTTGTATGTGTCACTGGGACCCTGGTAACCCAGGGCCCCAGTGCTCATAAGTGTGCCTGAATGTGTTACCTGTGTAGTGACTAACTGTCTCACTGAGGCTCTGCTAATCAGAACCTCAGTGGTTATGCTCTCTCATTTCTTTCCAAATTGTCACTAACAGGCTAGTGACCATTTTTACCAATTTACATTGGCTTACTGGAACACCCTTATAATTCCCTAGTATATGGTACTGAGGTACCCAGGGTATTGGGGTTCCAGGAGATCCCTATGGGCTGCAGCATTTCTTTTGCCACCCATAGGGAGCTCTGACAATTCTTACACAGGCCTGCCACTGCAGCCTGAGTGAAATAACGTCCACGTTATTTCACAGCCATTTTACACTGCACTTAAGTAACTTATAAGTCACCTATATGTCTAACCTTTACCTGGTAAAGGTTAGGTGCAAAGTTACTTAGTGTGAGGGCACCCTGGCACTAGCCAAGGTGCCCCCACATTGTTCAGAGCCAATTCCCTGAACTTTGTGAGTGCGGGGACACCATTACACGTGTGCTCTACATATAGGTCACTACCTATATGTGGCTTCACAATGGTAACTCCGAATATGGCCATGTAACATGTCTATGATCATGGAATTGCCCCCTCTATGCCATCCTGGCATAGTTGGCACAATCCCATGATCCCAGTGGTCTGTAGCACAGACCCTGGTACTGCCAAACTGCCCTTCCAGGGGTTTCACTGCAGCTGCTGCTGCTGCCAACCCCTCAGACAGGCATCTGCCCTCCTGGGGTCCAGCCAGACCTGGCCCAGGATGGCAGAACAAAGAACTTCCTCTGAGAGAGGGTGTGACACCCTCTCCCTTTGGAAAATGGTGTGAAGGCAGGGGAGGAGTAGCCTCCCCCAGCCTCTGGAAATGCTTTCTTGGGCACAGATGTGCCCAATTCTGCATAAGCCAGTCTACACCGGTTCAGGGACCCCTTAGCCCCTGCTCTGGCGCGAAACTGGACAAAGGAAAGGGGAGTGACCACTCCCCTGACCTGCACCTCCCCTGGGAGGTGTCCAGAGCTCCTCCAGTGTGCTCCAGACCTCTGCCATCTTGGAAACAGAGGTGCTGCTGGCACACTGGACTGCTCTGAGTGGCCAGTGCACCAGGTGACGTCAGAGACTCCTGCTGATAGGCTCCTTCAGGTGTTAGTAGCCTATCCTCTCTCCTAGGTAGCCAAACCCTCTTTTCTGGCTATTTAGGGTCTCTGTCTCTGGGGAAACTGCAGATAACGAATACATGAGCTCAGCCGAGTTCCTCTGCATCTCTCTCTTCACCTTCTGATAAGGAATCGACTGCTGACCGCGCTGGAAGCCTGCAAACCTGCAACATAGTAGCAAAGACGACTACTGCAACTCTGTAACGCTGATCCTGCCGCCTTCTCGACTGTTTTCCTGCTTGTGCATGCTGTGGGGGTAGTCTGCCTCCTCTCTGCACCAGAAGCTCCGAAGAAATCTCCCGTGGGTCGACGGAATCTTCCCCCTGCAACCGCAGGCACCAAAAAGCTGCATTAACGGTCCCTTGGGTCTCCTCTCAGCACGACGAGCGAGGTCCCTCGAATCCAGCAACTCTGTTCAAGTGACCCCCACAGTCCAATGACTCTTCAGTCCAAGTTTGGTGGAGGTAAGTCCTTGCCTCACCTCGCTGGGCTGCATTCCTGGGAACCGCGACTTTGCAGCTACTCCGGCCCCTGTGCACTTCCGGCGGAAATCCTTTGTGCACAACCAAGCCTGGGTCCACGGCACTCTAACCTGCATTGCACGACTTTCTAAGTTGGTCTCCGGCGACGTGGGACTCCTTTGTGCAACTTCGGCGAGCACTGTTTCACGCATCCTCGTAGTGCCTGTTTCTGGCACTTCTCCGGGTGCTACCTGCTTTAGTGAGGGCTCTTTGTCTTGCACGACGTCCCTTCTCTCTTCAGGTCCAATTTGCGACCTCCTGGTCCCTCCTAGGCCCCAGCAGCGTCCAAAAACGCCAAACGCACGATTTGCAACTAGCAAGGCTTTTTGGCGTCCTTCTGGCGGGAAAGCACTTCTGCACGACTCTCCTAGGCGAGTGGGATCCGTCCACCAAAGGGGAAGTCTCTAGCCCTTTTTGTTCCTGCAGAAACCTCAGCTTCTTCTGTCCAGTCGAAGCTTCTTTGCACCCGCAGCTGGCATTTCCTGGGCATCTGCCCATCTCCGACTTGCTTGTGACTTTTGGACTTGGTCCCCTTGTTCCACAGGTACCCTAGATTGGAAATCCACAGTTGTTGCATTGCTGGTTTGTGTCTTTCCTGCATTATTCCTCTAACACGACTACTTTGTCCTTAGGGGAACTTTAGTGCACTTTGCACTCACTTTTCAGGGTCTTGGGGAGGGTTATTTTTCTAACTCTCACTATTTTCTAATAGTCCCAGCGACCCTCTACAAGGTCACATAGGTTTGGGGTCCATTCGTGGTTCGCATTCCACTTTTGGAGTATATGGTTTGTGTTGCCCCTATCCCTATGTTTCCCCATTGCATCCTATTGTAACTATACATTGTTTGCACTGTTTTCTAAGACTATACTGCAGATTTTTGCTATTGTGTATATATATCTTGTGTATATTTCCTATCCTCTCACTGAGGGTACACTCTAAGATACTTTGGCATATTGTCATAAAAATAAAGTACCTTTATTTTTAGTATAACTGTGTATTGTGTTTTCTTATGATATTGTGCATATGACACTAAGTGGTACTGTGGTAGCTTCACACGTCTCCTAGTTCAGCCTAAGCTGCTCTGCTAAGCTACCATTATCTATCAGCCTAAGCTGCTAGACACCCTATACACTAATAAGGGATAACTGGGCCTGGTGCAAGGTGCAGGTACCCCTTGGTACTCACTACAAGCCAGTCCAGCCTCCTACATTGGTTGTGCAGCGGTGGGATAAGTACTTTGCAACTACTTACCACTTTTGTCACTGTACTTTTCATAAGAGAAAAATATACAAAACAAGTTCAGTGTATGTACACCTAACCAAAAAGTTTTGCATTTCCTCTTTTCACTCTTTTCTAAGTGCTGAAAAGTACTTCTAAACTTTCTAAAAAGTTCTTAAAAAGTTTTAAAAGTTTTTTTTCTGTCTTTCTAAAAGTTCTGAAAAACTCTTTCGCTCTTTTTCTGTCACTTAAACACTGTCTAAAATGTCTGGCACAGGCCAAATTGTTGACCTGTCCAAACTTGCATATGATCACCTTAGCTGGAAAGGAGCAAGGAGTCTCTGCACAGAGAGAGGTTTGAGTGTAGGGAAGAATCCCCCCAGAGAACTGTTGGTTAACATGCTTATAGAACAAGATAAGGCCAGAGGTGCCCCATCTGTTGAAAAAGTAGATAATGGTTCCCAATCTGATCCATGGAGTCCCCTAGAAAAAGATTGAGGAAAGAAACTTCCTAGCCTGCCCATTACTAGACAGCCTAGCATAGCTGGTACTGATGTAGATTCACACCATACTGATAGTGTTGTCTCACATCATAGCAAGAGTATTCCTTCCCACCATAGTAGAAGTGATGTTTCTGTTAACCAAGCTGTTAGGATGCCTTCTGTAAGGGATGGGTCTCCTTCTGTTCATTCTCACCATACCTCTGTTTCAAGGCATGTCCCTCCCACCCACCCTGATGACAGATAGTTAGAAAGTAGCTCAATAGATTGAGAGTGGAACAATCCAGACTGAAGCTCAAGAAGCAACAGCTGGATTTGGATAGACAGTGCTTAGACGTGGAGAGAGAAAGACAGAAATTGGGTTTAGAAACCCATGGTGGCAGCAGCAGTATTCCCCATAGTCATCCTGCAAAAGAGCATGATTCCAGGAATCTGCACAAGATAGTTCCCCCTTATAAGGAGGGGGATGACTTTAACAAGTGGTTTGCTGCACTTGAGAGGGCCTGTGTTGTACAGGATGTCCCTCAAAGGCAGTGGGCTGCTATCCTATGGCTATCATTTAGTGGAAAGGGAAGGGATAGGCTCCTTACTGTGAAAGAAAGTGATGCCAATAATTTTACAGTTCTTAAGAATGCACTCCTGGATGGTTATGGCTTAACCACTGAACAATACAGGATGAAGTTCAGAGAGACCAAAAAGGAGTCTTCACAAGACTGGGTTGATTTTGTTGACCATTCAGTGAAGGCCTTGGAGGGGTGGTTACATGGCAGTAAAGTTACTGATTATGAAAGCCGGTATAACTTGATCCTGAGAGAGCATATTCTTAATAATTGTGTGTCTGATTTGTTGCACCAGTACTTGGTGGACTCTGATCTGACCTCTCCCCAAGAATTGGGAAAGAAGGCAGACAAATGGGTCGGAACAAGGGTGAACAGAAAAGTTCATTCAGGGGGTGACAAAGATGGCAATAAGAAGAAGGATGGTAAGTCTTCTGACAAGGGTGGGGACAAATCTAAAAATGAGTCTTCATTAGGCCCACAAAAACACTCTGGTGAGGGTGGTGGGCCCTAATCCTCTTCTAATCATTACAAAGAAAAGAAACCATGGTGCTATTTATGTAAAATAAAAGGCCATTGGACAACAGATCCCAGTTGTCCAAAGAAAAGCACCAAGCCTCCTACCACTACAACCCCTACTGCTACACCTAGTGTCCCTACTAATAGCAGTGGTGGTGGGAGCAAACCTACTAATAGCCAATCTAAGGGAGTAGCTGGGCTCACCGTTGGTAACTTAGTTAGGGTTGGTCTGATTAGGGAGACCACAGACGCTGTGTTAGTCTCTGAAGGGGCTATTGATTTAGCCACCTTGGTTGCTTGTCCCCTTAACATGGATAAGTACAAGCAACTACCCCTAATAAATGGTGTTGAAGTTCAGGCCTACAGGGACACAGGTGCCAGTGTCACAATGGTGATAGAGAAACTGGTCCAACCTGAACAATACCTACTTGGTCACCAGTACCAAGTAACCGATGCTCACAACAACACACTTAGCCACCCCATGGCTGTTGTAAATCTCAACTGGGGGGGGGATTTCTGGTCCAAAGAAAGTTGTGGTAGCCTCAGATTTACCTGTAGACTGTCTACTAGGAAATTATTTGGAGACATCAGCTTGGTCAGATGTGGAGTTGAAGGCCCATGCAGCAATGCTGGGCATTCCAGGGCATATTTTTGCTTTAACCAGGGCTCAGGCCAAAAAGCAAAAAGGACAAGGTGACATGGATCATGGAACAATGGACCAAGTGCTCCCTAAAGCTAGGGCTAGTAGAAGTAAAGCACTACCTACTATCCCTCCCTCTACAGTGGATTCTACTTCTGAGGAAGAAGAATTTCCACCCTGTGCAGAACCTACACCAGAGGAGCTGGAAGCAGACACTGCTGAGCTTTTGGGTGAAGGGGGGCCTGCCAGGGAGGAGCTAAGTGTGGCACAGCAGACCTGTCCCACACTAGAGGGTCTAAAGCAGCAAGCTGTCAAACAAGCAAATGGGGATGTCAGTGGCTCTCACAGAGTTTACTGGGAGGACAACCTCTTGTACACTGAAGCAAGGGATCCAAAACCTGGAGCTGCCAGGAGATTGGTGATTCCTCAGGAGTACGGAAAGTTCCTCCTAACTCTTGCTCACGACATTCCCCTTGCTGGACATTTGGGGCAAATGAAAACTTGGGACAGGCTTGTTCCCTTGTTTCATTGGCCTAGAATGTCTGAGGACACAAAAGATTTTTGTAAGTCCTGTGAAACCTGTCAAGCCACTGGCAAGACAGGTGGCACCCCAAAGGCACCCCTTATTCCACTACCTGTGGTTGGGGTTCCCTTTGAAAGGGTAGGGGTTGACATAGTTGGCCCCCTTGACCCTCCTACTGCTTCAGGCAATAGGTTTATCTTGGTGGTAGTGGACCATGCCACCAGATATCCTGAAGCAATTCCTCTAAGGACCACTACAGCTCCTGCAGTGGCAAAGGCCCTCCTGGCAATCTTTTCCAGGGTGGGCTTCCCAAAAGAGGTAGTATCAGACAGGGGAAGCAATTTCATGTCTGCATACTTAAAGGCCATGTGGAAGGAGTGTGGGGTGACATACAAGTTCACCACACCCTATCATCCACAAACAAATGGACTGGTGGAGAGATTTAACAAAACTCTCAAAGGCATGATTAGGGGATGTAGGAGGCTGGACTGGCTTGTAGTGAGTACCAAGGGGTACTTGCACCTTGCACCAGGCCCAGTTATCCCTTATTAGTGTATAGGGTGTCTAGCAGCTTAGGCTGATAGATAATGGTAGCTTAGCAGAGCAGCTTAGGCTGAACTAGGAGACGTGTGAAGCTACTACAGTACCACTTAGTGTCATATGCACAATATCATAAGAAAACACAATACACAGTTATACTAAAAATAAAGGTACTTTATTTTTATGACAATATGCCAAAGTATCTTAGAGTGTACCCTCAGTGAGAGGATAGGAAATATACACAAGATATATATACACAATAGCAAAAATATGCAGTATAGTCTTAGAAAACAGTGCAAACAATGTATAGTTACAATAGGATGCAATGGGGAAACATAGGGATAGGGGCAACACAAACCATATACTCCAAAAGTGGAATGCGAACCACGAATGGACCCCAAACCTATGTGACCTTGTAGAGGGTCGCTGGGACTATTAGAAAATAGTGAGAGTTAGAAAAATAACCCTCCCCAAGAAGCTGAAAAGTGAGTGCAAAGTGCACCAAAGTTCCCCTAAGGACAAAGAAGTCGTGTTAGAGGAATAATGCAGGAAAGACACAAACCAGCAATGCAACAACTGTGGATTTCCAATCTAGGGTACCTGTGGAACAAGGGGACCAAGTCCAAAAGTCACAAGCAAGTCGGAGATGGGCAAATGCCCAGGAAATGCCAGCTGCGGGTGCAAAGAAGCTTCGACTGGACAGAAGAAGCTGAGGTTTCTGCAGGAACGAAAAGGGCTAGAGACTTCCCCTTTGGTGGACGGATCCCACTTGCCTTGGAGAGTCGTGCAGAAGTGTTTTCCCGCCGGAAGGATGCCAACAAGCCTTGCTACACGCAAATCGTGTGTTTGGCGTTTTTGGACGTTGCTGGGGCCCAGGAGGGACCAGGAGGTCGCAAATTGGACCTGTAGAGAGAGGGGACGTCGAGCAAGACAAAAAGCCCTCACTGAAGCAGGTAGCACCCGGAGAAGTGCCAGAAACAGGCACTACGAGGATGCGTGAAACGGTGCTCGCCGAAGTTGCACAAAGGAGTCCCACGTCGCCGGAGACCAACTTAGAAAGTCGTGCAATGCAGGTTAGAGTGCCGTGGACCCAGGCTTGGCTGTGCACAAAGGATTTCCGCCGGAAGTGCACAGGGGCCGGAGTAGCTGCAAAGTCGCGGTTCCCAGCAATGCAGCCCAGCGAGGTGAGGCAAGGACTTACCTCCACCAAACTTGGGCTGAAGAGTCACTGGTCTGTGGGGGTCACTAGGACAGAGTCGCTGTATTCGAGGGACCTCGCTCGTCGTGCTGAGAGGAGACCCAAGGGACCGGTAATGCAGCTTTTTGGTGCCTGCGGTTGCAGGGGGAAGATTCCGTCGACCCACGGGAGATTTCTTCGGAGCTTCTGGTGCAGAGAGGAGGCAGGCTACCCCCACAGCATGCACAAGCAGGAAAACAGTCGAGAAGGCGGCAGGATCAGCGTTACAGAGTTGCAGTAGTCGTCTTTGCTACTATGTTGCAGGTTTGCAGGCTTCCAGCGCGGTCAGCGGTCGATTCCTTATCAGAAGGTGAAGAGAGAGATGCAGAGGAACTCGGCTGAGCTCATGCATTCGTTATCTAAAGTTTCCCCAGAGACAGAGACCCTAAATAGCCAGAAAAGAGGGTTTGGCTACCTAGGAGAGAGGAAAGGCTACTAACACCTGAAGGAGCCTATCAGCAGGAGTCTCTGACGTCACCTGGTGGCACTGGCCACTCAGAGCAGTCCAGTGTGCCAGCAGCACCTCTGTTTCCAAGATGGCAGAGGTCTGGAGCACACTGGAGGAGCTCTGGACACCTCCCAGGGGAGGTGCAGGTCAGGGGAGTGGTCACTCCCCTTTCCTTTGTCCAGTTTCGCGCCAGAGCAGGGGCTAAGGGGTCCCTGAACCGGTGTAGACTGGCTTATGCAGAATTGGGCACATCTGTGCCCAACAAAGCATTTCCAGAGGCTGGGGGAGGCTACTCCTCCCCTGCCTTCACACCTTTTTCCAAAGGGAGAGGGTGTCACACCCTCTCTCAGAGGAAGTTCTTTGTTCTGCCCTCCTGGGCCAGGCCTGGCTGGACCCCAGGAGGGCAGCTGCCTGTCTGAGGGGTTGGCAGCAGCAGCAGCTGCAGTGAAACCCCAGGAAGGGCAGTCTGGCAGTACCAGGGTCTGTGCTACAGACCACTGGGATCATGGAATTGTACCAACAATGCCAGGATGGCATAGAGGGGGCAATTCCATGATCATAGACATGTTACATGGCCATATTCGGAGTTACCATGGTGAAGCTACATATAGGTAGTGACCTATATGTAGTGCACGCGTGTAATGGTGTCCCCGCACTCACAAAGTTCAGTGAATTGGCTCTGAACAATGTGGGGGCACCTTGGCTAGTGCCAGGGTGCCCTCACACTAAGTAACTTTGCACCTAACCTTTACCAGGTAAAGGTTAGACATATAGGTGACTTATAAGTTACTTAAGTGCAGTGTAAAATGGCTGTGAAATAACGTGGACGTTATTTCACTCAGGCTGCAGTGGCAGGCCTGTGTAAGAATTGTCAGAGCTCCCTATGGGTGGCAAAAGAAATGCTGCAGCCCATAGGGATCTCCTGGAGCCCCAATACCCTGGGTACCTCAGTACCATATACTAGGGAATTTTAAGGGTGTTCCAGTAAGCCAATGTAAATTGGTAAAAATGGTCACTAGCCTGTCAGTGACAATTTGAAAGTAATGAGAGAGCATAACCACTGAGGTTCTGGTTAGCAGAGCCTCAGTGAGACAGTTAGGCACCACACAGGGAACATATACATGCACACCTATTGAGCACTGGGGCCCTGTGTGACAGGGTCCCAGTGACACATACATATAGGCCACAAACCTATGAGCACTGGGGTACTGACCAGCAGGATCCCAGTGACACATAACAACCATACTGAAAACATAGTGTTTTCACTATGAGCACTGAGGCCTGGCTATCAGGATCCCAGTGAGACAGTGAAAACAGTGACAAACACCCTGACATACACTCACAAACAGGCCAAAAGTGGGGGTAACAAGGCTAGAAAGAGGCTACCTTCTCACACAACCCCCCCCCAAACGAAGGACAATAAGGCTAACCTTGGCCAGTTGAGACTTTATTGTCTAAGTGGTGATAAGTAGAGAGTAGCTCTGCAATAGACTGGTTACTCCCTTTATCATCCACTATATGGTTACTTCCCTGTGGGGATGTAAACCACCCTGTTTGAAGTTTTTTAGCTAAGCAACAATGTGAAGATGTATTTTCAGAGTTTCTATCAGTAAGTTTTAGTTTAGAGCAGTGGGAATTGTCCACTGAACCTATTTGTAGTGATGGAAATGCCAGACAGGGATGCTGTCTCAATAAAGCCATAGCTGGGCAAAAACTTTGTCCATTTGGCTGGAAGAGAGAACAGGGATGCTGTTTCTCTTGAGTTGGAGCAGGGCAGGGATGCTGTCCTATGAGCTCCACACTAGGGCAGGGATGCTGTCCTAAGTGTTGTGAGGCAGTGCAGGGTTTCTGCACTAAAGTTTCTCTGGGAGGGTTGGAGGGATGCTTCATGTTAACTAAAATGGTGCTGTTTTTCTCACCAATGTTAGTTATCCCACAGAGAGGTACTTCCACCTCAGGGAGTCCAGCTTTGCCAGCTGATGATTCCCTTGGAACAGGTGCCACCCCAGGAGAGGTTTCTCCCACCACAGGAATAGTATCCTTAATGGTAGGGTGGTTAGGGGATACTGTGATACCCTTTTTACCTGTTGATGGAGAGGGATCCTGAGTTTTCAGGCCTTCTCTCCTTTGCTTTTTCATTTCACTTGAAATGAGAGGGAACAATTCCTCAGGGATGCCCAGCATGGCTGCATGGGCATAAAACTCTACATCAGCCCAACCTGAGGCCTCTAGGTCATTACCTAAGAGACAGTCTACAGGTAAGCTAGGTGATACCATCACCTGCTTAGGGCCAGTAACTCCACCCCAACTAAACTGAATTATAGCTAGGGGAAGAAACTTAGTGGAGTTATGGACATCAATAATCTTATACTGTTGTCCAATGATGTGTTGATCAGGGTGCACTAGGTTGTCAGTCACCAAAGTGAAACTGGCACCTGTGTCCCTGTAGGCCAAGGCCTCAACACCATTTATTGAAACTGTCTGCCTGTACTTATCCATTGTAAGGGGACAAGCAGCCAGTGTGGCAAGGCCAATGCCACTAGGTGTGACAGAAACTGTCTTGGGACTGATTACATCAGTTTCCACTATGGACCCATAAGTGAACCCAACTACACCCTTTGCTTGACTGTTGCCAGCAGTCCCACCACTAGTACCACTACTGCTAGGGGCACTAGAGCTTGATGTATTAGTGGTGGTAGGCTCAGGGGGTTTACCTGGACAGGACTTATCCCCTGGCCTATGGCCTCTATTTTTACACACAAAGCACCAAGGCTTTTTAATGTGTGCAGGTTGGGAAGAAGAGGAAGAATTTGTTTTATCCCCACCCTCTGAAGAGTGTTTAAGATTTGAAGTGGGATCTTTGGTTTTACCCTTATCCCCATGCTTATCTTGAGATTTTTCACCATCTTTCTTCTTATTGCCATCTTTGTCACCCCCTGTATGAACTTTTCTGTTCACCCTTGTTCTGACCCATTTGTCTGCCTTCTTTCCCAATTCTTGGGGAGAGGTCAGATCAGAGTCTACCAGTTACTGGTGCAACAAATAAGACACACAATTATTAAGTATATGCTCTCTCAGGATTGTGTTATACAGGCTTTCATAATCAGTAACTTTACTGCCATGTAACCACCCCTCCAAGGCCTTCACTGAATGGTCAATAAAATCAACCCAGTCTTGTGAAGACTCCTTTTTGGTCTCTCTGAACTTTATCCTGTACTGTTCAGTGGTTAAGCCATAACCATCCAGGAGTGCATTCTTAAGAACTTGGAAATTATTAGCATCATTTTCTTTCACAGTAAGGAGCCTATCCCTACCTTTTCTACTAAATGATAGCCATAGGATAGCAGCCCACTGCCTTTGAGGGACATCCTGTACAACACAGGCCCTCTCAAGTGCAGCAAACCACTTGTTAATGTCATCCCCCTCCTTATAAGGGGGAACTATCTTGTGCAGATTCCTGGAATCATGCTCTTTTGCAGGATGACTATGGGGAATACTGCTGCTGCCACCATGGGTATCTAAACCCAAATTCTGTCTTTCCTTCTCTAATTCTAAAGACTGTCTATCCAAATCCAGCTGTTGCTTCTTGAGCTTCAGTCTGGTTTGTTCCACTCTCAATCTATTGAGCTCCCTTTCTAACAATCTGTCATCAGGGTGGGTGGGAGGGACATTTCTAGATACAGAGGTATGATGGGAATGAACAGAAGGAGACCTGTCCCTTACAGAGGGCACCCTAACAGCTTGGCTACCAGTATAATGTGAGAGCACACCATCAGTATGGTGTGATTCAACCTCTGTACCAACTATGCTAGACTGTCTAGTAATGGGCAGGCTGAGAAGTTTCTTTCCTGAACCTTTTCCTGGGGGAGTCCCTGGATCAGATTGAGAACCATTAGCTACTTTTTCACCAGATTTGGCACTCATGGCCTTATCCTGTACTCTAAGCATATTAATTAACAGTTCTAAGGAAGGATTCTTCCCTACACTCAAACCTCTCTCTGTGCAGAGACTCCTTGCTCCTTTCCAGCTAAGGTGATCATATGCAAGTTTGGACAGTTCAACATTTTTGCCTGTGCCAGACACTTTTTAGAGAGAGTTAAAGTGATAGAAAAAGAGAAAAAAGTTTTCAGAACTTTTTGGAAAGACAGAAAAAAACTTTTTAAACTTTTAAGAACTTTTTGAAAGTTTAGGAGTACTTTTCAGCACTTAGAAAAGAGTGAAAAGAGGAAATGCAAAACTTTTTGGCTATGTGTATATACACTGACCTTGTTTTGTATATTTTTCTCTTATGAAAAGTACAATGACAAGAGTGGTAAGTAGTCTCAAGCACTTATCCCACCACTGCACAACCAATGTAGGAGGCTGGACTGGCTTGTAGTGAGTACCAAGGGGTACTTGCACCTTGCACCAGGCCCAGTTATCCCTTATTAGTGTATAGGGTGTCTAGCAGCTTAGGCTGATAGATAATGGTAGCTTAGCAGAGCAGCTTAGGCTGAACTAGGAGACGTGTGAAGCTACTACAGTACCACTTAGTGTCATATGCACAATATCATAAGAAAACACAATACACAGTTATACTAAAAATAAAGGTACTTTATTTTTATGACAATATGCCAAAGTATCTTAGAGTGTACCCTCAGTGAGAGGATAGGAAATATACACAAGATATATATACACAATAGCAAAAATATGCAGTATAGTCTTAGAAAACAGTGCAAACAATGTATAGTTACAATAGGATGCAATGGGGAAACATAGGGATAGGGGCAACACAAACCATATACTCCAAAAGTGGAATGCGAACCACGAATGGACCCCAAACCTATGTGACCTTGTAGAGGGTCGCTGGGACTA
Source organism: Pleurodeles waltl (assembly GCF_031143425.1). Taxonomy (NCBI): domain Eukaryota; kingdom Metazoa; phylum Chordata; class Amphibia; order Caudata; family Salamandridae; genus Pleurodeles; species Pleurodeles waltl. The sequence continues at coordinate 777,416 of NC_090438.1, forward strand.
TTAGAAAATATTGAGAGTTAGAAAAATAACCCTCCCCAAGACCCTGAAAAGTGAGTGCAAAGTGCACTAAAGTTCCCCTAAGGACAAAGAAGTCGTGTTAGAGGAATAATGCAGGAAAGACACAAACCAGCAATGCAACAACTGTGGATTTCCAATCTAGGGTACCTGTGGAACAAGGGGACCAAGTCCAAAAGTCACAAGCAAGTCGGAGATGGGCAAATGCCCAGGAAATGCCAGCTGCGGGTGCAAAGAAGCTTCGACTGGACAGAAGAAGCTGAGGTTTCTGCAGGATCGAAAAGGGCTAGAAACTTACCCTTTGGTGGACGGATTCCTCTCGCCTTGGAAAGTCGTGCAGAAGTGTTTTCCCGCCGGAAGGACGCCAACAAGCCTTGCTACACGCAAATACTGCGTTTGGCTTTTTTGGACACTGCTGGGGCCCAGAAGGGACCAGGAGGTCGCAAATTGGACCTGTAGAGAGAGGGGACGTCGAGCAAGACAAAGAGCTCTCACTAAAGCAGGTAGCTCCCGGACAAGTGCCAGAAACAGGCACTACAAGGATGCGTGAAATGGTGCTCGCCGAAGTTGCACAAAGGAGTCCCACGTCGCCGGAGACCAACTTAGAAAGTCGTGCAATGCAGGTTAGAGTGCCGTGGACCCAGGCTTGGCTGTGCACAAAGGATTTCCGCCGGAAGTGCACAGGGGCCGGAGTAGCTGCAAAGTCGCGGTTCCCAGCAATGCAGCCCAGCGAGGTGAGGCAAGGACTTACCTCCACCAAACCTGGGCTGAAGAGTCACTGGAATGTGGGGGTCACTTGGACAGAGACGCTGGATTCGAGGGACCTCGCTCGTCGTGCTGAGAGGAGACCCAAGGGACCGGTAATGCAGCTTTTTGGTGCCTGCGGTTGCAGGGGGAAGATTCCGTCGACCCACGGGAGATTTCTTCGGAGCTTCTGGTGCAGAGAGGAGGCAGGCTACCCCCACAGCATGCACAAGCAGGAAAACAGTCGAGAAGGCGGCAGGATCAGCGTTACAGAGTTGCAGTAGTCGTCTTTGCTACTATGTTGCAGGTTTGCAGGCTTCCAGCGTGGTCAGCGGTCGATTCCTTATCAGAAGGTGAAGAGAGAGATGCAGAGGAACTCGGCTGAGCTCATGCATTCGTTATCTAAAGTTTCCCCAGAGACAGAGACCCTAAATAGCCAGAAAAGAGGGTTTGGCTACCTAGGAGAGAGGAAAGGCTACTAACACCTGAAGGAGCCTATCAGCAGGAGTCTCTGACGTCACCTGGTGGCACTGGCCACTCAGAGCAGTCCAGTGTGCCAGCAGCACCTCTGTTTCCAAGATGGCAGAGGTCTGGAGCACACTGGAGGAGCTCTGGACACCTCCCAGGGGAGGTGCAGGTCAGGGGAGTGGTCACTCCCCTTTCCTTTGTCCAGTTTCGCGCCAGAGCAGGGGCTAAGGGGTCCCTGAACCGGTGTAGACTGGCTTATGCAGAATTGGGCACATCTGTGCCCAACAAAGCATTTCCAGAGGCTGGGGGAGGCTACTCCTCCCCTGCCTTCACACCTTTTTCCAAAGGGAGAGGGTGTCACACCCTCTCTCAGAGGAAGTTCTTTGTTCTGCCCTCCTGGGCCAGGCCTGGCTGGACCCCAGGAGGGCAGCTGCCTGTCTGAGGGGTTGGCAGCAGCAGCAGCTGCAGTGAAACCCCAGGAAGGGCAGTCTGGCAGTACCAGGGTCTGTGCTACAGACCACTGGGATCATGGAATTGTACCAACAATGCCAGGATGGCATAGAGGGGGCAATTCCATGATCATAGACATGTTACATGGCCATATTCGGAGTTACCATGGTGAAGCTACATATAGGTAGTGACCTATATGTAGTGCACGCGTGTAATGGTGTCCCCGCACTCACAAAGTTCAGTGAATTGGCTCTGAACAATGTGGGGGCACCTTGGCTAGTGCCAGGGTGCCCTCACACTAAGTAACTTTGCACCTAACCTTTACCAGGTAAAGGTTAGACATATAGGTGACTTATAAGTTACTTAAGTGCAGTGTAAAATGGCTGTGAAATAACGTGGACGTTATTTCACTCAGGCTGCAGTGGCAGGCCTGTGTAAGAATTGTCAGAGCTCCCTATGGGTGGCAAAAGAAATGCTGCAGCCCATACGGATCTCCTGGAGCCCCAATACCCTGGGTACCTCAGTACCATATACTAGGGAATTTTAAGGGTGTTCCAGTAAGCCAATGTAAATTTGTAAAAATGGTCACTAGCCTGTCAGTGACAATTTGAAAGTAATGAGAGAGCATAACCACTGAGGTTCTGGTTAGCAGAGCCTCAGTGAGACAGTTAGGCACCACACAGGGAACATATACATGCACACCTACGAGCACTGGGGCCCTGTGTGACAGGGTCCCAGTGACACATACATATAGGCCACAAACCTATGAGCACTGGGGTCCTGACCAGCAGGATCCCAGTGACACATAACAACCATACTGAAAACATAGTGTTTTCACTATGAGCACTGAGGCCTGGCTATCAGGATCCCAGTGAGACAGTGAAAACAGTGACAAACACCCTGACATACACTCACAAACAGGCCAAAAGTGGGGGTAACAAGGCTAGGAAGAGGCTACCTTCTCACAGGGGACTCCCAGAAAAACTCCGCAGGAGATGGGATATCCTTTTACCATGCCTCCTTTTTGCTTACAGGGAGGTACCCCAGAAAGGAGTGGGCTTCAGCCCCTTTGAACTTCTTTTTGGTCACCCTGTGAGAGGTCCTCTAACACTTGTAAAGGAGGTTTGGGAACAACCTTTAAAAGCTCCTAAGCAAGACATAGTGGACTATGTACTTGGCCTAAGATCAAGAATGGCTGAGTACATGAAAAAGGCCAGTAAAAACCTTCAGGCCAGCCAAGAGCTCCAAAAGCACTGGCATGACCAGAAGGCTGTTTTGGTTCAGTACCAACCAGAGCAGAAAGTGTGGGTCTTGGAGCCTGTGGCCCCAAGAGCACTCCAAGATAAATGGAGTGGACCCCACACAGTTGTTGAAAAGAAGGGTGAAGTCACGTATTTAGTTGACTTAGGCACTGCCAGGAGTCCCCTTAGGGTGCTCCATGTCAATCGCCTGAAACCCTACTATGACAGGGCTGATCTCACCCTGCTCATGGCAACTGATGAGGGACAGGAAGAAGACAGTGATCCTCTACCTGATCTCTTCTCTTCCACAGAACAAGATGCTCTAGTGGAAGGTGTTGTACTGGCAGATTGTCTTACTGCTGAGCAGAAAGACCACTGCATAAATCTCCTGGGTCAGTTTTCTGAACTCTTCTCTACTGTGCCAGGTACCACTTCTTGGTGTGAGCACACTATGGATACTGGAGACAGCTTGCCTGTCAAAAGTAAAATCTATAGGCAGCCTGACCATGTCAGAGACTGTATAAAGCAAGAGGTGCAGAAAATGTTAGAACGGGGAGTGGTTGAGCACTCTGAAAGTCCATGGGCTTCTCCTGTGGTACTTGTACCAAAACCTCATTCCAAAGATGGAAAGAAGGAAATGCGGTTTTGTGTAGACTACAGAGGTCTCAACCAGGTAACCAAAACTGATGCTCACCCTATAACCAGGGAAGATGAGCTCATAGATACACTGGCATCTGCCAAGTATCTAAGCACTTTTGATTTGACTGCAGGGTATTGGCAGATCAAATTATCAGAAGATGCTAAAGCTAAAACTGCATTTTAAACCATTGGAGGCCATTACCAGTTCACAGTAATGCCTTTTGGATTGAAAAATGCACCTGCCACTTTTCAAAGGTTGGTGAACACAGTCCTGCAAGGGCTGGAAGCTTTCAGTGCAGCATATTTGGACGATATAGCTGTCTTTAGCTCCAGCTGGGATGATCACCTGGTCCACCTATGGAAAGTTTTGGAGGCCCTGCAAAAGGCAGGCCTCACTATCAAGGCTTCAAAGTGCCAGATAGGGCAGGGAAAGGTGGTTTATCTGGGACACCTGGTTGGTGGGGAACAGATTGCACCACTTTAGGGGAAAATCCAAATAATTATTGATTGGGTTCCCCCTACTACTCAGACTCAGGTGAGAGCCTTTTTGGGCCTCATTGGGTACTACAGGAGGTTCATTAAGAACTATGGGGGTGATTCTAACTCTGGCGGGCGGCGGAGGCCGCCCGCCTAAGTTCCCCCTCCAGAATACCGCTCCGCGGTCGGAAGACCGCTGCGGGTATTCTGGGTTTTGCACTGGGCTGGCGGGCGACCGCCAAAAGGCCGCCCGCCAGCCCAGTGCAAAACTACCTTCCCACGAGGACGCCGGCTCCGAATGGAGCCGGCGGAGTGGGAAGGTGCGACGGGTGCAGTGGCACCCGTCGCGAATTTCACTGTCTGCAATGCAGACAGTGAAATTCTTTGTGGGGCCCTCTTACGGGGGCCCCTGCACTGCAGGGGCCCCCAGGGGCCCCACGACAACCCATACCGCCATCCTGTTCCTGGCGGGCGAACCGCCAGGAACAGGATGGCGGTATGGGCTGTCAGAATCCACATGGCGGCGCAGCTTGCTGCGCCGCCATGGCGGATTCAAATGGGCAGCGGAAAACCGGCGGGAGACCGCCGGTTTTCCACTTCTGACCGCGGCCAAACCGCCGTGGTCAGAATGCCCTGCGGGGCACCGCCAGCCTGTTGGCGGTGCCCCCGTCATTTTAGCCCTGGCGGTCTTGGACCGCCAGGGTTAGAATGACCCCCTATGGCTCCATTGCAGCCCCTCTTAATGACCTCACATCCAAGAAAATGCCTAAGAAGGTATTATGGACAGCAAACTGTCAGAAAGCTTTTGAGGAGCTGAAGCAGGCCATGTGCTCTGCACCTGTCCTGAAAAGCCCTTGTTACTCTAAAAAATTCTATGTCCAAACTGATGCACCTGAATTAGGAGTAGGGGCAGTCCTATCACAACTTAATTCTGAGGGCCAGGATCAACCTGTTGTTTTTATTAGTAGGAGGTTGACCCCTAGAGAAAAACGTTGGTCTGCCATTGAGAGGGAGGCCTTTGCTGTGGTCTGGGCACTGAAGAAGTTGAGGCCATACCTGTTGGGAATCACTTCATTGTTCAGACAGACCACAAACCTCTACTTTGGCTAAAACAAATGAAAGGTGAAAATCCTAAATTGTTGAAGTGGTCCATATCCCTACAGGGAATGGACTATACAGTGGAACATAGACCTGGAGTACCCACTCCAATGCAGATGGACTCTCCAGATATTTCCACTTAGACAATGAAGACCCATCAGGTAATGACTAGTCTTATTGTCCTTCGTTTGGGGGGGGTTGCGTAGGAAAGTACCATCTTGCCTGGCATGTTACCCCCATTTTTCACTGTATACAGGGAGTGGAGAATTATTAGGCAAATGAGTATTTTGACCACATCATCCTCTTTATGCATGTTGTCTTACTCCAAGCTGTATAGGCTTGAAAGCCTACTACCAATTAAGCATATTAGGTGATGTGCATCTCTGTAATGAGAAGGGGTGTGGTCTAATGACATCACCACCCTATATCAGGTGTGCATAATTATTAGGCAACTTCCTTTCCTTTGGCAAAATGGGTCAAAGGAAGGACTTGACAGGCTCAGAAAAGTCAAAAATAGTGAGATATCTTGCAGAGGGATGCAGCACTCTTAAAATTGCAAAGCTTCTGAAGCGTGATCATCGAACAATCAAGCGTTTCATTCAAAATAGTCAACAGGGTCGCAAGAAGCGTGTGGAAAAACCAAGGCGCAAAATAACTGCCCATGAACTGAGAAAAGTCAAGCGTGCAGCTGCCACGATGCCACTTGCCACCAGTTTGGCCATATTTCAGAGCTGCAACATCACTGGAGTGCCCAAAAGCACAAGGTGTGCAATACTCAGAGACATGGCCAAGGTAAGAAAGGCTGAAAGACGACCACCACTGAACAAGACACACAAGCTGAAACGTCAAGACTGGGCCAAGAAATATCTCAAGACTGATTTTCTAAGGTTTTATGGACTGATGAAATGAGAGTGAGTCTTGATGGGCCAGATGGATGGGCCCGTGGCTGGATTGGTAAAGGGCAGAGAGCTCCAGTCCGACTCAGACGCCAGCAAGGTGGAGGTGGAGTACTGGTTTGGGCTGGTATCATCAAAGATGAGCTTGTCGGGCCTTTTCGGGTTGAGGATGGAGTCAAGCTCAACTCCCAGTCCTACTGCCAGTTCCTGGTAGACACCTTCTTCAAGCAGTGGTACAGGAAGAAGTCTGCATCCTTCAAGAAAAACATGATTTTCATGCAGGACAATGCTCCATCACACGCGTCCAAGTACTCCACAGCGTGGCTGGCAAGAAAGGGTATAAAAGAAGGAAATCTAATGACATGGCCTCCTTGTTCACCTGATCTGAACCCCATTGAGAACCTGTGGTCCATCATCAAATGTGAGATTTACAAGGAGGGAAAACAGTACACCTCTCTGAACAGTGTCTGGGAGGCTGTGGTTGCTGCTGCACGCAATGTTGATGGTGAACAGATCAAAACACTGACAGAATCCATGGATGGCAGGCTTTTGAGTGTCCTTGCAAAGAAAGGTGGCTATATTGGTCACTGATTTGTTTTTGTTTTGTTTTTGAATGTCAGACATGTATATTTGTGAATGTTGAGATGTTATATTGGTTTCACTGGTAATAATAAATAATTGAAATGGGTATATATTTGTTTTTTGTTAAGTTGCCTAATAATTATGCACAGTAATAGTCACCTGCACACACAGATATCCCCCTAACATAGCTAAAACTAAAAACAAACTAAAAACTACTTCCAAAAATATTCAGCTTTGATATTAATGAGTTTTTTGGGTTCATTGAGAACATGGTTGTTGTTCAATAATAAAATTAATCCTCAAAAATACAACTTGCCTAATAATTCTGCACTCCCTGTATATGTTGTTTTAGTTGTATGTGTCACTGGGACCCTGCCAGCCAGGGCCCCAGTGCTCATAAGTGTGCCTGAATGTGTTTCCTGGGTTATGACTAACTGTCTCATTGAAGCTCTGCTATCCAGAACCTCAGTGGTTATGCTCTCTCATTTCTTTCCAAATTGTCACTAACAGGCTAGTGACCAATTTCACCAATTCACATTGGCATAGTGGAACACCCTTATAATTCCCTAGTATATGGTACTGAGGTACCCAGGGTATTGGGGTTCCAGGAGATCCCTATGGGCTGCAGCATTTCTTTTGCCACCCATAGGGAGCTCTGACAAATCCTACACAGGCCTGCCACTGCAGCCTGAGTGAAATAATGCACACATTATTTCACAGCCATTTTCACTGCACTTAAGTAACTTATTAGTCACCTATATGTCTAACCTTTACCTAGTAAAGGTTAGGTGCAAAGTTACTTAGTGTGTGGGCACCCAGGCACTAGCCAAGGTGCTCCCACATAGTTCAGGGCAAATTCCCCGGACTTTGTGAGTGCGGGGACACCATTACACGTGTGCACTACATATAGGTCACTACCTATATGTAGCTTCACAATGGTAACTCCGAATATGGCCATGTAACATGTCTATGATCATGGAATTGCCCCCTCTATGCCATCCTGGCATAGTTGGCACAATCCCATGATCCCACGGGTCTGTAGCACAGACCCTGGTACTGCCAAACTGCCTTTTCAGGGGTTTCACTGCAGCTGCTGCTGCTGCCAACCCCTCAGACATGTTTCTGCCCTCCTGAGGTCCAGCCAGGCTTAGCCCAGGATGGCAGAACAAAGGACTTCCTCAGAGAGAATTTGTTACACCCTTTCCCTTTGGAAAAAGGTGTTAAGGCAGGGGAGGAGTAGCCTCCCCCAGCCTCTGGAAATGCTTTCATGGGCACAGATGGTGCCCATTTCTGCATAAGCCAGTCTACACCGGTTCAGGGACCCCTCAGCCCTGCTCTGGTGCGAAACTGGACAAAGGAAAGGGGAGTGACCACTCCCCTGACCTGCACCTCCCCTGGGAGGTGCCCAGAGCTCCTCCTGTGTGCTCCAGACCTCTGCCATCTTGGAAACAGAGGTGCTGCTGGCACACTGGACTGCTCTGAGTGCCCAGGGCCAGCAGGTGACGTCAGAGACTCCTTCTGATAGGCTCCTTCAGGTGTTGCTAGCCTATCCTCTCTCCTAAGTAGCCAAACCCTCTTTTCTGGCTATTTAGGGTCTCTGCTTTGGGTATTCCTTAGACAACGAATGCAAGAGCTCATCAGAGTTCCTCTGCATCTCTCTCTTCACCTTCTGCCAAGGAATCGACTGCTGACCGCGCTGGAAGCCTGCAAAACTGCAACAAATGAGCAAAGACGACTACTGCAACTCTGTAACGCTGATCCTGCCGCCTTCTCGACTGTTTTCCTGGTGGTGCATGCTGTGGGGGTAGTCTGCCTCCTCTCTGCACTAGAACCTCCGAAGAAATCTCCCGTGGGTCGACGGAATATTCCCCCTGCTACCGCAGGCACCAAAGAACTGCATCACTGGTCCCCTGGGTCTCCTCTCAGCACAACGAGCGAGGTCCCTTGAATCCAGCACAAGTGACTCCCATAGTCCAGTGACTCTTCAGTCCAAGTTTGGTGGAGGTAAGTCCTTGCCTCCCCACGCCAGACTGCATTGCTGGGAACCGCGACTTTTGCAGCTACTCCGGCCTCTGTGCACTTCTGGCAGAAATCCTTAGTGCACACCCAAGCCTGGGTCCACAGCACTCTAACCTGAATTGCACGACTTTCTAAGTGGCCCTCCGGCGACTCCTTTGTGCAACTTCGGGTGAGCACCATTTAATTCGTCTTCGTAGTGCCTGTTACATCACTTCTGCGGATTCTGCCTGCTTCTGAGAGGGCTCCTTTTCTTTCTCGACGCCCCCTCTGTCCCCAGACACAATTGGCGACATCCTGGTCCCTCCTGGGCCACAGCAGCATCCAAAAACCCTAACTGCAAGATTTGCAGCTAGCAAGGCTTGTTGGCATTTTTTCGGCGGGAAAGCACTTCTGCATGACTCTCCACGGCGTGGGGGATCCATCCTCCAAAGGGGAAGTCTCTAGCCCTTGTCGTTCCTGCAGAATCCTCAGCTTCTACTGTCCAGTAGCAGCTTCTTTGCACTCACAGCTGGCATTTCCTGGGCATCTGCCCATCTCTGACTTGCTTGTTACTTTTGGAATTGGTCCCCTTGTTCCACAGGTACCCTCGACTGGAAATCCATCGTTGTTACAATGCTGGTTTGTGTCTTTCCTGCAGAAATCCCCTATCACGACTTCTATGTCCTTTGGGGAACTTTAGTGCACTTTGCACTCACTTTTCAGGGTCTTGGGGTGGACTATTTTTCTAACCCTTACTATTTTCTAATAGTCCCAGCGACCCTCTACAAGGTCACATAGGTTTGGGGTCCATTCGTGGTTCGCATTCCACTTTTGGAGTATATGGTTTGTGTTGCCCCTATCCCTATGTGTCCCCATTGCATCCTATTGTAACTATACATTGTTTGCACTGTTTTCTAAGACTATACTGCATATTTTTGGTATTGTGTACATATATCTTGTGTATATTTGCTATCCTCATACTGAGGGTACACTCTGAGATACTTTGGCATATTGTCATAAAAATAAAGTACCTTTATTTTTAGTATATCTGTGTATTGTGTTTCCTTATGATAAGGTGCAAGTGACACTAGTGGTACTGTAGGAGCTTCACTCGTCTCCTAGTTCAGCCTAAGCTGCTCTGCTAAGCTACCATTATCCATCAGCCTAAGCTGCTAGACACCCTATACACTAATAAGGGATACCTGGGCCTGGTGCAAGGTGTAAGTACCCCTTGGTACTCACTACAAGCCAGTCCAGCCTCCTACACTGGCACAGTAGAGAAGAGTTCAGAAAACTGACACAGGAGATTTATGCAGTGGTCTTTCTGCTCAGCAGTAAGACAATCTGCCAGTACAACACCTTCCACTAGAGCATCTTGTTCTGTGGAAGAGAAGAGATCAGGTAGAGGATCACTGTCTACTTCCTGTTCCTCATCAGTTGCCATGAGCAGGGTGAGATCAGCCCTGTCATAGTAGGGTTTCAGGCGATTGACATGGAGCACCTTAAGGGGACTCCTGGCAGTGCCTAAGTCAACTAAATAGGTGACTTCACCCTTCTTTTCAACAATTGTGTGGGGTCCACTCCATTTATCTTGGAGTGCTCTTGGGGCCACAGGCTCCAAGACCCACACTTTCTGCCCTGGTTGGTACTGAACCAAAACAGCCTTCTGGTCATGCCATTGCTTTTGGAGCTCTTGGCTGGCCTGAAGGTTTTTACTGGACTTTTTCATGTACTCAGCGATTCTTGATCTTAGGCCAAGTACATAGTCCACTATGTCTTGCTTAGGAGCTTTTAAAGGTTGTTCCCAACCCTCCTTTACAAGAGTTAGAGGACCTCTCACAGGGTGACCAAAAAGAAGTTCAAAGGGGCTGAAGCCCACTCCTTTCTGGGGTACCTCCCTGTAAGCAAAAAGGAGGCATGGTAAAAGGATATCCCATCTCCTGCGGAGTTTTTCTGGGAGTCCCATAATCATGCCTTTGAGAGTTTTGTTAAATCTCTCCACCAGTCCATTTGTTTGTGGATGATAGGGTGTGGTGAACTTGTATGTCACCCCACACTCCTTCCACATGGCCTTTAAGTATGCAGACATGAAATTGCTTCCCCTGTCTGATACTACCTCTTTTGGGAAGCCCACCCTGGAAAAGATTCCCAGGAGGGCCTTTGCCACTGCAGGAGCTGTAGTGGTCCTTAGAGGAATTGCTTCAGGATATCTGGTGGCATGGTCCACTACCACCAAGATAAACCTATTGCCTGAAGCAGTAGGAGGGTCAAGGGGGCCAACTATGTCAACCCCTACCCTTTCAAAGGGAACCCCAACCACAGGTAGTGGAATAAGGGGTGCCTTTGGGGTGCCACCTGGCTTGCCACTGGCTTGACAGGTTTCACAGGACTTACAAAAATCTTTTGTGTCCTCAGACATTCTAGGCCAATGAAACAAGGGAACAAGCCTGTCCCAAGTTTTCATTTGCCCCAAATGTCCAGCAAGGGGAATGTCGTGAGCAAGAGTTAGGAGGAACTTTCCGTACTCCTGAGGAATCACCAATCTTCTGGCAGCTCCAGGTTTTGGATCCCTTGCTTCAGTGTACAAGAGGTTGTCCTCCCAGTAAACTCTGTGAGAGTCACTGACATCCCCATTTGCTTGATTGACAGCTTGCTGCCTTAGACCCTCTAGTGTGGGACAGGTCTGCTGTGCCTCACTCAGCTCCTCCCTGGCAGGCCCCCCTTCACCCAAAAGCTCAGCAGTGTCTGCTTCCAGCTCCTCTGGTGTAGGTTCTGCACAGTGTGGAAATTCTTCTTCCTCAGAAGTAGAATCCACTGTAGAGGTAGGGATAGTAGGTAGTGCTTTACTTCTACTAGCCCTAGCTTTAGGGGGCACTTGGTCCATTGTTCCAGGATCCAAGTCACCCTGTCCTTTTTGCTTTTTGGCCTGAGCCCTGGTTAAAGCAAAAATATGCCCTGGAATGCCCAGCATTGCTGCATGGGACTCAAACTCCACATCTGACCAAGCTGATGTCTCCAAATCATTTCCTAGTAGACAGTCTACAGGTAAATCTGAGGCTACCACAACTTTTTTTGGACCAGTAACCCTCCCCCCCCCAGTTGAGATTTACTACAGCCATGGGGTGTGTAAGTGTGTTGTTGTGAGCATCAGTTACTTGGCACTGGTGACCAAGTAGGTGTTGTTCAGGGTGGACCAGTTTCTCTATCACCATTGTGACACTGGCACCTGTGTCCCTGTAGGCCTGAACCTCAACACCATTTATTAGGGGTAGTTGCTTGTACTTATCCATGTTAAGGGGACAAGCAACCAAGGTGGCTAAATCAATAGCCCACTCAGAGACTAACACAGCCTCTGTGGTCTCCCTAATCAGACCAACCCCAACTAAGTTACCAATAGTGAGCCCAGCTACTCCCTTAGATTGGCTATTAGTAGGTTTGCTCCCACCAGCGCTGCTATTAGTAGGGACACTAGGTGTAGCAGTAGGGGTTGTAGTGGTAGGAGGCTTGGTGCTTTTCTTTGGACACCTGGGATCTGTTGTCCAATGGCCTTTTACATAAATAGCACCATGTTTTTTTTTCTTTGTTTTGATTAGAAGAGGATTTGGACCCACCACCCCCACCAGAGTGTTTTTGTGGGCCTGATGAAGACTCATTTTTAGATTTGTCCCCACCCTTGTCAGAAGGCATACCATCCTTCTTCTTATTGCCATCTTCGTCACCCCCTGTATGAACTTTTCTGTTCACCCTTGTTCTGACCCATTTGTCTGCCTTCTTTCCCAATTCTTGGGGAGAGGTCAGATCCGAGTACACCAAGTACTGGTGCAACAAATCAGACACACAATTATTAAGAATATGCTCTCTCAGGATCAAGTTATACAGGCTTTCATAATCAGTAACTTTACTGCCATGTAACCACCCCTCCAAGGCCTTCACTGAATGGTCAACAAAGTCTACCCAGTCTTGTGAAGACTCTTTTTTGGTCTCTCTGAACTTCATCCTGTACTGTTCAGTGGTTAATCCATAACCATCCAGGAGTGTATTCTTAAGAATAGTGAAATTATTGGCATCACTTTCTTTCAGAGTAAGGAGCCTATCCCTACCCTTTCCACTAAATGATAGCCATAGGATAGCAGCCCACTGCCTTTGAGGGACATCCTGTACAACACAGGCCCTCTCAAGTGCAGCAAACCACTTGTTAATGTCATCCCCCTCCTTATAAGGGGGAACTATCTTGTGCAGATTCCTGGAATCATGTTCTTTTGCAGGATGACTATAGGGAATACTGCTGCTGCCACCATGGGTTTCTAAACCCAATTTCTGTATTCCTCTCTCCACTTCTAAGCACTGTCTATCCAAATCCAGCTGTTGCTTCTTGAGCTTCAGTCTGGTTTGTTCCACTCTCAATCTATTGAGTTCCCTTTCTAACAATCTGTCATCATGGTGGGTGGGAGGGACATGCCTTGAAACAGAGGTATGGTGAGAATGAACAGAAGGAGACCCATCCCTTACAGAAGGCAATCCTAACAGCTTGGTTATCAGAAACATCACTTGTACTATGGTGAGAAGGAATACTCTTGCTATGATGTGAGACAACACTATCAGTATGGTGTGAATCTACATCAGTACCAACTATGCTAGGCTGTCTAGTAATGGGCAGGCTAGGAAGTTTCTTTCCTGAATCTTTTTCTAGGGGAGTCCCTGAATCAGATTGGGAACTATTAGCTACTTTTTCAACAGATGGGGCACCTCTGGCCTTATCTTGTTCTATAAGCATGTCAACCAACAGTTCTCTGGGGGGATTCTTCCCTACACTCAAACCTCTCTCTATGCAGAGACTCCTTGCTCCTTTCCAGCTAAGGTGATCATATGCAAGTTTGGACAGGTCAACAGTTTGGCCTATGGCAGACATTTTAGCCAGTGTTTAAGTGACAGAAAAAGAGAGAAAAAGTTTTTCAGAACTTTTAGAAAGACAGAAAAAAAAACTTTTAAAACTTTTTAAGAACTTTTTAGAAAGTTTAGAGGTACTTTTCATCACTTAGAAAAGAGTGAAAAGAGGAAATGCAAACCTTTTTGGTTAGGTGTACATACACTGAACTTGTTTTGTATATTTTTCTCTTATGAAAAGTACAGTGACAAAAGTGGTAAGTAGTTGCAAAGTACTTATCCCACCGCTGCACAACCAATGTAGGAGGCTGGACTGGCTTGTAGTGAGTACCAAGGGGTACTTAAACCTTGCACCAGGCCCAGGTATCCCTTATTAGTGTATAGGGTGTCTAGCAGCTTAGGCTGATAGATAATGGTAGCTTAGCAGAGCAGCTTAGGCTGAACTAGGAGACGAGTGAAGCTCCTACGGTACCACTGGTGTCACTTGCACAATATCATAAGAAAACACAATACTCAGATATACTAAAAATAAAGGTACTTTATTTTTATGACAATATGCCAAAGTATCTCAGAGTGTACCCTCAGTATGAGGATAGCAAATATACACAAAATATATGTACACAATACCAAAAATATGCAGTATAGTCTTAGAAAACAGTGCAAACAATGTATAGTTACAATAGGATGCAATGGGGACACATAGGGATAGGGGCAACACAAACCATATACTCCAAAAGTGGAATGCGAACCACGAATGGACCCCAAACCTATGTGAGATTGTAGAGGGTCGCTGGGACTATTAGAAAATAGTAAGGGTTAGAAAAATGGCTCACCCCAAGACCCTGAGAAGTGAGTGCAAAGTGCACTAAAGTTCCCCAAAGGACATAGAAGTCGTGATAGGGGAATTCTGCAGGAAAGACACAAACCAGCAATGCAACAACGATGGATTTCCAGTCGAGGGTACCTGTGGAACAAGGGGACCAAGTCCAAAAGTCACAAGCAAGTCGGAGATGGGCAGATGCCCAGGAAATGTCAGCTGTGGGTGCAAAGAAGCTGATACTGGACAGTAGAAGCTGAGGTTTCTGCAGGAACGACAAGGGCTAGAGACTTCCCCTTTGGAGGATGGATCCACCATGCCGTGGAGAGTCGTGTAAAAGTGTTTTCCTGCTAAACGACCGCCAACAAGCCTTGCTAGCTGCAAATCGTGTGGTTAGGGTTTTTGGATGCTGCTGTAGCCCAGGAGGGACCAGGATGTAGCCAATTGCATCTGGAGACACAGGGGGCGTCGAGCAAGACAAAGAGCCCTCTCAGAAGCAGGCAGCACCCGCAGAAGTGCCAGACAGGCACTCCAAAGTGGAGTGAAATAGTGCTCATGCGAAGTTTCACAATGGAGTCCCACGTCGCCGGAGGGCCACTTAGAAAGTCGTGCAATGTAGGTTAGAGTGCCGTGGACCCAGGCATGGCTGTGCACAAAGGATTTCCACCGGAAGTGCACAGAGGCCGGAGAAGCTACAAAAGTCATGGTTCACAGCAATGCAGTCTGGCGTGGGGAGGCAAGGACTTACCTCCACCAAACTTGGACTGAAGAGTCACAGGACTGTGGGAGTCACTTGGACACAGCTGCTGGATTCAAGGGACCTCGCTCGTCATGTTGAGAGGAGACCCAGGGGACCGGTGATGCAGTTCTTTGGTGCCTGCGGTAGCAGGGGGAAGATTCCGTCGACCCACGGGAGATTTCTTCGGAGGTTCTGGTGTAGAGAGGAGGCAGACTACCCCCACAGCATGCACCACCAGGAAAACAGTAGAGAAGGCGGTAGGATCAGCATTACAGAGTTGCAGTAGTCGTCTTAGCTACTTTGTTGCAGTTTTGCAGGCTTCCATCGCGGTCAGCAGTCGATTCCTTGGCAGAAGGTGAAGAGAAAGATGCAGAGGAACTCTGATGAGCTCTTGCATTCGTTATCTAAGGAAATCCCCAAAGCAGAGACCCTAAATAGCCAGAAAAGAGGGTTTGGCTACTTAGGAGAGAGGATAGGCTAGCAACACATGAAGGAGCCTATCAGAAGGAGTCTCTGACGTCACCTGCTGGCCCTGGCCACTCAGAGCAGTCCAGTGTGCCAGCAGCACCTCTGTTTCGAAGATGGCAGATGTCTGAAGCACACTGGAGGAGCTCTGGGCACCTCCCAGGGGAGGTGCAGGTCAGGGGAGTGGTCACTCCCCTTTCCTTTGTCCAGTTTCGCGCCAGAGTAGGGCTGAGGGGTCCCTGAACCGGTGTAGACTGGCTTATGCAGAAATGGGCACCATCTGTGCCCATGAAAGCATTTCCAGAGGCTGGGGGAGGCTACTCCTCCCCTGCCTTAACACCTTTTTCCAAAGGGAGAGGGTGTAACACCCTCTCTCTGAGGAAGTCCTTTGTTCTGCCATCTTGGGCCAAGCCTGGCTGGACCCCAGGAGGGCAGAAACCTGTCTGAGGGGTTGGCAGCAGCTGCAGTAAAACCCCTGAAAAGGCAGTTTGGCAGTACCAGGGTCTGAGCTACAGACCCGTGGGATCATGGGATTGTGCCAACAATGCCAGGATGGCATAGAGGGGGCAATTCCATGATCTTTGACATGTTACATGGCCATATTCGGAGTTACCATTGTGAAGCTACACATAGGTATTGACCTATGTGTAGTGCACGTGTGCAATGGTGTCCCCACACTCACAAAGTCCGGGTAATTTGCCCTGAACTATGTGGGAGCACCTTGGCTAGTGCCAGGGTGCCCACACACTAAGTAACTTTGCACCTAACCTTTACAAGGTAAAGGTTAGACATACAGGTGACTTATAAGTTACTTAAGTGCATTGAAAATGGCTGTGAAATAATGTGTGCATTATTTCACTCAGGCTGCCGTGGCAGGCCTGTGTAGTATTTGTCAGAGCTCCCTATGGGTGGCAAAAGAAATGCTGCAGCCCATAGGGATCTCCTGGAACTCCAATACCCTGGGTACCTCAGTACCATATACTAGGGAATTATAAGGGTGTTCCAGAAAGCCAATGTGAATTAGTGAAATTGGTCACTAGCCTGTTAGTGACAATTTGGAAAGAAATGAGAGAGCATAACCACTGAGGTTCTGGATAGCAGAGCCTCAGTGAGACAGTTAGCCATAACACAGGTAACACTTTCAGGCACACTTATGAGCACTGGGGCCCTGGCTGGCAGGGTCCCAGTGACACATACAACTAAAACAACATATATACAGTGAAAAATGGGGGTAACATGCCAGGCAAGATGGTACTTTCCTACACAAACATACTGAAAACATAGTGTTTTCACTATTAGCACTGGGCCCTGGCTAGCAGGATCCCAGTGAGACAGTGAAAACCTCTGACATATACTCACAAAAGGCCAAAAGTGGGGGTAACAAGACTAGAAAGAGGCTACTTTCTCACACAACCCCTCCCCCCCCCAAACGAAGGACAATAAGGCTAACCTTGGCCAGTTGAGACTTTATTTTCTAAGTGGTGATAAGTAGAGAGTAGCTCTGCAATAGACTGGTTACTCCCTTTATCATCCACTATCTGGTTACTTCCCTGTGGGGATGTAAACCATCCTGTTTGAAGTTTTTTAGCTAAGCAACAATGTGAAGGAATATTTTTCACAGTTTCTATCAGTAAGTTTTAGTTTAGAGCAGTGGGAATTATCCACTGAACCTATTTGTAGTGATGAGAATGCCAGACAGGGATGCTGTCTCAGTAAAGCCATAGCTGGGCAAAAACTTTGTCCATATGGCTGGAAGAGAGAACAGGGATGCTGTTTCTCTTGAGTTGGAGCAGGGCAGGGATGCTGTCCTATTAGCTCCAAACTAGGGCAGGGATGCTGTCCTAAGTGTTGTGAGGTAGTGCAGGGTGTCTGCACTAAAGTTTCTCTGGGAGGGTTGGAGGGATGCTCCATGTTAACTAAAATGGTGCTCTTTTTCTCACCAATGTTAGTTATCCCACAGAGAGGTACTTCCACCTCAGGGAGTACAGCTATGGCAGCTGATGATACACTTGGAACAGGTGCCACCCCAGGAGAGGTTTCTCCCACCACAGGAATTGTATCCTGAATGGTAGGGTGGTTAGGGTATACTGTGATACCCTTTTTACCTGTTGTTAGAGAGGGATCCTGAGTTTTCAGGCCTTCTCTCCTTTGCTTTTTCATTTCAGTAGAAATGAGAGGGAACAATTCCTCAGGGATACCCAGCATGGCTGCATGGGTATAAAACTCTACATCAGCCCAACGTGAGGCCTCTAGGTCATTACCTAAGAGACAATCTACAGGTAAGCTAGGTGACACTACCACCTAATTAGGGCCAGTAACTCCACCCAAACTAAGCTGAACTATAGCTAAGGGAAGAAACTTAGTGGAGATTTGGACATCAATAATCTTACACTGTTGTCCAATAATGTGTTGTTCAGGAGCCACCAGGTTTTCAGTCACCAAAGTGATACTGGCACCTGTGTCCCTGTAGGCCTTGGCCTCAACACCATTTATTGAAACTGTCTGCCTGTACTTATCCATTGTAAGGGGACAAGCAGCCAGTGTGGCAAGGCCAATGCCACTAGGTGTGACAGAAACTGTCTTGGGACTGACTACCCCAGTTTCAATGATGGACCCATAAGTGAACCCAACTACACCCTTTGCTTGACTGTTGCCAGCAGTCCCACCACTAGTATCATTACTGCTAGGGGCACTAGAGCTTGATGTATTAGTGGTGCTAGGCTCAGGGGGTTTATCTGGACAGGACTTATCCCCTGGCCTATGGCCTCTGTTTTTACACACAAAGCACCAAGGCTTTTTAATGTGTGCAGGTTGTGAAGAAGAGGAAGAATTTGTTTTATCCCCACCCCCTGAAGAGTGTTTAGGATTTGAAGAAGGATCTTTGGTTTTACCCTTATCCCCATGCTTATCCTGAGATTTCTCACCATCTTTCTTCTTGCCATCCTTGTCACCACCTGTATGAACTTTTCTGTTCACTCTTGTTCTGACCCATTTGTCTGCCTTCTTTCCCAATTCTTGGGGAGAGGTCAGATCTGAGTCCACTAGATACTGGTGCAACAAATCAGATACACAATTATTAAGAATATGCTCTCTCAGGATTAAGTTATACAGGCTTTCATAGTCAGAATCTTTACTGCCATGTAACCACCCCTCCAAGGCCTTCACTGAATGGTCAACAAAGTCTACCCAGTCTTGTGAAGACTCCTTTTTGGTTTCTCTGAACTTGATCCTGTACTGTTCAGTGGTTAAGCCATAACAATCTAGGAGTGCATTCTTAAGAACTGTAAAATTATTGGCCTCACTTTCCTTAACAGTAAGGAACCTATCCCTACCCTTTCCACTAAATGATAGCCATAGGATAGCAGCCCACTGCCTTTGAGGGACCATCTGTACATTACAGGCCCTCTCAAGTGCAGCAAACCACTTGTTAATGTCATCCCCCACCTTGTAAGGGGGAACTATCTTATGCAGATTCCTAGAATCATGCTCTTTCACAGGATTACTATCAGTAACACTGCTGCTGCCACCATGGGGTCCTATCCCCAACCTCTGTCTTTCTTTTTCTAAATCAAAGGACTGCCTGTCTAAATCCAGCTGTTGCTTCTTGAGTTTCAGCCTGGTTTCTTCCACTCTCAATCTATTGAGCTCCCTTTCTAACATTCTGTCATTAGGGTGGGTGGGAGAGGCATGTCTAGAAACAGAAGTATGGTGAGAATGAACAGAGGGAGACCTGGCCCTAACAGATGGCACTCTAACAACCTGGCTAACAGAAGTAACACTCCTACTATGATGGGAAGGAACACTCTTACTGTGATGTGAGGTAACACTATTACTGTGGTGTGAATTCACATCAGTACCAGCTATGCTAGGTGGCCTGCTAATGGCCAGGTTGGGAAGGTTCCCTTCTAAATCCTTTGCTAGGGGTGCCCCAGGGTCAGATTGGGAACCATCAGCTAATTTCTCAACAGAAGTGCCAACTCTGGTCTTATCTTGTTCAATGAGCATATTAACCAACAGTTCTCTAGAGGGATTCTTCCCTACCCCTAAACCTCTTTCAATGCAGAGACTCCTTGCTCCTTTCCAGCTAAGGTGATCATAAGCAAGTTTGGACAGATCAACAGTTTGACCTGTGCCAGACATTATAGAAAGTGTTTAAGGGACAGAAAAAGGAAGAAAAAGTTTTTCAGAACTTTTTAAAGGACAGAAAAAAAACTTTAAAAACTTTTTAAGAACTTTTTGAAAGTTTTAGAGGTACTTTTCAGCACTTAGCAAAGAAGTGAGAGAAGAAAAGCAAAACTTTTAGGTTAAGTGTACATACACTGAACTTGTTTTGTATATTTTTCTCTTATGAAAAGTACAATATGACAAAGTGGTAAGTAGTTGCAGGTACTTATCCCACCGCTGCACAACCAATGTAGGAGGCTGGACTGGCTTGTAGTGGGTACCAAGAGGTACTTACACTTTGCACCAGGCCCAGGTATCCCTTATTAGTGTATAGGGGTGTCTAGCAGCTTAGGCTGATAGAAAAGGTAGCTTAGCAGAGCAGCTGAGGCTGAACTAGGAGACGAGTGAAGCTCCTACAGTACCACTAGTGTCACTTGCACAATATCATAAGAAAACACAATACACAGATATACTAAAAATAAAGGTACTTTATTTTTATGACAATATGCCAAGGTATCTCAGTGAGTACCCTCAGTATGAGGATAACAAATATACACAAGATATATGTACACAATACCAAAATATGCAGTAATAGCAGTAGAAAACAGTGCAAACAATGTATAGTCACAATAGAATGCAATGGGGGCACATAGGGATAGGGGCAACACAAACCATATACTCTAGAAGTGGAATGCGAACCACGAATGGACCCCAAACCTATGTGACATTGTAGAGGGTCGCTGGGACTGTAAGAAAACAGTGAGGGTTAGAAAAATAGCCCACCCCAAGACCCTGAAAAGTGAGTGCAAAATGCACCTAAGTTCCCCAAAGAGCACAGAAGTCGTGATAGGGGAATTCTGCAAGGAAGACCAACACCAGCAATGCAACAACGATGGATTTCCTGACAAGGGTACCTGTGGAACAAGGGGACCAAGTCCAAAAGTCACGATCATGTCGGGAGTGGGCAGATGCCCAGGAAATGCCAGCTGTGGGTGCAAAGAAGCTGCCACTGGATTGTAGAAGCTATGGATTCTTCAAAAACGACAAGGGCTAGAAACTTCCCCTTTGGAGGATGGATGCCCACGTCGTGAAGAGTCGTGCAGAAGTGTTTTCCTGCAGAAAGACTGCAAACAAGCCTTGCTAGCTGCAAGGGTAGTGGTTAGGGTTTTTGGATGCTGCTGTGGCCCAGGAGGGACCAGGATGATGCCAATTGCGTGAATAGACAGAGGGGGCGTCCAGCAAGACAAAGAGCCCACTCAGAAGCAAGGAGCACCCAGAGAAGTGCCGGAAAAGGCACTATAAAGTGGAGTGAACCGGAGCTCACCCAAAGTTGCACAAGAGGGTCCCACGACGCCGGAGGACAACTCAGGAGGATGTGCAATGGAGGTAGAGTGCCGGGGACCCAGGCTTGGCTGTGCACAAAGGAAATCCTGGAAGAGTGCACAGGAGCCGGAGTAGCTGCAAAACACGCGGGTCCCAGCAATGCAGTCTAGCGTGGGGAGGCAAGGACTTACCTCCACCGAACTTGGACTGAAGAGTCACTGGACTGTGGGAGTCACTTGGACAGAGTTGCTGAGTTCAAGGGACCTCGCTCGTCGTGCTGAGAGGAGACCCAGAGGACCGGTGATGCAGTTCTTTGGTGCCTGCGGTTGCAGGGGGAAGATTCCGTCGACCCACGGGAGATTTCTTCGGAGCTTCTAGTGCAGAGAGGAGGCAGACTACCCCCACAGCATGCACCACCAGGAAAACAGTCGAGAAGGCGGCAGGATCAGCGTTACAAGGTCGCAGTAGTCGTCGTTGCTACTTTGTTGCAGTTTTGCAGGCTTCCAGCGCAGTCAGCAGTCGATTCCTTGGCAGAAGGTGAAGAGAGAGATGCAGAGGAACTCTGATGATCTCTTGCATTCGTTATCTAAGGAATTCCCCAAAGCAGAGACCCTAAATAGCCAAAAAAAGGAGGTTTGGCTACTTAGGAGAGAGGATAGGCTAGCAACACCTGAAGGAGCCTATCAGAAGGAGTCTCTGACATCACCTGCTGGCACTGGCCACTCAGAGCAGTCCAGTGTGCCAGCAGCACCTCTGTTTCCAAGATGGCAGAGGTCTGCAGCACACTGGAGGAGCTCTGGGCACCTCCCAGGGGAGGTGCAGGTCAGGGGAGTGGTCACTCCCCTTTCATTTGTCCAGTTTCGTGCCAGAGCAGGGCTGAGGGATCCCTGAACCGGTGCAGACTGGCTTATGCAGATATGGGCACCATCTGTGCCCATCAAAGCATTTCCAGAGGCTGGGGAAGGCTACTCCTCCCCAGCCCTGACACCTTTTTCCAAAGGGAGAGGGTGTAACACCCTCTCTCTAAAGAAGTCCTTTGTTCTGCCTTCCTGGGCCAAGCCTGCCTGGACCCCAGGAAGGCAGAAACCTGTCTGAGGGGTTGGCAGCAACAGCAGCTGCAGTGAAACCCCGGGAAAGGTGGTTTGGCAGTACCCGGGTCTAGAGCTAGAGACTCGGGGGACAATTCCATGATAGTAGACATGTTACATGGCCATGTTCGGAGTTACCATTGTGACGCTATACATATGTCGTGACATATGTGTAGTGCACACGTATAATGGTGTCCCCGCACTCACAAAGTCCAGGGAATTTGCCCTGAACAATGTGGGAGCACCTTGGCTAGTGCCAGGGTGCCCACACACTAAGTAACTTAGCACCCAACCTTTACCAGGTAAAGGTTAGACATATAGGTGACTTATAAGTTACTTAAGTGCAGTGGTAAATGGCTGTGAAATAACATGTACATTATTTCACTCAGGCTGCAGGGCTGTGTAAGAATTGTCAGAGCTCCCTATGGGTGGCACAAGAAATGCTGCAGCCCATAGGGATCTCCTGGAACCCCAATACCCTGGGTACCTCAGTACCATATACTAGGGAATTATAAGGGTGTTCCAGTATGCCAATGTAAATTGGTGAAATTGTCACTAGCCTGTTAGTGACAATTTGTAAAGAGAGAGCATAACCACTGAGGTTCTGGTTAGCAGAGCCTCAGTGAGACAGTTAGGCATCACACAGGGAACACATACATATAGGTCACAAACTTATGAGCACTGGAGTCCTGGCTAGCAGGGTCCCAGTGACACATAACAAACATCCTGAAAACATAGGGTTTTCACTATGAGCACTGGGCCCTGGTTAGCAGGATCCCAGTGAGACAGTGCAAACACCCTGACATATACTCACAAACAGGCCATAAGTGGGGGTAACTAGGCTAGAAAAAGGCTACTTTCTCACAATTCATGGCAGCCATTTTCTCTGCCACATGCTGCCATGTGCTCACCATATGCTCTGTCCCACCTTTCTGTTAACTACTCTTGAAAATCTGCCTAATGACAAGTTATATTTAGCATCTCCCACTTTCGCACATGCTCAGTAAGGTCTGCAGCTGTTAGTTCTTGAAAACTGTTAGCTCCTCCTACCTGTCGACTGTGCATTTCCACATGACCTTACATGTATGCAAGTCTTGCTTACATAATTGTACCACCTCCTTTTAGCCCCTGCGTGGGTATAAAAGGACCATGCTCTCTCAGTTCAGTGTGCTACTTCAAACATTACCGAAGGGTGCTGTTTGAACTGTAGTACCACCTCATGAGGTTTAATAAACTTTTGTCTTTTATTTCAGTTTCTGTGCCAACTTCTTCCTACATGGTCTGAGGACTTTGTGCAGAGAAAGATGAACCCCTTGCACTAGTAGGCCTTGCTGAGGCTTACTTCAACAAGAGGATCAATTCAGCAGTCAATCCAGTGCTTAATTTGAAATAAAAACGTGCTGGTGCTCAAAGCCTTCCTTTGAACACGCGGTTGCTCTAATTAAATGTGCGAGGACAGGCTACTGAGGAGGCAGAATCCTGAAGCCACCTGGGGCCTCTTTAATCCATTTACAGACATTCCCTGCCCCTTCAGCTCACTCTTGCAGCTTTCTCCCTTTGTGAGGCTTTTTCGTTTTTCTCTTCCTCCATGTTTCCCACTTGCATCTTTTGCTCACCGTAAGTGCCTGATGCAGAAAAATAAGTCCCGGCTCTCAAAAATAAGTGCCGTGCCCCCCCACCGGATACCACCAGCTCAAATTAAGCAGAGTCAATCATTAGTTTTTCTGCAAAAATAAAAAATAAAAAATGCTAGGAAGTTGCCAAAATACAGCAGCCTCACAACACAGGGTTCTGCCAAATGGTCTTCTGCTCCAGCAGCGTCAGCATTTTTAGCAAAAGAGATCCCCACCCAGACAGGTGGGCTCTACATATGGAGGAATCTTCTGCGCCTGGGGGTGATGGGGGTGGAGGCAGCAATCTGCACAACTCTAAGTCAGACCTTCAACTTGTTCCAAGTATAAAGTGCCCTCAGATCTGGACGCCCCATCCATGATGTGTATTTCTCATCCACAGAACACTACATTTCATGTCATCACTACAATCTGAGGAAGCGTCTCCAATGAGGCTTCAGGTTGTAAGTAAATAGAAGTAAATAAAAAACAGTCTTACTTGTTCCCCAAGGGCCCGATACTTTCCGTAATATTTCAAAGAAAGACTTAAGCTGCAAAAGAATGAAACAAAGCGCTTAGAAGAGCTTTCCAAACACTGTAACAACAGTTCTTCTGTGCAATCACTGAAGTGTGACACATCATTGGCACTTACAAAGCTTTGCCTTTTACTCACCAGATTCTGTGCCAATGACAGAGGGCACAACGAGGTGGCAGACCGTCTGCTTGTTTTGATTTGTAATTCTCACCTGCATTGCAGTAGGAATCCTCATGCCCTTCTGCCATTGCCCGGTGGCACTTGTAACTGTGCCCTCTGACCCCGTCCTTCTTCACTTCGGGTCCACTCACAGCATGACCAGCACACACCCATGTGAGGGGCCAGTCAGGTGTGTCCCCCCGTGGAGGAGGTCAGAGGCCACACATCAATGTGAAGGGCCAGTTAGGTGTGCCCCCCGTGGAGGAGGTCAGAGGCCACACATCCATGTGAGGGGCCAGTCAGGTGTGCCCCCCGTGGAGGAGGTCAGAGGTCAGACATCCATGTGAGGGGCCAGTCAGGTGTCCCCCCCGTGGAGGAGGTCAGAGGCCACACATCCATGTGAGGGGCCAGTCAGGTGTGTCCCCCCCGTGGAGGAGGTCAGAGGCCACACATCCATGTGAGGGGCCAGTCAGGTGTGTCCCCCCCGTGGAGGAGGTCAGAGGCCACACATCCATGTGAGGGGCCAGTCAGGTGTGCCCCCCCGTGGAGGAGGTCAGAGGCCAGACATCCATGTGAGGGGCCAGTCAGGTGTGTGTCCCCCCAGTGGAGCAGGTCAGAGGCCACACATCCATGTGAGGGGCCAGTCAGGTATGCCCCCCGTGGAGGAGGTCAGAGGTCAGACATCTCTGTTACTCGGTTCAGCTGCTTCTCTGCACCTTCTCCTGGCAGCTGCCCTGGCACATTTCTGTGACCTGGCAATCCTCGTGCTCAAGAACCTTGGGACTCTAATTCCTAAACTGGAGGCCTCATTTCACTGCAGATGAACGGTGCCATCGCAGGAGTTACAGAGCTCTAAGCAGACCACAGAGTCAACTATTCCAGCATTTGTACTTAGATGTTGTTCTCAAAGTTGAGCCACTTATATCGCTGCCTTAAGTGCCCTCTCAGGTGATGTCCATGAAATCTACTTCTCTGCATTGATGACCCAGATTGTGATGGATCTTAAAGTGCTGAACATAGCAGAGTGGCTGCTCCCCTACTCTCATCCTGGTGAGCACTGGGGGGGCATATTTATACTTTGCTTGCACTGTTTGTGCGTCATTTGTTTTGACGCAAATGCGGCGCAAACTTAACTCCATATTTATAGGTTGACACTAGACACATCTAGCCTCAAAATATAGGAGTTTGCACCATTTTTTGGATCCGTGAACCTACCTTGCGTCAATGAGATGCAAGGTAGGCGTTCCCATCCAAAAAAAGGGGCTATCCCCATAGCGCCATATTTGTCCTCCTGTGCAAAGATGACGCACGGCTGGGATGCGGCCCCAAATAATGGGGTGAAGACCAGCCATTAGGGGACATGTGGACCCATTTCCATGGTCAAACGCCAGTAAAAAAAACCACAGGTGCCAACCCGAAACTCCAGCAACACCCTCACCCACACCAGAGGGATGCCATAGAATGGGGGACCCCATCCCAGGTAAGTAGGGTAAGTATATGTAAGCATTGGGGGCCCTAACAAGGGTCCCCTGTGCTCGCCATTGGGGTGGTGGACATGACTCCTGTCTTTTCTAAGACAGGAGTCATGTTTTAGGATGGTTGTGTGCCGGGAAATGATGCAAGGCTGGCTAGCGGCATGTTTTTTGCCGCTAACGAACCTAACATCATTTTTGGGTGCACAACCACCTCACCCCATAACCGTCATCCTCACCCGGCTAGCGTTGTTTTTTTAGACACTAGCCCAAGCTTAGTGTCCACTTGCGCCATTCTATAAATACAGTGCCTGCTGGCATTGTAGAATGATGCAAGCCGGCGCTAAACTTTTTGCTGCAAAACTGCATTAGTGCAGTTTTGCAGCAAAAAGTATAAATATGCCCCTAAATATGTATGAGAAAGGTCACAAGCCATATTCCGTGTGAGCCTGTCATTCCACCATCTATCAGCACCATTTAAGTTGTTCATAATAATTGCCTTTTGAATGTTCTCTGTGTTTCAATCTTACCTGGAAGGTGGCATAGTGAAAACAACAGCAGATCCGTCCACAACAAGCTAGACCAGCATGTATCCATCATGCAGATGGAAGAGTTGCCTAGGGAATGCATTAAGGATCACACAACCAAAGAAGCTGCTTGGTGCCTTTTCTCACCAATCACCACTGTCCTGGTTCCTTTTAACATACATGAGCATATGTTATTGCCATGTCCTCTAACTTCTCTGGCATTACCTTATCAGTTCTAGTTGCCAGGTCCTCCCTTTCTCTTGGACACAATCACACTCAACCTCTGTCAGAAGCTCACTCTGTATATTCTATCTAAAGGTGAGAGATAGTGTGCACAGTCCAAGGGTTCCCCTTAGAGGTAAGATAGTGGCAAAATTAGATAATACTAATGCTCTATTTTGTGGTAGTGTGGTCGAGCAGTAGGCTTATCAGAGGGTAGTGTTAAGCATTTGTTGTTCACACACAGGCAATAAATGAGGAACACACTCAAAGACTTACTCCAGGCTAATAGGTTTTTATATTGAAAAATATATTTTCTTAGTTTATCTTACCACAAGATTCAAGATTTGAGGTATGTACATAAAATGAAAGGTACTTCACACAGGTAAGTATAGAACTTTGATTCAAAGCAGTAGTACACACAGTTTTCGTTAAAAAGGCAATAAGCTATTTTTAAAATGGACACTGCAAAATCAACAGTTCCGGGGGAGGTAAATTTGGTTGAGCTCCACAGGTAAGTAAAGCACTTAAACAGTCAGTCTCCTGGGCATAGGCAGCCCACCGTTGGGGGTTCAAGGCAACCCCAAAGTCACAGCACCAGCAAGACAGGGCCGGTAAGGTGCAGAGGTCAAAGGAGGGCCCAAGACACATAGGCGCCTCTGGAGAACAGGGGTGTTCTGGTTCCAGTCTGCTAGCAGGTAAGTATGTGCGTCCTCGGGGAGCAGACCAGGAGTGTTTTGTAGAGCACTGGGGGGAACACAAACAGGCACACAAAACATACCCTCAGCAGCAAAGGGGCGGCTGGGTGCAGTGTGCAAAGTAGGCGTCGGGTTTGCTATAGAAATCAACAGAGGGCCCGGGGGTCACTTAGGCAATGCAGGTAGGGCACAGGGAGGCTTCTTGGGCCAGCGACCAACTGGGCTAGGAAGAGGGCTGCCTGCTGGTCACTCCTCCACTGGAAGGTGGTTCCTCTCGGTCCTGGGGGCTGCGGGTGCAGTGTTTGGTCCAGGCGTCGGGTTCTTAGTTACCAGACAGTCACAGGTGTCTGCAGGTACCGCTGTTGAGGTGGAGGGGGGTCGACTCAGGGTACTCATGTTGTCGTAGTCGCCTGGGAGTCCTCTCTGTGGTGTTTGTTCTCTGGAGCTTGAGCCGGGGGCGTCGGGTGCAGAGTGAGAAGTCTCACGCTTCCGGCGGGAGGAGAGAGTTCTTTGGAAGATGCTAGAAAGTTGTAAAGTTGTTGCTCTTTTTGAACAGTGACGCAGTTCTCAGGAGTTTCTTGGTCCTTCAGTTTCAGGGCAGTCCTCTGAGTCCTCAGAGGTCGCTGGTCCCTGTCGGGTGCGTCGCTGTGCAGGTTCTTTGAGTCTGGAGAAAGGCTTGTAGGGCTGGTGCCAAATCAGTTGGTGTCTCCGTCGTCTCTGCGGGGCTTTCAGGTCAGCAGTCCTTCTTCTTTGTGTAGGTTGCAGGAATCTGATTTCCTAGGTTCAGGGTTGCCCCTAAATACTAAATTTAGGGGTGTGTTTAGGTCAGGAGGGCAGTAGCCAATGGCTACTGTCCTGGAGGGTGGCTACACCCTCTTTGTGCCTCCTCCCTGAGATGAGGGGGGCACATCCCTATTCCTATTGGGGGAATCCTCCAATCTCAAGATGGAGGATTTCTAATGTCAGGGGTCACCTCGGCTCAGGGCACCTTCGGGGCAGTCCTGACTGGTGGGTGACTGTAGGAAAGTACCATCTTGCCTGCCATGTTAGCCCCATATTTCACTGTATATATGTTGTTTTAGTCTGTGTGTCACTGGGACCCTGTCAGGCAGGGCCCCAGTGCTCATAAGTGTGCCCTGTATGTGTTCGCTGTGTGATGACTAACTGTCTCACTGAGGCTCTGCTAACCAGAACCTCAGTGGGTATGCTCTCTCTGCTTTCTAAATTGTCACTAACAGGCTAGTAATTTCACCAATTCACATTGGCATACTGGAACACCCTTATAATTCCCTAGTATATGGTGCTGAGGTACCCAGGGTATTGGGGTTCCAGGAGATCCCTATGGGCTGCAGCATTTCTTTTGCCACCCATAGGGAGATCTGACAATTCTTACACAGGCCTGCCAGTGCAGCCTGAGTGAAATAACGTCCACGTTATTTCACAGCCATTTACCACTGCACATAAGTAACTTATAAGTCACCTATATGTCTAACCTTCACCTGGTGAAGGTTGGGTGCAAAGTTACTTAGTGTGTGGGGACCCTGGCACTAGCCAAGGTGCCCCCACATTGTTCAGGGCAAATTCCCCAGACTTTGTGAGTGCGGGGACACCATTACACGTGTGCACTGTACATAGGTCACTACCTATGTACAGCGTCACAATGGTAACTTCGAATATGGCCATTCCCCAAAGCTAGACTGCATTGCTGGGTACCGAGTGATTTGCAGCTGCTCCGGCTCCTGTGCATTCTTCCAGGATATCCTTTGTGCACAGACAAAGCCTGGATCCCCGACACTCTAACCTGCAGTGCACAACCTTCTGATTTGTCTTCCGGCGTCGTGGGACTCCCCTTTCTGACTTCGGGTGGACTCTGGCTCACTCCTCTTCTAAGTGCCTGTTCCAGTACTTCTGTGGGTGCTGCCTGCTTCTGTGAGGGCTCCCTGACTTACTGGGCACCCCCTCTGTCTCCTCATCCAAGTGGCGACGTCCTGGTCCCTCCTGGGCCACAGCAGCATCCAAAAACCCTAACTGCGACCCTTGCAGCTAGCAAGGCTTGTTTGCAGTCTTTCTGCGTGGAACACCTCTGCAAGCTTCTTCACGACGTGGGACATCCATCCTCCAAAGAGGAAGTTCTTAGTCCTCTTTGTTCTTGCAGAACACAAAGCTTCTTCCATCCGGTGGCAGCTTCCTTGCACCCTCAGCTGGCATTTCTTGGGCATCTGCCAACTCTCGACACTGTCACGACTCTTGGACTTGGTCCCCTTGTCTTACAGGTACTCAGGTCCGGAAATCCACTGTTGTTGCATTGCTGGTGTTGGTCTTCCTTGCAGAATCCCCCTATCACGACTTCTGTGCTCTCTTGGGGTTGTAGGTGCACTTTACACCTACCTTACAGCGTCTTGAGGTGGGCTATTTTTCTAACCCTCACTGTTTTCTTACAGTCCTAGTGACCCTCTACAAGCTCACATAGGTTTGGGCTCCATTCGTGGTTCGTATTCCACTTTTGGAGTATATGGTTTTTGTTGCCCCTATACCTATGTGCTCCTATTGCAATCTATTGTAACTTTACACTGCTTGCATTACTTCCTTTTGCTATTACTGCATATTTTTGGTATTGTGTACATATATCTTGTGTATATTTGCTATCCTCATACTGAGGGTACACTCTGAGATACTTTGGCATATTGTCATAAAAATAAAGTACCTTTATTTTTAGTATATCTGTGTATTGTGTTTTCTTATGATATTGTGCAAGTGACACCAGTGGTACTGTAGGAGCTTCACTCGTCTCCTAGTTCAGCCTAAGCTGCTCTGCTAAGCTACCATTATCTATCAGCATAAGCTGCTAGACACCCTATACACTAATAAGGGATACCTGGGCCTGGTGCAAGGTGTAAGTACCCCTTGGTACTCACTACAAGCCAGTCCAGCCTCCTACAGACGGTGCGCAGATCTTACTGTTCCCGGACTATACCTTAGCGGTACAGAGGGACCGGGCCTCCTACCTGCCTTTGAAATGTAAGCTGAGATCTTTCAGTTAAATTACTCTTTGCTATTCCCCGCCAAGCTGCGCGTCGTGGCGGAGAACAAGTCGCATTTCTTTGTCACACCTGAGGCGGCGTGGGAGTGGCTTGAGTTAACAGGCCTGGCCTCGGGTGGCGCTACAGAGCGGGCGGTGCCGGTGTCCCGAGGCAAGCGTAGCCGGGCCAGACGTGTCAGGAGGAGAGGTGAAATCCGTGCTGGTCCTGTGGCGTGTGCACCAGACTTGGAGCAGCTCATGCAAGAGAGAAGGGAAGCAATTCACTCTGCTGCGGCTATCAGCGCTTCCCCGTTGGCTTCAGAGTCGACACTGAACTTTCGCAGCCGTTCAGTGACCGACCTGTCACGCCAGATTGCCTCTCGGAGTTGGGCCTCGCCGGGGGCCCGCCTGTGACTCCAGCCACTGCGGACAAATTCTTTTAAGGGATGCTCAAGCTGTGTTGGAAAATTGTACATTGCTGGAACTGTCCATCTGGCTTGTAGTGAGTGGTTGACTTTAATTAGTATGATTCATGTAGTGAGCTGATGGAGGATCTGGCTGTTGAATGTTGGTATTTAATCTTGGGTGGCTGAGCGTATGGCCGCTGGCATGTGTCTGCCCTCGCCGGCTGTGCGCCCTTGCGGTTGGCAGGTGTGATCTTCCTCTTATGTCCCCCCTCTTTTCTGTTATCTGCCATAGCCGGACAGTAAGGCTTGTGTTTGGATTGCTTTTCTGTGGGATTGGCCTACCCCATACTCCTACTAGTGGAGACACATAATGCGTGATTGTGTGGTTGCACGCTACTGTTTTCGTTGTTTGGTTTGGGTGGTGACCTGTTTTCTATCTGTTCTGATGGTATAAGTTATGTTTTGGTTCTGCTGGAGGGCACCTACTGAGTACCCGATCGAAGGTTGGGACAATGTTAATGTTGAGGAAGCGCTGTGCGGAGGGGCAGGGTGGTGGTGGATGAGGGGTAATTTGCTACCTATGAAATGTCTTCATACACTGCGATTAGTTGGAACGTGAGAGGCATACACACCCCCAAGCGCCTATATGCTATCTATTCCAATCTTAGAAGGCACTCAGTCCATTTGGCGTTTCTGCAGGAGACGCACCTGGTGGGTTTGGAGATCCCCCGATTGCCTCGACGCTGGAGAGGGCAATTGTATGCGGCAGGTCACTCAGCGTATGCTAGGGGTGCATTGATTTGGATTAGAGCAGGCACTCCCTTTGCGGAGGAGGAGCAGATTGTGGATCCACAGGGTAGATTTGTTCTGGTTCGGGGGAGGCTGGCAGGTCATGCTGTAGTGCTGGGTTCTATTTATGCTCCGAATGTAGACCAGACCTCTTTTCTGCATGGACTGTCCCAACATTTGGCGGGCTGGAGTGATTTTCCATGGCTGTTGGGCGAAGACTTCAACAGTGTGCTTGATATTGATCTGGACCGTTCCTTTCCTCCTTTGCCCACGTCCCTGGTCGTGGCTGCCGCAAGTGGTTTAGTGACCTGGACTCAGCAATGGCAATTGGTAGATATATGGCGGCAGCAGCACGCTGGCAACAGGGTCTATTCCTTCTACTCTGCCCCGCACCGCCTACATGTGCGTTTAGATAGAATGCTCTGCACTCCGAACTTGGCCTCAGTAATTGTGAATACGGACTACTTGGGGTGCACGCACTTGGATCACAACCCGCTGCTTGCGGGCCTGAGTTTGGAGTCCTCCCGCCCGGCTGTTCCCACCTGGAGGCTGAGGCCGGAGCTATTGGAGGACGCTGCTTTCAGAGCGTCACTGTGTGCTGCAATCCCGGAATATTTCGAGCATAATGATGGAACTGCGTAGTCAGGTTTGGTAGAGTGGGATGCTTTCAAAGTCTTTATCCGTGGGCACTGCTTGGGAACTCAATGTAACCTGCACCGTTCCGTTGAACGCGACCTGACTCGGGTGGAGCGTATTATTCTGCGACCGGAAGGGGAGGTGGCTGGTAGTCAGACCGAAAATTCGATGTTATCGCCAGCTCGCGCTGAACACCTGTCGCTGCTCGAGCGCCTGCGCTGTCTGAACTACGACGCACACTCTGCGAAAACTCATGCTACATTGCCTAATCTGTTGCAATGTCATGTTATTATTCAGCCAAGTTGTTATCTAGATGCAGTGGAACTACACAATGCATTATGTCTAAATGTCGATGGTTTATAATTATGATGCACTGTTGTGATAAAATGCCAATAAACAGATTCATGGAAAAAAAACAGAAAAGTTCATACAGAAGGTGACAAGGATGGCAAGAAGAAAGATGGTCAGAAATCTCAGGATAAGCATGGGGACAAGGGTAAAACCAAAGATCCTTCTTCAAATCCTAAACACTCTTCAGGAGGTGGGGATAAATCAACTTCTTCCTCTTCTTCACAACCCACACACATTAAAAAGCCTTGGTGCTATGTGTGTAAAAATAAAGGCCATAGGCCAGGGGATAAGTCCTGCCCAGGTAAACCCCCTGAGCCTACCACTACTAATACATCAAACTCTAGTGCCCCTAGCAGTAGTGGTAATAGTGGTGGGACTGCTGGCAACAGTCAAAATAAGGGTGTAGTTGGGTTCACTTTTGGGTCCATCATAGAAACTGGGGTAGTCAGTCCCAAGACAGTTTCTGTCACACCTGGTGGCATTGGCCTTGCCACACTGGCTGCTTGTCCCCTTTCAATGGATAAGTACAGGCAGACAGTTTCCATTAATTGTGTTGAGGCCCAGGCCTACAGGGACACAGCTGCCAGTATCACTTTGGTGACTATAAACCTAATGTCTCCTGTAGGAAAGTACCATCTTGCCTGGCATGTTACCCCCATATTTCACTGTATATATGTTGTTTTAGTTGTATGTGTCACTGGGACCCTGCCAGCCAGGGCCCCAGTGCTCATAAGTGTGCCCCGTATGTGATACCTGTGTGATGACTAACTGTCTCACTGATGCTCTGCTAACCAGAACCTCAGTGGTTATGCTCTCTCATTTCTTTCCAAATTGTCACTAACAGGCTAATAATTTCACTAATTTACATTGGCATACTGGAACACCCTTATAATTCCCTAGTATATGGTACTAAGGTACCCAGGGTATTGGGGTTCCAGGAGATCCCTATGGGCTGCAGCATTTCTTTCGCCACCCATAGGGAGCACTGACAATTCTTACACAGGCCTGCCATTGCAGCCTGAGTGAAATAACGTCCACGTTATTTCACAGCCATTTACCACTGCACTTAAGTAACTTATAAGTCACCTATATGTCTAACCTTTACCTGGTAAAGGTTGGGTGCTAATTTACTTAGTGTGTGGGCACCCTTTGGCCTCTAGCTCAGCCGGCACCTAGGGAAACCTACCAAACCTGTGCATTTTTGAAAACTAGAGACCTAGTGGAATCCATGATGGGGTGACTTGTGGGGCTCTGAACAAGGTTCTTTTACCCAGAATCCTTTGTAAACCTCAAAATGTGGCTAAAAAAACACATTTTCCTCACATTTTGGTGACAGATAGTTCTGGAATCAGAGAGGAGCCACGAATTTCCTACCACCCAGCGTTCCCGCAAGTCTCCCAATAAAAATGATACCTTACTTGTGTGGGTAGGCCTAGCGCCCGTGACAGGAAGCGCCCGAAAACACAACGTTGACACATCACATTTTTTTAAAGAAAACAGAGGTGTTTTTTGCAAAGTGCCTACCTGTAGATTTTGCCTCTAGCTCAGCCGGCATCTAGGGAAACCTACCAAACCTGTGCATTTTTTAAAACTAGAGACCTAGGGGAATCCAAGATGGGGTGACTTGTGGGGCTCTGACCAGGTTCTGTTACCCAGAATCCTTTGCAAACCTCAAAATTTGGCTAAAAAAACACATTTTCCTCACAATTTGGTGACAGATAGTTCTGGAATCACAGAGGAGCCACAAATTTGCTTCCACCCAGCGTTCCCCCAAGTCTCCCGATAAAAACAATACCTCACTTGTGTGGGTAGGCCTAGCGCCCGCAACAGGAAATGCCCCAAAACCCCACATGGACACATCACATTTTTTTAAAGAAATCAGAGGTGTTTTTTGCAAAGTACCTACCTGTTGATTTTGGCCTCTAGCTCAGCCGGCACCTAGGGAAACCGACCAAACCTTTGCATTTTTGAAAACTAGAGACCTAGGGGAATCCAAAATGGGGTGACTAGTGGGGCTCTGACCAGGTTCTGTTACCCAGAATCCTTTGCAAACCTCAAAATTTGGCTAAAAAAACACATTTTCCTCACAATTTGGTGACAGATAGTTCTGGAATCATAGAGGAGCCACACATTTCCTTCCACCCAGCGTTCCCCCAAGTCTCCCGATAAAAATGATACCTTACTTGTTTGGGTACGCCTAGCGCCCGCGACAGGAAATGCCCCAAAACACAACGTGGACATATCACATTTTTTGAAAGAAAACAGAGGTGTTTTTTGCAAAGTGCCTACCTGTAGATTTTGGCCTCTAGCTCAGCCGGCACCTAGGGAAACCTACCAAACCTGTGCATTTTTTAAAACTTGAGACCTAGGGGAATCCAAGATGGGGTGACTTGTGGGGCTCTGAACAGATTATGTTACCCAGAATCCTTTGCAAACCTCAAAATTTGGCTAAAAAAACACATTTTCCTCATATTTGGGTGACAGAAAGTTCTGGAATCAAAGAGGAGCCACAAATTTCCTTCCACCCAGCGTTCCCCCAAGTCTCCCAATAAAAATGATACCTCACTTGTTTGGGTAGGCCTAGCGCCCGTGACAGGAAATGCCCCAAAACGCAACGTAGGCACATCACATTTTTTTTAAAGAAAACAGAG
Source organism: Pleurodeles waltl (assembly GCF_031143425.1). Classification (NCBI taxonomy): domain Eukaryota; kingdom Metazoa; phylum Chordata; class Amphibia; order Caudata; family Salamandridae; genus Pleurodeles; species Pleurodeles waltl. The sequence goes on from NC_090438.1 coordinate 812,577, forward strand.
GTGTTTTTTGCAAAGTGCCTACCTGTAGATTTTGGCCCCTAGCTCAGCCGGCACCTATGGAAACCTACCAAACCTGTGCATTTTTTAAAACTAGAGACCTAGGGGAATTCAAGATGGGGTGACTTGTGGGGCTCTGACCAGGTTCTGTTGCCCAGAATCCTTTGCAAACCTCAAAATGTGGTGAAAAAAAATCATTGCCCTCACATTTCGGTGACAGAAAGTTCTGGAATCTGAGAGGAGCCACAAATTTCCTTCCACCCAGTGTTCCCCCAAGTCTCCCGTTAAAACAATACCTCACTTGTGTTGGTAGGCCTAGCGCCTGCGACAGGAAATGCCCCAAAACGCAACGTGGACACATCACATTTTTTGAAAGAAAACAGAGGTGTTTTTTGCAAAGTGCCTACCTGTAGATTTTGGCCTCTAGCTCAGCCGGCACCTAGGGAAACCTACCAAACCTGTGCATTTTTGAAAACTAGAGACCTAGGTGAATCCAAGATGGGGTGACTTGTGGGGCTCTGACCAGGTTATGTTACCCAGAATCCTTTGCAAACCTCAAAATTTGGCTAAAAAAAAACATTTTCCTCACATTTTGGTGACAGATAGTTCTGGAATCAGAGAGGAGCCACGAATTTCCTTCCACCCAGCGTTCCCGCAAGTCTCCCGATAAAAATGATACCTCACTTGTGTGGGTAGGCCTAGCGCCCGTTACAGGAAGTGGAACAAAACACAACGTTGACACATCACATTTTTTGAAAGAAAACAGAGGTGTTTTTTGCAAAGTGCCTACCTGTAGATGTTGCCTCTAGCTCAGCCAGCATCTAGGGAAACCTACCAAACCTGTGCATCTTTGAAAACTAGAGACCCAGGGGAATCCAAGATGGGGTGACTTGTGGGGCTCTGACCAGGTTCTGTTACCCAGAATCCTTTGCAAACCTCAAAATTTGGCTTAAAAAACACATTTCCCTCACATTTCGGTGACAGAAAGTTCTGGAATCTGAGAGGAGCCACAAATTTCCTTCCTCCCAGTGTTCCCCCAAGTCACCCGATAAAAACAATACCTCACTTGTGTGGGTAGGCCTAGCGACCGTGACAGGAAGCGCCCGAAAACACAACGTTGACACATCACATTTTTTTTAAAGAAAACAGAGGTGTTTTTTGCAAAGTGCCTACCTGTAGATTTTGCCTCTAGCTCAGCCGGCATCTCGGAAAACCGCCCAAACCTGTGCATTTTTTAAAACTAGAGACCTAGCGGAATCCAAGATGGGGTGACTTGTGGGGCTCTGACCAGGTTCTGTTACCCAGAATCCTTTGCAAACCTCAAAATTTGGCTTAAAAAACACATTTCCCTCACAATTTGGTGACAGATAGTTCTGGAATCACAGAGGAGCCACAAATTTCCTTCCACCCAGAGTTCCCCCAAGTCTCCCGATAAAAACAATACCTCACTTGTGTGGGTAGGCCTAGCGCCCGCAACAGGAAATGCCCCAAAACCCCACGTGGACACAACACATTTTTTGAAAGAAAACAGAGGTGTTTTTTGCAAAGTGCCTACCTGTGGATTTCGGCCTCTAGCTCAGCCGGCAGCTGGGGAAACCTACCAAACCTGTGAATTTTTTAAAACTAGAGACCTAGGGGAATCCAAGATGGGGTCACTTGTGGGGCTCTGACCAGGTTCTGTTACCCAGAATCGTTTGCAAACCTCAATATTTGGCTAAAAAAACACTTTTTCCTCCAATTTTGGTGACAGATAGTTCTGGAATCAGAGAGGAGCCACAAATTTACTTCCACCCAGCGTTCCCCCAAGTCTCCAGACAAAAATGATATCTCATTTGTGTGGGTTAGCCTAGCGCCCGTGACAGGAAACGCGCCAAAACACAATGTGGACACTTCACATTTTTGGAAAGAAAACAGAGGTGTTTTTTGCAAAGTGCCTACCTGTAGAAGTTGCCTCTAGCTCAGCCGGCACCTAGGGAAACCTACCAAACCTGTGCATTTTGGGAAACTGGAGACCTAGGGAAATCCAAGATGGGGTGACTTGTGGGGCTCTGACCAGGTTCTGTTACCCAGAATCATTTGCAAACCTCAAAATTTGGCTAAAAAACACATTGCCCTCACATTTCGGTGACAGAAAGTTCTGGAATCTGAGAGGAGCCACAAATTTCCTTCGACCCAGTGTTCCCATAAGTCTCCCGATAAAAATGATACCTCACTTGTGTGGGTAGGCCTAGCGCCTGCGACAGGAAATGCCCCAAAACGCAACGTGGACACATCACATTTTTTTTAAGAAAACAGAGGTGTTTTTTGCAAAGTGCCTACCTGTAGATTTTGGCCTCTAGCTCAGCTGGCACCTAGGGAAACCTACCAAACCTGTGCATTTTTGAAAACTAGAGACCTAGTGGAATCCAAGATGGGGTGACTTGTGGGGCTCTGACCAGGTTCTGTTACCCAGAATCCTTTGCAAACCTCAAAATGTGGCTAAAAAAACAAATTTTCCTCACATTTTGGTGACAGATAGTTCTGGAATCAGAGAGGAGCCACGAATTTCCTACCACCCAGCGTTCCCGCAAGTCTCCCGATAAAAATGATACCTAACTTGTGTGGGTAGGCCTAGCCCCCGTGACAGGAAGCGCCTCAAAACACAACGTTGACACATCACATTTTTTTAAAGAAAACAGAGGTGTTTTTTATAAAGTGCCTACCTGTAGATTTTGGCCTCTAGCTCACCCGGCACCTAGGGAAACCTACCAAACCTGTGCATTTTTGAAAACTAGAGACCTAGGGGAATGCAAGATGGGGTGACTTGTGGGGCTCTGACCATGTTCTGTTACCCAGAAACCTATGCAAACCTCAAAATTTGGCTAAAAAAACACATTTTCCTCACATTTTTGTGACAGATAGTTCTTTAATCATAGAGGAGCCACACATTTCCTTCCACCCAGCGTTCCCCCAAGTCTCCCGATAAAAATGATACCTTACTTGTTTGGGTAGGCCTAGCGCCCGCGACAGGAAATGCCCCAAAACACAACGTGGACATATCACATTTTTTGAATGAAAACAGAGGTGTTTTTTTGCAAAGTGCCTACCTGTAGATTTTGGCCTCTAGCTCAGCCGGCACCTAGGGAAACCTACCAAACCTGTGCATTTTTGAAAACTTGAGACCTAGGGGAATCCAAGATGGGGTGACTTGTGGGGCTCTGAACATATTATGTTACCCAGAATCCTTTGCAAACCTCAAAATTTGGCTAAAAAAACACATTTTCCTCATATTTGTGTGACAGAAAGTTCTGGAATCAAAGAGGAGCCACAAATTTCCTTCCACCCAGCGTTCCCCCAAGTCTCCCAATAAAAATGATACCTCACTTGTTTGGGTAGGCCTAGCGCCCGTGACAGGAAATGCCCCAAAACGCAACATAGGCACATCACATTTTTTTTAAAGAAAACAGAGGTGTTTTTTGCAAAGTGCCTACCTGTAGATTTTGGTCTCTAGCTCAGCCGGCACCTATGGAAACCTACCAAACCTGTGCATTGTTGAAAACTAGAGACCTAGGGGAATTCAAGATGGGGTGACTTGTGGGGCTCTGACCAGGTTCCGTTGCCCAGAATCCTTTGCAAACCTCAAAATGTGGCGAAAAAAAATCATTGCCCTCACATTTCGGTGACAGAAAGTTCTGGAATCTGAGAGGAGCCACAAATTTCCTTCCACCCAGTGTTCCCCCAAGTGTCCCGTTAAAACAATACCTCACTTGTGTGGGTAGGCCTAGCGCCTGCGACAGGAAATGCCCCAAAACGCAATGTGGACACATCACATTTTTTTAAAGAAAACAGAGGTGTTTTTTGCAAAGTGCCTACCTGTTGATTTTGGCCTCTAGCTCAGCCGGCACCTAGGGAAACCTACCAAACCTGTGCATTTTTGAAAACTAGAGACCTAGGTGAATCCAAGATTGGGTGACTTGTGGGGCTCTGACCAGGTTCTGTTACCCAGAATCCTTTGCAAACCACAAAATTTGGCTAAAAAAAAACATTTTCCTCACATTTTGGTGACAGATAGTTCTGGAATCAGAGAGGAGCTACGAATTTCCTTCCACCCAGCGTTCCCGCAAGTCTCCCGATAAAAATGATACCTCACTTGTGTGGGTAGGCCTAGCGCCTGTGACAGGAAATGCCCCAAAACGCAACGTGGACACATCACATTTTTTTAAAGAAAACAGAGGTGTTTTTTGCAAAGTGCCTACCTGTAGATTTTGGCCTCTAGCTCAGCCGGCAGCTAGGGAAACCTACCAAACCTGTGAATTTTTTAAAACTAGAGACCTAGGGGAATCCAAGATGGGGTCACTTGTGGGGCTCTGACCAGGTTCTGTTACCCAGAATCCTTTGCAAACCTAAAAATGTGGCTAAAAAAACACATTTTCCTCACATTTTGGTGACAGATAGTTCTGGAATCAGAGAGGAGCCACAAATTTCCTTCCACCCAGCGTTCCCCCAAGTCTCCCGATAACAATGATACCTCACTTGTGTGGGTAGGCCTAGCACCCGCGACAGGAGATGCCCCAAAACGCAATGTGGACACATCACATTTTTGGAATGAAAACAGAGGTGTTTTTGGCAAAGTGCTTACCTGTAGATTTTGGCCTCTAGCTCAGCAGGCACCTACGGAAACCTACCAAACCTGTGCATTTTTGAAAACTAGAGACCTAGGGGAATCCAAGATGGGGTGACTTCTGGGGCTCTGACCAGGTTCTGTTACCCAGAATCTTTTGCAAACCTCAAAATGTGGCTAAAAAAACACTTTTTCCTCCAATTTTGGTGACAGATAGTTCTGGAATCAGAGAGGAGCCACAAATTTCCTTCCACCCAGCGTTCCCCCAAGTCTCCAGACAAAAATCATATCTCATTTGTGTGGGTTAGCCTAGCGCCCGTGACAGGAAACGCCCCAAAACACAATGTGGACACATCACATTTTTTTTAAAGAAAACAGAGGTGTTTTGTGCCAAGTGCCTACCTGTAGATTTTGGCCTCTAGCTCAGCTGGCACCTAGGGAAACCTACCAAACATGTGCATTTTTGAAAACTAGAGACCTAGGGAATCCAAGATGCGGTGACTTGTGGGGCTCTGACCAGGTTCTGCTACCCAGAATCCTTTGCAAACCTCAAAATGTGGCTAAAAAAACACATTTTCCTCACATTTTGGTGACAGATAGTTCTGGAATCAGAGAGGAGCCACAAATTTCTTTCCACCCAGCGTTCCCCCAAGTCTCCAGACAAAAATGATATCTCATTTGTGTGGGTTAGCCTAGCGCCCGTGACAGGAAACGCCCCAAAACACAATGTGGACACTTCACATTTTTGGAAAGAAAACAGAGGTGTTTTTTGCAAAGGGCCTACCTGTAGATTTTGCCTCTAGCTCAGCCGGCACCTAGGGAAACCTACCAAACCTGTGCATTTTTGGAAACTGGAGACCTAGGGAAATCCAAGATGGGGTGACTTGTGGGGCTCTGACCAGGTTCTGTTACCCAGAATCATTTGCAAACCTCAAAATTTGGCTAAAAAAACACATTGCCCTCACATTTCGGTGACAGAAAGTTCTGGAATCTGAGAGGAGCCACAAATTTCCTTCCACCCAGTGTTCCCATAAGTCTCCCGATAAAAATGATACCTCACTTGTGTGGGTAGGCCTAGCGCCTGCGACAGGAAATGCCCCAAAACGCAACGTGGACACATCACATTTTTTTAAAGAAAACAGAGGTGTTTTTTGCAAAGTGCCTACCTGTAGATTTTGGCCTCTAGCTCAGCCGGCACCTAGGGAAACCTACCAAACCTGTGCATTTTTGAAAACTAGAGACCTAGAGGAATCCAAGATGGGGTGACTTGTGGGGCTCTGACCAGATTCTGTTACCCAGAATCCTTTGCAAACCTCAAAATTTGGTTAAAAAAACACATTGCCCTCACATTTCGGTGACAGAAAGTTCTGGAATCTGAGAGGAGCCACAAATTTCCTTCCACCCAGCGTTCCCCCAAGTCTCCCGATAAAAATAATACCTCACTTGTGTGAGTAGGCCTAGCGCCCGTGACAGGAAACACCCCAAAACACAACGTCGACACATCACATTTTTTTAAAGAAAACAGAGGTGTTTTTTGCAAAGTGCCTACCTGTAGATTTTGCATCTAGCTCAGCCAGCACCTAGGGAAACCTACCAAACCTGTGCATTTTTGAAAACCAGAGACCTAGGGGAATCCAAGATGGGGTGACTTGTAGGGCTCTGACCAGGTTCTGTTACCCAGAATCCTATGCAAACCTAAAAATGTGGCTAAAAAAACACATTGCCCTCACATTTCGGTGACAGAAAGTTCTGTAATCTGAGAGGAGCCACAAATTTCCACCCACCCAGTGTTCCCCCAAGTCTCCCTATAAAAATGATACATCACTTGTGTGGGTAGGCCTAGCGCCCGCGACAGGAAATGACCCAAAATGCAACGTGGACACATCACATTTTTTGAAAGAAAACAGAGGTGTTTTTTGCAAAGTGCCTACCTGTAGATTTTGGCCTCTACCTCAGCCGGCAGCTAGGGAAACCTACCAAACCTGTACATTTTTTAAAACTAGAGACCTAGGGGAATCCAAGATGGGGTGACTTGTGGGGCTCTGACCATGTTCTGTTACCCAGAATCCTTTGCAAACCTCAAAATTTGGCTAAAAAACACATTTTCCTCACATTTTGGTGACAGATAATTCTGGAATCAGAGAGGAGCCACAAATTTCCTTCCACCCAGCGTTCCCGCAAGTCTCCCGATAACAATTATACCTCACTTGTGTGGGTAGGCCTAGCGCCCGCTACAGGAGATGCCCCAAAACACAATGTGTACACATCACATTTTTGGAATGAAAACAGAGGTGTTTTTTGCAAAGTGCCTACCTGTAGATTTTGAGCTCTAGCTCAGCCGGCACCTACGGAAACCTACCAAACCTGTGCATTTTTGAAAACTAGAGACCTAGGTGAATCCAAGATGGGGTGACTTTTGGGGCTCTGACCATGTTCTGTTACCCAGAATCCTTTGCAAACCTCAAAAGTTGGCTAAAAAAACACATTTTCCTCAAATTTTGGTGACAGGAAGTTCTGGAATCACAGAGGAGCCACGAATTTCCTTCCACCCAGCGTTCCCCCAAGTCTCCCGATAAAAATGATACCTCACTTGTGTGGGAAGGCCTAGCTCCCGCGACAGGAAATGCCCCAAAACGCAACGTGGACACATCACATTTTTTTAAAGAAAACAGAGGTGTTTTTTGCAAAGTGCTTACCTGTAGATTTTGGCCTCTAGCTCAGCCGGCAGCTAAGGAAACCTACCAAACCTGTGCATTTTTTAAAACTAGAGACCTACGGGAATCCAAGATGGGGTCACTTGTGGGGCTCTGACCAGGTTCTGTTACCCAGAATCCTTTGCAAACCTCAAAATTTGGCAAAAAAAAACACATTGCCCTCCCATTTCGGTGACAGAAAGTTCTGGAATCCGAGAGGAGCCACAAATTTCCTTCCACCCAGTGTTCCCCCAAGTCTCCTGATAAAAACAATACCTCACTTGTCCGGGTAGGCCAAGCGCCTGCGACAGGAAATGCCCCAAAACGCAACACGGACACATCACATTTTTTTAAAGAAAACAGAGGTGTTTTTTGGAAAGTGCTTATCTGTAGATTTTGGCCTCTAGCTCAGCCGGCACCTAGGGAAACCTACCAAACCTGTGCATTTTTGAAAACTAGAGACCTAGGGGAATCCAAGTTGGGGTGACTTGTGGGGCTCTGCCAAGGTTCTGTTACCCAGAATCCTTTGCAAACCTCAAAATTTGGCTAAAAAAACACATTGCCCTCCCATTTCGTTGGCAGAAAGTTCTGGAATCCGAGAGGAGCCACAAATTTCCTTCCACCCAGTGTTCCCCCATGTCTCCCGATAAAAAAAACGATACCTCACTTGTATGGGTAGGCCTAGCGCCTGCAACAGGAAATGCCCCAAAACGCAACATGGACACATCACATTTCTTGAAAGAAAACAGAGGTGTTTTTTGCAAAGTGCCTACCTGTAGATTTTGGCCTCTAGCTCGGCCGGCAGCTAGGGAAACCTACCAAACCTGTGCATTTTTGAAAACTAGAGACCTAGGGGAATCCAAGTTGGGGTGACTTGTGGGGCTCTGACTAGGTTCTGTTACCCAGAATCCTTTGCAAACCTCAAAATTTGGCTAAAAAAACACATTGCCCTCCTATTTCGGTGACAGAAAGTTCTGGAATCCGAGAGGAGCCACAAATTTCCTTCCACCCAGTGTTCCCCCAAGTCTCCCGATAAAAAAAACGATACCTCACTTGTATGGGTAGACCTAGCGCCTGCAACAGGAAATGCCCCAAAACGCAACGTGGACACATCACATTTTTTTAAAGAAAACAGAGGTGTTTTTTGGAAAGGGCCTACCTGTTGATTTTGGCCTCTAGCTCAGCCAGCAGCTAGGGAAACCTACCAAACCTGTTCATTTTTGAAAACTAGAGACCTAGGGGAATCCAAGATGGGGTCACTTGTGGGGCTCTGACCAGGTTCTGTTACCCAGAATCCTTTGCAAACCTCAAAATTTGGCAAAAAAAAACACATCACCCTCCCATTTTGGTGACAGAAAGTTCTGGAATCCGAGAGAAGCCACAAATTTCCTTCCACCGAGTGTTCCCCCAAGTCTCCCGATAAAAACAATACCTCACTTGTGTGGGTAGGCCTAGCGCCTGCGACAGGAAATGCCCCAAAACGCAACGCGGACACATCACATTTTTTTAAAGAAAACAGAGGTTTTTTTTGGAAAGTGCCTATCTGTAGATTTTGGCCTCTAGCTCAGCCGGCACCTAGGGAAACCTACCAAACCTGTGCATTTTTGAAAACTAGAGACCTAGGGGAATCCAAGTTGGGGTGACTTGTGGGGCTCTGACCAGGTTCTGTTACCCAGAATCCTTTGCAAACATCAAAATTTGGCTAAAAAAACACATTGCCCTCCCATTTCAGTGACAGAAAGTTCTGGAATCCGAGAGGAGCCACAGATATCCTTCCACCCAGTGTTCCACCAAGTCTCCCGATAAAAAAAACGATACCTCACTTGTGTGGGTAGGCCTAGCGCATGCGACAGGAAATGCCCCAAAACGCAACGTAGACACATCACATTTTTTTTAAAGAAAACAGAGATGTTTTTTGGAAAGTGCCTACCTGTAGATTTTGGCCTCTAGCTCAGCCGGCACCTAGGGAATCCTACCAAACCTGTGCATTTTTGAAAACTATAGACCTAGGGGAATCCAAGATGGGGTGACTTGTGGGGCTCTAACCAGGTTCTGTTACCCAGAATCCTTTGCAAACATCAAAATTGGCAAAAAAAACACATTTTCCTCAAATTTTGGTGACAGGAAATTCTGGAATCACAGAGGAGCCACAAATTTGCTTCCACCCAGCGTTCCCCCAAAGTCTCCCAATAAAAATGATACCTCACTTGTGTGGGTAGGCCTAGCGCCCGCAACAGGAAATGCCCCAAAACGCAACGTGGACACATCACATTTTTTGAAAGAAAACAGAGGTGTTTTTTGCAAAGTGCCTACCTGTAGATTTTGGCCTCTAGCTCAGCTGGCAGCTAGGGAAACCTACCAAACCTGTGCATTTTTGAAAACTAGAGACCTAGGGGAATCCAAGATGGGGTGACTTGTGGGCTCTGACCATGTTCTGTTACCCAGAATCCTTTGCAAACCTCAAAATTTGGCTACAAAAACACATTGCCCTCACATTTCGGTGACAGAAAGTTCTGGAATCTGAGAGGAGCCACAAATTTCCTTCCACCCAGTGTTCCCCCAAGTCTCCCGATAAAAATGATACCTCACTTGTGTGGGTAGGCCTAGCTCCCGCGACAGGAAATGCCCCAAAATGCAACGTGGACACATCACATTTTTTTAAAGAAAACAGAGGTGTTTTTTGCAAAGTGCCTACCTGTAGATTTTGGCCTCTAGCTCAGCCGGCAGCTAGGGAAACCTACCAAACCTGTGCATTTTTTAAAACTAGAGACCTAGGGGAATCCAAGATGGGGTGACTTGTGGGGCTCTGACCATGTTCTGTTACCCAGAATCCTTTGCAAACCTCAAAATGTGGCTAAAAAACACATTTTCCTCACATTTTGGTGACAGATAGTTCTGGAATCAGAGAGGAGCCACAAATTTCCTTCCACCCAGCGTTCCCGCAAGTCTCCTGATAACAATGATACCTCACTTGTGTGGGTAGGCCTAGCGCCCGCGACAGGAGATGCCCCAAAACACAATGTGTACACATCACATTTTTGGAATGAAAACTGAGGTGTTTTTTACAAAGTGCCTACCTGTAGATTTTGGCCTCTAGCTCAGCCGGCACCTAGGGAAACCTACCAAACCTGTGCATTTTTGAAAACTAGAGACCTAGGGGAATCCAAGATGGGGTGACTTTTGGGGCTCTGACCATGTTCTGTTACCCAGAATCCTTTGCAAACCTCACAATTTGGCTACAAAAACACATTGCCCTCACATTTCGGTGACTGAAAGTTCTGGAATCTGAGAGGAGCCACAAATTTCCTTCCACCAGTGTTCCCCCAAGTCTCCCAATAAAAACGATACCTCACTTGTGTGGGTAGGCCTAGCGCCTGCGACAGGAAATGCCCCAAAACGCAACGTGGACACATCACATTTTTTTAAAGAAAACAGAGGTGTTTTTTGGAAAGTGCCTACCTGTAGATTTTGGCCTCTAGCTCAGCCAGCACCTAGGGAAACCTACCAAACCTGTGCATTTTTGAAAACTAGAGACCTAGGGGAATCCAAGATGGGGTGACTTGTGGGGCTCTGACCAGTTTCTGTTACCCAGAATCCTTTGCAAACCTCAAAATTTAACTAAAAAAAAAAATGTTCCTCAATTTTTGGTTACAGGAAGTTCTGGAATCACAGAGGAGCCAAAAATTTCCTTCCACCAGTGTTCCCCCAAGTCTCCCGATAAAAACGATACCTCACTTGTGTGGGTAGGCCTAGCGCCTGCGACAGGAAATGCCCCAAAACGCAACGTGGACATATCACATTTTTTTAAAGAAAACAGAGGTGTTTTTTGGAAAGTGCCTACCTGTAGATTTTGGCCTCTAGCTCAGCCGGCACCTAGGGAAACCTACCAAACCTGTGCATTTTTTAAAACTAGAGACCTAGGGGAATCCAAAATGGGGTGACTTGTGGGGCTCTGACCATGTTCTGTTACCCAGAATCCTTTGCAAACCTCAAAATTTGGCTAAAAAAACACATTTTCCTCACATTTTGGTGACAGATAGTTCTGGAATCAGAGAGGAGCCACAAATTTCCTTCCACCCAGCGTTCCCCCAAGTCTCCCGATAACAATGATACCTCACTTGTGTGGGTAGGCCTAGCGCCCGCGACAGGAGATGCCCCAAAACGCAATGTGGACACATCACATTTTTGGAATGAAAACAGAGGTGTTTTTGGCAAAGTGCTTACCTGTAGATTTTGGCCTCTAGCTCAGCAGGCAGCTAGGGAAACCTACCAAACCTGTGCATTTTTTAAAACTAGAGACCTAGGGGAATCCAAGATGGGGAGACTTTTGGGGCTCTGACCAGGTTCTGTTACCCAGAATCTTTTGCAAACCTCAAAATTTGGCTAAAAAAACACATTTTCCTCAAATTTTGGTGACAGGAAGTTCTGGAATCACAGAGGAGCCACAAATTTCCTTCCATCCAGTGTTCCCTCAAGTCTCCCGATAAAAATGATACCTCACTTGTGTGGGAAGGCCTAGCGCATGCGACAGGAAATGCCCCAAAACGCAACGTGGACACATCACATTTTTTTAAAGAAAACAGAGGTGTTTTTTGCAAAGTGCTTACCTGTAGATTTTGGCCTCTAGCTCAGCCGGCAGCTAAGGAAACCTACCAAACCTGTGCATTTTTTAAAACTAGAGACCTAGGGGAATCCAAGATGGGGTCACTTGTGGGGCTCTGACCAGAATCTGCTACCCAGAATCCTTTGCAAACCTCAAAATTTGGCAAAAAAAAACACATCACCCTCCCATTTCGGTGACAGAAAGTTCTGGAATCCGAGAGGAGCCACAAATTTCCTTCCACCCAGTGTTCCCCCAAGTCTCCCGATAAAAACAATACCTCACTTGTGTGGGTAGGCCTAGCGCCTGCGACAGGAAATGCCACAAAAAGCAACGCGGACACATCACATTTTTTTTTAAAGAAAACAGAGGTGTTTTTTGGAAAGTGCCTATCTGTAGATTTTGGCCTCCATCTCAGCCGGCACCTAGGGAAACCTACCAAACCTGTGCATTTTTGAAAACTAGAGAACTAGGGGAATCCAAGTTGGGGTGACTTGTGGGGCTCTGACCAGGTTCTGTTACCCAGAATCCTTTGCAAACCTCAAAATTTGGCTAAAAAAACACATTGCCCTCCCATTTCGGTGACAGAAAGTTCTGGAATCCGAGAGGAGCCACAAATATCCTTCCACCCAGTGTTCCCCCAAGTCTCCCGATAAAAAAAACGATACCTCACTTGTGTGGGTAGGCCTAGCGCATGCGACAGGAAATGCCCCAAAACGCAACGTAGACACATCACATTTTTTTTAAAGAAAACAGAGATGTTTTTTGGAAAGTGCCTACCTGTAGATTTTGGCCTCTAGCTCAGCCGGCACCTAGGGAATCCTACCAAACCTGTGCATTTTTGAAAACTAGAGACCTAGGGGAATCCAAGATGGGGTGACTTGTGGGGCTCTGACCAGGTTCTGTTACCCAGAATCCTTTGCAAACATCAAAATTGGCTAAAAAAACACATTTTCCTCAAATTTTGGTGACAGGAAATTCTCGAATCACAGAGGAGCCACAAATTTGCTTCCACCCAGCGTTCCCCCAAAGTCTCCCAATAAAAATGATACCTCACTTGTGTGGGTAGGCCTAGCGCCCGCAACAGGAAATGCCCCAAAACGCAACGTGGACACATCACATTTTTTAAAAGAAAACAGAGGTGTTTTTTGCAAAGTGCCTACCTGTAGATTTTGGCCTCTAGCTCAGCCGGCACCTAGGGAAACCTACCAAACCTGTGCATTTTTGAAAACTAGAGTCCTAGGGGAATCCAAGATGGGGTGACTTTTGGGGCTCTGACCATGTTCTGTTACCCAGAATCCTTTGCAAACCTCAAAATTTGGCTTCAAAAACACATTGCCCTCACATTTCGGTGACTGAATGTTCTGGAATCTGAGAGGAGCCACAAATTTCCTTCCACCAGTGTTCCCCCAAGTCTCCCGATAAAAACGATACCTCACTTGTGTGGGTAGGCCTAGCGCCTGCGACAGGAAATGCCCCAAAACGCAACGTGGACACATCACATTTTTTTAAAGAAAACAGAGGTGTTTTTTGGAAAGTGCCTACCTGTAGATTTTGGCCTCTAAGCTCAGCCAGCACCGAGGGAAACCTACCAAACCTGTGCATTTTTGAAAACTAGAGACCTAGGGGAATCCAAGATGGTGTGACTTGTGGGGCTCTGACCAGGTTCTGTTACCCAGAATCCTTTGCAAACCTCAAAATTTGACTAATAAAACACATTTTCCTCAATTTTTGGTTACAGGAAGTTCTGGAATCACAGAGGAGCCACAAATTTCCTTCCACCAGTGTTCCCCCAAGTTTCCCGATAAAAACGATACCTCACTTGTGTGGGTAGGCCTAGCGCCTGCGACAGGAAATGCCCCAAAACGCAACGTGGACACATCACATTTTTTTAAAGAAAACAGAGGTGTTTTTTGCAAAGTGCCTACCTGTAGATTTTAGCCTCTAGCTTAGCCGGCACCTAGGGAAACCTACCAAACCTGTGCATTTTTTAAAACTAGAGACCTAGGGGAATCCAAGATGGGGTGACTTGTGGGGCTCTGACCATGTTCTGTTACCCAGAATCCTTTGCAAACCTCAAAATTTGGCTAAAAAAACACATTTTCCTCACATTTTGGTGACAGATAGTTCTGGAATCAGAGAGGAGCCACAAATTTCCTTCCACCCAGCGTTCCCCCAAGTCTCCCGATAACAATGATACCTCACTTGTGTGGGTAGGCCTAGCGCCCACGACAGGAGATGCCCCAAAACGCAATGTGGACACATCACATTTTTGGAATGAAAACAGAGGTGTTTTTGGCAAAGTGCTTACCTGTAGATTTTGGCCTCTTGCTCAGCAGGCACCTAGGGAAACCTACCAAACCTGTGCATTTTTGAAAACTAGAGACCTAGGGGAATCCAAGATGGGGTGACTTTTGGGGCTCTGACCAGGTTCTGTTACCCAGAATCTTTTGCAAACCTCAAAATTTGGCTAAAAAAACACATTTTCCTCAAATTTTGGTGACAGGAAGTTCTGGAATCACAGAGGAGCCACAAATTTCCTTCCACCCAGCGTTCCCCCAAGTCTCCCGATAAAAATTATACCTCACTTGTGTGGGAAGGCCTAGCGCATGCGACAGGAAATGCCCCAAAACGCAACGTGGACACATCACATTTTTTTAAAGAAAACAGAGGTGTTTTTTGCAAAGTGCTTACCTGTAGATTTTGGCCTCTAGCTCAGCCGGCAGCTAAGGAAACCTACCAAACCTGTGCATTTTTTAAAACTAGAGACCTAGGGGAATCCAAGATGGGGTCACTTGTGGGGCTCTGACCAGGTTCTGTTACCCAGAATCCTTTGCAAACCTCAAAATTTGGCAAAAAAAAACACATTGCCCTCCCATTTCGGTGACAGAAAGTTCTGGAATCCGAGAGGAGCCACAAATTTCCTTCCACCCAGTGTTCCCCCAAGTCTCCCGATAAAAACAATACCTCACTTGTCCGGGTAGGCCAAGCGCCTGCGACAGGAAATGCCCCAAAACGCAACACGGACACATCACATTTTTTTAAAGAAAACAGAGGTGTTTTTTGGAAAGTGCTTATCTGTAGATTTTGGCCTCTTTCTGAGCCGGCACCTTGGGAAACCTACCAAACCTGTGCATTTTTGAAAACTAGAGACCTAGGGGAATCCAAGTTGGGGTGACTTGTGGGGCTCTGACCAGGTTCTGTTACCCAGAATCCTTTGCAAACCTCAAAATTTGGCTAAAAAAACACATTGCCCTCCCATTTCGGTGGCAGAAAGTTCTGGAATCCGAGAGGAGCCACAAATTTCCTTCCACCCAGTGTTCCCCCATGTCTCCCGATAAAAAAAACGATACCTCACTTGTATGGGTATGCCTAGCGCCTGCAACAGGAAATGCCCCAAAACGCAACGTGGACACATCACATTTTTTGAAAGAAAACAGAGGTGTTTTTTGCAAAGTGCCTACCTGTAGATTTTGGCCTCTAGCTCAGCCGGCAGCTAGGGAAACCTACCAAACCTGTGCATTTTTTAAAACTAGAGACCTAGGGGAATCCAAGATGGGGTCACTTGTGGGGCTCTGACCAGGTTCTGTTACCCAGAATCCTTTGCAAACCTCAAAATTTGGCAAAAAAAAACACATTGCCCTCCCATTTCGGTGACAGAAAGTTCTGGAATCCGAGAGGAGCCACAAATTTCCTTCCACCCAGTGTTCCCCCAAGTCTCCCGATAAAAACAATACCTCACTTGTCCGGGTAGGCCAAGCGCCTGCGACAGGAAATGCCCCAAAACGCAACACGGACACATCACATTTTTTTAAAGAAAACAGAGGTGTTTTTTGGAAAGTGCTTATCTGTAGATTTTGGCCTCTAGCTGAGCCGGCACCTAGGGAAACCTACCAAACCTGTGCATTTTTGAAAACTAGAGACCTAGGGGAATCCAAGTTGGGGTGACTTGTGGGGCTCTGACTAGGTTCTGTTACCCAGAATCCTTTGCAAACCTCAAAATTTGGCTAAAAAAACACATTGCCCTCCCATTTCGGTGACAGAAAGTTCTGGAATCCGAGAGGAGCTACAAATTTCCTTGCACCCAGTGTTCCCCTAAGTCTCCCGATAAAAAAAACGATACCTCACTTGTGTGGGTAGGCCTAGCGCATGCGACAGGAAATGCCCCAAAACGAAACGTGGACACATCACATTTTTTTAAAGAAAACAGAGGTGTTTTTGGCAAAGTGCCTACCTGTAGATTTTGTCCTCTAGCTCAGCCGGCAGCTAGGGAAACCTACCAAACCTGTGCATTTTTGAAAACTAGAGACCTAGGGGAATCCAAGATGGGGTGACTTGTGGGGCTTTGACCATGTTCTGTTACCCAGAATCCTTTGCAAACCTCAAAATTTGGCCAAAAAAAACACATCACCCTCCCATTTCGGTGACAGAAACTTCTGGAATCCGAGAGGAGCCACAAATTTCCTTTCCCCCAGTGTTCCCCCAAGTCTCCCGATAAAAACAATACCTCACTTTTGTGGGTAGGCCTAGCGCCTGCGACAGGAAATGCCCCAAAACGCAACGCGGACACATCACATTTTTTTTAAGAAAACAGAGGTGTTTTTTGGAAAGTGCCTATCTGTAGATTTTGGCCTCTAGCTCAGCCAGCACCTAGGGAAACGTACCAAACCTGTGCATTTTTGAAAACTAGAGACCTAGGGGAATCCAAGATGGGGTGACTTGTGGGGCTCTGACCAGGTTCTGTTACCCAGAATCCTTTGCAAACCTCAAAATTTGACTAAAAAAACAAATTTTCCTCAATTTTTGGTTACAGGAAGTTCTGGAATCACAGAGGAGCCACAAATTTCCTTCCACCAGTGTTCCCCCAAGTCTCCCGATAAAAACGATACCTCACTTGTGTGGGTAGGCCTAGCGCCTGCGACAGGAAATGCCCCAAAACGCAACGTGGACACATCACATTTTTTTAAAGAAAACAGAGGTGTTTTTTGGAAAGTGCCTACCTGTAGATTTTGGCCTCTAGCTCAGCCGGCACCTAGGGAAACCTACCAAACCTGTGCATTTTTCAAAACTAGAGACCTAGGGGAATCCAAGATGGGTGGACTTGTGGGGCTCTGACCATGTTCTGTTACCCAGAATCCTTTGCAAACCTCATAATTTGGCTAAAAAAACACATTTTCCTCAAATTTGGGTGACAGAAAGTTCTGGAATCACAGAGGAGTCACAAATTTCCTTCCACCCAGCGTTCCCCCAAGTCTCCCGATAAAAATGATTCCTCACTTGTGTGGGTAGGCCTAGCGCCTGCGACAGGAAATGCCCCAAAACGCAAGGTGGACACATCACATTTTTTGAAAGAAAACAGAGGTGTTTTTTGCAAAGTGCCTACCTGTAGATTATAGCCTCTAGCTCAGCCGGCACCTAGGGAAACCTACCAAACCTGTGCATTTTTTAAAACTAGAGACCTAGGGGAATGCAAGATGGGGTGACTTGTGGGGCTCTGACCATGTTCTGTTACCCAGAATCCTTTGCAAACCTCAAAATTTGGCTAAAAAAACACATTTTCCTCACATTTTGGTGACAGATAGTTCTGGAATCAGAGAGGAGCCACAAATTTCCTTCCACGCAGCGTTCCCCCAAGTCTCCCGATAACAATGATACCTCACTTGTGTGGGTAGGCCTAGCGCCCGCGACAGGAGATGCCCCAAAACGCAATGTGGACACATCACATTTTTGGAATGAAAACAGAGGTGTTTTTTGCAAAGTGCTTACCTGTAGATTTTGGCCTCTAGCTCAGCAGGC
Source organism: Pleurodeles waltl (assembly GCF_031143425.1). Classification (NCBI taxonomy): domain Eukaryota; kingdom Metazoa; phylum Chordata; class Amphibia; order Caudata; family Salamandridae; genus Pleurodeles; species Pleurodeles waltl. The sequence goes on from NC_090438.1 coordinate 830,263, forward strand.
ACCTAGGGAAACCTACCAAACCTGTGCATTTTTTAAAACTAGAGACCTAGGGGAATCCAAGATGGGGTGACTTTTGGGGCTCTGACCAGGTTCTGTTACCCAGAATCTTTTGCAAACCTCAAAATTTGGCAAAAAAAAACACATCACCCTCCCATTTCGGTGACAGAAAGTTCTGGAATCCGAGAGGAGCCACAAATTTCCTTCCACCCAGTGTTCCCCCAAGTCTCCCGATAAAAACAATACCTCACTTGTGTGGGTAGGCCTAGCGCCTGCGACAGGAAATGCCCCAAAACGCAGCGCGGACACATCAAATTTTTTTAAAGAAAACAGAGGTGTTTTTTGGAAAGTGCCTATCTGTAGATTTTGGCCTCTAGCTCAGCCGGCACCTAGGGAAACCTACCAAACCTGTGCATTTTTGAAAACTAGAGACATAGGGGAATCCAAGTTGGGGTGACTTGTGGGGCTCTGACTAGGTTCTGTTACCCAGAATCCTTTGCAAACCTCAAAATTTGGCTAAAAAAACACATTGCCCTCCCATTTCGGTGACAGAAAGTTCTGGAATCCGAGAGGAGCCACAAATATCCTTCCACCCAGTGTTCCCCCAAGTCTCCCGATAAAAAAAACGATACCTCACTTGTGTGGGTAGGCCTAGCGCATGCAACAGGAAATGCCCCAAAATGCAACGTAGACACATCACATTTTTTTTAAAGAAAACAGAGATGTTTTTTGGAAAGTGCCAACCTGTAGATTTTGGCCTCTAGCTCAGCCGGCACCTAGGGAATCGTACCAAACCTGTGCATTTTTGAAAACTAGAGACCTAGGGGAATCCAAGATGGGGTGACTTGTGGGGCTCTGACCAGGTTCTGTTACCCAGAATCCTTTGCAAACATCAAAATTGGCTAAAAAAACACATTTTCCTCAAATTTTGGTGACAGGAAATTCTGGAATCACAGAGGAGCCACAAATTTGCTTCCACCCAGCGTTACCCCAAAGTCTCCCAATAAAAATGATACCTCACTTGTGTGGGTAGGCCTAGCGCCTGCAACAGGAAATGCCCCAAAACGCAACGTGGACACATCACATTTTTTGAAAGAAAACAGAGGTGTTTTTTGCAAAGTGCCTACCTGTAGAGTTTGGCCTCTAGCTCAGCCGGCACCTAGGGAAACCTACCAAACCTGTGCATTTTTGAAAACTAGAGACCTAGGGGAATCCAAGATGGGGTGACTTTTGGGGCTCTGACCATGTTCTGTTACCCAGAATCCTTTGCAAACCTCAAAATTTGGCTACAAAAACACATTGCCCTCACATTTCGGTGACTGAAAGTTCTGGAATCTGAGAGGAGCCACAAATTTCCTTCCACCAGTGTTCCCCCAAGTCTCCCGATAAAAACGATACCTCACTTGTGTGGGTAGGCCTACCGCCTGCGACAGGAAATGACCCAAAACGCAACGTGGACACATCACATTTTTTTAAAGAAAACAGAGGTGTTTTTTGGAAAGTGCCTACCTGTAGATTTTGGCCTCTAGCTCAGCCAGCACCTAGGGAAACCTACCAAACCTGTGCATTTTTGAAAACTAGAGACCTAGGGGAATCCAAGATGGGGTGACTTGTGGGGCTCTGACCAGGTTCTGTTACCCAGAATCCTTTGCAAACCTCAAAATTTGACTAAAAAAACAAATTTTCCTCAATTTTTGGTTACAGGAAGTTCTGGAATCACAGAGGAGCCACAAATTTCCTTCCACCAGTGTTCCCCCAAGTCTCCCGATAAAAACGATACCTCACTTGTGTGGGTAGGCCTACCGCCTGCGACAGGAAATGACCCAAAACGCAACGTGGACACATCACATTTTTTTAAAGAAAACAGAGGTGTTTTTTGGAAAGTGCCTACCTGTAGATTTTGGCCTCTAGCTCAGCCGGCACCTAGGGAAACCTACCAAACCTGAGCATTTTTCAAAAGTAGAGACCTAGGGGAATCCAAGATGGGTGGACTTGTGGGGCTCTGACCATGTTCTGTTACCCAGAATCCTTTGCAAACCTCATAATTTGGCTAAAAAAACACATTTTCCTCAAATTTGGGTGACAGAAAGTTCTGGAATCACAGAGGAGTCACAAATTTCCTTCCACCCAGCGTTCCCCCAAGTCTCCCGATAAAAATGATTCCTCACTAGTGTGGGTAGGCCTAGCGCCTGCGTCAGGAAATGCCCCAAAACGCAAGGTGGACACATCACATTTTTTGAAAGAAAACAGAGGTGTTTTTTGCAAAGTGCCTACCTGTAGATTTTAGCCTCTAGCTCAGCCGGCACCTAGGGAAACCTACCAAACCTGTCATTTTTTTAAAACTAGAGACCTAGGGGAATCCAAGATGGGGTGACTTGTGGGGCTCTGACCATGTTCTGTTACCCAGAATCCTTTGCAAACCTCAAAATTTGGCTAAAAAAACACATTTTCCTCACATTTTGGTGACAGATAGTTCTGGAATCAGATAGGAGCCACAAATTTCCTTCCACCCAGCGTTCCCCCAAGTCTCCCGATAACAATGATACCTCACTTGAGTGGGTAGGCCTAGCGCCCGCGACAGGAGATGCCCCAAAACGCAATGTGGACACATCACATTTTTGGAAAGAAAACAGAGGTGTTTTTGGCAAAGTGCTTACCTGTAAATTTTGGCCTCTTGCTCAGCAGGCACCTAGGGAAACCTACCAAACCTGTGCATTTTTGAAAACTAGAGACCTAGGGGAATCCAAGATGGGGTGACTTTTGGGGCTCTGACCAGGTTCTGTTACCCAGAATCTTTTGCAAACCTCAAAATTTGGCTAAAAAAACACATTTTCCTCAAATTTTGGTGACAGGAAGTTCTGGAATCACAGAGGAGCCACAAATTTCCTTCCACCCAGCGTTCCCCCAAGTCTCCCGATAAAAATGATACCTCACTTGTGTGGGAAGGCCTAGCGCATGCGACAGGAAATGCCCCAAAACGCAACGTGGACACATCACATTTTTTTAAAGAAAAAAGAGGTGTTTTTTGCAAAGTGCTTACCTGTAGATTTTGGCCTCTAGCTCAGCCGGCAGCTAAGGAAACCTACCAAACCTGTGCATTTTTTAAAACTAGAGACCTAGGGGAATCCAAGATGGGGTCACTTGTGGGGCTCTGACCAGGTTCTGTTACCCAGAATCCTTTGCAAACCTCAAAATTTGGCAAAAAAAAACACATTGCCCTCCCATTTCGGTGACAGAAAGTTCTGGAATCCGAGAGGAGCCACAACTTTCCTTCCACCCAGTGTTCCCCCAAGTCTCCCGATAAAAACAATACCTCACTTGTCTGGGTAGGCCAAGCGCCTGCGACAGGAAATGCCCCAAAACGCAACACAGACACATCACATTTTTTTAAAGAAAACAGAGGTGTTTTTTGGAAAGTGCTTATCTGTAGATTTTGGCCTCTAGCTGAGCCGGCACCTAGGGAAACCTACCAAACCTGTGCATTTTTTAAAACTAGAGACCTAGGGGAATCCAAGTTGGGGTGACTTGTGGGGCTCTGACCAGGTTCTGTTACCCAGAATCCTTTGCAAACCTCAAAATTTGGCTAAAAAAACACATTGCCCTCCCATTTCGGTGGCAGAAAGTTCTGGAATCCGAGAGGAGCCACAAATTTCCTTCCACCCAGTGTTCCCCCATGTCTCCCGATAAAAAAAACGATACCTCACTTGTATGGGTATGCCTAGGGCCTGCAACAGGAAATGCCCCAAAACGCAACGTGGACACATCACATTTTTTGAAAGAAAACAGAGGTGTTTTATGCAAAGTGCCTACCTGTAGATTTTGGCCTCTAGCTCAGCCGGCAGCTAGGGAAACCTACCAAAGCAGTGCATTTTTTAAAACTAGAGACCTAGGGGAATCCAAGATGGGGTAACTTGTGGGGCTCTGACCAGGTTCTGTTACCCAGAATCCTTTGCAAACCTCAAAATTTGGCAAAAAAAACACATTGCCCTCCCATTTCGGTGACAGAAAGTTCTGGAATCCGAGAGGAGCCACAAATTTCCTTTCACCCAGTGTTCCCCCAAGTCTCCCGATAAAAGCAATACCTCACTTGTGTGGGTAGGCGAAGCGCCTGCGACAGGAAATGCCCCAAAAACGCAAGGCGGACACATCACATTTTTTTAAAAGAAAACAAAGGTGTTTTTTGGAAAGTGCCTATCTGTAGATTTTGGCCTCTAGCTCAGCCAGCACCTAGGGAAACCTACCAAACCTGTGCATTTTTGAAAAGTAGAGACCTAGGGGAATCCAAGTTGGGGTGACTTGTGGGGCTCTGAGTAGGTTCTGTTACCCAGAATCCTTTGCAAACCTCAAAATTTGGCTAAAAAAACACATTGCCCTCCCATTTCGGTGACAGAAAGTTCTGGAATCCGAGAGGAGCCACAAATTTCCTTCCACCCAGTGTTCCCCCAAGTCTCCCGATAAAAAAAACGATACCTCACTTGTGTGGGTAGGCCTAGCGCATGCGACAGGAAATGCCCCAAAACGCAACGTAGACACATCACATTTTTTTTAAAGAAAACAGAGGTGTTTTTTGGAAAGTGCCTACCTGTAGATTTTGGCCTCTAGCTCAGCCGGCAGCTAGGGAAACCTACCAAACCTGTGCATTTTTGAAAACTAGAGACGTAGAGGAATCCAAGATGGGGTGACTTGTGGGGCTCTGACCATGTTCTGTTACCCAGAATCCTTTGCAAACCTCAAAATTTGGCTACAAAAACACATTGCCCTCACATTTCGGTGACAGAAAGTTCTGGAATCTGAGAGGAGCCACAAATTTCCTTCCACCCAGTGTTCCCCCAAGTCTCCCGATAAAAATGATACCTCACTTGTGTGGGTAGGCCTAGCTCCCGCGACAGCAAATGCCCCAAAATGCAACGTGGACACATCACATTTTTTGAAAGAAAACAGAGGTGTTTTTTGCAAAGTGCCTACCTGTAGATTTTGGCCTCTAGCTCAGCCGGCAGCTAGGGAAACCTACCAAACCTGTGCATTTTTTAAAACTAGAGACCTAGGGGAATCCAAGATGGGGTGACTTGTGGGGCTCTGACCATGTTCTGTTACCCAGAATCCTTTGCAAACCTCAAAATGTGGCTAAAAAACACATTTTCCTCACATTTTGGTGACAGATAGTTCTGGAATCAGAGAGGAGCCACAAATTTCCTTCCACCCAGCGTTCCCGCAAGTCTCCTGATAACAATGATACCTCACTTGTGTGGGTAGGCCTAGCGCCCGCGACAGGAGATGCCCCAAAACACAATGTGTACACATCACATTTTTGGAATGAAAACTGAGGTGTTTTTTACAAAGTGCCTACCTGTAGATTTTGGCCTCTAGCTCAGCCGGCACCTAGGGAAACCTACCAAACCTGTGCATTTTTGAAAACTAGAGACCTAGGGGAATCCAAGTTGGGGTGACTTGTGGGGCTCTGAACAGGTTCTGTTACCCAGAATCCTTTGCAAACCTCAACATTTGGCTAAAAAAACACATTGCCCTCCCATTTCGGTGACAGAAAGTTCTGGAATCCGAGAGGAGCCACAAATATCCTTCCACCCAGTGTTCCCCCAAGTCTCCCGATAAAAAAAACGATACCTCACTTGTGTGGGTAGGCCTAGCCCATGCGACAGGAAATGCCCCAAAACGCAACGTGGACACATCAATTTTTTTTTAAAGAAAACAGAGGTGTTTTTTGGAAAGTGCCTACCAGTAGAGTTTGGCCTCTAGCTCAGCCGGCACCTAGGGAATCCTACCAAACCTGTGCATTTTTGAAAACTAGAGACCTAGGGGAATCCAAGATGGGGCGACTTGTGGGGCTCTGACCAGGTTCTGTTACCCAGAATCCTTTGCAAACATCAAAAATTGGCTAAAAAAACACATTTTCCTCAAATTTTGGTGACAGGAAATTCTGGAATCACAGAGGAGCCTCAAATTTGCTTCCACCCAGCGTTCCCCCAAAGTCTCCCAATAAAAATGATACCTCACTTGTGTGGGTAGGCCTAGCTCCCGCGACAGGAAATGCCCCAAAATGCAACGTGGACACATCACATTTTTTGAAAGAAAACAGAGGTGTTTTTTGCAAAGTGCCAACCTGTAGATTTTGGCCTCTAGCTCAGCCGGCAGCTAGGGAAACCTACCAAACCTGTGCATTTTTTAAAACTAGAGACCTAGGGGAATCCAAGATGGGGTGACTTGTGGGGCTCTGACCATGTTCTGTTACCCAGAATCCTTTGCAAACCTCAAAATGTGGCTAAAAAACACATTTTCCTCACATTTTGGTGACAGATAGTTCTGGAATCAGAGAGGAGCCACAAATTTCCTTCCACCCAGCGTTCCCGCAAGTCTCCTGATAACAATGATACCTCACTTGTGTGGGTAGGCCTAGCGCCCGCGACAGGAGATGCCCCAAAACACAATGGGTACACATCACATTTTTGGAATGAAAACTGAGGTGTTTTTTACAAAGTGCCTACCTGTAGATTTTGGCCTCTAGCTATGCCAGCAACTAGGGAAACCTACCAAACCTGTGCATTTTTGAAAACTAGAGACCTAGGGGAATCCAAGATGGGGTGACTTTTGGGGCTCTGACCATGTTCTGTTACCCAGAATCCTTTGCAAACCTCAAAATTTGGCTACAAAAACACATTGCCCTCACATTTCGGTGACTGAAAGTTCTGGAATCTGAGAGGAGCCACAAATTTCCTTCCACCAGTGTTCCCCCAAGTCTCCCGATAAAAACAATACCTCACTTGTGTGGGTAGGCCTAGCGCCTGCGACAGGAAATGCCCCAAAACGCAATGTGGACACATCACATTTTTTTAAAGAAAACAGAGGTGTTTTTTGGAAAGTGCCTACCTGTAGATTTTGGCCTCTAGCTCAGCCAGCACCTAGGGAAACCTACCAAACCTGTGCATTTTTGAAAACTAGAGACCTAGGGGAATCCAAGATGGGGTGACTTGTGGGGCTCTGACCAGGTTCTGTTACCCAGAATCTTTTGCAAACCTCAAAATTTGGCTAAAAAAACACATTTTCCTCAAATTTTGGTGACAGGAAGTTCTGGAATCACAGAGGAGCCACAAATTTCCTTCCACCCAGCGTTCCCCCAAGTCTCCCGATAAAAATGATACCTCACTTGTGTGGGAAGGCCTAGCGCATGCGACAGGAAATGCCCCAAAACGCAACGTGGACACATCACATTTTTTTTAAGAAAAAAGAGGTGTTTTTTGCAAAGTGCTTACCTGTAGATTTTGGCCTCTAGCTCAGCCGGCAGCTAAGGAAACCTACCAAACCTGTGCATTTTTTAAAACTAGAGACCTAGGGGAATCCAAGATGGGGTCACTTGTGGGGCTCTGACCAGGTTCTGTTACCCAGAATCCTTTGCAAACCTCAAAATTTGGCCAAAAAAAACACATTGCCCTCCCATTTCGGTGACAGAAAGTTCTGGAATCCGAGAGGAGCCACAACTTTCCTTCCACCCAGTGTTCCCCCAAGTCTCCCGATAAAAACAATACCTCACTTGTCTGGGTAGGCCAAGCGCCTGCGACAGGAAATGCCCCAAAACGCAACACAGACACATCACATTTTTTTAAAGAAAACAGAGGTGTTTTTTGGAAAGTGCTTATCTGTAGATTTTGGCCTCTAGCTGAGCCGGCACCTAGGGAAACCTACCAAACCTGTGCATTTTTGAAAACTAGAGACCTAGGGGAATCCAAGTTGGGGTGACTTGTGGGGCTCTGACCAGGTTCTGTTACCCAGAATCCTTTGCAAACCTCAAAATTTGGCTAAAAAAACACATTGCCCTCCCATTTCGGTGGCAGAAAGTTCTGGAATCCGAGAGGAGCCACAAATTTCCTTCCACCCAGTGTTCCCCCATGTCTCCCGATAAAAAAAACGATACCTCACTTGTATGGGTATGCCTAGGGCCTGCAACAGGAAATGCCCCAAAACGCAACGTGGACACATCACATTTTTTGAAAGAAAACAGAGGTGTTTTATGCAAAGTGCCTACCTGTAGATTTTGGCCTCTAGCTCAGCCGGCAGCTAGGGAAACCTACCAAAGCAGTGCATTTTTTAAAACTAGAGACCTAGGGGAATCCAAGATGGGGTGACTTGTGGGGCTCTGACCAGGTTCTGTTACCCAGAATCCTTTGCAAACCTCAAAATTTGGCAAAAAAAACACATTGCCCTCCCATTTCGGTGACAGAAAGTTCTGGAATCCGAGAGGAGCCACAAATTTCCTTTCACCCAGTGTTCCCCCAAGTCTCCCTATAAAAGCAATACCTCACTTGTGTGGGTAGGCGAAGCGCCTGCGACAGGAAATGCCCCAAAAACGCAAGGCGGACACATCACATTTTTTTAAAAGAAAACAAAGGTGTTTTTTGGAAAGTGCCTATCTGTAGATTTTGGCCTCTAGCTCAGCCAGCACCTAGGGAAACCTACCAAACCTGTGCATTTTTGAAAAGTAGAGACCTAGGGGAATCCAAGTTGGGGTGACTTGTGGGGCTCTGAGTAGGTTCTGTTACCCAGAATCCTTTGCAAACCTCAAAATTTGGCTAAAAAAACACATTGCCCTCCCATTTCGGTGACAGAAAGTTCTGGAATCCGAGAGGAGCCACAAATTTCCTTCCACCCAGTGTTCCCCCAAGTCTCCCGATAAAAAAAACGATACCTCACTTGTGTGGGTAGGCCTAGCGCATGCGACAGGAAATGCCCCAAAACGCAACGTAGACACATCACATTTTTTTTAAAGAAAACAGAGGTGTTTTTTGGAAAGTGCCTACCTGTAGATTTTGGCCTCTAGCTCAGCCGGCACCTAGGGAATCCTACCAAACCGGTGCATTTTTGAAAACTAGACACCTAGGGGAATCCAAGATGGGGTGACTTGTGGGGCTCTGACCAGGTTCTGTTACCCAGAATCCTTTGCAAACATCAAAAATTGGCTAAAAAAACACATTTTCCTCAAATTTTGGTGACAGGAAATTCTGGAATCACAGAGGAGCCACAAATTTGCTTCCACCCAGCGTTCCCCCAAAGTCTCCCAATAAAAATGATACCTCACTTGTGTGGGTAGGCCTAGCTCCCGCGACAGGAAATGCCCCAAAATGCAACGTGGACACATCACATTTTTTTAAAGAAAACAGAGGTGTTTTTTGCAAAGTGCCTACCTGTAGATTTTGGCCTCTAGCTCAGCCGGCAGCTAGGGAAACCTACCAAACCTGTGCATTTTTTAAAACTAGAGACCTAGGGGAATCCAAGATGGGGTGACTTGTGGGGCTCTGACCATGTTCTGTTACCCAGAATCCTTTGCAAACCTCAAAATGTGGCTAAGAAACACATTTTTCTCACATTTTGGTGACAGATAGTTCTGGAATCAGAGAGGAGCCACAAATTTCCTTCCACCCAGCGTTCCCGCAAGTCTCCTGATAACAATGATACCTCACTTGTGTGGGTAGGCCTAGCGCCCGCGACACGAAATGCCCCAAAACGCAACATGGACACATCACATTTTTTTAAAGAAAACAGAGGTGTTTTTTGCAAAGTGCCTACCTGTAGATTTTGGCCTCTAGCTCAGCCGGCACCTAGGGAAACGTACCAAACCTGTGCATTTTTGAAAACTAGAGACCTAGGGGAATCCAAGATGGGGTGACTTGTGGGGCTCTGACCAGGTTCTGTTACCCAGAATCCTTTGCAAACATCAAAAATTGGCTAAAAAAAACACATTTTCCTCAAATTTTGGTGACAGGAAATTCTGGAATCACAGAGGAGCCACAAATTTGCTTCCACCCAGCGTTCCCCCAAAGTCTCCCAATAAAAATGATACCTCACTTGTGTGGGTAGGCCTAGCGCCCGCAACAGGAAATGCCCCAAAACGCAACGTGGACACATCACATTTTTTGAAAGAAAACAGAGGTGTTTTTTGCAAAGTGCCTACCTGTAGATTTTGGCCTCTAGCTCAGCCGGCAGCTAGGGAAACCTACCAAACCTGTGCATTTTTGAAAACTAGAGACCTAGAGGAATCCAAGATGGGGTGACTTGTGGGGCTCTGACCATGTTCTGTTACCCAGAATCCTTTGCAAACCTCAAAATTTGGCTACAAAAACACATTGCCCTCACATTTCGGTGACAGAAAGTTCTGGAATCTGAGAGGAGCCACAAATTTCCTTCCACCCAGTGTTCCCCCAAGTCTCCCGATAAAAATGATACCTCACTTGTGTGGGTAGGCCTAGCTCCCGCGACAGCAAATGCCCCAAAATGCAACGTGGACACATCACATTTTTTGAAAGAAAACAGAGGAGATTTTTGGAAAGTGCCTACCTGTAGATTTTGGCCTCTAGCTCAGCCGGCAGCTAGGGAAACCTACCAAACCTGTGCATTTTTTAAAACTAGAGACCTAGGGGAATCCAAGATGGGGTGACTTGTGGGGCTCTGACCATGTTCTGTTACCCAGAATCCTTTGCAAACCTCAAAATGTGGCTAAAAAACACATTTTCCTCACATTTTGGTGACAGATAGTTCTGGAATCAGAGAGGAGCCACAAATTTCCTTCCACCCAGCGTTCCCGCAAGTCTCCTGATAACAATGATACCTCACTTGTGTGGGTAGGCCTAGCGCCCGCGACAGGAGATGCCCCAAAACACAATGTGTACACATCACATTTTTGGAATGAAAACTGAGGTGTTTTTTACAAAGTGCCTACCTGTAGATTTTGGCCTCTAGCTCAGCCGGCACCTAGGGAAACCTACCAAACGTGTGCATTTTTGAAAACTAAAGACCTAGGGGAATCCAAGTTGGGGTGACTTGTGGGGCTCTGAACAGGTTCTGTTACCCAGAATCCTTTGCAAACCTCAACATTTGGCTAAAAAAACACATTGCCCTCCCATTTCGGTGACAGAAAGTTCTGGAATCCGAGAGGAGCCACAAATATCCTTCCACCCAGTGTTCCCCCAAGTCTCCCGATAAAAAAAACGATACCTCACTTGTGTGGGTAGGCCTAGCGCATGCGACAGGAAATGCCCCAAAACACAACGTAGACACATCACATTTTTTTTAAAGAAAACAGAGGTGTTTTTTGGAAAGTGCCTACCAGTAGAGTTTGGCCTCTAGCTCAGCCGGCACCTAGGGAATCCTACCAAACCTGTGCATTTTTGAAAACTAGAGACCTAGGGGAATCCAAGATGGGGCGACTTGTGGGGCTCTGACCAGGTTCTGTTACCCAGAATCCTTTGCAAACATCAAAAATTGGCTAAAAAAACACATTTTCCTCAAATTTTGGTGACAGGAAATTCTGGAATCACAGAGGAGCCACAAATTTGCTTCCACCCAGCGTTCCCCCAAAGTCTCCCAATAAAAATGATACCTCACTTGTGTGGGTAGGCCTAGCTCCCGCGACAGGAAATGCCCCAAAATGCAACGTGGACACATCACATTTTTTGAAAGAAAACAGAGGTGTTTTTTGCAAAGTGCCAACCTGTAGATTTTGGCCTCTAGCTCAGCCGGCAGCTAGGGAAACCTACCAAACCTGTGCATTTTTTAAAACTAGAGACCTAGGGGAATCCAAGATGGGGTGACTTGTGGGGCTCTGACCATGTTCTGTTACCCAGAATCCTTTGCAAACCTCAAAATGTGGCTAAAAAACACATTTTCCTCACATTTTGGTGACAGATAGTTCTGGAATCAGAGAGGAGCCACAAATTTCCTTCCACCCAGCGTTCCCGCAAGTCTCCTGATAACAATGATACCTCACTTGTGTGGGTAGGCCTAGCGCCCGCGACAGGAGATGCCCCAAAACACAATGGGTACACATCACATTTTTGGAATGAAAACTGAGGTGTTTTTTACAAAGTGCCTACCTGTAGATTTTGGCCTCTAGCTAAGCCGGCAACTAGGGAAACCTACCAAACCTGTGCATTTTTGAAAACTAGAGACCTAGGGGAATCCAAGATGGGGTGACTTTTGGGGCTCTGACCATGTTCTGTTACCCAGAATCCTTTGCAAACCTCAAAATTTGGCTACAAAAACACATTGCTCTCACATTTCGGTGACTGAAAGTTCTGGAATCTGAGAGGAGCCACAAATTTCCTTCCACCAGTGTTCCCCCAAGTCTCCCGATAAAAACAATACCTCACTTGTGTGGGTAGGCCTAGCGCCTGCGACAGGAAATGCCCCAAAACGCAATGTGGACACATCACATTTTTTTAAAGAAAACAGAGGTGTTTTTTGGAAAGTGCCTACCTGTAGATTTTGGCCTCTAGCTCAGCCAGCACCTAGGGAAACCTACCAAACCTGAGCATTTTTGAAAACTAGAGACCTAGGGGAATCCAAGATGGGGTGACTTGTGGGGCTCTGACCAGGTTCTGTTACCCAGAATCCTTTGCAAACCTCAAAATTTGACTAAAAAAACAAATTTTCCTCAATTTTTGGTTACAGGAAGTTCTGGAATCACAGAGGAGCCACAAATTTCCTTCCACCAGTGTTCCCCCAAGTCTCCCGATAAAAACGATACCTCACTTGTGTGGGTAGGCCTAGCGCCTGCGACAGGAAATGCCCCAAAACGCAACGTGGACACATCACATTTTTTTAAAGAAAACAGAGGTGTTTTTTGGAAAGTGCCTACCTGTAGATATTGGCCTCTAGCTCAGCCGGCACCTAGGGAAACCTACCAAACCTGTGCATTTTTCAAAACTAGAGACCTAGGGGAATCCAAGATGGGTGGACTTGTGGGGCTCTGACCATGTTCTGTTACCCAGAATCCTTTGCAATCCTCATAATTTGGCTAAAAAAACACATTTTCCTCAAATTTGGGTGACAGAAAGTTCTAGAATCACAGAGGAGTCACAAATTTCCTTCTCCCAGCGTTCCCCCAAGTCTCCCGATAAAAATGATTCCTCACTTGTGTGGGTAGGCCTAGCGCCTGCGACAGGAAATGCCCCAAAACGCAAGGTGGACACATCACATTTTTTGAAAGAAAACAGAGGTGTTTTTTGCAAAGTGCCTACCTGTAGATTTTAGCCTCTAGCTCAGCCGGCACCTAGGGAAACCTACCAAACCTGTGCATTTTTTAAAACTAGAGACCTAGGGGAATCCAAGATGGGGTGACTTGTGGGGCTCTGACCATGTTCTGTTACCCAGAATCCTTTGCAAACCTCAAAATGTGGCTAAAAAAACACATTTTCCTCACATTTTGGTGACAGATAGTTCTGGAATCAGAGAGGAGCCACAAATTTCCTTCTACCCAGCGTTCCCCCAAGTCTCCCGATAACAATGATACCTCACTTGTGTGGGTAGGCCTAGCGCCCGCGACAGGAGATGCCCCAAAACGCAATGTGGACACATCACATTTTTGGAATGAAAACAGAGGTGTTTTTGGCAAAGTGCTTACCTGTAGATTTTGGCCTCTAGCTCAGCCGGCAGCTAAGGAAACCTACCAAACCTGTGCATTTTTTAAAACTAGAGACCTAGGGGAATCCAAGATGGGGTGACTTGTGGGGCTCTGACCAGGTTCTGTTACCCAGAATCCTTTGCAAACCTCAAAATGTGGCTAACAAAACACATTTTCCTCAAATTTTGGTGACAGGAAGTTCTGGAATCACAGAGGAGCCACAAATTTCCTTCCTCCCAGTGTTCCCCCAAGTCTCCCGATAAAAATGATACCTCACTTGTGTGGGAAGGCCTAGCGCATGCGACAGGAAATGCCCCAAAACGCAACGTGGACACATCACATTTTTTTAAAGAAAACAGAGGTGTTTTTTGCAAAGTGCTTACCTGTAGATTTTGGCCTCTAGCTCAGCCGGCAGCTAAGGAAACCTACCTGTGCATTTTTTAAAACTAGAGACCTAGGGGAATCCAAGATGGGGTCACTTGTGGGGCTCTGACCAGGTTCTGTTACCCAGAATCCTTTGCAAACCTCAAAATTTGGCACAAAAAAAACCATTGCCCTCCCATTTCGGTGACAGAAAGTTCTGGAATCCGAGAGGAGCCACAAATTTCCTTCCACCCAGTGTTCCCCCAAGTCTCCCGATAAAAACAATACCTCACTTGTCCGGGTAGGCCAAGCGCCTGCGACAGGAAATGCCCCAAAACGCAACACGGACACATCACATTTTTTTAAAGAAAACAGAGGTGTTTTTTGGAAAGTGCTTATCTGTAGATTTTGGCCTCTAGCTGAGCCGGCACCTAGGGAAACCTACTAAACCTGTGCATTTTTGAAAACTAGAGACCTAGGGGAATCCAAGTTGGGGTGACTTGTGGGGCTCTGACCAGGTTCTGTTACCCAGAATCCTTTGCAAACCTCAAAATTTGGCTAAAAAAACACATTGCCCTCTCATTTCGGTGGCAGAAAGTTCTGGAATCCGAGAGGAGCCACAAATTTCCTTCCACCCAGTGTTCCCCCATGTCTCCCGATAAAAAAAATGATACCTCACTTGTATGGGTATGCCTAGCGCCTGCAACAGGAAATGCCCCAAATCGCAACGTGGACACATCACATTTTTTTTAAAGAAAACAGAGCTGTTTTTTGCAAAGTGCCTACCTGTAGATTTTGGCCTCTAGCTCAGCCGGCAGCTAGGGAAACCTACCAAACCTGTGCATTTTTTAAAACTAGAGACCTAGGGGAATCCAAGATGGGGTGACTTGTGGGGCTCTGACCATGTTCTGTTACCCAGAATCCTTTGCAAACCTCAAAATGTGGCTAAAAAACACATTTTCCTCACATTTTGGTGACAGATAGTTCTGGAATCAGAGAGGAGCCACAAATTTCCTTCCACCCAGCGTTCCCACAGGTCTCCTGATAACAATGATACCTCACTTGTGTGGGTAGGCCTAGCGCCCGCGACAGGAGATGCCCCAAAACACAATGTGTACACATCACATTTTTGGAATGAAAACTGAGGTGTTTTTTACAAAGTGCCTACCTGTAGATTATGGCCTCTAGCTCAGCCGGCACCTAGGGAAACCTACCAAACCTGTGCATTTTTTAAAACTAGAGACCTAGGGGAATCCAAGATGGGGTGACTTTTGGGGCTCTGACCATGTTCTGTTACCCAGAATCCTTTGCAAACCTCAAAATTTGGCAAAAAAAACACATTGCCCTCCCATTTCGGTGACAGAAAGTTCTGGAATCCGAGAGGAGCCACAAATTTCCTTTCACCCAGTGTTCCCCCAAGTCTCCCGATAAAAACAATACCTCACTTGTGTGGGTAGACGAAGCGCCTGCGACAGGAAATGCCCCAAAACGCAAGGCGGACACATCACATTTTTTTTTAAAGAAAACAAAGGTGTTTTTTGGAAAGTGCCTATCTGTAGATTTTGGCCTCTAGCTCAGCGGGCACCTAGGGAAACCTACCAAACCTGTGCATTTTTTGAAACTAGAGACCTAGGGGAATCCAAGTTGGGGTGACTTGTGGGTTTCTGACTAGGTTCTGTTACCCAGAATCCTTTGCAAACCTCAAAATTTGGCTAAAAAAACACATTGCCCTCCCATTTCGGTGACAGAAAGTTCTGGAATCCGAGAGGAGCCACAAATTTCCTTCCACCCAGTGTTCCCCCAAGTCTTCCGATAAAAAAAACGATACCTCACTTGTATGGGTAGACCTAGCGCCTGCAACAGGAAATGCCCCAAAACGCAACGTGGACACATCACATTTTTTTTAAAGAAAACAGAGGTGTTTTTTGGAAAGTGCCTACCTGTAGATTTTGGCCTCTAGCTCAGCCGGCAGCTAGGGAAACCTACCAAACCTGTGCATTTTTTAAAACTAGAGACCTAGGGGAATCCAAGATGGGGTCACTTGTGGGGCTCTGACCAGGTTCTGTTACTTAGAATCCTTTGCAAACCTCAAAATTTGGCAAAAAAAAACACATCACCCTCCCATTTCGGTGACAGAAAGTTCTGGAATCCGAGAGGAGCCACACATTTCCTTCCACCCAGTGTTCCCCCAAGTCTCCCGATAAAAACAATACCTCACTTGTGTGGGTAGGCCTAGCGCCTGCGACAGGAAATGCCCCAAAACGCAACGCGGACACATCACATTTTTTTAAAGAAAACAGAGGTGTTTTTGGGAAAGTGCCTATCTGTAGATTTTGGCCTCTAGCTCAGCCGGAACCTAGGGAAACCTACCAAACCTGTGCATTTTTTAAAACTAGAGACCTAGGGGAATCCAAGATGGGGTCACTTGTGGGGCTCTGACCAGGTTCTGTTACCCAGAATCCTTTGCAAACCTCAAAATTTGGCAAAAAAAAACACATCACCCTCCCATTTCGGTGACAGAAAGTTCTGGAATCCAAGAGGAGCCACACATTTCCTTCCACCCAGTGTTCCCCCAAGTCTCCCGATAAAAACAATACCTCACTTGTCCGGGTAGGCCAAGCGCCTGCGACAGGAAATGCCCCAAAACGCAACACAGACACATCACATTTTTTTAAAGAAAACAGAGGTGTTTTTTGGAAAGTGCTTATTTGTAGATTTTGGCCTCTAGCTGAGCCGGCACCTAGGGAAACCTACTAAACCTGTGCATTTTTTAAAACTAGAGACCTAGGGGAATCCAAGTTGGGGTGACTTGTGGGGCTCTGACCAGGTTCTGTTACCCAGAATCCTTTGCAAACCTCAAAATTTGGCTAAAAAAACACATTGCCCTCTCATTTCGGTGGCAGAAAGTTCTGGAATCCGAGAGGAGCCACAAATTTCCTTCCACCCAGTGTTCCCCCATGTCTCCCGATAAAAAAAACGATACCTCACTTGTATGGGTATGCCTAGCGCCTGCAACAGGAAATGCCCCAAAACGCAACATGGACACATCACATTTTTTGAAAGAAAACAGAGGTGTTTTTTGCAAAGTGCCTACCTGTAGATTTTGGCCTCTAGCTCAGCCGGCAGCTAGGGAAACCTACCAAACCTGTGCATTTTTTAAAACTAGAGACCTAGGGGAATCCAAGATGGGGTGACTTGTGGGGCTCTGACCATGTTCTGTTACCCAGAATCCTTTGCAAACCTCAAAATGTGGCTAAAAAACACATTTTCCTCACATTTTGGTGACAGATAGTTCTGGAATCAGAGAGGAGCCACAAATTTCCTTCCACCCAGCGTTCCCGCAGGTCTCCTGAAAACAATGATACCTCACTTGTGTGGGTAGGCCTAGCGCCCGCGACAGGAGATGCCCCAAAACACAATGTGTACACATCACATTTTTGGAATGAAAACTGAGGTGTTTTTTACAAAGTGCCTACCTGTAAATTTTGGCCTCTAGCTCAGCCGGCACCTAGGGAAACCTACCAAACCTGTGCATTTTTAAAAACTAGAAACCTAGGGGAATCCAAGATGGGGTGACTTTTGGGGCTCTGACCATGTTCTGTTACCCAGAATCCTTTGCAAACCTCAAAATTTGGCAAAAAAAAAACATTGCCCTCCCATTTCGGTGACAGAAAGTTCTGGAATCCGAGAGGAGCCACAAATTTCCTTTCACCCAGTGTTCCCCCAAGTCTCCCGATAAAAACAATACCTCACTTGTGTGGGTAGACGAAGCGCCTGCGACAGGAAATGCCCCAAAACGCAAGGCGGACACATCACATTTTTTTTAAAGAAATCAAAGGTGTTTTTTGGAAAGTGCCTATCTGTAGATTTTGGCCTCTAGCTCAGCCGGCACCTAGGGAAACCTACCAAACCTGTGCATTTTTTAAAACTAGAGACCTAGGGGAATCCAAGTTGGGGTGACTTGTGGGTCTCTGACTAGGTTCTGTTACCCAGAATCCTTTGCAAACCTCAAAATTTGGCTAAAAAAACACATTGCCCTCCCATTTCGGTGACAGAAAGTTCTGGAATCCGAGAGGAGCCACAAATTTCCTTCCACCCAGTGTTCCCCCAAGTCTTCCGATAAAAAAAACGATACCTCACTTGTATGGGTATGCCTAGCGCCTGCAACAGGAAATGCCCCAAAACGCAACGTGGACACATCAAATTTTTTTTTAAGAAAACAGAGGTGTTTTTTGGAAAGTGCCTACCTGTAGATTTTGGCCTCTAGCTCAGCCGGCAGCTAGGGAAACCTACCAAACCTGTGCATTTTTTAAAACTAGAGACCTAGGGGAATCCAAGATGGGGTGACTTGTGGGGCTCTGACCATGTTCTGTTACCCAGAATCCTTTGCAAACCTCAAAATGTGGCTAAAAAACACATTTTCCTCACATTTTGGTGACAGATAGTTCTGGAATCAGAGAGG
This sequence comes from Pleurodeles waltl, assembly GCF_031143425.1. Lineage (NCBI taxonomy): Eukaryota > Metazoa > Chordata > Amphibia > Caudata > Salamandridae > Pleurodeles > Pleurodeles waltl. The sequence continues at coordinate 848,490 of NC_090438.1, forward strand.
AGCCACAAATTTCCTTCCACCCAGCGTTCCCGCAGGTCTCCTGATAACAATGATACCTCACTTGTGTGGGTAGGCCTAGCGCCCGCGACAGGAGATGCCCCAAAACACAATGTGTACACATCACATTTTTGGAATGAAAACTGAGGTGTTTTTTACAAAGTGCCTACCTGTAGATTTTGGCCTCTAGCTCAGCCGGCACCTAGGGAAACCTACCAAACCTGTGCATTTTTAAAAACTAGAGACCTAGGGGAATCCAAGATGGGGTGACTTTTGGGGCTCTGACCATGTTCTGTTACCCAGAATCCTTTGCAAACCTCAAAATTTGGCAAAAAAAAAACATTGCCCTCCCATTTCGGTGACAGAAAGTTCTGGAATCCGAGAGGAGCCACAAATTTCCTTTCACCCAGTGTTCCCCCAAGTCTCCCGATAAAAACAATACCTCACTTGTGTGGGTAGACGAAGCGCCTGCGACAGGAAATGCCCCAAAACGCAAGGCGGACACATCACATTTTTTTTAAAGAAAACAAAGGTGTTTTTTGGAAAGTGCCTATCTGTAGATTTTGGCCTCTAGCTCAGCCGGCACCTAGGGAAACCTACCAAACCTGTGCATTTTTTAAAACTAGAGACCTAGGGGAATCCAAGTTGGGGTGACTTGTGGGTCTCTGACTAGGTTCTGTTACCCAGAATCCTTTGCAAACCTCAAAATTTGGCTAAAAAAACACATTGCCCTCCCATTTCGGTGACAGAAAGTTCTGGAATCCGAGAGGAGCCACAAATTTCCTTCCACCCAGTGTTCCCCCAAGTCTCCCGATAAAAACAATACCTCACTTGTGTGGGTAGGCCTAGCGCCTGCGACAGGAAATGCCCCAAAACGCAACGCGGACACATCACATTTTTTTTAAAGAAAACAGAGGTGTTTTTTGGAAAGTGCCTACCTGTAGATTTTGGCCTCTAGCTCAGCCGGCACCTAGGGAATCCTACCAAACCTATGCATTTTTGAAAACTAGAGACCTAGGGGAATCCAAGATGGGGTGACTTGTGGGGCTCTGACCAGGTTCTGTTACCCAGAATCCTTTGCAAACATCAAAAATTGGCTAAAAAAACACATTTTCCTCAAATTTTGGTGACAGGAAATTCTGGAATCACAGAGGAGCCACAAATTTGCTTCCACCCAGCGTTCCCCCAAAGTCTCCCAATAAAAATGATACCTCACTTGTGTGGGTAGGCCTAGCGCCCGCAACAGGAAATGCCCCAAAACGCAACGTGGACACATCACATTTTTTTAAAGAAAACAGAGGTGTTTTTTGCAAAGTGCCTACCTGTAGATTTTGGCCTCTAGCTCAGCCGGCAGCTAGGGAAACCTACCAAACCTGTGCATTTTTGAAAACTAGAGACCTAGGGGAATCCAAGATGGGGTGACTTGTGGGGCTCTGACCATGTTCTGTTACCCAGAATCCTTTGCAAACCTCAAAATTTGGCCAAAAAAAACACATCACCCTCCCATTTCGGTGACAGAAAGTTCTGGAGTCCGAGAGGAGCCACAAATTTCCTTCCACCCAGTGTTCCCCCAAGTCTCCCGATAAAAAAAACGATACCTCACTTGTGTGGATAGGCCTAGCGCATGCGACAGGAAATGCCCCAAAACGCAACGTAGACACATCACATTTTTTTTTAAAGAAAACAGAGGTGTTTTTTGGAAAGTGCCTACCTGTAGAGTTTGGCCTCTAGCTCAGCCGGCACCTAGGGAATCCTACCAAACCTGTGCATTTTTGAAAACTAGAGACCTAGGGGAATCCAAGATGGGGTGACTTGTGGGGCTCTGACTAGGTTCTGTTACCCAGAATCCTTTGCAAACATCAAAAATTGGCTAAAAAAACACATTTTCCTCAAATTTTGGTGACAGGAAATTCTGGAATCATAGAGGAGCCACAAATTTGCTTCCACCCAGCGTTCCCCCAAAGTCTCCCAATAAAAATGATACCTCACTTGTGTGGGTAGGCCTAGCTCCCGCGACAGGAAATGCCCCAAAATGCAACGTGGACACATCACTTTTTTTGAAAGAAAACAGAGGTGTTTTTTGCAAAGTGCCTACCTGTAGATTTTGGCCTCTAGCTCAGCCGGCAGCTAGGGAAACCTACCAAACCTGTGCATTTTTTAAAACTAGAGACCTAGGGGAATCCAAGATGGGGTGACTTGTGGGGCTCTGACCATGTTTTGTTACCCAGAATCCTTTGCAAACCTCAAAATGTGGCTAAAAAACACATTTTCCTCACATTTTGGTGACAGATAGTTCTGGAATCAGAGAGGAGCCACAAATTTCCTTCCACCCAGCGTTCCCGCAAGTCTCATGATAACAATGATACCTCACTTGTGTGGGTAGGCCTAGCGCCTGTGACACGAAATGCCCGAAAACGCAACATGGACACATCACATTTTTTGAAAGAAAACAGAGGTGTTTTTTGCAAAGTGCCTACATGTAGATTTTGGCCTCTAGCTCAGCCGGCACCTAGGGAAACCTACCAAACCTGTGCATTTTTGAAAACTAGAGACCTAGTGGAATCCAAGATGGGGTGACTTGTGGGGCTCTGACCATGTTCTGTTACCCAGAATCCTTTGCAAACATCAAAAATTGGCTATAAAAACACATTGCCGTCACATTTCGGTGACAGAAATTTCGGGAATCTGAGAGGAGCCACAAATTTCCTTCCACCCAGTGTTCCCCCAAGTCTCCCGATAAAAATGATACCTCACTTGTGTGGGTAGGCCTAGCTCCCGCGACAGGAAATGCCCCAAAATGCAACGTGGACACATCACATTTTTTTAAAGAAAACAGAGGTGTTTTTTGCAAAGTGCCTACTTGTAGATTTTGGCCTCTAGCTCAGCCGGCAGCTAGGGAAACCTACCAAACCTGTGCATTTTTTAAAACTAGAGACCTAGGGGAATCCAAGATGGGGTGACTTGTGGGGCTCTGACCATGTTCTGTTACCCAGAATCCTTTGCAAACCTCAAAATGTGGCTAAAAAACACATTTTCCTCACATTTTGGTGACAGATAGTTCTGGAATCAGAGAGGAGCCACAAATTTCCTTCCACCCAGCGTTCCCGCAAGTCTCCTGATAACAATGATACCTCACTTGTGTGGGTAGGCCTAGCGCCCGCGACAGGAGATGCCCCAAAACAAAATGTGTACACATCACATTTTTGGAATGAAAACTGAGGTGTTTTTTACAAAGTGCCTACCTGTAGATTTTGGCCTCTAGCTCAGCCGGCACCTAGGGAAACCTACCAAACCTGTGCATTTTTGAAAACTAGAGACCTAGGGGAATCCAAGATGGGGTGACTTGTGGGGCTCTGACCATGTTCTGTTACCCAGAATCCTTTGCAAACCTCAAAATGTGGCTAAAAAACACATTTTCCTCACATTTTGGTGACAGATAGTTCTGGAATCAGAGAGGAGCCACAAATTTCCTTCCACCCAGCGTTCCCGCAAGTCTCCTGATAACAATGATACCTCACTTGTGTGGGTAGGCCTAGCGCCTGCGACAGGAAATGCCCCAAAACCCAACGTGGACACATCACATTTTTTTAAAGAAAACAGAGGTGTTTTTTGGAAAGTGCCTACCTGTAGATTTTGGCCTCTAGCTCAGCCAGCACCTAGGGAAACCTACCAAACCTGTGCATTTTTGAAAACTAGAGACCTAGGGGAATCCAAGATGGGTTGACTTGTGGGGCTCTGACCAGGTTCTGTTACCCAGAATCCTTTGCAAACCTCAAAATTTGACTAAAAAAACAAATTTTCCTCAATTTTTGGTTACAGGAAGTTCTGGAATCACAGAGGAGCCACAAATTTCCTTCCACCAGTGTTCCCCCAAGTCTCCCGATAAAAACGATACCTCACTTGTGTGGGTAGGCCTAGCGCCCGCGACAGGAGATGCCCCAAAACGCAATGTGGACACATCACATTTTTGGAATGAAAACAGAGGTGTTTTTGGCAAAGTGCTTACCTGTAGATTTTGGCCTCTAGCTCAGCAGGCACCTAGGGAAACCTACCAAACCTGTGCATTTTTTAAAACTAGAGACCTATGGGAATCCAAGATGGGGTGACTTGTGGGGCTCTGACCATGTTCTGTTACCCAGAATCCTTTGCAAACCTCAAAATTTGGCTAAAAAAACACATTTTCCTCACATTTTGGTGACAGATAGTTCTGGAATCAGAGAGGAGCCACAAATTTCCTTCCACCCAGCGTTCCCCCAAGTCTCCCGATAACAATGATACCTCACTTGTGTGGGTAGGCCTAGCGCCCGCGACAGGAGATGCCCCAAAACGCAATGTGGACACATCACATTTTTGGAATGAAAACAGAGGTGTTTTTGGCAAAGTGCTTACCTGTAGATTTTGGCCTCTAGCTCAGCAGGCACCTAGGGAAACCTACCAATCCTGTGCATTTTTGAAAACTAGAGACCTAGGGGAATCCAAGATGGGGTGACTTTTGGGGCTCTGACCAGGTTCTGTTACCCAGAATCTTTTGCAAACCTCAAAATTTGGCTAAAAAAACACATTTTCCTCAAATTTTGGTGACAGGAAGTTCTGGAATCACAGAGGAGCCACAAATTTCCTTCCACCCAGCGTTCCCCCAAGTCTCCCGATAAAAATGATACCTCACTTGTGTGGGAAGGCCTAGCGCATGCGACAGGAAATGCCCCAAAACGCAACGTGGACACATCACATTTTTTTAAAGAAAACAGAGGTGTTTTTTGCAAAGTGCTTACCTGTAGATTTTGGCCTCTAGCTCAGCCGGCAACTAAGGAAACCTACCAAACCTGTGCATTTTTTAAAACTAGAGACCTAGGGGAATCCAAGATGGGGTCACTTGTGGGGCTCTGACCAGGTTCTGTTACCCAGAATCCTTTGCAAACCTCAAAATTTGGCAAAAAAAAACACATTGCCCTCCCATTTCGGTGACAGAAAGTTCTGGAATCCGAGAGGAGCCACAAATTTCCTTCCACCCAGTGTTCCCCCAAGTCTCCCGATAAAAACAATACCTCACTTGTCCGGGTAGGCCAAGTGCCTGCGACAGGAAATGCCCCAAAACGCAACACGGACACATCACATTTTTTTAAAGAAAACAGAGGGGTTTTTTGGAAAGTGCTTATCTGTAGATTTTGGCCTCTAGCTCAGCCGGCACCTAGGGAAACCTACCAAACCTGTGCATTTTTGAAAACTAGAGACCTAGGGGAATCCAAGTTGGGGTGACTTGTGGGGCTCTGACCAGGTTCTGTTACCCAGAATCCTTTGCAAACCACAAAATTTGGCTAAAAAAACACATTGCCCTCCCATTTCGGTGGCAGAAAGTTCTGGAATCCGAGAGGAGCCACAAATTTCCTTCCACCCAGTGTTCCCCCATGTCTCCCGATAAAAAAAACGATACCTCACTTGTATGAGTAGGCCTAGCGCCTGCAACAGGAAATGCCCGAAAACTCAACGTGGACACATCACATTTTTTGAAAGAAAACAGAGGTGTTTATTGCAAAGTGCCTACCTGTAGATTTTGGCCTCTAGCTCTGCCGGCAGCTAGGGAAACCTACCAAACCTGTGCATTTTTTAAAACTAGAGACCTAGGGGAATCCAAGATGGGGTGACTTTTGGGGCTCTGACCATGTTCTGTTATCCAGAATCCTTTGCAAACCTCAAAATTTGGCTACAAAAACACATTGCCCTCACATTTCGGTGACTGAAAGTTCTGGAATCTGAGAGGAGCCACAAATTTCCTTCCACCAGTGTTCCCCCAAGTCTCCCGATAAAAACGATACCTCACTTGTGTGGGTAGGCCTAGCGCCCGCGACAGGAAATGCCCCAAAACGCAACGTGGACACATCACATTTTTTGAAAGAAAACAGAGGTGTTTTTTGCAAAGAGCCTACCTGTAGATTTTGGCCTCTAGCTCAGCCGGCAGCTAGGGAAACCTACCAAACCTGTGCATTTTTTTAAACTAGAGACCTAGGGGAATCCAAGATGGGGTGACTTTTGGGGCTCTGACCATGTTCTGTTATCCAGAATCCTTTGCAAACCTCAAAATTTGGCTACAAAAACACATTGCCCTCACATTTCGGTGACTGAAAGTTCTAGAATCTGAGAGGAGGAACAAATTTCCTTCCACCAGTGTTCCCCCAAGTCTCCCGATAAAAACGATACCTCACTTGTGTGGGTAGGCCTAGCGCCTGCGACAGGAAATGCCCCAAAACGCAACGTGGACACATCACATTTTTTTAAAGAAAACAGAGGTGTTTTTTGGAAAGTGCCTACCTGTAGATTTTGGCCTCTAGCTCAGCCAGCACCTAGGGAAACCTACCAAACCTGTGCATTTTTGAAAACTAGAGACCTAGGGGAATCCAAGATGGGGTGACTTGTGGGGCTCTGACCAGGTTCTGTTACCCAGAATCCTTTGCAAACCTCAAAATTTGGCTAAAAAAACACATTTTCCTCAATTTTTGGTTACAGGAAGTTCTGGAATCACAGAGGAGCCACAAATTTCCTTCCACCAGTGTTCCCCCAAGTCTCCCGATAAAAACGATACCTCACTTGTGTGGGTAGGCCTAGCGCCTGCGACAGGAAATGCCCCAAAACGCAACGTGGACACATCACATTTTTTTTAAAGAAAACAGAGGTGTTTTTTGGAAAGTGCCTACCTGTAGAGTTTGGCCTCTAGCTCAGCCGGCACCTAGGGAATCCTACCAAACCTGTGCATTTTTGAAAACTAGAGACCTAGGGGAATCCAAGATGGGGTGACTTGTGGGGCTCTGACTAGGTTCTGTTACCCAGAATCCTTTGTAAACATCAAAAATTGGCTAAAAAAACACATTTTCCTCAAATTTTGGTGACAGGAAATTCTGGAATCATAGAGGAGCCACAAATTTGCTTCCACCCAGCGTTCCCCCAAAGTCTCCCAATAAAAATGATACCTCACTTGTGTGGGTAGGCCTAGCTCCCGCGACAGGAAATGCCCCAAAATGCAACGTGGACACATCACATTTTTTGAAAGAAAACAGAGGTGTTTTTTGCAAAGTGCCTACCTGTAGATTTTGGCCTCTAGCTCAGCCGGCAGCTAGGGAAACCTACCAAACCTGTGCATTTTTTTAAACTAGAGACCTAGGGGAATCCAAGATGGGGTGACTTGTGGGGCTCTGACCATGTTTTGTTACCCAGAATCCTTTGCAAACCTCAAAATGTGGCTAAAAAACACATTTTCCTCACATTTTGGTGACAGATAGTTCTGGAATCAGAGAGGAGCCACAAATTTCCTTCCACCCAGCGTTCCCGCAAGTTTCATGATAACAATGATACCTCACTTGTGTGGGTAGGCCTTGCGCCTGCGACACGAAATGCCCCAAAACGCAACATGGACACATCACATTTTTTGAAAGAAAACAGAGGTGTTTTTTGCAAAGTGCCTACCTGTAGATTTTGGCCTCTAGCTCAGCCGGCACCTAGGGAAACCTACCAAACCTGTGCATTTTTGAAAACTAGAGACCTAGGGGAATCCAAGATGGGGTGACTTGTGGGGCTCTGACCATGTTCTGTTACCCAGAATCCTTTGCAAACATCAGAAATTGCCTAAAAAAACACATTTTCCTCAAATTTTGGTGACAGGAAATTCTGGAATCACAGAGGAGCCACAAATTTGCTTCCACCCAGCGTTCCCCCAAAGTCTCCCAATAAAAATGATACCTCACTTGTGTGGGTAGGCCTAGCGCCCGCAACAGGAAATGCCCCAAAACGCAACGTGGACACATCACATTTTTTGAAAGAAAACAGAGGTGTTTTTTGCAAAGTGCCTACCTGTAGATTTTGGCCTCTAGCTCAGCCGGCAGCTAGGGAAACCTACCAAACCTGTGCATTTTTTAAAACTAGAGACCTAGGGGAATCCAAGATGGGGTGACTTTTGGGGCTCTGACCATGTTCTGTTACCCAGAATCCTTTGCAAACCTCAAAATTTGGCTATAAAAACACATTGCCCTCACATTTCGGTGACAGAAATTTCGGGAATCTGAGAGGAGCCACAAATTTCCTTCCACCCAGTGTTCCCCCAAGTCTCCCGATAAAAATGATACCTCACTTGTGTGGGTAGGCCTAGCTCCCGCGACAGGAAATGCCCCAAAATGCAACGTGGACACATCACATTTTTTTAAAGAAAACAGAGGTGTTTTTTGCAAAGTGCCTACTTGTAGATTTTGGCCTCTAGCTCAGCCGGCAGCTAGGGAAACCTACCAAACCTGTGCATTTTTTAAAACTAGAGACCTAGGGGAATCCAAGATGGGGTGACTTGTGGGGCTCTGACCATGTTCTGTTACCCAGAATCCTTTGCAAACCTCAAAATGTGGCTAAAAAACACATTTTCCTCACATTTTGGTGACAGATAGTTCTGGAATCAGAGAGGAGCCACAAATTTCCTTCCACCCAGCGTTCCCGCAAGTCTCCTGATAACAATGATACCTCACTTGTGTGGGTAGGCCTAGCGCCCGCGACAGGAGATGCCCCAAAACAAAATGTGTACACATCACATTTTTTGAATGAAAACTGAGGTGTTTTTTACAAAGTGCCTACCTGTAGATTTTGGCCTCTAGCTCAGCCGGCACCTAGGGAAACCTACCAAACCTGTGCATTTTTGAAAACTAGAGACCTAGGGGAATCCAAGATGGGGTGACTTGTGGGGCTCTGACCATGTTCTGTTACCCAGAATCCTTTGCAAACCTCAAAATGTGGCTAAAAAACACATTTTCCTCACATTTTGGTGACAGATAGTTCTGGAATCAGAGAGGAGCCACAAATTTCCTTCCACCCAGCGTTCCCGCAAGTCTCCTGATAACAATGATACCTCACTTGTGTGTGTAGGCCTAGCGCCTGCGACAGGAAATGCCCCAAAACCCAACGTGGACACATCACATTTTTTTAAAGAAAACAGAGGTGTTTTTTGGAAAGTGCCTACCTGTAGATTTTGGCCTCTAGCTCAGCCAGCACCTAGGGAAACCTACCAAACCTGTGCATTTTTGAAAACTAGAGACCTAGGGGAATCCAAGATGGGTTGACTTGTGGGGCTCTGACCAGGTTCTGTTACCCAGAATCCTTTGCAAACCTCAACATTTGACAAAAAAAACAAATTTTCCTCAATTTTTGGTTACAGGAAGTTCTGGAATCACAGAGGAGCCACAAATTTCCTTCCACCAGTGTTCCCCCAAGTCTCCCGATAAAAACGATACCTCACTTGTGTGGGTAGGCCTAGCGCCTGCGACAGGAAATGCCCCAAAACGCAACGTGGACACATCACATTTTTTTAAAGAAAACAGAGGTGTTTTTTGGAAAGTGCCTACCTGTAGATTTTGGCCTCTAGCTCAGCCGGCACCTAGGGAAACCTACCAAACCTGTGCATTTTTTAAAACTAGAGACCTATGGGAATCCAAGATGGGGTGACTTGTGGGGCTCTGACCATGTTCTGTTACCCAGAATCCTTTGCAAACCTCAAAATTTGGCTAAAAAAACACATTTTCCTCACATTTTGGTGACAGATAGTTCTGGAATCAGAGAGGAGCCACAAATTTCCTTCCACCCAGCGTTCCCCCAAGTCTCCCGATAACAATGATACCTCACTTGTGTGGGTAGGCCTAGCGCCCGCGACAGGAGATGCCCCAAAACGCAATGTGGACACATCACATTTTTGGAATGAAAACAGAGGTGTTTTTGGCAAAGTGCTTACCTGTAGATTTTGGCCTCTAGCTCAGCAGGCACCTAGGGAAACCTACCAAACCTGTGCATTTTTTAAAACTAGAGACCTATGGGAATCCAAGATGGGGTGACTTGTGGGGCTCTGACCATGTTCTGTTACCCAGAATCCTTTGCAAACCTCAAAATTTGGCTAAAAAAACACATTTTCCTCACATTTTGGTGACAGATAGTTCTGGAATCAGAGAGGAGCCACAAATTTCCTTCCACCCAGCGTTCCCCCAAGTCTCCCGATAACAATGATACCTCACTTGTGTGGGTAGGCCTAGCGCCCGCGACAGGAGATGCCCCAAAACGCAATGTGGACACATCACATTTTTGGAATGAAAACAGAGGTGTTTTTGGCAAAGTGCTTACCTGTAGATTTTGGCCTCTAGCTCAGCAGGCACCTAGGGAAACCTACCAATCCTGTGCATTTTTGAAAACTAGAGACCTAGGGGAATCCAAGATGGGGTGACTTTTGGGGCTCTGACCAGGTTCTGTTACCCAGAATCTTTTGCAAACCTCAAAATTTGGCTAAAAAAACACATTTTCCTCAAATTTTGGTGACAGGAAGTTCTGGAATCACAGAGGAGCCACAAATTTCCTTCCACCCAGTGTTCCCCCAAGTCTCCCGATAAAAATGATACCTCACTTGTGTGGGAAGGCCTAGCGCATGCGACAGGAAATGCCCCAAAACTCGACGTGGACACATCACATTTTTTTAATGAAAACAGAGGTGTTTTTTGCAAAGTGCTTACCTGTAGATTTTGGCCTCTAGCTCAGCCGGCAGCTAAGGAAACCTACCAAACCTGTGCATTTTTTAAAACTAGAGACCTAGGGGAATCCAAGATGGGGTCACTTGTGGGGCTCTGACCAGGTTCTGTTACCCAGAATCCTTTGCAAACCTCAAAATTTGGCCAAAAAAAACACATTGCCCTCCCATTTCGGTGACAGAAAGTTCTGGAATCCGAGAGGAGCCACAAATTTCCTTCCACCCAGTGTTCCCCCAAGTCTCCCGATAAAAACAATACCTCACTTGTCCGGGTAGGCCAAGTGCCTGCGACAGGAAATGCCCCAAAACGCAACACGGACACATCCCATTTTTTTAAAGAAAACAGAGGGGTTTTTTGGAAAGTGCTTATCTGTAGATTTTGGCCTCTAGCTCAGCCGGCACCTAGGGAAACCTACCAAACCTGTGCATTTTTGAAAACTAGAGACCTAGGGGAATCCAAGTTGGGGTGACTTGTGGGGCTCTGACCAGGTTCTGTTACCCAGAATCCTTTGCAAACCACAAAATTTGGCTAAAAAAACACATTGCCCTCCCATTTCGGTGGCAGAAAGTTCTGGAATCCGAGAGGAGCCACACATTTCCTTCCACCCAGTGTTCCCCCATGTCTCCCGATAAAAAAAACGATACCTCACTTGTATGAGTAGGCCTAGCGCCTGCAACAGGAAATGCCCGAAAACTCAACGTGGACACATCACATTTTTTGAAAGAAAACAGAGGTGTTTTTTGCAAAGTGCCTACCTGTAGATTTTGGCCTCTAGCTCTGCCGGCAGCTAGGGAAACCTACCAAACCTGTGCATTTTTTAAAACTAGAGACCTAGGGGAATCCAAGATGGGGTGACTTTTGGGGCTCTGACCATGTTCTGTTATCCAGAATTCTTTGCAAACCTCAAAATTTGGCTACAAAAACACATTGCCCTCACATTTCGGTGACTGAAAGTTCTGGAATCTGAGAGGAGCCACAAATTTCCTTCCACCAGTGTTCCCCCAAGTCTCCCGATAAAAACGATACCTCACTTGTGTGGGTAGGCCTAGCGCCTGCGACAGGAAATGCCCCAAAACGCAACGTGGACACCTCACATTTTTTTAAAGAAAACAGAGGTGTTTTTTGCAAAGTGCTTACCTGTAGATTTTGGCCTCTAGCTCAGCCGGCAGCTAAGGAAACCTACCAAACCTGTGCATTTTTTAAAACTAGAGACCTAGGGGAATCCAAGATGGGGTCACTTGTGGGGCTCTGACCAGGTTCTGTTACCCAGAATCCTTTGCAAACCTCAAAATTTGGCAAAAAAAAACACATTGCCCTCCCATTTCGGTGACAGAAAGTTCTGGAATCCGAGAGGAGCCACAAATTTCCTTCCACCCAGTGTTCCCCCAAGTCTCCCGATAAAAACAATACCTCACTTGTCCGGGTAGGCCAAGTGCCTGCGACAGGAAATGCCCCAAAACGCAACACGGACACATCACATTTTTTTAAAGAAAACAGAGGGTTTTTTTGGAAAGTGCTTATCTGTAGATTTTGGCCTCTAGCTCAGCCGGCACCTAGGGAAACCTACCAAACCTGTGCATTTTTGAAAACTAGAGACCTAGGGGAATCCAAGTTGGGGTGACTTGTGGGGCTCTGACCAGGTTCTGTTACCCAGAATCCTTTGCAAACCACAAAATTTGGCTAAAAAAACACATTGCCCTCCCATTTCGGTGGCAGAAAGTTCTGGAATCCGAGAGGAGCCACAAATTTCCTTCCACCCAGTGTTCCCCCATGTCTCCCGATAAAAAAAACGATACCTCACTTGTATGGGTAGGCCTAGCGCCTGCAACAGGAAATGCCCGAAAACGCAACGTGGACACATCACATTTTTTTTAAAGAAAACAGAGGTGTTTTTTGGAAAGTGCCTACCTGTAGATTTTGGCCTCTAGCTCTGCCGGCAGCTAGGGAAACCTACCAAACCTGTGCATTTTTTAAAACTAGAGACCTAGGGGAATCCAAGATGGGGTGACTTTTGGGGCTCTGACCATGTTCTGTTATCCAGAATCCTTTGCAAACCTCAAAATTTGGCTACAAAAACACATTGCCCTCACATTTCGGTGACTGAAAGTTCTGGAATCTGAGAGGAGCCACAAATTTCCTTCCACCAGTGTTCCCCCAAGTCTCCCAATAAAAACGATACCTCACTTGTGTGGGTAGGCCTAGCGCCTGCGACAGGAAATGCCCCAAAACGCAACGTGGACACCTCACATTTTTTTAAAGAAAACAGAGGTGTTTTTTGCAAAGTGCTTACCTGTAGATTTTGGCCTCTAGCTCAGCCGGCAGCTAAGGAAACCTACCAAACCTGTGCATTTTTTAAAACTAGAGACCTAGGGGAATCCAAGATGGGGTCACTTGTGGGGCTCTGACCAGGTTCTGTTACCCAGAATCCTTTGCAAACCTCAAAATTTGGCAAAAAAAAACACATTGCCCTCCCATTTCGGTGACAGAAAGTTCTGGAATCCGAGAGGAGCCACAAATTTCCTTCCACCCAGTGTTCCCCCAAGTCTCCCGATAAAAACAATACCTCACTTGTCCGGGTAGGCCAAGTGCCTGCGACAGGAAATGCCCCAAAACGCAACACGGACACATCACATTTTTTTAAAGAAAACAGAGGGGTTTTTTGGAAAGTGCTTATCTGTAGATTTTGGCCTCTAGCTCAGCCGGCACCTAGAGAAACCTACCAAACCTGTGCATTTTTGAAAACTAGAGACCTAGGGGAATCCAAGTTGGGGTGACTTGTGGGGCTCTGACCAGGTTCTGTTACCCAGAATCCTTTGCAAACCACAAAATTTGGCTAAAAAAACACATTGCCCTCCCATTTCGGTGGCAGAAAGTTCTGGAATCCGAGAGGACCACAAATTTCCTTCCACCCAGTGTTCCCCCATGTCTCCCGATAAAAAAAACGATACCTCACTTGTATGGGTAGGCCTAGCGCCTGCAACAGGAAATGCCCGAAAACGCAACGTGGACACATCACATTTTTTGAAAGAAAACAGAGGTGTTTTTTGCAAAGTGCCTACCTGTAGATTTTGGCCTCTAGCTCAGCAGGCAGCTAGGGAAACCTACCAAACCTGTGCATTTTTTAAAACTAGAGACCTAGGGGAATCCAAGATGGGGGTCACTTGTGGGGCTCTAACCAGGTTCTGTTACCCAGAATCCTTTGCAAACCTCAAAATTTGGCTAAAAAAACACATTGCCCTCCCATTTCGGTGACAGAAAGTTCTGGAATCCGAGAGGAGCCACAAATTTCCTTCCACCCAGTGTTCCCCCAAGTCTCCCGATAAAAACGATACCTCACTTGTGTGGGTAGGCCTGGCGCCTGCGACAGGAAATGCCCCAAAATGCAATGTGGACACATCACATTTTTTTTTAAAGAAAACAGAGGTGTTTTTTTTAAAGTGCCTACCTGTAGATTTTGGCTTCTAGCTCAGCCAGCACCTAGGTAAACCTACCAAATCAGTGCATTTTTTAAAACTAGAGACCTAGGGGAATCCAAGATGGGGGTCACTTGTGGGGCTCTGACCAGGTTCTGTTACCCAGAATCCTTTGCAAACCTCAAAATTTGGCTAAAAAAACACATTGCCCTCCTATTTCGGTGACAGAAAGTTCTGGAATCCGAGAGGAGCCACAAATTTCCTTCCACCCAGTGTTCCCCCAAGTCTCCCGATAAAAACGATACCTCACTTGTGTGGGTAGGCCTGGCGCCTGCGACAGGAAATGCCCCAAAATGCAACGTGGACACATCACATTTTTTTTACAGAAAACAGAGGTGTTTTTTTTAAAGTGCCTACCTGTAGATTTTGGCCTCTAGCTCAGGCGGCACCTAGGGAAACCGACCAAACCTGTGCATTTTTGAAAACTAGAGACCTAGGGGAATCCAAGTTGGGGTGACTTGTGGGGCTCTGACCAGGTTCTGTTACCCAGAATCCTTTGCAAACCTCATAATTTGACTAAAAAAACACATTTTCCTCACATTTTGGTGACAGGAAGTTCTGGAATCACAGAGGAGCCACAAATTTGCTTCCACCCAGCGTTCCCCCAAGTCTCCCAATAAAAATGATACCTCACTTGTGTGGGAAGGCCTAGTGCCCGCGACAGGAAATGCCCCAAAACGCAACGTGGACACATCACATTTTTTGAAAGAAAACAGAGGTGTTTTTTGCAAAGTGCCTACCTGTAGATTTTGGCCTCTAGCTCAGCCGGCAGCTAGGGAAACCTACCAAACCTGTGCATTTTTTAAAACTAGAGACCTAGGGGAAACCAAGATGGCGTGACTTGTGGGGCTCTGACCATGTTCTGTTACCCAGAATCCTTTGCAAACCTCATAATTTGGCTACAAAAACACATTGCCCTCACATTTCGGTGACAGAAAGTTCTGGATTCTGAGAGGAGCCACAAATTTCCACCCACCCAGTGTTCTCCCAAGTCTCCCGATAAAAATGATACCTCAGTTGTGTGGGTAGGCCTAGCGCCCGCGACAGGAAATGCCCCAAAATGCAACGTGGACACATCACATTTTTTTAAAGAAAACAGAGGTGTTTTTTGCAAAGTGCCTACCTGTAGATTTTGGCCTCTAGCTCAGCCGGCACCTAGGGAAACCTACAAAACCTGTGCATTTTTTAAAACTAGAGACCTAGGGGAATCCAAGATGGGGTGACTTGTGGGGCTCTGACCATGTTCTGTTACCCAGAATCCTTTGCAAACCTCAAAATTTGGCCAAAAAAACACATTTTCCTCACATTTTGGTGACAGATAGTTCTGGAATCAGAGAGGAGCCACAAATTTCCTTCCACCCAGCGTTCCCCCAAGACTCCCGATAACAATGGTACCTCACTTGTGTGGGTAGGCCTAGCGCCCGCAAGAGGAGATGCCCCAAAACGCATTGTGGACACATCACATTTTTGGAATGAAAACAGAGGTGTTTTTTGCAAAGTGCCTACCTGTAGATTTTGGCCTCTAGCTCAGCCGGCAGCTAGGTAAACCTACCAAAGCAGTGCATTTTTTAAAACTAGAGACCTAGGGGAATCCAAGATGGGGGTCACTTGTGGGGCTCTAACCAGGTTCTGTTACCCAGAATCCTTTGCAAACCTAAAAATTTGGCTAAAAAAACACATTGCCCTCCCATTTCGGTGACAGAAAGTTCTGGAATCCGAGAGGAGCCACAAATTTCCTTCCACCCAGTGTTCCCCCAAGTCTCCCGATAAAAACGATACCTCACTTGTGTGGGTAGGCCTGGCGCCTGCGACAGGAAATGCCCCAAAATGCAACGTGGACACCACACATTTTTTTTAAAGAAAACAGAGGTGTTTTTTTTAAAGTGCCTACCTGTAGATTTTGGCTTCTAGCTCAGCCAGCACCTAGGTAAACCTAACAAAGCAGTGCATTTTTTAAAACTAGAGACCTAGGGGAATCCAAGATGGGGGTCACTTGTGGGGCTCTGACCAGGTTCTGTTACCCAGAATCCTTTGCAAACCTCAAAATTTGGCTAAAAAAACACATTGCCCTCCTATTTCGGTGACAGAAAGTTCTGGAATCCGAGAGGAGCCACAAATTTCCTTCCACCCAGTGTTCCCCCAAGTCTCCCGATAAAAACGATACCTCACTTGTGTGGGTAGGCCTGGCGCCTGCGACAGGAAATGCCCCAAAATGCAACGTGGACACATCACATTTTTTTTACAGAAAACAGAGGTGTTTTTTTTAAAGTGCCTACCTGTAGATTTTGATCTCTAGCTCAGGCGGCACCTAGGGAAACCGACCAAACCTGTGCATTTTTGAAAACTAGAGACCTAGGGGAATCCAAGTTGGGGTGACTTGTGGGGCTCTGACCAGGTTCTGTTACCCAGAATCCTTTGCAAACCTCATAATTTGGCTAAAAAAACACATTTTCCTCAAATTTGGGTGACAGAAAGTTCTGGAATCACAGAGGAGTCACAAATTTCCTTCCACCCAGCGTTCCCCCAAGTCTCCCGATAAAAATGATTCCTTACTTGTGTGGGTAGGCGTAGCGCCTGCAACAGGAAATGCCCCAAAACGCAAGGTGGACACATCACATTTTTTTAAAGAAAACAGAGGTGTTTTTTGCAAAGTGCCTACCTGTAGATTTTAGCCTCTAGCACAGCCGGCACCTAGGGAAACCTACCAAACCTGTGCATTTTTTAAAACTAGAGACCTAGGGGAATCCAAGATGGGGTGACTTGTGGGGCTCTGACCATGTTCTGTTACCCAGAATCCTTTGCAAACCTCAAAATTTGGCTAAAAAAACACATTTTCCTCACATTTTGGTGACAGATAGTTCTGGAATCAGAGAGGAGCCACAAATTTCCTTCCACCCAGCGTTCCCCCAAGTTTCCCGATAACAATGATACCTCACTTGTGTGGGTAGGCCTAGCGCCCACGACAGGAGATGCCCCAAAACGCAATGTGGACACATCACATTTTTGGAATGAAAACAGAGGTGTTTTTGGCAAAGTGCTTACCTGTAGATTTTGGCCTCTAGCTCAGCAGGCACCTAGGGAAACCTACCAAACCTGTGCATTTTTGAAAACTAGAGACCTAGGGGAATCCAAGATGGGGTGACTTGTGGGGCTCTGATCATGTTCTGTTACCCAGAATCCTTTGCAAACATCAAAAATTGGCTATAAAAACACATTTTCCTCAAATTTTGGTGACAGGAAGTTCTGGAATCACAGAGGAGCGACAAATTTGTTTCCACCCAGCGTTCCCCCAAGTCTCCCAATAAAAATGATACCTCACTTGTGTGGGTAGGCCTAGCGCCCGCAATAGGAACTGCCCCAAAATGCAACGTGGACACATCACATTTTTTTAAAGAAAACAGAGGTGTTTTTTGCAAAGTGCCTACCTGTAGATTTTGGCCTCTAGCTCAGCTGGCACCTAGGGAAACCTACCAAACCTTTGCATTTTTTAAAACTAGAGACCTAGGGTAATCCAAGATGGAATGACTTGTGGGGCACTGACCATGTTCTGTTACCCAGAATCCTTTGCAAACCTCAAAATTTGGCTAAAAAAACACATTTTCCTCAAATTTTGGTGACAGGAAGTTCTGGAATCACAGAGGAGCCACAAATTTGCTTCCACCCAGCGTTCCCCCAAGTCTCCCGATAAAAATGGTACCTCACTTGTGTGGGAAGGCCTAGCGCCCGCGACAGGAAATGCCCCAAAACGCAACGTGGACACATCACATTTTTTGAAAGAAAACAGAGGTGTTTTTTGCAAAGTGCCTACCTGTAGATTTTGGCCTCTAGCTCAGCCGGCAGCTAGGGAAACCTACCAAACCTGTGCATTTTTGAAAACTAGAGACCTAGGGGAAACCAAGATGGCGTGACTTGTGGGGCTCTGACCATGTTCTGTTACCCAGAATCCTTTGCAAACCTCATAATTTGGCTACAAAAACACATTGCCCTCACATTTCGGTGACAGAAAGTTCTGGAATCTGAGAGGAGCCACAAATTTCCACCCACCCAGTGTTCTCCCAAGTCTCCCGATAAAAATGATACCTCAGATGTGTGGGTAGGCCTAGCGCCCGCGACAGGAGATGCCCCAAAACGCAATATGGACACATCACATTTTTGGAATGAAAACAGAGGTGTTTTTGGCAAAGTGCTTACCTGTAGATTTTGGCCTCTAGCTCAGCAGGCACCTAGGGAAACCTAACAAACCTGTGCATTTTTGAAAACTAGAGACCTAGGGGAATCCAAGATGGGGTGACTTGTGGGGCTCTGATCATGTTCTGTTACCCAGAATCCTTTGCAAACATCAAAAATTGGCTAAAAAAACAAATTTTCCTCAAATTTTGGTGACAGAAAGTTCTGGAATCTGAGAGGAGCCACAAATTTCTTTCCACCCAGTGTTCCCCCAAGTCTCCCGATAAAAACGATGCCTAACTTGTGCGGGTAGTCCTAGCGCCTGCTACATGAAATGCCCCAAAACGCAACGTGGACACATCACATTTTTTTAAAGAAAACAGAGGTGTTTTTTGCAAAGTGCCTACCTGTAGATTTTGGCCTCTAGCTCAGCCGGCACCTAGGGAAACCTACCAAACCTGTGCATTTTTGAAAACTTGAGACCTAGGGGAATCCAAGATGGGGTGACTTGTGGGGCTCTGACCAGGTTCTGTTACCCAGAATCCTTTGCAAACCTCACAATTGGGCTAAAAAAACACATTTTCCTCTAATTTTGGTGACAGGAAGTTCTGGAATCACAGAGGAGCCACAAATTTGCTCCCACCCAGTGTTCTCCCAAGTCTCCCGATACAAATGATACCTCACTTGTGTGGGTAGGCATAGCGCCCGCGACAGGAAATGCCCCAAAACGCAACGTGGACAAATCACATTTTTTGAAAGAAAACAGAAGTGTTTTTTTGCAAAGTGCCTACCTGTAGATTTTGGCCTCTAGTTCAGCCGGCAGCTAGGGAAACCTACCAAACCTGTGCATTTTTTAAAACTAGAGACCTAGGGGAATCCAAGATGGGGTGACTTGTGGGGCTCTGACCATGTTCTGTTACCCAGAATCCTTTGCAAACCTCATAATTTGGCTACAAAAACACATTGCCCTCACATTTCGGTGACAGAAAGTTCTGGAATCTGAGAGGAGCCACAAATTTCCACCCTCCCAGTGCTCCCCCAAGTCTCCCGATAAAAATGATACCTCACTTGTGTGGGTAGGCCTAGCGCCCGCGACAGGAAATGCCCCAAAATGCAACGTGGACACATCACATTTTTTGAAAGAAAACAGAGGTGTTTTTTGCAAAGTACCTACCTGTAGATTTTGGCCTCTAGCTCAGCCGGCACCTAGGGAAACCTGCAATACCTGTGCATTTTTTTAAACTAGAGACCTTGGGGAATCCAAGATGGGGTGACTTGTGGGCCTCTGACCATGTTCTGTTACCCAGAATCCTTTGCAAACCTCAAAATGTGGCTAAAAAACACATTTTCCTCACATTTTGGTGACAGATAGTTCTGGAATCACAGAGGAGCCACAAATTTCCTTCCACCCAGCATTCCCCCAAGACTCCCGATAAAAATGATACCTCACTTGTGTGGGAAGGCCTAGCTCCCGCGACAGGAAATGCCCCAAAACGCAACGTGGACACATCACATTTTTTTAAAGAAAACAGAGGTGTTATTTGCAAAGTGCCTACCTGTAGATTTTGGCCTCTAGCTCAGCCGGCAGCTAGGGAAACCTACCAAACCTGTGCATTATTTAAAAATAGAGACCTAGGGGATTCCAAGATGGGGTGACTTGTGGGGCTCTGACCAGGTTCTGTTACCCAGAATCCTTTGCAAACCTCAAAATTTGGCTAAAAAAAAAATTGCCCTCCCACTTCGGTAACAGAAAGTTCTGGAATCCGAGAGGAGTCACAAATTTCCTTCCACCCAGTGTTCCCCCAAGTTTCCCGATAAAAACGATACCTCACTTGTGTGGGTAGGCCTAGCGCCTGCGACAGGAAATGCCCCCAAAACGCAACGTGGGCACATCACATTTTTTGTAAAGAAAACAGAGGTGTTTTTTGGAAAGTGCCTACTTGTAGATTTTGGCCTCTAGCTCAGCCGGCACCTAGGGAATCCTACCAAACCTGTGCATTTTTAAAAACTAGAGACCTAGGGGAATCCAAGATGGGGTGACTTGTGGGGCTCTGACCAGGTTCTGTTACCCAGAATCCTTTGCAAACCTCACAATTGGGCTAAAAAAACACATTTTCCTCTAATTTTGGTGACAGGAAGTTCTGGAATCACAGAGGAGCCACAAATTTGCTTCCACCCAGCTTTCCCCCAAGTCTCCCAATAAAAATGATACCTCACTTGTGTGGGAAGGCCTAGCGCCCGTGACAGGAAATGACCCAAAACGCAACGTGGACAAATCACATTTTTTGAAAGAAAACAGAAGTGTTTTTTGCAAAGTGCTTACCTGTAGATTTTGGCCTCTAGTTCAGCCGGCAGCTAGGGAAACCTACCAAACCTGTGCATTTTTGAAAACTAGAGACCTAGGGGAATCCAAGATGGGGTGACTTGTGGGGCTCTGACCATGTTCTGTTACCCAGAATCCTTTGCAAACCTCATAATTTGGCTACAAAAACACATTGCCCTCACATTTCGGTGACAGAAAGTTCTGGAATCTGAGAGGAGCCACAAATTTTCACCCTCCCAGTGTTCCCCCAAGTCTCCCGATAAAAATGATACCTCACTTGTGTGGGTAGGCCTAGCGCCCGCGACAGGAAATGCCCCAAAATGCAACGTGGACACATCACATTTTTTTAAATAAAACAGAGGTGTTTTTTGCAAAGTGCCTACCTGTAGATTTTGGCCTCTAGCTCAGCCGGCACCTAGGGAAACCTACAATACCTGTGCATTTTTTTAAACTAGAGACCTTGGGGAATCCAAGATGGGGTGACTTGTGGGCCTCTGACCATGTTCTGTTACCCAGAATCCTTTGCAAACCTCAAAATGTGGCTAAAAAACACATTTTCCTCACATTTTGGTGACAGATAGTTCTGGAATCAGAGAGGAGCCACAAATTGTCTTCAACCCAGCGTTCCCCCAAGTCTCCCGATAACAATGATACCTCACTTGTGTGGGTAGGCCTAGCGCCCGCGACAGGAGATGCCCCAAAATGCAACATGGACACATTACATTTTTGGAATGAAAACAGAGGTGTTTTTTGCAAAGTGCCTACCTGTAGATTTTGGCCTCTAGCTCAGCCGGCACCTAGGGAAACCTACCAAACCTGTGCATTTTTGAAAACTAGAGACCTAGGGGAATCGAAGATGGGGTGACTTGTGGGGCTCTGACCAGGTTCTGTTACCCAGAATCCTTTGCAAACCTCAAAATTTGGCTAAAAAAACAAATTTTTCTCAAATTTTGGTGACAGGAAGTTCTGGAATCACAGAGGAGCCACAAATTTCCTTCCACCCAGCGTTCCCCCAAGTCTCCCGATAAAAATGATACCTCACTTGTGTGGGAAGGCCTAGCTCCCGCGACAGGAAATGCCCCAAAACGCAACGTGGACACATCACATTTTTTTTTAAAGAAAACAGAGGTGTTTTTTGCAAAGTGCCTACCTGTAGATTTTGGCCTCTAGCTCAGCCGGCAGTTAGGGAAACCTACCAAACCTGTGCATTTGTTAAAACTAGAGAACTAGGGAAATCCAAGATGGGGTGACTTGTGGGGCTCTGACCAGGTTCTGTTACCCAGAATTATTTGCCAACCTCAAAATTTGGCTAAAAAACCACATTTTCCTCAAATTTTGGTGACAGGAAGTTCTGGAATCACAGAGGAGCCACAAATTTGCTTCCACCCAGCGTTCCCCCAAGTCTCCCAATAAAAATGATACCTCACTTGTGTGGGAAGGCCTAGCGCCCGTGACAGGAAATGCCCCAAAACGCAACGTGGACACATCACATTTTTTTTTAAAGAAAACATAGGTGTTTTTTGCAAAGTGCCTACCTGTAGATTTTGGCCTCTAGCTCAGCCGGCAGTTAGGGAAACCTACCAAACCTGTGCATTTGTTAAAACTAGAGAACTAGGGGAATCCAAGATGGGGTGACTTGTGGGGCTCTGACCAGGTTCTGTTACCCAGAATCCTTTGCAAACCTCACAATTGGGCTAAAAAAACACATTTTCCTCAAATTTTGGTGACAGGAAGTTCTGGAATCCGAGAGGAGCTACAAATTTCCTTCCACCCAGTGTTCCCCCAAGTCTCCCGATAAAAACGATACCTCACTTGTATGGGTAGGCCTAGCGCCTGCGACAGGAAATGCCCCAAAACGCAACGTGGACACATCACATTTTTTTAAAGAAAACAGAGGTGTTTTTTGGAAAGTGCCTACCTGTAGATTTTGGCCTCTAGCTCAGCCGGCACATAGGGAAACCTACCAAACCTGCGCATTTTTTAAAACTAGAGACCTAGGGGAATATAAGATGGGGTGACTTGTGGGGCTCAGACCATGTTCTGTTACCCAGAATCCTTTGCAAACCTCAAAATTTGGCTAAAAAACACATTTTCCTCACATTTTGGTGACAGATAGTTCTGGAATCAGAGAGGAGCCACAAATTTCCTTCCACCCAGCATTCCCCCAAGTCTCCCGATAACAATGATACCTCTCTTGTGTGGGTAGGCCTAGTGCCCACGACAGGAGATGCCCCAAAACGCAACGTGGACACATCACATTTTTTGAAAGAAAACAGAGGTGTTTTTTGCAAAGTGCCTACCTGTAGATTTTGGCATCTAGCTCAGCCGGCACCTAGGGAAACCTACCAAACCTGTGCATTTTTTAAAACTAGAGACCTAGGGGAATCCAAGATGGGGTGACTTGTGGTGCTCTGACCAGGTTCTGTTACCCAGAATCCTTTGCAAACCTCAAAATTTGGCTAAAAAAACACATTTTCCTCACATTTTGGTGACAGATAGTTCTGGAAACAGAGAGGAGCCACAAATTTCCTTCCACCCAGCGTTCCCCCAAGTCTCCCGATAACAATGATACCTCACTTGTGTGGGTAGGCCTAGCGCCCACGACAGGACATGCCCCAAAATGCAACGTGGACACATCACATTTTTGGAATGAAAACAGAGGTGTTTTTTGCAAAGTGCCTACCTGTAGATTTTGGCCTCTAGCTCAGCCGGCAGCTAGGGAAACCTACCAAACCTGTGCATTTTTTAAAACTAGAGACCTAGGGGAATCCAAGATAGGGTCACTTGTGGGGCTCTGACCATGTTCTGTTACCCAGAATCCTTTGCAAACCTCATAATTTGGCTACAAAAACACATTGCCGTCACATTTCGGTGACAGAAAGTTCTGGAATCCGAGAGGAGCTACAAATTTCCTTCCACCCAGTGTTCCCCCAAGTCTCCCGATAAAAACGATACCTCACTTGTATGGGTAGGCCTAGCGCCTGCGACAGGAAATGCCCCAAAACGCAACGTGGACACATCACATTTTTTTAAAGAAAACAGAGGTGTTTTTTGGAAAGTGCCTACCTGTAGATTTTGGCCTCTAGCTCAGCCGGCACCTAGGGAAACCTACCAAACCTGTGCATTTTTTAAAACTAGAGACCTAGGGGAATCCAAGATGGGGTGACTTGTGGGGCTCTGACCAGGTTCTGTTACCCAGAATCCTTTGCCAACCTCAAAATTTGGCTAAAAAACCACATTTTCCTCAAATTTTGGTGACAGGAAGTTCTGGAATCACAGAGGAGCCACAAATTTGCTTCCACCCAGCGTTCCCCCAAGTCTCCCAATAAAAATGATACCTCACTTGTGTGGGAAGGCCTAGCGCCCGTGACAGGAAATGCCCCAAAACGCAACGTGGACACATCACATTTTTTTTTAAAGAAAACATAGGTGTTTTTTGCAAAGTGCCTACCTGTAGATTTTGGCCTCTAGCTCAGCCGGCAGTTAGGGAAACCTACCAAACCTGTGCATTTGTTAAAACTAGAGAACTAGGGGAATCCAAGATGGGGTGACTTGTGGGGCTCTGACCAGGTTCTGTTACCCAGAATCCTTTGCAAACCTCACAATTGGGCTAAAAAAACACATTTTCCTCACATTTTGGTGACAGGAAGTTCTGGAATCCGAGAGGAGCTACAAATTTCCTTCCACCCAGTGTTCCCCCAAGTCTCCCGATAAAAACGATACCTCACTTGTATGGGTAGGCCTAGCGCCTGCGACAGGAAATGCCCCAAAACGCAACGTGGACACATCACATTTTTTTAAAGAAAACAGAGGTGTTTTTTGGAAAGTGCCTACCTGTAGATTTTGGCCTCTAGCTCAGCCGGCACATAGGGAAACCTACCAAACCTGCGCATTTTTTAAAACTAGAGACCTAGGGGAATATAAGATGGGGTGACTTGTGGGGCTCAGACCATGTTCTGTTACCCAGAATCCTTTGCAAACCTCAAAATTTGGCTAAAAAACACATTTTCCTCACTTTTTGGTGACAGATAGTTCTGGAATCAGAGAGGAGCCACAAATTTCCTTCCACCCAGCATTCCCCCAAGTCTCCCGATAACAATGATACCTCTCTTGTGTGGGTAGGCCTAGTGCCCACGACAGGAGATGCCCCAAAACGCAACGTGGACACATCACATTTTTTGAAAGAAAACAGAGGTGTTTTTTGCAAAGTGCCTACCTGTAGATTTTGGCCTCTAGCTCAGCCGGCACCTAGGGAAACCTACCAAACCTGTGCATTTTTTAAAACTAGAGACCTAGGGGAATCCAAGATGGGGTGACTTGTGGTGCTCTGACCAGGTTCTGTTACCCAGAATCCTTTGCAAACCTCAAAATTTGGCTAAAAAAACACATTTTCCTCACATTTTGGTGACAGATAGTTCTGGAAACAGAGAGGAGCCACAAATGTCCTTCCACCCAGCGTTCCCCCAAGTCTCCCGATAACAATGATACTTCACTTGTGTGGGTAGGCCTAGCGCCCACGACTGGACATTCCCCAAAACGCAACGTGGACACATCACATTTTTGGAATGAAAACAGAGGTGTTTTTTGCAAAGTGCCTACCTGTAGATTTTGGCCTCTAGCTCAGCCGGCACCTAGGGAAACCTACCAAACCTGGGCATTTTTGATAACTAAAGACGTAGGAGAATCCAAGATGGGGTGACTTTTGGGGCTCTGACCATGTTCTGTTACCCAGAATCCTTTGCAAACCTCATAATTTGGCTACAAAAACACATTGCCCTCACATTTCGGTGACAGAAAGTTCTGGAATCTGAGAGGAGCCACAAATTTCCACCCACCCAGCGTTCTCCCAATTCTCCTGATAAAAATGATACCTCAGTTGTGTGGGTAGGCATAGCGCCCGCGACAGGAAATGCCCCAAAATGCAACGTGGACACATCACATTTTTTTAAAGAAAACAGAGGTGTTTTTTGCAAACTGCCTACCTGTAGATTTTGGCCTCTAGCTCAGCCGGCACCTAGGGAAACCTACCAAACCTGTGCATTTTTTAAAACTAGAGACCTAGGGGAATCCAAGATGGGGTGACTTGTGGGGCTCAGACCATGTTCTGTTACCCAGAATCCTTTGCAAACCTCAAAATTTGGCTAAAAAACACATTTTCCTCACATTTTGGTGACAGATAGTTCTGGAATCAGAGAGGAGCCACAAATTTCCTTCCACCCAGCATTCCCCCAAGTCTCCCGATAACAATGATACCTCTCTTGTGTGGGTAGGCCTAGTGCCCGCGACAGGAGATGCCCCAAAACGCAACGTGGACACATCACATTTTTTGAAAGAAAAGAGAGGTGTTTTTTGCAAAGTGCCTACCTGTAGATTTTGGCCTCTAGCTCAGCCGGCACCTAGGGAAACCTACCAAACCTGTGCATTTTTTAAAACTAGAGACCTAGGGGAATCCAAGATGGGGTGACTTGTGGGGCTCTGACCAGGTTCTGTTACCCAGAATCCTTTGCAAACCTCACAATTGGGCTAAAAAAACACATTTTCCTCAAATTTTGGTGACAGGAAGTTCTGGAATCACAGAGGAGCCACAAATTTGCTTCCACCCAGCGTTCCCCCAAGTCTCCCAATAAAAATGATACCTCACTTGTGTGGGAAGGCCTAGCGCCCGTGACAGGAAATGCCCCAAAACGCAACGTGGACAAATCACATTTTTTGAAAGAAAAAAGAAGTGTTTTTTGCAAAGTGCCTACTTGTAGATTTTGGCCTCTAGTTCAGCCGGCAGCTAGGGAAACCTACCAAACCTGTGCATTTTTGAAAACTAGAGACCTAGGGGAATCCAAGATGGGGTGACTTGTGGGGCTCTGACCATATTCTGTTACCCAGAATCCTTTGCAAACCTCATAATTTGGCTACAAAAACACATTGCCCTCACATTTCGGTGACAGAAAGTTCTGGAATCTGAGAGGAGTCACAAATTTCCACCCACCCAGTGTTCCCCCAAGTCTCCCGATAAAAATGATACCTCACTTGTGTGGGTAGGCCTAGCGCCCGCGACAGGAAATGCCCCAAAATGCAACGTGGACACATCACATTTTTTGAAAGAAAACAGAGGTGTTTTTTGCAAAGTGCCTACCTGTAGATTTTGGCCTCTAGCTCAGCCGGCACCTAGGGAAACCTACAATACCTGTGCATTTTTTAAAACTAGAGACCTAGGGGAATCCAAGATGGGGTGACTTGTGGGGCTCTGACCATGTTCTGTTACCCAGAATCCTTTGCAAACCTCAAAATGTGGCTAAAAAAACACATTTTCCTCACATTTTGGTGACAGATAGTTCTGGAATCAGAGAGGAGCCACAAATTTCCTTCAACCCAGCGTTCCCCCAAGTCTCCCGATAACAATGATACCTCACTTGTGTGGGTAGGCCTAGCGCCCGCGACAGGAGATGCCCCAAAATGCAACATGGACACATTACATTTTTGGAATGAAAACAGAGGTGTTTTTTTCAAAGTGCCTACCTGTAGATTTTGGCCTCTAGCTCAGCCGGCACCTAGGGAAACCTACCAAACCTGTGCATTTTTGAAAACTAGAGACCTAGGGGAATCGAAGATGGGGTGACTTGTGGGGCTCTGACCAGGTTCTGTTACCCAGAATCCTTTGCAAACCTCAAGATTTGGCTAAAAAAACACATTTTTCTCAAATTTTGGTGACAGGAAGTTCTGGAATCACAGAGGAGCCACAAATTTCCTTCCACCCAGCGTTCCCCCAAGTCTCCCGATAAAAATGATACCTCACTTGTGTGGGAAGGCCTAGCTCCCGCGACAGGAATTGCCCCAAAACACAACGTGGACACATCACATTTTTTTAAAGAAAACAGAGGTGTTTTTTGCAAAGTGCCTACCTGTAGATTTTGGCCTCTAGCTCAGCCGACAGTTAGGGAAACCTACCAAACCTGTGCATTTGTTAAAACTAGAGACCTAGGGGAATCCAAGATGGGGTGACTTGTGGGGCTCTGACCAGGTTCTGTTACCCAGAATCCTTTGCCAACCTCAAAATTTGGCTAAAAAAACACATTTTCCTCAAATTTTGGTGACAGGAAGTTCTGGAATCACAGAGGAGCCACAAATTTGCTTCCACCCATCGTTCCCCCAAGTCTCCCAATAAAAATGATACCTCACTTGTGTGGGAAGGCCTAGCGCCCGTTACAGGAAATGCCCCAAAAAGCAACGTGGATACATCACATTTTTTTAATGAAAACAGAGGTGTTTTTTGCAAAGTGCCTACCTGTAGATTTTGGCCTCTAGCTCAGCCGGCAGCTAGGGAAACCTACCAAACCTGTGCATTTTTTAAAACTAGAGACCTAGGGGAATCCAAGATGGGGTCACTTGTGGGGCTCTGACCAGGTTCTGTTACCCAGAATCCTTTGCAAACCTCAAAATGTGGCTAAAAAAACACATTTTCCTCACATTTTGGTGACAGATAGTTCTGGAATCAGAGAGGAGCCACAAATTTCCTTCAACCCAGCGTTCCCCCAAGTCTCCCGATAACAATGATACCTCACTTGTGTGGGTAGGCCTAGCGCCCGCAATAGGAACTGCCCCAAAATGCTACGTGGACACATCACATTTTTTTAAAGAAAACAGAGGTGTTTTTTGCAAAGTGCCTACCTGTAGATTTTGGCCTCTAGCTCAGCTGGCACCTAGGGAAACCTACCAAACCTGTGCATTTTTGAAAACTAGAGACCTAGGGGAATCCAAGATGGGGTGACTTGTGGGGCTCTGATCATGTTCTGTTACCCAGAATCCTTTGCAAACATCAAAAATTGGCTAAAAAAACACATTTTCCTCAAATTTTGGTGACAGGAAGTTCTGGAATCACAGAGGAGCGACAAATTTGTTTCCACCCAGCGTTCCCCCAAGTCTCCCAATAAAAATGATACCTCACTTGTGTGGGTAGGCCTAGCGCCCGCAATAGGAACTGCCCCAAAATGCAACGTGGACACATCACATTTTTTTAAAGAAAACAGAGGTGTTTTTTGCAAAGTGCCTACCTGTAGATTTTGGCCTCTAGCTCAGCTGGCACCTAGGGAAACCTACCAAACCTTTGCATTTTTTAAAACTAGAGACCTAGGGTAATCCAAGATGGAATGACTTGTGGGGCACTGACCATGTTCTGTTACCCAGAATCCTTTGCAAACCTCAAAATTTGGCTAAAAAAACTCATTTTCCTCAAATTTTGGTGACAGGAAGTTCTGGAATCACAGAGGAGCCACAAATTTGCTTCCACCCAGCGTTCCCCCAAGTCTCCCGATAAAAATGGTACCTCACTTGTGTGGGAAGGCCTAGCGCCCGCGACAGGAAATGCCCCAAAACGCAACGTGGACACATCACATTTTTTTAAAGAAAACAGAGGTGTTTTTTGCAAAGTGCCTACCTGTAGATTTTGGCCTCTAGCTCAGCCGGCAGCTAGGGAAACCTACCAAACCTGTGCATTTTTGAAAACTAGAGACCTAGGGGAAACCAAGATGGCGTGACTTGTGGGGCTCTGACCATGTTCTGTTACCCAGAATCCTTTGCAAACCTCATAATTTGGCTACAAAAACACATTGCCCTCACATTTCGGTGACAGAAAGTTCTGGAATCTGAGAGGAGCCACAAATTTCCACCCACCCAGTGTTCTCCCAAGTCTCCCGATAAAAATGATACCTCAGATGTGTGGGTAGGCCTAGCGCCCGCGACAGGAGATGCCCCAAAACGCAATATGGACACATCACATTTTTGGAATGAAAACAGAGGTGTTTTTGGCAAAGTGCTTACCTGTAGATTTTGGCCTCTAGCTCAGCAGGCACCTAGGGAAACCTACCAAACCTGTGCATTTTTGAAAACTAGAGATCTAGGGGAATCCAAGATGGGGTGACTTGTGGGGCTCTGATCATGTTCTGTTACCCAGAATCCTTTGCAAACATCAAAAATTGGCTAAAAAAACAAATTTTCCTCAAATTTTGGTGACAGAAAGTTCTGGAATCTGAGAGGAGCCACAAATTTCCTTCCACCCAGTGTTCCCCCAAGTCTCCCGATAAAAACGATGCCTAACTTGTGCGGGTAGTCCTAGCGCCTGCTACAGGAAATGCCCCAAAACGCAACGTGGACACATCACATTTTTTTAAAGAAAACAGAGGTGTTTTTTGCAAAGTGCCTACCTGTAGATTTTGGCCTCTAGCTCAGCCGGCACCTAGGGAAACCTACCAAACCTGTGCATTTTTGAAAACTTGAGACCTAGGGGAATCCAAGATGGGGTGACTTGTGGGGCTCTGACCAAGTTCTGTTACCCAGAATCCTTTGCAAACCTAACAATTGGGATAAAAAAACACATTTTACTCTAATTTTGGTGACAGGAAGTTCTGGAATCACAGAGGAGCCACAAATTTGCTCCCACCCAGTGTTCTCCCAAGTCTCCCGATACAAATGATACCTCACTTGTGTGGGTAGGCATAGCGCCCGCGAAAGGAAATGCCCCAAAACGCAACGTGGACAAATCACATTTTTTGAAAGAAAACAGAAGTGTTTTTTTGCAAAGTGCCTACCTGTAGATTTTGGCCTCTAGTTCAGCCGGCAGCTAGGGAAACCTACCAAACCTGTGCATTTTTGAAAACTAGAGACCTAGGGGAATCCAAGATGGGGTGACTTGTGGGGCTCTGACCATGTTCTGTTACCCAGAATCCTTTGCAAACCTCATAATTTGGCTACAAAAACACATTGCCCTCACATTTCGGTGACAGATAGTTCTGGAATCTGAGAGGAGCCACAAATTTCCACCCTCCCAGTGTTCCCCCAAGTCTCCCGATAAAAATGATACCTCACTTGTGTGGGTAGGCGTAGCGCCCGCGACAGGAAATGCCCCAAAATGCAACGTGGACACATCACATTTTTTGAAAGAAAACAGAGGTGTTTTTTGCAAAGTGCCTACCTGTAGATTTTGGCCTCTAGCTCAGCCGGCACCTAGGGAAACCTGCAATACCTGTGCATTTTTTTAAACTAGAGACCTTGGGGAATCCAAGATGGGGTGACTTGTGGGCCTCTGACCATGTTCTGTTACCCAGAATCCTTTGCAAACCTCAAAATGTGGCTAAAAAACACATTTTCCTCACATTTTGGTGACAGATAGTTCTGGAATCACAGAGGAGCCACAAATTTCCTTCCACCCAGCATTCCCCCAAGTCTCCCGATAAAAATTATACCTCACTTGTGTGGGAAGGCCTGGCTCCCGCGACAGGAAATGCCCCAAAACGCAACGTGGACACATCACATTTTTTTAAAGAAAACAGAGGTGTTTTTTGCAAAGTGCCTACCTGTAGATTTTGGCCTCTAGCTCAGCCGGCAGCTAGGGAAACCTACCAAACCTGTGCACTATTTAAAAATAGAGACTTAGGGGAATCCAAGATGGGGTGACTTGTGGGGCTCTGACCAGGTTCTGTTACCCAGAATCCTTTGCAAACCTCAAAATTTGGCTAAAAAAAAAATTGCCCTCCCACTTCGGTAACAGAAAGTTCTGGAATCCGAGAGGAGTCACAAATTTCCTTCCACCCAGTGTTCCCCCAAGTTTCCCGATAAAAACGATACCTCACTTGTGTGGGTAGGCCTAGCGCCTGCGACAGGAAATGCCCCCAAAACGCAACGTGGGCACATCACATTTTTGGAATGAAAACAGAGGTGTTTTTGGCAAAGTGCTTACCTGTAGATTTTGGCCTCTAGCTCAGCAGGCACCTAGGGAAACCTACCAAACCTGTGCATTTTTGAAAACTAGAGACCTAGGGGAATCCAAGATGGGGTGACTTGTGGGGCTCTGATCATGTTCTGTTACCCAGAATCCTTTGCAAACATCAAAAATTGGCTAAAAAAACAAATTTTCCTCAAATTTTGGTGACAGAAAGTTCTGGAATCTGAGAGGAGCCACAAATTTCCTTCCACCCAGTGTTCCCCCAAGTCTCCCGATAAAAACGATGCCTAACTTGTGCGGGTAGTCCTAGCGCCTGCTACAGGAAATGCCCCAAAACGCAACGTGGACACATCACATTTTTTTAAAGAAAACAGAGGTGTTTTTTGCAAAGTGCCTACCTGTAGATTTTGGCCTCTAGCTCAGCCGGCACCTAGGGAAACCTACCAAACCTGTGCATTTTTGAAAACTTGAGACCTAGGGGAATCCAAGATGGGGTGACTTGTGGGGCTCTGACCAAGTTCTGTTACCCAGAATCCTTTGCAAACCTAACAATTGGGCTAAAAAAACACATTTTCCTCTAATTTTGGTGACAGGAAGTTCTGGAATCACAGAGGAGCCACAAATTTGCTCCCACCCAGTGTTCTCCCAAGTCTCCCGATACAAATGATACCTCACTTGTGTGGGTAGGCATAGCGCCCGCGAAAGGAAATGCCCCAAAACGCAACGTGGACAAATCACATTTTTTGAAAGAAAACAGAAGTGTTTTTTTGCAAAGTGCCTACCTGTAGATTTTGGCCTCTAGTTCAGCCGGCAGCTAGGGAAACCTACCAAACCTGTGCATTTTTGAAAACTAGAGACCTAGGGGAATCCAAGATGGGGTGACTTGTGGGGCTCTGACCATGTTCTGTTACCCAGAATCCTTTGCAAACCTCATAATTTGGCTACAAAAACACATTGCCCTCACATTTCGGTGACAGAAAGTTCTGGAATCTGAGAGGAGCCACAAATTTCCACCCTCCCAGTGTTCCCCCAAGTCTCCCGATAAAAATGATACCTCACTTGTGTGGGTAGGCGTAGCGCCCGCGACAGGAAATGCCCCAAAATGCAACGTGGACACATCACATTTTTTGAAAGAAAACAGAGGTGTTTTTTGCAAAGTGCCTACCTGTAGATTTTGGCCTCTAGCTCAGCCGGCACCTAGGGAAACCTGCAATACCTGTGCATTTTTTTAAACTAGAGACCTTGGGGAATCCAAGATGGGGTGACTTGTGGGCCTCTGACCATGTTCTGTTACCCAGAATCCTTTGCAAACCTCAAAATGTGGCTAAAAAACACATTTTCCTCACATTTTGGTGACAGATAGTTCTGGAATCACAGAGGAGCCACAAATTTCCTTCCACCCAGCATTCCCCCAAGTCTCCCGATAAAAATTATACCTCACTTGTGTGGGAAGGCCTGGCTCCCGCGACAGGAAATGCCCCAAAACGCAACGTGGACACATCACATTTTTTTAAAGAAAACAGAGGTGTTTTTTGCAAAGTGCCTACCTGTAGATTTTGGCCTCTAGCTCAGCCGGCAGCTAGGGAAACCTACCAAACCTTTGCATTATTTAAAAATAGAGACTTAGGGGAATCCAAGATGGGGTGACTTGTGGGGCTCTGACCAGGTTCTGTTACCCAGAATCCTTTGCAAACCTCAAAATTTGGCTAAAAAAAAAATTGCCCTCCCACTTCGGTAACAGAAAGTTCTGGAATCCGAGAGGAGTCACAAATTTCCTTCCACCCAGTGTTCCCCCAAGTTTCCCGATAAAAACGATACCTCACTTGTGTGGGTAGGCCTAGCGCCTGCGACAGGAAATGCCCCCAAAACGCAACGTGGGCACATCACATTTTTTGTAAAGAAAACAGAGGTGTTTTTGGAAAGTGCCTACCTGTAGATTTTGGCCTCTAGCTCAGCCGGCACCTAGGGAATCCTACCAAACCTGTGCATTTTTTAAAACTAGAGACCTAGGGGAATCCAAGATGGGGTGACTTGTGGGGCTCTGACCAGGTTCTGTTACCCAGAATCCTTTGCAAACCTCACAATTGGGCTAAAAAAACACATTTTCCTCTAATTTTGGTGACAGGAAGTTCTGGAATCACAGAGGAGCCACAAATTTGCTTCCACCCAGCTTTCCCCCAAGTCTCCCAATAAAAATGATACCTCACTTGTGTGGGAAGGCCTAGCGCCCGTGACAGGAAATGACCCAAAACGCAACGTGGACAAATCACATTTTTTGAAAGAAAACAGAAGTGTTTTTTGCAAAGTGCCTACCTGTAGATTTTGGCCTCTAGTTCAGCCGGCAGCTAGGGAAACCTACCAAACCTGTGCATTTTTGAAAACTAGAGACCTAGGGGAATCCAAGATGGGGGGACTTGTGGGGCTCTGACCATGTTCTGTTACCCAGAATCCTTTGCAAACCTCATAATTTGGCTACAAAAACACATTGCCCTCACATTTCGGTGACAGAAAGTTCTGGAATCTGAGAGGAGCCACAAATTTCCACCCTCCCAGTGTTCCCCCAAGTCTCCCGATAAAAATTATACCTCACTTGTGTGGGTAGGCCTAGCGCCCGCGACAGGAAATGCCCCAAAATGCAACGTGGACACATCACATTTTTTGAAATAAAACAGAGGTGTTTTTTGCAAAGTGCCTACCTGTAGATTTTGGCCTCTAGCTCAGCCGGCACCTAGGGAAACCTACAATACCTGTGCATTTTTTTAAACTAGAGACCTTGGGGAATCCAAGATGGGGTGACTTGTGGGCCTCTGACCATGTTCTGTTACCCAGAATCCTTTGCAAACCTCAAAATGTGGCTAAAAAACACATTTTCCTCACATTTTGGTGACAGATAGTTCTGGAATCAGAGAGGAGCCACAAATTTCCTTCAACCCAGCGTTCCCCCAAGTCTCCCGATAACAATGATACCTCACTTGTGTGGGTAGGCCTAGCGCCCGCGACAGGAGATGCCCCAAAATGCAACATGGACACATTACATTTTTGGAATGAAAACAGAGGTGTTTTTTGCAAAGTGCCTACCTGTAGATTTTGGCCTCTAGCTCAGCCGGCACCTAGGGAAACCTACCAAACCTGTGCATTTTTGAAAACTAGAGACCTAGGGGAATCGAAGATGGGGTGACTTGTGGGGCTCTGACCAGGTTCTGTAACCCAGAATCCTTTGCAAACCTCAAAATTTGGCTAAAAAAACAAATTTTTCTCAAATTTTGGTGACAGGAAGTTCTGGAATCACAGAGGAGCCACAAATTTCCTTCCACCCAGCGTTCCCCCAAGTCTCCCGATAAAAATGATACCTCACTTGTGTGGGACGGCCTAGCTCCCGCGACAGGAAATGCCCCAAAACGCAACGTGGACACATCACATTTTTTTTTAAAGAAAACAGAGGTGTTTTTTGCAAAGTGCCTACCTGTAGATTTTGGCCTCTAGCTCAGCCAGCAGTAAGGGAAACCTACCAAACCTGTGCATTTGTTAAAACTAGAGAACTAGGGGAATCCAAGATGGGGTGACTTGTGGGGCTCTGACCAGGTTCTGTTACCCAGAATCCTTTGCCAACCTCAAAATTTGGCTAAAAAAACACATTTTCCTCAAATTTTGGTGACAGGAAGTTCTGGAATCACAGAGGAGCCACAAATTTGCTTCCACCCAGCGTTCCCCCAAGTCTCCCAATAAAAATGATACCTCACTTGTGTGGGAAGGCCTAGCGCCCGTGACAGGAAATGCCCCAAAACGCAACGTGGACACATCACATTTTTTTTAAAAGAAAACATAGGTGTTTTTTGCAAAGTGCCTACCTGTAGATTTTGGCCTCTAGCTCAGCCGGCAGTTAGGGAAACCTACCAAACCTGTGCATTTGTTAAAACTAGAGAACTAGGGGAATCCAAGATGGGGTGACTTGTGGGGCTCTGACCAGGTTCTGTTACCCAGAATCCTTTGCAAACCTCACAATTGGGCTAAAAAAACACATTTTCCTCAAATTTTGGTGACAGGAAGTTCTGGAATCCGAGAGGAGCTACAAATTTCCTTCCACCCAGTGTTCCCCCAAGTCTCCCGATAAAAACGATACCTCACTTGTATGGGTAGGCCTAGCGCCTGCGACAGGAAATGCCCCAAAACGCAACGTGGACACATCACATTTTTTTAAAGAAAACAGAGGTGTTTTTTGGAAAGTGCCTACCTGTAGATTTTGGCCTCTAGCTCAGCCGGCACATAGGGAAACCTACCAAACCTGCGCATTTTTTAAAACTAGAGACCTAGGGGAATCCAAGATGGGGTGACTTGTGGGGCTCAGACCATGTTCTGTTACCCAGAATCCTTTGCAAACCTCAAAATTTGGCTAAAAAACACATTTTCCTCACATTTTGGTGACAGATAGTTCTGGAATCAGAGAGGAGCCACAAATTTCCTTCCACCCAGCATTCCCCCAAGTCTCCCGATAACAATGATACCTCTCTTGTGTGGGTAGGCCTAGTGCCCACGACAGGAGATGCCCCAAAACGCAACGTGGACACATCACATTTTTTGAAAGAAAACAGAGTTGTTTTTTGGAAAGTGCCTACCTGTAGATTTTGGCCTCTAGCTCAGCCGGCACCTAGGGAAACCTACCAAACCTGTGCATTTTTTAAAACTAGAGACCTAGGGGAATCCAAGATGGCGTGACTTGTGGGGCTCTGACCATGTTCTGTTACCCAGAATCCTTTGCAAACCTCAAAATTTGGCTAAAAAAACACATTTTCCTCACATTTTGGTGACAGATAGTTCTGGAAACAGAGAGGAGCCACAAATGTCCTTCCACCCAGCGTTCCCCCAAGTCTCCCGATAACAATGATACTTCACTTGTGTGGGTAGGCCTAGCGCCCACGACAGGACATTCCCCAAAACGCAACGTGGACACATCACATTTTTGGAATGAAAACAGAGGTGTTTTTTGCAAAGTGCCTACCTGTAGATTTTGGCCTCTAGCTCAGCCGGCACCTAGGGAAACCTACCAAACCTGGGCATTTTTGATAACTAAAGACGTAGGAGAATCCAAGATGGGGTGACTTTTGAGGCTCTGACCATGTTCTGTTACCCAGAATCCTTTGCAAACCTCATAATTTGGCTACAAAAACACATTGCCCTCACATTTCGGTGACAGAAAGTTCTGGAATCTGAGAGGAGCCACAAATTTCCACCCACCCAGCGTTCTCCCAATTCTCCTGATAAAAATGATACCTCAGTTGTGTGGATAGGCATAGCGCCCGCGACAGGAAATGCCCCAAAATGCAACGTGGACACATCACATTTTTTTAAAGAAAACAGAGGTGTTTTTTGCAAAGTGCCTACCTGTAGATTTTGGACTCTACCTCAGCCGGCACCTAGGGAAACCTACTAAATCTGTGCATTTTTTAAAACTAGAGACCTAGGGGAATCCAAGATGGGGTCACTTGTGGGGCTCTGACCAGGTTCTGTTACCCAGAATCCTTTGCAAACCTCAAAATTTGGCAAAAAAAACACATTGCCCTCCCATTTCGGTGACAGAAAGTTCTGGAATCACAGAGGAGCCACAAATTTGCTTCCACCCATCGTTCCCCCAAGTCTCCCAATAAAAATGATACCTCACTTGTATGGGTAGGCCTAGCGCCTGCGACAGGAAATGCCCCAAAACGCAACGTGGACACATCACATTTTTTTAAAGAAAACAGAGGTGTTTTTTGGAAAGTGCCTACCTGTAGATTTTGGCCTCTAGCTCAGCCGGCACCTAGGGAAACCTACCAAACCTGTGCATTTTTTTAAACTAGAGACCTAGGGGAATCCAAGATGGGGTGACTTGTGGGGCTCTGACCAGGTTCTGTTACCCAGAATTCTTTGCAAACCTCAAAATTTGACTAAAAAAACACATTTTCCTCACATTTTGGTGACAGATAGTTCTGGAAACAGAGAGGAGCCACAAATTTCCTTCCACCCAGCGTTCCCCCAAGTCTCCCGATAACAATGATACCTCACTTGTGTGGGTAGGCCTAGCGCCCACGACAGGACATGCCCCAAAATGCAACGTGGACACATCACATTTTTGGAATGAAAACAGAGGTGTTTTTTGCAAAGTGCCTACCTGTAGATTTTGGCCTCTAGCTCAGCCGGCAGCTAGGGAAACCTACCAAACCTGTGCATTTTTTAAAACTAGAGACCTAGGGGAATCCAAGATAGGGTCACTTGTGGGGCTCTGACCAGGTTCTGTTACCCAGAATCCTTTGCAAACCTCAAAATTTGGCAAAAAAAACACATTGCCCTCCCATTTCGGTGATAGAAAGGTCTGGAATCCGA
This sequence comes from Pleurodeles waltl, assembly GCF_031143425.1. Classification (NCBI taxonomy): domain Eukaryota; kingdom Metazoa; phylum Chordata; class Amphibia; order Caudata; family Salamandridae; genus Pleurodeles; species Pleurodeles waltl. The sequence continues at coordinate 886,050 of NC_090438.1, forward strand.
GAGGAGCTACAAATTTCCTTCCACCCAGTGTTCCCCCAAGTCTCCCGATAAAAACGATATCTCACTTGTATGGGTAGGCCTAGCGCCTGCGACAGGAAATGCCCCAAAACGCAACGTGGACACATCACATTTTTTTAAAGAAAACAGAGGTGTTTTTTGGAAAGTGCCTACCTGTAGATTTTGGCCTCTAGCTCAGCCGGCAGCTAGGGAAACCTACCAAACCTGTGCATTTTTTAAAACTAGAGACCTAGGGGAATCCAAGATGGGGTCACTTGTGGGGCTCTGACCAGGTTCTGTTACCCAGAATCCTTTGCAAACCTCAAAATGTGGCTAAAAAAACAAATTTTCCTCACATTTTGGTGACAGATAGTTCTGGAATCAGAGAGGAGCCACAAATTTCCTTCAACCCAGCGTTCCCCCAAGTCTCCCGATAACAATGATACCTCACTTGTGTGGGTAGGCCTAGCGCCCGCGACAGGAGATGCCCCAAAATGCAACATGGACACATTACATTTTTGGAATGAAAACAGAGGTGTTTTTTTCAAAGTGCCTACCTGTAGATTTTGGCCTCTAGCTCAGCCGGCACCTAGGGAAACCTACCAAACCTGTGCATTTTTGAAAACTAGAGACCTAGGGGAATCGAAGATGGGGTGACTTGTGGGGCTCTGACCAGGTTCTGTTACCCAGAATCCTTTGCAAACCTCAAGATTTGGCTAAAAAAACACATTTTTCTCAAATTTTGGTGACAGGAAGTTCTGGAATCACAGAGGAGCCACAAATTTCCTTCCACCCAGCGTTCCCCCAAGTCTCCCGATAAAAATGATACCTCACTTGTGTGGGAAGGCCTAGCTCCCGCGACAGGAATTGCCCCAAAACGCAACGTGGACACATCACATTTTTTTAAAGAAAACAGAGGTGTTTTTTGCAAAGTGCCTACCTGTAGATTTTGGCCTCTAGCTCAGCCGGCAGTTAGGGAAACCTACCAAACCTGTGCATTTGTTAAAACTAGAGACCTAGGGGAATCCAAGATGGGGTGACTTGTGGGGCTCTGACCAGGTTCTGTTACCCAGAATCCTTTGCCAACCTCAAAATTTGGCTAAAAAAACACATTTTCCTCAAATTTTGGTGACAGGAAGTTCTGGAATCACAGAGGAGCCACAAATTTGCTTCCACCCATCGTTCCCCCAAGTCTCCCAATAAAAATGATACCTCACTTGTGTGGGAAGGCCTAGCGCCCGTGACAGGAAATGCCCCAAAAAGCAACGTGGATACATCACATTTTTTTAATGAAAACAGAGGTGTTTTTTGCAAAGTGCCTACCTGTAGATTTTGGCCTCTAGCTCAGCCGGCAGCTAGGGAAACCTACCAAACCTGTGCATTTTTTAAAACTAGAGACCTAGGGGAATCCAAGATGGGGTCACTTGTGGGGCTCTGACCAGGTTCTGTTACCCAGAATCCTTTGCAAACCTCAAAATTTGGCAAAAAAAACACATTGCCCTCCCATTTCGGTGACAGAAAGTTCTGGAATCACAGAGGAGCCACAAATTTGCTTCCACCCATCGTTCCCCCAAGTCTCCCAATAAAAATTATACCTCACTTGTATGGGTAGGCCTAGCGCCTGCGACAGGAAATGCCCCAAAACGCAACGTGGACACATCACATTTTTTTAAAGAAAACAGAGGTGTTTTTTGGAAAGTGCCTACCTGTAGATTTTGGCCTCTAGCTCAGCCGGCACCTAGGGAAACCTACCAAACCTGTGCATTTTTTAAAACTAGAGACCTAGGGGAATCCAAGATGGGGTGACTTGTGGGGCTCTGACCAGGTTCTGTTACCCAGAATTCTTTGCAAACCTCAAAATTTGGCTAAAAAAACACATTTTCCTCACATTTTGGTGACATATAGTTCTGGAAACAGAGAGGAGCCACAAATTTCCTTCCACCCAGCGTTCCCCCAAGTCTCCCGATAACAATGATACCTCACTTGTGTGGGAAGGCCTAGCGCCCACGACAGGACATGCCCCAAAATGCAACGTGGACACATCACATTTTTGGAATGAAAACAGAGGTGTTTTTTGCAAAGTGCCTACCTGTAGATTTTGGCCTCTAGCTCAGCCGGCAGCTAGGGAAACCTACCAAACCTGTGCATTTTTTAAAACTAGAGACCTAGGGGAATCCAAGATAGGGTCACTTGTGGGGCTCTGACCAGGTTCTGTTACCCAGAATCCTTTGCAAACCTCAAAATTTGGCAAAAAAAACACATTGCCCTCCCATTTCGGTGACAGAAAGTTCTGGAATCCGAGAGGAGCTACAAATTTCCTTCCACCCAGTGTTCCCCCAAGTCTCCCGATAAAAACGATATCTCACTTGTATGGGTAGGCCTAGCGCCTGCGACAGAAATGCCCCAAAACGCAACGTGGACACATCACATTTTTTTAAAGAAAACAGAGGTGTTTTTTGGAAAGTGCCTACCTGTAGATTTTGGCCTCTAGCTGAGCCGGCACCTAGGGAAACCTACCAAACCTGTGCATTTTTTAAAACTAGAGACCTAGGGGAATCCAAGATGAGGTGACTTGTGGGGCTCTGACAGGTTCTGTTACCCAGAATCCTTTGCAAACCTCAAAATTTGGCTAAAAAAACACATTTTCCTCACATTTTGGTGACAGATAGTTCTGGAAACAGAGAGGAGCCACAAATGTCCTTCCACCCAGCGTTCCCCCAAGTCTCCCGATAACAATGATACTTCACTTGTGTGGGTAGGCCTAACGCCCACGACAGGACATGCCCCAAAACGCAACGTGGACACATCACATTTTTGGAATGAAAACAGAGGTGTTTTTTGCAAAGTGCCTACCTGTAGATTTTGGCCTCTAGCTCAGCCGGCACCTAGGGAAACCTACCAAACCTGGGCATTTTTGATAACTAAAGACGTAGGAGAATCCAAGATGGGGTGACTTTTAGGGCTCTGACCATGTTCTGTTACCCAGAATCCTTTGCAAACCTCATAATTTGGCTACAAAAACACATTGCCCTCTCATTTTGGTGACAGAAAGTTCTGGAATCTGAGAGGAGCCACAAATTTCCACCCACCCAGCGTTCTCCCAATTCTCCTGATAAAAATGATACCTCAGTTGTGTGGGTAGGCATAGCGCCCGCGACAGGAAATGCCCCAAAATGCAACGTGGACACATCACATTTTTTTAAAGAAAACAGAGGTGTTTTTTGCAAAGTGCCTACCTGTAGATTTTGGCCTCTAGCTCAGCCGGCACCTAGGGAAACCTACCAAACCTGTGCATTTTTTAAAACTAGAGACCTAGGGGAATCCAAGATGGGGTGACTTGTGGGGCTCAGACCATGGTCTGTTACCCAGAATCCTTTGCAAACCTCAAAATTTGGCTAAAAAACACATTTTCCTCACATTTTGGTGACAGATAGTTCTGGAATCAGAGAGGAGCCACAAATTTCCTTCCACCCAGCATTCCCCCAAGTCTCCCGATAACAATGATACCTCTCTTGTGTGGGTAGGCCTAGTGCCCGCGACAGGAGATGCCCCAAAACGCAACGTGGACACATCACATTTTTTGAAAGAAAACAGAGGTGTTTTTTGCAAAGTGCCTACCTGTAGATTTTGGCCTCTAGCTCAGCCGGCACCTAGGGAAACCTACCAAACCTGGGCATTTTTGATAACTAAAGACGTAGGAGAATCCAAGATGGGGTGACTTTTGGGGCTCTGACCATGTTCTGTTACCCAGAATCCTTTGCAAACCTCATAATTTGGCTACAAAAACACATTGCCCTCACATTTCGGTGACAGAAAGTTCTGGAATCTGAGAGGAGCCACAAATTTCCACCCACCCAGCGTTCTCCCTATTCTCCTGATAAAAATGATACCTCAGTTGTGTGGGTAGGCATAGCGCCCGCGACAGGAAATGCCCCAAAATGCAACGTGGACACATCACATTTTTTTAAAGAAAACAGAGGTGTTTTTTGCAAAGTGCCTACCTGTAGATTTTGGCCTCTAGCTCAGCCGGCACCTAGGGAAACCTACCAAACCTGTGCATTTTTTAAAACTAGAGACCTAGGGGAATCCAAGATGGGGTGACTTGTGGGGCTCAGACCATGTTCTGTTACCCAGAATCCTTTGCAAACCTCAAAATTTGGCTAAAAAACACATTTTCCTCACATTTTGGTGACAGATAGTTCTGGAATCAGAGAGGAGCCACACATTTCCTTCCACCCAGCATTCCCCCAAGTCTCCCGATAACAATGATACCTCTCTTGTGTGGGTAGGCCTAGTGCCCGCGACAGGAGATGCCCCAAAACGCAACGTGGACACATCACATTTTTTGAAAGAAAACAGAGTTGTTTTTTGGAAAGTGCCTACCTGTAGATTTTGGCCTCTAGCTCAGCCGGCACCTAGGGAAACCTACCAAACCTGTGCATTTTTTAAAACTAGAGACCTAGGGGAATCCAAGATGGGGTGACTTGTGGGGCTCTGACCAGGTTCTGTTACCCAGAATCCTTTGCAAACCTCACAATTGGGCTAAAAAAACACATTTTCCTCAAATTTTGGTGACAGGAAGTTCTGGAATCACAGAGGAGCCACAAATTTGCTTCCACCCAGCGTTCCCCCAAGTCTCCCGATAACAATGATACCTCACTTGTGTGGGAAGGCCTAGCGCCCGTGACAGGAAATGCCCCAAAACGCAACGTGGACAAATCACATTTTTTTAAAGAAAAAAGAAGTGTTTTTTGCAAAGTGCCTACCTGTAGATTTTGGCCTCTAGTTCAGCCGGCACCTAGGGAAACCTACCAAACCTGTGCATTTTTGATAACTAAAGACGTAGGAGAATCCAAGATGGGGTGACTTTTGGGGCTCTGACCATGTTCTGTTACCCAGAATCCTTTGCAAACCTCATAATTTGGCTACAAAAACACATTGCCCTCACATTTCGGTGACAGAAAGTTCTGGAATCTGAGAGGAGCCACAAATTTCCACCCACCCAGCGTTCTCCCAATTCTCCTGATAAAAATGATACCTCAGTTGTGTGGGTAGGCATAGCGCCCGCGACAGGAAATGCCCCAAAATGCAACGTGGACACATCACATTTTTTTAAAGAAAACAGAGGTGTTTTTTGCAAAGTGCCTACCTGTAGATTTTGGCCTCTAGCTCAGCCGGCACCTAGGGAAACCTACCAAACCTGTGCATTTTTTAAAACTAGAGACCTAGGGGAATCCAAGATGGGGTGACTTGTGGGGCTCTGACCAGGTTCTGTTACCCAGAATCCTTTGCAAACCTCACAATTGGGCTAAAAAAACACATTTTCCTCACATTTTGGTGACAGGAAGTTCTGGAATCACAGAGGAGCCACAAATTTCCTTCCACCCAGCGTTCCCCCAAGTCTCCCGATAACAATGATACCTCACTTGTGTGGGAAGGCCTAGCGCCCGTGACAGGAAATGCCCCAAAACGCACCGTGGACAAATCACATTTTTTTAAAGAAAAAAGAAGTGTTTTTTGCAAAGTGCCTACCTGTAGATTTTGGCCTCTAGTTCAGCCGGCACCTAGGAAAACCTACCAAACCTGTGCATTTTTGATAACTAAAGACGTAGGAGAATCCAAGATGGGGAGACTTTTGGGGCTCTGACCATGTTCTGTTACCCAGAATCCTTTGCAAACCTCATAATTTGGCTACAAAAACACATTGCCCTCACATTTCGGTGACAGAAAGTTCTGGAATCTGAGAGGAGCCACAAATTTCCACCCACCCAGCGTTCTCCCAATTCTCCTGATAAAAATGATACCTCAGTTGTGTGGGTAGGCATAGCGCCCGCGACAGGAAATGCCCCCAAAATGCAACGTGGACACATCACATTTTTTTAAAGAAAACAGAGGTGTTTTTTGCAAAGTGCCTACCTGTAGATTTTGGCCTCTAGCTCAGCCGGCACCTAGGGAAACCTACCAAACCTGTGCATTTTTTAAAACTAGAGACCTAGGGGAATCCAAGATGGGGTGACTTGTGGGGCTCAGACCATGTTCTGTTACCCAGAATCCTTTGCAAACCTAAAAATTTGGCTAAAAAACACATTTTCCTCACATTTTGGTGACAGATAGTTCTGGAATCAGAGAGGAGCCACAAATTTCCTTCCACCCAGCATTCCCCCAAGTCTCCCGATAACAATGATACCTCTCTTGTGTGGGTAGGCCTAGTGCCCGCGACAGGAGATGCCCCAAAACGCAACGTGGACACATCACATTTTTTGATAGAAAACAGAGGTGTTTATTGCAAAGTGCCTAACTGTAGATTTTGGCCTCTAGCTCAGCCGGCACCTAGGGAAACCTACCAAACCTGTGCATTTTTGATAACTAAAGACGTAGGAGAATCCAAGATGGGGTGACTTGTGGGGCTCTGACCAGGTTCTGTTACCCAGAATTCTTTGCAAACCTCAAAATTTGGCTAAAAAAACACATTTTCCTCACATTTTGGTGACATATAGTTCTGGAAACAGAGAGGAGCCACAAATTTCCTTCCACCCAGCGTTCCCCCAAGTCTCCCGATAACAATGATACCTCACTTGTGTGGGAAGGCCTAGCGCCCACGACAGGACATGCCCCAAAATGCAACGTGGACACATCACATTTTTGGAATGAAAACAGAGGTGTTTTTTGCAAAGTGCCTACCTGTAGATTTTGGCCTCTAGCTCAGCCGGCAGCTAGGGAAACCTACCAAACCTGTGCATTTTTTAAAACTAGAGACCTAGGGGAATCCAAGATAGGGTCACTTGTGGGGCTCTGACCAGGTTCTGTTACCCAGAATCCTTTGCAAACCTCAAAATTTGGCAAAAAAAACACATTGCCCTCCCATTTCGGTGACAGAAAGTTCTGGAATCCGAGAGGAGCTACAAATTTCCTTCCACCCAGTGTTCCCCCAAGTCTCCCGATAAAAACGATATCTCACTTGTATGGGTAGGCCTAGCGCCTGCGACAGGAAATGCCCCAAAACGCAACGTGGACACATCACATTTTTTTAAAGAAAACAGAGGTGTTTTTTGGAAAGTGCCTACCTGTAGATTTTGGCCTCTAGCTGAGCCGGCACCTAGGGAAACCTACCAAACCTGTGCATTTTTTAAAACTAGAGACCTAGGGGAATCCAAGATGGGGTGACTTGTGGGGCTCTGACCAGGTTCTGTTACCCAGAATCCTTTGCAAACCTCACAATTGGGCTAAAAAAACACATTTTCCTCAAATTTTGGTGACAGGAAGTTCTGGAATCACAGATGAGCCACAGATTTCCTTCCACCCAGTGTTCCCCCAAGTCTCCCGATAAAAATGATACCTCACTTGTGTGGGAAGGCCTAGCGCCCGCGACCGGAAATGCCCCAAAACGCAACGTGGACACATCACATTTTTTTAAAGAAAACAGAGGTGTTTTTTGCAAAGTGCCTACCTGTAGATTTTGGCCTCTAGCTCAGCCGGCAGCGAGGTAAACCTACCAAACCTGTGCATTTTTCAAAACTAGAGACCTAGGGGAATCCAAGATGGGGTCACTTGTGGGGCTCTGACCAGGTTCTGTTACCCAGAATCCTTTGCAAACCTCAAAATTTTGCTAAAAAAACACATTGCCCTCCCATTTCGGTAACAGAAAGTTCTGGAATCCGAGAGGAGTCACAAATTTCCTTCCACCCAGAGTTCCCCCAAGTCTCCCGATAAAAACGATACCTCACTTGTGTGGGTAGGCCTAGCGCCTGCGACAGGAAATGCCCCAAAATGCAACGTGGACACATCACATTTTTTTTAAAGAAAACAGAGGTGTTTTTTGGAAAGTGCCTACATGTAGATTTTGGCCTCTAGCTCAGCCGGCACCTAGGGAAACCTACCAAACCTGTGCATTTTTGAAAACTAGAGACCTAGGGGAATCCAAGATGGGGTGACTTGTGGGGCTCTGAGCAGGTTCTGTTACCCAGAATCTTTTGCAAACCTCAAAATTTGGCTAAAAAAACACATTTTCCTCAAATTCTGGTGACAGGAAGTTCTGGAATCACAGAGGAGCCACAAATTTCCTTCCACCCAGCGTTCCCCCAAGTCTCCCGATAAAAATGATACCTCACTTGTGTGGGTAGGCCTAGCGCCCGCGACAGGAAATGCCCCAAAATGCAACGTGGACAAATCACATTTTTTTAAAGAAAACAGAGGTGTTTTTTGCAAAGTGCCTACCTGTAGATTTTGGCCTCTAGCTCAGCCGGCACCTAGGGAAACCTACAATACCTGTGCATTTTTTAAAACTAGAGTCATAGGGGAATCCAAGATGGGGTGACTTGTGGGGCTCTGACCATGTTCTGTTACCCAGAATCCTTTGCAAACCTCAAAATTTGGCTAAAAAAACTCATTTTCCTCACATTTTGGTGACAGATAGTTCTGGAAACAGAGAGGAGCCACAAATTTCCTTCCACCCAGCGTTCCCCCAAGTCTCCCGATAACAATGATACCTCACTTGTGTGGGTAGGCCTAGCGCCCACGACAGGACATGCCCCAAAATGCAACGTGGACACATCACATTTTTGGAATGAAAACAGAGGTGTTTTTTGCAAAGTGCCTACCTGTAGATTTTGGCCTCCAGCTCAGCCGGCACCTAGGGAAACCTACCAAACCTGGGCATTTTTGATAACTAAAGACGTAGGAGAATCCAAGATGGGGTGACTTTTGGGGCTCTGACCATGTTCTGTTACCCAGAATCCTTTGCAAACCTCATAATTTGGCTACAAAAACACATTGCCGTCACATTTCGGTGACAGAAAGTTCAGGAATCTGAGAGGAGCCACAAATTTCCACCCACCCAGTGTTCTCCCAATTCTCCTGATAAAAATGATACCTCAGTTGTGTGGGTAGGCATAGCGCCCGCGACAGGAAATGCCCCAAAATGCAACGTGGACACATCACATTTTTTTAAAGAAAACAGAGGTGTTTTTTGCAAAGTGCCTACCTGTAGATTTTGGCCTCTAGCTCAGCCGGCACCTAGGGAAACCTACCAAACCTGTGCATTTTTTAAAACTAGAGACCTAGGGGAATCCAAGATGGGGTGACTTGTGGGGCTCTGAGCAGGTTCTGTTACCCAGAATCCTTTGCAAACCTCAAAATGTGGCTAAAAAAACACATTTTCCTCACATTTTGGTGACAGATAGTTCTGGAATCAGAGAGGCGCCACAAATTTCCTTCCACCCAGCATTCCCCCAAGTCTCCCGATAACAATGATACCTCTCTTGTGTGGGTAGGCCTAGTGCCCGCGACAGGAGATGCCCCAAAACGCAACGTGGACACATCACATTTTTTGAAAGAAAACAGAGGTGTTTTTTGCAAAGTGCCTACCTGTAGATTTTGGCCTCTAGCTCAGCCGGCACCTAGGGAAACCTACCAAACCTGTGCATTTTTTAAAACTAGAGACCTAGGGGAATCCAAGATGGGGTGACTTGTGGGGCTCTGAGCAGGTTCTGTTACCCAGAATCCTTTGCAAACCTCAAAATTTGGCTAAAAAAACACATTTTCCTCACATTTTGGTGACAGATAGTTCTGGAATCAGAGAGGCGCCACAAATTTCCTTCCACCCAGCATTCCCCCAAGTCTCCCGATAACAATGATACCTCTCTTGTGTGGGTAGGCCTAGTGCCCGCGACAGGAGATGCCCCAAAACGCAACGTGGACACATCACATTTTTTGAAAGAAAACAGAGGTGTTTTTTGCAAAGTGCCTAACTGTAGATTTTGGCCTCTAGCTCAGCCGGCACCTAGGGAAACCTATCAAACCTGTCCATTTTTTAAAACTAGAGACCTAGGGGAATCCAAGATGGGGTGACTTGTGGGGCTCTGAGCAGGTTCTGTTACCCAGAATCCTTTGCAAACCTCAAAATTTGGCTAAAAAAACACATTTTCCTCACATTTTGGTGACAGATAGTTCTGGAATCAGAGAGGCGCCACAAATTTCCTTCCACCCAGCATTCCCCCAAGTCTCCCGATAACAATGATACCTCTCTTGTGTGGGTAGGCCTAGTGCCCGCGACAGGAGATGCCCCAAAACGCAACGTGGACACATCACATTTTTTGAAAGAAAACAGAGGTGTTTTTTGCAAAGTGTCTACCTGTAGATTTTGGCCTCTAGCACAGCCGGCACCTAGGGAAACCTACCAAACCTGTGCATTTTTGAAAACTAGAGACCTAGGGGAATCCAAGATGGGGTGACTTGTGGGGCTCTGAGCAGGTTCTGTTACCCAGAATCTTTTGCAAACCTCAAAATTTGGCTAAGAAAACACATTTTCCTCAAATTCTGGTGACAGGAAGTTCTGGAATCACAGAGGAGCCACAAATTTCCTTCCACCCAGCGTTCCCCCAAGTCTCCCGATAAAAATGATACCTCACTTGTGTGGGTAGGCCTAGCGCCCGCGACAGGAAATGCCCCAAAATGCAACGTGGACACATCACATTTTTTGAAAGAAAACAGAGGTGTATTTTGCAAAGTGCCTACCTGTAGATTTTGGCCTCTAGCTCAGCCGGCACCTAGGGAAACCTACAATACCTGTGCATTTTTTTAAACTAGAGACATAGGGGAATCCAAGATGGGGTGACTTGTGGGGCTCTGACCATGTTCTGTTACCCAGAATCCTTTGCAAACCTCAAAATGTGGCTAAAAAAACACATTTTCCTCATATTTTGGTGACAGATAGTTCTGGAATCAGAGAGGAGCCACAAATTTCCTTCAACCCAGCATTTCCCCAAGTCTCCCGATAACAATGATACCTCACTTGTGTGGGATGGCCTAGCGCCCGTGACAGGAAATGCCCCAAAACGCAACGTGGACAAATCACATTTTTGGAATGAAAACAGAGGTGTTTTTTGCAAAGTGCCTACCTGTAGATTTTGGCCTCTAGCTCAGCCGGCACCTAGGGAAACCTACCAAATCTCTGCATTTTTTAAAACTAGAGACCTAGGGGAATCCAAGATGGGTGACTTGTGGGGCTCTGACCATGTTCTGTTACCCAGAATCCTTTGCAAACCTCAAAATTTGGCTAAAAAAATACATTTTCCTCACATTTTGGTGACAGATAGTTCTGGAATCAGAGAGGAGCCACAAATTTCCTTCAACCCAGCATTCCTCCAAGTCTCCCGATAACAATGATACCTCACTTGTGTGGGTAGGCCTAGTGCCCGCGACAGGACATGCCCCAAAACGCAACGTGGACACATCACATTTTTGGAATGAAAACAGAGGTGTTTTTTGCAAAGTGCCTACCTGTAGATTTTGGCCTCTATCTCAGCCGGCACCTAGGGAAACCTACCAAACCTGGGCATTTTGTATAACTAAAGACGTAGGAGAATCCAAGATGGGGTGACTTGTGGGGCTCTGACCATGTTCTGTTACCCAGAATCTTTTGCAAACCTCAAAATTTGGCTAAGAAAACACATTTTCCTCAAATTCTGGTGACAGGAAGTTCTGGAATCACAGAGGAGCCACAAATTTCCTTCCACCCAGCGTTCCCCCAAGTCTCCCGATAAAAATGATACCTCACTTGTGTGGGTAGGCCTAGCGCCCGCGACAGGAAATGCCCCAAAATGCAACGTGGACACATCACATTTTTTGAAAGAAAACAGAGGTGTTTTTTGCAACGTGCCTACCTGTAGATTTTGGCCTCTAGCTCAGCCGGCACCTAGGGAAACCTACAATACCTGTGCATTTTTTTAAACTAGAGACATAGGGGAATCCAAGATGGGGTGACTTGTGGGGCTCTGACCATGTTCTGTTACCCAGAATCCTTTGCAAACCTCAAAATGTGGCTAAAAAAACACATTTTCCTCATATTTTGGTGACAGATAGTTCTGGAATCAGAGAGGAGCCACAAATTTCCTTCAACCCAGCATTTCCCCAAGTCTCCCGATAACAATGATACCTCACTTGTGTGGGATGGCCTAGCGCCCGTGACAGGAAATGCCCCAAAACGCAACGTGGACAAATCACATTTTTGGAATGAAAACAGAGGTGTTTTTTGCAAAGTGCCTACCTGTAGATTTTGGCCTCTAGCTCAGCCGGCACCTAGGGAAACCTACCAAATCTGTGCATTTTTTAAAACTAGAGACCTAGGGGAATCCAAGATGGGTGACTTGTGGGGCTCTGACCATGTTCTGTTACCCAGAATCCTTTGCAAACCTCAAAATTTGGCTAAAAAAAAACATTTTCCTCACATTTTGGTGACAGATAGTTCTGGAATCAGAGAGGAGCAACAAATTTCATACAACCCAGCATTCCTCCAAGTCTCCCGATAACAATGATACCTCACTTGTGTGGGTAGGCCTAGTGCCCGCGACAGGACATGCCCCAAAACGCAACGTGGACACATCACATTTTTGGAATGAAAACAGAGGTGTTTTTTGCAAAGTGCCTACCTGTAGATTTTGGCCTCTATCTCAGCCGGCACCTAGGGAAACCTACCAAACCTGGGCATTTTGTATAACTAAAGACGTAGGAGAATCCAAGATGGGGTGACTTTTTGGGCTCTGACCAGGTTCTGTTACCCAGAATCCTTTGCAAACCTCAAAATTTGGCTACAAAAACACATTTTCCTCAAATTTTGGTGACAGGAATTTCTGGAATCACAGAGGAGCCACAGATTTCCTTCCACCCAGCGTTCCCCCAAGTCTCCCGATAAAAATGATACCTCACTTGTGTGGGAAGGCCTAGCGCCCGCGACAGGAAATGCCCCAAAACGCAACGTGGACACATCACATTTTTTTAAAGAAAACAGAGGTGTTTTTTGCAAAGTGCCTACCTGTAGATTTTGGCCTCTAGCTCAGCCGGCAGCGAGGTAAACCTACCAAACCTGTGCATTTTTCAAAACTAGAGACCTAGGGGAATCCAAGATGGGGTCACTTGTGGGGCTCTGACCAGGTTCTGTTACCCAGAATCCTTTGCAAACCTCAACATTTGGCTAAAAAAACACATTGCCCTCCCATTTCGGTAACAGAAAGTTCTGGAATCCGAGAGGAATCACAAATTTCCTTCCACCCAGAGTTCCCCCAAGTCTCCCGATAAAAACAATACCTCACTTGTGTGGGTAGGCATAGCGCCCGCGAAAGGAAATGCCCCAAAATGCAACGTGGACACATCACATTTTTTTAAAGAAAACAGAGGTGTTTTTTGCAAAGTGCCTACCTGTAGATTTTGGCCTCCAGCTCAGCCGGCACCTAGGGAAAAATACCAAACCTGTGCATTTTTTAAAACTAGAGGCCTAGGGGAATCCAAGATGGGGTGACTTGTGGGGCTCTGACCATGTTCTGTTACCCAGAATCCTTTGCAAACCTCAAAATTTGGCTAAAAAAACACATTTTCCTCACATTTTGGTGACAGATAGTTCTGGAATCAGAGAGGAGCCACAAATTTCCTTCCACCCAGCGTTCCCCCAAGTCTCCCGATAAAAATGATACCTCACTTGTGTGGGTAGGCCTAGCGCCCGCGACAGGAAATGCCCCAAAATGCAACGTGGACACATCACATTTTTTGAAAGAAAACAGAGGTGTTTTTTGCAAAGTGCCTACCTGTAGATTTTGGCCTCTAGCGCAGCCGGCACCTAGGGAAACCTACCAAACCTGTGCATTTTTTAAAACTAGAGGCCTAGGGGAATCCAAGATGGGGTGACTTGTGGGGCTCTGACCATGTTCTGTTACCCAGAATCCTTTGCAAACCTCAAAATTTGGCTAAAAAAACACATTTTCCTCACATTTTGGTGACAGATAGTTCTGGAATCAGAGAGGAGCCACAAATTTCCTTCCACCCATCGTTCCCCCAAGTCTCCCGATAACAATGATACCTCACTTGTGTGGGTAGGCCTAGCGCCCGCGACAGGAGATGCCCCAAAACGCAACATGGACACATTACATTTTTGGAATGAAAACAGAGGTGTTTTTTGCAAAGTGCCTAGCTGTAGATTTTGGCCTCTAGCTCCGCCGGCACCTAAGGAAACCTACCAAACCTGTGCATTTTTTAAAACTAGAGACCTGGGGGAATCGAAGATGGGGTGACTTGTGGGGCTCTGACCAGGTTCTGTTACCCAGAATCCTTTGCAAACCTCAAAATTTGGCTAAAAAAACACATTTTTCTCAAGTTTTTGTGACAGGAAGTTCTGGAATCACAGAGGAGCCACAAATTTCCTTCCACCCAGCGTTCCCCCAAGTCTCCCGATAAAAATGATACCTCACTTGTGTGGGAAGGCCTAGCTCCCGCGACAGGAAATGCCCCAAAACGCAATGTGGACACATCACATTTTTTTAAAGAAAACAGAGGTGTTTTTTGCAAAGTGCCTACCTGTAGATTTTGGCCTGTAGCTCAGCCGGCAGTTAGGGAAACCTACCAAACCTGTGCATTTGTTAAAACTAGAGACCTAGGGGAATCCAAGATGTGGTGACTTGTGGGGCTCTGACCATGTTCTGTTACCCAGAATCCTTTGCAAACCTCAAACTTTGGCTAAAAAAACACATTTTCCTCAAATTTTGGTGACAGGAAGTTCTGGAATCACAGAGGAGCCACAAATTTCCTTCCACCCAGCGTTCCCCCAAGTCTCCCGATAAAAATGATACCTCACTTGTGTGGGAAGGCTTAGCGCCCGCGACAGGAAATGCCCTAAAACGCAACGTGGACACATCACATTTTTTTAAAGAAAACAGAGGTGTTTTTTGCAAAGTGCCTACCTGTAGATTTTGGCATCTAGCTCAGCCGGCAGCTAGGAAACCTATCAAACCTGTGCATTTTTTAAAACTAGAGACCTAGGGGAATCCAAGATGGGGTCACTTGTGGGGCTCTGACCAGGTTCTGTTACCCAGAATCCTTTGCAAACCTCAAAATTTGGCAAAAAAAACCACATTGCCCTCCCATTTCGGTGACAGAAAGTTCTGGAATCCGAGAGGAGCCACAAATTTCCTTCCACCCAGCGTTCCCCCAAGTCTCCCGATAAAAATGATACCTCACTTGTGTGGGTAGGCCTAGCGCCCGCGACAGGAAATGCCCCAAAATGCAACGTGGACACATCACATTTTTTGAAAGAAAACAGAGGTGTTTTTTGCAAAGTGCCTACCTGTAGATTTTGGCCTCTAGCTCAGCCGGCACCTAGGGAAACCTACAATACCTGTGCATTTTTTTAAACTAGAGACATAGGGGAATCCAAGATGGGGTGACTTGTGGGGCTCTGACCATGTTCTGTTACCCAGAATCCTTTGCAAACCTCAAAATGTGGCTAAAAAAACACATTTTCCTCATATTTTGGTGACAGATAGTTCTGGAATCAGAGAGGAGCCACAAATTTCCTTCAACCCAGCATTTCCCCAAGTCTCCCGATAACAATGATACCTCACTTGTGTGGGATGGCCTAGCGCCCGTGACAGGAAATGCCCCAAAACGCAACGTGGACAAATCACATTTTTGGAATGAAAACAGAGGTGTTTTTTGCAAAGTGCCTACCTGTAGATTTTGGCCTCTAGCTCAGCCGGCACCTAGGGAAACCTACCAAATCTGTGCATTTTTTAAAACTAGAGACCTAGGGGAATCCAAGATGGGTGACTTGTGGGGCTCTGACCATGTTCTGTTACCCAGAATCCTTTGCAAACCTCAAAATTTGGCTAAAAAAACACATTTTCCTCACATTTTGGTGACAGATAGTTCTGGAATCAGAGAGGAGCCACAAATTTCCTTCAACCCAGCATTCCTCCAAGTCTCCCGATAACAATGATACCTCACTTGTGTGGGTAGGCCTAGTGCCCGCGACAGGACATGCCCCAAAACGCAACGTGGACACATCACATTTTTGGAATGAAAACAGAGGTGTTTTTTGCAAAGTGCCTACCTGTAGATTTTGGCCTCTATCTCAGCCGGCACCTAGGGAAACCTACCAAACCTGGGCATTTTGTATAACTAAAGACGTAGGAGAATCCAAGATGGGGTGACTTGTGGGGCTCTGACCATGTTCTGTTACCCAGAATCTTTTGCAAACCTCAAAATTTGGCTAAGAAAACACATTTTCCTCAAATTCTGGTGACAGGAAGTTCTGGAATCACAGAGGAGCCACAAATTTCCTTCCACCCAGCGTTCCCCCAAGTCTCCCGATAAAAATGATACCTCACTTGTGTGGGTAGGCCTAGCGCCCGCGACAGGAAATGCCCCAAAATGCAACGTGGACACATCACATTTTTTGAAAGAAAACAGAGGTGTTTTTTGCAACGTGCCTACCTGTAGATTTTGGCCTCTAGCTCAGCCGGCACCTAGGGAAACCTACAATACCTGTGCATTTTTTTAAACTAGAGACATAGGGGAATCCAAGATGGGGTGACTTGTGGGGCTCTGACCATGTTCTGTTACCCAGAATCCTTTGCAAACCTCAAAATGTGGCTAAAAAAACACATTTTCCTCATATTTTGGTGACAGATAGTTCTGGAATCAGAGAGGAGCCACAAATTTCCTTCAACACAGCATTTCCCCAAGTCTCCCGATAACAATGATACCTCACTTGTGTGGGATGGCCTAGCGCCCGTGACAGGAAATGCCCCAAAACGCAACGTGGACAAATCACATTTTTGGAATGAAAACAGAGGTGTTTTTTGCAAAGTGCCTACCTGTAGATTTTGGCCTCTAGCTCAGCCGGCACCTAGGGAAACCTACCAAATCTGTGCATTTTTTAAAACTAGAGACCTAGGGGAATCCAAGATGGGTGACTTGTGGGGCTCTGACCATGTTCTGTTACCCAGAATCCTTTGCAAACCTCAAAATTTGGCTAAAAAAACACATTTTCCTCACATTTTGGTGACAGATAGTTCTGGAATCAGAGAGGAGCCACAAATTTCCTTCAACCCAGCATTCCTCCAAGTCTCCCGATAACAATGATACCTCACTTGTGTGGGTAGGCCTAGTGCCCGCGACAGGACATGCCCCAAAACGCAACGTGGACACATCACATTTTTGGAATGAAAACAGAGGTGTTTTTTGCAAAGTGCCTACCTGTAGATTTTGGCCTCTATCTCAGCCGGCACCTAGGGAAACCTACCAAACCTGGGCATTTTGTATAACTAAAGACGTAGGAGAATCCAAGATGGGGTGACTTTTTGGGCTCTGACCAGGTTCTGTTACCCAGAATCCTTTGCAAACCTCAAAATTTGGCTACAAAAACACATTTTCCTCAAATTTTGGTGACAGGAATTTCTGGAATCACAGAGGAGCCACAGATTTCCTTCCACCCAGCGTTCCCCCAAGTCTCCCGATAAAAATGATACCTCACTTGTGTGGGAAGGCCTAGCGCCCGCGACAGGAAATGCCCCAAAACGCAACGTGGACACATCACATTTTTTTAAAGAAAACAGAGGTGTTTTTTGCAAAGTGCCTACCTGTAGATTTTGGCCTCTAGCTCAGCCGGCAGCGAGGTAAACCTACCAAACCTGTGCATTTTTCAAAACTAGAGACCTAGGGGAATCCAAGATGGGGTCACTTGTGGGGCTCTGACCAGGTTCTGTTACCCAGAATCCTTTGCAAACCTCAACATTTGGCTAAAAAAACACATTGCCCTCCCATTTCGGTAACAGAAAGTTCTGGAATCCGAGAGGAGTCACAAATTTCCTTCCACCCAGAGTTCCCCCAAGTCTCCCGATAAAAACAATACCTCACTTGTGTGGGTAGGCATAGCGCCCGCGAAAGGAAATGCCCCAAAATGCAACGTGGACACATCACATTTTTTTAAAGAAAACAGAGGTGTTTTTTGCAAAGTGCCTACCTGTAGATTTTGGCCTCTAGCGCAGCCGGCACCTAGGGAAACCTACCAAACCTGTGCATTTTTTAAAACTAGAGGCCTAGGGGAATCCAAGATGGGGTGACTTGTGGGGCTCTGACCATGTTCTGTTACCCAGAATCCTTTGCAAACCTCAAAATTTGGCTAAAAAAACACATTTTCCTCACATTTTGGTGACAGATAGTTCTGGAATCAGAGAGGAGCCACAAATTTCCTTCCACCCATCGTTCCCCCAAGTCTCCCGATAACAATGATACCTCACTTGTGTGGGTAGGCCTAGCGCCCGCGACAGGAGATGCCCCAAAACGCAACATGGACACATTACATTTTTGGAATGAAAACAGAGGTGTTTTTTGCAAAGTGCCTAGCTGTAGATTTTGGCCTCTAGCTCCGCCGGCACCTAAGGAAACCTACCAAACCTGTGCATTTTTTAAAACTAGAGACCTGGGGGAATCGAAGATGGGGTGACTTGTGGGGCTCTGACCAGGTTCTGTTACCCAGAATCCTTTGCAAACCTCAAAATTTGGCTAAAAAAACACATTTTTCTCAAGTTTTTGTGACAGGAAGTTCTGGAATCACAGAGGAGCCACAAATTTCCTTCCACCCAGCGTTCCCCCAAGTCTCCCGATAAAAATGATACCTCACTTGTGTGGGAAGGCCTAGCTCCCGCGACAGGAAATGCCCCAAAACGCAATGTGGACACATCACATTTTTTTAAAGAAAACAGAGGTGTTTTTTGCAAAGTGCCTACCTGTAGATTTTGGCCTGTAGCTCAGCCGGCAGTTAGGGAAACCTACCAAACCTGTGCATTTGTTAAAACTAGAGACCTAGGGGAATCCAAGATGTGGTGACTTGTGGGGCTCTGACCATGTTCTGTTACCCAGAATCCTTTGCAAACCTCAAACTTTGGCTAAAAAAACACATTTTCCTCAAATTTTGGTGACAGGAAGTTCTGGAATCACAGAGGAGCCACAAATTTCCTTCCACCCAGCGTTCCCCCAAGTCTCCCGATAAAAATGATACCTCACTTGTGTGGGAAGGCTTAGCGCCCGCGACAGGAAATGCCCTAAAACGCAACGTGGACACATCACATTTTTTTAAAGAAAACAGAGGTGTTTTTTGCAAAGTGCCTACCTGTAGATTTTGGCATCTAGCTCAGCCGGCAGCTAGGAAACCTATCAAACCTGTGCATTTTTTAAAACTAGAGACCTAGGGGAATCCAAGATGGGGTCACTTGTGGGGCTCTGACCAGGTTCTGTTACCCAGAATCCTTTGCAAACCTCAAAATTTGGCAAAAAAACCACATTGCCCTCCCATTTCGGTGACAGAAAGTTCTGGAATCCGAGAGGAGCCACAAATTTCCTTCCACCCAGCGTTCCCCCAAGTCTCCCGATAAAAATGATACCTCACTTGTGTGGGTAGGCCTAGCGCCCGCGACAGGAAATGCCCCAAAATGCAACGTGGACACATCACATTTTTTGAAAGAAAACAGAGGTGTTTTTTGCAAAGTGCCTACCTGTAGATTTTGGCCTCTAGCTCAGCCGGCACCTAGGGAAACCTACAATACCTGTGCATTTTTTTAAACTAGAGACATAGGGGAATCCAAGATGGGGTGACTTGTGGGGCTCTGACCATGTTCTGTTACCCAGAATCCTTTGCAAACCTCAAAATGTGGCTAAAAAAACACATTTTCCTCATATTTTGGTGACAGATAGTTCTGGAATCAGAGAGGAGCCACAAATTTCCTTCAACCCAGCATTTCCCCAAGTCTCCCGATAACAATGATACCTCACTTGTGTGGGATGGCCTAGCGCCCGTGACAGGAAATGCCCCAAAACGCAACGTGGACAAATCACATTTTTGGAATGAAAACAGAGGTGTTTTTTGCAAAGTGCCTACCTGTAGATTTTGGCCTCTAGCTCAGCCGGCACCTAGGGAAACCTACCAAATCTGTGCATTTTTTAAAACTAGAGACCTAGGGGAATCCAAGATGGGTGACTTGTGGGGCTCTGACCATGTTCTGTTACCCAGAATCCTTTGCAAACCTCAAAATTTGGCTAAAAAAACACATTTTCCTCACATTTTGGTGACAGATAGTTCTGGAATCAGAGAGGAGCCACAAATTTCCTTCAACCCAGCATTCCTCCAAGTCTCCCGATAACAATGATACCTCACTTGTGTGGGTAGGCCTAGTGCCCGCGACAGGACATGCCCCAAAACGCAACGTGGACACATCACATTTTTGGAATGAAAACAGAGGTGTTTTTTGCAAAGTGCCTACCTGTAGATTTTGGCCTCTATCTCAGCCGGCACCTAGGGAAACCTACCAAACCTGGGCATTTTGTATAACTAAAGACGTAGGAGAATCCAAGATGGGGTGACTTGTGGGGCTCTGACCATGTTCTGTTACCCAGAATCTTTTGCAAACCTCAAAATTTGGCTAAGAAAACACATTTTCCTCAAATTCTGGTGACAGGAAGTTCTGGAATCACAGAGGAGCCACAAATTTCCTTCCACCCAGCGTTCCCCCAAGTCTCCCGATAAAAATGATACCTCACTTGTGTGGGTAGGCCTAGCGCCCGCGACAGGAAATGCCCCAAAATGCAACGTGGACACATCACATTTTTTGAAAGAAAACAGAGGTGTTTTTTGCAACGTGCCTACCTGTAGATTTTGGCCTCTAGCTCAGCCGGCACCTAGGGAAACCTACAATACCTGTGCATTTTTTTAAACTAGAGACATAGGGGAATCCAAGATGGGGTGACTTGTGGGGCTCTGACCATGTTCTGTTACCCAGAATCCTTTGCAAACCTCAAAATGTGGCTAAAAAAACACATTTTCCTCATATTTTGGTGACAGATAGTTCTGGAATCAGAGAGGAGCCACAAATTTCCTTCAACACAGCATTTCCCCAAGTCTCCCGATAACAATGATACCTCACTTGTGTGGGATGGCCTAGCGCCCGTGACAGGAAATGCCCCAAAACGCAACGTGGACAAATCACATTTTTGGAATGAAAACAGAGGTGTTTTTTGCAAAGTGCCTACCTGTAGATTTTGGCCTCTAGCTCAGCCGGCACCTAGGGAAACCTACCAAATCTGTGCATTTTTTAAAACTAGAGACCTAGGGGAATCCAAGATGGGTGACTTGTGGGGCTCTGACCATGTTCTGTTACCCAGAATCCTTTGCAAACCTCAAAATTTGGCTAAAAAAACACATTTTCCTCACATTTTGGTGACAGATAGTTCTGGAATCAGAGAGGAGCCACAAATTTCCTTCAACCCAGCATTCCTCCAAGTCTCCCGATAACAATGATACCTCACTTGTGTGGGTAGGCCTAGTGCCCGCGACAGGACATGCCCCAAAACGCAACGTGGACACATCACATTTTTGGAATGAAAACAGAGGTGTTTTTTGCAAAGTGCCTACCTGTAGATTTTGGCCTCTATCTCAGCCGGCACCTAGGGAAACCTACCAAACCTGGGCATTTTGTATAACTAAAGACGTAGGAGAATCCAAGATGGGGTGACTTTTTGGGCTCTGACCAGGTTCTGTTACCCAGAATCCTTTGCAAACCTCAAAATTTGGCTACAAAAACACATTTTCCTCAAATTTTGGTGACAGGAATTTCTGGAATCACAGAGGAGCCACAGATTTCCTTCCACCCAGCGTTCCCCCAAGTCTCCCGATAAAAATGATACCTCACTTGTGTGGGAAGGCCTAGCGCCCGCGACAGGAAATGCCCCAAAACGCAACGTGGACACATCACATTTTTTTAAAGAAAACAGAGGTGTTTTTTGCAAAGTGCCTACCTGTAGATTTTGGCCTCTAGCTCAGCCGGCAGCGAGGTAAACCTACCAAACCTGTGCATTTTTCAAAACTAGAGACCTAGGGGAATCCAAGATGGGGTCACTTGTGGGGCTCTGACCAGGTTCTGTTACCCAGAATCCTTTGCAAACCTCAACATTTGGCTAAAAAAACACATTGCCCTCCCATTTCGGTAACAGAAAGTTCTGGAATCCGAGAGGAGTCACAAATTTCCTTCCACCCAGAGTTCCCCCAAGTCTCCCGATAAAAACAATACCTCACTTGTGTGGGTAGGCATAGCGCCCGCGAAAGGAAATGCCCCAAAATGCAACGTGGACACATCACATTTTTTTAAAGAAAACAGAGGTGTTTTTTGCAAAGTGCCTACCTGTAGATTTTGGCCTCCAGCTCAGCCGGCACCTAGGGAAAAATACCAAACCTGTGCATTTTTTAAAACTAGAGGCCTAGGGGAATCCAAGATGGGGTGACTTGTGGGGCTCTGACCATGTTCTGTTACCCAGAATCCTTTGCAAACCTCAAAATTTGGCTAAAAAAACACATTTTCCTCACATTTTGGTGACAGATAGTTCTGGAATCAGAGAGGAGCCACAAATTTCCTTCCACCCAGCGTTCCCCCAAGTCTCCCGATAAAAATGATACCTCACTTGTGTGGGTAGGCCTAGCGCCCGCGTCAGGAAATGCCCCAAAATGCAACGTGGACACATCACATTTTTTGAAAGAAAACAGAGGTGTTTTTTGCAAAGTGCCTAGCTGTAGATTTTGGCCTCTAGCTCCGCCGGCACCTAAGGAAACCTACCAAACCTGTGCATTTTTTAAAACTAGAGACCTGGGGGAATCGAAGATGGGGTGACTTGTGGGGCTCTGACCATGTTCTGTTACCCAGAATCCTTTGCAAACCTCAAAATTTGGCTAAAAAAACACATTTTCCTCACATTTTGGTGACAGATAGTTCTGGAATCAGAGAGGAGCCACAAATTTCCTTCCACCCATCGTTCCCCCAAGTCTCCCGATAACAATGATACCTCACTTGTGTGGGTAGGCCTAGCGCCTGCGACAGGAGATGCCCCAAAACGCAACATGGACACATTACATTTTTGGAATGAAAACAGAGGTGTTTTTTGCAAAGTGCCTAGCTGTAGATTTTGGCCTCTAGCTCCGCCGGCACCTAAGGAAACCTACCAAACCTGTGCATTTTTTAAAACTAGAGACCTGGGGGAATCGAAGATGGGGTGACTTGTGGGGCTCTGACCAGGTTCTGTTACCCAGAATCCTTTGCAAACCTCAAAATTTGGCTAAAAAAACACATTTTTCTCAAGTTTTTGTGACAGGAAGTTCTGGAATCACAGAGGAGCCACAAATTTCCTTCCACCCAGCGTTCCCCCAAGTCTCCCGATAAAAATGATACCTCACTTGTGTGGGAAGGCCTAGCTCCCGCGACAGGAAATGCCCCAAAACGCAATGTGGACACATCACATTTTTTTAAAGAAAACAGAGGTGTTTTTTGCAAAGTGCCTACCTGTAGATTTTGGCCTGTAGCTCAGCCGGCAGTTAGGGAAACCTACCAAACCTGTGCATTTGTTAAAACTAGAGACCTAGGGGAATCCAAGATGTGGTGACTTGTGGGGCTCTGACCATGTTCTGTTACCCAGAATCCTTTGCAAACCTCAAACTTTGGCTAAAAAAACACATTTTCCTCAAATTTTGGTGACAGGCAGTTCTGGAATCACAGAGGAGCCACAAATTTCCTTCCACCCAGCGTTCCCCCAAGTCTCCCGATAAAAATGATACCTCACTTGTGTGGGAAGGCTTAGCGCCCGCGACAGGAAATGCCCTAAAACGCAACGTGGACACATCACATTTTTTTAAAGAAAACAGAGGTGTTTTTTGCAAAGTGCCTACCTGTAGATTTTGGCATCTAGCTCAGCCGGCAGCTAGGAAACCTATCAAACCTGTGCATTTTTTAAAACTAGAGACCTAGGGGAATCCAAGATGGGGTCACTTGTGGGGCTCTGACCAGGTTCTGTTACCCAGAATCCTTTGCAAACCTCAAAATTTGGCAAAAAAACCACATTGCCCTCCCATTTCGGTGACAGAAAGTTCTGGAATCCGAGAGGAGCTACAAATTTCCTTCCACCCAGTGTTCCCCCAAGTCTCCCGATAAAAACGATACCTCACTTGTATGGGTAGGCCTAGCGCCTGCGACAGGAAATGCCCCAAAACGCAACGTGGACACATCACATTTTTTTAAAGAAAACAGAGGTGTTTTTTGGAAAGTGCCTACCTGTAGATTTTGGCCTCTAGATCAGCCGGCACCTAGGGAAACCTACCAAACCTGTGCATTTTTGAAAACTAGAGACCTAGGGGAATCAAAGATGGGGTGACTTGTGGGGCTCTGACCAGGTTCTGTTACCCAGAATCCTTTGCAAACCTCAAAATTTGGCTAAAAAAACACATTTTCCTCAAATTTTGGTGACAGGAAGTTCTGGAATCACAGAGGAGCCACAAATTTGCTTCCACCCAGCGTTCCCCCAAAGTCTCCCAATAAAAATGATACCTCACTTGTGTGGGATGGCCTAGCGCCCATGACAGGAAATGCCCCAAAACCCAACGTGGACAAATCACATTTTTGGAATGAAAACAGAGGTGTTTTTTGCAAAGTGCCTACCTGTAGATTTTGACCTCTAGCTCAGCCGGCACCTAGGGAAACCTACCAAATCTGTGCATTTTTTAAAACTAGAGACCTAGGGGAATCCAAGATGGGTGACTTGTGGGGCTCTGACCATGTTCTGTTACCCAGAATCCTTTGCAAACCTCAAAATTTGGCTAAAAAAACATATTTTCCTCAAATTTTGGTGACAGAAAGTTCTGGAATCAGAGTGAAGCCACAAATTTCCTTCCACCCAGCGTTCCCCCAAGTCTCCCGATAACAATGATACCTCACTTGTGTGGGTAGGCCTAGCGCCCGCGACAGGACATGCCCCAAAACGCAACGTGGACACATAACATTTTTGGAATGAAAACAGAGATGTTTTTTGCAAAGTGCCTACCTGTAGATTTTGGCCTCTAGCTCAGCCGGCACCTAGGGAAACCTACCAAACCTGGGCATTTTTGATAACTAGAGACGTAGGAGAATCCAAGATGGGGTGACTTTTGGGGCTCTGACCAGGTTCTGTTACCCAGAATCCTTTGCAAACCTCAAAATTTGGCTAAAAAAACACATTTTCCTCAAATTTTGGTGACAGGAAGTTCTGGAATCACAGATGAGCCACAGATTTCCTTCCACCCAGCGTTCCCCCAAGTCTCCCGATAAAAATGATACCTCACTTGTGTGGGAAGGCCTAGCGCCCGCGACCGGAAATGCCCCAAAACGCAACGTGGACACATCACATTTTTTTAAAGAAAACAGAGGTGTTTTTTGCAAAGTGCCTACCTGTAGATTTTGGCCTCTAGCTCAGCCGGCAGCGAGGTAAACCTACCAAACCTGTGCATTTTTCAAAACTAGAGACCTAGGGGAATCCAAGATGGGGTCACTTGTGGGGCTCTGACCAGGTTCTGTTACCCAGAATCCTTTGCAAACCTCAAAATTTTGCTAAAAAAACACATTGCCCTCCCATTTCGGTAACAGAAAGTTCTGGAATCCGAGAGGAGTCACAAATTTCCTTCCACCCAGAGTTCCCCCAAGTCTCCCGATAAAAACGATACCTCACTTGTGTGGGTAGGCCTAGCGCCTGCGACAGGAAATGCCCCAAAATGCAACGTGGACACATCACATTTTTTTTAAAGAAAACAGAGGTGTTTTTTGGAAAGTGCCTACATGTAGATTTTGGCCTCTAGCTCAGCCGGCACCTAGGGAAACCTACCAAACCTGTGCATTTTTGAAAACTAGAGACCTAGGGGAATCCAAGATGGGGTGACTTGTGGGGCTCTGAGCAGGTTCTGTTACCCAGAATCTTTTGCAAACCTCAAAATTTGGCTAAAAAAACACATTTTCCTCAAATTCTGGTGACAGGAAGTTCTGGAATCACAGAGGAGCCACAAATTTCCTTCCACCCAGCGTTCCCCCAAGTCTCCCGATAAAAATGATACCTCACTTGTGTGGGTAGGCCTAGCGCCCGCGACAGGAAATGCCCCAAAATGCAACGTGGACAAATCACATTTTTTGAAAGAAAACAGAGGTGTTTTTTGCAAAGTGCCTACCTGTAGATTTTGGCCTCTAGCTCAGCCGGCACCTAGGGAAACCTACAATACCTGTGCATTTTTTAAAACTAGAGTCATAGGGGAATCCAAGATGGGGTGACTTGTGGGGCTCTGACCATGTTCTGTTACCCAGAATCCTTTGCAAACCTCAAAATATGGCTAAAAAAACACATTTTCCTCACATTTTGGTGACAGATAGTTCTGGAATCAGAGAGGAGCCACAAATTTCCTTCAACCCAGCATTCCCCCAACTCTCCCGATAACAATGATACCTCACTTGTGTGGGTAGGCCTAGCGCCCGCGACAGGAGATGCCCCAAAACGCAACATGGACACATTACATTTTTGGAATGAAAACAGAGGTGTTTTTTGCAAAGTGCCTACCTGTAGATTTTGGCCTCTAGCTCAGCCGGCACCTAGGGAAACCTACCAAACCTGTGCATTTTTGAAAACTAGAGACCTGGGGGAATCGAAGATGGGGTGACTTGTGGGGCTCTGACCAGGTTCTGTTACCCAGAATCCTTTGCAAACCTCAAAATTTGGCTAAAAAAACACATTTTTCTCAAGTTTTTGTGACAGGAAGTTCTGGAATCACAGAGGAGCCACAAATTTCCTTCCACCCAGCGTTCCCCCAAGTCTCCTGATAAAAATGATACCTCACTTGTGTGGGAAGGCCTAGCTCCCGTGACAGGAAATGCCCCAAAACGCAATGTGGACACATCACATTTTTTTAAAGAAAACAGAGGTGTTTTTTGCAAAGTGCCTACCTGTAGATTTTGGCCTCTAGCTCAGCCGGCAGTTAGGGAAACCTACCAAACCTGTGCATTTGTTAAAACTAGAGACCTAGGGGAATCCAGGATGGGGTGACTTGTGGGGCTCTGACCATGTTCTGTTACCCAGAATCCTTTGCAAACCTCAAAATTTGGCAAAAAAAACACATTTTCCTCAAATTTTGGTGACAGGAAGTTCTGGAATCACAGAGGAGCCACAGATTTCCTTCCACCCAGCGTTCCCCCAAGTCTCCCGATAAAAATGATACCTCACTTGTGTGGGAAGGCCTAGCGCCCGTGACAGGAAATGCCCCAAAATGCAACGTGGACAAATCACATTTTTTTAAAGAAAACAGAGGTGTTTTTTGCAAAGTGCCTACCTGTAGATTTTGGCCTCTAGCTCAGCCGGCACCTAGGGAAACCTACAATACCTGTGCATTTTTTAAAACTAGAGACATAGGGGAATCCAAGATGGGGTGACTTGTGGGGCTCTGACAATGTTCTGTTACCCAGAATCCTTTGCAAACCTCAAAATATGGCTAAAAAAACACATTTTCCTCACATTTTGGTGACAGATAGTTCTGGAATCAGAGAGGAGCCACAAATTTCCTTCAACCCAGCATTCCACCAAGTCTCCCGATAACAATGATACCTCACTTGTGTGGGTAGGCCTAGCACCCGCAACAGGAGATGCCCCAAAACGCAACATGGACACATTACATTTTTGGAATGAAAACAGAGGTGTTTTTTGCAAAGTGCCTACCTGTAGATTTTGGCCTCTAGCTCAGCCGGCACCTAGGGAAACCTACCAATCCTGTGCATTTTTGAAAACTAGAGACCTGGGGGAATCGAAGATGGGGTGACTTGTGGGGCTCTGACCAGGTTCTGTTACCCAGAATCCTTTGCAAACCTCAAAATTTGGCTAAAAAAACACATTTTTCTCAAGTTTTTGTGACAGGAAGTTCTGGAATCACAGAGGAGCCACAAATTTCCTTCCACTCAGCGTTCCCCCAAGTCTCCCGATAAAAATGATACCTCACTTGTGTGGGAAGGCCTAGCTCCCGCGACAGGAAATGCCCCAAAACGCAATGTGGACACATCACATTTTTTTAAAGAAAACAGAGGTGTTTTTTGCAAAGTGCCTACCTGTAGATTTTGGCCTCTAGCTCAGCCGGCAGTTAGGGAAACCTACCAAACCTGTGCATTTGTTAAAACTAGAGACCTAGGGGAATCCAGGATGGGGTGACTTGTGGGGCTCTGACCATGTTCTGTTACCCAGAATCCTTTGCAAACCTCAAAATTTGGCAAAAAAAACACATTTTCCTCAAATTTTGGTGACAGGAAGTTCTGGAATCACAGAGGAGCCACAGATTTCCTTCCACCCAGCGTTCCCCCAAGTCTCCCGATAAAATTGATACCTCACTTGTGTGGGAAGGCCTAGCGCCCGTGACAGGAAATGCCCCAAAACGCAACGTGGACAAATCACATTTTTTTAAAGAAAAAAGAAGTGTTTTTTGCAAAGTGCCTACCTGTAGATTTTGGCCTCTAGTTCAGCCGGCACCTAGGGAAACCTACCAAACCTGTGCATTTTTGATAACTAAAGACGTAGGAGAATCCAAGATGGGGTGACTTTTGGGGCTCTGACCATGTTCTGTTACCCAGAATCCTTTGCAAACCTCATAATTTGACTACAAAAACACATTGCCGTCACACTTCGGTGACAGAAAGTTCTGGAATCTGAGAGGAGCCACAAATTTCCACCCACCCAGTGTTCTCCCAATTCTCCTGATAAAAATGATACCTCACTTGTGTGGGTAGGCCTAGCGCCCACAACAGGAAATGCCCCAAAATGCAACATGGACAAATCACATTTTTTGAAAGAAAACAGAGGTGTTTTTTGCAAAGTGCCTACCTGTAGATTTTGGCCTCTAGCTCAGCCGGCACCTAGGGAAACCTACAATTCCTGTGCATTTTTTTAAACTAGAGACATAGGGGAATCCAAGATGGGGTGACTTGTGGGGCTCTGACCATGTTCTGTTACCCAGAATCCTTTGCAAACCTCAAAATATGGCTAAAAAAACACATTTTCCTCACATTTTGGTGACAGATAGTTCTGGAATCAGAGAGGAGCCACAAATTTCCTTCAACCCAGCATTCCCCCAAGTCTCCCGATAACAATGATACCTCACTTGTGTGAGTAGGCCTAGCGCCCGCGACAGGAGATGCCCCAAAACGCAACATGGACACATTACATTTTTGGAATGAAAACAGAGGTGTTTTTTGCAAAGTGCCTACCTGTAGATTTTGGCCTCTAGCTCAGCCGGCACCTAGGGAAACCTACCAAACCTGTGCATTTTTGAAAACTAGAGACCTGGGGGAATCGAAGATGGGGTGACTTGTGGGGCTCTGACCAGGTTCTGTTACCCAGAATCCTTTGCAAACCTCAAAATTTGGCTAAAAAAACACATTTTTCTCAAGTTTTTGTGACAGGAAGTTCTGGAATCACAGAGGAGCCACAGATTTCCTTCCACCCAGCGTTCCCCCAAGTCTCCCGATAAAAATGATACCTCACTTGTGTGGGAAGGCCTAGCGCCCGTGACAGGAAATGCCCCAAAATGCAACGTGGACAAATCATATTTTTTGAAAGAAAACAGAGGTGTTTTTTGCAAAGTGCCTACCTGTAGATTTTGGCCTCTAACTCAGCCGGCACCTAGGGAAACCTACAATACCTGTGCATTTTTTAAAACTAGAGACATAGGGGAATCCAAGATGGGGTGACTTGTGGGGCTCTGACCATGTTCTGTTACCCAGAATCCTTTGCAAACCTCAAAATATGGCTAAAAAAACACATTTTCCTCACATTTTGGTGACAGATAGTTCTGGAATCAGAGAGGAGCCACAAATTTCCTTCAACCCAGCATTCCACCAAGTCTCCCGATAACAATGATACCTCACTTGTGTGGGTAGGCCTAGCGCCCGCGACAGGAGATGCCCCAAAACGCAACATGGACACATTACATTTTTGGAATGAAAACAGAGGTGTTTCTTGCAAAGTGCCTACCTGTAGATTTTGGCCTCTAGCTCAGCCGGCACCTAGGGAAACCTACCAAACCTGTGCATTTTTGAAAACTAGAGACCTGGGGGAATCGAAGATGGGGTGACTTGTGGGGCTCTGACCAGGTTCTGTTACCCAGAATCCTTTGCAAACCTCAAAATTTGGCTAAAAAAACACATTTTTCTCAAGTTTTTGTGACAGGAAGTTCTGGAATCACAGAGGAGCCACAAATTTCCTTCCACCCAGCGTTCCCCCAAGTCTCCCGATAAAAATGATACCTCACTTGTGTGGGAAGGCCTAGCTCCCGCGACAGGAAATGCCCCAAAACGCAATGTGGACACATCACATTTTTTTAAAGAAAACAGAGGTGTTTTTTGCAAAGTGCCTACCTGTAGATTTTGGCCTCTAGCTCAGCCGGCAGTTAGGGAAACCTACCAAACCTGTGCATTTGTTAAAACTAGAGACCTAGGGGAATCCAGGATGGGGTGACTTGTGGGGCTCTGACCATGTTCTGTTACCCAGAATCCTTTGCAAACCTCAAAATTTGGCAAAAAAAACACATTTTCCACAAATTTTGGTGACAGGAAGTTCTGGAATCACAGAGGAGCCACAGATTTCCTTCCACCCAGCGTTCCCCCAAGTCTCCCGATAAAAATGATACCTCACTTGTGTGGGAAGGCCTAGCGCCCGTGACAGGAAATGCCCCAAAACGCAACGTGGACAAATCACATTTTTTTAAAGAAAAAAGAAGTGTTTTTTGCAAAGTGCCTACCTGTAGATTTTGGCCTCTAGTTCAGCCGGCACCTAGGGAAACCTACCAAACCTGTGCATTTTTGATAACTAAAGACGTAGGAGAATCCAAGATGGGGTGACTTTTGGGGCTCTGACCATGTTCTGTTACCCAGAATCCTTTGCAAACCTCATAATTTGGCTACAAAAACACATTGCCGTCACATTTTGGTGACAGAAAGTTCTGGAATCTGAGAGGAGCCACACATTTCCACCCACCCAGTGTTCTCCCAATTCTCCTGATAAAAATGATACCTCACTTGTGTGGGAAGGCCTAGCGCCCGCGACAGGAAATGCCCCAAAACGCAACGTGGATACATCACATTTTTTTAAAGAAAACAGAGGTGTTTTTTGGAAAGTGCCTACCTGTAGATTTTGGCCTCTAGCTCAGGCGGCACCAAGGGAAAACTACCAAACCTGTGCATTTTTGACAACTAGAGACCTAGGGGAATCCAAGTTGGGGTGACTTGTGGGGCTCTGACCAGGTTCTGTTACCCAGAATCCTTTGCAAACCTCAAAATTTGGCTAAAAAAATACATTTTCCTCAAATTTTGGTGACAGGAAGTTCTGGAATCACAGAGGAGCCACAGATTTCCTTCCACCCAGCGTTCCCCCAAGTCTCCCGATAAAAATGATACCTCACTTGTGTGGGAAGGCCTAGCGCCCGCGACAGGAAATGCCCCAAAACGCACCGTGGACAAATCACATTTTTTGAAAGAAAACATAAGTGTTTTTTGCAAAGTGCCTACCTGTAGATTTTGGCCTCTAGCTCAGCCGGCAGCTAGGGAAACCTACCAAACCTATGCATTTTTGAAAACTAGAGACCTAGGGGAACCCAAGATGGGGTGACTTGTGGGGCTCTGACCATGTTCTGTTACCCAGAATCCTTTGCAAACCTCATAATTTGACTACAAAAACACATTGCCCTCACATTTCGGTGACTGAAAGTTCTGGAATCTGAGAGGAGCCACAAATTTCCGCCCACCCAGTGTTCCCCCACGTCTCCCGATAAAAATGATACCTCACTTGTGTGGGTAGGCCTAGCGCCCGCGACAGGAAATGCCCCAAAATGCAACGTGGACACATCACATTTTTTGAAAGAAAACAGAGGTGTTTTTTGCAAAGTCCCTACCTGTAGATTTTGGCCTTTAGCTCAGCCGGCACCTAGGGAAACCTACAATACCTGTGCATTTTTTAAAACTAGAGACCTAGGGAAATCCAAGATGGGGTGACTTGTGGGGCTCTGACCATGTTCTGTTACCCAGAATCCTTTGCAAACCTCAAAATGTGGCTTAAAAAACACATTTTCCTCACATTTTGGTGACAGGAAGTTCTGGAATCACAGAGGAGCCACAAATTTCCTTCTATCCAGCGTTCCCCCAAGTCTCCCGATATAAATGATACCTCACTTGTGTGGGATGGCCTAGAGCCCGCGACAGGAAATGCCCGAAAACGCAACGTGGACACATCACATTTTTTTAAAGAAAACAGAGGTGTTTTTTGCAAAGAGCCTACCTGTAGATTTTGGCCTCTAGCTCAGCCGGCAGTTAGGGAAACCTACTAAACCTGTGCATTTGTTAAAACTAGAGACCTAGGGGAATCCAAGATGGGTTGACTTGTGGGGCTCTGACCATGTTCTGTTACCCAGAATCCTTTGCAAACCTAAAAATGTGGCTAAAAAAACACATTTTCCGCACATTTTGGTGACAGATAGTTCTGGAATCAGAGAGGAGCCACAAATTTCCTTCCACCCAGCGTTCCCCCAAGTCTCCCGATAACAATGATACCTCACTTGTGTGGGTAGGCCTAGCGCCCGCGACAGGAGATGCCCAAAAACGCAACATGGACACATTACATTTTTGGAATGAAAACAGAGGTGTTTTTTGCAAAGTGCCTACCTGTAGATTTTGGCCTCTAGCTCAGCCGGCACCTAGGGAAACCTACCAAACCTGGTCATTTATGAAAACTAGAGACCTAGGGGAATCCAAGATGGGGTGACTTGTGGGGCTCTGACCATGTTCTGTTACCCAGAATCCTTTGCAAACCTCAAAATTTGGCTAAAAAAACACATTTTTCTCAAATTTTGGTGACAGGAAGTTCTGGAATCACAGAGGAGCCACAAATTTCCGTCCACCCAGCGTTCCCCCAAGTCTCCCGATAAAAATGATACCTCACTTGTGTGGGAAGGCCTAGCTCCAGCGACAGAAATGCCACAAAACGAAACGTGGACACATCACATTTTTTGAAAGAAAACAGAGGTGTTTTTTGCAAAGTGCCTACCTGTAGATTTTGGCCTCTAGCTCAGCCGGCAGCTAGGGAAACCTACCAAACCTGTGCATTTGTTAAAACTAGAGACCTAGGGGAATCCAAGATGGGGTCACTTGTGGGGCTCTGACCAGGTTCTGTTACCCAGAATCCTTTGCAAACCTCAAAATATGGCTAAAAAAACACATTTTCCTCCAATTTTGGTGACAGGAAGTTCTGGAATCACAGAGGAGCCACAAATTTCCTTCCACCCAGCGTTCCCCCAAGTCTCCCAATAAAAATGATACCTCACTTGTGTGGGAAGGCTTAGCGCCCGTGACAGGAAATGCCCTAAAACGCAACGTGGACACATCACATTTTTTTAAAGAAAACAGAGGTGTTTTTTGCAAAGTGCCTACCTGTAGATTTTGGCCTCTAGCTCTGCCGGCAGCTAGGAAACCTATCAAACCTGTGCATTTTTTAAAACTAGAGACCTAGGGGAATCCAAGATGGGGTCACTTGTGGGGCTCTGACCAGGTTCTGTTACCCAGAATCCTTTGCAAACCTCAAAATTTGGCATAAAAAACACATTGCTCTCCCATTTCGGTGACAGAAAGTTCTGGAATCCGAGAGGAGCTACAAATTTCCTTCCACCCAGTGTTCCCCCAAGTCTCCCGATAAAAACGATACCTCACTTGTATGGGTAGGCCTAGCCCCTGTGACAGGAAATGCCCCAAAACGCAACGTGGACACATCACATTTTTTTAAAGAAAACAGAGGTGTTTTTTGCAAAGTGCCTACCTGTAGATTTTGGCCTCTAGCTCAGCCGGCAGTTTGGGAAACCTACCAAACCTGTGCATTTGTTAAAACTAGAGACCTAGGGGAATCCAAGATGGGGTGACTTGTGGGGCTCTGACCATGTTCTGTTACCCAGAATCCTTTGCAAACCTCAAAATATGGCTAAAAAAACACATTTTCCTCCAATTTTGGTGACAGGAAGTTCTGGAATCACAGAGGAGCCACAAATTTCCTTCCACCCAGCGTTCCGCCAAGTCTCCCGATAAAAATGATACCTCACTTGTGTGGGAAGGCTTAGCGCCCGCGACAGGAAATGCCCTAAAACGCAACGTGGACACATCACATTTTTTTTAAGAAAACAGAGGTGTTTTTTGCAAAGTGCCTACCTGTAGATTTTGGCCTCTAGCTCAGCCGGCAGCTAGGAAACCTATCAAACCTGTGCATTTTTTAAAACTAGAGACCTAGGGGAATCCAAGATGGGGTCACTTGTGGGGCTCTGACCAGGTTCTATCACCCAGAATCCTTTGCAAACCTGAAAATTTGGCAAAAAAAACACATTGCCCTCCCATTTCGGTGATAGAAAGTTCTGGAATCCGAGAGGAGCTACAAATTTCCTTCCACCCAGTGTTCCCCCAAGTCTCCCGATAAAAACGATACCTCACTTGTATGGGTAGGCCTAGCGCCTGCGACAGGAAATGCCCCAAAACGCAACGTGGACACATCACATTTTTTTAAAGAAAACAGAGGTGTTTTTTGGAAAGTGCCTACCTGTAGATTTTGGCCTCTAGCTCAGGCGGCACCTAGGGAAACCTACCAAACCTGTGCATTTTTGAAAACTAGAGACCTAGGGGAATCCAAGTTGGGGTGACTTGTGGGGCTCTGACCAGGTTCTGTTACCCAGAATCCTTTGCAAACCTCAAAATGTGGCTAAAAAAACACATTTTCCTCAAATTTTGGTGACAGGAAGTTCTGGAATCAGAGTGAAGCCACAAATTTCCTTCCACCCAGCGTTCCCCCAAGTCTCCCGATAACAATGATACCTCACTTGTGTGGGTAGGCCTAGCGCCCGCGACAGGACATGCCCCGAAACGCAACGTGGACACATCACATTTTTGGAATGAAAACAGAGGTGTTTTTTGCAAAGTGCCTACCTGTAGATTTTGGCCTCTAGCTCAGCCGGCACCTAGGGAAACCTACCAAACCTGGGCATTTTTGATAACTAGAGATGTAGGAGAATCCAAGATGGGGTGACTTTTGGGGCTCTGACCAGGTTCTGTTACCCAGAATCCTTTGCAAACCTCAAAATTTGGCTAAAAAAACTCATTTTCCTCAAATTTTGGTGACAGGAAGTTCTGGGATCACAGAGGAGTCACAGATTTCCTTCCACCCAGCGTTCCCCCAAGTCTCCCGATAAAAATGATACCTCACTTGTGTGGGAAGGCCTAGCGCCCGCGACAGGAAATGCCCCAAAACGCAACGTGGACACATCACATTTTTTTAAAGAAAACAGAGGTGTTTTTTGCAAAGTGCCTACCTGTATATTTTGGCCTCTAGCTCAGCCGGCAGCAAGGAAAACCTACCAAACCTGTGCATTTTTCAAAACTAGAGACCTAGGGGAATCCAAGATGGGGTCACTTGTGGGGCTCTGACCAGGTTCTGTTACCCAGAATCCTTTGCAAACCTCAAAATTTGGCAAAAAAAACACATTGCCCTCCCATTTCGGTGACAGAAAGTTCTGGAATCCGAGAGGAGCTACAAATTTCCTTCCACCCAGTGTTCCCCCAAGTCTCCTGATAAAAATGATACCTCACTTGTATGGGTAGGCCTAGCGCCTGTGACAGGAAATGCCCCAAAACGCAATGTGGACACATCACATTTTTTTAAAGAAAACAGAGGTGTTTTTTGGAAAGTGCCTACCTGTAGATTTTGGCCTCTAGCTCAGGCGGCACCTAGGGAAACCTACCAAACCTGTGCATTTTTCAAAACTAGAGACCTAGGGGAATCCAAGATGGGGTGACTTGTGGGGCTCTGACCATGTTCTGTTACCCAGAATCCTTTGCAAACCTCAAAATTTGGCTAAAAAAAAAAAATTTCCTCAAATTTTGGTGACAGGAAGTTCTGGAATCACAGAGGAGCCACACATTTCCTTCCACCCAGCGTTCCCCCAAGTCTCCCGATAAAAATGATACCTCACTTGTGTGGGAAGGCCTAGCTCCAGCGACAGGAAATGCCACAAAACGAAACGTGGACACATCACATTTTTTTAAAGAAAACAGAGGTGTTTTTTGCAAAGTGCCTACCTGTAGATTTTGGCCACTAGCTCAGCCGGCAGCGAGGTAAACCTACCAAACCTGTGCATTTTTCAAAACTAGAGACCTAGGGGAATCCAAGATGGGGTCACTTGTGGGGCTCTGACCAGGTTCTGTTACCCAGAATCCTTTGCAAACCTCAAAATTTGGCAAAAAAAACACATTGCCCTCCCATTTCGGTGACAGAAAGTTCTGGAATCCGAGAGGAGCTACAAATTTCCTTCCACCCAGTGTTCCCCAAGTCTCCCGATAAAAACAATACCTCACTTGTATGGATAGGCCTAGCACCTGTGACAGGAAATGCCCCAAAACGCAACGTGGACACATCACATTTTTTTAAAGAAAACAGAGGTGTTTTTTGGAAAGTGCCTACCTGTAGATTTTGGCCTCTAGCTCAGGCGGCACCTAGGGAAACCTACCAAACCTGTGCATTTTTCAAAACTAGAGACCTAGGGGAATCCAAGATGGGGTGACTTGTGGGGCTCTGACCATGTTCTGTTACCCAGAATCCTTTGCAAACCTCAAAATTTGGCTAAAAAAACACATTTTCCTCAAATTTTGGTGACAGGAAGTTCTGGAATCACAGAGGAGCCACAAATTTCCTTCCACCCAGCGTTCCCCCAAGTCTCCCGATAAAAATGATACCTCACTTGTGTGGGAAGGCCTAGCTCCAGCGACAGGAAATGCCACAAAACGAAACGTGGACACATCACATTTTTTTATAGAAAACAGAGGTGTTTTTTGCAAAGTGCCTACCTGTAGATTTTGGCCTCTAGCTCAGCCGGCAGCGAGGTAAACCTACCAAACCTGTGCATTTTTCAAAACTAGAGACCTAGGGGAATCCAAGATGGGGTCACTTGTGGGGCTCTGACCAGGTTCTGTTACCCAGAATCCTTTGCAAACCTCAAAATTTGGCAAAAAAAACACATTGCCCTCCCATTTCGGTGACAGAAAGTTCTGGAATCCGAGAGGAGCTACAAATTTCCTTCCACCCAGTGTTCCCCCAAGTCTCCCGATAAAAACGATACCTCACTTGTATGGGTAGGCCTAGCGCCTGTGACAGGAAATGCCCCAAAACGCAACGTGGACACATCACATTTTTTTAAAGAAAACAGAGGTGTTTTTTGAAAAGTGCCTACCTGTAGATTTTGGCCTCTAGCTCAGGCGGCACCTAGGGAAACCTACCAAACCTGTGCATTTTTTAGAACTAGAGACCTAGGGGAATCTAAGTTGGGGTGACTTTTGGGGCTCTGACCAGGTTCTGTTACCCAGAATCCTTTGCAAACCTCAAAATTTGGCTAAAAAAACACATTTTCCTCAAATTTTGGTGACAG
Organism: Pleurodeles waltl; assembly: GCF_031143425.1. NCBI lineage: Eukaryota > Metazoa > Chordata > Amphibia > Caudata > Salamandridae > Pleurodeles > Pleurodeles waltl. Next base: position 923,170 of record NC_090438.1, read on the forward strand.
GAAGTTCTGAAATCACAGAGGAGCCACAAATTTGCTTCCACTCAGCGTTCCCCCAAGTCTCCCAATAAAAATGATACCTCACTTGTGTGGGAAGGCCTAGCGCCCGTGACAGGAAATGCCCCAAAACGCAACGTGGACAAATCACATTTTTGGAATTAAAACAGAGGTGTTTTTTGCAAAGTGCCTACCTGTAGATTTTGGCCTCTAGCTCAGCCGGCACCTAGAGAAACCAACCAAATCTGTGCATTTTTTAAAACTAGAGACCTAGGGGAATCCAAGATGGGTGACTTGTGGGGCTCTGACCATGTTCTGTTACCCAGAATCCTTTGCAAACCTCAAAATTTGGCTAAAAAAACACATTTTCCTCACATTTTGGTGACAGATAGTTCTGGAATAAGAGAGGAGCCACAAATTTCCTTCCACCCAGCGTTCCCTCAAGTCTCCCGATAACAATGATACCTCACTTGTGTGGGTAGGCCTAGCGCCCGCGACAGGACATGCCCCAAAACGCAACGTGGACACATCACATTTTTGGAATGAAAACAGAGGTGTTTTTTGCAAAGTGCCTACCTGTAGATTTTGGCATCTAGCTCAGCCGGCACCTAGGGAAACCTACCAAACCTGGGCATTTTTGATAACTAGAGACCTAAGAGAATCCAATATGGGGTGACTTGTGGGGCTCTGACCAGGGTCTGTTACCCAGAATCCTTTGCAAACCTCACAATTTGGCTAAAAAAACACATTTTCCTCAAATTTTGGTGACAGGAAGTTCTGGAATCACAGAGGAGCCACAAATTTCCTTCCACCCAGCGTTCCCCCAAGTCTCCTGATAAAAATGATACCTCACTTGTGTGGGAAGGCCCAGCGCCCACGACAGGAAATGCCCCAAAATGCAACGTGGACACATCACATTTTTTTAAAGAAAACAGAGGTGTTTTTTGCAAAGTGCCTACCGGTAGATTTTGGCATCTAGATCAGCCGGCAGTTAGGGAAAACTACCAAACCTGTGCATTTGTTAAAACTAGAGACCTAGGGGAATCCAAGATGGGGTCACTTGTGGGGCTCTGACCAGGTACTGTTACCCAGAATCCTTTGCAAACCTCAAAATTTGGCTAAAAAAACACATTGCCCTCCCATTTTGGTGACAGAAAGTTCTGGAATCCGAGAGGAGCCACAAATTTCCTTCCACCCAACGTTCCCCCATGACTCCCGATAAAAATGATACCTCACTTGTGTGGGAAGGCCTAGCGCCCGCGACAGGAAATGCCCCAAAACGCAACGTGGACACATCACATTTTTTTAAAGAAAACAGAGGTGTTTTTTGGAAAGTGCCTTCCTGTAGATTTTGGCCTCTAGCTCAGCCGGCACCTAGGGAAACCTACCAAACCTGTGCATTTTTTAAAACTAGAGACCTAGGGGAATCCAAGATGGGGTGACTTGTGGGGCTCTGACCAGGGTCTGTTACCCAGAATCCTTTGCCAACCTCAAAATTTGGCTAAAAAAACACATTTTCCTCAAATTTTGGTGACAGGAAGTTCTGGAATCACAGAGGAGCCACAAATTTGCTTCCACCCAGCGTTACCCCAAGTCTCCCAATAAAAATGATACCTCACTTGTGTGGGAAGGCCTAGCGCCCATGACAGGAAATGCCTCAAAACGCAAGTGGATACATCACATTTTTGGAATGAAAACAGAGGTGTTTTTTGCAAAGTGCCTACCTGTAGATTTTGGCCTCTAGCTCAGCCGTCACCTAGGGAAACCTACCAAACATGTGCATGTTTTAAAACTAGAGACCTAGGGGAATCCAAGATGGGTTGACTTGTGGGGCTCTGACCATGTTCTGTTACCCAGAATCCTTTGCAAACCTCAAAATTTGGCTAAAAAAACACATTTTTCTCAAATTTTGGTGACAGGAAGTTCTGGAATCACAGAGGAGCCACAAATTTCCTTCCACCCAGAGTTCCCCCAAGTCTCCCGATAAAAACGATACCTCACTTGTGTGGGTAGGCCTAGCGCCTGCGACAGGAAATGCCCCAAAATGCAACGTGGACACATCACATTTTTTTAAAGAAAACAGAGGTGTTTTTTGGAAAGTGCCTACATGTAGATTTTGGCCTCTAGCTCAGCCGGCACCTAGGGAAACCTACTAAACCTGTGCATTTTTGAAAACTAGAGACCTAGGGGAATCCAAGATGGGGTGACTTGTGGGGCTCTGACCAGGTTCTGTTACCCAGAATCCTTTGAAAACCTCACAATTTGGCTAAAAAAACACATTTTCCTCAAATTTTGGTGACAGGAAGTTCTGGAATCACAGAGGAGCCACAAATTTGCTTCCACCCAGCGTTCCCCCAAGTCTCCCAATAAAAATGATACCTCACTTGTGTGGGAAGGCATAGCGCCCGTGACAGGAAATGCCCCAAAACGCAACGTGGACAAATCACATTTTTTGAAAGAAAACATAAGTGTTTTTTGCAAAGTGCCTACCTGTAGATTTTGGCCTCTAGCTCAGCCGGCAGCTAGGGAAACCTACCAAACCTATGCATTTTTGAAAACTAGAGACCTAGGGGAACCCAAGATGGGGTGACTTGTGGGGCTCTGACCATGTTCTGTTACCCAGAATCCTTTGCAAACCTCATAATTTGACTACAAAAACACATTGTCCTCACATTTCGGCGACAGAAAGTTCTGGAATCTGAGAGGAGCCACAAATTTCCGCCCACCCAGTGTTCCCCCACGTCTCCCGATAAAAATGATACCTCACTTGTGTGGGTAGGCCTAGCGCCCGCGACAGGAAATGCCCGAAAACGCAACGTGGACACATCACATTTTTTTTAAAGAAAACAGAGGTGTTTTTTGCAAAGTGCCTACCTGTAGATTTTGGCCTCTAGCTCAGCCGGCAGTTAGGGAAACCTACCAAACCTGTGCATTTGTTAAAACTAGAGACCTAGGGGAATCCAAGATGGGTTGACTTGTGGGGCTCTGACCATGTTCTGTTACCCAGAATCCTTTGCAAACCTCAAAATGTGGCTAAAAAAACACATTTTCCGCACATTTTGGTGACAGATAGTTCTGGAATCAGAGAGGAGCCACAAATATCCTTCTATCCAGCGTTCCCCCAAGTCTCCCGATAACAATGATACCTCACTTGTGTGGGTAGGCCTAGCGCCCGCGACAGGAGATGCCCAAAAACGCAACATGGACACATTACATTTTTGGAATGAAAACAGAGGTGTTTTTTGCAAAGTGCCTACCTGTAGATTTTGGCCTCTAGCTCAGCCGGCACCTAGGGAAACCTACCAAACCTGTGCATTTATGAAAACTAGAGACCTAGGGGAATCCAAGATGGGGTGACTTGTGGGGCTCTGACCATGTTCTGTTACCCAGAATCCTTTGCAAACCTCAAAATTTGGCTAAAAAAACACATTTTTCTCAAATTTTGGTGACAGGAAGTTCTGGAATCACAGAGGAGCCACAAATTTCCTTCCACCCAGCGTTCCCCCAAGTCTCCCGATAAAAATGATACCTCACTTGTGTGGGAAGGCCTAGCTCCAGCGACAGAAATGCCACAAAACGAAACGTGGACACATCACATTTTTTGAAAGAAAACAGAGGTGTTTTTTGCAAAGTGCCTACCTGTAGATTTTGGCCTCTAGCTCAGCCGGCAGCTAGGGAAACCTACCAAACCTGTGCATTTGTTAAAACTAGAGACCTAGGGGAATCCAAGATGGGGTCACTTGTGGGGCTCTGACCAGGTTCTGTTACCCAGAATCCTTTGCAAACCTCAAAATTTGGCAAAAATAACACATTGCCCTCCCATTTCGGTGACAGAAAGTTCTGGAATCCGAGAGGAGCTACAAATTTCCTTCCACCCAGTGTTCCCCCAAGTCTCCCGATAAAAACGATACCTCACTTGTATGGGTAGGCCTAGCGCCTGTGACAGGAAATGCCCCAAAACGCAACGTCGACACATCACATTTTTTTAAAGAAAACAGAGGTGTTTTTTGGAAAGTGCCTACCTGTAGATTTTGGCCTCTAGCTCAGGCGGCCCCTAGGGAAACCTACCAAACCTGTGCATTTTTGAGAACTAGAGACCTAGGGGAATCCAAGTTGGGGTGACTTTTGGGGCTCTGACCAGGTTCTGTTACCCAGAATCCTTTGCAAACCTCAAAATTTGGCTAAAAAAACACATTTTCCTCAAATTTTGGTGACAGGAAGTTCTGGAATCACAGAGGAGCCACAAATTTGCTTCCACCCAGCGTTCCCCCAAGTCTCCCAAAAAAAATGATATCTCACTTGTGTGGGAAGGCCTAGCGCCCGTGACAGGAAATGCCCCAAAACGCAACGTGGACAAATCACATTTTTGGAATGAAAACAGAGGTGTTTTTTGCAAAGTGCCTACCTGTAGATTTTGGCCTCTAGCTCAGCCGGCACCTAGAGAAACCAACCAAATCTGTGCATTTTTTTAAACTAGAGACCTAGGGGAATCCAAGATGGGTGACTTGTGGGGCTCTGACCATGTTCTGTTACCCAGAATCCTTTGCAAACCTCAAAATCTGGCTAAAAAAACACATTTTCCTCACATTTTGGTGACAGATAGTTCTGGAATAAGAGAGGAGGCACAAATTTCCTTCCACCCAGCGTTCCCCCAAATCTCCCGATAACAATGATACCTCAATTGTGTGGGTAAGCCTAGCGCCCGCGACAGGACATGCCCCAAAACGCAACGTGGACACATCACATTTTTGGAATGAAAACAGAGGTGTATTTTGCAAAGTGCCTACCTGTAGATTTTGGCCTCTAGCTCAGCCGGCACCTAGGGAAACCTACCAAACCTGGGCAATTTTGATAACTAGAGACCTAAGAGAATCCAAGATGGGGTGACTTGTGGGGCTCTGACCAGGGTCTGTTACCCAGAATCCTTTGCAAACCTAACAATTTGGCTAAAAAAACACATTTTCCTCAAATTTTGGTGACAGGAAGTTCTGGAATCACAGAGGAGCCACAAATTTCCTTCCACTCAGCGTTCCCCCAAGTCTCCTGATAAAAATGATACCTCACTTGTGTGGGAAGGCCTAGCGCCCACGACAGGAAATGCCCCAAAACGCAACGTGGACACATCAAATTTTTTTAAAGAAAACAGAGGTGTTTTTTGCAAAGTGCCTACCGGTAGATTTTGGCATCTAGATCAGCCGGCAGTTAGGGAAAACTACCAAACCTGTGCATTTGTTAAAACTAGAGACCTAGGGGAATCCAAGATGGGGTCACTTGTGGGGCTCTGACCAGGTATTGTTACCTTGAATCCTTTGCAAACCTCAAAATTTGGCTAAAAAAACACATTGCCCTCCCATTTTGGTGACAGAAAGTTCTGGAATCCGAGAGGAGCCACAAATTTCCTTCCACCGAGCGTTCCCCCATGTCTCCCGATAAAAATGATACCTCACTTGTGTGGGAAGGCCTAGCGCCCGCGTCAGGAAATGCCCCAAAACGCAACGTGGATACATCACATTTTTTTAAAGAAAACAGAGGTGTTTTTTGGAAAGTGCCTTCCTGTAGATTTTGGCCTCTAGCTCAGCCGGCACCTAGGGAAACCTACCAAACCTGTGCATTTTTTAAAACTAGAGACCTAGGGGAATCCAAGATGGGGTGACTTGTGGGGCTCTGACCAGGGTCTGTTACCCAGAATCCTTTGCCAACCTCAAAATTTGGCTAAAAAAACACATTTTCCTCAAATTTTGGTGACAGGAAGTTCTGGAATCACAGAGGAGCCACAAATTTGCTTCCACCCAGCGTTCCCCCAAGTCTCCCGATAAAAATGATACCTCACTTGTGTGGGAAGGCCTAGCTCCAGCGACAGAAATGCCACAAAACGAAACGTGGACACATCACATTTTTTTAAAGAAAACAGAGGTGTTTTTTGTAAAGTGCCTACCTGTATATTTTGGCCTCTAGCTCAGCCGGCAGCTAGGGCAACCTACCAAACCTGTGCATTTTTTAAAACTAGAGACCTAGGGGAATCCAAGATGGGGTGACTTGTGGGGCTCTGACCATTTTCTGTTACCCAGAATCCTTTGCAAACCTCAAAATTTGGCTACAAAAACACATTTTCCTCACAATTTGGTGACAGATAGTTCTGGAATCAGAGAGGAGCCACAAATTTCCTTCCACCCAGCGTTCCCCCAAGTCTCCCGATAAAAATGATACCTCACTTGTGTGGGTAGGCCTAGCGCCCGTGACAGGAAACGCCCCAAAACACAACGTGGACACATCACATTTTTTTAAAGAAAACAGAGGTGTTTTTTGCAAAGTGCCTAACTGTAGATTTTGCCTCTTGCTCAGCGGGCACCTACGGAAACCTACCAAACCTGTGCATTTTTTAAAACTAGAGACCTAGGGGAATCCAAGATGGGGTGACTTGTGGGGCTCTGACCATGTTCTGTTACCCAGAATCCTTTGCAAACCTCAAAATTTGGTTAAAAAAACCCCATTTTCCTCACATTTTGGTGACAGATAGTTCTGGAATCAGAGAGGAGCCACAAATTTCCTTCCACCCAGCCTTCCCCCAAGTCTCCCGATAAAAATGATACCTCACTTGTGTGCGTAGGCCTAGTGCCCGTGACAGGAAACGCCCCAAAACACAACGTGGACACATCACATTTTTTTAAAGAAAACAGAGGTGTTTTTTGCAAAGTGCCTAACTGTAGATTTTGCCTCTTGCTCAGCGGGCACCTACGGAAACTTACCAAACCTGTGCATTTTTTAAAACTAGAGACCTAGGGGAATCCAAGATGGGGTGTGATGAAGCAGAAAATGAAGGTTTTTCATTTACTAACACGTAAACGTAGTGTGAAATAATCATGTGTGACTTTAACCGAACTTATAAAGATTGTACGGGGACAAAATGTGCCCTCAGAGTAGTTTGCCAACATTTATAAGCGTGCTTTATATAACGTGGTGTATTAGAATTGCACTAATCCGACATAATCGTAAACGTGTGCTATGATTTGCTTGCTTGAAATGTTTTAGCTTAGCATTACTTTAGCGAAGGCTTTGGCCTAGTTGCCTGGTCTCACGGTTTAGATGCTCGTATTTTTCCAATATGCTATTAAACGTGTATTTTGCTTGAAGCTGTACTTTTCCACAGAAACCGTTCACATGCTTATCTTAAGGTTTCGTGCCAGCCTGGCATATTTTCTCTTTACTCCAAGGTCGATCTGCAGGTGCGGACAATGGAGGCTCTGAAAGTGAGCTAATTGGTAGACAATGTTGCAACTTGCGTACCCATCTCCAAGGATAATGTATGCTTAAGTAAAAGCTTGAGAACTGTCGCTTTTGATTGGACAATTTGAAGCTAACCTATGAACCCTCCAATGGAAGACCCTACTGGATTCGAACTGTTGTCTATAAAAACCAGGTGCACGAGAAGAAGGTAGCCATTACGCGCTATGATTGCCATTACCAGCCATTGCGAGATCATTGCAGCCATTACCAGCTCGATACCCGCCATTTTGACTTCGTAGCTATTATGGCCCACTTTGCTGCGACGCCATTTTGAGAGACTTTGATGCTTTCTCTAATCGAGAGAAAGAGACTTTAAATGATTCTGGCCCTAGAGACTTTAACTTTGATTTGATCCCTTTGCATGAAGTAGTAGTTTTACCTTGCCGCCGTGAGGCAATTGCCCCGTCCACCCCTGCCCCCTTAGTCCCGTCCCATGCTGATCGAAACGGTACCCATGCTGACCGAAGAACGGTACCTGTGAGACGAAGACTTCCTTGATTGCTGATCGTAATTGGTAAATATGAAAGGAAATTGTGAAATTGCATTGTGTTTCTCTTAGGTAACCAACTGCTGATTTTGATAAGAGCCCTAGTTAGGAGTTTTCTAAATTAATGTTGCTAAATTGTTTTTGCATGAAGTCCCACATGCCGATGCTAATTTGAGGTTAGACGAGGATTCCATATGTTGCACGATGCAATTTGAGATCTTGTTATGCTGACTAAATGTATGCGATTAGTTCGTTACAGATTATCGTATTAGTGATTTGCATTGCCATTATCGAATGTCTTGTGATTCAAATGCTTCATAGATTGCACCTGTTTCGCCGCTATGGACAGCTATTAATGTTCATTTACGTTTATCATTTGGTGTTGAGACACATTTACATTGTGCTAGCTTTGTTAATATAGGGAAATAAAATTCACTAACTTTGAATAAACTGGTGTGGTTATTCCTGACTGAAAGGTCAGGGTTCGCCGAAATGTATTCTGGATTAATTGTTAAGTGTTATGTTGATCAGGGCATTGCTTATGTTCGTTATTGATTATTGATTTGACGCAATTGATCGATTAGAGAGTCCCACTTAGTCAAAAGATTCATCGGCCTAAAGAGCGTCCGAACACAGGTAAATTATTACTACGGACCGCTCTATCAGTAGATGGTAGCAGAGGACGGTTACGTCTTTTGGGACCCTGTACTCTTAGAGTACATGGTGTTGAATTAACGGTTACGCATTTTGAGACCCCATTCGAGAAGTTGAATTAGATTTTTCTTGGGTAAAATAGATTGACAGAATGATGATGGGCTAGGTCCACCGCGACTTTCCCGGGATCTCGGAGCTTGCGAATGGAGAGAATGGAGGTGTGGAATCGGCGTTGGCGGTACTAGTGATGGTATGAGTGAAGTTAGGGTTTTGCGCTTGCACAGCTTATTGCCGCAGGGTGTGTGAAAAGGTTGCGAGGATTTTTCTTTTTAGAGGATAGCGGAGGTGCGACTCCGAGTGTAGAAGTAGGAAAGTCGTCGAACTTCATAGAAATAGCGGAGGTGCGGCTCCGAGTGTGAGAGTAGGGAAGTCGTCGAACTTCATGTGCGTGTGGCGCTTTGTGCATAAAAAGGTCCACGTGGTTGTTGTTGTTGAGACGGGCCCTGCGAGGTCAAGAGACTCCGGAGTATGTTGATCCATGTTGTGGTCTGGGCGGTTTTAGTAGGTTGATCGGGCGTGGTCAACAAGTCGGTACGTGTGTTAGGGAGTGAAAGAAACTTCGACTTCGGGCTTTGACAAGATTCTAAGTGCACTAGAATAGATCATTGACAAGTTGAGAGTAGGTCTGCGGGTCAGATTTGCTTGCGAACGTGGGGACCGAGAAAGACGGAATAGCGGCCGAGGCTAGTGAAAGGTCCCTAAGGTCCTGAAGCGACTGTGTTACCCTTCCTGTAGTAAACCGACAGATCTGTTTTATTTTTTGGTAGCTCGCGATACATGCAAAAAGTTGTAACGGGAGGAGGTGAGTGAAGGAGGACTAGCCGCGAGGCTTTGTCAGCCGCAGTGTGTGTGAGTGTGACGTCACTAGGAGCCGCGTTGGGATAGGTTGGTTGCAGAGAAGGGTCGCGCACGGATTGGACGCAGTCCGTGGGGTTCGATTGGAAGGGGAAAGGCAAGCGAAGAGTATTCCGGGAATTAAAGTCACCTATTGATTACAAACTTTGTGAAATAAAAGACGAGAAAATGAAATTCTTTAAAGCATTCAGGAGTGCGATGAAGGGGGAGTCTTACATTAAAGCAAGCGTAGGAGAGGAGACGCCACCCGAGGGTACACCAGCTTACATTGTAATGGAAGAGAAGGGGGTAGCTCCGTGTCTTTGGCTAAAGCAATGGCACAAACTGACAGAGAAACATGGGAGCGTAGCGTTCCCGATATATGGGACATTCAATATAAGGATCCTAGAGAATTTGAGATTCACGATGTACGACATGAAGGTGCCTCCAAGGCCAGCACAGTTTGAGGCTCTAGCGATTTGGGAACTAATGGCCAGACAGCAACAGCAGAAGAAGTTTGAGACCAGGATGAGAAAGGTAGAAAAGACACTAGCGGATGCTAGGTGGGATAATGCGCAGAAGGTGTGGAGGTCAGATGTATTGCAGGGGATAAAATTGTTCCCCGCAATTACTAAGGAAGAAGAGGAGGTAGGTAAGAAAGCTACCTGTAAGACAGACAGGAAGTGTTCAAAGGATAGAGAGGATGAGGAAAAGTTGAGAAGAGAAGAGGAGTTAGAGGATGAGGAGTTAATAATGCAATTGCTGAACGACCGTCCACCACCTTATGCGGAGAATGGACAAGGTCCAAGTACCAGTTCTGCCCCTCCGGCACCGGTACAGAACAGTGAAACCCAGAGTTCAGGAGCGTCATCGGGATCTAAGGACCCGAGTTTATTGTTCACCCCGCAGATACCGCAGGTGAGGAGAATATATCCAGATGTGCCCATGCTGAAACCAGCAGAAAATTATCAGCCGCAGATGCCAGGGTACTACAGCAGTGACAACAGTGCAGGAATGATTATAGATCCAACCGTAAGGGGAGGACAGAATGGTCACAACCAGACATTGACACAAGCTGAATCAACTCAGTTTTTGATGCCTCAAAAGCAGATGCAGGGAGGAAACGCACATGTTCAGATGATGGGGAGTCAGATGGGCATGCCGGCAATGATGACCCATGGTGTGGGAATGAACATGCCTCAGAACATGGGAAATGGACAGAACCCAGACGCGATATCACTACCCATTACTGTAGGTCCACCGGTACCTCTGTACAGTCAGCCTACCTTAGGTATGAGTGGTCAGGGATCAATGCTGCAGAACGGGACAGAAAGGAGGTGCATAGAAAACACTCCAGGGATAACTCCGATAGCGGCTCAGCCAAATGGATCTGGGTCCTTGATGGAGTTTAGTCCCATATGTGCTCAGTCAACGCTGGTGAGGTCAAGCCCCCCACTGATAATACCTCTGACATCGAACACTGAAAAGTTGCCGCAACCATCAATGGCAGTCGATGTGAATGCGACACTTATGGGGTTGAATGCGCAACAGCTGACGCAGTGGTTCAACAGTTTAAATTCCACACAAAATTCAGCAAGTGGGAAAGGAGAAGACTATATGAATAGGGTCAGGTTGAACATGGAAGCACAAGAATTGGTGGAAGGGACTATGGGTGTGAATAGGTTAGAGTCCTACACGGAAGAAGAGCTGAGGTATCTATGTCCCAGGATTACGAAGGAAGTGAACAAGGTATATAAGAGCTTGCAGGAAGCAGCTGACAGAAACGGGGTGGACATAGACAAGATGAAACACTTGAGCAGAAGCTACAGGTTGGATTTTGGGACCACAGATTTTGAACACATGAGGACAGCAGGCATGAAGGCGCACCTTAGAGAATTGCTGCAGAGTGCACAAGTGTGGAGGTGCTTAGACAAGTGGGAAAGCAGGTGGGTAAAGAGAAAGGAAAAGAGGAGGGACAGTGCTACAGAGCATAATGAGAAAAGACCGCAGAGCAGTGATACAGTAACTATGTTACCAATGAGGGAGACAGCAGGGGGAAAATTAGTACATGTACCATGGCACAGAAGCGACATTCAGTCTTTTACGGATGATTTTCCCAAACTGAGAGAGAAACCGATTGAATGGTATCAGCAGACTGATAGGTTTGTGAAGCTTGCAAAATGTCTCTGGGAAGATCTGAACACTCTCTTTGAGATTGTGGTTCCAGCAGATTTGTGGGAGGATTGCAAAAGAGCGGTAGGTTGGCCGACAAGTGAACCAGAGAGAGACAGGGAGACTGGTGCACCATCACCTATGGTGATGAGCTTGTACTATAAGGTGATTGAGCATTTAAAGACGAAGGTACCCGCGAAAAATGTGGATTGGCAAAAGATCGATCGAACTGCCCAAGAGACTAAAGAATCGATTCATAGTTACTATGAGAGGTTGTTGAAGGCGTTCAAGAATTACAGTGGCACGGAAACAATAGAGGCGAAGGACATGCTTCATTTTGTGTTCAGGTTTGTGGAAGGGCTGAGGCCAGAGATAAGTCAGATGATAAAGTCGCATTTGATTTGCTGGCAGTCGAAACCGATTGATGAGGTATTGACTTATGCGAAATACTGTAGCGACGAAATTGAAGTGAAACAGAAAAGGTTGAAAGAGAAGGTGATGATGATGCAACTTAAAGCAGCTCAGACAGGTTTGCAAGGTCTGCAGGGTTTGCAAGGGATGCAAGGGTTCCAACTGCAGGTACCGCAACAGCAGCCGCAGTTGCAGGGAAACATGGCGTTTCAGCAACAGGCCAGAGGCAGAGGCAGAGGAGGTTTTGTGAATAATGGTCCGGATTTGAACACTGTTGTGACGGGTGTGCAGGCAATGAAGAAGGTGATGCCGTGTCGCGCGTGCGGAATCGTAGGTCATTGGAGGCGCGAGTGTCCGATGGTGGTGCAGGAAGGTGCAGGTGCAGGTGCAGGTGTTGGTCAGCAAAACAATGATGTCAATGCATTTCAGACAATGAGGGGACCGAAAATGAGAGGTCCAAGCCCAAATTTTCAGACAGTTAATCAGTTGCAGGGATTGCAACCTATGCAGCCGCAGCAGATGCAGATGCCCCGTATGCAGATGACGCAAATGCAGCCAATGCAACAGCAGTTACCTATGGTACCTAATCAGCAAATGCAAATACCCTTGGCACCAATGAGTCAGCAGCAAGTGATGGTTCCTCCACAGGTCTCGGGTCAGGTAATGAGTACAAATGGCACCGTACAACAGTTCCCATTACACAGTGAGAGTGGAATAAACAATGTATGGGAGAGTGAGAGCTCAGAAGAAGAAGGAGATTGTGTGCTTGCAGCATCCTTGGAAGTTGATCAAAGGGGTCCGTACGTAGAGGGAAGAGTAATGGGTCATCGTGTCTCATTCTTGGTTGACACGGGAGCCACACGTTCAACTGTTAAGAGTAGTGAAGTACCAAATTTGCCACTCTCAGGGAGGACAGTTCAAGTGGTGGGAGTAGCAAACAGGCACCTGACGAACCCAATTACAGATCCGGTACCAGTCAGCATCGGTAACTATCAAGGGGTGCATCAGTTTGTGGTATGTGACTCAAGCCCGATAGCACTGTTAGGGAGAGACCTATTGTGCAAATTGGGTTGTTCGATCATGTGTTCGAACGAGGGAATAACAATCCAGACGAGCAGTGATGGGGAAGAAGAGGACAGTATAGAGGGGGATGAGATGGAAACTGTCGATGAAGACTATCCTCTGATTTGTCTTTTCCCGATGATAACTGAAGAAGATATTCCAGCCGAATTACGGGAGACAGTCGGAAAGGAAGTGTGGGACATGACAGGGAAAGAGGTGGGATTGATGAAAGGAGTGGAACCAGTGAAAGTGACTGTAAAGCCCAATGCAATCTTTCCCCAGACCCCACAATACCACATGACACAAGATACCCTCATGAAAGTTGCCCAACTCATTGACGAATTTGTAAAGCAGGGAGTACTGAAAGAAGTGTTAAGTAGTCCATGTAATTCACCAATAATGGGACTAATAAAGCCAAGTGGAAAAGTCCGACTTGTGCAGGACTTGAGGAAAATAAATGACATCATAGTCAAGTGCTGCCCTGTCGTGCCGAATCCAGCTGTGATAATGTTTCAGATTCCTTGCGATGCCGAGTGGTTCTCAGTCATCGATTTGTCACAAGCATTCTTTTCTGTGCCTCTTCATGAGGACAGCCAATTCCTCTTTTGTTTCAAATTCCTAGACAGAGTATACAGTTGGTGTCGAATTCCTCAAGGGTTTTCTGAGTCACCGTCAATCTTCAATCAGATTCTAAAGAAAGATTTGGAAGCATTAGAATTGCCATTCGAGTCAACCCTAGTACAGTACATTGACGACTTACTGGTTGCATCAAAGACAGAAAGTGGCTGCACAGCCGATACCATTGCTCTGTTGAATCATTTGGGAAGGAATGGACACAAGGTGTCTCCTTCCAAATTACAGTTCTGTCAGAAGAAAGTGAAATACTTGGGTCACCAAATAGAGAAAGGGTCACGGAGAATAATGAAGGAAAGAATTACAAGCGTACTTCAAATTAGTCCACCAAAGACAAGGAGGGAGGTGAGGAAGTTTTTGGGAATGGTGGGTTACTGTCGCCAGTGGATTCCCAACTTCTCGACTCTAGCAAAGCCTTTACTGAAACTGACTCAGAAGGATGTCTTGGATCAAATTGAACTGAAAGGAGATGAGATGGATGCTTTTGTTGAATTGAAAGAATGCATGTGTAGGGCTCCAGCTCTAGGTATGCCTGACTACACAAAGCCTTTCACATTGTTTTGTCATGAACGTGATGCATGTTCTTTGTCTGTCTTGACTCAAGCCCATGGTGGCGTAAACAGACCAGTAGCGTATTTTTCAGCTACTTTGGATCCGGTCGCAGCAGCACTCCCAGGGTGTTTGCGCGCCGTAGCAGCAGTTGGTATCAGCCTCACTCAGCAGGAAGGAATAGTGATGGGACACCCAGTAACAGTCATGGTCCCTCACTCAGTTGAGATACTTTTGACCTGCTCCCGAACGCAGCACATGACTGGAGCAAGACTCACAAGGTATGAAACGATAATTCTGGGCTCACCGAATGTGCAGCTGAAAAGGTGCACTACGTTGAATCCAGCAACCTTGCTCCCTGGAGAAAATGCTGAAATTGAGAACGCTGAAGACGTCGAGCATGACTGCCTTCAGGTGACTGAATTTTGCACAAAACCTCGACCGGACATTAAGGATACTAAGCTTGATGAAAATGATCAAATTCTTTTTGTTGATGGTTCATGTCTAAGAGACGGGATGGGGATTTTGAAAGCAGGATATGCTGTATGTACTGTAACAGGGGTCTTGGAAGCGGGATGGCTTCAAGGAGTCTATTCTGCACAAGTAGCAGAACTTGTAGCCCTTACCAGAGCATGTCAACTGTCTGCATTGATGAAAGTCACCATTTACACTGATAGTCAGTACGGGTTTGGAATTGTGCACGACTTTGGACAACTATGGTCCCAGACAGGTTTCCTGACTTCTTCAGGATCCCCAGTGAAGAACGGGGAGAGGATAAGGGAATTGTTACACGCCATTCAAGTGCCAGCCGAAGTTGCAGTGGTAAAGTGTAGTGCTCACACGAAAGGACAGGACTATGTTTCTCTGGGAAATGCATATGCGGATCAAGTCGCAAGATTTTGTGCCTTGAACTGTATATTACTCAGGGATGAATGGAATTCGATAAGTGAACCAGAACTCGAACCAGCTGAAGCATTTGCCTTAAAGGTCGTAGATACAATAGATGAACTAAAAGCATTACAAAATAATGTCAGGGAGGATGAAAGAGATTCCTGGATTAAATCACAATGTATAAAGAGACAAGACGAGTTATGGGTTTCACATGAGGGAAAATTTGTTTTGCCAAATAGTCTCTTATCACAGCTTGCGCGGTTCTATCATGGGCAAGCTCACCTAGGGAGAGATGCCATGATAAGATTGTTCAAAACTGATTGGTTTAACCCCAGATTTCGTCAAGCTGCAGAAGCAGTTTGCCATCGATGTGTCACTTGCCAGCAAATGAACCCAGGAAAGGGAACAGTTGTGAACGCGAGCCACATTGGTAGGGCAAGCGGGCCTTTTAGTCGAATGCAGATGGACTTCATCGAGATGCCTGTGCATGGAGGTCTGAAGTATGTGTTGGTGATTGTGTGCATTTTTAGTCACTGGATTGAGGCATACCCCACACGTAGAAATGACAGCCTTACAGTTGCCAAGCTATTGTTGAGGGAGTTGATACCACGTTTCGGATTCCCGATCTCTTTAGAATCAGATAGGGGAAGTCACTTCAATAACGAGGTGATAAAGTTACTCTGCGAAGCGCTGAACATTGAGCAAAAGCTGCACTGTAGCTATCGCCCTGAAGCATCAGGACTGGTGGAGCAGATGAATGGTACACTGAAATCGAGAATGGCGAAAATATGTGCATCGACAAATTTGAAATGGCCTGACGCATTGCCCTTAGTGCTAATGTCAATGAGAAACACCCCTGATAGAAAGACTGGATTGTCTCCGCACGAAATTCTCATGGGCAGGGCTATGAGACTTCCTGCAGTTCCCGCAAACGCGCTTTTGAATATTACAGATGATATGGTGTTAGACTACTGCAAGGGTCTGGCTGACGTGGTTCGCTCTTTCTCTCACCAGGTGGAAGCAACCACCTTGCCACTGATCCAAGGTCCAGGACACGCACTGAAAGCAGGTGACTGGGTCGTGGTAAAGAAGCACGTGAGAAAGTCGTGTCTGGAACCCCGTTGGAAAGGCCCTTTCCAAGTTATCCTGACGACAACTACCGCTGTGAAGTGTGCGGGGGTTCCCAACTGGATCCACGCCAGTCACACAAAGAAGGTGTTGTGTCCCACAGATGAGGAAGTTGAAGCGCTAAAACTGCCAGTGCCTGATAAAACAGTGCTGAGTGCTGAGACAGAACAAAACCGAACTGAAAGCGGACAGGCAGAAGCAGGAGAGAGAGAGATATTATTGGAGGGCGAAGAGTCCGACTCACTTGGGGAAGACCAAGGAGAAAGTTCAGACAGCGACAAAGAAGCTGAAGGTGACAAAGAGCCTGAAGCAGCTGAGGGTAGCAAAAAGCCTGAAGCAGCTGAAGGTGACAAAGAACCTGAAGCAGCTGAAAGTGATACAGAGCCTGACGAAAGTAACGGTGACGAAGGGCTCGAAAAAGGTGAAAAAGCAGGAGAGCCTGATCAGAGGAGGGCTTTCCCAGAAGCAGACGATACAGAAAAAGAAAAGGAGAACTTGATCGATTCCCCAGAAGGAGGGGACAAAGCAGAACAGAACGAAACAGTTCAAACTTCTACAGAAAAGGTCGCAGGTCCGTCAAATGGACACGGTGCAAAGAGGAGACTAAGTATATCACCAGTAAAACAAAGGACTGGAGAAGGTTTGAATGACGGAGAAAGGCCAAAAGTGAAGGAGAAAAGAAAGGAAGTGTCTGTCGTGGTACCAACCTCGAGTGAAGAAAAGGACTTGACAAAAGAGGAAAGTACCAGTGAAGCAGAATCGAAAAGAGAAGCAAAATTGAAAAGGAAAAGGATACCAAACAGAAGATATTCCGGTCCTGAATGGGCATATGTAGTTAATGATGATTGGACTGACGAGTTTGTATCTCTAAGCATCGAGAACGAAGAAGAGGAAGAGATACCAATAGAAAATAAAAGTTTTATGGACTCTGTCGATTGAAAGAGTAATAAATGATATTGCTTGCTACAATCTAACGTGAAACAAACAACCAGCTGAGACATTGTTAAACCGGATGAGACTTGCTGAACTGATAAAGACTGAGTTATTGCCGAATTGGGACAAATGCTGCTAACCGATAAGTGACTGGCCTTTTGAAGAAGACGGTGTGAACATTGTGCTTGCTCAGCTTTGTAACTGAATTGCTAAATAGTTTCTTTTACAGGTGCTTCCAGCTCTCTGATTCTATACAGATCATGACGCAAAACAATAGAAAGAAATATTGTAAATATGCGTGTATAGGCTTGATAATTGCATGTGTACTAATAATAATGGCAATTGTGCTTGGAATGCATGGAAAGGGTGAGAATGAGAGAATTGATGCTTCTACTTTTGCTCTTGTTACTGTCACTGAACTAACCGCATTGAAAAGACTAGAAATAGATGAGAGACTCTTGCATGATAAGAAAGAGCTTTCGTATAACGTTTTCTATCGCTTGCTAACAGAATATGTTGAGACTATGGATGCGAAAGATTGTTATGTGTGTACACAGATACCGACATCAGTAAAGGAAGGGGTGACATATCACCACATGCCTCTTACATACGGGATTACATGTAGTATAGTAATGTCTAGATTTTATGGTCAAACTAACATACAGTATTTTTACTCAAATTATGATGTTACTTTTGCTTATGTTCCTATAATAGCGCAGCTAAGCCAGATTGCTAAAGATTGGGATGCTAAAATAATGAGAGAATTTTTCGAGCCAATGCAACCTTTTGAAACGGCTCACGCTCATAGGGAAAATCTTACCTGCTCGCTCTCTGCAGTAGAGATAAGCTTTTTAGATCGCACAGATGATAGAAGAGCACAAATGAAGGCGAAATTAGAAAAAGAGCCACATAAGAGGACTTCAGTAGACAATTATGATTTTGCTGCAATAAAGACGCAAGGGAAAATAGCTTTAGATGCTTGGCATGTAGGGAAATTTTGTATATATCGAGGTGAATCTTATTATGACAACATTTTTGTAGGAGCGAGTGAATGCAAACATACGTTTATTTTCAAGGCCAAATGGACATTCATGATGAACGGACTTGACCCTGTCATTCCAGGTGTATATTACATTTGTGGATATAATGCCTATTATCGTCTTCCAAAGGGATGGTGGGGGAGATGTTATTTGAGTATAGTGTTCCCAAAGGTTTATCAACTGGATGACCTATCGATGATTCAAAAGACCTCTGGATCCCATTGTATCCAGAAAAGAGAGACCGCAGCTGCTGTGGTAGGAGATATATTTGGAGCCATGATTCCTTCGTTGGGAGTTGTGTTGAATTCCATCAAAATAAGAAAGTTGTCTATTATAGTGGATAACATGTTGACGAAGTTTTCAGGTGCTATAATACTGATAGATGCTGAACTTGCAGCGGAAAGAGCTATGACTCTTCAAAATAGGCTTGCTTTAGACATTCTTTTAGCAAAGGATGGTGGTGTTTGCAAAATGCTTGGTGCGCGTCACTGTTGTACTTATATTCCAGACAATAGTGTGAAAATTAAAACTATGCTTGCTAATCTAACAAAAGAAAGTGCATATTTGAAGGAATTGAAAGAACAAGGAGTGTGGGAGAAGGTTGGAAAAGGACTTGCTTCAGTGGGACATTGGATTGGGGGAATTTGGAATGGAATATTGCTAAAAATAATAGAGGGGATATTAATAGTAATAATTTGCATATTTGGGATTTGGGGAATAAAAAGGGGAATAATAATGATTATGGAAAGAATTAAGAGAAGAAAAGAAGAGAAAATTATGAAAAGAATGGCAGAAGAATACAAAGCGCAAACTAGGGGAATTAAAAGGAAAAGGGAACTGACAGAATTTTAATGGAATAAAATTTGTGGGCATGATTTGGTGTGATGACAAGTAGTCATCAGAGGAGGGATTGATGAAGCAGAAAATGAAGGTTTTACATTTACTAACACGTAAACGTAGTATGAAATAATCATGTGTGACTTTAACCGAACTAATAAAGATTGTACGGGGACAAAATGTGCCCTCAGAGTAGTTTGCCAACATTTATAAGCGTGCTTTATATAACGTGGTGTATTAGAATTGCACTAATCCGACATAATCGTAAACGTGTGCTATGATTTGCTTGCTTGAAATGTTTTAGCTTAGCATTACTTTAGCGGAGGCTTTGGCCTAGTTGCCTGGTCTCACGGTTTAGATGCTCGTATTTTTCCAATATGCTATTAAACGTGTATTTTGCTTGAAGCTGTACTTTTCCACAGAAACCGTTCACATGCTTATCTTAAGGTTTCGTGCCAGCCTGGCATATTTTCTCTTTACTCCAAGGTCGATTTGCAGGTGCGGACAATGGAGGCTCTGAAAGTGAGCTAATTGGTAGACAATGTTGCAACTTGCGTACCCATCTCCAAGGATAATGTATGCTTAAGTAAAAGCTTGAGAACTGTCGTTTTTGATTGAACAATTTGAAGCTAACCTATGAACCCTCCAATGGAAGACCCTACTGGATTCGAACTGTTGTCTATAAAAACCAGGTGCACGAGAAGAAGGTAGCCATTACGCGCTATGATTGCCATTACCAGCCATTGCGAGATCATTGCAGCCATTACCAGCTCGATACCCGCCATTTTGACTTCGTAGCTATTATGGCCCACTTTGCTGCGACGCCATTTTGAGAGACTTTGATGCTTTCTCTAATCGAGAGAAAGAGACTTTAAATGATTCTGGCCCTAGAGACTTTAACTTTGATTTGATCCCTTTGCATGAAGTAGTAGTTTTACCTTGCCGCCGTGAGGCAATTGCCCCGTCCACCCCTGCCCCCTTAGTCCCGTCCCATGCTGATCGAAACGGTACCCATGCTGACCGAAGAATGGTACCTGTGAGACGAAGACTTCCTTGATTGCTGATCGTAATTGGTAAATATGAAAGGAAATTGTAAAATTGCATTGTGTTTCTCTTAGGTAACCAACTGCTGATTTTGATAAGAGCCCTAGTTAGGAGTTTTCTAAATTAATGTTGCTAAATTGTTTTTGCATGAAGTCCCACATGCCGATGCTAATTTGAGGTTAGACGAGGATTCCGTATGTTGCACGATGCAATTTGAGATCTTGTTATGCTGACTAAATGTATGCGATTAGTTCGTTACAGATTATCGTATTAGTGATTTGCATTGCCATTATCGAATGTCTTGTGATTCAAATGCTTCATAGATTTCGCCGCTATGGACAGCTATTAATGTTCATTTACGTTTATCATTTGGTGTTGAGACACATTTACATTGTGCTAGCTTTGTTAATATAGGGAAATAAAATTCACTAACTTTGAATAAACTGGTGTGGTTATTCCTGACTGAAAGGTCAGGGTTCGCCGAAATGTATTCTGGATTAATTGTTAAGTGTTATGTTGATCAGGGCATTGCTTATGTTCGTTATTGATTATTGATTTGACGCAATTGATCGATTAGGAGTACAGAGAGTCCCACTTAGTCAAAAGATTCATCGGCCTAAAGAGCGTCCGAACACAGGTAAATTATTACTACGGACCGCTCTATCAGGTGACTTGTGGGGCTCTGACCAGGTTCTGTTACCCAGAATCGTTTGCAAACCTCAAAATTTGGCTAAAAAAACACATTTTCCTCAAATTTTGGTGACAGAAAGTTCTGGAATCACAGAGGAGCCACAAATTTCCTTCCACCCAGCGTTCCCCCAAGTCTCCGATAAAAATGGTACCTCACTTGTGTGGGTAGGCCTGGCGCCCGCGACAGGAGATGCCCCAAAACGCAACGTGGACACATCACATTTTTTTAAAGAAAACAGAGGTGTTTTTTGCAAAGTGCCTACCTGTAGATTTTGGCCTCTAGCTCAGCCGGCACCTAGGGAAACCTACCAATCCTTTGCATTTTTTAAAACTAGAGACCTAGGGTAATCCAAGATGCGGTGACTTGTGGGAATCTGACCATGTTCTGTTACCCAGAATCCTTTGCAAACCTCAAAATTTGGCTAAAAAAACACATTTTCCTCACATTTTGGTGACAGATATTTCTGGAATCAGAGAGGAGACACAAATTTGCTTCCACCCAGCGTTCCCCCAAGTCTCCCGATAAAAATGATACCTCACTTGTGTGGGAAGGCCTAGCGCCCGCGACAGGAAATGCCCCAAAACGCAACGTGGATACATCACATTTTTTAAAAGAAAACAGAGTTGTTTTTTGCAAAGTGCCTACCTGTAGATTTTGGCCTCTAGCTCAGCCGGCAGCTAGGGAAACCTACCAAACCTGTGCATTTTTGAAAACTAGAGACCTAGGGGAATCCAAGATGGGGTGACTTGTGGGGCTCTGACCATGTTCTGTTACCCAGAAACCTTTACAAACCTCAAAATTTGGCTAAAAAAACACATTTTTCTCAAATTTTGGTGACAGGAAGTTCTGGAATCACAGAGGAGCCACAAATTTCCTTCCACCCAGCGTTCCCCCAAGTCTCCAGATAAAAATGATACCTCACTTGTGTGGGAAGGCCTAGCGCCCGCAACAGGAAATGCCCCAAAACGCAACGTGGACACATCACATTTTTTTAAAGAAAACAGAGGTGTTTTTTGCAAAGTGCCTACCTGTAGATTTTGGCTTCTAGCTCAGCCGGCAGTTTGGGAAACCTACCAAACCTGTGCATTTGTTAAAAATAGAGACCTAGGGGAATCCAAGATGGGGTCACTTGTGGGGCTCTGACCAGGTTCTGTTACCCAGAATCATTTGCAAACTTCAAAATTTGGCTAAAAAAACACATTGCCCTCCCATTTTGGTGACATAAAGTTCTGGAATCCGAGAGGAGCCACAAATTTCGTTCCACCCAGTGTTCCCCCAAGTCTCCCGATAAAAACGATACCTCACTTGTGTGGGCAGGCCTAGCGCCTGCGACAGGAAATGCCCCAAAACGCAACGTGGACACATAACATTTTTTTAAAGAAAACAGAGGTGTTTTTTGGAAAGTGCCTTCCTGTAGATTTTGGCCTCTAGCTCAGCCGGCACCTTGGGAAACCTACCAAACCTGTGCATTTTTTAAAACTAGAGACCTGGGGGAATCCAAGATGGGGTGACTTGTGGAGCTCTGACCAGGTTCTGTTACCCAGAATCCTTTGCCAACCTCAGAATTTGGCTAAAAAAACACATTTTCCTAAAATTTTTGTGACAGGAAGTTCTGGAATCACAGAGGAGCCACAAATTTGCTTCCACCCAGCGTTCCCCCAAGTCTCCCAATAAAAATGATACCTCACTTGTGTGGGTAGGCCTAGCGCCCGCGACAGGAGATGCCCCAAAACGCAACGTGGACACATCACATTTTTTTAAAGAAAATAGAGGTGTTTTTTGGAAAGTGCCTTCCTGTAGATTTTGGCCTCTAGCTCAGCCGGCACCTAGGGAAACCTACCAAACCTGTGCATTTTTTAAAACTAGAGACCTAGGGGAATCCAAGATAGGGTGACTTGTGGGGCTCTGACCAGGTTCTGTTACCCAGAATCGTTTGCAAACCTCAAAATTTGGCTAAAAAAACACATTTTCCTCAAATTTTGGTGACAGAAAGTTCTGGAATCACAGAGGAGCCACAAATTTCCTTCCAACCAGCGTTCCCCCAAGTCTCCGATAAAAATGGTACCTCACTTGTGTGGGTAGGTCTGGCGCCCGCGACAGGAGATGCCCCAAAACGCAACGTGGACACATCACATTTTTTTAAAGAAAACAAAGGTGTTTTTTGCAAAGTGCCTACCTGTAGATTTTGGCCTCTAGCTCAGCCGGCACCTAGGGAAACCTACCAATCCTTTGCATTTTTTAAAACTAGAGACCTAGGGTAATCCAAGATGCGGTGACTTGTGGGGCTCTGACCATGTTCTGTTACCCAGAATCCTTTGCAAACCTCAAAATTTGTCTAAAAAACACATTTTCCTCACATTTTGGTGACAGATATTTCTGGAATCAGAGAGGAGCCACAAATTTCCTTCCACCCAGCGTTCTCCCGAATCTCCCGATAACAATGATACCTCACTTGTGTGGGTAGGCCTAGCGCCCACGACAGGAGATGCCCCAAAACGCAACATGGACACATCACATTTTTGGAATGAAAACAGAGGTGTTTTTTGCAAAATGCCTACCTGTAGATTTTGGCCTCTAGCTCCGCCGGCACCTAGGGAAACCTACCAAACCTGTGCATTTTTGAAAACTAGAGACCTAGGGGAATCCAAGATGGGGTGACTTGTGGGGCTCTGACCAGGTTTTGTTACCCAGAATCCTTTGTAAACCTCAAAATGGGGCTAAAAAAACACATTTTCCTCAGATGTTGGTGACAGGAAGTTCTGGAATCACAGAGGAGCCACAAATTTGCTTCCACCCAGCGTTCCCCCAAGTCTCCCGATAAAAATGATACCTCACTTGTGTGGGAAGGCCTAGCGCCCGCGACAGGAAATGCCCCAAAACGCAACGTGGATACATCACATTTTTTTAAAGAAAACAGAGTTGTTTTTTGCAAAGTGCCTACCTGTAGATTTTGGCCTCTAGCTCAGCCGGCAGCTAGGGAAACCTATCAAACCTGTGCATTTTTGAAAACTAGAGACCTAGGGGAATCCAAGATGGGGTGACTTGTGGGGCTCTGACCAGGATCTGTTACCCAGAATCCTTTGCAAACCTCAAAATTTGGCTACAAAAACACATTGCCCTCACATTTCGGTGACAGAAAGTTCTGGAATCTGAGAGGAGCCACAAATTTCCACCCACCCAGTGTTCCCCCAAGTCTCCCGATAAAAATGATACCTCACTTGTGTGGGTAGGCGTAGCGCCCGCAACAGGAAATGCCCCAAAATGCAACGTGGACACATCACATTTTTTGAAAGAAAACAGAGGTGTTTTTTGCAAAGTGCCTACCTGTAGATTTTGGCCTCTAGCTCAGCCGGCACCTAGGGAAACCTACCAAACCTGTGCATTTTTTAAAACTAGAGACCTAGGGGAATCCAAGATGGGGTGACTTGTGGGGCTCTGACCATGTTCTGTTACCCAGAATCCTTTGCAAACCTCAAAATTTGGCTAAAAAAACACATTTTCCTCACATTTTGGTGACAGATAGTTCTGGAATCAGAGAGGAGCCACAAATTTCCTTCCACCCAGCGTTCCACCAAGTCTCCCGATAACAATGATACATCACTTGTGTGGGTAGGCCAGCGCCCGCGACAGGAGATGCCCCAAAACGCAACGTGGACACATCACATTTTTGGAATGAAAACAGAGATGATTTTTGCAAAGTGCCTACCTGTAGATTTTGGCCTCTAGCTCAGCCGGCAGCTAGGGAAACCTACCAAACCTGTGCATTTTTGAAAACTAGAGACCTAGGGGAATCCAAGATGGGGTGACTTGTGGGGCTCTGACCATGTTCTGTTACACAGAATCCTTTGCAAACCTCAAAATTTGGCTTCAAAAACACATTGCCCTCACATTTCGGTGACAGAAAGTTCTGGAATCTGAGAGGAGCCACAAATTTCCACACACCCAGTGTTCCCCCAAGTCTCCCGATAAAAATGATACCTCACTTGTGTGGGTAGGCGTAGCGCCCGCGACAGGAAATGCCCCAAAATGCAACGTGGACACATCACATTTTTTGAAAGAAAACAGAGGTGTTTTTTGCAAAGTGCCTACCTGTAGATTTTGGCCTCTAGCTCAGCCGGCACCTAGGGAAACCTACCAAACCTGTGCATTTTTTAAAACTAGAGACCTAGGGGAATCCAAGATGGGGTGACTTGTGGGGCTCTGACCATGTTCTGTTACCCAGAATCCTTTGCAAACCTCAAAATTTGGCTAAAAAAACACATTTTCCTCACATTTTGGTGACAGATAGTTCTGGAATCAGAGAGGAGCCACAAATTTCCTTCCACCCAGCTTTCCACCAAGTCTCCCGATAACAATGATACATCACTTGTGTGGGTAGGCCAGCGCCCGCGACAGGAGATGCCCCAAAACGCAACATGGACACATCACATTTTTGGAATGAAAAAAGAGGTGATTTTTGCAAAGTGCCTACCTGTAGATTTTGGCCTCTAGCTCAGCCGGAACCTTGGGAAACCTACCAAACCTATGCATTTTTGTAAACTAGAGACCTAGGTGAATCCAAGATTGGGGAACTTGTGGGGCTCTGACCAGGTTCTGTTACCCAGAATCCTTTGCAAACCTCAAAATTTGGCTAAAAAAACACATTTTCCTCACATTTTGGTGACAGATAGTTCTGGAATCAGAGAGGAGCCACAAATTTCCTTCCACCCAGCTTTCCACCAAGTCTCCCGATAACAATGATACATCACTTGTGTGGGTAGGCCAGCGCCCGCGACAGGAGATGCCCCAAAACGCAACGTGGACACATCACATTTTTGGAATGAAAACAGAGATGATTTTTGCAAAGTGCCTACCTGTAGATTTTGGCCTCTAGCTCAGCCGGCAGCTAGGGAAACCTACCAAACCTGTGCATTTTTGAAAACTAGAGACCTAGGGGAATCCAAGATGGGGTGACTTGTGGGGCTCTGACCATGTTCTGTTACACAGAATCCTTTGCAAACCTCAAAATTTGGCTTCAAAAACACATTGCCCTCACATTTCGGTGACAGAAAGTTCTGGAATCTGAGAGGAGCCACAAATTTCCACACACCCAGTGTTCCCCCAAGTCTCCCGATAAAAATGATACCTCACTTGTGTGGGTAGGCGTAGCGCCCGCGACAGGAAATGCCCCAAAATGCAACGTGGACACATCACATTTTTTGAAAGAAAACAGAGGTGTTTTTTGCAAAGTGCCTACCTGTAGATTTTGGCCTCTAGCTCAGCCGGCACCTAGGGAAACCTACCAAACCTGTGCATTTTTTAAAACTAGAGACCTAGGGGAATCCAAGATGGGGTGACTTGTGGGGCTCTGACCATGTTCTGTTACCCAGAATCCTTTGCAAACCTCAAAATTTGGCTAAAAAAACACATTTTCCTCACATTTTGGTGACAGATAGTTCTGGAATCAGAGAGGAGCCACAAATTTCCTTCCACCCAGCTTTCCACCAAGTCTCCCGATAACAATGATACATCACTTGTGTGGGTAGGCCAGCGCCCGCGACAGGAGATGCCCCAAAACGCAACATGGACACATCACATTTTTGGAATGAAAAAAGAGGTGATTTTTGCAAAGTGCCTACCTGTAGATTTTGGCCTCTAGCTCAGCCGGAACCTTGGGAAACCTACCAAACCTATGCATTTTTGTAAACTAGAGACCTAGGTGAATCCAAGATTGGGGAACTTGTGGGGCTCTGACCAGGTTCTGTTACCCAGAATCCTTTGCAAACCTCAAAATTTGGCAAAAAAAACACATTTTCCTCAAATTTTGGTGACAGGAAGTTCTGGAATCACAGAGGAGCCACAAATTTCCTTCCACCCAGCATTCCCCCCAAGTCTCCCGATAAAAATGATAACTCACTTGTGTGGGAAGGCCTAGCGCCCGCGACAGGAAATGCGCCAAAACGCAACATGGACACATCAATTTTTTTTAAAGAAAACAGAGGTGTTTTTTGTAAAGTGCCTACCTGTAGATTTTGCCTCTTGCTCAGCGGGCACCTTCGGAAACCTACCAAACCTGTGCATTTTTTAAAGCTAGAGACCTAGGGGAATCCAAGATGGGGTGACTTGTGGGGCTCTGACCATGTTCTGTTACCCAGAATCCTTTGCAAACCTCAAAATTTGGTTAAAAAAAACCCATTTTCCTCACATTTTGGTGACAGATAGTTCTGGAATCAGAGAGGAGCCACAAATTTCCTTCCACCCAGCGTTCACCCAAGTCTCCCGATAAAAATGATATCTCACTTGTGTGCGTAGCCCAAGTGCCCGTGACAGGAAACGCCCCAAAACACAACGTGGACACATCACATTTTTTTTTAAAGAAAACAGAGGTGTTTTTTGCAAAGTGCCTAACTGTAGATTTTGCCTCTTGCTCAGCGGGCACCTACGGAAACCTACCAAACCTGTGCATTTTTTAAAACTAGAGACCTAGGGGAATCCAAGATGGGGTGACTTGTGGGGCTCTGACCATGTTCTGTTACCCAGAATCCTTTGCAAACCTCAAAATTTGGTTAAAAAAAACCATTTTCCTCACATTTTGGTGACAGATAGTTCTGGAATCAGAGAGGAGCCACAAATTTCCTTCCACCCAGCGTTCTCCCAAGTCTCCCGATAAAAATGATACCTCACTTGTGTGCGTAGGCCTAGTGCCCGTGACAGGAAACGCCCCAAAACACAACGTGGACACATCACATTTTTTTAAAGAAAACAGAGGTGTTTTTTGCAAAGTGCCTACCTGTTAATTTTGCCTCTAGCTCTGCCGGCACCTAGGGAAACCTACCAAACCTGTGCATTTTTGAAAACTAGAGACCTAGGAGAATCCACGATGGGTGACTTGTGGGGCTCTGACCAGGTTCTGTTACCCAGAATCCTTTCCAAACCTCAAAATTTGGCTAAAAAAACACATTGCCCTCACATTTCAGTGACAGAAATTTCTGGAATCTGAGAGGAGCCTCAAATTTCCTCCACCCATCGTTCCCCCAAGTCTCCCGATAAAAATGATACCTCACTTGTGTGGGTAGGCCTAGCGCCCGTGACAGGAAACGCCCCAAAACACAACGTGGACTCATCACATTTTTTAAAGAAAACAGAGGTGTTTTTTGCAAAGTGCCTACCTGTAGATTTTGCCTCCAGCTCAGCCGTCACCTAGGGAAACCTTCCAAACCTGTGCATTTTTTAAAACTAGAGACCTATGGAAATCCAAGATGAGGTGACTTGTGGGGCTCTGTCCAGGTTCTGTTACCCAGAATCCTTTGCAAACCTCAAAATTGGGCTAAAAAAACACATTTTTCTCAAATTTTGGTGACAGGAAGTTCTGGAATCACAGAGGAGCCACAAATTTCCTTCCACCCAGCGTTCCCCCAAGTCTCCCGATAAAAATGATACCTCACTTGTATGGGTAGGCCTAGCGCCCGCGACAGGAGATGCCCCAAAACGCTTGTCGACACATCACATTTTTTGAAAGAAAACAGAGGTGTTTTTTGCAAAGTGCCTACCTGTAGATTTTGGCCTCAAGCACATCCGGTACCTAGGGAAACCTACCAAACCTGTGCATTTTTTAAAACAAGAGACCTAGGGGAATCCAAGATGGGGTGACTTGTGGGGCTCTGTCCAGGTTCTGTTACCCAGAATCCTTTGCAAACCTCAAAATTGGGATAAAAAAAACACATTTTTCTCAAATTTTGGTGACAGGAAGTTCTGGGATCACAGAGGAGCCACAAATTTCCTTCCACCCAGCGTTCCCACAAGTCTCCCGATAAAAATGATACCTCACTTGTATGGGTAGGCCTAGCGCCCGCGACAGGAGATGCCCCAAAACGCAACGTCGACACATCACATTTTTTGAAAGAAAACAGAGGTGTTTTTTGCAAAGTGCCTACCTGTAGATTTTGGCCTCAAGCACATCCGGTACCTAGGGATACCTACCAAACCTATGCATTTTTTAAAACAAGAGACCTAGGGGAATCCAAGATGGGGTGACTTGTGGGGCTCTGACCATGTTCTGTAACCCAGAATCCTTTGCAAACCTCGAAATTTGGCTAAAAAAACAAATTTTTCTCAAATTTTGTTGACAGAAAGTTCTGGAATCACAGAGGAGCCACAAATTTCCTTACACCCAGCGTTCCCCCAAGTCTCCCGATAAAAATTATACCTCACTTGTGTGGGTAAGCCAAGCGCCCGCGACAGGAAATACCCCAAAACGCAACGTGGACACATCACATTTTTTGAAATAAAACAGAGGTGTTTTTTGCAAAGTGCCTGCCTGTAGATTTTGGCCTCTAGCTCAGCCGGCAGCTAGGGAAACCTACCAAACCTGTGCATTTATTAAAACTAGAGACCTAGGGGAATCCAAGATGGGGTCACTTGTGGGGCTCTGACCATATTCTGTTACCCAGAATCCTTTGCAAACCTCAAAATCTGGCTAAAAAACCACATTGCCCTCACATTTCAGTGACAGAAAGTTCTGGAATCTGAGAGGAGCCACAAATTTCCTTCCACCCATCGTTCCACCAAGTCTCCCGATAAAAATGATACCTCACTTGTGTGGGTAGGCCTAGCGCCCGTGACAGGAAACGCCCCAAAACACAACGTGGACACATCACATTTTTTAAAGAAAACAGAGGTGTTTTTTGGAAAGTGCCTTCCTGTAGATTTTGGCCTCAAGCACATCCGGTAACTAGGGAAACCTACCAAACCTGTGCATTTTTTAAAACTGGAGACCTAGGGGAATCCAAGATGGGGTGACTTGCGGGGCTCTGACCAGGTTCTGTTACCCAGAATCCTTTGCAAACCTCAAAATTGGGCTAAAAAAACAGATTTTTCTCAAATTTTGGTGACAGGAAGTTCTGGAATCACAGAGGAGCCACAAATTTCCTTGCACCCAGCGTTCCCCCAAGTCTCCCGATAAAAATGATACCTCACTTGTGTGGGTAGGCCTAGCGCCCGCGACAGGAAATACCCCAAAACGCAACGTGGACACATCACATTTTTTGAAAGAAAACAGAGGTGTTTTTTGCAAAGTGCCTACCTGTAGATTTTGGCCTCTAGCTCAGCCGGCAGCTAGGGAAACCTACCAAACCTGTGCATTTATTAAAACTAGAGACCTAGGGGAATCCAAGATGGGGTCACTTGTGGGGCTCTGACCAGGTTCTGTTACCCAGAATCCTTTGCAAACCTTAAAATTTGGCTAAAAAAACACATTGCCCTCCCATTTTGGTGACAGAAAGTTCTGGAATCAGAGAGGAGCCACAAATTTCGTTCCACCCAGCGTTCCCCTAAGTCTCCCGATAACAATGATACCTCACTTGTGTGGGTAGGCCTAGCGCCTGCGACAGGAAATTCCCCAAAACGCAACGTGGACACATCACATTTTTTTAAAGAAAACAGAGGTGTTTTTTGGAAAGTGCCTTCCTGTAGATTTTGGCCTCTAGCACATCCGGTACCTAGGGAAACCTACAAAACCTGTGCATTTTTTAAAACTAGAGACCTAGGGGAATCCAAGATGGGGTGACTTGTGGGGCTCTGACCAGGTTCTGTTATCCAGAATCCTTTGCAAACCTCAAAATTTGGCTAAAAAAGCACATTTTCCTCAAATTTTGGTGACAGAAAGTTCTGGAATCACAGAGGAGCCACAAATTTCCTTCCACCCAGCGTTCCCCCAAGTCTCCCGATAAAAATGATACCTCACTTGTGTGGGTAGGCCTAGAGCCCGCGACAGGAAATACCCCAAAACGCAACGTGGACACATCACATTTTTTGAAAGAAAACAGAGGTGTTTTTTGCAAAGTGCCTACCTGTAAATTTTGGCCTCTAGCTCAGCCGGCACCTAGGGAAACCTACCAAACCTGTGCATTTTTTAAAACTAGAGACCTAGGGGAATCCAAGATGGGGTGACTTGTGGGGCTCTGACCATGTTCTGTTACCCAGAATCCTTTGCAAACCTAAAAATCTGGCTAAAAAAACACATTTTTCTCAAATTTTGGTGACAGGAAGTTCTGGAATCACAGGGGAGCCACAAATTTCCTTCCACCCAGCGTTCCCCCAAGTCTCCCGATAAAAATGATACCTCACTTGTGTGGGTAGGCCTAGCGCCCGCGACAGGAGATGCCCCAAAACGCAACGTCGACACATCACATTTTTTGAAAGAAAACAGAGGTGTTTTTTGCAAAGTGCCTACCTGTAGATTTTGGCCTCTAGCTCAGCCGGCAGCTAGGGAAACCTACCAAACCTGTGCATTTATTAAAACTAGAGACCTATGGGAATCCATG
Organism: Pleurodeles waltl; assembly: GCF_031143425.1. Classification (NCBI taxonomy): domain Eukaryota; kingdom Metazoa; phylum Chordata; class Amphibia; order Caudata; family Salamandridae; genus Pleurodeles; species Pleurodeles waltl. The sequence goes on from NC_090438.1 coordinate 954,175, forward strand.
ATGGTGTCACTTGTGGGGCTCTGACCAGGTTCTGTTACCCAGAATCCTTTGCAAACCTCAAAATTTTGCTAAAAAAACACATTGCCCTCACATTTCAGTGACAGAAAGTTCTGGAATCTGAGAGGAGCCACAACTTTCCTTCCACCCATCGTTCCCCCAAGTCTCCCGATAAAAATGATACCTCACTTGTGTGGGTAGGCCTAGCGCCCGTGACAGGAAACGTCCCAAAACACAACGTGGACACATCACATTTTTTAAAGAAAACCAAGGTGTTTTTTGCAAAGTGCCTACCTGTAGATTTTGCCTCTAACTCAGCCGTCTCCTAGGGAAACCTTCCAAACCTGTGCATTTTTTTAAACTAGAGACCTAGGGGAATAAAAGATGGGGTGACTTGTGGGGCTCTGACCATGTTCTGTTACCCAGAATCCTTTGCAAACCTAAAAATCTGGCTAAAAAAACACATTTTTCTCAAATTTTGGTGACAGGAAGTTCTGGAATCACAGGGGAGCCACAAATTTCCTTCCACCCAGCGTTCCCCCAAGTCTCCCGATAAAAATGATACCTCACTTGTGTGGGTAGGCCTAGCGCCCGCGACAGGAGATGCCCCAAAACGCAACGTCGACACATCACATTTTTTGAAAGAAAACAGAGGTGTTTTTTGCAAAGTGCCTACCTGAGAATTTTGGCCTCTATCTCAGCCGGCAACTATGGAAACGTACCAAACCTGTGCATTTATTAAAACTAGACACCTAGGGGAATCAAAGATGGGGTCACTTGTGGGGCTCTGACCAGGTTCTGTTACCCAGAATCCTTTGCAAACCTCAAAATTTGGCTAAAAAAACACATTGCCCTCCCATTTTGGTGACAGAAAGTTCTGGAATCCGATAGGAGCCACAAATTTCGTTCCACCCAGCGTTCCCCTAAGTCTCCCGATAACAATGATACCTCACTTGTGTGGGTAGGCCTAGCGCCTGCGACAGGAAATTCCCCAAAACGCAACGTGGACACATCACATTTTTTTAAAGAAAACAGAGGTGTTTTTTGGAAAGTGCCTTCCTGTAGATTTTGGCCTCTAGCACATCCGGTACCTAGGGAAACCTACAAAACCTGTGCATTTTTTAAAACTAGAGACCTAGGGGAATCCAAGATGGGGTGACTTGTGGGGCTCTGACCAAGTTCTGTTATCCAGAATCCTTTGCAAACCTCAAAATTTGGCTAAAAAAGCACATTTTCCTCAAATTTTGGTGACAGAAAGTTCTGGAATCACAGAGGAGCCACAAATTTCCTTCCACCCAGCGTTCCCCCAAGTCTCCCGATAAAAATGATACCTCACTTGTGTGGGTAGGCCTAGAGCCCGCGACAGGAAATACCCCAAAACGCAACGTGGACACATCACATTTTTTGAAAGAAAACAGAGGTGTTTTTTGCAAAGTGCCTACCTGTAAATTTTGGCCTCTAGCTCAGCCGGCACCTAGGGAAACCTACCAAACCTGTGCATTTTTTAAAACTAGAGACCTAGGGGAATCCAAGATGGGGTGACTTGTGGGGCTCTGACCATGTTCTGTTACCCAGAATCCTTTGCAAACCTAAAAATCTGGCTAAAAAAACACATTTTTCTCAAATTTTGGTGACAGGAAGTTCTGGAATCACAGGGGAGCCACAAATTTCCTTCCACCCAGCGTTCCCCCAAGGCTCCCGATAAAAATGATACCTCACTTGTGTGGGTAGGCCTAGCGCCCGCGACAGGAGATGCCCCAAAACGCAACGTCGACACATCACATTTTTTTAAAGAAAACAGAGGTGTTTTTTGCAAAGTGCATACCTGAGAATTTTGGCTTCTATCTCAGCCGGCAGCTATGGAAACCTACCAAACCTGTGCATTTATTAAAACTAGAGACCTAGGGGAATCAAAGATGGGGTCACTTGTGGGGCTCTGACCAGGTTCTGTTACCCAGAATCCTTTGCAAACCTCAAAATTTGGCTAAAAAAACACATTGCCCTCCCATTTTGGTGACAGAAAGTTCTGGAATCCGATAGGAGCCACAAATTTCGTTCCACCCAGCGTTCCCCCAAGTCTCCCGATAACAATGATACCTCACTTGTGTGGGTAGGCCTAGCGCCTGCAACAGGAAATTCCCCAAAACGCAACGTGGACACATCACATTTTTTTAAAGAAAACAGAGGTGTTTTTTGGAAAGTGCCTTCCTGTAGATTTTGGCCTCTAGCACATCCGGTACCTAGGGAAACCTACAAAACCTGTGCATTTTTTAAAACTAGAGACCTAGGGGAATCCAAGATGGGGTGACTTGCGGGGCTCTGACCAGGTTCTGTTATCCAGAATCCTTTGCAAACCTCAAAATTTGGCTAAAAAAGCAAATTTTCCTCAAATTTTGGTGACAGAAAGTTCTGGAATCACAGAGGAGCCACAAATTTCCTTCCACCCAGCGTTCCCCCAAGTCTCCCGATAAAAATGATACCTCACTTGTGTGGGTAGGCCTAGCGCCCGCGACAGGAAATACCCCAAAACGCAACGTGGACACATCACATTTTTTAAAGAAAACAGAGGTGTTTTTTGCAAAGTGCCTACCTGTAGATTTTGGCCTCTAGCTCAGCCGGCACCTAGGGAAACCTACCAAACCTGTGCATTTTTTAAAACTAGAGACCTAGGGGAATCCAAGATGGGGTGACTTGTGGGGCTCTGACCATGTTCTGTTACCCAGAATCCTTTGCAAACCTCAAAATGTGGCTAAAAAAACACATTTTCCTCACATTGTGGTGACAGATAGTTCTGGAATCAGAGAGGAGCCACAAATTTCCTTCCACCCAGCGTTCCCCCAAGTCTCCCGATAACAATGATACCTCACTTGTGTGGGTAGGCCTAGCGCCCGCGACAGGAGATGCCCCAAAACGCAACGTGGACACATCACATTTTTGGAATGAAAACAGAGGTGTTTTTTGCAAAGTGCCTACCTGTAGATTTTGGCCTCTAGCACAGCCGGCACCTAGGGAAACCTACCAAACCTGTGCATTTTTTAAAACTAGAGACCTAGGGTAATCCAAGATGGGGTGACTTGTGGGGCTCTGACCAGGTTCTGTTACCCAGAATCCTTTGCAAACCTCAAAATTTGGCTAAAAAAGCACATTTTCCTCAAATTTTGGTGACAGAAAGTTCTGGAATCACAGAGGAGCCACAAATTTCCTTCCACTCAGCGTTCCCCCAAGTCTCCCGATAAAAATGATACCTCATTTGTGTGGGTAGGCCTAGCGCCCGCGACAGGAAATGCCCCAAAACGCAACGTGGACACATCACATTTTTTTAAAGGAAACAGAGGTGTTTTTTGCAAAGTGCCTACCTGTAGATTTTGGCCTCTAGCTCAGCCGGCACCTAGGGAAACCTACCAAACCTGTGCATTTTTGAAAACTAGAGAACTAGGGGAATCCAAGATGGGGTGACTTGTAGGGCTCTGACCATGTTCTGTTAACCAGAATCCTTTGCAAACCTCAAAATTTGGCTAAAAAAACACATTTTCCTCACATTTTGGTGACAGATCGTTCTGGAATCAGAGAGGAGCCACAAATTTCGTTCCACCCAGCGTTCCCCCAAGTCTCCCGATAACAATGATACCTCACTTGTGTGGGTAGGCCTAGCGCCTGCAACAGGAAATTCCCCAAAACGCAACGTGGACACATCACATTTTTTTTAAAGAAAACAGAGATGTTTTTTGGAAAGTGCCTTCCTGTAGATTTTGGCCTCTAGCACATCCGGTACCTAGGGAAACCTACAAAACCTGTGCATTTTTTAAAACTAGAGACCTAGGGGAATCCAAGATGGAGTGACTTGTGGGGCTCTGACCATGTTCTGTTACCCAGAATCCTTTGCAAACCTCAAAATTGGGCTAAAAAAACAAATTTTTCTCAAATTTTGGTGACAGGAAGTTCTGGAATCACAGAGGAGCCACAAATTTCCTTCCACCCAGCATTCCCCCAAGTCTCCCGATAAAAATGATACCTCACTTGTGTGGGTAGGCCTAGCGCCCGCGACACGAGATGCCCCAAAACGCAACGTGGACACATCACATTTTTTTAAAGAAAACAGAGGTGTTTTTTGCAAAGTGCCTGCTTGTAGATTTTGCCTCTAGCTCAGCCTTCACCTAGGGAAACCTTCCAAACCTGTGCATTTTTTAAAACTGGAGACCTAGGGGAATCCAAGATGGGGTGACTTGTGGGGCTCTGACCAGGTTCTGTTACCCAGAAACCTTTGCAAACCTCAAAATTTGGCTAAAAAAACACATTTTCCTCACATTTTGGTGACAGATCGTTCTGGAATCAGAGAGGAGCCACAAATGTCCTTCCACACAGCGTTCCCCCAAGTCTCCCGATAACAATGATACCTCACTTGTGTGGGTAGGCCTAGCGCCTGCGACAGGAGATGCCCCAAAACGCAACGTGGACACATCACATTTTTGGAATGAAAACAGAGGTGTTTTTTGCAAAGTGCCTACCTGTAGATTTTGGCCTCTAGCTCAGCCGGCACCTAGGGAAACCTACCAAACCTATGCATTTTTTAAAACTAGAGACCTAGGGGAATCCAAGATGGAGTGACTTGTGGGGCTCTGACCATTTTCTGTTACCCAGAATCCTTTGCAAACCTCAAAATTTGGCTAAAAAAACACATTTTCCTCACATTTTGGTGACAGATCGTTCTGGAATCAGAGAGGAGCCACAAATTTCCTTCCACCCAGCGTTCCCCGAAAGTCTCCCGATAAAAATGATACCTCACTTGTGTGTGTAGGCCTAGCGCCCGTGACAGGAAACCCCCCAAAACACAACGTGTACACATCACATTTTTTAAAGAAAACAGAGGTGTTCTTTGCAAAGTGCCTACCTGTAGATTTTGCCTCTAGCTCAGCCGTCACCTATGGAAACCTTCCAAACCTGTGCATTTTTTAAAACTAGAGACCTAGGCGAATCCAAGATGGGGTGACTTGTGGGGCTCTGACCAGGTTCTGTGACCCAGAATCCTTTGCAAACCTCAAAATTGGGCTAAAAAAACAAATTTTTCTCAAATTTTGGTGACAGGAAGTTCTGGAATCACAGAGGAGCCACAAATTTCCTTCCACCCAACATTCCCCCAAGTCTCCCGATAAAAATGATACCTCACTTGTGTGGGTAGGCCTAGCGCCCGCGACACGAGATGCCCCAAAACGCAACGTGGACACATCACATTTTTTTAAAGAAAACAGAGGTGTTTTTTGCAAAGTGCCTGCCTGTAGATTTTGTCTCTAGCTCAGCCTTCACCTAGGGAAACCTTCCAAACCTGTGCATTTTTTAAAACTGGAGACCTAGGGGAATCCAAGATGGGGTGACTTGTGGGGCTCTGACCAGGTTCTGTTACCCAGAAACCTTTGCAAACCTCAAAATTGGGCTAAAAAAACAAATTTTCCTCACATTTTGGAGACAGATAGTTCTGCAATCAGAGAGGAGCCACAAATTTCCTTCCACCCAGCGTTCCCCCCAGTCTCCCGATAAAAATGATACCTCACTTGTGTGCGTAGGCCTAGCGCCCGTGACAGGAAACGCCCCAAAACACAACGTGGACACATCACATTTTTTTAAAGAAAACAGAGGTGTTGTTTGCAAAGTGCCTACCTGTAGATTTTGCCTCTAGCTCAGCCGGCACCTAGGGAAACCTACCAAACCTGTGCATTTTTGAAAACTAGAGACCTAGGGGAATCCAAGATGGGGTGACTTGTGGGGCTCTGACCAGGTTCTGTTACCCAGAATCCTTTCCAAACCTCAAAATTTGGCTAAAAAAACACATTGCCATCACATTTCAGTGACAGAAAGTTCTGGAATCTGAGAGGAGCCACAAATTTCCTTCCACTCAGTGTTCCCCCAAGTCTCCCGATAAAAACGATACCTCACTTGTGTGGGTAGGCCTACCGCCTGCGACAGGAAATGCCCAAAAACGCAACGTGGACACATCACATTTTTTGAAAGAAAAGAGAGTTGTTTTTTGCAAAGTGCCTACCTGTAGATTTTGGCCTCTAGCTAAGCCGGCACCTAGGGAAACCTACAAAACCTGTGCATTTTTTAAAAATAGAGACCTAGGAGAATCCAAGATGGGGTGACTTGTGGGGCTCTGACCAGGTTCTGTCACCCAGAATCCTTTGCAAACCTCAGAATTTGGCTAAAAAAACACATTTTCCTCAAATTTTGGTGACAGAAAGTTCTGGAATGACAGAGGAGCCACAAATTTCCTTCCACGCAGCGTTCCCCCAAGTTCCCGATAAAAATGATCCCTCACTTGTGTGGGTAGGCCTAGCGCCCGCGACAGGGAATGCCCAAAAACGCAACGTGGACACATCACATTTTTTTAAAGAAAACAGAGGTGTTTTTTGCAAAGTGCCTACCTGTAGATTTTGGCCTCTAGCTCAGCCGGCACCTAGGGAAATCTACCAAACCTGTGCATTTTTTATAACTAGAGACCTAGGGGAATCCAAGATGGGGTGACTTGTGGGGCTCTGACCATGTTCTGTTACCCAGAATCCTTTGCAAACCTCAAAATTTGGCTAAAAAAACACATTTTCCTCACATTTTGGTGACAGATAGTTCTGGAATCAGTGAGGAGCAACAAATTTCCTTCCACCCAGCGTTCCCCCAAGTCTCCCGATAACAATGATACCTCACTTGTGTGGGTAGGCCTAGCGCCCGCGACAGGAGATGCCCCAAAACGCAACGTGGACACATCACATTTTTGGAATGAAAACAGTGGTGTTTTTTGCAAAGTGCCTACCTGTAGGTTTCGGCCTCTAGCTCAGCCGGCACCTAGGGAAACCTACCAAACTTGTGCATTTTTGAAAACTAGAGACCTAGGGGAATCCAAGATGGGGTGACTTGTGGGGCTCTGACCAGGTTCTGTTACCCAGAATCCTTAGCAAACCTCAAAATTTGGCTAAAAAAACACATTTTCCTCAAATTTTGGAGACAGAAAGTTCTGGAATCAGAGAGGAGCCACAAATTTCCTTCCATCCAGCGTTCCCCCAAGTCTCCCGATAAAAATTATACCTCACTTGTGTGGGTAGGCCTAGCGGCCGCGACAGGAATTGCCCCAAAACGCAACATGGACACATCACATTTTTTGAAAGAAAACAGAGGTGTTTTTTGCAAAGTGCCTACCTGTAGATTTTGGCCTCTAGCTCAGCCGGCACCTAGGGAAACCTACCAAACCTGTGCATTTTTTAAAACTAGAGACCTACGGGAATCCAAGATGGGGTGACTTGTGGGGCTCTGACCATGTTCTGCTACCCAGAATCCTTTGCAAACCTCAAAATTTGGCTAAAAAAACACATTTTCCTCACATTTTGGTGACAGATAGTTCTGGAATCAGAGAGGAGCCACAAATTTCCTTCCACCCAGCGTTCCCCCAAGTCTCCCGATAAAAATGATACCTCATTTGAGTGGGTAGGCCTAGCGCCCGGGACAGGAAACGCCCCAAAACACAACGTGGACACATCACATTTTTCTAAAGAAAACAGAGGTGTTTTTTGCAAAGTGCCTACCTGTAGATTTTGGCCTCTAGCTCAGCCGGCACCTAGGGAAACCTACCAAACCTGTGCATTTTTTAAAACTAGAGACCTAGGGGAATCCAAGATGGAGTGACTAGTGGGGCTCTGACCAGGTTATTTTAGACAGAATCCTTTGCAAACCTCAAAATGTGGCTAAAAAAACACATTGCCCTCACATTTCGGTGACAGAAAGTTCTGGAATCTGAGAGGAGCCACAAATGTCCTTCCACCCAGTGTTCCCCCAAGTCTCCCGATAAAAACGATACCTCACTTGTGTGGGTAGGCCTAGCGCCCGCGACGGGAAATGCCCCAAAACACAACGTGGACACATCACATTTTTTGAAAGAAAACAGAGGTGTTTTTTCCAAAGTGCCTACCTGTAGATTTTGGCCTCTAGCTCAGCCGGCACCTAGGGAAACCTACCAAACCTGTGCATTTTTTATAACTAGAGACCTAGGGGAATCCAAGATGGGGTGACTTGTGGGGCTCTGACCATGTTCTGTTACCCAGAATCCTTTGCAAACCTCAAAATTTGGCTAAAAAAACACATTTTCCTCACATTTTGGTGACAGATAGTTCTGGAATCAGTGAGGAGCAACAAATTTCCTTCCACCCAGCGTTCCCCCAAGTCTCACGATAACAATGATACCTCACTTGTGTGGGTAGGCCTAGCGCCCGCGACAGGAGATGCCCCAAAACGCAACGTGGACACATCACATTTTTGGAATGAAAACAGTGGTGTTTTTTGCAAAGTGCCTACCTGTAGGTTTCGGCCTCTAGCTCAGCCGGCACCTAGGGAAACCTACCAAACTTGTGCATTTTTGAAAACTAGAGACCTAGGGGAATCCAAGATGGGGTGACTTGTGGGGCTCTGACCAGGTTCTGTTACCCAGAATCCTTAGCAAACCTCAAAATTTGGCTAAAAAAACACATTTTCCTCACATTTTGGTGACAGATCGTTCTGGAATCAGAGAGGAGCCACAAATTTCCTTCCACCCAGCGTTCCTCGAAAGTCTCCCGATAAAAATGATACCTCACTTGTGTGTGTAGGCCTAGCGCCCGTGACAGGAAACCCCCCAAAACACAACGTGTACACATCACATTTTTTAAAGAAAACAGAGGTGTTCTTTGCAAAGTGCCTACCTGTAGATTTTGCCTCTAGCTCAGCCGTCACCTAGGGAAACCTTCCAAACCTGTGCATTTTTTAAAACTAGAGACCTAGGCGAATCCAAGATGGGGTGACTTGTGGGGCTCTGACCAGGTTCTGTGACCCAGAATCCTTTGCAAACCTCAAAATTGGGCTAAAAAAACAAATTTTTCTCAAATTTTGGTGACAGGAAGTTCTGGAATCACAGAGGAGCCACAAATTTCCTTCCACCCAGCATTCCCCCAAGTCTCCCGATAAAAATGATACCTCACTTGTGTGGGTAGGCCTAGCGCCCGCGACACGAGATGCCCCAAAACGCAACGTGGACACATCACATTTTTTTAAAGAAAACAGAGGTGTTTTTTGCAAAGTGCCTGCCTGTAGATTTTGTCTCTAGCTCAGCCTTCACCTAGGGAAACCTTCCAAACCTGTGCATTTTTTAAAACTGGAGACCTAGGGGAATCCAAGATGGGGTGACTTGTGGGGCTCTGACCAGGTTCTGTTACCCAGAAACCTTTGCAAACCTCAAAATTGGGCTAAAAAAACAAATTTTCCTCACATTTTGGAGACAGATAGTTCTGCAATCAGAGAGGAGCCACAAATTTCCTTCCACCCAGCGTTCCCCCCAGTCTCCCGATAAAAATGATACCTCACTTGTGTGCGTAGGCCTAGCGCCCGTGACAGGAAACGCCCCAAAACACAACGTGGACACATCACATTTTTTTAAAGAAAACAGAGGTGTTGTTTGCAAAGTGCCTACCTGTAGATTTTGCCTCTAGCTCAGCCGGCACCTAGGGAAACCTACCAAACCTGTGCATTTTTGAAAACTAGAGACCTAGGGGAATCCAAGATGGGGTGACTTGTGGGGCTCTGACCAGGTTCTGTTACCCAGAATCCTTTCCAAACCTCAAAATTTGGCTAAAAAAACACATTGCCATCACATTTCAGTGACAGAAAGTTCTGGAATCTGAGAGGAGCCACAAATTTCCTTCCACTCAGTGTTCCCCCAAGTCTCCCGTTAAAAACGATACCTCACTTGTGTGGGTAGGCCTACCGCCTGCGACAGGAAATGCCCAAAAACGCAACGTGGACACATCACATTTTTTGAAAGAAAAGAGAGTTGTTTTTTGCAAAGTGCCTACCTGTAGATTTTGGCCTCTAGCTAAGCCGGCACCTAGGGAAACCTACAAAACCTGTGCATTTTTTAAAAATAGAGACCTAGGAGAATCCAAGATGGGGTGACTTGTGGGGCTCTGACCAGGTTCTGTCACCCAGAATCCTTTGCAAACCTCAGAATTTGGCTAAAAAAACACATTTTCCTCAAATTTTGGTGACAGAAAGTTCTGGAATCACAGAGGAGCCACAAATTTCCTTCCACGCAGCGTTCCCCCAAGTTCCCGATAAAAATGATCCCTCACTTGTGTGGGTAGGCCTAGCGCCCGCGACAGGGAATGCCCAAAAACGCAACGTGGACACATCACATTTTTTTAAAGAAAACAGAGGTGTTTTTTGCAAAGTGCCTACCTGTAGATTTTGGCCTCTAGCTCAGCCGGCACCTAGGGAAATCTACCAAACCTGTGCATTTTTTATAACTAGAGACCTAGGGGAATCCAAGATGGGGTGACTTGTGGGGCTCTGACCATGTTCTGTTACCCAGAATCCTTTGCAAACCTCAAAATTTGGCTAAAAAAACACATTTTCCTCACATTTTGGTGACAGATAGTTCTGGAATCAGTGAGGAGCAACAAATTTCCTTCCACCCAGCGTTCCCCCAAGTCTCCCGATAACAATGATACCTCACTTGTGTGGGTAGGCCTAGCGCCCGCGACAGGAGATGCCCCAAAACGCAACGTGGACACATCACATTTTTGGAATGAAAACAGTGGTGTTTTTTGCAAAGTGCCTACCTGTAGGTTTCGGCCTCTAGCTCAGCCGGCACCTAGGGAAACCTACCAAACTTGTGCATTTTTGAAAACTAGAGACCTAGGGGAATCCAAGATGGGGTGACTTGTGGGGCTCTGACCAGGTTCTGTTACCCAGAATCCTTAGCAAACCTCAAAATTTGGCTAAAAAAACACATTTTCCTCAAATTTTGGAGACAGAAAGTTCTGGAATCAGAGAGGAGCCACAAATTTCCTTCCATCCAGCGTTCCCCCAAGTCTCCCGATAAAAATGATACCTCATTTGAGTGGGTAGGCCTAGCGCCCGGGACAGGAAACGCCCCAAAACACAACGTGGACACATCACATTTTTCTAAAGAAAACAGAGGTGTTTTTTGCAAAGTGCCTACCTGTAGATTTTGGCCTCTAGCTCAGCCGGCACCTAGGGAAACCTACCAAACCTGTGCATTTTTTAAAACTAGAGACCTAGGGGAATCCAAGATGGAGTGACTTGTGGGGCTCTGACCAGGTTATTTTAGACAGAATCCTTTGCAAACCTCAAAATGTGGCTAAAAAAACACATTGCCCTCACATTTCGGTGACAGAAAGTTCTGGAATCTGAGAGGAGCCACAAATGTCCTTCCACCCAGTGTTCCCCCAAGTCTCCGGATAAAAACGATACCTCACTTGTGTGGGTAGGCCTAGCGCCCGCGACGGGAAATGCCCCAAAACACAACGTGGACACATCACATTTTTTGAAAGAAAACAGAGGTGTTTTTTCCAAAGTGCCTACCTGTAGATTTTGGCCTCTAGCTCAGCCGGCACCTAGGGAAACCTACCAAACCTGTGCATTTTTTATAACTAGAGACCTAGGGGAATCCAAGATGGGGTGACTTGTGGGGCTCTGACCATGTTCTGTTACCCAGAATCCTTTGCAAACCTCAAAATTTGGCTAAAAAAACACATTTTCCTCACATTTTGGTGACAGATAGTTCTGGAATCAGTGAGGAGCAACAAATTTCCTTCCACCCAGCGTTCCCCCAAGTCTCACGATAACAATGATACCTCACTTGTGTGGGTAGGCCTAGCGCCCGCGACAGGAGATGCCCCAAAACGCAACGTGGACACATCACATTTTTGGAATGAAAACAGTGGTGTTTTTTGCAAAGTGCCTACCTGTAGGTTTCGGCCTCTAGCTCAGCCGGCACCTAGGGAAACCTACCAAACTTGTGCATTTTTGAAAACTAGAGACCTAGGGGAATCCAAGATGGGGTGACTTGTGGGGCTCTGACCAGGTTCTGTTACCCAGAATCCTTAGCAAACCTCAAAATTTGGCTAAAAAAACACATTTTCCTCAAATTTTGGAGACAGAAAGTTCTGGAATCAGAGAGGAGCCACAAATTTCCTTCCATCCAGCGTTCCCCCAAGTCTCCCGATAAAAATTATACCTCACTTGTGTGGGTAGGCCTAGCGGCCGCAACAGGAATTGCCCCAAAACGCAACATGGACACATCACATTTTTTGAAAGAAAACAGAGGTGTTTTTTGCAAAGTGCCTACCTGTAGATTTTGGCCTCTAGCTCAGCCGGCACCTAGGGAAACCTACCAAACCTGTGCATTTTTTAAAACTAGAGACCTACGGGAATCCAAGATGGGGTGACTTGTGGGGCTCTGACCATGTTCTGCTACCCAGAATCCTTTGCAAACCTCAAAATTTGGCTAAAAAAACACATTTTCCTCACATTTTGGTGACAGATAGTTCTGGAATCAGAGAGGAGCCACAAATTTCCTTCCACCCAGCGTTCCCCCAAGTCTCCCGATAAAAATGATACCTCATTTGAGTGGGTAGGCCTAGCGCCCGGGACAGGAAACGCCCCAAAACACAACGTGGACACATCACATTTTTCTAAAGAAAACAGAGGTGTTTTTTGCAAAGTGCCTACCTGTAGATTTTGGCCTCTAGCTCAGCCGGCACCTAGGGAAACCTACCAAACCTGTGCATTTTTTAAAACTAGAGACCTAGGGGAATCCAAGATGGAGTGACTTGTGGGGCTCTGACCAGGTTATTTTAGACAGAATCCTTTGCAAACCTCAAAATGTGGCTAAAAAAACACATTGCCCTCACATTTCGGTGACAGAAAGTTCTGGAATCTGAGAGGAGCCACAAATGTCCTTCCACCCAGTGTTCCCCCAAGTCTCCCGATAAAAACGATACCTCACTTGTGTGGGTAGGCCTAGCGCCCGCGACGGGAAATGCCCCAAAACACAACGTGGACACATCACATTTTTTGAAAGAAAACAGAGGTGTTTTTTCCAAAGTGCCTACCTGTAGATTTTGGCCTCTAGCTCAGCCGGCACCTAGGGAAACCTACCAAACCTGTGCATTTTTTAAAACTAGAGACCTAGGGGAATCCAAGATGGGGTGACTTGTGGGGCTCTGACCAGGTTCTGTTACCCAGAATCCTTTGCAAACCTCAAAATTTGGCTAAAAAAAAACATTTTCCTCAAATTTTCGTGACAGACAGTTCTGGAATCACAGAGGAGCCACAAATTTCCTTCCAGCCAGAGTTCTTCCGAATCTTCCGATAACAATGATACCTTACTTGTGTGGGTAGGCCTAGCGCCCGCGACAGGAGATGCCCCAAAACGCAACGTGGACACATCACATTTTTGGAATGAAAACAGAGGTGTTTTTTGCAAAGTGCCTACCTGTAGATTTTGCCTCTAGCTCAGCCGTCACCTAGGGAAACCTTCCAAACCTGTGCATTTTTTAAAACTAGAGACCTAGGGGAATCCAAGATGGGGTGACTTGTGGGGCTCTGACCAGGTTCTGTTACCCAGAATCCTTTCCAAACCTCAAAATGTGGCTAAAAAAACACATTGCCCTCACATTTTGGTGACAGAAAGTTCTGGAATCAAAGAGGAGCCACAAATTTCCTTCCACCCAGCGTTCCCCCAAGTCTCCCAATAAAAATGATACCTCACTTGTGTGGGTAGGCCTAGCGCCTGCGACAGAAAATGCCCCAAAACGCAACGTGGACACATCACATTTTTGGAATGAAAACAGTGGTGTTTTTTGCAAAGTGCCTACCTGTAGATTTTGGCCTCTAGCTGAGCCGGCACCTAGGGAAACCTACCAAACCTGTGCATTTGTTAAAACTAGAGACCTAGGGGATTCCAAGATGGGGTGACTTGTGGGGCTATGACCAGGTTCTGTTACCCAGATTCCTTTGCAAACCTAAAAATTTGGTTAAAAAAACACATTTTCCTCAAATTTTGGTGACAGAAAGTTCTGGAATCAGAGAGGAGCCACAAATTCCCTTCCACCCAGCCTTCCCCCAAATCTCCCGAAAAAAATAATACCTCAATTGTGTGGGTAGGCCTAACGCCCACAACAGGAAATGCCCCAAAACGCAACGTGGACACATCACATTTTTTTAAAGAAAACAGAGGTGTTTTTTGGAAAATGCCTTCCTGTAGATTTTGGCCTCTAGCTCAGCCGGGACCTATGGAAACCTACCAAACCTGTGCATTTTTTAAAACTAGAGACCTACGGGAATCCAAGATGGGGTGACTTGTGGGGCTCTGACCATGTTCTGTTACCCAGAATCCTTTGCAAACCTCAAAATTTGGCTAAAAAAATACATGTTCCTCACATTTTGGTGACAGATAGATCTGGAATCAGAGAGGAGCCACAAATTTACTTCCACCCAGCGTTCCCCCAAGTCTACCGATAAAAATGATACCTCACTTGTGTGGGTAGGCCTAGCGCCCGTGACACGAAACGCCCCAAAACACAACGTGGACACATCACATTTTTGGAATGAAAACAAAGGTGTTTTTTGCAAAGTGCCTACCTGTAGATTTTGGCCTCTAGCTCAGCCGGCACTTAGAGAAACCTACCAAACCTGTGCATTTTTTAAAACAAGAGACCTAGGGAAATCCAAGATGGGGTGACTTGTGGGGCTCTGACCCGGTTATGTTACCCAGAATCCTTTGCAAACCTCAAAATTTGGCTACAAAAACACATTGCCCTCACATTTCGGTGACAGAAAGTTCTGGAATCTGAGAGGAGCCACAAATTTCCTTCCACCCAGTGTTCCCCCAAGTCTCCCGTTAAAAACGATACCTCACTTGTGTGGGTAGGCCTAGCGCCCGCGACAGGAAATGCCCCAAAACGCAACGTGGACACATCACATTTTTTTAAAGAAAACAGAGGTGTTTTTTCCAAAGTGCCTACCTGTAGATTTTGACCTCCTACTCAGCCGGCATCTAGGGAAACCTACCAAACCTGTGCATTTTTTTAAACTAGAGACCTAGGGGAATCCAAGATGGGGTGACTTGTGGGGCTCTGACCAGGTTCTGTTACCCAGAATCCTTTGCAAACCTCAAAATTTGGCTAAAAAAACACATTTTCCTCACATTTTGGTGACAGAAAGTTCTGGAATCACAGAGGAGCCACAAATTTCCTTCCACCCAGCATTCCTCCAAGTCTCCCGATAAAAATGATACCTCACTTGTGTGGGTAGGCCTAGCGCCCGCGACAGGAAATGCCCCAAAACGCAACGTGGACACATCACATTTTTGGAATGAAAACAAAGGTGTTTTTTGCAAAGTGCCTACCTGTAGATTTTGGCCTCTAGCTCAGCCGGCACTTAGAGAAACCTACCAAACCTGTGCATTTTTGAAAACTAGAGACCTCGGGGAATCCAAGATGGGGTGACTTGTGGGGCTATGACCAGGTTCTGTTACCCAGAATCCTTTGCAAACCACAAAATTTTGCTAAAAAAACACATTTTCCTCAAATTTTGGTGACAGGAAGTTCTGGAATCACAGAGGAGCCACAAATTTGGTTCCACCCAGCGTTCCCCCAAGTCTCCCGATAAAAATGATACCTCACTTGTGTGGGAAGGCGACAGGAAATGCCCCAAAAAGAAACATGGACACATCACATTTTTTGAAAGAAAACAGAGGTGTTTTTTGCAAAGTGCCTACCTGTAGATTTTGGCCTCTAGCTCAGCCGGCATCTAGGGAAACCTACCAAACATGTGCATTTTTGAAAACTAGAGACCTAGGGGATTCCAAGATGGGGTGACTTGTGGGGCTCTGACCATGTTCTGTTACCCAGAATCCTTTGCAAACCTCAAAATTTGGCTTCAAAAACACATTCCCCTCACATTTCGGTGACAGAAAGTTCTGGAATCCGAGAGGAGCCACAAATTTCCACCCACCCAGTGTTCCCACAAGTCTCCCGATAAAAATGATACCTCACTTGTGAGGGTAGGCCTAGCGCCCGCGACAGGAAATGCCCCAAAATGCAACGTGGACACATCACATTTTTTGAAAGAAAACAGAGGTGTTTTTTGCAAAGTGCCTACCTGTGGATTTTGGCCTCTAGCTCAGCCGGCAGCTAGGGAAACCTACCAAACCTGTGCATTTTTTTAAACTAGAGACCTAGGGGAATCCAAGATGGGGTGACTTGTGGGGCTCTGACCATGTTCTGTTACCCAGAATCCTTTGCAAACCTCAAAATTTGGCTACAAAAACACATTTTCCTCACAATTTGCTGTCAGATAGTTCTGGAATCTGAGAGGAGCCACACATTTCCTTCCACCCAGCGTTCCCCCAAGTCTCCCGATAAAAATGATACCTCACTTGTGTGGGTAGGCCTAGCGCCTGTGACAGGAAACGCCCCAAAACACAACGTGGACACATCACATTTTTTTAAAGAAAACAGAGGTGTTTGTTGCAAAGTGCCTACCTGTAGATTTTACCTCTTGTTCAGCCGGCACCTAGGGAAATCTACCAAACCTGTGCATTTTTGAAAACTAGAGACCTAGGGGAATCCAAGATGGGGTGACTTGTGGGGCTCTGACCAGGTTCTGTTACCCAGAATCCTTTGCAAACCTCAAAATTTGGCTAAAAAAACACATTTTCCTCACATTTTGGTGACAGATAGTTCTGGAATCAGAGAGGAGCCACAAATTTCCTTCCACCCAGCGTTCCCCCAATTCTCCCGATAAAAATGATACCTCACTTGTGTGGGTACGGCTAGCGCCCGTGACAGGAAACGCCCCAAAACACAACGTGGACACATGACATTTTTTCAAAGAAAACAGAGGTGTTTTTTGCAAAGTGCCTACCTGTAGATTTTGCCTCTTGCTCAGCCAGCACCTAGGGAAACCTACCAAACATGTGCATTTTTGAAAACTAGAGACCTAGGGGAATCCAGGATGGGGTGACTTGTGGGGATCTGACCAGGTTCTGTTACCCAGAATCCTTTGCAAACCTCAAAATTTGGCAAAAAAAACACATTGCCCTCACATTTCGGTGACAGAAAGTTCTGGAATCTGAGAGGAGCCACAAATTTCCATCCACCCAGCGCTCCCCCAAGTCTCCCGATAAAAATGATACCTCAATTGTGTGGGTAGGCCTAGCGCACGCGACAGGAAATGCCCCAAAACGCAACATGGACACATCACATTTTTTTAAAGAAAACAGAGGTGTTTTTTGCAAAAGTGCCTACCTGTAGATTTTGGCCTCTAGCTCAGCTGGCACCTAGGGAAACCTTCCAAACCTGTGCATTTTTGAAAACTAGAGACCTAGGGGAATCCAAGATGGGATGACTTGTGGGGCTCTGACCAGGTTCTGTTACCCAGAATCCTTTGCAAACCTTAACATTTGGCTAAAAAAACACATTTTCCTCAAATTTTGGTGACAGAAAGTTCTGGAATCAGAGAGGAGCCACAAATTTCCTTCCACCCAGCGTTCCCCCAAGTCTCCCGATAAAAATGATACCTCAGTTGTGTGGGTAGGCCTAGCGCCCGCGACAGGAAATGCCCCAAAACACAACGTGGACACATCACATTTTTGGAAAGAAAACAGAGGTGTTTTTTGCAAAAGTGCCTACCTGTAGATTTTGGCCTCTAGCTCAGCTGGCACCTAGGGAAACCTTCCAAACCTGTGCATTTTTGAAAACTAGAGACCTAGGGGAATCCAAGATGGGATGACTTGTGGGGCTCTGACCAGGTTCTGTTACCCAGAATCCTTTCCAAACCTCAAAATGTGGCTAAAAAAACACATTGCCCTCACATTTTGGTGACAGAAAGTTCTGGAATCACAGAGGAGCCACAAATTTCGTTCCACCCAGCGTTCCCCCAAGTCTCCCAATAAAAATGATACCTCACTTGTGTGGGTAGGCCTAGCGCCTGCGACAGAAAATGCCCCAAAACGCAACGTGGACACATCACATGTTTGGAATGAAAACAGTGGTGTTTTTTGCAAAGTGCCTACCTGTAGATTTTGGCCTCTAGCTGAGCCGGCACCTAGGGAAACCTACCAAACCTGTGCATTTGTTAAAACTAGAGACCTAGGGGATTCCAAGATGGGGTGACTTGTGGGGCTATGACCAGGTTCTGTTACCCAGATTCCTTTGCAAACCTAAAAATTTGGTTAAAAAAACACATTTTCCTCAAATTTTGGTGACAGAAAGTTCTGGAATCAGAGAGGAGCCACAAATTCCCTTCCACCCAGCCTTCCCCCAAATCTCCCGAAAAAAATAATACCTCACTTGTGTGGGTAGGCCTAACGCCCGCAACAGGAAATGCCCCAAAACGCAACGTGGACACATCACATTTTTTAAAAGAAAACAGAGGTGTTTTTCGGAAAATGCCTTCCTGTAGATTTTGGCCTCTAGCTCAGCCGGGACCTAGGGAAACCTACCAAACCTGTGCATTTTTTAAAACTAGAGACCTACGTGAATCCAAGATGGGGTGACTTGTGGGGCTCTGACCATGTTCTGTTACCCAGAATCCTTTGCAAACCTCAAAATTTGGCTAAAAAAATTCATGTTCCTCACATTTTATTGACAGATAGATCTGGAATCAGAGAGGAGCCACAAATTTACTTCCACCCAGCGTTCCCCCAAGTCTACCGATAAAAATGATACCTCACTTGTGTGGGTAGGCCTAGCGCCCGTGACACGAAACGCCCCAAAACACAACGTGGACACATCATATTTTTCTAAAGAATACAGAGTTGTTTTTTGCAAAGTGCCTACCTGTAGATTTTGCCTCTAGCTCAGCCGGCACCTAGGGAAACCTACCAAACCTGTGCATTTTTTAAAACAAGAGACCTAGGGAAATCCAAGATGGGGTGACTTGTGGGGCTCTGACCCGGTTATGTTACCCAGAATCCTTTGCAAACCTCAAAATTTGGCTACAAAAACACATTGCCCTCACATTTCGGTGACAGAAAGTTCTGGAATCTGAGAGGAGCCACAAATTTCCTTCCACCCAGTGTTCCCCCAAGTCTCCCGGTAAAAACGATACCTCACTTGTGTGGGTAGGCCTAGCGCCCGCGACAGGAAATGCCCCAAAACGCAACGTGGACACATCACATTTTTTTAAAGAAAACAGAGGTGTTTTTTCCAAAGTGCCTACCTGTAGATTTTGACCTCCTACTCAGCCGGCATCTAGGGAAACCTACCAAACGTGTGCATTTTTTTAAACTAGAGACCTAGGGGAATCCAAGATGGGGTGACTTGTGGGGCTCTGACCAGGTTCTGTTACCCAGAATCCTTTGCAAACCTCAAAATTTGGCTAAAAAAACACATTTTCCTCACATTTTGGTGACAGAAAGTTCTGGAATCACAGAGGAGCCACAAATTTCCTTCCACCCAGCATTCCTCCAAGTCTCCCGATAAAAATGATACCTCACTTGTGTGGGTAGGCCTAGCGCCCGCGACAGGAAATGCCCCAAAACGCAACGTGGACACATCACATTTTTGGAATGAAAACAAAGGTGTTTTTTGCAAAGTGCCTACCTGTAGATTTTGGCCTCTAGCTCAGCCGGCACTTAGAGAAACCTACCAAACCTGTGCATTTTTTAAAACTAGAGACCTCGGGGAATCCAAGATGGGGTGACTTGTGGGGCTATGACCAGGTTCTGTTACCCAGAATCCTTTGCAAACCTCAAAATTTTGCTAAAAAAACACATTTTCCTCAAATTTTGGTGACAGGAAGTTCTGGAATCACAGAGGAGCCACAAATTTGGTTCCACCCAGCGTTCCCCCAAGTCTCCCGATAAAAATGATTCCTCACTTGTGTGGGAAGGCGACAGGAAATGCCCCAAAAAGAAACATGGACACATCACATTTTTTTAAAGAAAACAGAGGTGTTTTTTGCAAAGTGCCTACCTGTAGATTTTGGCTTCTAGCTCAGCCGGCATCTAGGGAAACCTACCAAACATGTGCATTTTTGAAAACTAGAGACCTAGGGGATTCCAAGATGGGGTGACTTGTGGGGCTCTGACCATGTTCTGTTACCCAGAATCCTTTGCAAACCTCAAAATTTGGCTTCAAAAACACATTCCCATCACATTTCGGTGACAGAAAGTTCTGGAATCCGAGAGGAGCCACAAATTTCCACCCACCCAGTGTTCCCACAAGTCTCCCGATAAAAATGATACCTCACTTGTGAGGGTAGGCCTAGCGCCCGCGACAGGAAATGCCCCAAAACGCAACGTGGACACATCACATTTTTTGAAAGAAAACAGAGGTGTTTTTTGCAAAGTGCCTACCTGTGGATTTTGGCCTCTAGCTCAGCCGGCAGCTAGGGAAACCTACCAAACCTGTGCATTTTTTAAAACTAGAGACCTAGGGGAATCCAAGATGGGGTGACTTGTGGGGCTCTGACCATGTTCTGTTACCCAGAATCCTTTGCAAACCTCAAAATTTTGCTACAAAAACACATTTTCCTCACAATTTGCTGTCAGATAGTTCTGGAATCTGAGAGGAGCCACATATTTCCTTCCACCCAGCGTTCCCCCAAGTCTCCCGATAAAAATGATACCTCACTTGTGTGGGTAGGCCTAGCGCCTGTGACAGGAAACGCCCCAAAACACAACGTGGACACATCACATTTTTTTAAAGAAAACAGAGGTGTTTGTTGCAAAGTGCCTACCTGTAGATTTTACCTCTTGTTCAGCCGGCACCTAGGGAAATCTACCAAACCTGTGCATTTTTGAAAACTAGAGACCTAGGGGAATCCAAGATGGGGTGACTTGTGGGGCTCTGACCAGGTTCTGTTACCCAGAATCCTTTGCAAACCTCAAAATTTGGCTAAAAAAACACATTTTCCTCACATTTTGGTGACAGATAGTTCTGGAATAAGAGAGGAGCCACAAATTTCCTTCCACCCAGCGTTTCCCCAAGTCTCCCGATAACAATGATACCTCACTTGTGTGGGTAGGCCTAGCGCCAGCAACAGGAGATGCCCCAAAACGCAACGTGGACACATCACATTTTTGGAATGAAAACAGAGGTGTTTTTTGCAAAGTGCCTACCTGTAGATTTTGGCCTCTAGCTCAGCCGGCAGCTAGGGAAACCTACCAAACCTGTGCATTTTTTAAAACTAGAGACCTAGGGGAATCCAAGATGTGGTCACTTGTGGGTCTCTGATCAGGTTCTGTTACCCAGAATCCTTTGCAAACCTCAAAATTTGGGTGAAAAAACACATTGCCCTCCAATTTCGGTGATAGAAAGTTCTGGAATCCGAGAGGAGCCACAAATTTCCTTCAACCCAGTGTTCCCCCAAGTCTCCCGATAAAAACGATACCTCACTTGTGTGGGTAGGCCTAGCGCCTGTGACAGGAAATGCCCCAAAACGCAACGTGGACACATCACATTTTTTGAAAGAAAACAGAGGTGTTTTTTGGAAATTGCCTTCCTGTAGATTTTGCCTCTTGCTCAGCCAGCACCTAGGGAAACCTACCAAACATGTGCATTTTTGAAAACTAGAGACCTAGGGGAATCCAGGATGGGGTGACTTGTGGGGATCTGACCAGGTTCTGTTACCCAGAATCCTTTGCAAACCTCAAAATATGGCTAAAAAAAACATTATCCTCAAATTTTGGTGACAGAAAGTTCTGGAATCACAGAGGAGCCACAAATTTCCTTCCACCCAACGTTCCCCCTAGTCTCCCTATAAAAATGATACCTCACTTGTGTGGGAAGGCCTAGCGCCCGCGACAGGAAATGCCCCAAAACGCAACATGGACACATCACATTTTTTTAAAGAAAACAGATGTGTTTTTTGCAAAAGTGCCTACCTGTAGATTTTGGCCTCTAGCTCAGCTGGCACCTAGGGAAACCTTCCAAACCTGTGCATTTTTGAAAACTAGAGACCTAGGGGAATCCAAGATGGGATGACTTGTGGGGCTCTGACCAGGTTCTGTTACCCAGAATCCTTTGCAAACCTTAACATTTGGCTAAAAAAACACATTTTCCTCAAATTTTGGTGACAGAAAGTTCTGGAATCAGAGAGGAGCCACAAATTTCCTTCCACCCAGCGTTCCCCCAAGTCTCCCGATAAAAATGATACCTCAGTTGGGTGGGTAGGCCTAGCGCCCGCGACAGGAAATGCCCCAAAACACAACGTGGACACATCACATTTTTGGAAAGAAAACAGAGGTGTTTTTTGCAAAGTGCCTACCTGTAGATTTTGGCCTCTAGCTCAGCCGGCACCTAGGGACACCTACCAAACCTGTGCATTTTTGAAAACTAGAGACCTAGGGAAATCCAAGATGGTGTGACTTTTGGGGCTCTGACCACGTTCTGTTACCCAGAATCCTTTGCAAACCTCAAAATTTGGCTAAAAAAACTCATTGCCCTCACATTTCGGTGACAGAAAGTTCTGGAATCTGAGAGGAGCCACAAATTTCCTTCCACCCAGTGTTCCCCCAAGTCTCCCGATAAAAACAATACCTCACTTGTGTGGGTAGGCCTAGCGCCTGAGACAGGAAATGCCCCAAAACGCAATGTGGACACATCACATTTTTTGAAAGAAAACAGAGGTGTTTTTTGCAAAGTGCCTACCTGTAGATTTTGGCCTCTAGCTCAGCCGGCACCTAGGTAAACCTACCAAACCTGTGCATTTTTGAAAACTAGAGACCTAGGGGAATCCAAGATGGGGTGACTTGTGGGGCTCTGACCAGGTTCTGTTACCCGGAATCCTTTGCAAACCTCAAAATGTGGCTAAAAAAACACATTTTCCTCATATTTTGTTGACAGATAGTTCTAGAATCAGAGAGGAGCCACTAATTTCCTTCCACCCAGCGTTCCCCCAAGTCTCCCGATAAAAATGTTACCTCACTTGTGTGGGTAGGCCTAGCGCCCATGACAGGAAACGCCCCAAAACACAACGTGGACACATCACATTTTTTTAAAGAAAACAGAGGTGTTTTTTGCAAAGTGCCTACCTGTAGATTTTGCCTCTTGCTCAGCCGGCACCTAGGGAAACCTACCAAACCTGTGCATTTTTGAAAACTAGAGACCTAGGGGAATCCAAGATGGGGTGACTTGTGGGGCTCTGACCAGGTTCTGTTATCCAGAATCCTTTGCAAACCTCAAAATTTGGCTAAAAAAACACATTGCCCTCACATTTCGGTGACAGAAAGTTCTGCAATCTGAGAGGAGCCACAAATTTCTTTAAACCCAGCGTTCCCCCAAGTCTCCCGATAAAAATGATACCTCACTTGTGTGGGAAGGCCTAGCGCCCGCGACAGGAAATGCCCCAAAACGCAACATGGACACATCACATTTTTTGAAAGAAAACAGAGGTGTTTTTTGCAAAGTGCCTACCTGTATATTTTGGCCTCAAGCTCAGCCGGCAGCTAGGGAAACCTACCAAACCTGTGCATTTTTTTAAACTAGAGACCTAGGGGAATCGAAGCTGGGGTGACTTGTGGGGCTCTGACCATTTTCTGTTACCCAGAATCCTTTGCAAACCTCAAAATTTGGCTACAAAAACAAATTTTCCTCACAAATTGGTGACAGATTGTTCTGGAATCAGAGAGGAGCCACAAATTTCCTTCCACCCAGCGTTCCCCCAAATCTCCCGATAAAAATGATACCTCAATTGTGTGGGTAGGCCTAGCGCCCGTGACAGGAAACGAACCAAAACACAACGTGGACACATCACATTATTTTTAAAGAAAACAGAGGTGTTTTTTGCAAAGTGCCTACCTGTAGATTTTTCCTCTTGCTCAGCCGGCACCTAGGGAAACCTACTAAACCTGTGCATTTTTTTAAAACTAGAGACCTAGGGGAATCCAAGATGGGGTGACTTGTGGGGCTCTGACCATGTTCTGTTACCCAGAATCCTTTGCAAACCTCAAAATTTGGTTAAAAAAACACATTTTCCTCACATTTTGGTGACAGATAGTTCTGGAATCAGAGAGGAGCCACAAATTGCCTTCCACCCAGTGTTCCCCCAAGTCTCCCGATAAAAACGATACCTCACTTGTGTGGGTAGGCCTAGCGCCTGCGACAGGAAATGCCCCAAAACGCAACATGGACACATCACATTTTTTGAAAGAAGACAGAGGTGTTTTTTGGAAATTGCCTTCCTATAGATTTTGGCCTCTAGCTCAGCCGGCACCTAGGGAAACCTACCAAACCTGTGCATTTTTTAAAACTAGAGACCTAGGGGAATCCAGGATGGGGTGACTTGTGGGGATCTGACCAGGTTCTGTTACCCAGAATCCTTTGCAAACCTCAAAATTTGGCTAAAAAACACATTTTCATCAAATTTGGGTGACAGAAAGTTCTGGAATCACAGAGGAGCCACAAATTTCCTTCCACCCAGCGTTCCCCCAAGTCTCCCGATAAAAATGATACCTCACTTGTGTGGGTAGGCGTAGCGCCCGCGACAGGAAATGCCCCAAAACGCAACGTGGACACATCACATTTTTTTAAAGAAAACAGAGGTGTTTTTTGCAAAGTGCCTACCTGTATATTTTGGCCTCAAGCTCAGCCGGCAGCTAGGGAAACCTACCAAACCTGTGCATTTATTTAAACTAGAGACCTAGGGGAATCCAGGATGGGGTGACTTGTGGGGATCTGACCAGGTTCTGTTACCCAGAATCCTTTGCAAACCTCAAAATTTGGCTACAAAAACAAATTTTCCTCACAAATTGGTGACAGATTGTTCTGGAATCAGAGAGGAGCCACAAATTTCCTTCCACCCAGCGTTCCCCCAAATCTCCCGATAAAAATGATACCTCAATTGTGTGGGTAGGCCTAGCGCCCGTGACAGGAAACGAACCAAAACACAACGTGGACACATCACATTATTTTTAAAGAAAACAGAGGTGTTTTTTGCAAAGTGCCTACCTGTAGATTTTTCCTCTTGCTCAGCCGGCACCTAGGGAAACCTACTAAACCTGTGCATTTTTTTAAAACTAGAGACCTAGGGGAATCCAAGATGGGGTGACTTGTGGGGCTCTGACCATGTTCTGTTACCCAGAATCCTTTGCAAACCTCAAAATTTGGTTAAAAAAACACATTTTCCTCACATTTTGGTGACAGATAGTTCTGGAATCAGAGAGGAGCCACAAATTGCCTTCCACCCAGTGTTCCCCCAAGTCTCCCGATAAAAACGATACCTCACTTGTGTGGGTAGGCCTAGCGCCTGCGACAGGAAATGCCCCAAAACGCAACATGGACACATCACATTTTTTGAAAGAAGACAGAGGTGTTTTTTGGAAATTGCCTTCCTATAGATTTTGGCCTCTAGCTCAGCCGGCACCTAGGGAAACCTACCAAACCTGTGCATTTTTTAAAACTAGAGACCTAGGGGAATCCAGGATGGGGTGACTTGTGGGGATCTGACCAGGTTCTGTTACCCAGAATCCTTTGCAAACCTCAAAATTTGGCTAAAAAACACATGTTCATCAAATTTGGGTGACAGAAAGTTCTGGAATCACAGAGGAGCCACAAATTTCCTTCCACCCAGCGTTCCCCCAAGTCTCCCGATAAAAATGATACCTCACTTGTGTGGGTAGGCGTAGCGCCCGCGACAGGAAATGCCCCAAAACGCAACGTGGACACATCACATTTTTTGAAAGAAAACAGAGGTGTTTTTTGCAAAGTGCCTACCTGTATATTTTGGCCTCAAGCTCAGCCGGCAGCTAGGGAAACCTACCAAACCTGTGCATTTATTTAAACTAGAGACTTAGGGGAATCGAAGCTGGGGTGACTTGTGGGGCTCTGACCATTTTCTGTTACCCAGAATCCTTTGCAAACCTCAAAATTTGGCTACAAAAACACATTTTCCTCACAAATTGGTGACAGATTGTTCTGGAATCAGAGAGGAGCCACAAATTTCCTTCCACCCAGCGTTCCCCCAAATCTCCCGATAAAAATGATACCTCAATTGTGTGGGTAGACCTAGCGCCCGTGACAGGAAACGCCCCAAAACACAACGTGGACACATCACATTTTTTTTAAAGAAAACAGAGGTGTTTTTTGCAAAGTGCCTACCTGTAGATTTTGCCTCTTGCTCAGCCGGCACCTAGGGAAACCTACTAAACCTGTGCATTTTTTTAAAACTAGAGACCTAGGGGAATCCAAGATGGGGTGACTTGTGGGGCTCTGACCATGTTCTGTTACCCAGAATCCTTTGCAAACCTCAAAATTTGGTTAAAAAAACACATTTTCCTCACATTTTGGTGACAGATTGTTCTGGAATCAGAGAGGAGCCACAAATTGCCTTCCACCCAGTGTTCCCCCAAGTCTCCCGATAAAAACGATACCTCACTTGTGTGGGTAGGCCTAGCGCCTGCGACAGGAAATGCCCCAAAACGCAACATGGACACATCACATTTTTTGAAAGAAGACAGAGGTGTTTTTTGGAAATTGCCTTCCTGTAGATTTTGGCCTCTAGCTCAGCCGGCACCTAGGGAAAACTACCAAACCTGTGCATTTTTTAAAACTAGAGACCTAGGGGAATCCAGGATGGGGTGACTTGTGGGGATCTGACCAGGTTCTGTTACCCAGAATCCTTTGCAAACCTCAAAATTTGGCTAAAAAACACATTTTCATCAAATTTGGGTGACAGAAAGTTCTGGAATCACAGAGGAGCCACAAATTTCCTTCCACCCAGCGTTCCCCCAAGTCTCCCGATAAAAATGATACCTCACTTGTGTGGGTAGGCGTAGCGCCCGCGACAGGAAATGCCCCAAAACGCAACGTGGACACATCACATTTTTTGAAAGAAAACAGAGGTGTTTTTTGCAAAGTGCCTACCTGTATATTTTGGCCTCAAGCTCAGCCGGCAGCTAGGGAAACCTACCAAACCTGTGCATTTATTTAAACTAGAGACCTAGGGGAATCGAAGCTGGGGTGACTTGTGGGGCTCTGACCATTTTCTGTTACCCAGAATCCTTTGCAAACCTCAAAATTTGGCTACAAAAACACATTTTCCTCACAAATTGGTGACAGATTGTTCTGGAATCAGAGAGGAGCCACAAATTTTCTTCCACCCAGCGTTCCCCCAAATCTCCCGATAAAAATGATACCTCAATTGTGTGGGTAGACCTAGCGCCCGTGACAGGAAACGCCCCAAAACACAACGTGGACACATCACATTTTTTTTAAAGAAAACAGAGGTTTTTTTTGCAAAGTGCCTACCTGTAGATTTTGCCTCTTGCTCAGCCGGCACCTAGGGAAACCTACTAAACCTGTGCATTTTTTTAAAACTAGAGACCTAGGGGAATCCAAGATGGGGTGACTTGTGGGGCTCTGACCATGTTCTGTTACCCAGAATCCTTTGCAAACCTCAAAATTTGGTTAAAAAAACACATTTTCCTCACATTTTGGTGACAGATTGTTCTGGAATCAGAGAGGAGCCACAAATTGCCTTCCACCCAGTGTTCCCCCAAGTCTCCCGATAAAAACGATACCTCACTTGTGTGGGTAGGCCTAGCGCCTGCGACAGGAAATGCCCCAAAACGCAACATGGACACATCGCATTTTTTGAAAGAAGACAGAGGTGTTTTTTGGAAATTGCCTTCCTGTAGATTTTGGCCTCTAGCTCAGCCGGCACCTAGGGAAACCTACCAAACCTGTGCATTTTTTAAAACTAGAGACCTAGGGGAATCCAAGATGGGGTGACTTGTGGTGCTCTGACCAGGTTCTGTTACCCAGAATCCTTTGCAAACCTCAAAATTTGGCTAAAAAACACATTTTCCTCAAATTTGGGTGACAGAAAGTTCTGGAATCACAGAGGAGCCACAAATATCCTTCCACCCAGCGTTCCCCCAAGTCTCCCGATAAAAATGATACCTCACTTGTGTGGGTAGGCGTAGTGCCCGTGACAGGAAATGCCCCAAAACGCAACGTGGACACATCACATTTTTTTAAAGAAAACAGAGGTGTTTTTTGCAAAGTGCCTACCTGTAGATTTTGCCTCTTGCTCAGCCGGCACCTAGGGAAACCTACTAAACCTGTGCATTTTTTAAAACTAGAGACCTAGGGGAATCCAAGATGGGGTGACTTGTGGGGCTCTGACCAGGTTCTTTTACCCAGAATCCTTTGCAAACCTCAAAATTTGGCGAAAAAACACATTTTCCTCAAATTTGGGTGACAGAAAGTTCTGGAATCACAGAGGAGCCACAAATATCCTTCCACCCAGCATTCCCCCAAGTCTCCCGATAAAAATGATACCTCACTTGTGTGGGTAGGCGTAGTGCCCGTGACAGGAAATGCCCCAAAACGCAACGTGGACACATCACATTTTTTTAAAGAAAACAGAGGTGTTTTTTGCAAAGTGCCTACCTGTAGATTTTGGCCTCTAGCTCAGCCGGCACCTACGGAAACCTACCAAACCTGTGCATTTTTTAAAACTAGAGACCTAGGGGAATCCAAGATGGGGTGACTTGTGGGGCTCTGACCATGTTCTGTTACCCAGAATCCTTTGCAAACCTCAAAATTTGGCTAAAAAAACACATTTTCCTCACATTTTGGTGACAGATAGTTCTGGAATCAGAGAGGAGCCACAAATTTCCTTCCACCCAGCGTTCCCCCAAGTCTCCCGATAACAATGATACCTCACTTGTGTGGGTAGGCCTAGCTCCCGCGACAGGAAATGCCCCAAAACACAACGTGGACACATCACATTTTTGGAAAGAAAACAGAGGTGTTTTTTGCAAAGTGCCACCTGTAGATTTTGGCCTCTAGCTCAGCCGGCACCTAGGGACACCTACCAAACCTGTGCATTTTTGAAAACTAGAGACCTAGGGGAATCCAAGATGGTGTGACTTTTGGGGCTCTGACCAGGTTCTGTTACCCAGAATCCTTTGCAAACCTCAAAATTTGGCTAAAAAAACTCATTGCCCTCAAATTTCGGTGACAGAAAGTTCTGGAATCTGAGAGGAGCCACAAATTTCCTTCCACCCAGTGTTCCCCCAAGTCTCCCGATAAAAACGATACCTCACTTGTGTGGGTAGGCCTAGCGCCTGCGACAGGAAATGCCCCAAAACGCAACGTGGACACATCACATTTTTTGAAAGAAAACAGAGGTGTTTTTTGCAAAAGTGCCTACCTGTAGATTTTGGCCTCTAGCTCAGCTGGCACCTAGGGAAACCTACCAAACCTGTGCATTTTTGAAAACTAGAGACCTAGGGGAATCCAAGATGGGGTGACTTGTGGGACTCTGACCAGGTTCTGTTAACCAGAATCCTTTGCAAACCTCAAAATGTGGCTAAAAAAACACATTTTCCTCACATTTTGTTGACAGATAGTTCTAGAATCAGAGAGGAGCCACGAATTTCCTTCCACCCAGCGTTCCCCCAAGTCTCCCGATAAAAATGTTACCTCACTTGTGTGGGTAGGCCTAGCGCCCGTGACAGGAAACGCCCCAAAACACAATGTGGACACATCACATTTTTTTAAAGAAAACAGAGGTGTTTTTTGCAAAGTGCCTACCTGTAGATTTTGCCTCTTGCTCAGCCGGCACCTAGGGAAACCTACCAAAACTGTGCATTTTTGAAAACTAGAGACCTAGGGGAATCCAAGATGGGGTGACTTGTGGGGCTCTGACCAGGTTCTGTTATCCAGAATCCTTTGCAAACCTCAAAATTTGGCTAAAAAAACACATTGCCCTCACATTTCGGTGACAAAAAGTTCTGGAATCTGAGAGGAGCCACAAATTTCCTTCCACCCAGTGTTCCCCCAAGTCTCCCGATAAAAACGATGCCTAACTTGTGCGGGTAGTCCTAGCGCCTGCTACAGGAAATGCCCCAAAACGCAACGTGGACACATCACATTTTTTTAAAGAAAACAGAGGTGTTTTTTGCAAAGTGCCTACCTGTAGATTTTGGCCTCTAGCTCAGCCGGCAGCTAGGGAAACCTACCAAACCTGTGCATTTTTGAAAACTTGAGACCTAGGGGAATCCAAGATGGGGTGACTTGTGGGGCTCTGACCAGGTTATGTTACCCAGAATCCTTTGCAAACCTCAAAATTTGGCTATAAAAACAAATTTTCCTCAAATTTTGGTGACAGAAAGTTCTGGAATCACAGAGGAGCCACAAATTTCTTTCCACCCAGCGTTCCCCCAAGTCTCCCGATAAAAATGATTCCTCACTTGTGTGGGAAGGATTAGCGCCCGCGACAGGAAATGCCCCAAAACGCAACATGGACACATCACATTTTTTGAAAGAAAACAGAGGTGTTTTTTGCAAAGTGCCTACCTGTATATTTTGGCCTCAAGCTCAGCCGGCAGCTAGTGAAACCTACCAAACCTGTGCATTTTTTTAAAACTAGAGACCTAGGGGAATCCAAGATGGGGTGACTTGTGGGGCTCTGACCATGTTCTGTTACCCAGAATCCTTTGCAAACCTCAAAAGTTGGTTAAAAAAACACATTTTCCTCACATTTTGGTGACAGATTGTTCTGGAATCAGAGAGGAGCCACAAATTGCCTTCCACCCAGTGTTCCCCCAAGTCTCCCGATAAAAACGATACCTCACTTGTGTGGGTAGGCCTAGCGCCTGCGACAGGAAATGCCCCAAAACGCAACATGGACACATCACATTTTTTGAAAGAAGACAGAGGTGTTTTTTGGAAATTGCCTTCCTGTAGATTTTGGCCTCTAGCTCAGCCGGCACCTAGGGAAACCTACCAAACCTGTGCATTTTTTAAAACTAGAGACCTAGGGGAATCCAGGATGGGGTGACTTGTGGGGATCTGACCAGGTTCTGTTACCCAGAATCCTTTGCAAACCTCAAAATTTGGCTAAAAAACACATTTTCATCAAATTTGGGTGACAGAAAGTTCTGGAATCACAGAGGAGCCACAAATTTCCTTCCACCCAGCGTTCCCCCAAGTCTCCCGATAAAAATGATACCTCACTTGTGTGGGTAGGCGTAGCGCCCGCGACAGGAAATGCCCCAAAACGCAACGTGGACACATCACATTTTTTGAAAGAAAACAGAGGTGTTTTTTGCAAAGTGCCTACCTGTATATTTTGGCCTCAAGCTCAGCCGGCAGCTAGGGAAACCTACCAAACCTGTGCATTTATTTAAACTAGAGACCTAGGGGAATCGAAGCTGGGGTGACTTGTGGGGCTCTGACCATTTTCTGTTACCCAGAATCCTTTGCAAACCTCAAAATTTGGCTACAAAAACACATTTTCCTCACAAATTGGTGACAGATTGTTCTGGAATCAGAGAGGAGCCACAAATTTTCTTCCACCCAGCGTTCCCCCAAATCTCCCGATAAAAATGATACCTCAATTGTGTGGGTAGACCTAGCGCCCGTGACAGGAAACGCCCCAAAACACAACGTGGACACATCACATTTTTTTTAAAGAAAACAGAGGTGTTTTTTGCAAAGTGCCTACCTGTAGATTTTGCCTCTTGCTCAGCCGGCACCTAGGGAAACCTACTAAACCTGTGCATTTTTTTAAAACTAGAGACCTAGGGGAATCCAAGATGGGGTGACTTGTGGGGCTCTGACCATGTTCTGTTACCCAGAATCCTTTGCAAACCTCAAAATTTGGTTAAAAAAACACATTTTCCTCACATTTTGGTGACAGATTGTTCTGGAATCTGAGAGGAGCCACAAATTTCCTTCCACCCAGTGTTCCCCCAAGTCTCCCGATAAAAACGATACCTCACTTGTGTGGGTAGGCCTAGCGCCTGCGACAGGAAATGCCCCAAAACGCAACATGGACACATCGCATTTTTTTAAAGAAGACAGAGGTGTTTTTTGGAAATTGCCTTCCTGTAGATTTTGGCCTCTAGCTCAGCCGGCACCTAGGGAAACCTACCAAACCTGTGCATTTTTTAAAACTAGAGACCTAGGGGAATCCAAGATGGGGTGACTGGTGGGGCTCTGACCAGGTTCTGTTACCCAGAATCCTTTGCAAACCTCAAAATTTGGCTAAAAAACACATTTTCCTCAAATTTGGGTGACAGAAAGTTCTGGAATCACAGAGGAGCCACAAATATCCTTCCACCCAGCGTTCCCCCAAGTCTCCCGATAAAAATGATACCTCACTTGTGTGGGTAGGCGTAGTGCCCGTGACAGGAAATGCCCCAAAACGCAACGTGGACACATCACATTTTTTTAAAGAAAACAGAGGTGTTTTTTGCAAAGTGCCTACCTGTAGATTTTGCCTCTTGCTCAGCCGGCACCTAGGGAAACCTACTAAACCTGTGCATTTTTTAAAACTAGAGACCTAGGGGAATCCAAGATGGGGTGACTTGTGGGGCTCTGACCAGGTTCTTTTACCCAGAATCCTTTGCAAACCTCAAAATTTGGCGAAAAAACACATTTTCCTCAAATTTGGGTGACAGAAAGTTCTGGAATCACAGAGGAGCCACAAATATCCTTCCACCCAGCGTTCCCCCAAGTCTCCCGATAAAAATGATACCTCACTTGTGTGGGTAGGCGTAGTGCCCGTGACAGGAAATGCCCCAAAACGCAACGTGGACACATCACATTTTTTTAAAGAAAACAGAGGTGTTTTTTGCAAAGTGCCTACCTGTAGATTTTGGCCTCTAGCTTAGCCGGCACCTACGGAAACCTACCAAACCTGTGCATTTTTTAAAACTAGAGACCTAGGGGAATCCAAGATGGGGTGACTTGTGGGGCTCTGACCATGTTCTGTTACCCAGAATCCTTTGCAAACCTCAAAATTTGGCTAAAAAAACACATTTTCCTCACATTTTGGTGACAGGAAGTTCTGGAATCAGAGAGGAGCCACAAATTTCCTTCCACCCAGCGTTCCCCCAAGTCTCCCGATAACAATGATACCTCACTTGTGTGGGTAGGCCTAGCTCCCGCGACAGGAAATGCCCCAAAACACAACGTGGACACATCACATTTTTGGAAAGAAAACAGAGGTGTTTTTTGCAAAGTGCCTACCTGTATATTTTGGCCTCAAGCTCAGCCGGCAGCTAGTGAAACCTACCAAACCTGTGCATTTTTTAAAACTAGAGACCTAGGGGAATCGAAGCTGGGGTGACTTGTGGGGCTCTGACCATTTTCTGTTACCCAGAATCCTTTGTTAACCTCAAAATTTGGCTACAAAAACACATTTTCCTCACAAATTGGTGACAGATTGTTCTGGAATCAGAGAGGAGCCACAAATTTCCTTCCACCCAGCGTTCCCCCAAATCTCCCGATAAAAATTATACCTCAATTGTGTGGGTAGGCCTAGCGCCCGTGACAGGAAACGCCCCAAAACACAACGTGGACACATCACATTGTTTTTTAAAGAAAACAGAGGTGTTTTTTGCAAAGTGCCTACCTGTAGATTTTGCCTCTTGCTCAGCCGGCCCCTAGGGAAACCTACTAAACCTGTGCATTTTTTAAAACTAGAGACCTAGGGGAAATCAAGATGGGGTGACTTGTGGGGCTCTGACCATGTTCTGTTACCCAGAATCTTTTGCAAACCTCAAAATTTGGTTAAAAAAACTCATTGCCCTCAAATTTCGGTGACAGAAAGTTCTGGAATCTGAGAGGAGCCACAAATTTCCTTCCACCCAGTGTTCCCCCAAGTCTCCCGATAAAAACGATACCTCACTTGTGTGGGTAGGCCTAGCGCCTGCGACAGGAAATGCCCCAAAACGCAACGTGGACACATCACATTTTTTGAAAGAAAACAGAGGTGTTTTTTGCAAAGTGCCTACCTGTAGATTTTGGCCTCTAGCTCAGCTGGCACCTAGGGAAACCTACCAAACCTGTGCATTTTTGAAAACTAGAGACCTAGGGGAATCCAAGATGGGGTGACTTGTGGGACTCTGACCAGGTTCTGTTAACCAGAATCCTTTGCAAACCTCAAAATGTGGCTAAAAAAACACATTTTCCTCACATTTTGTTGACAGATTGTTCTAGAATCAGAGAGGAGCCACGAATTTCCTTCCACCCAGCGTTCCCCCAAGTCTCCCGATAAAAATGTTACCTCACTTGTGTGGGTAGGCCTAGCGCCCGTGACAGGAAACGCCCCAAAACACAATGTGGACACATCACATTTTTTTAAAGAAAACAGAGGTGTTTTTTGCAAAGTGCCTACCTGTAGATTTTGCCTCTTGCTCAGCCGGCACCTAGGGAAACCTACCAAAACTGTGTATTTTTGAAAACTAGAGACCTAGGGGAATCCAAGATGTGGTGACTTGTGGGGCTCTGACCAGGTTCTGTTATCCAGAATCCTTTGCAAACCTCAAAATTTGGCTAAAAAAACACATTGCCCTCACATTTCGGTGACAAAAAGTTCTGGAATCTGAGAGGAGCCACAAATTTCCTTCCACCCAGTGTTCCCCCAAGTCTCCCGATAAAAACGATGCCTAACTTGTGCGGGTAGTCCTAGCGCCTGCTACAGGAAATGCCCCAAAACTCAACGTAGACACATCACATTTTTTTAAAGAAAACAGAGGTGTTTTTTGCAAAGTGCCTACCTGTAGATTTTGGCCTCTAGCTCAGCCGGCAGCTAGGGAAACCTACCAAACCTGTGCATTTTTGAAAACTTGAGACCTAGGGGAATCCAAGATGGGGTGACTTGTGGGGCTCTGACCAGGTTATGTTACCCAGAATCCTTTGCAAACCTCAAAATTTGGCTATAAAAACAAATTTTCCTCAAATTTTGGTGACAGAAAGTTCTGGAATCACAGAGGAGCCACAAATTTCTTTCCACCCAGCGTTCCCCCAAGTCTCCCGATAAAAATGATACCTCACTTGTGTGGGAAGGATTAGCGCCCGCGACAGGAAATGCCCCAAAACGCAACATGGACACATCACATTTTTTGAAAGAAAACAGAGGTGTTTTTTGCAAAGTGCCTACCTGTATATTTTGGCCTCAAGCTCAGCCGGCAGCTAGTGAAACCTACCAAACCTGTGCATTTTTTAAAACTAGAGACCTAGGGGAATCGAAGCTGGGGTGACTTGTGGGGCTCTGACCATTTTCTGTTACCCAGAATCCTTTGTTAACCTCAAAATTTGGCTACAAAAACACATTTTCCTCACAAATTGGTGACAGATTGTTCTGGAATCAGAGAGGAGCCACAAATTTCCTTCCACCCAGCGTTCCCCCAAATCTCCCGATAAAAATGATACCTCAATTGTGTGGGTAGGCCTAGCGCCCGTGACAGGAAACGCCCCAAAACACAACGTGGACACATCACATTGTTTTTTAAAGAAAACAGAGGTGTTTTTTGCAAAGTGCCTACCTGTAGATTTTGCCTCTTGCTCAGCCGGCCCCTAGGGAAACCTACTAAACCTGTGCATTTTTTAAAACTAGAGACCTAGGGGAAATCAAGATGGGGTGACTTGTGGGGCTCTGACCATGTTCTGTTACCCAGAATCCTTTGCAAACCTCAAAATTTGGTTAAAAAAACACATTTTCCTCACATTTTGGTGACAGATAGTTCTGGAATCAGAGAGGAGCCACAAATTGCCTTCCACCCAGTGTTCCCCCAAGTCTCCCGATAAAAACGATACCTCACTTGTGTGGGTAGGCCTAGCGCTTGCGACAGGAAATGCCCCAAAACGCAACATGGACACATCACATTTTTTGAAAGAAGACAGAGGTGTTTTTTGGAAATTGCCTTCCTGTAGATTTTGGCCTCTAGCTCAGCCGGCACCTAGGGAAACTTACCAAACCTGTGCATTTTTTAAAACTAGAGACCTAGGGGAATCCAAGATGGGGTGACTTGTGGGGCTCTGACCAGGTTCTGTTACCCAGAATCCTTTGCAAACCTCAAAATTTGGCTAAAAAACACATTTTCCTCAAATGTGAGTGACAGAAAGTTCTGGAATCACAGAGGAGCCACAAATATCCTTCCACCCAGCGTTCCCCCAAGTCTCCCGATAAAAATGATACCTCACTTGTGTGGGTAGGCGTAGTGCCCGCGACAGGAAATGCCCCAAAACGCAACGTGGACACATCCCATTTTTTTAAAGAAAACAGAGGTGTTTTTTGCAAAGTGCCTACCTGTAGATTTTACCTCTTGCTCAGCCGGCACCTAGGGAAACCTACCAAACCTGTGCATTTTTGAAAACTAGAGACCTAGGGGAATCCAAGATGGGGGTGACTTGTGGGCCTCTGACCAGGTTCTGTTACCCAGAATCCTTTGCAAACCTCAAAAGTTGGATAAAAAAACACATTGCCCTCACATTTCGGTGACAGAAAGTTCTGGAATCCGAGAGGAGCCACAAATTTCCTTCCACCCAGCGTTCCCCCAAGTCTCCCGATAAAAATGATACCTCACTTGTGTGGGTAGGCCCAGCGCCCACGACAGGAGAAGCCCCAAAACGCAAAGTGGACACATCACATTTTTGGAATGAAAACAGAGGTGTTTTTTGCAAAGTGCCTACCTGTAGATTTTGGCCTCTAGCTCAGCCAGCACCTAGGGAAACCTACCAAACCTGTGCATTTTTGAAAACTAGAGACCTAGGGGAATCCAAGATGGGGTGACTTGTGGGGCTCTGACCAGGTTCTGTTACCCAGAATCCGTTACAAACCTCAAAATTTGGCCAAAAAAACACATTTTCCTCACATTTTGGTGACAGATAGTTCTGGAATCAGAGAGGAGCCACAAATTTCCTTCCACCCAGCGTTCCCCCAAGTCTCCCGATAAGAATGATACCTCACTTGTGTGGGTAGGCCTAGCGCCCGCTACAGGAGATGCCCCAAAACGCAACGTGGACACATCACATTTTTGGAATGAAAACAGAGGTGTTTTTTGCAAAGTGCCTACCTGTAGATTTTGGCCTCTAGCTCAGCCAGCACCTAGGGAAACCTACCAAACCTGTGCATTTTTGAAAACTACAGACCTAGGCGAATCGAAGATGGGGTGACTTGTGGGGCTCTGACCAGGTTCTGTTACCCAGAATCCTTTGCAAACCTCACAATTTGGCTAAAAAAAAAAAAATTTCTTCAAATTTTGGTGACAGGAAGTTCTGGAATCACAGAGGAGCCACAAATTTCCTTCCACCCAGCGTTCCACCAAGTCTCCCGATAAAAATGATACCTCACTTGTGTGGGAAGGCCTAGCGCCCGCGGCAGAAAAATGCCCCAAAACGCAACGTGGACTCATCAAATTTTTTTAAAGAAAACAGAGGTGTTTTTTGCAAAGTGCCTACCTGTAGATTTTGGCCTCTAGCTCAGCAGGCAACTAGGGAAACCTACCAAACCTGTGCATTTTTTTAAACTAGAGACCTAGGGGAATCCAAGATAGGGAGACTTGTGGGGCTCTGACCATGTTCTGTTACCCAGAATCCTTTGCAAACCTTCCAAATTTGGCTACAAAAACTCATTTTCCTCACAATTTGGTGACAGATAGTTCTGGAATCTGAGAGGAGCCACAGATTTCCTTCCACCCAGCGTTCCCCCAAGTCTCCCGATAAAAATGATACCTCACTTGTGTGGGTAGGTCTAGCGCCTGTGACAGGAAACGCCCCAAAACACAACGTGGACACATCACATTTTTTGAAAGAAAACAGAGGTGTTTTTTGCAAAGTGCCTACCTGTAGATTTTACCTCTTGCTCAGCCGGCACCTAGGGAAACCTACCAAACCTGTGCATTTTTGAAAACTAGAGACCTAGGGGAATCCAAGGTGGGGTGACTTGTGGGGCTCTGACCAGGTTCTGTTACCCAGAATCCTTTGCAAACCTCAAAATTTGGCTACAAAAACACATTTTCCTCACAATTTGGTGACAGATAGTTCTGGAATCTGAGAGGAGCCACACATTTCCTTCCACCCAGCGTTCCCCCAAGTCTCCCGATAAAAATGATACCTCACTTGTGTGGGAAGGCCGAGCGCCTGTGACAGGAAACGCCCCAAAACACAATGTGGACACATCCCATTTTTTGAAAGAAAACAGAGGTGTTTTTTGCAAAGTGCCTACCTGTAGATTTTACCTCTTGCTCAGCCGGCACCTAGGGAAACCTACCAAACCTGTGCATTTTTGAAAACTAGAGACCTAGGGGAATCCAAGATGGGGTGACTTGTGGGCCTCTGACCAGGTTCTGTTACCCAGAATCCTTTGCAAACCTCAAAAGTTGGATAAAAAAACACATTGCCCTCACATTTCGGTGACAGAAAGTTCTGGAATCCGAGAGGAGCCACAAATTTCCTTCCACCCAGCGTTCCCCCAAGTCTCCCGATAAAAATGATACCTCACTTGTGTGGGTAGGCCCAGCGCCCGCGACAGGAGAAGCCCCAAAACGCAAAGTGGACACATCACATTTTTGGAATGAAAACAGAGGTGTTTTTTGCAAAGTGCCTACCTGTAGATTTTGGCCTCTAGCTCAGCCAGCACCTAGGGAAACCTACCAAATCTGTGCATTTTTGAAAACTAGAGACCTAGGGGAATCCAAGATGGGGTGACTTGTGGGGCTCTGACCAGGTTCTGTTACCCAGAATCCGTTACAAACCTCAAAATTTGGCCAAAAAAACACATTTTCCTCACATTTTGGTGACAGATAGTTCTGGAATCAGAGAGGAGCCACACATTTCCTTCCACCCAGCGTTCCCCCAAGTCTCCCGATAAGAATGATACCTCACTTGTGTGGGTAGGCCTAGCGCCCGCTACAGGAGATGCCCCAAAACGCAACGTGGACACATCACATTTTTGGAATGAAAACAGAGGTGTTTTTTGCAAAGTGCCTACCTGTAGATTTTGGCCTCTAGCTCAGCCAGCACCTAGGGAAACCTACCAAACCTGTGCATTTTTGAAAACTACAGACCTAGGCGAATCGAAGATGGGGTGACTTGTAGGGCTCTGACCAGGTTCTGTTACCCAGAATCCTTTGCAAACCTCAGAATTTGGCTACAAAAACACATTTTCCTCACAATTTGGTGACAGATAGTTCTGGAATCTGAGAGGAGCCACAGTTTTCCTTCCACCCAGCGTTCCCCCAAGTCTCCCGATAAAAATGATACCTCACTTGTGTGGGTAGGTCTAGCGCCTGTGACAGGAAACGCCCCAAAACACAACGTGGACACATCACATTTTTTTAAAGAAAACAGAGGTGTTTTTTGCAAAGTGCCTACCTGTAGATTTTACCTCTTGCTCAGCCGGCACCTAGGGAAACCTACCAAACCTGTGCATTTTTGAAAACTAGAGACCTAGGGGAATCCAAGATGGGGTGACTTGTGGGGCTCTGACCAGGTTCTGTTACCCAGAATCCTTTGCAAACCTCAAAATTTGGCTAAAAAAACACATTTTCCTCAAATTTTGGTGACAGGAAGTTCTGGAATCACAGAGGAGCCACAAATTTCCTTCCATCCAGCGTTCCACCAAGTCTCCCGATAAAAATGATACCTCAATTGTGTGGGAAGGCCTAGCACCCGCGACAGGAAATGCAGCAAAACGAAACGTGGACACATCATATTTTTTAAAGAAAACAGAGGTGTTTTTTGCAAAGTGCCTACCTGTAGATTTTGGCCTCTAGCTCAGCCGGCAGCTAGGGAAACCTACCAAACCTGTGCATTTTTTAAAACTAGAGACCTAGGGGAATCCAAGATGGGGTGACTTGTGGGGCTCTGATCATGTTCTGTTACCCAGAATCCTTTACAAACCTCAAAATTTGGCTACAAAAACACATTTTCCTCACAATTTGGTGACAGATAGTTCTGGAATCTGAGAGGAGCCACACATTTCCTTCCACCCAGCGTTCCCCCAAGTCTCCCGATAAAAATTATACCTCACTTGTGTGGGAAGGCCGAGCGCCTGTGACAGGAAACGCCCCAAAACACAACGTGGACACATCCCATTTTTTGAAAGAAAACAGAGGTGTTTTTTGCAAAGTGCCTACCTGTAGATTTTACCTCTTGCTCAGCCGGCACCTAGGGAAACCTACCAAACCTGTGCATTTTTGAAAACTAGAGACCTAGGGGAATCCAAGATGGGGTGACTTGTGGGGCTCTGACCAGGTTCTGTTACCCAGAATCCTTTGCAAACCTCAAAAGTTG
The DNA here is from genome assembly GCF_031143425.1 of Pleurodeles waltl. NCBI lineage: Eukaryota > Metazoa > Chordata > Amphibia > Caudata > Salamandridae > Pleurodeles > Pleurodeles waltl. The sequence continues at coordinate 994,029 of NC_090438.1, forward strand.
GATAAAAAAACACAATACCCTCACATTTCAGTGACAGAAAGTTCTGGAATCCGAGAGGAGCCACAAATTTCCTTCCACCCAGCGTTCCCCCAAGTCTCCCGATAAAAATGATACCTCACTTGTGTGGGTAGGCCTAGCGCCCGCGACAGGAGATGCCCCAAAACGCAACGTGGACACATCACATTTTTGGAATGAAAACAGAGGTGTTTTTTGCAAAGTGCCTACCTGTAGATTTTGGCCTCTAGCTCAGCCAGCACCTAGGGAAACCTACCAAACCTGGGCATTTTTGAAAACTAGAGACCTAGGGGAATCCAAGATGGGGTGACTTGTGGGGCTCTGACCAGGTTCTGTTACCCAGAATCCGTTACAAACCTCAAAATTTGGCAAAAAAACACATTTTCCTCACATTTTGGTGACAGATAGTTCTGGAATCAGAGAGGAGCCACAAATTTCCTTCCACCCAGCGTTCCCCCAAGTCTCCCGATAAGAATGATACCTCACTTGTGTGGGTAGGCCTAGCACCCGCTACAGGAGATGCCCCAAAACGCAACGTGGACACATCACATTTTTGGAATGAAAACAGAGGTGTTTTTTGCAAAGTGCCTACCTGTAGATTTTGGCCTCTAGCTCAGCCAGCACCTACGGAAACCTACCAAACCTGTGCATTTTTTAAAACTACAGACCTAGGCAAATCGAAGATGGGGTGACTTGTGGGGCTCTGACCAGGTTCTGTTACCCAGAATCCTTTGCAAACCTCACAATTTGGCTAAAAAAACAAATTTTCTTCAAATTTTGGTGACAGGAAGTTCTGGAATCACAGAGGAGCCACAAATTTCCTTCCACCCAGCGTTCCACCAAGTCTCCCGATAAAAATGATACCTCACTTGTGTGGGAAGGCCTAGCGCCCGCGACAGAAAAATGCCCCAAAACGCAACGTGGACACATCAAATTTTTTTAAAGAAAACAGAGGTGTTTTTTGCAAAGTGCCTACCTGTAGATTTTGGCCTCTAGCTCAGCCGGCAACTAGGGAAACCTACCAAACCTGTGCATTTTTTAAAACTAGAGACCTAGGGGAATCCAAGATAGGGAGACTTGTGGGGCTCTGACCATGTTCTGTTACCCAGAATCCTTTGCAAACCTCAAAATTTGGCTACAAAAACACATTTTCCTCACAATTTGGTGACAGATAGTTCTGGAATCTGAGAGGAGCCACAGATTTCCTTCCACCCAGCGTTCCCCCAAGTCTCCCGATAAAAATGATACCTCACTTGTGTGGGTAGGTCTAGCGCCTGTGACAGGAAACGCCCCAAAACACAACATGGACACATCACATTTTTTGAAAGAAAACAGAGGAGTTTTTTGCAAAGTACCTACCTGTAGATTTTACCTCTTGCTCAGCCGGCACCTAGGGAAACCTACCAAACCTGTGCATTTTTTAAAACTAGAGACCTAGGGGAATCCAAGATGGGGTGACTTGTGGGGCTCTGACCAGGTTCTGTTACACAGAATCCTTTGCAAACCTCAAAAGTTGGATAAAAAAACACATTGCCCTCACATTTCGGTGACAGAAAGTTCTGGAATCACAGAGGAGCCACAAATTTCCTTCCACCCAGCGTTCCCCCAAGTCTCCCGATAAAAATGATACCTCACTTGTGTGGGTAGGCCCAGCGCCCGCGACAGGAGATGCCCCAAAACGCAAAGTGGACACATCACATTTTTGGAATGAAAACAGAGGTATTTTTTGCAAAGTGCCTACCTGTAGATTTTGGCCTCTAGCTCAGCCAGCACCTAGGGAAACCTACCAAACCTGTGCATTTTTGAAAACTAGAGACCTAGGGGAATCCAAGATGGGGTGACTTGTGGGGCTCTGACCAGGTTCTGTTACCCAGAATCCGTTACAAACCTCAAAATTTGGCCAAAAAAACACATTTTCCTCACATTTTGGTGACAGATAGTTCTGGAATCAGAGAGAAGCCACAAATTTCCTTCCACCCAGCGTTCCCCTAAGTCTCCCGATAAGAATGATACCTCACTTGTGTGGGTAGGCCTAGCGCCCGCTACAGGAGATGCCCCAAAACGCAACGTGGACAGATCACATTTTTGGAATGAAAACAGAGGTGTTTTTTGCAAAGTGCCTACCTGTAGATTTTGGCCTCTAGCTCAGCCAGCACCTAGGGAAACCTACCAAACCTGTGCATTTTTGAAAACTACAGACCTAGGCGAATCGAAGATGGGGTGACTTGTGGGGCTCTGACCAGGTTCTGTTACCCAGAATCCTTTGCAAACCTCACAATTTGGCTAAAAAAACACATTTTCTTCAAATTTTGGTGACAGGAAGTTCTGGAATCACAGAGGAGCCACAAATTTCCTTCCACCCAGCGTTCCACCAAGTCTCCCGATAAAAATGATACCTCACTTGTGTGGGAAGGCCTAGCGCCCGCGACAGAAAAATGCCCCAAAACGCAACGTGGACACATCAAATTTTTTTAAAGAAAACAGAGGTGTTTTTTGCAAAGTGCCTCCCTGTAGATTTTGGCCTCTAGCTCAGCCGGCAACTAGGGAAACCTACCAAACCTGTGCATTTTTTAAAACTAGAGACCTAGGGGAATCCAAGATAGGGAGACTTGTGGGGCTCTGACCATGTTCTGTTACCCAGAATCCTTTGCAAACCTCAAAATTTGGCTACAAAAACACATTTTCCTCACAATTTGGTGACAGATAGTTCTGGAATCTGAGAGGAGCCACAGATTTCCTTCCACCCAGCGTTCCCCCAAGTCTCCCGATAAAAATGATACCTCACTTGTGTGGGTAGGTCTAGCGCCTGTGACAGGAAACGCCCCAAAACACAACGTGGACACATCACATTTTTTTAAAGAAAACAGAGGTGTTTTTTGCAAAGTGCCTACCTGTAGATTTTACCTCTTGCTCAGCCGGCACCTAGGGAAACCTACCAAACCTGTGCATTTTTTAAAACTAGAGACCTAGGGGAATCCAAGATGGGGTGACTTGTGGGGCTCTGACCAGGTTCTGTTACCCAGAATCCTTTGCAAACCTCAAAGTTTGGCTAAAAAAACAAATTTTCCTCAAATTTTGGTGACAGGAAGATCTGGAATCACAGAGGAGCCACAAATTTCCTTCCATCCAGCATTCCACCAAGTCTCCCGATAAAAATGATACCTCACTTGTGTGGGAAGGACTAGCGCCCGCGACAGGAAATGCCCCAAAACGAAACGTGGACACATCGCATTTTTTGAAAGAAAACAGAGGTGTTTTTTGCAAAGTGCCTACCTGTAGATTTTGGCCTCTAGCTCAGCCGGCAGCTAGGGAAACCTACCAAACCTGTGCATTTTTTAAAACTAGAGACCTAGGGGAATCCAAGATGGGGTGACTTGTGGGGCTCTGACCATGTTCTGTTACCCAGAATCCTTTGCAAACCTCAAAATTTGGCTACAAAAACACATTTTCCTCACAATTTGGTGACAGATAGTTCTGGAATCTGAGAGGAGCCACACATTTCCTTCCACCCAGCGTTCCCCCAAGTCTCCCGATAAAAATGATACCTCACTTGTGTGGGAAGGCCGAGCGCTTGTGACAGGAAACGCCCCAAAACACAACGTGGACACATCCCATTTTTTTAAAGAAAACAGAGGTGTTTTTTGCAAAGTGCCTACCTGTAGATTTTACCTCTTGCTCAGCCGGCACCTAGGGAAACCTACCAAACCTGTGCATTTTTGAAAACTAGAGACCTAGGGGAATCCAAGATGGGGTGACTTGTGGGGCTCTGACCAGGTTCTGTTACCCAGAATCCTTTGCAAACCTCAAAAGTTGGATAAAAAAACACATTGCCCTCACATTTCGGTGACAGAAAGTTCTGGAATCCGAGAGGAGCCACAAATTTCCTTCCACCCAGCGTTCCCCCAAGTCTCCCGATAAAAATGATACCTCACTTGTGTGGGTAGGCCCAGCGCCCGCGACAGGAGATGCCCCAAAACGCAAAGTGGACACATCACATTTTTGGAATGAAAACAGAGGTGTTTTTTGCAAAGTGCCTACCTGTAGATTTTGGCCTCTAGCTCAGCCAGCACCTAGGGAAACCTACCAAACCTGTGCATTTTTGAAAACTAGAGACCTAGGGGAATCCAAGATGGGGTGACTTGTGGGGCTCTGACCAGGTTCTGTTACCCAGAATCTGTTACAAACCTCAAAATTTGGCCAAAAAAACACATTTTCCTCACATTTTGGTGACAGATAGTTCTGGAATCAGAGAGAAGCCACAAATTTCCTTCCACCCAGCGTTCCCCCAAGTCTCCCGATAAGAATGATACCTCACTTGTGTGGGTAGGCCTAGCGCCCGCTACAGGAGATGCCCCAAAACGCAACGTGGACAGATCACATTTTTGGAATGAAAACAGAGGTGTTTTTTGCAAAGTGCCTACCTGTAGATTTTGGCCTCTAGCTCAGCCAGCACCTAGGGAAACCTACCAAACCTGTGCATTTTTGAAAACTACAGACCTAGGCGAATCGAAGATGGGGTGACTTGTGGGGCTCTGACCAGGTTCTGTTACCCAGAATCCTTTGCAAACCTCACAATTTGGCTAAAAAAACACATTTTCTTCAAATTTTGGTGACAGGAAGTTCTGGAATCACAGAGGAGCCACAAATTTCCTTCCACCCAGCGTTCCACCAAGTCTCCCGATAAAAATGATACCTCACTTGTGTGGGAAGGCCTAGCGCCCGCGACAGAAAAATGCCCCAAAACGCAACGTGGACACATCAAATTTTTTTAAAGAAAACAGAGGTGTTTTTTGCAAAGTGCCTCCCTGTAGATTTTGGCCTCTAGCTCAGCCGGCAACTAGGGAAACCTACCAAACCTGTGCATTTTTTAAAACTAGAGACCTAGGGGAATCCAAGATAGGGAGACTTGTGGGGCTCTGACCATGTTCTGTTACCCAGCATCCTTTGCAAACCTCAAAATTTGGCTACAAAAACACATTTTCCTCACAATTTGGTGACAGATAGTTCTGGAATCTGAGAGGAGCCACAGATTTCCTTCCACCCAGCGTTCCCCCAAGTCTCCCGATAAAAATGATACCTCACTTGTGTGGGTAGGTCTAGCGCCTGTGACAGGAAACGCCCCAAAACACAACATGGACACATCACATTTTTTGAAAGAAAACAGAGGAGTTTTTTGCAAAGTACCTACCTGTAGATTTTACCTCTTGCTCAGCCGGCACCTAGGGAAACCTACCAAACCTGTGCATTTTTTAAAACTAGAGACCTAGGGGAATCCAAGATGGGGTGACTTGTGGGGCTCTGACCAGGTTCTGTTACACAGAATCCTTTGCAAACCTCAAAAGTTGGATAAAAAAACACATTGCCCTCACATTTCGGTGACAGAAAGTTCTGGAATCACAGAGGAGCCACAAATTTCCTTCCACCCAGCGTTCCCCCAAGTCTCCCGATAAAAATGATACCTCACTTGTGTGGGTAGGCCCAGCGCCCGCGACAGGAGATGCCCCAAAACGCAAAGTGGACACATCACATTTTTGGAATGAAAACAGAGGTATTTTTTGCAAAGTGCCTACCTGTAGATTTTGGCCTCTAGCTCAGCCAGCACCTAGGGAAACCTACCAAACCTGTGCATTTTTGAAAACTAGAGACCTAGGGGAATCCAAGATGGGGTGACTTGTGGGGCTCTGACCAGGTTCTGTTACCCAGAATCCGTTACAAACCTCAAAATTTGGCCAAAAAAACACATTTTCCTCACATTTTGGTGACAGATAGTTCTGGAATCAGAGAGAAGCCACAAATTTCCTTCCACCCAGCGTTCCCCTAAGTCTCCCGATAAGAATGATACCTCACTTGTGTGGGTAGGCCTAGCGCCCGCTACAGGAGATGCCCCAAAACGCAACGTGGACAGATCACATTTTTGGAATGAAAACAGAGGTGTTTTTTGCAAAGTGCCTACCTGTAGATTTTGGCCTCTAGCTCAGCCAGCACCTAGGGAAACCTACCAAACCTGTGCATTTTTGAAAACTACAGACCTAGGCGAATCGAAGATGGGGTGACTTGTGGGGCTCTGACCAGGTTCTGTTACCCAGAATCCTTTGCAAACCTCACAATTTGGCTAAAAAAACACATTTTCTTCAAATTTTGGTGACAGGAAGTTCTGGAATCACAGAGGAGCCACAAATTTCCTTCCACCCAGCGTTCCACCAAGTCTCCCGATAAAAATGATACCTCACTTGTGTGGGAAGGCCTAGCGCCCGCGACAGAAAAATGCCCCAAAACGCAACGTGGACACATCAAATTTTTTTAAAGAAAACAGAGGTGTTTTTTGCAAAGTGCCTCCCTGTAGATTTTGGCCTCTAGCTCAGCCGGCAACTAGGGAAACCTACCAAACCTGTGCATTTTTTAAAACTAGAGACCTAGGGGAATCCAAGATAGGGAGACTTGTGGGGCTCTGACCATGTTCTGTTACCCAGAATCCTTTGCAAACCTCAAAATTTGGCTACAAAAACACATTTTCCTCACAATTTGGTGACAGATAGTTGTGGAATCTGAGAGGAGCCACAGATTTCCTTCCACCCAGCGTTCCCCCAAGTCTCCCGATAAAAATGATACCTCACTTGTGTGGGTAGGTCTAGCGCCTGTGACAGGAAACGCCCCAAAACACAACGTGGACACATCACATTTTTTTAAAGAAAACAGAGGTGTTTTTTGCAAAGTGCCTACCTGTAGATTTTACCTCTTGCTCAGCCGGCACCTAGGGAAACCTACCAAACCTGTGCATTTTTTAAAACTAGAGACCTAGGGGAATCCAAGATGGGGTGACTTGTGGGGCTCTGACCAGGTTCTGTTACCCAGAATCCTTTGCAAACCTCAAAGTTTGGCTAAAAAAACACATTTTCCTCAAATTTTGGTGACAGGAAGATCTGGAATCACAGAGGAGCCACAAATTTCCTTCCATCCAGCATTCCACCAAGTCTCCCGATAAAAATGATACCTCACTTGTGTGGGAAGGACTAGCGCCCGCGACAGGAAATGCCCCAAAACGAAACGTGGACACATCGCATTTTTTGAAAGAAAACAGAGGTGTTTTTTGCAAAGTGCCTACCTGTAGATTTTGGCCTCTAGCTCAGCCGGCAGCTAGGGAAACCTACCAAACCTGTGCATTTTTTAAAACTAGAGACCTAGGGGAATCCAAGATGGGGTGACTTGTGGGGCTCTGACCATGTTCTGTTACCCAGAATCCTTTGCAAACCTCAAAATTTGGCTACAAAAACACATTTTCCTCACAATTTGGTGACAGATAGTTCTGGAATCTGAGAGGAGCCACACATTTCCTTCCACCCAGCGTTCCCCCAAGTCTCCCGATAAAAATGATACCTCACTTGTGTGGGAAGGCCGAGCGCTTGTGACAGGAAACGCCCCAAAACACAACGTGGACACATCCCATTTTTTTAAAGAAAACAGAGGTGTTTTTTGCAAAGTGCCTACCTGTAGATTTTACCTCTTGCTCAGCCGGCACCTAGGGAAACCTACCAAACCTGTGCATTTTTGAAAACTAGAGACCTAGGGGAATCCAAGATGGGGTGACTTGTGGGGCTCTGACCAGGTTCTGTTACCCAGAATCCTTTGCAAACCTCAAAAGTTGGATAAAAAAACACATTGCCCTCACATTTCGGTGACAGAAAGTTCTGGAATCCGAGAGGAGCCACAAATTTCCTTCCACCCAGCGTTCCCCCAAGTCTCCCGATAAAAATGATACCTCACTTGTGTGGGTAGGCCCAGCGCCCGCGACAGGAGATGCCCCAAAACGCAAAGTGGACACATCACAATTTTGGAATGAAAACAGAGGTGTTTTTTGCAAAGTGCCTACCTGTAGATTTTGGCCTCTAGCTCAGCCAGCACCTAGGGAAACCTACCAAACCTGTGCATTTTTGAAAACTAGAGACCTAGGGGAATCCAAGATGGGGTGACTTGTGGGGCTCTGACCAGGTTCTGTTACCCAGAATCTGTTACAAACCTCAAAATTTGGCCAAAAAAACACATTTTCCTCACATTTTGGTGACAGATAGTTCTGGAATCAGAGAGAAGCCACAAATTTCCTTCCACCCAGCGTTCCCCCAAGTCTCCCGATAAGAATGATACCTCACTTGTGTGGGTAGGCCTAGCGCCCGCTACAGGAGATGCCCCAAAACGCAACGTGGACAGATCACATTTTTGGAATGAAAACAGAGGTGTTTTTTGCAAAGTGCCTACCTGTAGATTTTGGCCTCTAGCTCAGCCAGCACCTAGGGAAACCTACCAAACCTGTGCATTTTTGAAAACTACAGACCTAGGCGAATCGAAGATGGGGTGACTTGTGGGGCTCTGACCAGGTTCTGTTACCCAGAATCCTTTGCAAACCTCACAATTTGGCTAAAAAAACACATTTTCTTCAAATTTTGGTGACAGGAAGTTCTGGAATCACAGAGGAGCCACAAATTTCCTTCCACCCAGCGTTCCACCAAGTCTCCCGATAAAAATGATACCTCACTTGTGTGGGAAGGCCTAGCGCCCGCGACAGAAAAATGCCCCAAAACGCAACGTGGACACATCAAATTTTTTTAAAGAAAACAGAGGTGTTTTTTGCAAAGTGCCTCCCTGTAGATTTTGGCCTCTAGCTCAGCCGGCAACTAGGGAAACCTACCAAACCTGTGCATTTTTTAAAACTAGAGACCTAGGGGAATCCAAGATAGGGAGACTTGTGGGGCTCTGACCATGTTCTGTTACCCAGCATCCTTTGCAAACCTCAAAATTTGGCTACAAAAACACATTTTCCTCACAATTTGGTGACAGATAGTTCTGGAATCTGAGAGGAGCCACAGATTTCCTTCCACCCAGCGTTCCCCCAAGTCTCCCGATAAAAATGATACCTCACTTGTGTGGGTAGGTCTAGCGCCTGTGACAGGAAACGCCCCAAAACACAACGTGGACACATCACATTTTTTGAAAGAAAACAGAGGTGTTTTTTGCAAAGTGCCTACCTGTAGATTTTACCTCTTGCTCAGCCGGCACCTAGGGATACCTACCAAACCTGTGCATTTTTGAAAACTAGAGACCTAGGGGAATCCAAGATGGGGTGACTTGTGGGGCTCTGACCAGGTTCTGTTACCCAGAATCCTTTGCAAACCTCAAAATTTGGCTAAAAAAACACATTTTCCTCAAATTTTGGTGACAGGAAGTTCTGGAATCACAGAGGAGCCACAAATTTCCTTCCATCCAGCGTTCCACCAAGTCTCCCGATAAAAATGAAACCTCAATTGTGTGGGAAGGCCTAGCACCCGCGACAGGAAATGCCCCAAAACGAAACGTGGACACATCATATTTTTTGAAAGAAAACAGAATTGTTTTTTGCAAAGTGCCTACCTGTAGATTTTGGCCTCTAGCTCAGCCGGCAGCTAGGGAAACATACCAAACCTGTGCATTTTTTAAAACTAGAGACCTAGGGGAATCCAAGATGGGGTGACTTGTGGGGCTCTGATCATGTTCTGTTACCCAGAATCCTTTGCAAACCTCAAAGTTTGGCTACAAAAACACATTTTCCTCACAATTTGGTGACAGATAGTTCTGGAATCTGAGAGGAGCCACACATTTCCTTCCACCCAGCGTTCCCCCAAGTCTCCCGATAAAAATGATACCTCACTTGTGTGGGAAGGCCGAGCGCCTGTGACAGGAAACGCCCCAAAACACAACGTGGACACATCCCATTTTTTGAAAGAAAACAGAGGTGTTTTTTGCAAAGTGCCTACCTGTAGATTTTACCTCATGCTCAGCCGGCACCTAGGGAAACCTATCAAACCTGTGCATTTTTGAAAACTAGAGACCTAGGGGAATCCAAGATGGGGTGACTTGTGGGGCTCTGACCAGGTTCTGTTACCCAGAATCCTTTGCAAACCTCAAAAGTTGGATAAAAAAACACATTGCCCTCACATTTCGGTGACAGAAAGTTCTGGAATAAGAGTGGAGCCACAAATTTCCTTCCACCCAGCGTTCCCCCAAGTCTCCCGATAACAATGATACCTCACTTGTGTGGGTAGGCCTAGCGCCCGCGACAGGAGATGCCCCAAAACGCAACGTGGACACATCACATTTTTGGAATGAAAACAGAGGTGTTTTTTGCAAAGTGCCTACCTGTAGATTTTGGCCTCTAGCCCAGCCGGTACCTAGGGAAACCTACCAAACCTGTGCATTTTTGAAAACTAGAGACCTAGGGGAATCCAACATGTGGTGACTTGTGGGGCTATGACCTGGTTCTGTTACCCAGAATCCTTTGCAAACCTCAAAATTTGTTTAAAAAAAACACATTTTCCTCAAATTTTGGTGACAGGAAGTTCTGGAATCACAGAGGAGCCACAAATTTGGTTCCACCCAGCGTTCCCCCAAGTCTCCCGATAAAAATGATACCTCACTTGTGTGGGAAGGCCTAGCGCCCGCGACAGGAAATGCCCCAAACCGCAACGTGGACACATCACATTTTTTTAAAGAAAACAGAGGTGTTTTTTGCAAAGTGCCTATCTGTAGATTTTGGCCTCTAGCTCAACCGGCAGCTAGGGAAACCTACCAAACCTGTGCATTTTTTAAAACTAGAGACCTAGGGGAATCCAAGATGGGGTGACTTGTGGGGCTCTGACCATGTTCTGTTACCCAGACTCCTTTGCAAACCTCAAAATATGGCTTCAAAAACACATTGCCCTCACATTTCGGTGACAGAAAGTTCTGGAATCCGAGAGGTGCCACAAATTTTCACCCACCCAGTGTTCCCCCAAGTCTCCCGATAAAAATGATACCTCACTTGTGTGGGTAGGCCGAGCGCCCGCGACAGGAAATGCCCCAAAATGAAAAGTGGACACATCACATTTTTTGAAAGAAAACAGAGGTGTTTTTTGCAAAGTGCCTACCTGTAGATTTTGGCCTCTAGCTCAGCCAGCACCTAGGGAAACCTACCAAACCTGTGCATTTTTGAAAACTACAGACCTAGGCGAATCCAAGATGGGGTGACTTGTGGGGCTCTGACCAGGTTCTGTTACCCAGAATCCTTTGCAAACCTCACAATTTGGCTAAAAAAACACATTTTCTTCAAATTTTGGTGACAGGAAGTTCTGGAATCACAGAGGAGCCACAAATTTCCTTCCACCCAGCGTTCCACCAAGTCTCCCGATAAAAATGATACCTCACTTGTGTGGGAAGGCCTAGCGCCCGCGACAGAAAAATGCCCCAAAACGCAACGTGGACACATCAATTTTCTTTAAAGAAAACAGAGGTGTTTTTTGCAAAGTGCCTACCTGTAGATTTTGACCTCTAGCTCAGCCGGCAACTAGGGAAACCTACCAAACATGTGCATTTTTTAAAACTAGAGACCTAGGGGAATCCAAGATAGGGAGACTTGTGGGGCTCTGACCATGTTCTGTTACCCAGAATCCTTTGCAAACCTCAAAATTTGGCTACAAAAACACATTTTCCTCACAATTTGGTGACAGATAGTTCTGGAATCTGAGAGGAGCCACACATTTCCTTCCACCCAGCGTTTCCCCAAGTCTCCCGATAAAAATGATACCTCACTTGTGTGGGTAGGTCTAGCGCCTGTGACAGGAAATGCCCCAAAACACAACGTGGACACATCACATTTTTTTAAAGAAAACAGAGGTGTTTTTTGCAAAGTGCCTACCTGTAGATTTTACCTCTTGCTCAGCCGGCACCTAGGGAAACCTACCAAACCTGTGCATTTTTGAAAACTAGAGACCTAGGGGAATCCAAGATGGGGTGACTTGTGGGGCTCTGAGCAGGTTCTGTTACCCAGAATCCTTTGCAAATCTCAAAATTTGGCTAAAAAAACACATTTTCCTCAAATTTTGGTGACAGGAAGTTCTGGAATCACAGGGGAGCCACAAATTTCCTTCCATCCAGCGTTCCACCAAGTCTCCCGATAAAAATGACACCTCACTTGTGTGGGAAGGCCTAGCGCCCGAGACAGGAAAGGCCCCAAAACGAAACGTGGACACATCACATTTTTTGAAAGAAAACAGAGGTGTTTTTTGCAAAGTGCCTACCTGTAGATTTTGGCCTCTAGCTCAGTCGGCAGCTAGGGAAACCTACCAAACCTGTGCATTTTTTAAAACTAGAGACCTAGGGGAATCCAAGATGGGGTGACTTGTGGGGCTCTGACCATGTTCTGTTACCCAGAATCCTTTGCAAACCTCAAAATTTGGCTACAAAAACACATTTTCCTCACAATTTGGTGACAGATAGTTCTGGAATCTGAGAGGAGCCACACATTTCCTTCCACCCAGCGTTCCCCCAAGTCTCCCGATAAAAATGATACCTCACTTGTGTGGGTAGGCCGAGCGCCTTTAACAGGAAACGCCCCAAAACACAACGTGGACACATCCCATTTTTGGAAAGAAAACAGAGGTGTTTTTTGCAAAGTGCCTACCTGTAGATTTTACCTCTTCCTCAGCCGGCACCTAGGGAAACATACCAAACCTGTGCATTTTTGAAAACTAGAGACCTAGGGGAATCCAAGATGGGGTGACTTGTGGGGCTCTGACCAGGTTCTGTTACCCAGAATCCTTTGCAAACCTCAAAAGTTGGATAAAAAAACACATTGCCCTCACATTTCGGTGACAGAAAGTTCTGGAATCCGAGAGGAGCCACAAATTTCCTTCCACCCAGCGTTCCCCCAAGTCTCCCGATAAAAATGATACCTCACTTGTGTGGGTAGGCCTAGCGCCCGCGTCAGGAGATGCCCCAAAACGCAACGTGGACACATCACATTTTTGGAATGAAACCAGAGGTGTTTTTTGCAAAGTGCCTACCTGTAGATTTTGGCCTCTAGCTCAGCCAGCACCTAGGGAAACCTACCAAACCTGTGCATTTTTGAAAACTAGAGACCTAGGGGAATCCAAGATGGGGTGACTTGTGGGGCTCTGAGCAGGTTCTGTTACCCAGAATCCTTTGCAAACCTCAAAAATTTGGCTAAAAAACACATTTTCCTCAAATTTTGGTGACAGGAAGTTCTGGAATCACAGAGGAGCCACAAATTTCCTTCCACCCAGCGTTCCACCAAGTCTCCCTATAAAAATGATACCTCACTTGTGTGGGAAGGCCTAGCGCCCGCGACAAGAAATGCCCCAAAACGAAACATGGACACATCACATTTTTTGAAAGAAAACAGAGGTGTTTTTTGCAAAGTGCCTACCTGTAGATTTTGGCCTCCAGCTCAGCCGGCAGCTAGGGAAACCTGCCAAACCTGTGCATTTTTTAAAACTAGAGACCTAGGGGAATCCAAGATGGGGTGACTTGTGGGGCTCTGAGCAGGTTCTGTTACCCAGAATCCTTTGCAAACCTCAAAATTTGGCTAAACAAAACAATTTTCCTCAAATTTTGGTGACAGACAGTTCTGGAATCACAGAGGAGCCACAAATTTCCTTCCACCCAGCGTTCCCCCAAGTCTCCCGATAAAAATGATACCTCACTTGTGTGGGTAGGCCTAGCGCCCGCGACAGGAGATGCCTCAAAACGCAACGTGGACACATCACATTTTTTGAAAGAAAACAGAGGTGTTTTTTGCAAAGTGCCTACCTGTAGATTTTGGCCTCTAGCTTATCCGGCAGCTAGGGAAACCTACCAAACCTGTGCATTTTTGAAAACTAGAGACCTAGGGGAATCCAGGATGGGGTGACTTGTGGGGCTCTGACCATGTTCTGTTACCCAGAATCATTTGCAAACCTCAAAATTTGGCTACAAAAACACATTTTCCTCACAATTTGGTGACAGATAGTTCTGGAATCTGAGAGGAGCCACACATTTCCTTCCACCCAGCGTTCCCCCAATTCTCCCGATAAAAATGATACCTCACTTGTGAGGGTAGGCCTAGCGCCTGTGACCGGAAACGCCCCAAAACACAACGTGGACACATCCCATTTTTTTAAAGAAAAGAGAGGTGTTTTTTGCAAAGTGCCTACCTGTAGATTATACCTCTTGCTCAGCCGGCACCTATGGAAACCTACCAAACCTGTGCATTTTTGAAAACTAGAGACCTAGCGGAATCCAACATGGGGTGACTTGTGGGGCTCTGACCATGTCCTGTTACCCAGAATCCTTTGCAAACCTCAAAATTTGGCTAAAAAAACATATTTTCCTCACATTTTGATGACAGAGAGTTCTGGAATAAGAGAGGAGCCACAAATTTCCTTCCACCCAGCGTTCCCCCAAGTCTCCCGATAACAATGATACCTCACTTGTGTGGGTAGGCCTAGCGCCCGCGACAGGAGATGCCCCAAAATGCAACGTGGACACATCACATTTTTGGAATGAAAACAGAGGTGTTTTTTGCAAAGTGCCTACCTGTAGATTTTGGCCTCTAGCTCAGCCAGCACCTAGGGAGACCTACGAAACCTGTGCATTTTTGAAAACTAGAGACCTAGGGGAATCCAAGATGGTGTGACTTGTGGGGCTCTGACCAGGTTCTATTACCCAGAATCCTTTGCAAACCTCAAAATTTGGCTAAAAAAACACATTTTCCTCAAATTTTGGTGACAGGAAGTTCTGGAATCACAGAGGAGCCACAAATTTGGTTCCACCCAGCGTTCCGCCGAGTCTCCCGATAAAAATGATACCTCACTTGTGTGGGAAGGCCTAGCGCCCGCGGCAGGAAATACCCCAAAACGCAACGTGGACACATCAATTTTTTTTTAAGAAAACAGAGGTGTTTTTTGCAAAGTGCCTACCTGTAGATTTTGGCCTCTAGCTCAGCCGGCAGCTAGGGAAACCTACCTAACCTGTGCATTTTTTAAAACTAGAGACCTAGGGGAATCCAAGATGGGGTGACTTGTGGGGCTCTGACCATGTTCTGTTACCCAGAATCCTTTGCAAACCTCAAAATTTGGCTACAAAAACACATTTTCCTCACAATTTGGTGACAGATAGTTCTGGAATCAGAGAGGAGCCACACATTTCCTTCCACCCAGCGTTCCCCCAAGTCTCCCGATGAAAATGATACCTCACTTGTGTGGGTAGGCCTAGCGCCTGTGACAGGAAACGCCCCAAACCACAACGTGGACACATCACATTTTTTTAAAGAAAACAGAGGTTGATTTTTGCAGAGTGCCTACCTGTAGATTTTATCTCTTGTTCAGCCGGCACCTAGGGAAACCTGCCAAACCTGTGCATTTTTGAAAACTAGAGACCTAGGGGAATCCAAGTGGGGTGACTTGTGGGGCTCTGACCATGTTCTGTTACCCAGAATCCTTTGCAAACCTCAAAATTTGGCTAAAAAAACACATTTTCCTCACATTTTGGTGACAGATTGTTCTGGAATCAGAGAGGAGCCACAAATTTCCTTCCACCCAGCGTTCCCCCAAGTCTCCCGATACAAATGATACCTCACTTGTGTGGGTAGGCCTAGCGCCCGCGAAAGGAAATGCCCCAAAACGCAACGTGGACACATCACATTTTTTGAAAGAAAACAGAGTTATTTTTTGCAAAGTGCCTACCTGTAGATTTTGGCCTCTAGCTCAGCCGGCACCTAGGGAAACCTACCAAACCTGTGCATTTTTGAAATCTAGAGACCTAGGGGAATCCAAGATGGGGTGACTTGTGGGGCTCTGACCATGTTCTGTTACCCAGAATCCTTTCCAAACCTCAAAATTTGGTTACAAAAACACATTTGCCTCACATTTTGGTGACAGAAAGTTCTGGAATCATAGAGGAGCCACAAATTTCCTTCCACCCAGCGTTCCCCCAAGTCTCCCGATAAAAATGATACCTCACTTGTGTGGGTAGGCCTAGCGCCTGCGACAGGAAATGCCTCAAAACACAACGTGGACACATCACATTTTTTGAAAGAAAACAGAGGTGTTTTTTCAAAGTGCCTACCTATAGATTTTGGCCTCTAGCTAAGCCGGCACCTAGGGAAACCTACCAAACCTGTGCATTTTTTAAAACTAGAGACCTAGAGGAATCCAAGATGGGGTGACTTGTGGGGCTCTGAGCAGGTTCTGTTACCCAGAATCCTTTGCAAACCTCAAAATTTGGTTAAAAAAAACACATTTTCCTCACATTTTGGTGACAGATAGTTCTGGAATCAGAGAGGAGCCACAAATTTCCTTCCACCCAGCGTTCCCCCAAGTCTCCCGATAAAAATGATACCTCACTTGTGTGGGTAGGCCTAGCGCCCAAATCAGGAAACGCCATAAAACAGATCGTGAACACATAACATTTTTTTAAAGAAAACAGAGTTGTTTTTTGCAAAGTGCCTACCTGTAGATTTTGCCTCTAGCTCAGCCGGCATCTAGCCAAACCTTCTAAACCTGTGCATTTTTGAAAACTAGAGACCTAGGGGAATCCAAGATGGTGTGACTTGTGGGGCTCTGACCATGTTCTGTTACCCAGAATCCTTTGCAAACCTCAAAATTTGGCTAAAAAAACACATTTTCCTCACATTTTGGTGACAGGTTGTTCTGGAATCAGAGAGGAGCCACAAATTTCCTTCCACCCAGCGTTTCCCCAAGTCTCCCGATAAAAATGATACCTCACTTGTGTGGGTAGGCCTAGCGCCCGTGACAGGAAACGTCCCAAAACGCAACGTGGACACATCACATTTTTTGAAAGAAAACAGAGTTGTTTTTTGCAAAGTGCCTACCTGTAGATTTTGGCCTCTAGCTCAGCCGGCACCTAGGGAAACCTACCAAACCTGTGCATTTTTGAAAACTAGAGACCCAGGGGAATCCAAGATGGGGTGACTTGTGGGGCTCTGACCATGTTCTGTTACCCAGAATCCTTTGCAAACCTCAAAATTTGGTTAAAAAAACACATTTTCCTCACATTTTGGTGACAGAAAGTTCTGGAATCACAGAGGAGCCACAAATTTCCTTCCACCCAGCGTTCCCCCAAGTCTCCCGATAAAAATGATACCTCACTTGTGTGGGTAGGTCTAGCGCCTGTGACAGGAAATGCCCCAAAACACAACGTGGACACATCACATTTTTTGAAAGAAAACAGAGGTGTTTTTTGCAAAGTGCCTACCTGTAGATTTTACCTCTTGCTCAGCCGGCACCTAGGGAAACCTACCAAACCTGTGCATTTTTGAAAACTAGAGACCTAGGGGAATCCAAGATGGGGTGACTTGTGGGGCTCTGAGCAGGTTCTGTTACCCAGAATCCTTTGCAAACCTCAAAATTTGGCTAAAAAAACAAATTTTCCTCAAATTTTGGTGACAGGAAGTTCTGGAATCACAGAGGAGCCACAAATTTCCTTCCACCCAGCGTTCCACCAAGTCTCCCTATAAAAATGATACCTCACTTGTGTGGGAAGGCCTAGCGCCCGCGACAAGAAATGCCCCAAAACGAAACGTGGACACATCACATTTTTTTAAAGAAAACAGAGGTATTTTTTGCAAAGTGCCTACCTGTAGATTTTGGCCTCCAGCTCAGCCGGCAGCTAGGGAAACCTGCCAAACCTGTGCATTTTTTTAAACTAGAGACCTAGGGGAATCCAAGATGGGTTGACTTGTGGGGCTCTGAGCAGGTTCTGTTACCCAGAATCCTTTGCAAACCTCAAAATTTGGCTAAAAAAACACATTGCCGTCACATTTCGGTGACAGAAAGTTCTGGAATCCGAGAGGAGCCACAAATTTCCTTCCACCCATCGTTCCCCCAAGTCTCCCGATAAAAATGATACCTCACTTGTGTGGGTAGGCCTGGCGCCCGCGACAGGAGATGCCCCAAAACGCAACGTGGACACATCACATTTTTTGAAAGAAAACAGAGGTGTTTTTTGCAAAGTGCCTACCTGTAGATTTTGGCCTCTAGCTCAGCCGGCAGCTAGGGAAACCTACCAAACCTGTGCATTTTTGAAAACTAGAGACCTAGGGGAATCCAGGATGGGGTGACTTGTGGGGCTCTGACCATGTTCTGTTACCCAGAATCATTTGCAAACCTCAAAATTTGGCTACAAAAACACATTTTCCTCACAATTTGGTGACAGATAGTTCTGGAATCTGAGAGGAGCCACACATTTCCTTCCACCCAGCGTTTCCCCAATTCTCCCGATAAAAATGATACCTCACTTGTGTGGGTAGGCCTAGCGCCTGTGACCTGAAACGCCCCAAAACACAACGTGGACACATCCCATTTTTTTAAAGAAAACAGAGGTGTTTTTTGCAAAGTGCCTACCTGTAGATTATACCTCTTGCTCAGCCAGCACCTAGGGAAACCTACCAAACCTGTGCATTTTTTAAAACTAGAGACCTGGGGGAATTGAACATGGGGTGACTTGTGGGGCTCTGACCAGGTTCTGTTACCCAGAATCCTTTGCAAACCTCAAAAGTTGGCTAAAAAAACACATTGCCCTACCATTTCGGTGACAGAAAGTTCTGGAATCCGAGAGGAGCCACAAATTTCCTTCCACCCAGCGTTCCCCCAAGTCTCCCGATAAAAATGATACCTCACTTGTGTGGGTAGAACTAGCGCCCGCGACAGGAAATGCCCCAAAATGCAACATGGACACATCACATTTTTTTAAAGAAAACAGAGTTGTTTTTTGCAAAGTGTCTACCTGTAGATTTTGCCTCTAGCTCAGCCGGCATCTAGGCAAACCTTCCAAACCTGTGCATTTTTGAAAACTAGAGACCTAGGGGAATCCAAGATGGGTTGACTTGTGGGGCTCTGACCATGTTCTGTTACCCAGAATCCTTTGCAAACCTCAAAATCTGGCTAAAAAACACATTTTCCTCACATTTTGGTGACAGGTTGTTCTGGAATCAGAGAGGAGCCACAAATTTCCTTCCACCCAGCCTTCCCCCAAGTCTCCCGATAAAAATGATACCTCACTTGTGTGGGTAGGCCTAGCGCCCGCGAAAGGAAATGCCCCAAAACGCAACGTGGACACATCACATTTTTTGAAAGAAAACAGAGTTGTTTTTTGCAAAGTGCCTACCTGTAGATTATGGCCTCTAGCTCAGCCGGCACCTAGGGAAACCTACCAAACCTGTGCATTTTTTAAAACTAGAGACCCAGGGGAATCCATGATGGGGTGACTTGTGGGGCTCTGACCATGTTCTGTTACCCAGAATCCTTTGCAAACCTCAACATTTGGTTACAAAAACACATTTTCCTCACATTTTGGTGACAGAAAGTTCTGGAATCACAGAGGAGCCACAAATTTCCTTCCACCCAGCGTTCCCCCAAGTCTCCCGATAAAAATGATAACTCACTTGTGTGGGTAGGTCTAGCGCCTGTGACAGGAAACGCCCCAAAACACAAAGTGGACACATCACATTTTTTGAAAGAAAACAGAGGTGTTTTTTGCAAAGTGCCTACCTGTAGATTTTACCTCTTGCTCAGCCGGCACCTAGGGAAACCTACCAAACCTGTGCATTTTTTAAACCTAGAGACCTAGGGGAATCCAAGATGGGGTGACTTGTGGGGCTCTGAGCAGGTTCTGTTACCCAGAATCCTTTGCAAACCTCAAAATTTGGCTAAAAAAACACATTGCCGTCACATTTCGGTGACAGAAAGTTCTGGAATCTGAGAGGAGCCACAAATTTCCTTCCACCCAGCGTTCCCCCAAGTCTTCCGATAAAAATGATACCTCACTTGTGTGGGTAGGCCTAGCGCCCGCGACAGGAGATGCCCCAAAACGCAACGTGGACACATCACATTTTTTGAAAGAAAACAGAGGTGTTTTTTGCAAAGTGCCTACCTGTAGATTTTGGCCTCTAGCTCAGCCGGCAGCTAGCGAAACCTACCACACCTGTGCATTTTCGAAAACTAGAGACCTAGGGGAATCCAGGATGGGGTGACTTGTGGGGCTCTGACCATGTTCTGTTACCCAGAATCCTTTGCAAACCTCAAAATTTGGCTACAAAAAAACATTTTCCTCACAATTTGGTGAAAAGATAGTTCTGGAATCTGAGAGATGCCACACATTTCCTTTCACCCAGCGTTCCCCCAATTCTCCCGGTAAAAATGATACCTCACTTGTGTGGGTAGGCCTAGCGCCTGTGACAGGAAACGCCCCAAAACACAACGTGGACACATCCCATTTTTTTAAAGAAAACAGAGGTGTTTTTTGCAAAGTGCCTACCTGTAGATTTTACGTCTTGCTCAGCCGGCACCTAGGGAAACCTACCAAACCTGTGCATTTTTGAAAACTAGAGACCTAGGGGAATCCAAGATGGGGTGACTTGTGGGGCTCTGAGCAGGTTCTGTTACCCAGAATCCTTTGCAAACCTCAAAATTTGGCTAAAAAAACACATTGCCGTCACATTTCGGTGACAGAAAGTTCTGGAATCCGAGAGGAGCCACAAATTTCCTTCCACCCAGCGTTCCCCCAAGTCTCCCGATAAAAATGGTACCTCACTTGTGTGGGTAGGCCTAGCGCCCGCGACAGGAGATGCCCCAAAACGCAACGTGGACACATCCCATTTTTTGAAAGAAAACAGAGGTGTTTTTTGCAAAGTGCCTACCTGTAGATTTTGGCCTCGAGCTCAGCCGGCAGCTAGCCAAACCTTCCAAACCTGTGCATTTTTGAAAACTAGAGACCTAGGGGAATCCAAGATGGGGTGACTTGTGGGGCTCTGACCATGTTCTGTTACCCAGAATCCTTTGCAAACCTCAAAATTTGGCTAAAAAAACACATTTTCCTCACATTTTGGTGACAGGTTGTTCTGGAATCAGAGAGGAGCCACAAATTTCCTTCCACCCAGCCTTCCCCCAAGTCTCCCGATAAAAATGATACCTCACTTGTGTGGGTAGGCCTAGCGCCCGCGAAAGGAAATGCCCCAAAACGCAACGTGGACACATCACATTTTTTGAAAGAAAACAGAGTTGTTTTTTGCAAAGTGCCTACCTGTAGATTTTGGCCTCTAGCTCAGCCGGCACCTAGGGAAACCTACCATACCTGTGCATTTTTGAAAACTAGAGACCCAGGGGAATCCACGATAGGGTGACTTGTGGGGCTCTGACCATGTTCTGTTACCCAGAATCCTTTGCAAACCTCAAAATTTGGTTAAAAAAACACAATTTCCTCACATTTTGGTGACAGAAAGTTCTGGAATCACAGAGGAGCCACAAATTTCCTTCCACCCAGCGTTCCCCCAAGTCTCCCGATAAAAATGATACCTCACTTGTGTGGGTAGGTCTAGCGCCTGTGACAGGAAACGCCCCAAAACACAACGTGGACACATCACATTTTTTTAAAGAAAACAGAGGTGTTTTTTGCAAAGTGCCTACCTGTAGATTTTACCTCTTGCTCAGCCGGCAGCTAGGGAAACCTACCAAACCTGTGCATTTTTTAAAACTAGAGACCTAGGGGAATCCAAGATGGGGTGACTTGTGGGGCTCTGACCATGTTCTGTTACCCAGAATCCTTTGCAAACCTCAAAATTTGGCTACAAAAACACATTTTCCTCACAATTTGGTGACAGATAGTTCTGGAATCTGAGAGGAGCCACACATTTCCTTCCACCCAGCGTTCCCCCAAGTCTCCCGATAAAAATGATACCTCACTTGTGTGGGTAGGCCGAGCGCCTTTAACAGGAAACGCCCCAAAACACAACGTGGACACATCCCATTTTTGGAAAGAAAACAGAGGTGTTTTTTGCAAAGTGCCTACCTGTAGATTTTACCTCTTCCTCAGCCGGCACCTAGGGAAACATACCAAACCTGTGCATTTTTGAAAACTAGAGACCTAGGGGAATCCAAGATGGGGTGACTTGTGGGGCTCTGACCAGGTTCTGTTACCCAGAATCCTTTGCAAACCTCAAAAGTTGGATAAAAAAACACATTTTCCTCACATTTTGGTGACAGGAAGTTCTGGAATCACAGAGGAGCCACAAATTTGCTTCCACCCAGCGTTCCACCAAGTCTCCCTATAAAAATGATACCTCAATTGTATGGGAAGGCCTAGCGCCCGCGACAGGAAATGCCCCAAAACGAAACGTGGACACATCTCAATTTTTGAAAGAAAACCGAGGTGTTTTTTGCAAAGTGCCTACCTGTAGATTTTGGCCTCCAGCTCAGCCGGCAGCTAGGGAAACCTGCCAAACCTGTGCATTTTTTAAAACTAGAGACCTAGTGGAATCCAAGATGGGGTGACTTGTGGGGCTCTGAGCAGGTTCTGTTACCCAGAATCCTTTGCAAACCTCAAAATTTGGCTAAAAAAACACATTGCCGTCACATTTCGGTGACAGAAAGTTCTGGAATCTGAGAGGAGCCACAAATTTCCTTCCACCCAGCGTTCCCCCAAGTCTCCCGATAAAAATGATACCTCACTTGTGTGGGTAGGCCTAGCGCCCACGACAGGAGATGCCCCAAAACGCAACGTGGACACATCACATTTTTTGAAAGAAAACAGAGGTGTTTTTTGCAAAGTGCCTACCTGTAGATTTTGGCCTCTAGCTCAGCCGGCAGCTAGGGAAACCTACCAAACCTGTGCATTTTTGAAAACTAGAGACCTAGGGGAATCCAGGATGGGGTGACTTGTGGGGCTCTGACCATGTTCTGTTACCCAGAATCCTTTGCAAACCACAAAATTTGGCTACAAAAACACATTTTCCTCACAATTTGGTGAAAAGATAGTTCTGGAATCTGAGAGGAGCCACACATTTCCTTCCACCCAGCGTTCCCCCAATTCTCCCGATAAAAATGATACCTCACTTGTGTGGGTAGGCCTAGCGCCTGTGACAGGAAACGCCCCAAAACACAACGTGGACACATCCCATTTTTTTAAAGAAAACAGAGGTGTTTTTTGCAAAGTGCCTACCTGTAGATTTTACCTCTTGCTCAGCCGGCACCTAGGGAAACCTACCAAACCTGTGCATTTTTGAAAACTAGAGACCTAGGGGAATCCAAGATGGGGTGACTTGTGGGGCTCTGAGCAGGTTCTGTTACCCAGAATCCTTTGCAAACCTCAAAATTTGGCTAAAAAAACACATTGCAGTCACATTTCGGTGACAGAAAGTTCTGGAATCCGATAGGAGCCACACATTTCCTTCCACCCAGCGTTCCCCCAAGTCTCCCGATAAAAATGATACCTCACTTGTGTGGGTAGGCCTAGCGCCCGCGACAGGAGATGCCCCAAAACGCAACGTGGACACATCACATTTTTTGAAAGAAAACAGAGGTGTTTTTTGCAAAGTGCCTACCTGTAGATTTTGGCCTCTAGCTCAGCCGGCTAGGGAAACCTACCAAACCTGTGCATTTTTGAAAACTAGAGACCTAGGGGAATCCAGGATGGGGTGACTTGTGGGGCTCTGACCATGTTCTGTTACCCAGAATCATTTGCAAACCTCAAAAGTTGGCTAAAAAAACACATTGCCCTCACATTTCGGTGACAGAAAGTTCTGGAATCCGAGAGGAGCCACAAATTTCCTTCCACCCAGCGTTCCCCCAATTCTCCCGATAAAAATGATACCTCACTTGTGTGGGTAGGCCTAGCGCCTGTGACCGGAAACGCCCCAAAACACAACGTGGACACATCCCATTTTTTAAAAGAAAACAGAGGTGTTTTTTGCAAAGTGCCTACCTGTAGATTATACCTCTTGCTCAGCTGGCACCTAGGGAAACCTACCAAACCTGTGCATTTTTGAAAACTAGAGACCTAGGGGAATCCAACATGGTGTGACTTGTGGGGCTCTGACCAGGTTCTGTTACCCAGAATCCTTTGCAAACCTCAAAAGTTGGCTAAAAAAACACATTGCCCTCACATTTCGGTGACAGAAAGTTCTGGAATCCGAGAGGAGCCACAAATTTCCTTCCACCCAGCGTTCCCCCAAGTCTCCCGATAAAAATGATACCTCACTTGTGTGGGTAGAACTAGCGCCCGCGACAGGAAATGCCCCAAAATGCAACGTGGACACATCACATTGTTTTAAAGAAAACAGAGTTGTTTTTTGCAAAGTGTCTACCTGTAGATTTTGCCTCTAGCTCAGCCGGCATCTAAGCAAACCTTCCAAACCTGTGCATTTTTGAAAACTAGAGACCTAGGGGAATCCAAGATGGGGTGACTTGTGGGGCTCTGACCATGTTCTGTTACCCAGAATCCTTTGCAAACCTCAAAATTTGGCTAAAAAAACACATTTTCCTCACATTTTGGTGACAGGTTGTTCTGGAATCAGAGAGGAGCCACAAATTTCCTTCCACCCAGCCTTCCCCCAAGTCTCCCGATAAAAATGATACCTCACTTGTGTGGGTAGGCCTAGCGCCCGCGAAAGGAAATGTCCCAAAACGCAACGTGGACACATCACATTTTTTTAAAGAAAACAGAGTTGTTTTTTGCAAAGTGCCTACCTGTAGATTTTGGCCTCTAGCTCAGCCGGCACCTAGGGAAACCTACCAAACCTGTGCATTTTTGAAAACTAGAGACCAAGGGGAATCCAAGATGGGGTGACTTGTGGGGCTCTGACCATGTTCTGTTACCCAGAATCCTTTGCAAACCTCAAAATTTGGTTAAAAAAACACATTTTCCTCACATTTTGGTGACAGAAAGTTCTGGAATCACAGAGGAGCCACAAATTTCCTTCCACCCAGCGTTCCCCCAAGTCTCCCGATAAAAATGATACCTCACTTGTGTGGGTAGGTCTAGCGCCTGTGACAGGAAACGCCCCAAAACACAACGTGGACACATCACATTTTTTTAAAGAAAACAGAGGTGTTTTTTGCAAAGTGCCTACCTGTAGATTTTACCTCTTGCTCAGCCGGCACCTAGGGAAACCTACCAAACCTGTGCATTTTTGAAACCTAGAGACCTAGGGGAATCCAAGATGGGGTGACTTGTGGGGCTCTGAGCATGTTCTGTTACCCAGAATCCTTTGCAAATCTCAAAATTTGGCTAAAAAAACACATTTTCCTCACATTTTGGTGACAGGAAGTTCTGGAATCACAGAGGAGCCACAAACTTGCTTCCACCCAGCGTTCCACCAAGTCTCCCTATAAAAATGATACCTCAATTGTATGGGAAGGCCTAGCGCCCGCGACAGGAAATGCCCCAAAACGAAACGTGGACACATCACATTTTTTTAACCCCTTCGCTGCCAGGCCTTTTCCCCCTCCTGTGCCAGGCCTTTTTTTGCCTATTTGGGGCAGTTCGCGCTTAGGCCCTCATAACTTTTTGTCCACATAAGCTAACCAAGCCAAATTTGCGTCCTTTTTTTCCAACATCCTAGGGATTCTAAAGGTACCCAGACTTTGTGGGTTCCCCTGAAGGAGGTCAAGAAATTGGCCAAAATACAGTGAAAATTTCGTTTTTTTCAAAAAAATTGGAAAAAGGGGCTGGAGAAGAAGGCTTGTGGTTTTTCCCCTGAAAATGGCATCAACAAAGGGTCTACGGTGCTAAACTCAGCAGCTTCCCAGCTTTCAGGAACAGGCAGACTTGAATCCGAAAACCCAATTTTTCAACACAATTTTGGCATTTTACTGGAGCATACCCCATTTGTGCAATTTTTTGTGCTTTCAGCCTCCTTCCAGTCAGTGACAGGAATGGTCATGAAACCAATGCTGGATCCCAGAAACCTAAACATTTCTGAAAAGTAGACAAAATTCTGAATTCAGCAAGGGGTCATTTGTGTAGATCCTACAAGGGTTTCCTACAGAAAATAACAGCTGAAAAAGAAAAATATTGAAATTGAGGTGAAAAAAACATCAATTTTTCTCTACTTTTTACTCTGTAACTTTTCCCTGCAATGTCAGATTATCGAAAGCAATATAGCGTTACGTCTGCTGGACTCCTCTGGTTGCGGGGATATATAGGGTTTGTAGGTTCATCAAGAACCCGAGGAACCCAGAGCCAATAAATGAGCTGCACCCTGCAGTGCGTTTTCATTCTATACCGGGTATACAGTAATTCATTTGCTGAAATATAAGGAGTAAAAAATAGCTATCAAGAAAACCTTTGCATTTCCAAAAAGGGCACAAGATAAGGTGTTGAGGAGCAGTGGGTATTTGCACATCTCTGAATTCCGGGGTGACCATAGTAGCACGTGAATTACATGGAATTTCTCAAATAGATGTCTTTTTTACACACACCCGTATATTTGGAAGGAATAAATGTAGAGAAAGACAAGGGGCAATAACACTTGTTTTGCTATTCTATGTTCCCCCAAGTCTCCCGATAAAAATGATACCTCACTTGTGTGGCTAGGCCTAGCGCCCGCGACAGGATATGCCCCAAAACACAACGTGGACACATCACAGAAAACAGAGCTGTTTTTAGCAAAGTGACTACCTGTAGATTTTGGCCTCTAGCTCAGCCGCCACCTAGGGAAACCTACCAAACCTGTGCATTTCTGAAAACTAGAGACCTAGGGGAATCCAAGGAGGGGTGACTTGTGTGGCTCGGACCAGGTTCTGTTACCCAGAATCCTTTGCAAACCTCAAAATTTGGCTAAAAAAACACATGTTCCTCACATTTCTGTGGCAGAAAGTTCTGGAATCTGAGAGGAGCGACAAATTTCCTTCCACCCAGCATTCCCCCACGTCTCCCGATAAAAATGATACCTCACTTGTGTGGGTAGGCCTAGCGCCCGCGACAGGATATGCCCCAAAACACAACCTGGACACATCACAGAAAACAGAGCTGTTTTTAGCAAAGTGACTACCTGTAGATTTTGGCCTGTAGCTCAGCCGCCACCTAGGGAAACCTACCAAACCTGTGCATTTCTGAAAACTAGAGACCTAGGGGAATCCAAGGAGGGGTAACTTGTGTGGCTCGGACCAGGTTCGGTTACCCAGAATCCTTTGCAAACCTCAAAAGTTGGCTAAAAAAACACATGTTCCTCACATTTCTGTGGCAGAAAGTTCTGGAATCTGAGAGGAGCCACAAATTTCCTTCCACCTAGCGTTCCCCCACGTCTCCCGATAAAAATGATACCTCACTTGTGTGGGTAGGCCTAGCGCCCGCGACAGGATATGCCCCAAAACACAACGTGGACATATCACAGAAAACAGAGCTGTTTTTAGCAAAGTGACTACCTGTAGATTTTGGCCTCTAGCTCAGCCGCCACCTAGGGAAACCTACCAAACCTGTGCATTTCTGAAAACTAGAGACCTAGGGGGATCCAAGGAGGGGTGACTTGCGGGGCTCGGACCAGGTTCTGTTACCCAGAATCCTTTGCAAACCTCAAAATTTGGCTAAAAAAACACATGTTCCCCACATTTCTGTGGCAGAAGGTTCTGGAATCTGGGAGGAGCCACAAATTTCCTTCCACCCAGCGTTCCCCCACGTCTCCCGATAAAAATGATACCTCACTTGTGTGGGTAGGCCTAGCGCCCGCGACAGGATATGCCCCAAAACACAACGTGGACATATCACAGAAAACAGAGCTGTTTTTAGCAAAGTGACTACCTGTAGATTTTGGCCTCTAGCTCAGCCGCCACCTAGGGAAACCTACCAAACCTATGCATTTCTGAAAACTAGAGACCTAGGGGAATCCAAGATGGGGTGACTTGTGGGGCTCTGACCAGGTTCTGTTACCCAGAATCATTTGCAAACCTCAAAATTTGGCTAAAAAAACACATGTTCCTCACATTTCTGTGGCAGAAAGTTCTGGAATCTGAGAGGAGCCACAAATTTCCTTCCACCCAGCGTTCCCCCACGTCTCCCGATAAAAATGATACCTCACTTGTGTGGGTAGGCCTAGCGCCCGCGACAGGATATGCCCCAAAACACAACGTGGACATATCACAGAAAACAGAGCTGTTTTTAGCAAAGTGACTACCTGTAGATTTTGGCCTCTAGCTCAGCCGCCACCTAGGGAAACCTACCAAACCTGTGCATTTCTGAAAACTAGAGACCTAGGGGAATCCAAGGAGGGGTGACTTGCGGGGCTCGGACCAGGTTCTGTTACCCAGAATCCTTTGCAAACCTCAAAATTTGGCTAAAAAAACACATGTTCCTCACATTTCTGTGGCAGAAAGTTCTGGAATCTGAGAGGAGCCACAAATTTCCTTCCACCCAGCGTTCCCCCATGTCTCCCGATAAAAATGATACCTCACTTGCGTGGGTAGGCCTAGCGGCCGCGACAGGAGACGCCCCATAGAGCAACGTGGACACAACCAAAATTTTGGAAGAAAACAGTGCCTACCTGTGAATTTTGGCCTGTAGCTCAGCGGGCACCTAGGGAAACCTACCAAACCTGTGCATTTCTGAAAACTAGAGACCTAGGGGAATCCAAGGAGGGGTGACTTGCGGGGCTCGGACCAGGTTCTGTTACCCAGAATCCTTTGCAAACCTCAAAATTTGGCCAAAAAAACACTTTTTCCTCTCATTTCTGTGGCAGAAAGTTCTGGAATCTGAGAGGAGCCACAAATTTCCTTCCACCCAGCATTCCCCCAAGTCTCCCGATAAAAATGATACCTCACTTGCGTGGGTGGGCCAGGTGCCTGCAACAGAATAAGGCCCAAAACCTGAAGAGATAGAAGGGATAGGTATTTTTGCAATATATCATTTTGATGTGTGCACATACGTCCGTGATGTGCCAAACACTAAAATAGTGAAAAGAAACACTTAGGTTATTTGAAGAAGACCCCTCACCCACCAACCAAGTTGGTGCATGCTTCATCATCGGGGTCCCACCCGAGGCACCTAGCGTGTCACAGGTGTGCTGCGACGCCTGATTACAGCGGAGCAGGTTTTGTCATTTTTTACAACACATACTGGTTGGATTTGGCACGAGGGTGAGTGATGGTTCAGTGGATCAAATTTTATTAACAAGAGATTTCACAAAAATGAAATGCACTGCTAATAACTGAAAGGCAAAAAAGTGAACCAATGACTCACAGCTCGTGAGCTGTAAAGCCGCGACAAGGCACCAACCGCTTTACAGTCCATTCACACACCTTTCATACATGACACGCACAAGACCATTCACACCGCCAGCCACGGGCCCAGCACATTACAACACTCACATCGACAGACCGCGCCACTCAAGGGCCCATCACTTACATACGCCACATGCCTGATACAAGAATCACACCAGCTGATGGGAGTGTGGACTGCCGTTTGGCTGGCACCGCCAGCCAAGCGCCACCCCACGCACACCGCCAGCCAAGCGCCACCCCACGCACACCGCCAGCCAAGCGCCACCCCACGCACACCGCCACCCCACGCACACCGCCAGCCAAGCGCCACCCCACGCACACCGCAATCACTTTTTTTTATTTATAAACAACAAATAAACTACTAATTATAAAATAGGCACAAAACTACAAACACAAAACCTCAAACTAAATACACGACAGATGCCAACCGTGGAAAATATAAAACAGACAGCTTACGCTCACGGTATTTCCCAAAAGTTTTTCCTTGTGTGGTAACTTCTAAAACAGCTAGGCACACACAGCCCAGGCTTTGAAGGGCATTCGGGGCAGTACATCCGGCTCTCCCTCCGGATTGATCTCCGGGCACATACTCTAAATTTCTTTGTGGGCATGTCTTTTTTGGGAGTGGGAGGAATGTGATCTGGAAAGTGCCGATCTTTCAATCTAGCCACATCCTCCACCACTTCTACTCTAGGAACTCTTGCCGGTTCCACCACAATAAGGCTTTCTATCACCGACTCCTGAAATTTAACAAAAGTCATCCTTGACTCAGGTGAACAATCCTTGTATACAATAAAGGCATTAAAAGTTGCCAAATGAAATAAATGTAGGGCCAACTTTTTATACCACACATAGGACTTACGAAGAGCAGTGTAAGGTTCCAACCTCTGATCTACTCTATCAACACCACCCATGTGCCTATTGTAGTCCAAAATGCACGCAGGTTTGCGCACTTCCGCAACCTGACCCCAAACAGCCACAGGGGAAGTACTCTCATCATGGATGGTCGATAGCATGTACACATCCCTCCTGTCTGAAAATTTCATAGCTAACAGCTCATTATTCCGCAAGGCACTGCACTGTCCCCTCTCAAGTTTTTTACAGACAAGCTCCCTTGGATAGCCTTTGCGGTTAGAACGGATTGTGCCACAAGCAACAGTGTCCACCCTAAACAACTCCTTGAACAACTGCACTCCAGTGTAGAAATTATCTACGTACAAATGGTGACCTTTGTTAAACAGCCGTCTAGCAAGTTCCCACACAATTTTTTCGCTAACTCCAAAAGTGGCCGGACAACCAGGAGGGTCAATACTGGAATCCCTACCAGTGTAGACCCGGAAATTATAAACATATCCTGTATTGCTTTCTGACAGCAGATACAATTTAATCCCATACCGTGCCCTCTTACTAGGGATGTACTGCTTAAAAACTAAACGCCCCTTGAAAAGGACCAAAGACTCGTCCACACTTATCTCTTTGCCTGGAACATAGACCTCTGAAAACCGATCCACAAAATGATCAAGGACAGGCCTAATCTTAAAAAGGCGGTCACAATCAGGGTGATCTCGTGGCAAGGCTAAAGCATTGTCTACAAAATGCAGCATACGAAGAAGAAGCAAACACCGATTACGTGTCATAGTTGCAGGAAATATAGCAGTTGCCATCAAGGGACTAGTAGACCAATAAGAAGCCAGTGACGGCTTCCTGATCAACCCCATCAAAAAAGACAAACCTAAAAACCTTTTCATCTCTTCCAGATATGTGGGAACCCAATGAGTAGCTCTAGACTGAGGCTTAAGTCTGGCAGCGTTGTCCCGCAAATATTGCTCTGCATACACATTTGTCTGCTCCACAATCTCTTCCAAAAATACATCGTCCATAAACAAGTGAAAGAAATGGACAGGCAGAAAGTTTTCCGTATTAACTCTACACCCTGGGAGACTAGTAAATGCAGGTAACTGTGGCTGCTCCATGTTTGGGGCAATCCAGGTGTCAGGTCTTCTAATGGGAAACCCTTCAGCCCCAGGCTGCTGCACTCTTGGCACATCAATGTCCTCCTCTAACTCAGGCCCTTCATCTGCACTGAGAGTAGCTTCCTCATCAGAAGAATACTCTTGGACAGAAAACTCACTTCCAGAATCTCCTGCTTCCTCCTCTGCCTCAGATGCAGAGTCAGTGTCGTAATCATGGTCTGAAGACGACTCAAAGAGCATGCGAACAACCTGCTGAGCGGTCACTTTGCGGCTAGCCATGATCCTAACAACAAATGGATTGCCAACAACAACTAGCACTAAAATAAGTAATAAACAAAGTGTAGCTTTATCACAAAGAGTTATGTACTACAAAAAACTATACCACTCAGTTGCCTGAAATAGCTACTCACCAAGCAACTACTCTGCACAGACACAGCAATCACCAATGATATCCCACTAAAAAGAAAAAAGAAAAAAGCAAATTAGACATATGACAACACAAACATCACTGTGCTCAAATCTAAGGACAATGTCAAACACACAATACTGCATTTAGTACACCACCTACAAACATGTCATTCATGCATGTCAACAATACTCCTTTGGAGTAAATTGCTTTCACTTACCTAAAACATGCAGCTATGCAAACCACTGGACAACTACTGCCAAAACCGCTAAGATCCACAGCAAAGGAAGCAAAAGCGTTGAACTAGAAGAAAAAGAAGAAATAAATTGTTATAATCACAAATACAAATACTTTGCCTGTTGACAAACACCCCACCACCAAGAACTTAGAAGTTGTCCCTGGTACCTAAGTGGATCCTGCCCCCCCTCGGGGGTAGATGGGCATAAAAAAATTAGCCGAAATGGGCAACACCTCTGTGCCCCCTTTTAGGGGGCAACCCTTCCCAAAGGGGGCACCCCCAGCACAAAACAAAAAAATCCCTGCCGTATTGGTGGTTTCTGCCCTCCTTGGGGGCAGATGGGCCTACAAAATTACACACACACCACACAATCCCTGGCGCCTAGTGTGCTTCCACCCCCCCGGGGCCAGATCGTCCAAAAAATGACTGGTCTGCCATCGGGGGGCCGAAACAGAAAAAAAAACTCCCCAGGGGAGAGACCCTTGCCCAAGGGGTTGCCCTCAAAATAAACAACAAAAACAAAATCCCTGGTGTCTAGTGGATTTTGCCCCCGTGGGGGAGGGGGGGGGCAAATACTAAAAAATGTGTCCCCCAGTGGGACGCCCCTTGCCCAAAGGGTCGCCCCCCCAAAAAAAACTTTACAATAAAAATAAATCCCTGGTGTCTAGTGGTTTTCAACCCCCCTCGGGGGCAGATCTGCCAAGAAATCAGCGGATCTGCCCCCCGGGGGGGGGGGGGGCTAAATACAAATAAAAATTCCCCGGGGGGGCCACCCTGGCCCAAGGGGTCGCCCCCAAAACATACACAAAATATAAAATCCCTGGTGTCTAGTGGTTTTCGCCCCCCCCCGGGGGCAGATCCGCCGAAAATTCGGCGGATCTGCCCCAGGGGGGGGGGGCGAAATACAAAAAAAAATTGCCCCCGGGGTGGGGCGACCCTTGCCCAAGGGGGTCGTCCCCAAAATAAACATAAAATACTATATCCCTGGTGTCTAGTGGTTTTCGCCCCCCCCTGGGGGCAGATCCGCCAAAAAATCGGCAGATCTGCCCCCAGGGGGGGGCGAAATACAATAAAAAAATGCCCCCGGGGGAGGGCGACCCTTGCCCAAGGGGTCGCCCCCAAAATAATATAATATAATACATTTTCCCTGGTGTCTAGTGGTTTTCGCCCCCCCCTGGGGGCAGATCCGCCGAAAAATCGGCAGATCTGCCCCCAGGGGGGGGCGAAATACAAAAAAAAATTGCCCCCGGGGGGGCGACCCTTGCCCAAGGGGTCGCCCCCAAAATTATGGCAAAATAACACTATCCCTGGTGTCTAGTGGTTTTCGCCCCCCCTGGGGGCAGATCCGCCGAAAAAACGGCGGATCTGCCCCCAGGGGTGGGCGAAATACTAAAAATAATTGCCCCCGGGGGGGGCGACCCTTGCCCAAGGGGTCGCCCCCAAAATATTGAAAAAAATAAATCCCTGGTGGCTAGTGGAGATTCCTGCTCCACGATCGCGGGCTCTGCCCGCGATCGTGGAGCAGGAATCTAATGAAAACAGGCACCGGGGGAAAGGAAAAACCCTTTCCTTTCCCCCCGTGTCTGTTTCCCACCACCCCCGACCCCCAAAAACGAAGAGGACGCACGTTTCGTGTCCTCCTCGGTAGACGCGCTGGAAGCAAATGGCTTCCAGCGCGCCCGGCAACACTAGATGACGTCAGCGCGCTGTGCGCGCGCTGACATCATCGGATTGCCGTGGGGGGGGGCGGGGGTGGAAGGGGAAGGTCTTCCCCTTCCATCCCCGCCTGGAGGGGGGAGGGGGGTGCACGGGGGGGGCGCGCTAGCGCGCCCCCAAGTTCCCCTGTGCCTAGGACGAGATGATCTCGTCCAAGGCACAGGGGAACTGTAGCCTTGGACGAGATGATCTCGTCCAAGGCACAGAAGAGGTTAAAGAAAACAGAGGTGTTTTTTGCAAAGTGCCTACCTGTAGATTTTGGCCTCTAGCTCAGCCGGCAGCTAGGGAAACCTGCCAAACCTGTGCATTTTTTAAAACTAGAGACTTAGGGGAATCCAAGATGGGGTGACTTGTGGGGCTCTGAGCAGGTTCTGTTACCCAGAATCCTTTGCAAACCTCAAAATTTGGCTAAAAAAACACATTGCCGTCACATTTCGGTGACAGAAAGTTCTGGAATCTGAGAGGAGCCACAAATTTCCTTCCACCCAGCGTTCCCCCAAGTCTCCCGATAAAAATGATACCTCACTTGTGTGGGTAGGCCTAGCGCCCGCGACAGGAGATGCCCCAAAACGCAACGTGGACACATCACATTTTTTGAAAGAAAACAGAGGTGTTTTTTGCAAAGTGCCTACCTGTAGATTTTGGCCTCTAGCTCAGCCGGCAGCTAGCGAAACCTACCAAACCTGTGCATTTTCGAAAACTAGAGACCTAGGGGAATCCAGGATGGGGTGACTTGTGGGGCTCTGACCATGTTCTGTTACCCAGAATCCTTTGCAAACCTCAAAATTTGGCTACAAAAACACATTTTCCTCACAATTTGGTGAAAAGATAGTTCTGGAATCTGAGAGGAGCCACACATTTCCTTCCACCCAGCGTTCCCCCAATTCTCCCGGTAAAAATGATACCTCACTTGTGTTGGTAGGTCTAGCGCCTGTGACAGGAAACGCCCCAAAACACAACGTGGCCACATCCCATTTTTTTAAAGAAAACAGAGGTGTTTTTTGCAAAGTGCCTACCTGTAGATTTTACCTCTTGCTCAGCCGGCACCTAGGGAAACCTACCAAACCTGTGCATTTTTGAAAACTAGAGACCCAGGGGAATCCAAGATGGGGTGACTTGTGGGGCTCTGACCATGTTCTGTTACCCAGAATCCTTTGCAAACCTCAAAATTTGGTTAAAAAAACACATTTTCCTCACATTTTGGTGACAGAAAGTTCTGGAATCACAGAGGAGCCACAAATTTCCTTCCACCCAGCGTTCCCCCAAGTCTCTCGATAAAAATGATACCTCACTTGTGTGGGTAGGTCTAGCGCCTGTGACAGGAAACGCCCCAAAACACAACGTGGACACATCACATTTTTTGAAAGAAAACAGAGGTGTTTTTTGCAAAGTGCCTACCTGTAGATTTTACCTCTTGCTCAGCTGGCACCTGTGGAAACCTACCAAACCTGTGCATTTTTGAAAACTAGAGACCTAGGGGAATCCAAGATGGGGTGACTTGTGGGGCTCTGAGCAGGTTCTGTTACCCAGAATCCTTTGCAAACCTCAAAATTTGGCTAAAAAAACAAATTTTCCTCAAATTTGGGTGACAGGAAGTTCTGGAATCACAGAGGAGCCACAAATTTCCTTCCACCCAGCGTTCCACCAAGTCTCCCTATAAAAATGATACCTCACTTGTGTGGGAAGGCCTAGCGCCCGCGACAAGAAATGCCCCAAAACGAAACGTGGACACATCACATTTTTTTAAAGAAAACAGAGGTATTTTTTGCAAAGTGCCTACCTGTAGATTTTAGCCTCCAGCTCAGCCGGCAGCTAGGGAAACCTGCCAAACCTGTGCATTTTTTAAAACTAGAGACCTAGGGGAATCCAAGATGGGGTGACTTGTGGGGCTCTGAGCAGGTTCTGTTACCCAGAATCCTTTGCAAACCTCAAAATTTGGCTAAAAAAACACATTGCCGTCACATTTCGGTGACAGAAAGTTCTGGAATCCGAGAGGAGCCACAAATTTCCTTCCACCCAGCGTTCCCCCAAGTCTCCCGATAAAAATGATACCTCACTTGTGTGGGTAGGCCTGGCGCCCGCGACAGGAGATGCCCCAAAACGCAACGTGGACACATCACATTTTTTTAAAGAAAACAGAGGTGTTTTTTGCAAAGTGCCTACCTGTAGATTTTGGCCTCTAGCTCAGCCGGCAGCTAGGGAAACCTACCAAACCTGTGCATTTTTGAAAACTAGAGACCTAGGGGAATCCAGGATGGGGTGACTTGTGGGGCTCTGACCATGTTCTGTTACCCAGAATCATTTGCACACCTCAAAATTTGGCTACAAAAACACATTTTCCTCACAATTTGGTGACAGATAGTTCTGGAATCTGAGAGGAGCCACACATTTCCTTCCACCCAGCGTTCCCCCAATTCTCCCGATAAAAATGATACCTCACTTGTGTGGGTAGGCCTAGCGCCTGTGACCGGAAACGCCCCAAAACACAACGTGGACACATCCCATTTCTTTAAAGAAAACAGAGGTGTTTTTTGCAAAGTGCCTACCTGTAGATTATACCTCTTGCTCAGCCGGCACCTAGGGAAACCTACCAAACCTGTGCATTTTTGAAAACTAGAGACC
This sequence comes from Pleurodeles waltl, assembly GCF_031143425.1. Lineage (NCBI taxonomy): Eukaryota > Metazoa > Chordata > Amphibia > Caudata > Salamandridae > Pleurodeles > Pleurodeles waltl. Next base: position 1,029,846 of record NC_090438.1, read on the forward strand.
TGGGGGAATCGAACATGGGGTGACTTGTGGGGCTCTGACCAGGTTCTGTTACCCAGAATCCTTTGCAAACCTCAAAAGTTTGCTAAACAAACACATTGCCCTCACATTTCGGTGACAGAAAGTTCTGGAATCCGAGAGGAGCCACAAATTTCCTCCCACCCAGCGTTCCCCCAAGTCTCCCGATAAAAATGATACCTCACTTGTGTGGGTAGAACTAGCGCCCGCGACAGGAAATGCCCCAAAATGCAACGTGGACACATCACATTGTTTTAAAGAAAACAGAGTTGTTTTTTGCAAAGTGTCTACCTGTAGATTTTGCCTCTAGCTCAGCCGGCATCTAGGCAAACCTTCCAAACCTGTGCATTTTTGAAAACTAGAGACCTAGGGGAATCCAAGATGGGGTTACTTGTGGGGCTCTGACCATGTTCTGTTACCCAGAATCCTTTGCAAACCTCAAAATTTGGCTAAAAAAACACATTTTCCTCACATTTTGGTGACAGGTTGTTCTGGAATCAGAGAGGAGCCACAAATTTCCTTCCACCCAGCCTTCCCCCAAGTCTCCCGATAAAAATGATACCTCACTTGTGTGGGTAGGCCTAGCGCCCGCGAAAGGAAATGCCCCAAAACGCAACGTGGACACATCACATTTTTTGAAAGAAAACAGAGTTGTTTTTTGCAAAGTGCCTACCTGTAGATTTTGGCCTCTAGCTCAGCCGGCACCTAGGGAAACCTACCAAACCTGTGCATTTTTTAAAACTAGAGACCCAGGGGAATCCAAGATGGGGTGACTTGTGGGGCTCTGACCATGTTCTGTTACCCAGAATCCTTTGCAAACCTCAAAATTTGGTTAAAAAAACACATTTTCCTCACATTTTGGTGACAGAAAGTTCTGGAATCACAGAGGAGCCACAAATTTCCTTCCACCCAGCGTTCCCCCAAGTCTCCCGATAAAAATGATACCTCACTTGTGTGGGTAGGTCTAGCGCCTGTGACAGGAAACACCCCAAAACACAGCGTGGACACATCACATTTTTTTAAAGAAAACAGAGGTGTTTTTTGCAAAGTGCCTACCTGTAGATTTGACCTCTTGCTCAGCCGGCACCTAGGGAAACCTACCAAACCTGTGCATTTTTTAAACCTAGAGACCTAGGGGAATCCAAGATGGGGTGACTTGTGGGGCTCTGAGCAGGTTCTGTTACCCAGAATCCTTTGCAAACCTCAAAATTTGGCTAAAAAAACACATTTTCCTCACATTTTGGTGACAGGAAGTTCTGGAATCACAGAGGAGCCACAAATTTGCTTCCACCCAGCGTTCCACCAAGTCTCCCTATAAAAATGATACCTCAATTGTATGGGAAGGCCTAGCGCCCGCGACAGGAAATGCCCCAAAACGAAACGTGGACACATCACATTTTTTTTAAAGAAAACAGAGGTGTTTTTTGCAAAGTGCCTACCTGTAGATTTTGGCCTCTAGCTCAGCCGGCAGCTAGGGAAACCTGCCAAACCTGTGCATTTTTTAAAACTAGAGACCTAGGGGAATCCAAGATGGGGTGACTTGTGGGGCTCTGAGCAGGTTCTGTTACCCAGAATCCTTTGCAAACCTCAAAATTTGGCTAAAAAAACACATTGCCGTCACATTTCGGTGACAGAAAGTTCTGGAATCTGAGAGGAGCCACAAATTTCCTTCCACCCAGCGTTCCCCCAAGTCTTCCGATAAAAATGATACCTCACTTGTGTGGGTAGGCCTAGCGCCCGCGACAGGAGATGCCCCAAAACGCAACGTGGACACATCACATTTTTTGAAAGAAAACAGAGGTGTTTTTTGCAAAGTGCCTACCTGTAGATTTTGGCCTCTAGCTCAGCCGGCAGCTAGCGAAACCTACCACACCTGTGCATTTTCGAAAACTAGAGACCTAGGGGAATCCAGGATGGGGTGACTTGTGGGGCTCTGACCATGTTCTGTTACCCAGAATCCTTTGCAAACCTCAAAATTTGGCTACAAAAAAACATTTTCCTCACAATTTGGTGAAAAGATAGTTCTGTAATCTGAGAGATGCCACACATTTCCTTTCACCCAGCGTTCCCCCAATTCTCCCGGTAAAAATGATACCTCACTTGTGTGGGTAGGCCTAGCGCCTGTGACAGGAAACGCCCCAAAACACAACGTGGACACATCCCATTTTTTTAAAGAAAACAGAGGTGTTTTTTGCAAAGTGCCTACCTGTAGATTTTACCTCTTGCTCAGCCGGCACCTAGGGAAACCTACCAAACCTGTGCATTTTTGAAAACTAGAGACCTAGGGGAATCCAAGATGGGGTGACTTGTGGGGCTCTGAGCAGGTTCTGTTACCCAGAATCCTTTGCAAACCTCAAAATTTGGCTAAAAAAACACATTGCCGTCACATTTCGGTGACAGAAAGTTCTGGAATCCGAGAGGAGCCACAAATTTCCTTCCACCCAGCGTTCCCCCAAGTCTCCCGATAAAAATGGTACCTCACTTGTGTGGGTAGGCCTAGCGCCCGCGACAGGAGATGCCCCAAAACGCAACGTGGACACATCCCATTTTTTGAAAGAAAACAGAGGTGTTTTTTGCAAAGTGCCTACCTGTAGATTTTGGCCTCGAGCTCAGCCGGCAGCTAGCCAAACCTTCCAAACCTGTGCATTTTTGAAAACTAGAGACCTAGGGGAATCCAAGATGGGGTGACTTGTGGGGCTCTGACCATGTTCTGTTACCCAGAATCCTTTGCAAACCTCAAAATTTGGCTAAAAAAACACATTTTCCTCACATTTTGGTGACAGGTTGTTCTGGAATCAGAGAGGAGCCACAAATTTCCTTCCACCCAGCCTTCCCCCAAGTCTCCCGATAAAAATGATACCTCACTTGTGTGGGTAGGCCTAGCGCCCGCGAAAGGAAATGCCCCAAAACGCAACGTGGACACATCACATTTTTTGAAAGAAAACAGAGTTGTTTTTTGCAAAGTGCCTACCTGTAGATTTTGGCCTCTAGCTCAGCCGGCACCTAGGGAAACCTACCATACCTGTGCATTTTTGAAAACTAGAGACCCAGGGGAATCCACGATAGGGTGACTTGTGGGGCTCTGACCATGTTCTGTTACCCAGAATCCTTTGCAAACCTCAAAATTTGGTTAAAAAAACACAATTTCCTCACATTTTGGTGACAGAAAGTTCTGGAATCACAGAGGAGCCACAAATTTCCTTCCACCCAGCGTTCCCCCAAGTCTCCCGATAAAAATGATACCTCACTTGTGTGGGTAGGTCTAGCGCCTGTGACAGGAAACGCCCCAAAACACAACGTGGACACATCACATTTTTTTAAAGAAAACAGAGGTGTTTTTTGCAAAGTGCCTACCTGTAGATTTTACCTCTTGCTCAGCCGGCACCTAGGGAAACCTACCAAACCTGTGCATTTTTTAAACCTAGAGACCTAGGGGAATCCAAGATGGGGTGACTTGTGGGCCTCTGAGCAGGTTCTGTTACCCAGAATCCTTTGCAAACCTCAAAATTTGGCTAAAAAAACACATTTTCCTCACATTTTGGTGACAGGAAGTTCTGGAATCACAGAGGAGCCACAAATTTGCTTCCACCCAGCGTTCCACCAAGTCTCCCTATAAAAATGATACCTCAATTGTATGGGAAGGCCTAGCGCCCGCGACAGGAAATGCCCCAAAACGAAACGTGGACACATCACATTTTTTAAAAGAAAACAGAGGTGTATTTTGCAAAGTGCCTACCTGTAGATTTTCGCCTCTAGCTCAGCCGGCAGCTAGGGAAACCTGCCAAACCTGTGCATTTTTTAAAACTAGAGACCTAGGGGAATCCATGATGGGGTGACTTGTGGGGCTCTGAGCAGGTTCTGTTACCCAGAATCCTTTGCAAACCTCAAAATTTGGCTAAAAAAACACATTGCCGTCACATTTCGGTGACAGAAAGTTCTGGAATCTGAGAGGAGCCACAAATTTCCTTCCACCCAGCGTTTCCCCAAGTCTCCCGATAAAAATGATACCTCACTTGTGTGGGTAGGCCTAGCGCCCGCGACAGGAGATGCCCCAAAACGCAACGTGGACACATCACATTTTTTGAAAGAAAACAGAGGTGTTTTTTACAAAGTGCCTACCTGTAGATTTTGGCCTCTACCTCAGCCGGCAGCTAGCGAAACCTACCAAACCTGTGCATTTTCGAAAACTAGAGACCTAGGGGAATCCAGGATGGGGTGACTTGTGGGGCTCTGACCATGTTCTGTTACCCAGAATCCTTTGCAAACCTCAAAATTTGGCTACAAAAAAACATTTTCCTCACAATTTGGTGAAAAGATAGTTCTGGAATCTGAGAGATGCCACACATTTCCTTTCACCCAGCGTTCCCCCAATTCTCCCGGTAAAAATGATACCTCACTTGTGTGGGTAGGCCTAGCGCCTGTGACAGGAAACGCCTCAAAACACAACGTGGACACATCCCCTTTTTTTAAAGAAAACAGAGGTGTTTTTTGCAAAGTGCCTACCTGTAGATTTGACCTCTTGCTCAGCCGGCACCTAGGGAAACCTACCAAACCTGTGCATTTTTGAAAACTAGAGACCTAGGGGAATCCAAGATGGGGTGACTTGTGGGGCTCTGAGCAGGTTCTGTTACCCAGAATCCTTTGCAAACCTCAAAATTTGGCTAAAAAAACACATTTTCCTCACAATTTGGTGAAAAGATAGTTCTGGAATCTGAGAGGAGCCACACATTTCCTTCCACCCAGCGTTCCCCCAATTCTCCCGATAAAAATGATACCTCACTTGTGTGGGTAGGCCTAGCGCCTGTGACAGGAAACGCCCCAAAACACAACGTGGACACATCACATTTTTTGAAAGAAAACAGAGGTGTTTTTAGTAAAGTGCCTACCTGTAGATTTTACCTCTTGCTCAGCCGGCTCCTAGGGAAACCTACCAAACCTGTGCATTTTTGAAAACTAGAGACCTAGGGGAATCCAGGATGGGGTGACTTGTGGGGCTCTGACCATGTTCTGTTACCCAGAATCATTTGCAAACCTCAAAATTTGGCTACAAAAACACATTTTCCTCACAATTTGGTGACAGATAGTTCTGGAATCTGAGAGGAGCCACACATTTCCTTCCACCCAGCGTTCCCCCAATTCTCCCGATAAAAATGATACCTCACTTGTGTGGGTAGGCCTAGCGCCTGTGACCGGAAACGCCCCAAAACACAACGTGGACACATCCCATTTTTTTAAAGAAAACAGAGGTGTTTTTTGCAAAGTGCCTACCTGTAGATTATACCTCTTGCTCAGCTGGCACCTAGGGAAACCTACCAAACCTGTGCATTTTTGAAAACTAGAGACCTAGGGGAATCCAACATGGGGTGACTTGTGGGGCTCTGACCAGGTTCTGTTACCCAGAATCCTTTGCAAACCTCAAAAGTTGGCTAAAAAAACACATTGCCCTCACATTTCGGTGACAGAAAGTTCTGGAATCCGAGAGGAGCCACAAATTTCCTTCCACCCAGCGTTCCCCCAAGTCTCCCGATAAGAAATGATACCTCACTTGTGTGGGTAGAACTAGCGCCCGCGACAGGAAATGCCCCAAAATGCAACGTGGACACATCACATTGTTTTAAAGAAAACAGAGTTGTTTTTTGCAAAGTGTCTACCTGTAGATTTTGCCTCTAGCTCAGCCGGCATCTAGGCAAACCTTCCAAACCTGTGCATTTTTGAAAACTAGAGACCTAGGGGAATCCAAGATGGGGTGACTTGTGGGGCTCTGACCATGTTCTGTTACCCAGAATCCTTTGCAAACCTCAAAATTTGGCTAAAAAAACACATTTTCCTCACATTTTGGTGACAGGTTCTTCTGGAATCCGAGAGGAGCCACAAATTTCCTTCCACCCAGCGTTCCCCCAAGTCTCCCGATAAGAAATGATACCTCACTTGTGTGGGTAGAACTAGCGCCCGCGACAGGAAATGCCCCAAAATGCAACGTGGACACATCACATTGTTTTAAAGAAAACAGAGTTGTTTTTTGCAAAGTGTCTACCTGTAGATTTTGCCTCTAGCTCAGCCGGCATCTAGGCAAACCTTCCAAACCTGTGCATTTTTGAAAACTAGAGACCTAGGGGAATCCAAGATGGGGTGACTTGTGGGGCTCTGACCATGTTCTGTTACCCAGAATCCTTTGCAAACCTCAAAATTTGGTTAAAAAAACACATTTTCCTCACATTTTGGTGACAGAAAGTTCTGGAATCACAGAGGAGCCACAAATTTCCTTCCACCCAGCGTTCCCCCAAGTCTCCCGATAAAAATGATACCTCACTTGTGTGGGTAGGTCTAGCGCCTGTGACAGGAAACGCCCCAAAACACAACGTGGACACATCACATTTTTTGAAAGAAAACAGAGGTGTTTTTTGCAAAGTTCCTACCTGTAGATTTTACCTCTTGCTCAGCCGGCACCTAGGGAAACCTACCAAACCTGTGCATTTTTGAAACCTAGAGACCTAGGGGAATCCAAGATGGGGTGACTTGTGGGGCTCTGAGCAGGTTCTGTTACCCAGAATCCTTTGCAAACCTCAAAATTTGGCTAAAAAAACTCATTTTCCTCACATTTTGGTGACAGGAAGTTCTGGAATCACAGAGGAGCCACAAATTTGCTTCCACCCAGCGTTCCACCAAGTCTCCCTATAAAAATGATACCTCAATTTTATGGGAAGGCCTAGCGCCCGCGACAGGAAATGCCCCAAAACGAAACGTGGACACATCACATTTTTTTAAAGAAAACAGAGGTGTTTTTTGCAAAGTGCCTACCTGTAGATTTTGGCCTCTAGCTCAGCCGGCAGCTAGGGAAACCTGCCAAACCTGTGCATTTTTTAAAACTAGAGACCTAGGGGAATCCAAGATGGGGTGACTTGTGGGGCTCTGAGCAGGTTCTGTTACCCAGAATCCTTTGCAAACCTCAACATTTGGCTAAAAAAACACATTGCCGTCACATTTCGGTGACAGAAAGTTCTGGAATCTGAGAGGAGCCACAAATTTCCTTCCACCCAGCGTTCCCCCAAGTCTCCCGATAAAAATGATACCTCACTTGTGTGGGTAGGCCTAGCGCCCGCGACAGGAGATGCCCCAAAACGCAACGTGGACACATCACATTTTTTGAAAGAAAACAGAGGTGTTTTTTGCAAAGTGCCTACCTGTAGATTTTGGCCTCTAGCTCAGCCGGCAGCTAGCGAAACCTACCAAACCTGTGCATTTTCGAAAACTAGAGACCTAGGGGAATCCAGGATGGGGTGACTTGTGGGGCTCTGAGCAGGTTCTGTTACCCAGAATCCTTTGCAAACCTCAAAATTTGGCTAAAAAAACACATTTTCCTCACAATTTGGTGAAAAGATAGTTCTGGAATCTGAGAGGAGCCACACATTTCCTTCCACCCAGCGTTCCCCCAATTCTCCCGATAAAAATGATACCTCACTTGTGTGGGTAGGCCTAGCGCCTGTGACAGGAAACGCCCCAAAACACAACGTGGACACATCACATTTTTTGAAAGAAAACAGAGGTGTTTTTAGTAAAGTGCCTACCTGTAGATTTTACCTCTTGCTCAGCCGGCTCCTAGGGAAACCTACCAAACCTGTGCATTTTTGAAAACTAGAGACCTAGGGGAATCCAGGATGGGGTGACTTGTGGGGCTCTGACCATGTTCTGTTACCCAGAATCATTTGCAAACCTCAAAATTTGGCTACAAAAACACATTTTCCTCACAATTTGGTGACAGATAGTTCTGGAATCTGAGAGGAGCCACACATTTCCTTCCACCCAGCGTTCCCCCAATTCTCCCGATAAAAATGATACCTCACTTGTGTGGGTAGGCCTAGCGCCTGTGACCGGAAACGCCCCAAAACACAACGTGGACACATCCCATTTTTTTAAAGAAAACAGAGGTGTTTTTTGCAAAGTGCCTACCTGTAGATTATACCTCTTGCTCAGCTGGCACCTAGGGAAACCTACCAAACCTGTGCATTTTTGAAAACTAGAGACCTAGGGGAATCCAACATGGGGTGACTTGTGGGGCTCTGACCAGGTTCTGTTACCCAGAATCCTTTGCAAACCTCAAAAGTTGGCTAAAAAAACACATTGCCCTCACATTTCGGTGACAGAAAGTTCTGGAATCCGAGAGGAGCCACAAATTTCCTTCCACCCAGCGTTCCCCCAAGTCTCCCGATAAGAAATGATACCTCACTTGTGTGGGTAGAACTAGCGCCCGCGACAGGAAATGCCCCAAAATGCAACGTGGACACATCACATTGTTTTAAAGAAAACAGAGTTGTTTTTTGCAAAGTGTCTACCTGTAGATTTTGCCTCTAGCTCAGCCGGCATCTAGGCAAACCTTCCAAACCTGTGCATTTTTGAAAACTAGAGACCTAGGGGAATCCAAGATGGGGTGACTTGTGGGGCTCTGACCATGTTCTGTTACCCAGAATCCTTTGCAAACCTCAAAATTTGGCTAAAAAAACACATTTTCCTCACATTTTGGTGACAGGTTCTTCTGGAATCCGAGAGGAGCCACAAATTTCCTTCCACCCAGCGTTCCCCCAAGTCTCCCGATAAGAAATGATACCTCACTTGTGTGGGTAGAACTAGCGCCCGCGACAGGAAATGCCCCAAAATGCAACGTGGACACATCACATTGTTTTAAAGAAAACAGAGTTGTTTTTTGCAAAGTGTCTACCTGTAGATTTTGCCTCTAGCTCAGCCGGCATCTAGGCAAACCTTCCAAACCTGTGCATTTTTGAAAACTAGAGACCTAGGGGAATCCAAGATGGGGTGACTTGTGGGGCTCTGACCATGTTCTGTTACCCAGAATCCTTTGCAAACCTCAAAATTTGGTTAAAAAAACACATTTTCCTCACATTTTGGTGACAGAAAGTTCTGGAATCACAGAGGAGCCACAAATTTCCTTCCACCCAGCGTTCCCCCAAGTCTCCCGATAAAAATGATACCTCACTTGTGTGGGTAGGTCTAGCGCCTGTGACAGGAAACGCCCCAAAACACAACGTGGACACATCACATTTTTTGAAAGAAAACAGAGGTGTTTTTTGCAAAGTTCCTACCTGTAGATTTTACCTCTTGCTCAGCCGGCACCTAGGGAAACCTACCAAACCTGTGCATTTTTTAAACCTAGAGACCTAGGGGAATCCAAGATGGGGTGACTTGTGGGGCTCTGAGCAGGTTCTGTTACCCAGAATCCTTTGCAAACCTCAAAATTTGGCTAAAAAAACTCATTTTCCTCACATTTTGGTGACAGGAAGTTCTGGAATCACAGAGGAGCCACAAATTTGCTTCCACCCAGCGTTCCACCAAGTCTCCCTATAAAAATGATACCTCAATTTTATGGGAAGGCCTAGCGCCCGCGACAGGAAATGCCCCAAAACGAAACGTGGACACATCACATTTTTTTAAAGAAAACAGAGGTGTTTTTTGCAAAGTGCCTACCTGTAGATTTTGGCCTCTAGCTCAGCCGGCAGCTAGGGAAACCTGCCAAACCTGTGCATTTTTTAAAACTAGAGACCTAGGGGAATCCAAGATGGGGTGACTTGTGGGGCTCTGAGCAGGTTCTGTTACCCAGAATCCTTTGCAAACCTCAAAATTTGGCTAAAAAAACACATTGCCGTCACATTTCGGTGACAGAAAGTTCTGGAATCTGAGAGGAGCCACAAATTTCCTTCCACCCAGCGTTCCCCCAAGTCTCCCGATAAAAATGATACCTCACTTGTGTGGGTAGGCCTAGCGCCCGCGACAGGAGATGCCCCAAAACGCAACGTGGACACATCACATTTTTTGAAAGAAAACAGAGGTGTTTTTTGCAAAGTGCCTACCTGTAGATTTTGGCCTCTAGCTCAGCCGGCAGCTAGCGAAACCTACCAAACCTGTGCATTTTCGAAAACTAGAGACCTAGGGGAATCCAGGATGGGGTGACTTGTGGGGCTCTGACCATGTTCTGTTACCCAGAATCCTTTGCAAACCTCAAAATTTGGCTACAAAAAAACATTTTCCTCACAATTTGGGGAAAAGATAGTTCTGGAATCTGAGAGGAGCCACACATTTCCTTCCACCCAGCGTTCCCCCAATTCTCCCGGTAAAAATGATACCTCACTTGTGTGGGTAGGCCTAGCGCCTGTGACAGGAAACGCCCCAAAACACAACGTGGACACATCCCATTTTTTTAAAGAAAACAGAGGTGTTTTTTGCAAAGTGCCTACCTGTAGATTTTACCTCTTGCTCAGCCGGCACCTAGGGAAACCTACCAAACCTGTGCATTTTTTAAAACTAGAGACCTAGGGGAATCCAAGATGGGGTGACTTGTGGGGCTCTGAGCAGGTTCTGTTACCCAGAATCCTTTGCAAACCTCAAAATTTGGCTAAAAAAACACATTGCCGTCACATTTCGGTGACAGAAAGTTCTGGAATCTGAGAGGAGCCACAAATTTCCTTCCACCCAGCGTTCCCCCAAGTCTCCCGATAAAAATGATACCTCACTTGTGTGGGTAGGCCTAGCGCCCGCGACAGGAGATGCCCCAAAACGCAACGTGGACACATCACATTTTTTGAAAGAAAACAGAGGTGTTTTTTGCAAAGTGCCTACCTGTAGATTTTGGCCTCTAGCTCAGCCGGCAGCTAGCGAAACCTACCAAACCTGTGCATTTTCGAAAACTAGAGACCTAGGGGAATCCAGGATGGGGTGACTTGTGGGGCTCTGACCATGTTCTGTTACCCAGAATCCTTTGCAAACCTCAAAATTTGGCTACAAAAAAACATTTTCCTCACAATTTGGTGAAAAGATAGTTCTGGAATCTGAGAGGAGCCACACATTTCCTTCCACCCAGCGTTCCCCCAATTCTCCCGGTAAAAATGATACCTCACTTGTGTGGGTAGGCCTAGCGCCTGTGACAGGAAACGCCCCAAAACACAACGTGGACACATCCCATTTTTTTAAAGAAAACAGAGGTGTTTTTTGCAAAGTGCCTACCTGTAGATTTTACCTCTTGCTCAGCCGGCACCTAGGGAAACCTACCAAACCTGTGCATTTTTGAAAACTAGAGACCTAGGGGAATCCAAGATGAATTGACTTGTGGGGCTCTGAGCAGGTTCTGTTACCCAGAATCCTTTGCAAACCTCAAAATTTGGCTAAAAAAACACATTGCCGTCACATTTCGGTGACAGAAAGTTCTGGAATCCGAGAGGAGCCACAAATTTCCTTCCACCCAGCGTTCCCCCAAGTCTCCCGATAAAAATGATACCTCACTTGTGTGGGTAGGCCTAGCGCCCGCGACAGGAGATGCCCCAAAACGCAACGTGGACACATCACATTTTTTGAAAGAAAACAGAGGTGTTTTTTGCAAAGTGCCTACCTGTATATTTTGGCCTCTAGCTCAGCCGGCAGCTAGGGAAACCTACCAAACCTGTGCATTTTTGAAAACTAGAGACCTAGGGGAATCCAGGATGGGGTGACTTGTGGGGCTCTGACCATGTTCTGTTACCCAGAATCATTTGCAAACCTCAAAATTTGGCTACAAAAACACATTTTCCTCACAATTTGGTGACAGATAGTTCTGGAATCTGAGAGGAGCCACACATTTCCTTCCACCCAGCATTCCCCCAATTCTCCCGATAAAAATGATACCTCACTTGTGTGGGTAGGCCTAGCGCCTGTGACCGGAAACGCCCCAAAACACAACGTGGACACATCCCATTTTTTTAAAGAAAACAGAGGTGTTTTTTGCAAAGTTCCTACCTGTAGATTATACCTCTTGCTCAGCCGGCACCTAGGGAAACCTACCAAACCTGTGCATTTTTGAAAACTAGAGACCTAGGGGAATCCAACATGGGGTGACTTGTGGGGCTCTGACCAGGTTCTGTTACCCAGAATCCTTTGCAAACCTCAAAAGTTGGCTAAAAAAACACATTGCCCTCACATTTCGGTGACAGAAAGTTCTGGAATCCGAGAGGAGCCACAAATTTCCTTCTACCCAGCGTTCCCCCAAGTCTCCCGATAAAAATGATACCTCACTTGTGTGGGTAGAACTAGCGCCCGCGACAGGAAATGCCCCAAAATGCAACGTGGACACATCACATTTTTTTAAAGAAAACAGAGTTGTTTTTTGCAAAGTGTCTACCTGTAGATTTTGCCTCTAGCTCAGCCGGCATCTAGGCAAACCTTCCAAACCTGTGCATTTTTGGAAACTAGAGACCTAGGGGAATCCAAGATGGGGTGACTTGTGGGGCTCTGACCATGTTCTGTTACCCAGAATCCTTTGCAAACCTCAAAATTTGGCTAAAAAAACAAATTTTCCTCACATTTTGGTGACAGGTTGTTCTGGAATCAGAGAGGAGCCACAAATTTCCTTCCACCCAGCCTTCCCCCAAGTCTCCCGATAAAAATGATACCTCACTTGTGTGGGTAGGCCTAGCGCCCGTGAATGGAAATGCCCCAAAACGCAACGTGGACACATCACATTTTTTTAAAGAAAACAGAGTTGTTTTTTGCAAAGTGCCTACCTGTAGATTTTGGCCTCTAGCTCAGCCGGCACCTAGGGAAACCTACCAAACCTGTGCATTTTTTAAAACTAGAGACCCAGGGGAATCCAAGATGGGGTGACTTGTGGGGCTCTGACCATGTTCTGTTACCCAGAATCCTTTGCAAACCTCAAAAGTTGGTTACAAAAACACATTTTCCTCACATTTTGGTGACAGAAAGTTCTGGAATCACAGAGGAGCCACAAATTTCCTTCCACCCAGCGTTCCCCCAAGTCTCCCGATAAAAATGATACCTCACTTGTGTGGGTAGGTCTAGCGCCTGTGACTGTAAACGCCCCAAAACACAACGTGGACACATCACATTTTTTTAAAGAAAACAGAGGTGTTTTTTGCAAAGTGCCTACCTGTAGATTTTACCTCTTGCTCAGCGGGCACCTAGGGAAACCTACCAAACCTGTGCATTTTTGAAACCTAGAGACCTAGGGGAATCCAAGATGGGGTGACTTGTGGGGCTCTGAGCAGGTTCTGTTACCCAGAATCCTTTGCAAACCTCAAAATTTGGCTAAAAAAACACATTGCCGTCACATTTCGGTGACAGAAAGTTCTGGAATCCGAGAGGAGCCACAAATTTCCTTCCACCCAGCGTTCCCCCAAGTCTCCCGATAAAAATGGTACCTCACTTGTGTGGGTAGGCCTAGCGCCCGCGACAGGAGATGCCCCAAAACGCAACGTGGACACATCCCATTTTTTGAAAGAAAACAGAGGTGTTTTTTGCAAAGTGCCTACCTGTAGATTTTGGCCTCGAGCTCAGCCGGCAGCTAGCCAAACCTTCCAAACCTGTGCATTTTTGAAAACTAGAGACCTAGGGGAATCCAAGATGGGGTGACTTGTGGGGCTCTGACCATGTTCTGTTACCCAGAATCCTTTGCAAACCTCAAAATTTGGCTAAAAAAACACATTTTCCTCACATTTTGGTGACAGGTTGTTCTGGAATCAGAGAGGAGCCACAAATTTCCTTCCACCCAGCCTTCCCCCAAGTCTCCCGATAAAAATGATACCTCACTTGTGTGGGTAGGCCTAGCGCCCGCGAAAGGAAATGCCCCAAAACGCAACGTGGACACATCACATTTTTTGAAAGAAAACAGAGTTGTTTTTTGCAAAGTGCCTACCTGTAGATTTTGGCCTCTAGCTCAGCCGGCACCTAGGGAAACCTACCATACCTGTGCATTTTTGAAAACTAGAGACCCAGGGGAATCCACGATAGGGTGACTTGTGGGGCTCTGACCATGTTCTGTTACCCAGAATCCTTTGCAAACCTCAAAATTTGGTTAAAAAAACACAATTTCCTCACATTTTGGTGACAGAAAGTTCTGGAATCACAGAGGAGCCACAAATTTCCTTCCACCCAGCGTTCCCCCAAGTCTCCCGATAAAAATGATACCTCACTTGTGTGGGTAGGTCTAGCGCCTGTGACAGGAAACGCCCCAAAACACAACGTGGACACATCACATTTTTTTAAAGAAAACAGAGGTGTTTTTTGCAAAGTGCCTACCTGTAGATTTTACCTCTTGCTCAGCCGGCACCTAGGGAAACCTACCAAACCTGTGCATTTTTTAAACCTAGAGACCTAGGGGAATCCAAGATGGGGTGACTTGTGGGCCTCTGAGCAGGTTCTGTTACCCAGAATCCTTTGCAAACCTCAAAATTTGGCTAAAAAAACACATTTTCCTCACATTTTGGTGACAGGAAGTTCTGGAATCACAGAGGAGCCACAAATTTGCTTCCACCCAGCGTTCCACCAAGTCTCCCTATAAAAATGATACCTCAATTGTATGGGAAGGCCTAGCGCCCGCGACAGGAAATGCCCCAAAACGAAACGTGGACACATCACATTTTTTAAAAGAAAACAGAGGTGTATTTTGCAAAGTGCCTACCTGTAGATTTTCGCCTCTAGCTCAGCCGGCAGCTAGGGAAACCTGCCAAACCTGTGCATTTTTTAAAACTAGAGACCTAGGGGAATCCATGATGGGGTGACTTGTGGGGCTCTGAGCAGGTTCTGTTACCCAGAATCCTTTGCAAACCTCAAAATTTGGCTAAAAAAACACATTGCCGTCACATTTCGGTGACAGAAAGTTCTGGAATCTGAGAGGAGCCACAAATTTCCTTCCACCCAGCGTTTCCCCAAGTCTCCCGATAAAAATGATACCTCACTTGTGTGGGTAGGCCTAGCGCCCGCGACAGGAGATGCCCCAAAACGCAACGTGGACACATCACATTTTTTGAAAGAAAACAGAGGTGTTTTTTACAAAGTGCCTACCTGTAGATTTTGGCCTCTACCTCAGCCGGCAGCTAGCGAAACCTACCAAACCTGTGCATTTTCGAAAACTAGAGACCTAGGGGAATCCAGGATGGGGTGACTTGTGGGGCTCTGACCATGTTCTGTTACCCAGAATCCTTTGCAAACCTCAAAATTTGGCTACAAAAAAACATTTTCCTCACAATTTGGTGAAAAGATAGTTCTGGAATCTGAGAGATGCCACACATTTCCTTTCACCCAGCGTTCCCCCAATTCTCCCGGTAAAAATGATACCTCACTTGTGTGGGTAGGCCTAGCGCCTGTGACAGGAAACGCCTCAAAACACAACGTGGACACATCCCCTTTTTTTAAAGAAAACAGAGGTGTTTTTTGCAAAGTGCCTACCTGTAGATTTGACCTCTTGCTCAGCCGGCACCTAGGGAAACCTACCAAACCTGTGCATTTTTGAAAACTAGAGACCTAGGGGAATCCAAGATGGGGTGACTTGTGGGGCTCTGAGCAGGTTCTGTTACCCAGAATCCTTTGCAAACCTCAAAATTTGGCTAAAAAAACACATTTTCCTCACAATTTGGTGAAAAGATAGTTCTGGAATCTGAGAGGAGCCACACATTTCCTTCCACCCAGCGTTCCCCCAATTCTCCCGATAAAAATGATACCTCACTTGTGTGGGTAGGCCTAGCGCCTGTGACAGGAAACGCCCCAAAACACAACGTGGACACATCACATTTTTTGAAAGAAAACAGAGGTGTTTTTAGTAAAGTGCCTACCTGTAGATTTTACCTCTTGCTCAGCCGGCTCCTAGGGAAACCTACCAAACCTGTGCATTTTTGAAAACTAGAGACCTAGGGGAATCCAGGATGGGGTGACTTGTGGGGCTCTGACCATGTTCTGTTACCCAGAATCATTTGCAAACCTCAAAATTTGGCTACAAAAACACATTTTCCTCACAATTTGGTGACAGATAGTTCTGGAATCTGAGAGGAGCCACACATTTCCTTCCACCCAGCGTTCCCCCAATTCTCCCGATAAAAATGATACCTCACTTGTGTGGGTAGGCCTAGCGCCTGTGACCGGAAACGCCCCAAAACACAACGTGGACACATCCCATTTTTTTAAAGAAAACAGAGGTGTTTTTTGCAAAGTGCCTACCTGTAGATTATACCTCTTGCTCAGCTGGCACCTAGGGAAACCTACCAAACCTGTGCATTTTTGAAAACTAGAGACCTAGGGGAATCCAACATGGGGTGACTTGTGGGGCTCTGACCAGGTTCTGTTACCCAGAATCCTTTGCAAACCTCAAAAGTTGGCTAAAAAAACACATTGCCCTCACATTTCGGTGACAGAAAGTTCTGGAATCCGAGAGGAGCCACAAATTTCCTTCCACCCAGCGTTCCCCCAAGTCTCCCGATAAGAAATGATACCTCACTTGTGTGGGTAGAACTAGCGCCCGCGACAGGAAATGCCCCAAAATGCAACGTGGACACATCACATTGTTTTAAAGAAAACAGAGTTGTTTTTTGCAAAGTGTCTACCTGTAGATTTTGCCTCTAGCTCAGCCGGCATCTAGGCAAACCTTCCAAACCTGTGCATTTTTGAAAACTAGAGACCTAGGGGAATCCAAGATGGGGTGACTTGTGGGGCTCTGACCATGTTCTGTTACCCAGAATCCTTTGCAAACCTCAAAATTTGGCTAAAAAAACACATTTTCCTCACATTTTGGTGACAGGTTCTTCTGGAATCCGAGAGGAGCCACAAATTTCCTTCCACCCAGCGTTCCCCCAAGTCTCCCGATAAGAAATGATACCTCACTTGTGTGGGTAGAACTAGCGCCCGCGACAGGAAATGCCCCAAAATGCAACGTGGACACATCACATTGTTTTAAAGAAAACAGAGTTGTTTTTTGCAAAGTGTCTACCTGTAGATTTTGCCTCTAGCTCAGCCGGCATCTAGGCAAACCTTCCAAACCTGTGCATTTTTGAAAACTAGAGACCTAGGGGAATCCAAGATGGGGTGACTTGTGGGGCTCTGACCATGTTCTGTTACCCAGAATCCTTTGCAAACCTCAAAATTTGGTTAAAAAAACACATTTTCCTCACATTTTGGTGACAGAAAGTTCTGGAATCACAGAGGAGCCACAAATTTCCTTCCACCCAGCGTTCCCCCAAGTCTCCCGATAAAAATGATACCTCACTTGTGTGGGTAGGTCTAGCGCCTGTGACAGGAAACGCCCCAAAACACAACGTGGACACATCACATTTTTTGAAAGAAAACAGAGGTGTTTTTTGCAAAGTTCCTACCTGTAGATTTTACCTCTTGCTCAGCCGGCACCTAGGGAAACCTACCAAACCTGTGCATTTTTGAAACCTAGAGACCTAGGGGAATCCAAGATGGGGTGACTTGTGGGGCTCTGAGCAGGTTCTGTTACCCAGAATCCTTTGCAAACCTCAAAATTTGGCTAAAAAAACTCATTTTCCTCACATTTTGGTGACAGGAAGTTCTGGAATCACAGAGGAGCCACAAATTTGCTTCCACCCAGCGTTCCACCAAGTCTCCCTATAAAAATGATACCTCAATTTTATGGGAAGGCCTAGCGCCCGCGACAGGAAATGCCCCAAAACGAAACGTGGACACATCACATTTTTTTAAAGAAAACAGAGGTGTTTTTTGCAAAGTGCCTACCTGTAGATTTTGGCCTCTAGCTCAGCCGGCAGCTAGGGAAACCTGCCAAACCTGTGCATTTTTTAAAACTAGAGACCTAGGGGAATCCAAGATGGGGTGACTTGTGGGGCTCTGAGCAGGTTCTGTTACCCAGAATCCTTTGCAAACCTCAACATTTGGCTAAAAAAACACATTGCCGTCACATTTCGGTGACAGAAAGTTCTGGAATCTGAGAGGAGCCACAAATTTCCTTCCACCCAGCGTTCCCCCAAGTCTCCCGATAAAAATGATACCTCACTTGTGTGGGTAGGCCTAGCGCCCGCGACAGGAGATGCCCCAAAACGCAACGTGGACACATCACATTTTTTGAAAGAAAACAGAGGTGTTTTTTGCAAAGTGCCTACCTGTAGATTTTGGCCTCTAGCTCAGCCGGCAGCTAGCGAAACCTACCAAACCTGTGCATTTTCGAAAACTAGAGACCTAGGGGAATCCAGGATGGGGTGACTTGTGGGGCTCTGAGCAGGTTCTGTTACCCAGAATCCTTTGCAAACCTCAAAATTTGGCTAAAAAAACACATTTTCCTCACAATTTGGTGAAAAGATAGTTCTGGAATCTGAGAGGAGCCACACATTTCCTTCCACCCAGCGTTCCCCCAATTCTCCCGATAAAAATGATACCTCACTTGTGTGGGTAGGCCTAGCGCCTGTGACAGGAAACGCCCCAAAACACAACGTGGACACATCACATTTTTTGAAAGAAAACAGAGGTGTTTTTAGTAAAGTGCCTACCTGTAGATTTTACCTCTTGCTCAGCCGGCTCCTAGGGAAACCTACCAAACCTGTGCATTTTTGAAAACTAGAGACCTAGGGGAATCCAGGATGGGGTGACTTGTGGGGCTCTGACCATGTTCTGTTACCCAGAATCATTTGCAAACCTCAAAATTTGGCTACAAAAACACATTTTCCTCACAATTTGGTGACAGATAGTTCTGGAATCTGAGAGGAGCCACACATTTCCTTCCACCCAGCGTTCCCCCAATTCTCCCGATAAAAATGATACCTCACTTGTGTGGGTAGGCCTAGCGCCTGTGACCGGAAACGCCCCAAAACACAACGTGGACACATCCCATTTTTTTAAAGAAAACAGAGGTGTTTTTTGCAAAGTGCCTACCTGTAGATTATACCTCTTGCTCAGCTGGCACCTAGGGAAACCTACCAAACCTGTGCATTTTTGAAAACTAGAGACCTAGGGGAATCCAACATGGGGTGACTTGTGGGGCTCTGACCAGGTTCTGTTACCCAGAATCCTTTGCAAACCTCAAAAGTTGGCTAAAAAAACACATTGCCCTCACATTTCGGTGACAGAAAGTTCTGGAATCCGAGAGGAGCCACAAATTTCCTTCCACCCAGCGTTCCCCCAAGTCTCCCGATAAGAAATGATACCTCACTTGTGTGGGTAGAACTAGCGCCCGCGACAGGAAATGCCCCAAAATGCAACGTGGACACATCACATTGTTTTAAAGAAAACAGAGTTGTTTTTTGCAAAGTGTCTACCTGTAGATTTTGCCTCTAGCTCAGCCGGCATCTAGGCAAACCTTCCAAACCTGTGCATTTTTGAAAACTAGAGACCTAGGGGAATCCAAGATGGGGTGACTTGTGGGGCTCTGACCATGTTCTGTTACCCAGAATCCTTTGCAAACCTCAAAATTTGGCTAAAAAAACACATTTTCCTCACATTTTGGTGACAGGTTCTTCTGGAATCCGAGAGGAGCCACAAATTTCCTTCCACCCAGCGTTCCCCCAAGTCTCCCGATAAGAAATGATACCTCACTTGTGTGGGTAGAACTAGCGCCCGCGACAGGAAATGCCCCAAAATGCAACGTGGACACATCACATTGTTTTAAAGAAAACAGAGTTGTTTTTTGCAAAGTGTCTACCTGTAGATTTTGCCTCTAGCTCAGCCGGCATCTAGGCAAACCTTCCAAACCTGTGCATTTTTGAAAACTAGAGACCTAGGGGAATCCAAGATGGGGTGACTTGTGGGGCTCTGACCATGTTCTGTTACCCAGAATCCTTTGCAAACCTCAAAATTTGGTTAAAAAAACACATTTTCCTCACATTTTGGTGACAGAAAGTTCTGGAATCACAGAGGAGCCACAAATTTCCTTCCACCCAGCGTTCCCCCAAGTCTCCCGATAAAAATGATACCTCACTTGTGTGGGTAGGTCTAGCGCCTGTGACAGGAAACGCCCCAAAACACAACGTGGACACATCACATTTTTTGAAAGAAAACAGAGGTGTTTTTTGCAAAGTTCCTACCTGTAGATTTTACCTCTTGCTCAGCCGGCACCTAGGGAAACCTACCAAACCTGTGCATTTTTTAAACCTAGAGACCTAGGGGAATCCAAGATGGGGTGACTTGTGGGGCTCTGAGCAGGTTCTGTTACCCAGAATCCTTTGCAAACCTCAAAATTTGGCTAAAAAAACTCATTTTCCTCACATTTTGGTGACAGGAAGTTCTGGAATCACAGAGGAGCCACAAATTTGCTTCCACCCAGCGTTCCACCAAGTCTCCCTATAAAAATGATACCTCAATTTTATGGGAAGGCCTAGCGCCCGCGACAGGAAATGCCCCAAAACGAAACGTGGACACATCACATTTTTTTAAAGAAAACAGAGGTGTTTTTTGCAAAGTGCCTACCTGTAGATTTTGGCCTCTAGCTCAGCCGGCAGCTAGGGAAACCTGCCAAACCTGTGCATTTTTTAAAACTAGAGACCTAGGGGAATCCAAGATGGGGTGACTTGTGGGGCTCTGAGCAGGTTCTGTTACCCAGAATCCTTTGCAAACCTCAAAATTTGGCTAAAAAAACACATTGCCGTCACATTTCGGTGACAGAAAGTTCTGGAATCTGAGAGGAGCCACAAATTTCCTTCCACCCAGCGTTCCCCCAAGTCTCCCGATAAAAATGATACCTCACTTGTGTGGGTAGGCCTAGCGCCCGCGACAGGAGATGCCCCAAAACGCAACGTGGACACATCACATTTTTTGAAAGAAAACAGAGGTGTTTTTTGCAAAGTGCCTACCTGTAGATTTTGGCCTCTAGCTCAGCCGGCAGCTAGCGAAACCTACCAAACCTGTGCATTTTCGAAAACTAGAGACCTAGGGGAATCCAGGATGGGGTGACTTGTGGGGCTCTGACCATGTTCTGTTACCCAGAATCCTTTGCAAACCTCAAAATTTGGCTACAAAAAAACATTTTCCTCACAATTTGGGGAAAAGATAGTTCTGGAATCTGAGAGGAGCCACACATTTCCTTCCACCCAGCGTTCCCCCAATTCTCCCGGTAAAAATGATACCTCAATTTTATGGGAAGGCCTAGCGCCCGCGACAGGAAATGCCCCAAAACGAAACGTGGACACATCACATTTTTTTAAAGAAAACAGAGGTGTTTTTTGCAAAGTGCCTACCTGTAGATTTTGGCCTCTAGCTCAGCCGGCAGCTAGGGAAACCTGCCAAACCTGTGCATTTTTTAAAACTAGAGACCTAGGGGAATCCAAGATGGGGTGACTTGTGGGGCTCTGAGCAGGTTCTGTTACCCAGAATCCTTTGCAAACCTCAAAATTTGGCTAAAAAAACACATTGCCGTCACATTTCGGTGACAGAAAGTTCTGGAATCTGAGAGGAGCCACAAATTTCCTTCCACCCAGCGTTCCCCCAAGTCTCCCGATAAAAATGATACCTCACTTGTGTGGGTAGGCCTAGCGCCCGCGACAGGAGATGCCCCAAAACGCAACGTGGACACATCACATTTTTTGAAAGAAAACAGAGGTGTTTTTTGCAAAGTGCCTACCTGTAGATTTTGGCCTCTAGCTCAGCCGGCAGCTAGCGAAACCTACCAAACCTGTGCATTTTCGAAAACTAGAGACCTAGGGGAATCCAGGATGGGGTGACTTGTGGGGCTCTGACCATGTTCTGTTACCCAGAATCCTTTGCAAACCTCAAAATTTGGCTACAAAAAAACATTTTCCTCACAATTTGGGGAAAAGATAGTTCTGGAATCTGAGAGGAGCCACACATTTCCTTCCACCCAGCGTTCCCCCAATTCTCCCGGTAAAAATGATACCTCACTTGTGTGGGTAGGCCTAGCGCCTGTGACAGGAAACGCCCCAAAACACAACGTGGACACATCCCATTTTTTTAAAGAAAACAGAGGTGTTTTTTGCAAAGTGCCTACCTGTAGATTTTACCTCTTGCTCAGCCGGCACCTAGGGAAACCTACCAAACCTGTGCATTTTTTAAAACTAGAGACCTAGGGGAATCCAAGATGGGGTGACTTGTGGGGCTCTGAGCAGGTTCTGTTACCCAGAATCCTTTGCAAACCTCAAAATTTGGCTAAAAAAACACATTGCCGTCACATTTCGGTGACAGAAAGTTCTGGAATCTGAGAGGAGCCACAAATTTCCTTCCACCCAGCGTTCCCCCAAGTCTCCCGATAAAAATGATACCTCACTTGTGTGGGTAGGCCTAGCGCCCGCGACAGGAGATGCCCCAAAACGCAACGTGGACACATCACATTTTTTGAAAGAAAACAGAGGTGTTTTTTGCAAAGTGCCTACCTGTAGATTTTGGCCTCTAGCTCAGCCGGCAGCTAGCGAAACCTACCAAACCTGTGCATTTTCGAAAACTAGAGACCTAGGGGAATCCAGGATGGGGTGACTTGTGGGGCTCTGACCATGTTCTGTTACCCAGAATCCTTTGCAAACCTCAAAATTTGGCTACAAAAAAACATTTTCCTCACAATTTGGTGAAAAGATAGTTCTGGAATCTGAGAGGAGCCACACATTTCCTTCCACCCAGCGTTCCCCCAATTCTCCCGGTAAAAATGATACCTCACTTGTGTGGGTAGGCCTAGCGCCTGTGACAGGAAACGCCCCAAAACACAACGTGGACACATCCCATTTTTTTAAAGAAAACAGAGGTGTTTTTTGCAAAGTGCCTACCTGTAGATTTTACCTCTTGCTCAGCCGGCACCTAGGGAAACCTACCAAACCTGTGCATTTTTGAAAACTAGAGACCTAGGGGAATCCAAGATGAATTGACTTGTGGGGCTCTGAGCAGGTTCTGTTACCCAGAATCCTTTGCAAACCTCAAAATTTGGCTAAAAAAACACATTGCCGTCACATTTCGGTGACAGAAAGTTCTGGAATCCGAGAGGAGCCACAAATTTCCTTCCACCCAGCGTTCCCCCAAGTCTCCCGATAAAAATGATACCTCACTTGTGTGGGTAGGCCTAGCGCCCGCGACAGGAGATGCCCCAAAACGCAACGTGGACACATCACATTTTTTGAAAGAAAACAGAGGTGTTTTTTGCAAAGTGCCTACCTGTATATTTTGGCCTCTAGCTCAGCCGGCAGCTAGGGAAACCTACCAAACCTGTGCATTTTTGAAAACTAGAGACCTAGGGGAATCCAGGATGGGGTGACTTGTGGGGCTCTGACCATGTTCTGTTACCCAGAATCATTTGCAAACCTCAAAATTTGGCTACAAAAACACATTTTCCTCACAATTTGGTGACAGATAGTTCTGGAATCTGAGAGGAGCCACACATTTCCTTCCACCCAGCATTCCCCCAATTCTCCCGATAAAAATGATACCTCACTTGTGTGGGTAGGCCTAGCGCCTGTGACCGGAAACGCCCCAAAACACAACGTGGACACATCCCATTTTTTTAAAGAAAACAGAGGTGTTTTTTGCAAAGTTCCTACCTGTAGATTATACCTCTTGCTCAGCCGGCACCTAGGGAAACCTACCAAACCTGTGCATTTTTGAAAACTAGAGACCTAGGGGAATCCAACATGGGGTGACTTGTGGGGCTCTGACCAGGTTCTGTTACCCAGAATCCTTTGCAAACCTCAAAAGTTGGCTAAAAAAACACATTGCCCTCACATTTCGGTGACAGAAAGTTCTGGAATCCGAGAGGAGCCACAAATTTCCTTCTACCCAGCGTTCCCCCAAGTCTCCCGATAAAAATGATACCTCACTTGTGTGGGTAGAACTAGCGCCCGCGACAGGAAATGCCCCAAAATGCAACGTGGACACATCACATTTTTTTAAAGAAAACAGAGTTGTTTTTTGCAAAGTGTCTACCTGTAGATTTTGCCTCTAGCTCAGCCGGCATCTAGGCAAACCTTCCAAACCTGTGCATTTTTGGAAACTAGAGACCTAGGGGAATCCAAGATGGGGTGACTTGTGGGGCTCTGACCATGTTCTGTTACCCAGAATCCTTTGCAAACCTCAAAATTTGGCTAAAAAAACAAATTTTCCTCACATTTTGGTGACAGGTTGTTCTGGAATCAGAGAGGAGCCACAAATTTCCTTCCACCCAGCCTTCCCCCAAGTCTCCCGATAAAAATGATACCTCACTTGTGTGGGTAGGCCTAGCGCCCGTGAATGGAAATGCCCCAAAACGCAACGTGGACACATCACATTTTTTTAAAGAAAACAGAGTTGTTTTTTGCAAAGTGCCTACCTGTAGATTTTGGCCTCTAGCTCAGCCGGCACCTAGGGAAACCTACCAAACCTGTGCATTTTTTAAAACTAGAGACCCAGGGGAATCCAAGATGGGGTGACTTGTGGGGCTCTGACCATGTTCTGTTACCCAGAATCCTTTGCAAACCTCAAAAGTTGGTTACAAAAACACATTTTCCTCACATTTTGGTGACAGAAAGTTCTGGAATCACAGAGGAGCCACAAATTTCCTTCCACCCAGCGTTCCCCCAAGTCTCCCGATAAAAATGATACCTCACTTGTGTGGGTAGGTCTAGCGCCTGTGACTGTAAACGCCCCAAAACACAACGTGGACACATCACATTTTTTTAAAGAAAACAGAGGTGTTTTTTGCAAAGTGCCTACCTGTAGATTTTACCTCTTGCTCAGCGGGCACCTAGGGAAACCTACCAAACCTGTGCATTTTTGAAACCTAGAGACCTAGGGGAATCCAAGATGGGGTGACTTGTGGGGCTCTGAGCAGGTTCTGTTACCCAGAATCATTTGCAAACCTCAAAATTTGGCTAAAAAAACACATTTTCCTCACATTTTGGTGACAGGAAGTTCTGGAATCACAGAGGAGCCACAAATTTGCTTCCACCCAGCGTTCCACCAAGTCTCCCTATAAAAATGATACCTCACTTGTATGGGAAGGTGATGAAGCAGAAAATGAAGGTTTTGACTTATTAACGCTTAAACGTAGTGTGAAATAATCACGTGTGACTTTAACCGAACTAATAAAGAATGTACGGGGACAAAATGTGCCCTCAGAGTAGTTTGCCAACATTTATACGCGTGCTTCATATAACGTGGTGTATTAGAATTGCACTAATCCGACATAATTATAAACGTGTGCTACGATTTTCTTGTTTGAAATGCTTTAGCTTAGCATTACTTTAGCGGAGGCTTTGGCCTAGTGGCCTGGTCTCACGGTTTAGATGCTCGTATTTTTCCAATGTGCTATTAAACGTGTATTTCTGCTTGAAGCTGTACTTTTCCACAGAAACTGTTCACAGGCTTATCTTAAAGTTTCGTGCCAGCATGGCATATTTTCACTTTACTTCAAGGTCGACTTGCAGGTGCGGACAATGGAGGTTCTGAAAGTGAGCTAATTGGTAGACAATGTTGCAACTTGCGTACCCATCTCCAAGGATAATGTATGCTTAAGTAAAAGCTTGAGAACTGTCGTTTTTGATTGGACAATTTGAAGCTAACCTATGAACCCTTCAATGGAGACCCTACTGGATTCGAACTGTTGGCTATAAAAACCAGGTGCACGAGAGGAAAGTATCCATCCATTATTGGACATCCCGCCATTTTGCAGACTTCGTAGCTATTATGGCCCACTTTGCTGCGACGCCATTTTGAGAGACTTTGATGCTTTCTCTAACCGAGAGAAAGAGACTTTAAATGATTCTGGCCCTAGAGACTTTAACTTTGATTTGATCCCTTTGCATGAAGTAGTAGTTTTACCTTGCCGCCGTGAGGCAATTGTCCCGTTCACCCCTGCACCTTTGCCCCGTCCCATGCTGATCGAGAAACGGTACCTGTGAGACGAAGACTTCCTTGTACGCTGATCGTAATTGGTAAATATGAGATGAAATGGTAAAATTGCATTGTGTTTCTTTTAGGTAACCAACTGCTGATTTTGATAAGGGCCCTAGCTAGGAGTTTTCTAAATTTATGTTGCTAAATTGTTTTTGCATGAAGTCCCACATGCCGATGCTAATTTGAGGTTAGATGAGGATTCCATATGTCGCACGATGCAATTTGAGATCTTGTTATGCTGACTAATGTATGCGATTAGTTCATTACAGATTATAGTATTAGTGCTTTGCATCGCCATTATCGAATGCCTTGTGATTCAAATGCTTCATAGATTACACTTGTTTCGCCGCTATGGACAGCTATTAATGTTCATTTATGTTTATCATTTGGTGTTGAGACACATATTGTTAGGGTTTGTACACAGCAAAGAGCATGTCCCCTCTCACTGCACTAGTGGGTTCTGTAATAGCTCCCTTTCAAACTTACTATTGAAAGCCTTTCTTGTTATCTCACCTTCCCCCCCCCCAGGCTTCTGTGTATGTTGTTTAATGTGCTGTTTTGTTTACACATTGGGCCTTGCTTTTACCAAGGCTTCTTTAAAACACTCCTCCCTAGGCCATGTGTTAATCCAACTCATTTGCATAATAACTGAAACTCTGCACACCTTTCAAGAACATGTGCAGCATGTGAGGACCACACCCAGCTCTTCAAACCACACCCAGCTCTGCACACCTTCCAAGAACATGTGCAGCATGTGAGGACCACACCCAGCCCTTCAAAGCACACCCAGCTCTTCGAACCACACCCAGCCCTGTCTATAAAAGGCATCCCCCGAGCCTCACCCAGTGCTTGTGCTCATCTACCTCCCGCTTACCTGAGAACAGATCCCTCGGCGCTGGCACTCCTGCTCTTTACAGACTTTCATTGCCTTCAATGGGCGCAGCTGCTGGCTCTTCCTTCTTCCGGTTTCCGGTTCCTCCTTGCCTCAGCCTCTCTCCTACAAGCAACCTGCAAAAGAGAAAGAAGACAAGGTTAGACTGATCAGTATCTCTTGCCAGCAACAAGTAAGTGCAAAACTTTTTATTACCTGAGGGAGCTTTGACGGCAATTTCTGGATTCGTGTATAGACAGTTTGAGGCGAAGTGCCTTCCACGAGCATTGTGATTCAGGCTCTTGTTGCAGGAGTATTTTGCGGAACTTTGTGAAGTGGACATTGTTTTTTTTCATGGAACTTTTGGGAATCGAACAGTGGAAACCATTGACAGCAAGGCAAACAGTAAATCAAGGACTTGCACAAATTACATGCTGTATTTTGATGTAAAAGTACAGTATTTGTTTTATAAAAGATTCTGGAAATATGGGAAAAGTGAGTCAGCTATTGGGAATTTAGGCTTTAGTTATATTATGTTGAATGTTTGATATTGGTAATTCTGATAACGGTATTTGTTTAATGTTTTAGAAGCTTTACAGTAATAGAAAACACATCCCAGAGCAGTAACACATTCCAAACCTGGAAACTAGAGACCAGGATCCAAGAGGTACTTTTAGAAGAGAATTTCTAATAAATAAAGGGATAGTCAGGAACCCATTTAGGAATAGGTTTCACTTATCTGTTCTTTGTTTATGTTTCATTAGGCACCAGTTTCTACAGAAGTCAGAAAGGGCCACAGATTTGTGCAGCACTTCAACAGTGGAAACGCAAGAACGGTGTTGTCTCTCTTTTTTTTATTTTATCCACTTCCCCCCTTCCCTTGAGCTTCTGTTCTTAGTGCACTGTTTTAAAAACTAGTGTGCTGGAACAAGCAGTTTCAGGGTGGGGTCGGATTGTCTTCAACCTCCATCAGAACTGAACAAGAACTCAGGTGAGCTGGGCTTTGACACATATATATTGTGCTAGCTTTGTTAATATAGGGAAATAAATTCACTAACTTTGCAATAAACTGGTGTGGTTATTCCTGACTGAAAGGTCAGGGTTCGCCGAAATGTATTCTGGACTAATTGTTAAGTGTTATGTTGATCAAGGTATTGCTTATGTTCGTTATTGATTATTGATTTCAGGAAATTGATTGATTAAGAGTACAGAGAGTTCCCACTTAGTCAAAAGATTCATCGGCCTAAAGAGCGTCCGAACACAGGTAAAATATTACTACGGACCGCTCTATCAAAGGCCTAGCGCCCGCGACAGGAAATGCCCCAAAACGAAACGTGGACACATCACATTTTTTGAAAGAAAACAGAGGTGTTTTTTGCAAAGTGCCTACCTGTAGATTTTGGCCTCTAGCTCAGCCGGCAGCTAGGGAAACCTGCCAAACCTGTGCATTTTTTAAAACTAGAGACCTAGGGGAATCCAAGATGGGGTGACTTGTGGGGCTCTGAGCAGGTTCTGTTACCCAGAATCCTTTGCAAACCTCAAAATGTGGCTAAAAAAACACATTGCCGTCACATTTCGGTGACAGAAAGTTCTGGAATCTGAGAGGAGCCACAAATTTCCTTCCACCCAGCGTTCCCCCAAGTCTCCCGATAAAAATGATACCTCACTTGTGTGGGTAGGCCTAGCGCCCGCGACAGGAGATGCCCCAAAACGCAACGTGGACACATCACATTTTTTTAAAGAAAACAGAGGTGTTTTTTGCAAAGTGCCTACCTGTAGATTTTGGCCTCTAGCTCAGCCGGCAGCTAGGGAAACCTACCAAACCTGTGCATTTTCGAAAACTAGAGACCTAGGGGAATCCAGGATGGGGTGACTTGTGGGGCTCTGACCATGTTCTGTTACCCAGAATCCTTTGCAAACCTCAAAATTTGGCTACAAAAACACATTTTCCTCACAATTTGGTGAAAAGATAGTTCTGGAATCTGAGAGGAGCCACACATTTCCTTCCACCCAGCGTTCCCCCAAATCTCCCGATAAAAATGATACCTCACTTGTGTGGGTAGGCCTAGCGCCTGTGACAGGAAACGCCCCAAAACACAACGTGGACACATCCCATTTTTTTAAAGAAAACAGAGGTGTTTTTTGCAAAGTGCCTACCTGTAGATTTTACCTCTTGCTCAGCCGGCATCTAGGGAAACCTACCAAACCTGTGCATTTTTTAAAACTAGAGACCTAGGGGAATCCAAGATGGGGTGACTTGTGGGGCTCTGACCAGGTTCTGTTACCCAGAATCCTTTGCAAACCTCAAAAGTTGGCTAAAAAAACACATTGCCCTCACATTTCGGTGACAGAAAGTTCTGGAATCCGAGAGGAGCCACAAATTTCCTTCCACCCAGCGTTCCCCCAAGTCTCCCGATAAAAATGATACCTCACTTGTGTGGGTAGAACTAGCGCCCGCAACAGGAAATGCCCCAAAATGCAACGTGGACACATCACATTTTTTTAAAGAAAACAGAGTTGTTTTTTGCAAACTGTCTACCTGTAGATTTTGCCTCTAGCTCAGCCGGCATCTAGGCAAACCTTCCAAACCTGTGCATTTTTGGAAACTAGAGACCTAGGGTAATCCAAGATGGGGTGACTTGAGGGGCTCTGACCATGTTCTGTTACCCAGAATCCTTTGCAAACCTCAAAATGTGGCTAAAAAAACACATTTTCCTCACAATTTGGTGAAAAGATAGTTCTGGAATCTGAGAGGAGCCACACATTTCCTTCCACCCAGCGTTCCCCCAATTCTCCCGATAAAAATGATACCTCACTTGTGTGGGTAGGCCTAGCGCCTGTGACAGGAAACGCCCCAAAACACAACGTGGACACATCCCATTTTTTTAAAGAAAACAGAGGTGTTTTTTGCAAAGTGCCTACCTGTAGATTTTACCTCTTGCTCAGCCGGCATCTAGGGAAACCTACCAAACCTGTGCATTTTTTAAAACTAGAGACCTAGGGGAATCCAAGATGGGGTGACTTGTGTGGCTCTGAGCAGGTTCTGTTACCCAGAATCCTTTGCAAACCTCAAAATTTGGCTAAAAAAACACATTGCCGTCACATTTCGGTGACAGAAAGTTCTGGAATCCAAGAGGAGCCACAAATTTCCTTCCACCCAGCGTTCCCCCAAGTCTCCCGATAAAAATGATACCTCACTTGTGTGGGTAGGCCTAGCGCCCGCGACAGGAGATGCCCCAAAACGCAACGTGGACAGATCACATTTTTTGAAAGAAAACAGAGGTGTTTTTTGCAAAGTGCCTACCTGTAGATTTTGGCCTCTAGCTCAGCCGGCAGCTAGGGAAACCTACCAAACCTGTGCATTTTTGAAAACTAGAGACCTAGGGGAATCCAGGATGGGGTGACTTGTGGGGCTCTGACCATGTTCTGTTACCCAGAATCATTTGCAAACCTCAAAATTTGGCTACAAAAACACATTTTCCTCACAATTTGGTGACAGATAGTTCTGGAATCTGAGAGGAGCCACACATTTCCTTCCACCCAGCGTTCCCCCAATTCTCCCGATAAAAATGATACCTCACTTGTGTGGGTAGGCCTAGCGCCTGTGACCGGAAACGCCCCAAAACACAACGTGGACACATCCCATTTTTTTAAAGAAAACAGAGGTGTTTTTTGCAAAGTGCCTACCTGTAGATTATACCTCTTGCTCAGCCAGCACCTAGGGAAACCTACCAAACCTGTGCATTTTTGAAAACTAGAGACCTAGGGGAATCCAACATGGGGTGACTTGTGGGGCTCTGACCAGGTTCTGTTACCCAGAATCCTTTGCAAACCTCAAAAGTTGGCTAAAAAAACACATTGCCCTCACATTTCGGTGACAGAAAGTTCTGGAATCCGAGAGGAGCCACAAATTTCCTTCCACCCAGCGTTCCCCCAAGTCTCCCGATAAAAATGATACCTCACTTGTGTGGGTAGAACTAGCGCCCGCGACAGGAAATGCCCCAAAATGCAACGTGGACACATCACATTTTTTTAAAGAAAACAGAGTTGTTTTTTGCAAACTGTCTACCTGTAGATTTTGCCTCTAGCTCAGCCGGCATCTAGGCAAACCTTCCAAACCTGTGCATTTTTGGAAACTAGAGACCTAGGGGAATCCAAGATGGGGTGACTTGTGGGGCTCTGACCATGTTCTGTTACCCAGAATCCTTTGCAAACCTCAAAATTTGGTTAAAAAAACACATTTTCCTCACATTTTGGTGACAGAAAGTTCTGGAATCACAGAGGAGCCACAAATTTCCTTCCACCCAGCTTTCCCCCAAGTCTCCCGATAAAAATGATACCTCACTTGTGTGGGTAGGCTTAGCGCCCGCGAAAGGAAATGCCCCAAAACCCAACGTGGACACATCACATTTTTTGAAATAAAACAGAGTTGTTTTTTGCAAAGTGCCTACCTGTAGATTTTGGCCTCTAGCTCAGCCGGCACCTAGGGAAACCTACCAAACCTGTGCATTTTTGAAAACTAGAGACCCAGGGGAATCCAAGATGGGGTGACTTGTCGGGCTCTGACCATGTTCTGTTACCCAGAATCCTTTGCAAACCTCAAAATTTGGTTAAAAAAACACATTTTCCTCACATTTTGGTGACAGAAAGTTCTGGAATCACAGAGGAGCCACAAATTTCCTTCCACCCAGCTTTCCCCCAAGTCTCCCGATAAAAATGATACCTCACTTGTGTGGGTAGGTCTAGCGCCTGTGACAGGAAACGCCCCAAAACACAACGTGGACACATCACATTTTTTGAAAGAAAACAGAGGTGTTTTTTGCAAAGTGCCTACCTGTAGATTTTACCTCTTGCTCAGCCGGCACCTAGGGAAACCTACCAAACCTGTGCATTTCTTAAACCTAGAGACCTAGGGGAATCCAAGATGTGGTGACTTGTGGGGCTCCGAGCAGGTTCTGTTACCCAGAATCCTTTGCAAACCTCAAAATTTGGCTAAAAAAACACATTTTCCTCACATTTTGGTGACAGGAAGTTCTGGAATCACAGAGGAGCCACAAATTTGCTTCCACCCAGCGTTCCACCAAGTCTCCCTATAAAAATTATACCTCACTTGTATGGGAAGGCCTAGCGCCCGCGACAGGAAATGCCCCAAAATGCAACGTGGACACATCACATTTTTTGAAAGAAAACAGAGTTGTTTTTTGCAAAGTGCCTACCTGTAGATTTTGGCCTCTAGCTCAGCCGGCAGCTAGGGAAACCTGCCAAACCTGTGCATTTTTTAAAACTAGAGACCTAGGGGAATCCAAGATGGGGTGACTTGTGGGGCTCTGACCATGTTCTGTTATCCAGAATCCTTTGCAAACCTCTAAATTTGGTTAAAAAAACACATTTTCCTCACATTTTGGTGACAGAAAGTTCTGGAATCACAGAGGAGCCACAAATTTCCTTCCACCCAGCGTTCCCCCAAGTCTCCCGATAAAAATGATACCTCACTTGTGTGGGTAGGTCTAGCGCCTGTGACAGGAAACGCCCCAAAACACAACGTGGACACATCACATTTTTTGAAAGAAAACAGAGGTGTTTTTTGCAAAGTGCCTACCTGTAGATTTTGGCCTCTAGCTCAGCCGGCAGCTAGGGAAACCTACCAAACCTGTGCATTTTTGAAAACTAGAGACCTAGGGGAATCCAAGATGGGGTGACTTGTGGGGCTCTGAGCAGGTTCTGTTACCCAGAATCCTTTGCAAACCTCAAAATTTGGCTAAAGAAAAACACTGTGCCGTCACATTTCGGTGACAGAAAGTTCTGGAATCTGAGAGGAGCCACAAATTTCCTTCCACCCAGCGTTCCCCCAAGTCTCCCGATAAAAATGATACCTCACTTGTGTGGGTAGGCCTAGCGCCCGCGACAGGAGATGCCCCAAAACGCAACGTGGACACATCACATTTTTTGAAAGAAAACAGAGGTGTTTTTTGCAAAGTGCCTACCTGTAGATTTTGGCCTCTAGCTCAGCCGGCAGCTAGGGAAACCTACCAAACCTGTGCATTATTGAAAACTAGAGACCTGGGGGAATCCAGGATGGGGTGACTTGTGGGGCTCTGACCATGTTCTGTTACCCAGAATCCTTTGCAAACCTCAAAATTTGGCTAAAAAAACACATTTTCCTCACAATTTGGTGAAAAGATAGTTCTGGAATCTGAGAGGAGCCACACATTTCCTTCCACCCAGCGTTCCCCCAATTCTCCCGATAAAAATGATACCTCACTTGTGTGGGTAGGCCTAGCGCCTGTGACAGGAAACGCCCCAAAACACAACGTGGACACATCCCATTTTTTTAAAGAAAACAGAGGTGTTTTTTGCAAAGTGCCTACCTGTAGATTTTACCTCTTGCTCAGCCGGCATCTAGGGAAACCTACCAAACCTGTGCATTTTTTAAAACTAGAGACCTAGGGGAATCCAAGATGGGGTGACTTGTGTGGCTCTGAGCAGGTTCTGTTACCCAGAATCCTTTGCAAACCTCAAAATTTGGCTAAAAAAACACATTGCCGTCACATTTCGGTGACAGAAAGTTCTGGAATCCGAGAGGAGCCACAAATTTCCTTCCACCCAGCGTTCCCCCAAGTCTCCCGATAAAAATGATACCTCACTTGTGTGGGTAGGCCTAGCGCCCGCGACAGGAGATTCCCCAAAACGCAACGTGGACAGATCACATTTTTTGAAAGAAAACAGAGGTGTTTTTTGCAAAGTGCCTACCTGTAGATTTTGGCCTCTAGCTCAGCCGGCAGCTAGGGAAACCTACCAAACCTGTGCATTTTTTAAAACTAGAGACCTAGGGGAATCCAGGATGGGGTGACTTGTGGGGCTCTGACCATGTTCTGTTACCCAGAATCATTTGCAAACCTCAAAATTTGGCTACAAAAACACATTTTCCTCACAATTTGGTGACAGATAGTTCTGGAATCTGAGAGGAGCCACACATTTCCTTCCACCCAGCGTTCCCCCAATTCTCCCGATAAAAATGATACCTCACTTGTGTGGGTAGGCCTAGCGCCTGTGACCGGAAACGCCCCAAAACACAACGTGGACACATCCCATTTTTTTAAAGAAAACAGAGGTGTTTTTTGCAAAGTGCCTACCTGTAGATTATACCTCTTGCTCAGCCAGCACCTAGGGAAACCTACCAAACCTGTGCATTTTTGAAAACTAGAGACCTAGGGGAATCCAACATGGGGTGACTTGTGGGGCTCTGACCAGGTTCTGTTACCCAGAATCCTTTGCAAACCTCAAAAGTTGGCTAAAAAAACACATTGCCCTCACATTTCGGTGACAGAAAGTTCTGGAATCCGAGAGGAGCCACAAATTTCCTTCCACCCAGCGTTCCCCCAAGTCTCCCGATAAAAATGATACCTCACTTGTGTGGGTAGAACTAGCGCCCGCGACAGGAAATGCCCCAAAATGCAACGTGGACACATCACATTTTTTTAAAGAAAACAGAGTTGTTTTTTGCAAACTGTCTACCTGTAGATTTTGCCTCTAGCTCAGCCGGCATCTAGGCAAACCTTCCAAACCTGTGCATTTTTGGAAACTAGAGACAGACCTAGGGGAATCCAAGATGGGGTGACTTGTGGGGCTCTGACCATGTTCTGTTACCCAGAATCCTTTGCAAACCTCAAAATTTGGCTAAAAAAACACATTTTCCTCACATTTTGGTGACAGGTTGTTCTGGAATCAGAGAGGAGCCACAAATTTCCTTCCACCCAGCCTTCCCCCAAGTCTCCCGATAAAAATGATACCTCACTTGTGTGGGTAGGCTTAGCGCCCGCGAAAGGAAATGCCCCAAAACCCAACGTGGACACATCACATTTTTTGAAATAAAACAGAGTTGTTTTTTGCAAAGTGCCTACCTGTAGATTTTGGCCTCTAGCTCAGCCGGCACCTAGGGAAACCTACCAAACCTGTGCATTTTTGAAAACTAGAGACCCAGGGGAATCCAAGATGGGGTGACTTGTCGGGCTCTGACCATGTTCTGTTACCCAGAATCCTTTGCAAACCTCAAAATTTGGTTAAAAAAACACATTTTCCTCACATTTTGGTGACAGAAAGTTCTGGAATCAGAGAGGAGCCACAAATTTCCTTCCACCCAGCTTTCCCAAAAGTCTCCCGATAAAAATGATACCTCACTTGTGTGGGTAGGTCTAGCGCCTGTGACAGGAAACGCCCCAAAACACAACGTGGACACATCACATTTTTTTAAAGAAAACAGAGGTGTTTTTTGCAAAGTGCCTACCTGTAGATTTTACCTCTTGCTCAGCCGGCACCTAGGGAAACCTACCAAACCTGTGCATTTCTTAAACCTAGAGACCTAGGGGAATCCAAGATGGGGTGACTTGTGGGGCTCTGAGCAGGTTCTGTTACCCAGAATCCTTTGCAAACCTCAAAATTTGGCTAAAAAAACACATTTTCCTCACATTTTGGTGACAGGAAGTTCTGGAATCACAGAGGAGCCACAAATTTGCTTCCACCCAGCGTTCCACCAAGTCTCCCTATAAAAATTATACCTCACTTGTATGGGAAGGCCTAGCGCCCGCGACAGGAAATGCCCCAAAATGCAACGTGGACACATCACATTTTTTGAAAGAAAACAGAGTTGTTTTTTGCAAAGTGCCTACCTGTAGATTTTGGCCTCTAGCTCAGCCGGCAGCTAGGGAAACCTGCCAAACCTGTGCATTTTTTAAAACTAGAGACCTAGGGGAATCCAAGATGGGGTGACTTGTGGGGCTCTGACCATGTTCTGTTACCCAGAATCCTTTGCAAACCTCTAAATTTGGTTAAAAAAACACATTTTCCTCACATTTCGGTGACAGAAAGTTCTGGAATCACAGAGGAGCCACAAGTTTCCTTCCACCCAGCGTTCCCCCAAGTCTCCCGATAAAAATGATACCTCACTTGTGTGGGTAGGCCTAGCGCCCGCGACAGGAGATGCCCCAAAACGCAACGTGGACACATCACATTTTTTGAAAGAAAACAGAGGTGTTTTTTGCAAAGTGCCTACCTGTAGATTTTGGCCTCTAGCTCAGCCGGCACCTAGGGAAACCTACCAAACCTGTGCATTTTTGAAAACTAGAGACCCAGGGGAATCCAAGATGGGGTGACTTGTGGGACTCTGACCATGTTCTGTTACCCAGAATCCTTTGCAAACCTCAAAATTTGGTTAAAAAAACACATTTTCCTCACATTTTGGTGACAGAAAGTTCTGGAATCACAGAGGAGCCACAAATTTCCTTCCACCCAGCGTTCCCCCAAGTCTCCAGATAAAAATGATACCTCACTTGTGTGGGTAGGTCTAGCGCCTGTGACAGGAAACGCCCCAAAACACAACGTGGACACATCACATTTTTTGAAAGAAAACAGAGGTGTTTTTTGCAAAGTGCCTACCTGTAGATTTTACCTCTTGCTCAGCCGGCACCTAGGGAAACCTACCAAACCTGTGCATTTTTTAAACCTAGAGACCTAGGGGAATCCAAGATGGGGTGACTTGTGGGGCTCTGAGCAGGTTCTGTTACCCAGCATCCTTTGCAAACCTCAAAATTTGGATAAAAAAACACATTTTCCTCACATTTTGGTGACAGGAAGTTCTGGAATCACAGAGGAGCCACAAATTTCCTTCCACCCAGCGTTCCACCAAGTCTCCCTATAAAAATGATACCTCACTTGTGTGGGAAGGCCTAGCGCCCGCGACAGGAAATGCCCCAAAACAAAACGTGGACACATCACATTTTTTGAAAGAAAACAGAGGTGTTTTTTGCAAAGTGCCTACCTGTAGATTTTGGCCTCTAGCTCAGCCGGCAGCTAGGGAAACCTACCAAACCTGTGCATTTTTGAAAACTAGAGACCTAGGGGAATCCAAGATGGGGTGACTTGTGGGGCTCTGACCAGGTTCTGTTACCCAGAATCCTTTGCAAACCTCAAAATTTGGCTAAAAAAACACATTGCCGTCACATTTCGGTGACAGAAAGTTCTGGAATCCGAGAGGAGCCACAAATTTCCTTCCACCCAGCGTTCCCCCAAGTCTCCCGATAAAAATGATACCTCACTTGTGTGGGTAGGCCTAGCACCCGCGACAGGAGATGCCCCAAAACGCAACGTGGACACATCACATTTTTTGAAAGAAAACAGAGGTGTTTTTTGCAAAGTGCCTACCTGTAGATTTTACCTCTTGCTCAGCCGGTACCTAGGGAAACCTACCAAAACTGTGCATTTTTGAATCCTAGAGACCTAGGGGAATCCAAGATGGGGTGACTTGTGGGGCTCTGAGCAGGTTCTGTTACCCAGAATCCTTTGCAAACCTCAAAATTTGGCTAAAAAAACACATTTTCCTCACATTTTGGTGACAGGAAGTTCTGGAATCACAGAGGAGCCACAAATTTGCTTCCATCCAGCGTTCCACCAAGTCTCGTGATAAAAATGATACCTCACTTGTATGGGAAGGCCTAGCGCCCGCGACAGGAAATGCCCCAAAACGAAACGTGGACACATCACATTTTTTTAAAGAAAACAGAGGTGTTTTTTGCAAAGTGCCTACCTGTAGATTTTGGCCTCTATCTCAGCCGGCAGCTAGGGAAACCTGCCAAACCTGTGCATTTTTTAAAACTAGAGCCCTAGGGGAATCCAAGATGGGGTGACTTGTGGGGCTCTGAGCAGGTTCTGTTACCCAGAATCCTTTGCAAACCTCAAAATTTGGCTAAAAAAACACATTGCCGTCACATTTCGGTGACAGAAAGTTCTGGAATCTGAGAGGAGCCACAAATTTCCTTCCACCCAGCGTTCCCCCAAGTCTCCCGATAAAAATGATACCTCACTTGTGTGGGTAGGCCTAGCGCCCGCGACAGGAAATGCCCCAAAACGAAACGTGGACACATCACATTTTTTGAAAGAAAATAGAGGTGTTTTTTGCAAAGTGCCTACCTGTAGATTTTGGCCTCTAGCTCAGCCGGCAGCTAGGGAAACCTGCCAAACCTGTGCATTTTTGAAAACTAGAGACCTAGGGGAATCCAAGATGGGGTGACTTGTGGGGCTCTGAGCAGGTTCTGTTACCCAGAATCCTTTGCAAACCTCAAAATTTGGCTAAAAAAACACATTGCCGTCACATTTCGGTGACAGAAAGTTCTGGAATCTGAGAGGAGCCACAAATTTCCTTCCACCCAGCGTTCCCCCAAGTCTCCCGATAAAAATGATACCTCACTTGTGTGGGTAGGCCTAGCGCCCGCGACAGGAGATGCCCCAAAACGCAACGTGGACACATCACATTTTTTGAAAGAAAATAGAGGTGTTTTTTGCAAAGTGCCTACCTGTAGATTTTGGCCTCTAGCTCAGCCGGCAGCTAGGGAAAACTACCAAACCTGTGCATTTTTGAAA
The DNA here is from genome assembly GCF_031143425.1 of Pleurodeles waltl. Taxonomy (NCBI): domain Eukaryota; kingdom Metazoa; phylum Chordata; class Amphibia; order Caudata; family Salamandridae; genus Pleurodeles; species Pleurodeles waltl. Next base: position 1,067,731 of record NC_090438.1, read on the forward strand.
ACTAGAGACCTAGGGGAATCCAAGATGGGGTGACTTGTGGGGCTCTGACCAGGTTCTGTTACCCAGAATCCTTTGCAAACCTCAAAATTTGGCTAAAAAAACACATTGCCGTCACATTTCGGTGACAGAAAGTTTTGGAATCTGAGAGGAGCCACAAATTTCCTTCCACCCAGCGTTCCCCCAAGTCTTCCGATAAAAATGATACCTCACTTGTGTGGGTAGGCCTAGCGCCCGCGACAGGAGATGCCCCAAAACGCAACGTGGACACATCACATTTTTTGAAAGAAAACAGAGGTGTTTTTTGCAAAGTGCCTACCTGTAGATTTTACCTCTTGCTCAGCCGGCACCTAGGGAAACCTACCAAAACTGTGCATTTTTGAATCCTAGAGACCTAGGGGAATCCAAGATGGGGTGACTTGTGGGGCTCTGAGCAGGTTCTGTTACCCAGAATCCTTTGCAAACCTCAAAATTTGGCTAAAAAAACACATTTTCCTCACATTTTGGTGACAGGTTGTTCTGGAATCAGAGAGGAGCCACAAATTTCCTTCCACCCAGCGTTCCCCCAAGTCTCCCGATAAAAATGATACCTCACTTGTGTGGGTAGGCCTAGCGCCCACGAAGGGAAATGCCCCAAAACGCAACGTGGACACTTTACATTTTTTGAAAGAAAACAGAGTTGTTTTTTGCAAAGTGCCTACCTGTAGATTTTGGCCTCTAGCTCAGCCGGCACCTAGGGAAACCTACCAAACCTGTGCATTTTTGAAAACTAGAGACCTAGGGGAATCCAAGATGGGGTGACTTGTGGGGCTCTGACCATGTTCTGTTACCCAGAATCCTTTGCAAACCTCAAAATTTGGTTAAAAAAATACATTTTCCTCACATTTTGGTGACAGAAAGTTCTGGAATCACAGAGGAGCCACAAATTTCCTTCCACCCAGCGTTCCCCCAAGTCTCCAGATAAAAATGATACCTCACTTGTGTGGGTAGGTCTAGCGCCTGTGACAGGAAACGCCCCAAAACACAACGTGGACACATCACATTTTTTGAAAGAAAACAGAGGTGTTTTTTGCAAAGTGCCTACCTGTAGATTTTACCTCTTGCTCAGCCGGCACCTAGGGAAACCTACCAAACCTGTGCATTTTTTAAACCTAGAGACCTAGGGGAATCCAAGATGGGGTGACTTGTGGGGCTCTGAGCAGGTTCTGTTACCCAGCATCCTTTGCAAACCTTAAAATTTGGATAAAAAAACACATTTTCCTCACATTTTGGTGACAGGAAGTTCTGGAATCACAGAGGAGCCACAAATTTCCTTCCACCCAGCGTTCCACCAAGTCTCCCTATAAAAATGATACCTCACTTGTGTGGGAAGGCCTAGCGCCCGCGACAGGAAATGCCCCAAAACAAAACGTGGACACATCACATTTTTTGAAAGAAAACTGAGGTGTTTTTTGCAAAGTGCCTACCTGTAGATTTTACCTCTTGCTCAGCCGGCACCTAGGGAAACCTACCAAAACTGTGCATTTTTGAATCCTAGAGACCTAGGGGAATCCAAGATGGGGTGACCTGTGGGGCTCTGAGCAGGTTCTGTTACCCAGAATCCTTTGCAAACCTCAAAATTTGGCAAAAAAAAACACATTTTCCTCACATTTTGGTGACAGGTTGTTCTGGAATCAGAGAGGAGCCACAAATTTCCTTCCACCCAGCGTTCCCCCAAGTCTCCCGATAAAAATGATACCTCACTTGTGTGGGTAGGCCTAGCGCCCTCGAAGGGAAATGCCCCAAAACGCAACGTGGACACATTACATTTTTTGAAAGAAAACAGAGTTGTTTTTTGCAAAGTGCCTACCTGTAGATTTTGGCCTCTAGCTCAGCCGGCACCTAGGGAAACCTACCAAACCTGTGCATTTTTTAAAACTAGAGACACAGGGGAATCCAAGATGGGGTGACTTGTGGGGCTCTGACCATGTTCTGTTACCCAGAATCCTTTGCAAACCTCAAAATTTGGTTAAAAAAACACATTTTCCTCACATTTTGGTGACAGAAAGTTCTGGAATCACAGAGGAGCCACAAATTTCCTTCCACCCAGCGTTCCCCCAAGTCTCCAGATAAAAATGATACCTCACTTGTGTGGGTAGGTCTAGCGCCTGTGACAGGAAACGCCCCAAAACACAACGTGGACACATCACATTTTTTTAAAGAAAACAGAGGTGTTTTTTGCAAAGTGCCTACCTGTAGATTTTACCTCTTGCTCAGCCGGCACCTAGGGAAACCTACCAAACCTGTGCATTTTTTAAACCTAGAGACCTAGGGGAATCCAAGATGGGGTGACTTGTGGGGCTCTGAGCAGGTTCTGTTACCCAGCATCCTTTGCAAACCTCAAAATTTGGATAAAAAAACACATTTTCCTCACATTTTGGTGACAGGAAGTTCTGGAATCACAGAGGAGCCACAAATTTCCTTCCACCCAGCGTTCCACCAAGTCTCCCTATAAAAATGATACCTCACTTGTGTGGGAAGGCCTAGCGCCCGCGACAGGAGATGCCCCAAAACGCAACGTGGACACATCACATTTTTTGAAAGAAAACAGAGGTGTTTTTTGCAAAGTGCCTACCTGTAGATTTTACCTCTTGCTCAGCCGGCACCTAGGGAAACCTACCAAAACTGTGCATTTTTGAATCCTAGAGACCTAGGGGAATCCAAGATGGGGTGACTTGTGGGGCTCTGAGCAGGTTCTGTTACCCAGAATCCTTTGCAAACCTCAAAATTTGGCTAAAAAAACACATTTTCCTCAAATTTTGGTGACAGGAAGTTCTGGAATCACAGAGGAGCCACAAATTTGCTTCCATCCAGCGTTCCACCAAGTCTCCCGATAAAAATGATACCTCACTTGTATGGGAAGGCCTAGCGCCCGCGACAGGAAATGCCCCAAAACGAAACGTGGACACATCACTTTTTTTTAAAGAAAACAGAGGTGTTTTTTGCAAAGTGCCTACCTGTAGATTTTGGCCTCTAGCTCAGCCGGCAGCTAGGGAAACCTGCCAAACCTGTGCATTTTTTAAAACTAGAGCCCAAGGGGAATCCAAGATGGGGTGACTTGTGGGGCTCTGAGCAGGTTCTGTTACCCAGAATCCTTTGCAAACCTCAAAATTTGGCTAAAAAAACACATTGCCGTCACATTTCGGTGACAGAAAGTTCTGGAATCTGAGAGGAGCCACAAATTTCCTTCCACCCAGCGTTCCCCCAAGTCTCCCGATAAAAATGATACCTCACTTGTGTGGGTAGGCCTAGCGCCCGTGACAGGAGATGCCCCAAAACGCAACGTGGACACATCACATTTTTTGAAAGAAAACAGAGGTGTTTTTTGCAAAGTGCCTACCTGTAGATTTTGGCCTCTAGCTCAGCCGGCAGCTAGGGAAACCTACCAAACCTGTGCATTTTTGAAAACTAGAGACCTAGGGGAATCCAGGATGGGTTGACTTGTGGGGCTCTGACCAGGTTCTGTTACCCAGAATCCTTTGCAAACCTCAAAATCTGGCTACAAAAACACATTTTCCTCACAATTTGGTGAAAAGATAGTTCTGGAATCTGAGAGGAGCCACACATTTCCTTCCACCTAGCGTTCCCCCAATTCTCCCGATAAAAATTATACCTCACTTGTGTGGGTAGGCCTAGCGCCTGTGACCGGAAACGCCCCAAAACACAACGTGGACACATCCCATTTTTTTAAAGAAAACAGAGGTGTTTTTTGCAAAGTGCCTACCTGTAGATTTTACCTCTTGCTCAGCCGGCACCTAGGGAAACCTACCAAACCTGTGCATTTTTGAAAACTAGAGACCTAGGGGAATCCAAGATGGGATGACTTGTGGGGCTCTGACCAGGTTCTGTTACCCAGAATCCTTTGCAAACCTCAAAATTTGGCTAAAAAAACACATTGCCCTCACATTTCGGTGACAGAAAGTTCTGGAATCCGAGAGGAGCCACAAATTTCCTTCCACCCAGCGTTCCCCCAAGTCTCCCGATAAAAATGATACCTCACTTGTGTGGGTAGAACAAGCGCCCGCGACAGGAAATGCCCCAAAATGCAACGTGGACACATCACATTTTTTTAAAGAAAACAGAGTTGTTTTTTGCAAAGTGCCTACCTGTAGATTTTGCCTCTAGCTCAGCCGGCATCTAGGCAAACCTTCCAAATCAGTGCATTTTTTAAAACTAGAGACCTAAGGGAATCCAAGATGGGGTGACTTGTGGGGCTCTGACCATGTTCTGTTACGCAGAATCCTTTGCAAACCTCAAAATTTGGCTAAAAAAACACATTTTCCTCACATTTTGGTGACAGGTTGTTCTGGAATCAGAGAGGAGCCACACATTTCCTTCCACCCAGCGTTCCCCCAAGTCTCCCGATAAAAATGATACCTCACTTGTGTGGGTAGGCCTAGCGCCCGCGAAGGGAAATGCCCCAAAACGCAACGTGGACACATCACATTTTTTGAAAGAAAATAGAGTTGTTTTTTGCAAAGTGCCTACCTGTAGATTTTGGCCTCTAGCTCAGCCGGCACCTAGGGAAACCTACCAAACCTGTGCATTTTTGAAAACTAGAGACCCAGGGGAATCCAAGATGGGGTGACTTGTGGGGCTCTGACCATGTTCTGTTACCCAGAATCCTTTGCAAACCTCAACATTTGGTTAAAAAAACAAATTTTCCTCACATTTTGGTGGCAGAAAGTTCTGGAATCACAGAGGAGCCACAAATTTTATTCCACCCAGCGTTCCCCCAAGTCTCCCGATAAAAATGATACCTCACTTGTGTGGGTAGGTCTAGCGCCTGTGACAGGAAACGCCCCAAAACACAACGTGGACACATCACATTTTTTGAAAGAAAACAGAGGTGTTTTTTGCAAAGTGCCTACCTGTAGATTTTACCTCTTGCTCAGCCGGCACCTAGGGAAACCTACCAAACCTGTGCATTTTTGAAAACTAGAGACCTAGGGGAATCCAAGATGGGGTGACTTGTGGGGCTCTGAGCAGGTTCTGTTACCCAGAATCCTTTGCAAACCTCAAAATTTGGCTAAAAAAACACATTTTCCTCACATTTTGGTGACAGGAAGTTCTGGAATCACAGAGGAGCCACAAATTTCCTTCCACCCAGCGTTCCACCAAGTCTCCCTATAAAAATGATACCTCACTTGTGTGGGAAGGCCTAGCGCCCGCGACAGGAAATGCCCCAAAACGAAACGTGGACACATCACATTTTTTAAAGAAAACTGAGGAGTTTTTTGCAAAGTGCCTACCTGTAGATTTTGGCCTCTAGCTCAGCCGGCAGCTAGGGAAACCTACCAAACCTGTGCATTTATGAAAACTAGAGACCTAGGGGAATCCAAGATGGGGTGACTTGTGGGGCTCTGAGCAGGTTCTGTTACCCAGAATCCTTTGCAAACCTCAAAATTTGGCTAAAAAAACACATTGCCGTCACATTTCGGTGACAGAAAGTTCTGGAATCCGAGAGGAGCCACAAATTTCCTTCCACCCAGCGTTCCCCCAAGTCTCCCGATAAAAATGATACCTCACTTGTGTGGGTAGGCCTAGCGCCCGCGACAGGAGATGCCCCAAAACGCAACGTGGACACATCACATTTTTTGAAAGAAGACAGAGGTGTTTTTTGCAAAGTGCCTACCTGTAGATTTTACCTCTTGCTCAGCCGGCACCTAGGGAAACCTACCAAAACTGTGCATTTTTGAATCCTAGAGACCTAGGGGAATCCAAGATGGGGTGACTTGTGGGGCTCTGAGCAGGTTCTGTTACCCAGAATCCTTTGCAAACCTCAAAATTTGGCTAAAAAAACACATTTTCCTCACATTTTGGTGACAGGAAGTTCTGGAATCACAGAGGAGCCACAAATTTGCTTCCATCCAGCGTTCCACCAAGTCTCCCGATAAAAATGATACCTCACTTGTATGGGAAGGCCTAGCGCCCGCGACAGGAAATGCCCCAAAACGAAACGTGGACACATCACATTTTTTTAAAGAAAACAGAGGTGTTTTTTGCAAAGTGCCTACCTGTAGATTTTGGCCTCTAGCTCAGCCGGCAGCTAGGGAAACCTGCCAAACCTGTGCATTTTTTCAAACTAGAGCCCTAGGGGAATCCAAGATGGGGTGACTTGTGGGGCTCTGAGCAGGTTCTGTTACCCAGAATCCTTTGCAAACCTCAAAATTTGGCTAAAAAAACACATTGCCGTCACATTTCGGTGACAGAAAGTTCTGGAATCTGAGAGGAGCCACAAATTTCCTTCCACCCAGCGTTCCCCCAAGTCTCCCTATAAAAATGATACCTCACTTGTGTGGGTAGGCCTAGCGCCCGCGACAGGAGATGCCCCAAAACGCAACGTGGACACATCACATTTTTTGAAAGAAAACAGAGGTGTTTTTTGCAAAGTGCCTACCTGTAGATTTTGGCCTCTAGCTCAGCCGGCAGCTAGGGAAACCTACCAAACCTGTGCATTTTTGAAAACTAGAGACCTAGGGGAATCCAGGATGGGGTGACTTGTGGGGCTCTGACCATGTTCTGTTACCCAGAATCCTTTGCAAACCTCAAAATTTGGCTACAAAAACACATTTTCCTCACAATTTGGTGAAAAGATAGTTCTGGAATCTGAGAGGAGCCACACATTTCCTTCCACCCAGCGTTCCCCCAATTCTCCCGATATAAATGATACCTCACTTGTGTAGGTAGGTCTAGCGCCTGTGACAGGAAACGCCCCAAAACACAACATGGACACATCCCATTTTTTTTAAAGAAAACAGATGTGTTTTTTGCAAAGTGCCTACCTGTAGATTTTACCTCTTGCTCAGCCGGCACATAGGGAAACCTACCAAACCTGTGCATTTATGAAAACTAGAGACCTAGGGGAATCCAAGATGGGATGACTTGTGGGGATCTGACCAGGTTCTGTTACCCAGAATCCTTTGCAAACCTCAAAAGTTGGCTAAAAAAACACATTGCCCTCACATTTCGGTGACAGAAAGTTCTGGAATCCGAGAGGAGCCACAAATTTCCTTCCACCCAGCGTTCCCACAAGTCTCCCGATAAAAATGATACCTCACTTGTGTGGGTAGGCCTAGCGCCCGCGAAGGGAAATGCCCCAAAACGCAACGTGGACACATCACATTTTTTGAAAGAAAACAGAGTTGTTTTTTGCAAAGTGCCTACCTGTAGATTTTGGACTCTAGCTCAGCCGGCACCTAGGGAAATCTACCAAACCTGTGCATTTTTGAAAACTAGAGACCCAGGGGAATCCAAGATGGGGTGACTTGTGGGGCTCTGACCATGTTCTGTTACCCAGAATCCTTTGCAAACCTCAAAATTTGGATAAAAAAACACATTTTCCTCACATTTTGGTGACAGAAAGTTCTGGAATCACAGAGGAGCCACAAATTTCCTTCCACCCAGCGTTCCACCAAGTCTCCCTATAAAAATGATACCTCACTTGTGTGGGAAGGCCTAGCGCCCGCGACAGGAAATGCCCTAAAACGAAACGTGGACACATCACATTTTTTGAAAGAAAACTGAGGTGTTTTTTGCAAAGTGCCTACCTGTAGATTTTGGCCTCTACCTCAGCCGGCAGCTAGGGAAACCTACCAAACCTGTGCATTTTTGAAAACTAGAGACCTAGGGGAATCCAGGATGGGGTGACTTGTGGGGCTCTGACCATGTTCTGTTACCCAGAATCCTTTGCAAACCTCAAAATTTGGCTACAAAAACACATTTTCCTCACAATTTGGTGAAAAGATAGTTCTGGAATCTGAGAGGAGCCACACATTTCCTTCCACCCAGCGTTCCCCCAATTCTCCCGATATAAATGATACCTCACTTGTGTAGGTAGGTCTAGCGCCTGTGACAGGAAACGCCCCAAAACACAACATGGACACATCAAATTTTTTTTAAAGAAAACAGAGGTGTTTTTTGCAAAGTGCCTACCTGTAGATTTTACCTCTTGCTCAGCCGGCACATAGGGAAACCTACCAAACCTGTGCATTTATGAAAACTAGAGACCTAGGGGAATCCAAGATGGGATGACTTGTGGGGATCTGAGCAGGTTCTGTTACCCAGAATCCTTTGCAAACCTCAAAATTTGGCTAAAAAAACACATTGCCGTCACATTTCGGTGACAGAAAGTTCTGGAATCCGAGAGGAGCCACAAATTTCCTTCCACCCAGCGTTCCCCCAAGTCTCCCGATAAAAATGATACCTCACTTGTGTGGGTAGGCCTAGCGCCTGCGACAGGAGATGCCCCAAAACGCAACGTGGACACATCACATTTTTTGAAAGAAGACAGAGGTGTTTTTTGCAAAGTGCCTACCTGTAGATTTTACCTCTTGCTCAGCCGGCACCTAGGGAAACCTACCAAAACTGTGCATTTTTGAATCCTAGAGACCTAGGGGAATCCAAGATGGGGTGACTTGTGGGGCTCTGAGCAGGTTCTGTTACCCAGAATCCTTTGCAAACCTCAAAATTTGGCTAAAAAAACACATTGCCGTCACATTTCGGTGACAGAAAGTTCTGGAATCCGAGAGGAGCCACAAATTTCCTTCCACCCAGCGTTCCCCCAAGTCTCCCGATAAAAATGATACCTCACTTGTGTGGGTAGGTCTAGCGCCCGCGACAGGAGATGCCCCAAAACGCAACGTGGACACATCACATTTTTTGAAAGAAAACAGAGGTGTTTTTTGCAAAGTGCCTACCTGTAGATTTTGCCTCTAGCTCAGCCGGCATCTAGGCAAACCTTCCAAATCAGTGCATTTTTTAAAACTAGAGACCTAAGGGAATCCAAGATGGGGTGACTTGTGGGGCTCTGACCATGTTCTGTTACGCAGAATCCTTTGCAAACCTCAAAATTTGGCTAAAAAAACACATTTTCCTCACATTTTGGTGACAGGTTGTTCTGGAATCAGAGAGGAGCCACACATTTCCTTCCACCCAGCGTTCCCCCAAGTCTCCCGATAAAAATGATACCTCACTTGTGTGGGTAGGCCTAGCGCCCGCGAAGGGAAATGCCCCAAAACGCAACGTGGACACATCACATTTTTTGAAAGAAAACAGAGTTGTTTTTTGCAAAGTGCCTACCTGTAGATTTTGGCCTCTAGCTCAGCCGGCACCTAGGGAAACCTACCAAACCTGTGCATTTTTGAAAACTAGAGACCCAGGGGAATCCAAGATGGGGTGACTTGTGGGGCTCTGACCATGTTCTGTTACCCAGAATCCTTTGCAAACCTCAAAATTTGGTTAAAAAAACACATTTTCCTCACATTTTGGTGGCAGAAAGTTCTGGAATCACAGAGGAGCCACAAATTTTATTCCACCCAGCGTTCCCCCAAGTCTCCCGATAAAAATGATACCTCACTTGTGTGGGTAGGTCTAGCGCCTGTGACAGGAAACGCCCCAAAACACAACGTGGACACATCACATTTTTTGAAAGAAAACAGAGGTGTTTTTTGCAAAGTGCCTACCTGTAGATTTTACCTCTTGCTCAGCCGGCACCTAGGGAAACCTACCAAACCTGTGCATTTTTGAAAACTAGAGACCTAGGGGAATCCAAGATGGGGTGACTTGTGGGGCTCTGAGCAGGTTCTGTTACCCAGAATCCTTTGCAAACCTCAAAATTTGGCTAAAAAAACACATTTTCCTCACATTTTGGTGACAGGAAGTTCTGGAATCACAGAGGAGCCACAAATTTCCTTCCACCCAGCGTTCCACCAAGTCTCCCTCTAAAAATGATACCTCACTTGTGTGGGAAGGCCTAGCGCCCGCGACAGGAAATGCCCCAAAACGAAACGTGGACACATCACATTTTTTAAAGAAAACTGAGGAGTTTTTTGCAAAGTGCCTACCTGTAGATTTTGGCCTCTAGCTCAGTCGGCAGCTAGGGAAACCTACCAAACCTGTGCATTTATGAAAACTAGAGACCTAGGGGAATCCAAGATGGGGTGACTTGTGGGGCTCTGAGCAGGTTCTGTTACCCAGAATCCTTTGCAAACCTCAAAATTTGGCTAAAAAAACACATTGCCGTCACATTTCGGTGACAGAAAGTTCTGGAATCCGAGAGGAGCCACAAATTTCCTTCCACCCAGCGTTCCCCCAAGTCTCCCGATAAAAATGATACCTCACTTGTGTGGGTAGGCCTAGCGCCCGCGACAGGAGATGCCCCAAAACGCAACGTGGACACATCACATTTTTTGAAAGAAGACAGAGGTGTTTTTTGCAAAGTGCCTACCTGTAGATTTTACCTCTTGCTCAGCCTGCACCTAGGGAAACCTACCAAAACTGTGCATTTTTGAATCCTAGAGACCTAGGGGAATCCAAGATGGGGTGACTTGTGGGGCTCTGAGCAGGTTCTGTTACCCAGAATCCTTTGCAAACCTCAAAATTTGGCTAAAAAAACACATTTTCCTCACATTTTGGTGACAGGAAGTTCTGGAATCACAGAGGAGCCACAAATTTGCTTCCATCCAGCGTTCCACCAAGTCTCCCGATAAAAATGATACCTCACTTGTATGGGAAGGCCTAGCGCCCGCGACAGGAAATGCCCCAAAACGAAACGTGGACACATCACATTTTTTTAAAGAAAACAGAGGTGTTTTTTGCAAAGTGCCTACCTGTAGATTTTGGCCTCTAGCTCAGCCGGCAGCTAGGGAAACCTGCCAAACCTGTGCATTTTTTCAAACTAGAGCCCTAGGGGAATCCAAGATGGAGTGACTTGTGGGGCTCTGAGCAGGTTCTGTTACCCAGAATCCTTTGCAAACCTCAAAATTTGGCTAAAAAAACACATTGCCGTCACATTTCGGTGACAGAAAGTTCTGGAATCTGAGAGGAGCCACAAATTTCCTTCCACCCAGCGTTCCCCCAAGTCTCCCGATAAAAATGATACCTCACTTGTGTGGGTAGGCCTAGCGCCCGCGACAGGAGATGCCCCAAAACGCAACGTGGACACATCACATTTTTTGAAAGAAAACAGAGGTGTTTTTTGCAAAGTGCCTACCTGTAGATTTTGGCCTCTAGCTCAGCCGGCAGCTAGGGAAACCTACCAAACCTGTGCATTTTTGAAAACTAGAGACCTAGGGGAATCCAGGATGGGGTGACTTGTGGGGCTCTGACCATGTTCTGTTACCCAGAATCCTTTGCAAACCTCAAAATTTGGCTACAAAAACACATTTTCCTCACAATTTGGTGAAAAGATAGTTCTGGAATCTGAGAGGAGCCACACATTTCCTTCCACCCAGCGTTCCCCCAATTCTCCCGATATAAATGATACCTCACTTGTGTAGGTAGGTCTAGCGCCTGTGACAGGAAACGCCCCAAAACACAACATGGACACATCCCATTTTTTTTAAAGAAAACAGAGGTGTTTTTTGCAAAGTGCCTACCTGTAGATTTTACCTCTTGCTCAGCCGGCACATAGGGAAACCTACCAAACCTGTGCATTTATGAAAACTAGAGACCTAGGGGAATCCAAGATGGGATGACTTGTGGGGATCTGACCAGGTTCTGTTACCCAGAATCCTTTGCAAACCTCAAAAGTTGGCTAAAAAAACACATTGCCCTCACATTTTGGTGACAGAAAGTTCTGGAATCCGAGAGGAGCCACAAATTTCCTTCCACCCAGCGTTCCCACAAGTCTCCCGATAAAAATGATACCTCACTTGTGTGGGTAGGCCTAGCGCCCGCGAAGGGAAATGCCCCAAAACGCAACGTGGACACATCACATTTTTTTAAAGAAAACAGAGTTGTTTTTTGCAAAGTGCCTACCTGTAGATTTTGGCCTCTAGCTCAGCCGGCACCTAGGGAAATCTACCAAACCTGTGCATTTTTGAAAACTAGAGACCCAGGGGAATCCAAGATGGGGTGACTTGTGGGGCTCTGACCATGTTCTGTTACCCAGAATCCTTTGCAAACCTCAAAATTTGGATAAAAAAACACATTTTCCTCACATTTTGGTGACAGAAAGTTCTGGAATCACAGAGGAGCCACAAATTTCCTTCCACCCAGCGTTCCACCAAGTCTCCCTATAAAAATGATACCTCACTTGTGTGGGAAGGCCTAGCGCCCGCGACAGGAAATGCCCTAAAACGAAACGTGGACACATCACATTTTTTGAAAGAAAACTGAGGTGTTTTTTGCAAAGTGCCTACCTGTAGATTTTGGCCTCTACCTCAGCCGGCAGCTAGGGAAACCTACCAAACCTGTGCATTTTTGAAAACTAGAGACCTAGGGGAATCCAAGATGGGGTGACTTGTGGGGCTCTGAGCAGGTTCTGTTACCCAGAATCCTTTGCAAACCTCAAAATTTGGCTAAAAAAACACATTGCCCTCACATTTCGGTGACAGAAAGTTCTGGAATCCGAGAGGAGCCACAAATTTCCTTCCACCCAGCGTTCCCCCAAGTCTCCCGATAAAAATGATACCTCACTTGTGTGGGTAGGTCTAGCGCCCGCGACAGGAGATGCCCCAAAACGCAACGTGGACACATCACATTTTTTGAAAGAAAACAGAGGTGTTTTTTGCAAAGTGCCTACCTGTAGATTTTGCCTCTAGCTCAGCCGGCATCTAGGCAAACCTTCCAAATCAGTGCATTTTTTAAAACTAGAGACCTAAGGGAATCCAAGATGGGGTGACTTGTGGGGCTCTGACCATGTTCTGTTACGCAGAATCCTTTGCAAACCTCAAAATTTGGCTAAAAAAACACATTTTCCTCACATTTTGGTGACAGGTTGTTCTGGAATCAGAGAGGAGCCACACATTTCCTTCCACCCAGCGTTCCCCCAAGTCTCCCGATAAAAATGATACCTCACTTGTGTGGGTAGGCCTAGCGCCCGCGAAGGGAAATGCCCCAAAACGCAACGTGGACACATCACATTTTTTGAAATAAAACAGAGTTGTTTTTTGCAAAGTGCCTACCTGTAGATTTTGGCCTCTAGCTCAGCCGGCACCTAGGGAAACCTACCAAACCTGTGCATTTTTGAAAACTAGAGACCCAGGGGAATCCAAGATGGGGTGACTTGTGGGGCTCTGACCATGTTCTGTTACCCAGAATCCTTTGCAAACCTCAAAATTTGGTTAAAAAAACACATTTTCCTCACATTTTGGTGGCAGAAAGTTCTGGAATCACAGAGGAGCCACAAATTTTATTCCACCCAGCGTTCCCCCAAGTCTCCCGATAAAAATGATACCTCACTGGTGTGGGTAGGTCTAGCGCCTGTGACAGGAAACGCCCCAAAACACAACGTGGACACATCACATTTTTTGAAAGAAAACAGAGGTGTTTTTTGCAAAGTGCCTACCTGTAGATTTTACCTCTTGCTCAGCCGGCACCTAGGGAAACCTACCAAACCTGTGCATTTTTGAAAACTAGAGACCTAGGGGAATCCAAGATGGGGTGACTTGTGGGGCTCTGAGCAGGTTCTGTTACCCAGAATCCTTTGCAAACCTCAAAATTTGGCTAAAAAAACACATTTTCCTCACATTTTGGTGACAGGAAGTTCTGGAATCACAGAGGAGCCACAAATTTCCTTCCACCCAGCGTTCCACCAAGTCTCCCTATAAAAATGATACCTCACTTGTGTGGGAAGGCCTAGCGCCCGCGACAGGAAATGCCCCAAAACGAAACGTGGACACATCACATTTTTTAAAGAAAACTGAGGAGTTTTTTGCAAAGTGCCTACCTGTAGATTTTGGCCTCTAGCTCAGCCGGCAGCTAGGGAAACCTACCAAACCTGTGCATTTATGAAAACTAGAGACCTAGGGGAATCCAAGATGGGGTGACTTGTGGGGCTCTGAGCAGGTTCTGTTACCCAGAATCCTTTGCAAACCTCAAAATTTGGCTAAAAAAACACATTGCCGTCACATTTCGGTGACAGAAAGTTCTGGAATCCGAGAGGAGCCACAAATTTCCTTCCACCCAGCGTTCCCCCAAGTCTCCCGATAAAAATGATACCTCACTTGTGTGGGTAGGCCTAGCGCCTGCGACAGGAGATGCCCCAAAACGCAACGTGGACACATCACATTTTTTGAAAGAAGACAGAGGTGTTTTTTGCAAAGTGCCTACCTGTAGATTTTACCTCTTGCTCAGCCGGCACCTAGGGAAACCTAACAAAACTGTGCATTTTTGAATCCTAGAGACCTAGGGGAATCCAAGATGGGGTGACTTGTGGGGCTCTGAGCAGGTTCTGTTACCCAGAATCCTTTGCAAACCTCAAAAGTTGGCTAAAAAAACACATTTTCCTCACATTTTGGTGACAGGAAGTTCTGGAATCACAGAGGAGCCACAAATTTGCTTCCATCCAGCGTTCCACCAAGTCTCCCGATAAAAATGATACCTCACTTGTATGGGAAGGCCTAGCGCCCGCGACAGGAAATGCCCCAAAACGAAACGTGGACACATCACATTTTTTTAAAGAAAACAGAGGTGTTTTTTGCAAAGTGCCTACCTGTAGATTTTGGCCTCTAGCTCAGCCGGCAGCTAGGGAACCCTGCCAAACCTGTGCATTTTTTCAAACTAGAGCCCTAGGGGAATCCAAGATGGGGTGACTTGTGGGGCTCTGAGCAGGTTCTGTTACCCAGAATCCTTTGCAAACCTCAAAATTTGGCTAAAAAAACACATTGCCGTCACATTTCGGTGACAGAAAGTTCTGGAATCTGAGAGGAGCCACAAATTTCCTTCCACCCAGCGTTCCCCCAAGTCTCCCGATAAAAATGATACCTCACTTGTGTGGGTAGGCCTAGCGCCCGCGACAGGAGATGCCCCAAAACGCAACGTGGACACATCACATTTTTTGAAAGAAAACAGAGGTGTTTTTTGCAAAGTGCCTACCTGTAGATTTTGGCCTCTAGCTCAGCCGGCAGCTAGGGAAACCTACCAAACCTGTGCATTTTTGAAAACTAGAGACCTAGGGGAATCCAGGATGGGGTGACTTGTGGGGCTCTGACCATGTTCTGTTACCCAGAATCCTTTGCAAACCTCAAAATTTGGCTACAAAAACACATTTTCCTCACAATTTGGTGAAAAGATAGTTCTGGAATCTGAGAGGAGCCACACATTTCCTTCCACCCAGCGTTCCCCCAATTCTCCCGATATAAATGATACCTCACTTGTGTAGGTAGGTCTAGCGCCTGTGACAGGAAACGCCCCAAAACACAACATGGACACATCCCATTTTTTTTAAAGAAAACAGAGGTGTTTTTTGCAAAGTGCCTACCTGTAGATTTTACCTCTTGCTCAGCCGGCACATAGGGAAACCTACCAAACCTGTGCATTTATGAAAACTAGAGACCTAGGGGAATCCAAGATGGGATGACTTGTGGGGATCTGAGCAGGTTCTGTTACCCAGAATCCTTTGCAAACCTCAAAATTTGGCTAAAAAAACACATTGCCGTCACATTTCGGTGACAGAAAGTTCTGGAATCCGAGAGGAGCCACAAATTTCCTTCCACCCAGCGTTCCCCCAAGTCTCCCGATAAAAATGATACCTCACTTGTGTGGGTAGGCCTAGCGCCTGCGACAGGAGATGCCCCAAAACGCAACGTGGACACATCACATTTTTTGAAAGAAGACAGAGGTGTTTTTTGCAAAGTGCCTACCTGTAGATTTTACCTCTTGCTCAGCCGGCACCTAGGGAAACCTACCAAAACTGTGCATTTTTGAATCCTAGAGACCTAGGGGAATCCAAGATGGGGTGACTTGTGGGGCTCTGAGCAGGTTCTGTTACCCAGAATCCTTTGCAAACCTCAAAAGTTGGCTAAAAAAACACATTTTCCTCACATTTTGGTGACAGGAAGTTCTGGAATCACAGAGGAGCCACAAATTTGCTTCCATCCAGCGTTCCACCAAGTCTCCCGATAAAAATGATACCTCACTTGTATGGGAAGGCCTAGCGCCCGCGACAGGAAATGCCCCAAAACGAAACGTGGACACATCACATTTTTTTAAAGAAAACAGAGGTGTTTTTTGCAAAGTGCCTACCTGTAGATTTTGGCCTCTAGCTCAGCCGGCAGCTAGGGAAACCTGCCAAACCTGTGCATTTTTTCAAACTAGAGCCCTAGGGGAATCCAAGATGGGGTGACTTGTGGGGCTCTGAGCAGGTTCTGTTACCCAGAATCCTTTGCAAACCTCAAAATTTGGCTAAAAAAACACATTGCCGTCACATTTCGGTGACAGAAAGTTCTGGAATCTGAGAGGAGCCACAAATTTCCTTCCACCCAGCGTTCCCCCAAGTCTCCCGATAAAAATGATACCTCACTTGTGTGGGTAGGCCTAGCGCCCGCGACAGGAGATGCCCCAAAACGCAACGTGGACACATCACATTTTTTGAAAGAAAACAGAGGTGTTTTTTGCAAAGTGCCTACCTGTAGATTTTGGCCTCTAGCTCAGCCGGCAGCTAGGGAAACCTACCAAACCTGTGCATTTTTGAAAACTAGAGACCTAGGGGAATCCAGGATGGGGTGACTTGTGGGGCTCTGACCATGTTCTGTTACCCAGAATCCTTTGCAAACCTCAAAATTTGGCTACAAAAACACATTTTCCTCACAATTTGGTGAAAAGATAGTTCTGGAATCTGAGAGGAGCCACACATTTCCTTCCACCCAGCGTTCCCCCAATTCTCCCTATATAAATGATACCTCACTTGTGTAGGTAGGTCTAGCGCCTGTGACAGGAAACGCCCCAAAACACAACATGGACACATCCCATTTTTTTTAAAGAAAACAGAGGTGTTTTTTGCAAAGTGCCTACCTGTAGATTTTACCTCTTGCTCAGCCGGCACATAGGGAAACCTACCAAACCTGTGCATTTATGAAAACTAGAGACCTAGGGGAATCCAAGATGGGATGACTTGTGGGGATCTGACCAGGTTCTGTTACCCAGAATCCTTTGCAAACCTCAAAAGTTGGCTAAAAAAACACATTGCCCTCACATTTCGGTGACAGAAAGTTCTGGAATCCGAGAGGAGCCACAAATTTCCTTCCACCCAGCGTTCCCACAAGTCTCCCGATAAAAATGATACCTCACTTGTGTGGGTAGGCCTAGCGCCCGCGAAGGGAAATGCCCCAAAACGCAACGTGGACACATCACATTTTTTGAAAGAAAACAGAGTTGTTTTTTGCAAAGTGCCTACCTGTAGATTTTGGCCTCTAGCTCAGCCGGCACCTAGGGAAATCTACCAAACCTGTGCATTTATGAAAACTAGAGACCCAGGGGAATCCAAGATGGGGTGACTTGTGGGGCTCTGACCATGTTCTGTTACCCAGAATCCTTTGCAAACCTCAAAATTTGGATAAAAAAACACATTTTCCTCACATTTTGGTGACAGAAAGTTCTGGAATCACAGAGGAGCCACAAATTTCCTTCCACCCAGCGTTCCACCAAGTCTCCCTATAAAAATGATACCTCACTTGTGTGGGAAGGACTAGCGCCCGCGACAGGAAATGCCCTAAAACGAAACGTGGACACATCACATTTTTTGAAAGAAAACTGAGGTGTTTTTTGCAAAGTGCCTACCTGTAGATTTTGGCCTCTACCTCAGCCGGCAGCTAGGGAAACCTACCAAACCTGTGCATTTTTGAAAACTAGAGACCTAGGGGAATCCAAGATGGGGTGACTTGTGGGGCTCTGAGCAGGTTCTGTTACCCAGAATCCTTTGCAAACCTCAAAATTTGGCTAAAAAAACACATTGCCGTCACATTTCGGTGACAGAAAGTTCTGGAATCCGAGAGGAGCCACAAATTTCCTTCCACCCAGCGTTCCCCCAAGTCTCCCGATAAAAATGATACCTCACTTGTGTGGGTAGGTCTAGCGCCCGCGACAGGAGATGCCCCAAAACGCAACGTGGACACATCACATTTTTTGAAAGAAAACAGAGGTGTTTTTTGAAAAGTGCCTACCTGTAGATTTTGGCCTCTAGCTCAGCCGGCAGCTAGGGAAACCTACCAAACCTGTGCATTTATGAAAACTAGAGACCCAGGGGAATCCAAGATGGGGTGACTTGTGGGGCTCTGACCATGTTCTGTTACCCAGAATCCTTTGCAAACCTCAAAATTTGGCTACAAAAACACATTTTCCTCACAATTTGGTGACAGATAGTTCTGGAATCTGAGAGGAGCCCCACATTTCCTTCCACCCAGCGTTCCGCCAAGTCTCCCGATAAAAATGATACCTAACTTGTGTGGGAAGGCCTAGCGCCCACAACAGGAATTGCCACAAAACGCAACGTGGAAACATCAAATTTTTTCAAAGAAAACTGAGGTGTTTTTTGCAAAGTGCCTACCTGTAGATTTTGGCCTCTAGCTCAGCCGGCAGCTAAGGAAACCTACCAAACCTGTGCATTTTTTAAAACTAGAGACCTAGGGGAATCCAAGATGGGGTGACTTGTGGGGCTCTGACCATATTCTGTTACCCAGAATCCTTTGCAAACCTCAAAATTTGGCTACAAAAACACATTTTCCTCACAATTTGGTGACAGATAGTTCTGGAATCTGAGAGGAGCCCCACATTTCCTTCCACCCAGCGTTCCCCCAAGTCTCCCGATAAAAATGATACCTCACTTGTGTGGGTAGGCCTAGCGCCTGTGACAGGAAACGCCCCAAAACACAACGTGGACACATCCCATTTTTTGAAAGAAAACAGAGGTGTTTTTTGCAAAGTGCCTACCTGTAGATTTTACCTCTTGCTCAGCCGGCACCTAGGGAAACCTACCAAACCTGTGCATTTTTGAAAACTAGAGACCTAGGGGAATCCAAGATGGGGTGACTTGTGGGGCTCTGACCAGGTTCTGTTACCCAGAATCCTTTGCAAACCTCAAAATTTGGCTAAAAAAACACATTTTCCTCAGATTTTGGTGACAGGAAGTTCTGGAATCTGAGAGGAGCCACAAATTTCCTTCCACCCAGCGTTCCCCCAAGTCTCCCGATAAAAATGATACCTCACTTGTGTGGGTAAAACTAGCGCCCGCGACAGGAAATGCCCCAAAATGCAACGTGGACACATCACATTTTTTGAAAGAAAACAGAGTTGTTTTTTGCAAAGTGCCTACCTGTAGATTTTGGCATCTAGCTCAGCCGGCACCTAGGGAAACCTACCACACCTGTGCATGTTTTAAAACTAGAGACCTAGGGGAATCCAAGATGGGGTGACTTGTGGGGCTCTGACCATGTCCTGTTACCTAGAATCCTTTGCAAACCTCAAAATTTGGCTAAAAAAACACATTTTCCTCACATTTTGGTGACAGATAGTTCTGGAATAAGAGAGGAGCCACAAATTTGGTTCCACCCAGCGTTCCCCCAAGTCTCCCGATAAAAATGATACCTCACTTGTGTGGGTAGGCCTAGCGCCCGCGACAGGAGATGCCCCAAAACGCAACGTGGACACATCACATTTTTTTAAAGAAAACAGAGGTGTTTTTTGCAAAGTGCCTACCTGTAGATTTTGGCCTCTAGCTCAGCCGGCACCTAGGGAAACCTACCAATCCTTTGCATTTTTTAAAACTAGAGACCTAGGGTAATCCAAGATGCGGTGACTTGTGGGGCTCTGACCATGTTCTGTTACCCAGAATCCTTTGCAAACCTCAAAATTTGGCTAAAAAAACACATTTTCCTCACATTTTGGTGACAGATATTTCTGGAATCAGAGAGGAGCCACAAATTTCCTTCCACCCAGCGTTCCACCAAGTCTCCCTATAAAAATGATACCTCACTTGTGTGGGAAGGCCTAGCGCCCGCGACAGGAAATGCCCCAAAACGAAACGTGGACACATCACATTTTTTAAAGAAAACTGAGGAGTTTTTTGCAAAGTGCCTACCTGTAGATTTTGGCCTCTAGCTCAGCCGGCAGCTAGGGAAACCTACCAAACCTGTGCATTTATGAAAACTAGAGACCTAGGGGAATCCAAGATAGGGTGACTTGTGGGGCTCTGAGCAGGTTCTGTTACCCAGAATCCTTTGCAAACCTCAAAATTTGGCTAAAAAAACACATTGCCGTCACATTTCGGTGACAGAAAGTTCTGGAATCCGAGAGGAGCCACAAATTTCCTTCCACCCAGCGTTCCCCCAAGTCTCCCGATAAAAATGATACCTCACTTGTGTGGGTAGGCCTAGCGCCCGCGACAGGAGATGCCCCAAAACGCAACGTGGACACATCACATTTTTTGAAAGAAGACAGAGGTGTTTTTTGCAAAGTGCCTACCTGTAGATTTTACCTCTTGCTCAGCCGGCACCTAGGGAAACCTACCAAAACTGTGCATTTTTTAATCCTAGAGACCTAGGGGAATCCAAGATGGGGTGACTTGTGGGGCTCTGAGCAGGTTCTGTTACCCAGAATCCTTTGCAAACCTCAAAATTTGGCTAAAAAAAACACATTTTCCTCACATTTTGGTGACAGGAAGTTCTGGAATCACAGAGGAGCCACAAATTTGCTTCCATCCAGCGTTCCACCAAGTCTCCCGATAAAAATGATACCTCACTTGTATGGGAAGGCCTAGCGCCCGCGACAGGAAATGCCCCAAAACGAAACGTGGACACATCACATTTTTTTAAAGAAAACAGAGGTGTTTTTTGCAAAGTGCCTACCTGTAGATTTTGGCCTCTAGCTCAGCCGGCAGCTAGGGAAACCTGCCAAACCTGTGCATTTTTTCAAACTAGAGCCCTAGGGGAATCCAAGATGGGGTGACTTGTGGGGCTCTGAGCAGGTTCTGTTACCCAGAATCCTTTGCAAACCTCAAAATTTGGCTAAAAAAACACATTGCCGTCACATTTCGGTGACAGAAAGTTCTGGAATCTGAGAGGAGCCACAAATTTCCTTCCACCCAGCGTTCCCCCAAGTCTCCCGATAAAAATGATACCTCACTTGTGTGGGTAGGCCTAGCGCCCGCGACAGGAGATGCCCCAAAACGCAACGTGGACACATCACATTTTTTGAAAGAAAACAGAGGTGTTTTTTGCAAAGTGCCTACCTGTAGATTTTGGCCTCTAGCTCAGCCGGCAGCTAGGGAAACCTACCAAACCTGTGCATTTTTGAAAACTAGAGACCTAGGGGAATCCAGGATGGGGTGACTTGTGGGGCTCTGACCATGTTCTGTTACCCAGAATCCTTTGCAAACCTCAAAATTTGGCTACAAAAACACATTTTCCTCACAATTTGGTGAAAAGATAGTTCTGGAATCTGAGAGGAGCCACACATTTCCTTCCACCCAGCGTTCCCCCAATTCTCCCGATATAAATGATACCTCACTTGTGTAGGTAGGTCTAGCGCCTGTGACAGGAAACGCCCCAAAACACAACATGGACACATCCCATTTTTTTTAAAGAAAACAGAGGTGTTTTTTGCAAAGTGCCTACCTGTAGATTTTACCTCTTGCTCAGCCGGCACATAGGGAAACCTACCAAACCTGTGCATTTATGAAAACTAGAGACCTAGGGGAATCCAAGATGGGATGACTTGTGGGGATCTGACCAGGTTCTGTTACCCAGAATCCTTTGCAAACCTCAGAAGTTGGCTAAAAAAACACATTGCCCTCACATTTCGGTGACAGAAAGTTCTGGAATCCGAGAGGAGCCACAAATTTCCTTCCACCCAGCGTTCCCACAAGTCTCCCGATAAAAATGATACCTCACTTGTGTGGGTAGGCCTAGCGCCCGCGAAGGGAAATGTCCCAAAACGCAACGTGGACACATCACATTTTTTGAAAGAAAACAGAGTTGTTTTTTGCAAAGTGCCTACCTGTAGATTTTGGCCTCTAGCTCAGCCGGCACCTAGGGAAATCTACCAAACCTGTTCATTTTTGAAAACTAGAGACCCAGGGGAATCCAAGATGGGGTGACTTGTGGGGCTCTGACCATGTTCTGTTACCCAGAATCCTTTGCAAACCTCAAAATTTGGATAAAAAAACACATTTTCCTCACATTTTGGTGACAGAAAGTTCTGGAATCACAGAGGAGCCACAAATTTCCTTCCACCCAGCGTTCCACCAAGTCTCCCTATAAAAATGATACCTCACTTGTGTGGGAAGGCCTAGCGCCCGCGACAGGAAATGCCCTAAAACGAAACGTGGACACATCACATTTTTTGAAAGAAAACTGAGGTGTTTTTTGCAAAGTGCCTACCTGTAGATTTTGGCCTCTACCTCAGCCGGCAGCTAGGGAAACCTACCAAACCTGTGCATTTTTGAAAACTAGAGACCTAGGGGAATCCAAGATGGTGTGACTTGTGGGGCTCTGAGCAGGTTCTGTTACCCAGAATCCTTTGCAAACCTCAAAATTTGGCTAAAAAAACACATTGCCGTCACATTTCGGTGACAGAAAGTTCTGGAATCCGAGAGGAGCCACAAATTTCCTTCCACCCAGCGTTCCCCCAAGTCTCCCGATAAAAATGATACCTCACTTGTGTGGGTAGGTCTAGCGCCCGCGACAGGAGATGCCCCAAAACGCAACGTGGACACATCACATTTTTTGAAAGAAAACAGAGGTGTTTTTTGCAAAGTGCCTACCTGTAGATTTTGGCCTCTAGCTCAGCCGGCAGCTAGGGAAACCTACCAAACCTGTGCATTTATGAAAACTAGAGACCCAGGGGAATCCAAGATGGGGTGACTTGTGGGGCTCTGACCATGTTCTGTTACCCAGAATCCTTTGCAAACCTCAAAATTTGGCTACAAAAACACATTTTCCTCACAATTTGGTGACAGATAGTTCTGGAATCTGAGAGGAGACACACATTTCCTTCCACCCAGCGTTCCCCCAATTCTCCCGATAAAAATGATACCTCACTTGTGTGGGTAGGCCTAGCGCCTGTGACAGGAAACGCCCCAAAACACAACGTGGACACATACCATTTTTTTAAAGAAAACAGAGGTGTTTTTTGCAAAGTGCCTACCTGTAGATTTTACCTCTTGCTCAACCGGCACCTAGGGAAACCTACCAAACCTGTGCATTTTTGAAAACTAGAGACCTAGGGGAATCCAAGATGGGGTGACTTGTGGGGCTCTGACCAGGTTCTGTTACCCAGAATCCTTTGCAAACCTCAAAAGTTGGCTAAAAAAACACATTGCCCTCACATTTCGGTGACAGAAAGTTCTGGAATCCGAGAGGAGCCACAAATTTCCTTCCACCCAGCATTCCCCAAGTCACCCGATAAAAATGATACATCACTTGAGTGGGTAGACCTAGCGCCCGCGACAGGAGATCCCCCAAAACGCAACGTGGACACATCACATTTTTGGAATGAAAACCTAGGTGTTTTTTGCAAAGTGCCTACCTGTAGATTTTGGCCTCTAGCTCAGCCAGCACCTATGGAAACACTACCAAACCTGTGCATTTTTGAAAACTAGAGACCTAGGGGAATCCAAGATGGATTGACTTGTGGGGCTCTGACCAGGTTCTGTTACCCAGAATCCTTTGCAAACCTCAAAATTTGGCTAAAAAAACACATTTTCCTCATATTTTGGTGACAGGAAGTTCTGGAATCACAGAGGAGCCACAAATTTGGTTCCACCCAGCGTTCCGCCAAGTCTCCCGATAAAAATGATACCTAACTTGTGTGGGAAGGCCTAGCGCCCGCAACAGGAATTGCCACAAAACGCAACGTGGAAACATCAAATTTTTTCAAAGAAAACTGAGGTGTTTTTTGCAAAGTGCCTACCTGTAGATTTTGGCCTCTAGCTCAGCCGGCAGCTAAGGAAACCTACCAAACCTGTGCATTTATTAAAACTAGAGACCTAGGGGAATCCAAGATGGGGTGACTTGTGGGGCTCTGACCATGTTCTGTTACCCAGAATCCTTTGCAAACCTCAAAATTTGGCTACAAAAACACATTTTCCTCACAATTTGGTGACAGATAGTTCTGGAATCTGAGAGGAGCCCCACATTTCCTTCCACCCAGCGTTCCCCCAAGTCTCCCGATAAAAATGATACCTCACTTGTGTGGGTAGGCCTAGCGCCTGTGACAGGAAACGCCCCAAAACACAACGTGGACACATCCCATTTTTTGAAAGAAAACAGAGGTGTTTTTTGCAAAGTGCCTACCTGTAGATTTTACCTCTTGCTCAGCCGGCACCTAGGGAAACCTACCAAACCTGTGCATTTTTGAAAACTAGAGACCTAGGGGAATCCAAGATGGGGTGACTTGTGGGGCTCTGACCAGGTTCTGTTACCCAGAATCCTTTGCAAACCTCAAAATTTGGCTAAAAAAACACATTTTCCTCAGATTTTGGTGACAGGAAGTTCTGGAATCTGAGAGGAGCCACAAATTTCCTTCCACCCAGCGTTCCCCCAAGTCTCCCGATAAAAATGATACCTCACTTGTGTGGGTAGAACTAGCGCCCGCGACAGGAAATGCCCCAAAATGCAACGTGGACACATCACATTTTTTGAAAGAAAACAGAGTTGTTTTTTGCAAAGTGCCTACCTGTAGATTTTGGCATCTAGCTCAGCCGGCACCTAGGGAAACCTACCACACCTGTGCATGTTTTAAAACTAGAGACCTAGGGGAATCCAAGATGGGGTGACTTGTGGGGCTCTGACCATGTCCTGTTACCTAGAATCCTTTGCAAACCTCAAAATTTGGCTAAAAAAACACATTTTCCTCACATTTTGGTGACAGATAGTTCTGGAATAAGAGAGGAGCCACAAATTTGGTTCCACCCAGCGTTCCCCCAAGTCTCCCGATAAAAATGATACCTCACTTGTGTGGGTAGGCCTAGCGCCCGCGACAGGAGATGCCCCAAAACGCAACGTGGACACATCACATTTTTTTTAAAGAAAACAGAGGTGTTTTTTGCAAAGTGCCTACCTGTAGATTTTGGCCTCTAGCTCAGCCGGCACCTAGGGAAACCTACCAATCCTTTGCATTTTTTAAAACTAGAGACCTAGGGTAATCCAAGATGCGGTGACTTGTGGGGCTCTGACCATGTTCTGTTACCCAGAATCCTTTGCAAACCTCAAAATTTGGCTAAAAAAACACATTTTCCTCACATTTTGGTGACAGATATTTCTGGAATCAGAGAGGAGCCACAAATTTCCTTCCACCCAGCGTTCTCCCGAATCTCCCGATAACAATGATTCCTCACTTGTGTGGGTAGGCCTAGCGCCCGCGACAGGAGATGCCCCAAAACGCAACGTGGACACATCACATTTTTGGAATGAAAACAGAGGTGTTTTTTGCAAAATGCCTACCTGTAGATTTTGGCCTCTAGCTCAGCCGGCACCTAGGGAAACCTACCAAACCTGTGCATTTTTGAAAACTAGAGACCTAGGGGAATCCAAGATGGGGTGACTTGTGGGGCTCTGACCAGGTTCTGTTACCCAGGATCCTTTGCAAACCTCAAAATTTGGCTAAAAAAACTCATTGCCCTCACATTTTGGTGACAGATAGTTCTGGAATAAGAGAGGAGCAACGAATTTCCTTCCACCCAGCGTTCCTCCAAGTCTCCCAATAACAATGATACCTCACTTGTGTGGGTAGGCCTAGCTGCCGCGACAGGAGATGCCCCAAAATGCAACGTGGACACATCACATTTTTGGAATGAAAACAGAGGTGTTTTTTGCAAAGTGCCTACCTGTAGATTTTGGCCTCTAGCTTAGCCAGCACCTAGGGAAACCTACCAAACCTGTGCATTTTTTAAAACTAGAGACCTAGGGGAATCCAAGATGGTGTGACTTGTGGGGCTCTGACCAGGTTCTGTTACCCAGAATCCTTTGCAAACCTCAAAATTTGGCTAAAAAAACACATTTTCCTCAAATTTTGGTGACAGATTGTTCTGGAATCAGAGAGGAGCCACACATTTCCTTCCACCCAGCGTTCCCCCAAGTCTCCCGATAAAAATGATACCTCACTTGTGTGGGTAGGCCTAGCGCCTGTGACAGGAAACGCCCCAAAACACAACGTGGACACATCACATTTTTTTAAAGAAAACAGAGGTGTTTTTTGCAAAGTGCCTACTTGTAGATTTTACCTCTTGTTCAGCCGGCACCTAGGGAAACCTACCAAACCTGTGCATTTTTTAAAACTAGAGACCTAGGGGAATCCAAGATGGGATGACTTGTGGGGCTCTGACCAGGTTCTGTTACCCAGAATCCTTTGCAAACCTCAAAATTTGGCTAAAAAAACACATTGCCCTCACATTTCGGTGACAGAAAGTTCTGGAATCCGAGAGGAGCCACAAATTTCCTTCCACCCAGCGTTCCCCCAAGTCTCCCGATAAAAATGAAACCTCACTTGTGTGGGTAGGCCTAGTGCCCGCGAAAGGAAATGCCCCAAAACACAACGTGGACACATCACATTTTTTTAAAGAAAACAGAGTTGTTTTTTGCAAAGTGCCAACCTGTAGATTTTGGCCTCTAGCTCAGCCGGCACCTAGGGAAACCTACCAAACCTGTGCATTTTTGAAAACTAGAGACCTAGGGGAATCCAAGATGGGGTGACTTGTGGGGCTCTGACCATGTTCGGTTACCCAGAATCCTTTGCAAACCTCAAAATTTGGTTAAAAAAACACATTTTCCTCACATTTTGGTGACAGATAGTTCTGCAATCAGAGAGGAGCCACAAATTTCCTTCCACCCAGCGTTGCCCCAAGTCTCCCGATAAAAATGATACCTCACTTGTGTAGGTAGGCCTAGCGTCCAAACCAGGAAACGCCATAAAACACATTGGGGGTTATTATAACTTTGGAGGAGTGTTAATCCGTCCCAAAAGTGACGGTAAAGTGACGGATATACCACCAGCCGTCTTACGAGTTCCATAGGATATAATGGACTCGTAATACGGCTGGTGGTAAATCCGTCACTTTTCCGTCACTTTTGGGACAGATTAACACCTCCTCCAAAGTTAGAATAACCCCCATTGTGGACACATCACATTTTGTTAAAGAAAACAGAGTTGTTTTTTGCAAAGTGCCTACCTGTAGATTTTGCCTCTAGCTCAGCCGGCATCTAGGCAAACCTTCCAAACCTGTGCATTTTTGAAAACTAGAGACCTAGGGGAATCCAAGATGGGGTGACTTGTGGGGCTCTGACCATGTTCTGTTACCCAGAATCCTTTGCCAACCTCAAAATTTGGCTAAAAAACCACATTTTCCTCACATTTTGGTGACAGATTGTTCTGGAATCAGAGAGGAACCACAAATTTCCTTCCACCCAGCGTTCCCCCAAGTCTCCCGATAAAAATTATACCTCACTTGTGTGGGTAGGCCTAGAGCCCGCGAAAGGAAATGCCCCAAAACGCAACGTGGACACATCACATTTTTTGAAAGAAAACAGAGTTGTTTTTTGCAAAGTGCCTACCTGTAGATTTTGGCCTCTAGCTCAGCCGGCACCTAGGGAAACCTACCAAACCTGTGCATTTTTTAAAACTAGAGACCTAGGGGAATCCAAGATGGGGTGACTTGTGGGGCTCTGACCATGTTCTGTTACCCAGAATCCTTTGCAAACCTCATAATTTGGTTAAAAAAACACATTTTCCTCACATTTTGGTGACAGAAAGTTCTGGAATCACAGAGGAGCCACAAATTTCCTTCCACCCAGCGTTCCCCCAAGTCTCCCGATAAAAATGATACCTCACTTGTGTGGGTAGGCCTAGCGCCTGCGACAGGAAATGCCTCAAAACACAACGTGGACACATCACATTTTTTGAAAGAAATCAGAGGTGTTTTTTCAAAGTGCCTACCTATAGATTTTGGCCTCTAGCTAAGCCGGCACCTAGGGAAACCTACCAAACCTGTGCATTTTTTAAAACTAGAGACCTAGGGGAATCCAAGATGGGGTGACTTGTGGGGCTCTGAGCAGGTTCTGTTACCAAGAATCCTTTGGAAACCTCAAAATTTGGCTAAAAAAAACACATTTTCCTCAAATTTTGGTGACAGAAAGTTCTGGAATCACAGAGGAGCCACAAATTTCCTTCCACCCAGCGTTCCCCCAAGTCTCCCGATAAAAATGATACCTCACTTGTGTGGGTAGGCCTAGCGCCCAAACCAGGAAACGCCATAAAACACATTGTGGACACATCACATTTTTTTAAAGAAAACTGAGTTGTTTTTTGCAAAGTGCCTACCTGTAGATTTTGCCTCTAGCTCAGCCGGCATCTTGGCAAACCTTCCAAACCTGTACATTTTTTAAAACTAGAGACCTAGGGGAATCCAAGATGGGGTGACTTGTGGGGCTCTGACCATGTTCTGTTACCCAGAATCCTTTGCAAACCTCAAAATTTGGCTAAAAAAACACATTTTCCTCACATTTTGGTGACAGATTGTTCTGGAATCAGAGAGGAGCCACACATTTCCTGCCACCCAGCGTTCCCCGAAGTCTCCCGATAAAAATGATACCTCACTTGTGTGGGTAGGCCTAGCGCCTGCGACAGGAAATGCCTCAAAACACAACGTGGACACATCACATTTTTTGAAAGAAAACAGAGGTGTTTTTTCAAAGTGCCTACCTATAGATTTTGGCCTCTAGCTAAGCCGGCACCTAGGGAAACCTACCAAACCTGTGCATTTTTTAAAACTAGAGACCTAGGGGAATCCAAGATGGGGTGACTTGTGGGGCTCTGACCAGGTTCTGTTACCCAGAATCCTTTGCAAACCTCAAAATTTGGTTAAAAAAACACATTTTCCTCAAATTTTGGTGACAGATAGTTCTGGAATCAGAGAGGAGCCACAAATTTCCTTCCACCCAGCGTTCCCCCAAGTCTCCCGATAAAAATGATACCTCACTTGTGTGGGTAGGCCTAGCGCCCAAACCAGGAAACGCCATAAAACACATTGTGGACACATCACATTTTTTTAAAGAAAACTGAGTTGTTTTTTGCAAAGTGCCTACCTGTAGATTTTGCCTCTAGCTCAGCCGGCATCTTGGCAAACCTTCCAAACCTGTACATTTTTGAAAACTAGAGACCTAGGGGAATCCAAGATGGGGTGACTTGTGGGGCTCTGACCATGTTCTGTTACACAGAATCCTTTGCAAACCTCAAAATTTGGCTAAAAAAACACATTTTCCTCACATTTTGGTGACAGATTGTTCTGGAATCAGAGAGGAGCCACAAATTTCCTTCCACCCAGCGTTCCCCCAAGTCTCCCGATAAAAATGATACCTCACTTGTGTGGGTAGGCCTAGCGCCTGCGACAGGAAATGCCTCAAAACACATCGTGGACACATCACATTTTTTGAAAGAAAACAGAGGTGTTTTTTCAAAGTGCCTACCTTTAGATTTTGACCTCTAGCTCAGCCGGCACCTAGGGAAACCTACCAAACCTGTGCATTTTTTAAAACTAGAGACCTAGTGGAATCCAAGATGGGGTGACTTGTGGGGCTCTGAGCAGGTTCTGTTACCAAGAATCCTTTGGAAACCTCAAAATTTGGCTAAAAAAACTCATTTTCCTCAAATTTTGGTGACAGAAAGTTCTGGAATCACAGAGGAGCCACAAATTTCCTTCCACCCAGCGTTCCCCCAAGTCTCCCGATAAAAATGATACCTCACTTGTGTGGGTAGGCCTAGCGCCCGCAACAGGAAATGCCCCAAAAACGCAACGTGGACACATCACATTTTTTGAAAGAAAATAGGTGATTTTTGCAAAGTGCCTACCTGTAGATTTTGGCCTCTAGCTCAGCCGGCACCTAGGGAAAACTACCAAACCTGTGCATTTTTTAAAACTAGAGACCTAGGGGAATCCAAGATGGGGTGACTTGTGGGGCTCTGACCATGTTCTGTTACCCAGAATCCTTTGCAAACCTCAAAATTTGGCTAAAAAAACACATTTTCCTCACATTTTGGTGACAGATAGTTCTGGAATCAGAGAGGAGCCACAAATTTCCTTCCACCCAGCGTTCCCCCAAGTCTCTCGATAACAATGATACCTCACTTTTTTGGGGTAGGCCTAGCGCCCGCGACAGAAGATGCCCCAAAATGCAACGTGGACACATCACATTTTTGGAATGAAAACAGAGGTGTTTTTTGAAAAGTGCCTACCTGTAGATTTTGGCCTCTAGCTCAGCCGGCACCTAGGGAGACCTACCAAACCTGTGCATTTTTTTAAACTAGAGACCAAGGGGAATCCAAGATGGGGTGACTTGTGGGGCTCTGACCAGGTTCTGTTACCCAGAATCCTTTGCAAACCTCAAAATTTGGCTACAAAAACTCATTGCCCTCACATTTCGGTGATAGAAAGTTCTTGAATCTGAGAGGAGCCACAAATTTCCTTCCACCCAGCGTTCCTCCAAGTCTCCCGATAAAAATGATACCTCACTTGTGTGGGTAGGCCTAGCGCCTGCGACAGGAAATGCCCCAAAACGCAACGTGGACACATCATATTTTTTTAAAGAAAACAGAGGTGTTTTTTGCAAAGTGCCTACCTGTAGATTTTGGCCTCTAGCTCAGCCGGCACCTA
The DNA here is from genome assembly GCF_031143425.1 of Pleurodeles waltl. Taxonomy (NCBI): domain Eukaryota; kingdom Metazoa; phylum Chordata; class Amphibia; order Caudata; family Salamandridae; genus Pleurodeles; species Pleurodeles waltl. Next base: position 1,098,128 of record NC_090438.1, read on the forward strand.
GGGAAACCTACCAAACCTGTGCATTTTTTAAAACTAGAGACCTAGGGTAATCCAAGAAGGGGTGACTTGTGGGGCTCTGACCATGTTCTGTTACCCAGAATCCTTTGCAAACCTCAAAATTTGGCTAAAAAAACACATTTTCCTCAAATTTTGGTGACAGATAGTTCTGGAATCAGAGAGGAGCCACAAATTTCCTTCCACACAGCGTTCTCCCGAATCTCCTGATAACAATGATACCTCACTTGTGTGGGTAGGCCTAGCGTCCGCGACAGGAGATGTCCCAAAAAGCAACGTGGACACATCACATTTTTGGAATGAAAACAGAGGTGTTTTTTGCAAAGTGCCTACCTGTAGATTTTGGCCTCTAGCTCAGCCGGCACCTAGGGAAACCTACCAAACCTGTGCATTTTTTAAAACTAGAGACCTAGGGGAATCCAAGATGGGGGGACTTGTGGGGCTCTGACCAGGTTCTGTTACCCAGAATCCTTTGCAAACCTCAAAATTTGGCTAACAAAACACATTTTCCTCAAATTTTGGTGACAGGAAGTTCTGGAATCACAGAGGAGCCACAAATTTGCTTCCAGCCAGCGTTCCCCCAAGTCTCCCGATACAAATGATACCTCACTTGTGTGGGAAGGCCTAGCGCCCGAGACAGGAAATTCCCCAAAACGCAACGTGGACACATCACATTTTTTGAAAAAAAACAGAGTTGTTTTTTGCAAAGTGCCTACCTGTAGATTTTGGCCTCTAGCTCAGCCGGCAACTAGGGAAACCTACCAAACCTGTGCATTTGTGAAAACTAGAGACCTAGGGGAATCCAAGATGGGGTGACTTGTGGGGCTCTGACCATGTTCTGTTACCCAGAATCCTTTGCAAACCTCAACATTTGGTTAAAAAAACAAATTTTCCTCACATTTTGGTGACAGAAAGTTCTGGAATCACAGAGGAGCCACAAATTTCCTTCCACCCAGCGTTCCCCCAAGTCTCCCGATAAAAATGATACCTCACTTGTGTGGGTAGGCCTAGCGCCTGCGACAGGAAATGCCTCAAAACACAACGTGGACACATCACATTTTTTGAAAGAAAACAGAGGTGTTTTTTCAAAGTGCCTACCTATAGATTTTGGCCTCTAGCTAAGCCGGCACCTAGGGAAACCTACCAAACCTGTGCATTTTTTAAAACTAGAGACCTAGAGGAATCCAAGATGGGGTGACTTGTGGGGCTCTGAGCAGGTTCTGTTACCAAGAATCCTTTGCAAACCTCAAAATTTGGCTAAAAAAACACATTTTCCTCTAATTTTGGTGACAGAAAGTTCTGGAATCACAGAGGAGCCACAAATTTCCTTCCACCCAGCGTTCCCCCAAGTCTCCCGATAAATATGATACCTCACTTGTGTGGGTAGGCCTAGCGCCCGCAACAGGAAATGCCCCAAAACGCAACGTGGACACATCACATTTTTTTAAAGAAAACAGATGTGTTTTTTCAAAGTGCCTACCTAAAGATTTTGGCCTCTAGCTAAGCCGGCACCTAGGGAAACCTACCAAACCTGTGCATTTTTTAAAACTAGAGACCTAGGGGAATCCAAGATGGGGTGACTTGTGGGGTTCTGACCAGGTTCTGTTACCCAGAATCCTTTTCAAACCTCAAAATTTGGTTAAAAAAACACATTTTCCTCACATTTTGGTGACAGATAGTTCTGGAATCAGAGAGGAGCCACAAATTTCCTTCCACCCAGCGTTCCTCCAAGTCTCCCGATAAAAATGATACCTCACTTGTGTGGGTAGGCCTAGCGCCTGCGACAGGAAATGCCCCAAAACGCAACGTGGACACATCACATTTTTTGAAAGAAAACAGAGGTGTTTTTTGCAAAGTGCCTACCTGTAGATTTTGGCCTCTAGCTCAGCCGGCACCTAGGGAAACCTACCAAACCTGTGCATTTTTTAAAACTAGAGACCTAGGGTAATCCAAGAAGGGGTGACCTGTGGGGCTCTGACCATGTTCTGTTACCCAGAATCCTTTGCAAACCTCAAAATTTGGCTAAAAAAACACATTTTCCTCAAATTTTGGTGACAGATAGTTCTGGAATCAGAGAGGAGCCACAAATTTCCTTCCACACAGCGTTCTCCCGAATCTCCTGATAACAATGATACCTCACTTGTGTGGGTAGGCCTAGCGTCCGCGACAGGAGATGTCCCAAAAAGCAACGTGGACACATCACATTTTTGGAATGAAAACAGAGGTGTTTTTTGCAAAGTGCCTACCTGTAGATTTTGGCCTCTAGCTCAGCCGGCACCAAGGGAAACCTACCAAACCTGTGCATTTGTGAAAACTAGAGACCTAGGGGAATCCAAGATGGGGGGACTTGTGGGGCTCTGACCAGGTTCTGTTACCCAGAATCCTTTGCAAACCTCAAAATTTGGCTAACAAAACACATTTTCCTCAAATTTTGGTGACAGGAAGTTCTGGAATCACAGAGGAGCCACAAATTTCCTTCCACCCAGCGTTCCCCCAAGTCTCCCGATAAAAATGATACCTCACTTGTGTGGGTAGGCCTAGCGCCTGCGACAGGAAATGCCTCAAAACACAACGTGGACACATCACATTTTTTGAAAGAAAACAGAGGTGTTTTTTCAAAGTGCCTACCTATAGATTTTGGCCTCTAGCTAAGCCGGCACCTAGGGAAACCTACCAAACCTGTGCATTTTTTAAAACTAGAGACCTAGAGGAATCCAAGATGGGGTGACTTGTGGGGCTCTGAGCAGGTTCTGTTACCAAGAATCCTTTGCAAACCTCAAAATTTGGCTAAAAAAACACATTTTCCTCTAATTTTGGTGACAGAAAGTTCTGGAATCACAGAGGAGCCACAAATTTCCTTCCACCAAGCGTTCCCCCAAGTCTCCCGATAAATATGATACCTCACTTGTGTGGGTAGGCCTAGCGCCCGCAACAGGAAATGCCCCAAAACGCAACGTGGACACATCACATTTTTTGAAAGAAAACAGATGTGTTTTTTCAAAGTGCCTACCTAAAGATTTTGGCCTCTAGCTAAGCCGGCACCTAGGGAAACCTACCAAACCTGTGCATTTTTTAAAACTAGAGACCTAGGGGAATCCAAGATGGGGTGACTTGTGGGGTTCTGACCAGGTTCTGTTACCCAGAATCCTTTTCAAACCTCAAAATTTGGTTAAAAAAACACATTTTCCTCACATTTTGGTGACAGATATTTCTGGAATCAGAGAGGAGCCACAAATTTCCTTCCACCCAGCGTTCCCCCAAGTCTCCCGATAAAAATGATACCTCACTTGTGTGGGTAGGCCTAGCGCCCAAACCAGGAAACGCCATAAAACACATCGTGTACACATCAATTTTTTTTAAAGAAAACTGAGTTGTTTTTTGCAAAGTGCCTACCTGTAGATTTTGCCTCTAGCTCAGCCGGCATCTTGGCAAACCTTCCAAACCTGTACATTTTTGAAAACTAGAGACCTAGGGGAATCCAAGATGGGGTGACTTGTGGGGCTCTGACCATGTTCTGTTACCCAGAATCCTTTGCAAACCTCAACATTTGGTTAAAAAAACACATTTTCCTCACATTTTGGTGACAGATAGTTCTAGAATCAGAGAGGAGCCACAAATTTCCTTCCACCCAGCGTTCCCCCAAGTCTCCCGATAAAAATGATACCTCACTTGTGTGGGTAGGCCTAGCGCCCAAACCAGGAAACGCCATAAAACACATCGTGGACACATCAATTTTTTTTAAAGAAAACAGAGTTGTTTTTTGCAAAGTGCCTACCTGTAGATTTTGCCTCTAGCTCAGCCGGCATCTTGGCAAACCTTCCAAACCTGTACATTTTTGAAAACTAGAGACCTAGGGGAATCCAAGATGGGGTGACTTGTGGGGTTCTGACCAGGTTCTGTTACCAAGAATCCTTTTCAAACCTCAAAATTTGGTTAAAAAAACACATTTTCCTCAAATTTTGGTGACAGATAGTTCTGGAATCAGAGAGGAGCCACAAATTTCCTTCCACCCAGCGTTCCCCCAAGTCTCCCGATAAAAATGATACCTCACTTGTGTGGGAAGGCCTAGCGCCCGCAACAGGAAATGCCCCAAAACGCCACGTGGACACATCACATTTTTTGAAAGAAAACAGAGGTGTTTTTTCAAAGTGCCTACCTATAGATTTTGGCCTCTAGCTAAGCCGGCACCTAGGGAAACCTAACAAACCTGTGCATTTTTTAAAACTAGAGACCTAGGGGAATCCAAGATGGGGTGACTTGTGGGGCTCTGACCATGTTCTGTTACCCAGAATCCTTTGCAAACCTCAAAATTTGGTTAAAAAAACAAATTTTCCTCACATTTTGGTGACAGAAAGTTCTGGAATCACAGAGGAGCCACAAATTTCCTTCCACCCAGCGTTCCCCCAAGTCTCCCGATAAAAATGATACCTCACTTGTGTGGGTAGGCCTAGCGCCTGCGACAGGAAATGCCTCAAAACACAACGTGGACACATCACATTTTTTGAAAGAAAACAGAGGTGTTTTTTCAAAGTGCCTACCTAAAGATTTTGGCCTCTAGCTAAGCCGGCACCTAGGGAAACCTACCAAACCTGTGCATTTTTTAAAACTAGAGACCTAGAGGAATCCAAGATGGGGTGACTTGTGGGGCTCTGAGCAGGTTCTGTTACCAAGAATCCTTTGCAAACCTCAAAATTTGGCTAAAAAAACACATTTTCCTCTAATTTTGGTGACAGAAAGTTCTGGAATCACAGAGGAGCCACAAATTTCCTTCCACCCAGCGTTCCCCCAAGTCTCCCGATAAATATGATACCTCACTTGTGTGGGTAGGCCTAGCGCCCGCAACAGGAAATGCCCCAAAACGCAACGTGGACACATCACATTTTTTGAAAGAAAACAGATGTGTTTTTTCAAAGTGCCTACCTAAAGATTTTGGCCTCTAGCTAAGCCGGCACCTAGGGAAACCTACCAAACCTGTGCATTTTTTAAAACTAGAGACCTAGGGGAATCCAAGATGGGGTGACTTGTGGGGTTCTGACCAGGTTCTGTTACCCAGAATCCTTTTCAAACCTCAAAATTTGGTTAAAAAAACACATTTTCCTCACATTTTGGTGACAGATAGTTCTGGAATCAGAGAGGAGCCACAAATTTCCTTCCACCCAGCGTTCCCCCAAGTCTCCCGATAAAAATGATACCTCACTTGTGTGGGTAGGCCTAGCGCCCAAACCAGGAAACGCCATAAAACACATCGTGGACACATCAATTTTTTTTAAAGAAAACTGAGTTGTTTTTTGCAAAGTGCCTACCTGTAGATTTTGCCTCTAGCTCAGCCGGCATCTTGGCAAACCTTCCAAACCTGTACATTTTTGAAAACTAGAGACCTAGGGGAATCCAAGATGGGGTGACTTGTGGGGCTCTGACCATGTTCTGTTACCCAGAATCCTTTGCAAACCTCAAAATTTGGCTAAAAAAACACATTTTCCTCACATTTTGGTGACAGATTGTTCTGGAATCAGAGAAGAGCCACAAATTTCCTTCCACCCAGCGTTCCCCCAAGTCTCCCGATAAAAATGATACCTCACTTGTGTGGGTAGGCCTAGCGCCCGCGAAAGGAAATGCCCCAAAACGCAACGTAGACACATCACATTTTTTTAAAGACAACAGAGTTGTTTTTTGCAAAGTGCCTACCTGTAGATTTTGGCCTCTAGCTCAGCCGGCACCTAGGAAAACTTTCCAAACCTGTGCATTTTTGAAAACTAGAGACCTAGGGGAATCCAAGATGGGGTGACTTGTGGGGCTCTGACCATGTTCTGTTACCCAGAAATCTTTGCAAACCTCAAAATTTGGTTAAAAAAACACATTTTCCTCACATTTTGGTGACAGAAAGTTCTGGAATCACAGAGGAGCCACAAATTTCCATCCACCCAGCGTTCCCCCAAGTCTCCCGATAAAAATGATACCTCACTTGTGTGGGTAGGTCTAGCGCCTGCGACAGAAAATGCCTCAAAACACAACGTGGACACATCACATTTTTTGAAAGAAAGCAGAGGTGTTTTTTCAAAGTGCCTACCTTTAGATTTTGGCCTCTAGCTAAGCCGGCACCTAGGGAAACCTACCAAACCTGTGCATTTTTTAAAACTAGAGACCTATTGGAATCCAAGATGGGGTGACTTGTGGGGCTCTGAGCAGATTCTGTTACCAAGAATCCTTTGGAAACCTCAAAATTTGGCTAAACAAACACATTTTCCTCAAATTTTGGTGACAGAAAGTTCTGGAATCAGAGAGGAGCCACAAATTTCCTTCCACCCAGTCTTCCCCCAAGTCTCCCGATAAAAACGATACCTCACTTGTGTGGGTAGGCCTAGCGCCTGCGACAGGAAATGCCCCAAAACGCAACGTGGACACATCACATTTTTTGAAAGAAAACAGAGGTGTTTTTTGCAAAGTGCCTACCTGTAGATTTTGGCCTCTAGCTCAGCCGGCACCTAGGGAGACCTAGCAAACCTGTGCATTTTTTAAAACTAGAGACCAAGGGGAATCCAAGATGGGGTGACTTGTGGGGCTCTGACCAGGTTCTGTTACCCAGAATCCTTTGCAAACCTCAAAATTTGGCTAAAAAAACACATTTTCCTCATATTTTGGTGACAGATAGTTCTGGAATCAGAGAGGAGCCACAAATTTCCTTCCACACAGCGTTCTCCCGAATTTCGCGATAACAATGATACCTCACTTGTGTGGGTAGGCCTAGCGCCCGCAAAAGGAAATGCCCCAAAACGCAACGTAGACACATCACATTTTTTGAAAGAAAACAGAGTTGTTTTTTGCAAAGTGCCTACCTGTAGATTTTGGCCTCTAGCTCAGCCGGCACCTAGGGAAACCTGCCAAACCTGTGCATTTTTGAAAACTAGAGCCCTAGGGGAATCCAAGATGGGGTGACTTGTGGGTCTCTGACCATGTTCTGTTACCCAGAAATCTTTGCAAACCTCAAAATTTGGTTAAAAAAACACATTTTCCTCACATTTTGGTGACAGAAAGTTCTGGAATCACAGAGGAGCCACAAATTTCCTTCCACCCAGCGTTCCCCCAAGTCTCCCGATAAAAATGATACCTCACTTGTGTGGGTAGGCCTAGCGCCCGCAACAGGAAATGCCCCAAAAACGCAACGTGGACACATCACATTTTTTGAAAGAAAATAGGTGTTTTTTGCAAAGTGCCTACCTGTAGATTTTGGCCTCTAGCTCAGCCAGCACCTAGGGAAACCTACCAAACCTGTGCATTTTTGAAAACTAGAGACCTAGGGGAATCCAAGATGGGGTGACTTGTGGGGCTCTGACCATGTTCTGTTACCCAGAATCCTTGCCAACCTCAAAATTTGGCTAAAAAACCACATTTTCCTCAAATTTTGGTGACAGAAAGTTCTGGAATCAGAGAGGAGCCACACATTTCCTTCCACCCAACGTTCCCCCAAGTCTCCCGATAAAAATTATACCTCAGTTGTGTGGGAAGGCCTACCGCCCGCGACAGGAAATGCCCCAAAACGCAACGTGGACACATCACATTTTTTGAAAGAAAACAGAGGTGTTTTTTCAAAGTGCCTACCTATAGATTTTGGCCTCTAGCTAAGCCGGCACCTAGGGAAACCTACCAAACCTGTGCATTTTCTAAAACTAGAGACCTAGAGGAATCCAAGATGGGGTGACTTGTGGGGCTCTGAGCAGGTTCTGTTACCAAGAATCCTTTGCAAACCTCAAAATTTGGCAAAAAAAAACACATTTTCCTCAAATTTTGGTGACAGAAAGTTCTGGAATCACAGAGGAGCCACAAATTTCCTTCCACCCAGCGTTCCCCCAAGTCTCCCGATAAAAATGATACCTCACTTGTGTGGGTAGGCCTAGCGCCTGCAACAGGAAATGCCTCAAAACACAACGTGGACACATCACATTTTTTGAAAGAAAGCAGAAGTGTTTTTTCAAAGTGCCTACCTTTAGATTTGGGCCTCTAGCTAAGCCGGCACCTAGGGAAACCTACCAAACCTGTGCATTTTTTAAAACTAGAGACCTATTGGAATCCAAGATGGGGTGACTTGTGGGGCTCTGAGCAGATTCTGTTACCAAGAATCCTTTGGAAACCTCAAAATTTGGCTAAACAAACACATTTTCCTCAAATTTTGGTGACAGAAAGTTCTGGAATCAGAGAGGAGCCACAAATTTCCTTCCACCCAGTCTTCCCCCAAGTCTCCCGATAAAAACGATACCTCACTTGTGTGGGTAGGCCTAGCGCCTGCGACAGGAAATGCCCCAAAACACAACGTGGACACATCACATTTTTTGAAAGAAAACAGAGGTGTTTTTTCAAAGTGCCTACCTATAGATTTTGGCCTCTAGCTAAGCCGGCACCTAGGGAAACCTACCAAACCTGTGCATTTTTTAAAACTAGAGACCTAGAGGAATCCAAGATGGGGTGACTTGTGGGGCTCTGAGCAGGTTCTGTTACCAAGAATCCTTTGCAAACCTCAAAATTTGGCTAAAAAAACACATTTTCCTCTAATTTTGGTGACAGAAAGTTCTGGAATCACAGAGGAGCCACAAATTTCCTTCCACCAAGCGTTCCCCCAAGTCTCCCGATAAATATGATACCTCACTTGTGTGGGTAGGCCTAGCGCCCGCAACAGGAAATGCCCCAAAACGCAACGTGGACACATCACATTTTTTGAAAGAAAACAGATGTGTTTTTTCAAAGTGCCTACCTAAAGATTTTGGCCTCTAGCTAAGCCGGCACCTAGGGAAACCTACCAAACCTGTGCATTTTTTAAAACTAGAGACCTAGGGGAATCCAAGATGGGGTGACTTGTGGGGCTCTGAGCAGGTTCTGTTACCCAGAATCCTTTGCAAACCTCAAAATTTGGTTAAAAAAACACATTTTCCTCACATTTTGGTGACAGATATTTCTGGAATCAGAGAGGAGCCACAAATTTCCTTCCACCCAGCGTTCCCCCAAGTCTCCCGATAAAAATGATACCTCACTTGTGTGGGTAGGCCTAGCGCCCAAACCAGGAAACGCCATAAAACACATCGTGTACACATCAATTTTTTTTAAAGAAAACTGAGTTGTTTTTTGCAAAGTGCCTACCTGTAGATTTTGCCTCTAGCTCAGCCGGCATCTTGGCAAACCTTCCAAACCTGTACATTTTTGAAAACTAGAGACCTAGGGGAATCCAAGATGGGGTGACTTGTGGGGCTCTGACCATGTTCTGTTACCCAGAATCCTTTGCAAACCTCAACATTTGGTTAAAAAAACACATTTTCCTCACATTTTGGTGACAGATAGTTCTAGAATCAGAGAGGAGCCACAAATTTCCTTCCACCCAGCGTTCCCCCAAGTCTCCCGATAAAAATGATACCTCACTTGTGTGGGTAGGCCTAGCGCCCAAACCAGGAAACGCCATAAAACACATCGTGGACACATCAATTTTTTTTTAAAGAAAACAGAGTTGTTTTTTGCAAAGTGCCTACCTGTAGATTTTGCCTCTAGCTCAGCCGGCATCTTGGCAAACCTTCCAAACCTGTACATTTTTGAAAACTAGAGACCTAGGGGAATCCAAGATGGGGTGACTTGTGGGGTTCTGACCAGGTTCTGTTACCAAGAATCCTTTTCAAACCTCAAAATTTGGTTAAAAAAACACATTTTCCTCAAATTTTGGTGACAGATAGTTCTGGAATCAGAGAGGAGCCACAAATTTCCTTCCACCCAGCGTTCCCCCAAGTCTCCCGATAAAAATGATACCTCACTTGTGTGGGAAGGCCTAGCGCCCGCAACAGGAAATGCCCCAAAACGCCACGTGGACACATCACATTTTTTGAAAGAAAACAGAGGTGTTTTTTCAAAGTGCCTACCTATAGATTTTGGCCTCTAGCTAAGCCGGCACCTAGGGAAACCTAACAAACCTGTGCATTTTTTAAAACTAGAGACCTAGGGGAATCCAAGATGGGGTGACTTGTGGGGCTCTGACCATGTTCTGTTACCCAGAATCCTTTGCAAACCTCAAAATTTGGTTAAAAAAACAAATTTTCCTCACATTTTGGTGACAGAAAGTTCTGGAATCACAGAGGAGCCACACATTTCCTTCCACCCAGCGTTCCCCCAAGTCTCCCGATAAAAATGATACCTCACTTGTGTGGGTAGGCCTAGCGCCTGCGACAGGAAATGCCTCAAAACACAACGTGGACACATCACATTTTTTGAAAGAAAACAGAGGTGTTTTTTCAAAGTGCCTACCTAAAGATTTTGGCCTCTAGCTAAGCCGGCACCTAGGGAAACCTACCAAACCTGTGCATTTTTTAAAACTAGAGACCTAGAGGAATCCAAGATGGGGTGACTTGTGGGGCTCTGAGCAGGTTCTGTTACCAAGAATCCTTTGCAAACCTCAAAATTTGGCTAAAAAAACACATTTTCCTCTAATTTTGGTGACAGAAAGTTCTGGAATCACAGAGGAGCCACAAATTTCCTTCCACCCAGCGTTCCCCCAAGTCTCCCGATAAATATGATACCTCACTTGTGTGGGTAGGCCTAGCGCCCGCAACAGGAAATGCCCCAAAACGCAACGTGGACACATCACATTTTTTGAAAGAAAACAGATGTGTTTTTTCAAAGTGCCTACCTAAAGATTTTGGCCTCTAGCTAAGCCGGCACCTAGGGAAACCTACCAAACCTGTGCATTTTTTAAAACTAGAGACCTAGGGGAATCCAAGATGGGGTGACTTGTGGGGTTCTGACCAGGTTCTGTTACCCAGAATCCTTTTCAAACCTCAAAATTTGGTTAAAAAAACACATTTTCCTCACATTTTGGTGACAGATCGTTCTGGAATCAGAGAGGAGCCACAAATTTCCTTCCACCCAGCGTTCCCCCAAGTCTCCCGATAAAAATGATACCTCACTTGTGTGGGTAGGCCTAGCGCCCAAACCAGGAAACGCCATAAAACACATCGTGGACACATCAATTTTTTTTAAAGAAAACTGAGTTGTTTTTTGCAAAGTGCCTACCTGTAGATTTTGCCTCTAGCTCAGCCGGCATCTTGGCAAACCTTCCAAACCTGTACATTTTTGAAAACTAGAGACCTAGGGGAATCCAAGATGGGGTGACTTGTGGGGCTCTGACCATGTTCTGTTACCCAGAATCCTTTGCAAACCTCAAAATTTGGCTAAAAAAACACATTTTCCTCACATTTTGGTGACAGATTGTTCTGGAATCAGAGAAGAGCCACAAATTTCCTTCCACCCAGCGTTCCCCCAAGTCTCCCGATAAAAATGATACCTCACTTGTGTGGGTAGGCCTAGCGCCCGCGAAAGGAAATGCCCCAAAACGCAACGTAGACACATCACATTTTTTTAAAGACAACAGAGTTGTTTTTTGCAAAGTGCCTACCTGTAGATTTTGGCCTCTAGCTCAGCCGGCACCTAGGAAAACTTTCCAAACCTGTGCATTTTTGAAAACTAGAGACCTAGGGGAATCCAAGATGGGGTGACTTGTGGGGCTCTGACCATGTTCTGTTACCCAGAAATCTTTGCAAACCTCAAAATTTGGTTAAAAAAACACATTTTCCTCACATTTTGGTGACAGAAAGTTCTGGAATCACAGAGGAGCCACAAATTTCCATCCACCCAGCGTTCCCCCAAGTCTCCCGATAAAAATGATACCTCACTTGTGTGGGTAGGTCTAGCGCCTGCGACAGAAAATGCCTCAAAACACAACGTGGACACATCACATTTTTTGAAAGAAAGCAGAGGTGTTTTTTCAAAGTGCCTACCTTTAGATTTTGGCCTCTAGCTAAGCCGGCACCTAGGGAAACCTACCAAACCTGTGCATTTTTTAAAACTAGAGACCTATTGGAATCCAAGATGGGGTGACTTGTGGGGCTCTGAGCAGATTCTGTTACCAAGAATCCTTTGGAAACCTCAAAATTTGGCTAAACAAACACATTTTCCTCAAATTTTGGTGACAGAAAGTTCTGGAATCAGAGAGGAGCCACAAATTTCCTTCCACCCAGTCTTCCCCCAAGTCTCCCGATAAAAACGATACCTCACTTGTGTGGGTAGGCCTAGCGCCTGCGACAGGAAATGCCCCAAAACGCAACGTGGACACATCACATTTTTTGAAAGAAAACAGAGGTGTTTTTTGCAAAGTGCCTACCTGTAGATTTTGGCCTCTAGCTCAGCCGGCACCTAGGGAGACCTAGCAAACCTGTGCATTTTTTAAAACTAGAGACCAAGGGGAATCCAAGATGGGGTGACTTGTGGGGCTCTGACCATGTTCTGTTACCCAGAATCCTTTGCAAACCTCAACATTTGGTTAAAAAAACACATTTTCCTCACATTTTGGTGACAGATAGTTCTAGAATCAGAGAGGAGCCACAAATTTCCTTCCACCCAGCGTTCCCCCAAGTCTCCCGATAAAAATGATACCTCACTTGTGTGGGTAGGCCTAGCGCCCAAACCAGGAAACGCCATAAAACACATCGTGGACACATCAATTTTTTTTTAAAGAAAACAGAGTTGTTTTTTGCAAAGTGCCTACCTGTAGATTTTGCCTCTAGCTCAGCCGGCATCTTGGCAAACCTTCCAAACCTGTACATTTTTGAAAACTAGAGACCTAGGGGAATCCAAGATGGGGTGACTTGTGGGGTTCTGACCAGGTTCTGTTACCAAGAATCCTTTTCAAACCTCAAAATTTGGTTAAAAAAACACATTTTCCTCAAATTTTGGTGACAGATAGTTCTGGAATCAGAGAGGAGCCACAAATTTCCTTCCACCCAGCGTTCCCCCAAGTCTCCCGATAAAAATGATACCTCACTTGTGTGGGAAGGCCTAGCGCCCGCAACAGGAAATGCCCCAAAACGCCACGTGGACACATCACATTTTTTGAAAGAAAACAGAGGTGTTTTTTCAAAGTGCCTACCTATAGATTTTGGCCTCTAGCTAAGCCGGCACCTAGGGAAACCTAACAAACCTGTGCATTTTTTAAAACTAGAGACCTAGGGGAATCCAAGATGGGGTGACTTGTGGGGCTCTGACCATGTTCTGTTACCCAGAATCCTTTGCAAACCTCAAAATTTGGTTAAAAAAACAAATTTTCCTCACATTTTGGTGACAGAAAGTTCTGGAATCACAGAGGAGCCACAAATTTCCTTCCACCCAGCGTTCCCCCAAGTCTCCCGATAAAAATGATACCTCACTTGTGTGGGTAGGCCTAGCGCCTGCGACAGGAAATGCCTCAAAACACAACGTGGACACATCACATTTTTTGAAAGAAAACAGAGGTGTTTTTTCAAAGTGCCTACCTAAAGATTTTGGCCTCTAGCTAAGCCGGCACCTAGGGAAACCTACCAAACCTGTGCATTTTTTAAAACTAGAGACCTAGAGGAATCCAAGATGGGGTGACTTGTGGGGCTCTGAGCAGGTTCTGTTACCAAGAATCCTTTGCAAACCTCAAAATTTGGCTAAAAAAACACATTTTCCTCTAATTTTGGTGACAGAAAGTTCTGGAATCACAGAGGAGCCACAAATTTCCTTCCACCCAGCGTTCCCCCAAGTCTCCCGATAAATATGATACCTCACTTGTGTGGGTAGGCCTAGCGCCCGCAACAGGAAATGCCCCAAAACGCAACGTGGACACATCACATTTTTTGAAAGAAAACAGATGTGTTTTTTCAAAGTGCCTACCTAAAGATTTTGGCCTCTAGCTAAGCCGGCACCTAGGGAAACCTACCAAACCTGTGCATTTTTTAAAACTAGAGACCTAGGGGAATCCAAGATGGGGTGACTTGTGGGGTTCTGACCAGGTTCTGTTACCCAGAATCCTTTTCAAACCTCAAAATTTGGTTAAAAAAACACATTTTCCTCACATTTTGGTGACAGATAGTTCTGGAATCAGAGAGGAGCCACAAATTTCCTTCCACCCAGCGTTCCCCCAAGTCTCCCGATAAAAATGATACCTCACTTGTGTGGGTAGGCCTAGCGCCCAAACCAGGAAACGCCATAAAACACATCGTGGACACATCAATTTTTTTTAAAGAAAACTGAGTTGTTTTTTGCAAAGTGCCTACCTGTAGATTTTGCCTCTAGCTCAGCCGGCATCTTGGCAAACCTTCCAAACCTGTACATTTTTGAAAACTAGAGACCTAGGGGAATCCAAGATGGGGTGACTTGTGGGGCTCTGACCATGTTCTGTTACCCAGAATCCTTTGCAAACCTCAAAATTTGGCTAAAAAAACACATTTTCCTCACATTTTGGTGACAGATTGTTCTGGAATCAGAGAAGAGCCACAAATTTCCTTCCACCCAGCGTTCCCCCAAGTCTCCCGATAAAAATGATACCTCACTTGTGTGGGTAGGCCTAGCGCCCGCGAAAGGAAATGCCCCAAAACGCAACGTAGACACATCACATTTTTTTAAAGACAACAGAGTTGTTTTTTGCAAAGTGCCTACCTGTAGATTTTGGCCTCTAGCTCAGCCGGCACCTAGGAAAACTTTCCAAACCTGTGCATTTTTGAAAACTAGAGACCTAGGGGAATCCAAGATGGGGTGACTTGTGGGGCTCTGACCATGTTCTGTTACCCAGAAATCTTTGCAAACCTCAAAATTTGGTTAAAAAAACACATTTTCCTCACATTTTGGTGACAGAAAGTTCTGGAATCACAGAGGAGCCACAAATTTCCATCCACCCAGCGTTCCCCCAAGTCTCCCGATAAAAATGATACCTCACTTGTGTGGGTAGGTCTAGCGCCTGCGACAGAAAATGCCTCAAAACACAACGTGGACACATCACATTTTTTGAAAGAAAGCAGAGGTGTTTTTTCAAAGTGCCTACCTTTAGATTTTGGCCTCTAGCTAAGCCGGCACCTAGGGAAACCTACCAAACCTGTGCATTTTTTAAAACTAGAGACCTATTGGAATCCAAGATGGGGTGACTTGTGGGGCTCTGAGCAGATTCTGTTACCAAGAATCCTTTGGAAACCTCAAAATTTGGCTAAACAAACACATTTTCCTCAAATTTTGGTGACAGAAAGTTCTGGAATCAGAGAGGAGCCACAAATTTCCTTCCACCCAGTCTTCCCCCAAGTCTCCCGATAAAAACGATACCTCACTTGTGTGGGTAGGCCTAGCGCCTGCGACAGGAAATGCCCCAAAACGCAACGTGGACACATCACATTTTTTGAAAGAAAACAGAGGTGTTTTTTGCAAAGTGCCTACCTGTAGATTTTGGCCTCTAGCTCAGCCGGCACCTAGGGAGACCTAGCAAACCTGTGCATTTTTTAAAACTAGAGACCAAGGGGAATCCAAGATGGGGTGACTTGTGGGGCTCTGACCAGGTTCTGTTACCCAGAATCCTTTGCAAACCTCAAAATTTGGCTAAAAAAACACATTTTCCTCATATTTTGGTGACAGATAGTTCTGGAATCAGAGAGGAGCCACAAATTTCCTTCCACACAGCGTTCTCCCGAATTTCGCGATAACAATGATACCTCACTTGTGTGGGTAGGCCTAGCGCCCGCAAAAGGAAATGCCCCAAAACGCAACGTAGACACATCACATTTTTTGAAAGAAAACAGAGTTGTTTTTTGCAAAGTGCCTACCTGTAGATTTTGGCCTCTAGCTCAGCCGGCACCTAGGGAAACCTGCCAAACCTGTGCATTTTTGAAAACTAGAGCCCTAGGGGAATCCAAGATGGGGTGACTTGTGGGTCTCTGACCATGTTCTGTTACCCAGAAATCTTTGCAAACCTCAAAATTTGGTTAAAAAAACACATTTTCCTCACATTTTGGTGACAGAAAGTTCTGGAATCACAGAGGAGCCACAAATTTCCTTCCACCCAGCGTTCCCCCAAGTCTCCCGATAAAAATGATACCTCACTTGTGTGGGTAGGCCTAGCGCCCGCAACAGGAAATGCCCCAAAAACGCAACGTGGACACATCACATTTTTTGAAAGAAAATAGGTGTTTTTTGCAAAGTGCCTACCTGTAGATTTTGGCCTCTAGCTCAGCCAGCACCTAGGGAAACCTACCAAACCTGTGCATTTTTGAAAACTAGAGACCTAGGGGAATCCAAGATGGGGTGACTTGTGGGGCTCTGACCATGTTCTGTTACCCAGAATCCTTGCCAACCTCAAAATTTGGCTAAAAAACCACATTTTCCTCAAATTTTGGTGACAGAAAGTTCTGGAATCAGAGAGGAGCCACACATTTCCTTCCACCCAACGTTCCCCCAAGTCTCCCGATAAAAATTATACCTCAGTTGTGTGGGAAGGCCTACCGCCCGCGACAGGAAATGCCCCAAAACGCAACGTGGACACATCACATTTTTTGAAAGAAAACAGAGGTGTTTTTTCAAAGTGCCTACCTATAGATTTTGGCCTCTAGCTAAGCCGGCACCTAGGGAAACCTACCAAACCTGTGCATTTTCTAAAACTAGAGACCTAGAGGAATCCAAGATGGGGTGACTTGTGGGGCTCTGAGCAGGTTCTGTTACCAAGAATCCTTTGCAAACCTCAAAATTTGGCAAAAAAAAACACATTTTCCTCAAATTTTGGTGACAGAAAGTTCTGGAATCACAGAGGAGCCACAAATTTCCTTCCACCCAGCGTTCCCCCAAGTCTCCCGATAAAAATGATACCTCACTTGTGTGGGAAGGCCTAGCGCCCGCAACAGGAAATGCCCCAAAACGCCACGTGGACACATCACATTTTTTGAAAGAAAACAGAGGTGTTTTTTCAAAGTGCCTACCTATAGATTTTGGCCTCTAGCTAAGCCGGCACCTAGGGAAACCTAACAAACCTGTGCATTTTTTAAAACTAGAGACCTAGGGGAATCCAAGATGGGGTGACTTGTGGGGCTCTGACCATGTTCTGTTACCCAGAATCCTTTGCAAACCTCAAAATTTGGTTAAAAAAACAAATTTTCCTCACATTTTGGTGACAGAAAGTTCTGGAATCACAGAGGAGCCACAAATTTCCTTCCACCCAGCGTTCCCCCAAGTCTCCCGATAAAAATGATACCTCACTTGTGTGGGTAGGCCTAGCGCCTGCGACAGGAAATGCCTCAAAACACAACAAGGACACATCACATTTTTTTAAAGAAAACAGAGGTGTTTTTTCAAAGTGCCTACCTATAGATTTTGGCCTCTAGCTAAGCCGGCACCTAGGGAAACCTACCAAACCTGTGCATTTTTTAAAACTAGAGACCTAGAGGAATCCAAGATGGGGTGACTTGTGGGGCTCTGAGCAGGTTCTGTTACCAAGAATCCTTTGCAAACCTCAAAATATGGCTAAAAAAACACATTTTCCTCTAATTTTGGTGACAGAAAGTTCTGGAATCACAGAGGAGCCACAAATTTCCTTCCACCCAGCGTTCCCCCAAGTCTCCCGATAAATATGATACCTCACTTGTGTGGGTAGGCCTAGCGCCCGCAACAGGAAATGCCCCAAAACGCAACGTGGACACATCACATTTTTTTAAAGAAAACAGATGTGTTTTTTCAAAGTGCCTACCTAAAGATTTTGGCCTCTAGCTAAGCCGGCACCTAGGGAAACCTACCAAACCTGTTCATTTTTTAAAACTAGAGACCTAGGGGAATCCAAGATGGGGTGACTTGTGGGGTTCTGACCAGGTTCTGTTACCCAGAATCCTTTTCAAACCTCAAAATTTGGTTAAAAAAACACATTTTCCTCACATTTTGGTGACAGATAGTTCTGGAATCAGAGAGGAGCCACAAATTTCCTTCCACCCAGCGTTCCCCCAAGTCTCCCGATAAAAATGATACCTCACTTGTGTGGGTAGGCCTAGCGCCCAAACCAGGAAACGCCATAAAACACATCGTGGACACATCAATTTTTTTTAAAGAAAACTGAGTTGTTTTTTGCAAAGTGCCTACCTGTAGATTTTGCCTCTAGCTCAGCCGGCATCTTGGCAAACCTTCCAAACCTGTACATTTTTGAAAACTAGAGACCTAGGGGAATCCAAGATGGGGTGACTTGTGGGGCTCTGACCATGTTCTGTTACCCAGAATCCTTTGCAAACCTCAAAATTTGGCTAAAAAAACACATTTTCCTCACATTTTGGTGACAGATTGTTCTGGAATCAGAGAAGAGCCACAAATTTCCTTCCACCCAGCGTTCCCCCAAGTCTCCCGATAAAAATGATACCTCACTTGTGTGGGTAGGCCTAGCGCCCGCGAAAGGAAATGCCCCAAAACGCAACGTAGACACATCACATTTTTTTAAAGACAACAGAGTTGTTTTTTGCAAAGTGCCTACCTGTAGATTTTGGCCTCTAGCTCAGCCGGCACATAGGAAAACTTTCCAAACCTGTGCATTTTTGAAAACTAGAGACCTAGGGGAATCCAAGATGGGGTGACTTGTGGGGCTCTGACCATGTTCTGTTACCCAGAAATCTTTGCAAACCTCAAAATTTGGTTAAAAAAACACATTTTCCTCACATTTTGGTGACAGAAAGTTCTGGAATCACAGAGGAGCCACAAATTTCCATCCACCCAGCGTTCCCCCAAGTCTCCCGATAAAAATGATACCTCACTTGTGTGGGTAGGTCTAGCGCCTGCGACAGAAAATGCCTCAAAACACAACGTGGACACATCACATTTTTTGAAAGAAAACAGAGGTGTTTTTTGCAAAGTGCCTACCTGTAGATTTTGGCCTCTAGCTCAGCCGGCACCTAGGGAGACCTAGCAAACCTGTGCATTTTTTAAAACTAGAGACCAAGGGGAATCCAAGATGGGGTGACTTGTGGGGCTCTGACCAGGTTCTGTTACCCAGAATCCTTTGCAAACCTCAAAATTTGGCTAAAAAAACACATTTTCCTCATATTTTGGTGACAGATAGTTCTGGAATCAGAGAGGAGCCACAAATTTCCTTCCACACAGCGTTCTCCCGAATTTCCCGATAACAATGATACCTCACTTGTGTGGGTAGGCCTAGCGCCCGCGAAAGGAAATGCCCCAAAACGCAACGTAGACACATCACATTTTTTGAAAGAAAACAGAGTTGTTTTTTGCAAAGTGCCTACCTGTAGATTTTGGCCTCTAGCTCAGCCGGCACCTAGGGAAACCTGCCAAACCTGTGCATTTTTGAAAACTAGAGCCCTAGGGGAATCCAAGATGGGGTGACTTGTGGGGCTCTGACCATGTTCTGTTACCCAGAAATCTTTGCAAACCTCAAAATTTGGTTAAAAAAACACATTTTCCTCACATTTTGGTGACAGAAAGTTCTGGAATCACAGAGGAGCCACAAATTTCCTTCCACCCAGCGTTCCCCCAAGTCTCCCGATAAAAATGATACCTCACTTGTGTGGGTAGGCCTAGCGCCCGCAACAGGAAATGCCCCAAAAACGCAACGTGGACACATCACATTTTTTGAAAGAAAATAGATGTTTTTTGCAAAGTGCCTACCTGTAGATTTTGGCCTCTAGCTCAGCCAGCACCTAGGGAAACCTACCAAACCTGTGCATTTTTGAAAACTAGAGACCTAGGGGAATCCAAGATGGGGTGACTTGTGGGGCTCTGACCATGTTCTGTTACCCAGAATCCTTGCCAACCTCAAAATTTGGCTAAAAAACCACATTTTCCTCAAATTTTGGTGACAGAAAGTTCTGGAATCAGAGAGGAGCCACACATTTCCTTCCACCCAACGTTCCCCCAAGTCTCCCGATAAAAATTATACCTCAGTTGTGTGGGAAGGCCTACCGCCTGCGACAGGAAATGCCCCAAAATGCAACATGGACACGTCACATTTTTTTAAAGAAAACAGAGGTGTTTTTTGCAAAGTGCCTACCTGTAGATTTTGGCCTCTAGCTGAGCCGGCACCTAGGGAAACCTTCCAAACCTGTGCATTTTTTAAAACTAGAGACCTACGGGAATCCAAGATGGGGTGACTTCTGTGGCTCTGACCATGTTCTGTTACCCAGAATCCTTTGCAAACCTCAAAATTTGGCTAAAAAAACACATTGCCCTCACATTTCGGTGACAGAAAATTCTGGAATCTGAGAGGAGCCACAAATTTCCTTCCACCCAGCGTTCCTCCAAGTCTCCCGATAAAAATGATACCTCACTTGTGTGGGTAGGCCTAGCGTCCGCGACAGGAAATGCCCCAAAACGCAACGTGGACACATCACATTTTTTTAAAGAAAACAGAGGTGTTTTTTGCAAAGTGCCTACCTGTAGATTTTGGCCTTTAGCTCAGCCGGCACCTAGGGAGACCTACTAAACCTGTGCATTTTTTAAAACTAGAGACCAAGGGGAATCCAAGATGGGGTGACTTGTGGGGCTCTGACCAGGTTCTGTTACCCAGAATCCTTTGCAAACCTCAAAATTTGGCTACAAAAACTCATTGCCCTCACATTTCGGTGATAGAAAGTTCTTGAATCTGAGAAGAGCCACAAATTTCCTTCCACCCAGCGTTCCTCCAAGTCTCCCGATAAAAATGATACCTCACTTGTGTGGGTAGGCCTAGCGTCCGCGACAGGAAATGCCCCAAAACACAACGTGGACACATCAAATTTTTTTAAAGAAAACAGAGGTGTTTTTTGAAAAGTGCCTACCTGTAGATTTTGGCCTCTAGCTCAGCCGGCACCTAGGGAAACCTACCAAACCTGTGCATTTTTTAAAACTAGAGACCTAGGGGAATCCAAGATGGGGTGACTTGTGGGGCTCTGACCAGGTTCTGTTACCCAGAACCCTTTGCAAACCTCAAAATTTGGCTAACAAAACACATTTTCCTCAAATTTTGGTGACAGGAAGTTCTGGAATCACAGAGGAGCCACAAATTTGCTTCCAGCCAGCGTTCCCCCAAGTCTCCCGATACAAATGATACCTCACTTGTGTGGGAAGGCCTAGCGCCCGAGACAGGAAATTCCCCAAAACGCAACGTGGACACATCACATTTTTTTAAAGAAAACAGAGTTGTTTTTTGCAAAGTGCCTACCTGTAGATTTTGGCCTCTAGCTCAGGCGGCAACTAGGGAAACCTACCAAACCTGTGCATTTTTGAAAACTAGAGACCTAGGGGAATCCAAGATGGGGTGACTTGTGGGGCTCTGACCATGTTCTGTTACCCAGAATCCTTTGCAAACCTCATCATTTGGTTAAAAAAACACATTTTCCTCACATTTTGGTGACAGATAGTTCTGGAATCAGAGAGGAGCCACAAATTTCCTTCCACCCAGCGTTCCCCCAAGTCTCCCGATAAAAATGATACCTCACTTGTGTAGGTAGGCCTAGCGCCCAAACCAGGAAACGCCATAAAACACATCGTGGACACATCACATTTTTTTTAAAGAAAACAGAGTTGTTTTTTGCAAAGTGCCTACCTGTAGATTTTGCCTCTAGCTCAGCCGGCATCTAGGCAAACCTTCCAAACCTGTGCATTTTTGAAAACTAGAGACCTAGGGGAATCTAAGATGGGGTGACTTGTGGGGCTCTGACCATGTTCTGTTACCCAGAATCCTTTGCAAACCTCAAAATTTGGCTACCAAACCTGTGCATTTTTTAAAACTAGAGACCAAGGGGAATCCAAGATGGGGTGACTTGTGGGGCTCTGACCAGGTTCTGTTACCCAGAATCCTTTGCAAACCTCAAAATTTGGCTACAAAAACTCATTGCCCTCACATTTCGGTGATAGAAAGTTCTTGAATCTGAGAGGAGCCACAAATTTCCTTCCACCCAGCGTTCCTCCAAGTCTCCCGATAAAAATGATACCTCACTTGTGTGGGTAGGCCTAGCGTCCGCGACAGGAGATGCCCCAAAACGCAACGTGGACACATCACATTTTTGGAATAAAAACAGAGGTGTTTTTTGCAAAGTGCCTACCTGTAGATTTTGGCCTCTAGCTCAGCCGGCACCTAGGGAAACCTACCAAACCTGTGCATTTTTTAAAACTAGAGACCTAGGGGAATCCAAGATGGGGTGACTTGTGGGGCTCTGACCAGGTTCTGTTACCCAGAATCCTTTGCAAACCTCAAAATTTGGCTAACAAAACACATTTTCCTCAAATTTTGGTGACAGGAAGTTCTGGAATCACAGAGGAGCCACAAATTTGCTTCCAGCCATCGTTCCCCAAAGTCTCCCGATACAAATGATACCTCACTTGTGTGGGAAGGCCTAGCGCCCGAGACAGGAATTTCCCCAAAACGCAACGTGGACACATCACATTTTTTGAAAGAAAACAGAGTTCTTTTTTGCAAAGTGCCTACCTGTAGATTTTGGCCTCTAGCTCAGCCGGCAACTAGGGAAACCTACCAAACCTGTGCATTTTTTAAAACTAGAGACCTAGGGGAATCCAAGATGGGGTGACTTGTGGGGCTCTGACCATGTTCTGTTACCCAGAATCCTTTGCAAACCTCAACATTTGGTTAAAAAAACACATTTTTCTCACATTTTGGTGACAGATAGTTCTGGAATCAGAGAGGAGCCACAAATTTCCTTCCACCCAGCGTTCCCCCAAGTCTCCCGATAAAAATGATACCTCACTTGTGTAGGTAGGCCTAGCGCCCAAACCAGGAAACGCCATAAAACACATCGTGGACACATCACATTTTTTTAAAGAAAACAGAGTTGTTTTTTGCAAAGTGCCTACCTGTAGATTTTGCCTCTAGCTCAGCCGGCATCTAGGCAAACCTTCCAAACCTGTGCATTTTTGAAAACTAGAGACCTAGGGGAATCCAAGATGGGGTGACTTGTGGGGCTCTGACCATGTTCTGTTACCCAGAATCCTTTGCAAACCTCAAAATTTGGCTAAAAAAACACATTTTGGTGACAGATTGTTCTGGAATCAGAGAGGAGCCACAAATTTCCTTCCACCCAGCGTTCCCCCAAGTCTCCCGATAAAAACAATACCTCACTTGTGTGGGTAGGCCTAGCGCCTGCTACAGGAAATGCCTCAAAACACAACGTGGACACATCA
The DNA here is from genome assembly GCF_031143425.1 of Pleurodeles waltl. NCBI lineage: Eukaryota > Metazoa > Chordata > Amphibia > Caudata > Salamandridae > Pleurodeles > Pleurodeles waltl. The sequence continues at coordinate 1,121,099 of NC_090438.1, forward strand.
CATTTTTTGAAAGAAAACAGAGGTGTTTTTTCAAAGTGCCTTCCTATAGATTTTGGCCTCTAGCTAAGCCGGCACCTAGGGAAACCTACCAAACCTGTGCATTTTCTAAAACTAGAGACCTAGAGGAATCCAAGATGGGGTGACTTGTGGGGCTCTGAGCAGGTTCTGTTACCAAGAATCCTTTGGAAACCTCAAAATTTGGCTAAAAAAACACATTTTCCTCAAATTTTGGTGACAGAAAGTTCTGGAATCACAGAGGAGCCACAAATTTCCTTCCATCCAGCGTTCCCCCAAGTCTCCCGATAAAAATGATACCTCACTTGTGTGGGAAGGCCTAGCGCCCGCAACAGGAAATGCCCCAAAACGCAACGTGGACACATCACATTTTTTGAAAGAAAACAGAGGTGTTTTTTCAAAGTGCCTACCTATAGATTTTGGCCTCTAGCTAAGCCGGCACCTAGGGAAACCTAACAAACCTGTGCATTTTTTAAAAGTAGAGACCTAGGGGAATCCAAGATGGGGTGACTTGTGGGGCTCTGACCAGGTTCTGTTACCCAGAATCCTTTGCAAACCTCAAAATTTGGCTAACAAAACACATTTTCCTCAAATTTTGGTGACAGGAAGTTCTGGAATCACAGAGGAGCCACAAATTTGCTTCCAGCCATCGTTCCCCCAAGTCTCCCGATACAAATGATACCTCACTTGTGTGGGAAGGCCCTAGTGCCCGAGACAGGAAATTCCCCAAAACGCAACGTGGACACATCACATTTTTTGAAAGAAAACAGAGTTGTTTTTTGCAAAGTGCCTACCTGTAGATTTTGGCCTCTAGCTCAGCCGGCAACGAGGGAAACCTACCAAACCTGTGCATTTTTTAAAACTAGAGACCTAGGGGAATCCAAGATGGGGTGACTTGTGGGGCTCTGACCATGTTCTGTTACCCAGAATCCTTTGCAAACCTCAACATTTGGTTAAAAAAACACATTTTTCTAACATTTTGGTGACAGATAGTTCTGGAATCAGAGAGGAGCCACAAATTTCCTTCCACCCAGCGTTCCCCCAAGTCTCCCGATAAAAATGATACCTCACTTGTGTAGGTAGGCCTAGCGCCCAAACCAGGAAACGCCATAAAACACATCGTGGACACATCACATTTTTTTAAAGAAAACAGAGTTGTTTTTTGCAAAGTGCCTACCTGTAGATTTTGCCTCTAGCTCAGCCGGCATCTAGGCAAACCTTCCAAACCTGTGCATTTTTGAAAACTAGAGACCTAGGGGAATCCAAGATGGGGTGACTTGTGGGGCTCTGACCATGTTCTGTTACCCAGAATCCTTTGCAAACCTCAAAATTTGGCTAAAAAACCACATTTTGGTGACAGATTGTTCTGGAATCAGAGAGGAGCCACAAATTTCCTTCCACCCAGCGTTCCCCCAAGTCTCCCGATAAAAACAATACCTCACTTGTGTGGGTAGGCCTAGCGCCTGCGACAGGAAATGCCTCAAAACACAACGTGGACACATCACATTTTTTGAAAGAAAACAGAGGTGTTTTTTCAAAGTGCCTTCCTATAGATTTTGGCCTCTAGCTAAGCCGGCACCTAGGGAAACCTACCAAACCTGTGCATTTTCTAAAACTAGAGACCTAGAGGAATCCAAGATGGGGTGACTTGTGGGGCTCTGAGCAGGTTCTGTTACCAAGAATCCTTTGCAAACCTCAAAATTTGGCTAAAAAAACAAATTTTCCTCAAATTTTGGTGACAGAAAGTTCTGGAATCACAGAGGAGCCACAAATTTCCTTCCATCCAGCGTTCCCCCAAGTCTCCCGATAAAAATGATACCTCACTTGTGTGGGAAGGCCTAGCGCCCGCAAAAGGAAATGCCCCAAAACGCAACGTGGACACATCACATTTTTTGAAAGAAAACAGAGGTGTTTTTTCAAAGTGCCTACCTATAGATTTTGGCCTCTAGCTAAGCCGGCACCTAGGGAAACCTAACAAACCTGTGCATTTTTTAAAAGTAGAGACCTAGGGGAATCCAAGATGGGGTGACTTGTGGGGCTCTGACCAGGTTCTGTTACCCAGAATCCTTTGCAAACCTCAAAATTTGGCTAACAAAACACATTTTCCTCAAATTTTGGTGACAGGAAGTTCTGGAATCACAGAGGAGCCACAAATTTGCTTCCAGCCATCGTTCCCCCAAGTCTCCCGATAAAAATGATACCTCACTTGTGTGGGAAGGCCTAGCGCCTGCGACAGGAAATGCCTCAAAACACAACGTGGACACATCACATTTTTTGAAAGAAAACAGAGGTGTTTTTTCAAAGTGCCTTCCTATAGATTTTGGCCTCTAGCTAAGCCGGCACCTAGGGAAACCTACCAAACCTGTGCATTTTCTAAAACTAGAGACCTAGAGGAATCCAAGATGGGGTGACTTGTGGGGCTCTGAGCAGGTTCTGTTACCAAGAATCCTTTGCAAACCTCAAAATTTGGCTAAAAAAACACATTTTCCTCAAATTTTGGTGACAGAAAGTTCTGGAATCACAGAGGAGCCACAAATTTCCTTCCATCCAGCGTTCCCCCAAGTCTCCCGATAAAAATGATACCTCACTTGTGTGGGAAGGCCTAGCGCCCGCAACAGGAAATGCCCCAAAACGCAACGTGGACACATCACATTTTTTGAAAGAAAACAGAGGTGTTTTTTCAAAGTGCCTACCTATAGATTTTGGCCTCTAGCTAAGCCGGCACCTAGGGAAACCTAACAAACCTGTGCATTTTTTAAAAGTAGAGACCTAGGGGAATCCAAGATGGGGTGACTTGTGGGGCTCTGACCAGGTTCTGTTACCCAGAATCCTTTGCAAACCTCAAAATTTGGCTAACAAAACACATTTTCCTCAAATTTTGGTGACAGGAAGTTCTGGAATCACAGAGGAGCCACAAATTTGCTTCCAGCCATCGTTCCCCCAAGTCTCCCGATAAAAATGATACCTCACTTGTGTGGGAAGGCCTAGCGCACGTGACAGGAAACGCCCCAAAACGCAACGTGGACACATCACATTTTTTGAAAGAAAACAGAGTTGTTTTTTGCAAAGTGCCTACCTGTAGATTTTGGCCTCTAGCTCAGCCGGCACCTAGGGAGACTTACCAAACCTGTGCATTTTTTAAAACTAGAGACCAAGGGGAATCCAAGATGGGGTGACTTGTGGGGCTCTGACCAGGTTCTGTTACCCAGAATCCTTTGCAAACCTCAAACTTTGGCTAAAAAAACTCATTGCCCTCACATTTCGGTGACAGAAAGTTCTTGAATCTGAGAGGAGCCACAAATTTCCTTCCACCCAGCGTTCCTACAAGTCTCCCGATAAAAATGATACCTCACTTGTGTGGGTAGGCCTAGCGCCCGCGACAGGAAATGCCCCAAAACGCAACGTGGACACATCACATTTTTTTAAAGAAAACAGAGGTGTTTTTTGCAAAGTGCCTACCTGTAGATTATGGCCTCTAGCTCAGCCGGCACCTAGGGAAACCTACCAAACCTGTGCATTTTTTAAAACTAGAGACCTAGGGTAATCCAAGATGGGGTGACTTGTGGGGCTCTGACCATGTTCTGTTACCCAGAATCCTTTGCAAACCTCAAAATTGGGCTAAAAAAACACATTTTCCTCACATTTTGGTGACAGATAGTTCTGGAATCAGAGAGGAATCACAAATTTCCTTCCACCCAGAGTTCTCCCGAATCTCCCGATAACAATGATACCTCACTTGTGTGGATAGGCCTAGCGTCAGCGACAGGAGATGCCCCATAACGCAACGTGGACACATCACATTTTTGGAATGAAAACAGAGGTGTTTTTTGCAAAGTGCCTACCTGTAGATTTTGGCCTCTAGCTCAGCCGGCACCTAGGGAAACCTACCAAACCTGTGCATTTTTTAAAACTAGAGACCTAGGGGAATCCAAGATGGGGTGACTTGTGGGGCTCTGACCAGGTTCTGTTACCCAGAATCCTTTGCAAACCTCAAAATTAGGCTAAAAAAACACATTTTCCTCAAATTTTGGTGACAGGAAGTTCTGGAATCACAGAGGAGCCACAAATTTGCTTCCAGCAGCGTTCCCCCAAGTCTCCCGATACAAATAATACCTCACTTGTGTGAGAAGGCCTAGCGCCGGAGACAGGCAATGGCCCAAAACGCAACGTGGACACATCACATTTTTAGAATGAAAACAGAGGTGTTTTTTGCAAAGTGCCTACCTGTAGATTTTGGCATCTAGCTCAGCCGGCACCTAGGGAAACCTGCCAAACCTGTGCATTTTTGAAAACTAGAGACCTAGGGGAATCCAAGATGGGGTGACTTGTGGGGCTCTGACCATGTTCTGTTACCCAGAAATCTTTGCAAACCTCAAAATATGGTTAAAAAAACACATTTTCCTCACATTTTGGTGACAGAAAGTTCTGGAATCACAGAGGAGCCACAAATTTCCTTCCACCCAGCGTTCCCCCAAGTCTCCCGATAAAAATGATACCTCACTTGTGTGGGTAGGCCTAGCGCCTGCAACAGGAAATGCCTCAAAACACAACGTGGACACATCACATTTTTTGAAAGAAAGCAGAAGTGTTTTTTCAAAGTGCCTACCTTTAGATTTGGGCCTCTAGCTAAGCCGGCACCTAGGGAAACCTACCAAACCTTTGCATTTTTTAAAACTAGAGACCTAGTGGAATCCAAGATGGGGTGACTTGTGGGGCTCTGAGCAGGTTCTGTTACCAAGAATCCTTTGGAAACCTCAAAATTTGGCTAAAAAAACAAATTTTCCTCAAATTTTGGTGACAGAAAGTTCTGGAATCACAGAGGAGCCACAAATTTCCTTCCACCCAGCGTTCCCCTAAGTCTCCCGATAAAAATGATACCTCACTTGTGTGGGTAGGCCTAGCGCCCGCAACAGGAAATGCCCCAAAAACGCAATGTGGACACATCACATTTTTTTAAAGAAAATAGGTGTTTTTTGCAAAGTGCCTACCTGTAGATTTTGGCTATCTAGCTCAGCCGGCACCTAGGGAAACCTACCAAACCTGTGCATTTTTGAAAACTAGAGACCTAGGGGAATCCAAGATGGGGTGACTTGTGGGGCTCTGACCATGTTCTGTTACCCAGAATCCTTGCCAACCTCAAAATTTGTCTAAAAAAACACATTTTCCTCAAATTTTGGTGACAGAAAGTTCTGGAATCAGAGAGGAGCCACAAATTTCCTTCCACCCAACGTTCCCCCAAGTCTCCCGATAAAAATGATACCTCAGTTGTGTGGGAAGGCCTACCGCCCGCGACAGGAAATGCCCCAAAACACAATATGGACACATCACATTTTTTGAAAGAAAACAGGTGTTTTTTGCAAAGTGCCTACCTGTAGATTTTGGCCTCTAGCTCAGCCGGCACCTAGGGAGACCTACCAAACCTGTGCATTTTTTAAAACTAGAGACCAAGGGGAATCCAAGATGAGGTGACTTGTGGGGCTCTGACCAGGTTCTGTTACCCAGAATCCTTTGCAAACCTCAAAATTTGGCTACAAAAACTCATTGCCCTCACATTTCGGTGATAGAAAGTTCTTGAATCTGAGAGGAGCCACAAATTTCCTTCCACCCAGCGTTCCTCCAAGTCTCCCGATAAAAATGATACCTCACTTGTGTGGGTAGGCCTAGCGTCCGCGACAGGAGAGGCCCCAAAACGCAACGTGGACACATCACATTTTTGGAATAAAAACAGAGGTGTTTTTTGCAAAGTGCCTACCTGTAGATTTTGGCCTCTAGCTCAGCCGGCACCTAGGGAAACCTACCAAACCTGTGCATTTTTTAAAACTAGAGACCTAGGGGAATCCAAGATGGGGTGACTTGTGGGGCTCTGACCAGGTTCTGTTACCCAGAATCCTTTGCAAACCTCAAAATTTGGCTAACAAAACACATTTTCCTCAAATTTTGGTGACAGGAAGTTCTGGAATCACAGAGGAGCCACAAATTTGCTTCCAGCCATCGTTCCCCCAAGTCTCCCGATACAAATGATACCTCACTTGTGTGGGAAGGCCTAGCGCCCGAGACAGGAAATTCCCCAAAACGCAACGTGGACACATCACATTTTTTGAAAGAAAACAGAGTTGTTTTTTACAAAGTGCCTACCTGTAGATTTTGGCCTCTAGCTCAGCCGGCAACTAGGGAAACCTACCAAACCTGTGCATTTTTTAAAACTAGAGACCTAGGGGAATCCAAGATGGGGTGACTTGTGGGGCTCTGACCATGTTATGTTACCCAGAATCCTTTGCAAACCTCAACATTTGGTTAAAAAAACACATTTTTCTCACATTTTGGTGACAGATAGTTCTGGAATCAGAGAGGAGCCACAAATTTCCTTCCACCCAGCGTTCCCCCAAGTCTCCCGATAAAAATGATACCTCACTTGTGTAGGTAGGCTTAGCGCCCAAACCAGGAAACGCCATAAAACACATCGTGGACACATCACATTTTTTTAAAGAAAACAGAGTTGTTTTTTGCAAAGTGCCTACCTGTAGATTTTGCCTCTAGCTCAGCCGGCATCTAGGCAAACCTTCCAAACCTGTGCATTTTTGAAAACTAGAGACCTAGGGGAATCCAAGATGGGGTGACTTGTGGGGCTCTGACCATGTTCTGTTACCCAGAATCCTTTGCAAACCTCAAAATTTGGCTAAAAAAACACATTTTGGTGACAGATTGTACTGGAATCAGAGAGGAGCCACAAATTTCCTTCCACCCAGCGTTCCCCCAAGTCTCCCGATAAAAACAATACCTCACTTGTGTGGGTAGGCCTAGCGCCTGCGACAGGAAATGCCTCAAAACACAACGTGGACACATCACATTTTTTGAAAGAAAACAGAGGTGTTTTTTCAAAGTGCCTTCCTATAGATTTTGGCCTCTAGCTAAGCCGGCACCTAGGGAAACCTACCAAACCTGTGCATTTTCTAAAACTAGAGACCTAGAGGAATCCAAGATGGGGTGACTTGTGGGGCTCTGAGCAGGTTCTGTTACCAAGAATCCTTTGGAAACCTCAAAATTTGGCTAAAAAAACACATTTTCCTCAAATTTTGGTGACAGAAAGTTCTGGAATCACAGAGGAGCCACAAATTTCCTTCCATCCAGCGTTCCCCCAAGTCTCCCGATAAAAATGATACCTCACTTGTGTGGGAAGGCCTAGCGCCCGCAACAGGAAATGCCCCAAAACGCAACGTGGACACATCACATTTTTTGAAAGAAAACAGAGGTGTTTTTTCAAAGTGCCTACCTATAGATTTTGGCCTCTAGCTAAGCCGGCACCTAGGGAAACCTAACAAACCTGTGCATTTTTTAAAACTAGAGACCTAGGGGAATCCAAGATGGGGTGACTTGTGGGGCTCTGACCAGGTTCTGTTACCCAGAATCCTTTGCAAACCTCAAAATTTGGCTACAAAAACTCATTGCCCTCACATTTCGGTGATAGAAAGTTCTTGAATCTGAGAAGAGCCACAAATTTCCTTCCACCCAGCGTTCCTCCAAGTCTCCCGATAAAAATGATACCTCACTTGTGTGGGTAGGCCTAGCGTCCGCGACAGGAAATGCCCCAAAACACAACGTGGACACATCACATTTTTTTAAAGAAAACAGAGGTGTTTTTTGAAAAGTGCCTACCTGTAGATTTTGGCCTCTAGCTCAGCCGGCACCTAGGGAAACCTACCAAACCTGTGCATTTTTTAAAACTAGAGACCTAGGGGAATCCAAGATGGGGTGACTTGTGGGGCTCTGACCAGGTTCTGTTACCCAGAACCCTTTGCAAACCTCAAAATTTGGCTAACAAAACACATTTTCCTCAAATTTTGGTGACAGGAAGTTCTGGAATCACAGAGGAGCCACAAATTTGCTTCCAGCCAGCGTTCCCCCAAGTCTCCCGATACAAATGATACCTCACTTGTGTGGGAAGGCCTAGCGCCCGAGACAGGAAATTCCCCAAAACGCAACGTGGACACATCACATTTTTTTAAAGAAAACAGAGTTGTTTTTTGCAAAGTGCCTACCTGTAGATTTTGGCCTCTAGCTCAGGCGGCAACTAGGGAAACCTACCAAACCTGTGCATTTTTGAAAACTAGAGACCTAGGGGAATCCAAGATGGGGTGACTTGTGGGGCTCTGACCATGTTCTGTTACCCAGAATCCTTTGCAAACCTCATCATTTGGTTAAAAAAACACATTTTCCTCACATTTTGGTGACAGATAGTTCTGGAATCAGAGAGGAGCCACAAATTTCCTTCCACCCAGCGTTCCCCCAAGTCTCCCGATAAAAATGATACCTCACTTGTGTAGGTAGGCCTAGCGCCCAAACCAGGAAACGCCATAAAACACATCGTGGACACATCACATTTTTTTTAAAGAAAACAGAGTTGTTTTTTGCAAAGTGCCTACCTGTAGATTTTGCCTCTAGCTCAGCCGGCATCTAGGCAAACCTTCCAAACCTGTGCATTTTTGAAAACTAGAGACCTAGGGGAATCTAAGATGGGGTGACTTGTGGGGCTCTGACCATGTTCTGTTACCCAGAATCCTTTGCAAACCTCAAAATTTGGCTACCAAACCTGTGCATTTTTTAAAACTAGAGACCAAGGGGAATCCAAGATGGGGTGACTTGTGGGGCTCTGACCAGGTTCTGTTACCCAGAATCCTTTGCAAACCTCAAAATTTGGCTACAAAAACTCATTGCCCTCACATTTCGGTGATAGAAAGTTCTTGAATCTGAGAGGAGCCACAAATTTCCTTCCACCCAGCGTTCCTCCAAGTCTCCCGATAAAAATGATACCTCACTTGTGTGGGTAGGCCTAGCGTCCGCGACAGGAGATGCCCCAAAACGCAACGTGGACACATCACATTTTTGGAATAAAAACAGAGGTGTTTTTTGCAAAGTGCCTACCTGTAGATTTTGGCCTCTAGCTCAGCCGGCACCTAGGGAAACCTACCAAACCTGTGCATTTTTTAAAACTAGAGACCTAGGGGAATCCAAGATGGGGTGACTTGTGGGGCTCTGACCAGGTTCTGTTACCCAGAATCCTTTGCAAACCTCAAAATTTGGCTAACAAAACACATTTTCCTCAAATTTTGGTGACAGGAAGTTCTGGAATCACAGAGGAGCCACAAATTTGCTTCCAGCCATCGTTCCCCAAAGTCTCCCGATACAAATGATACCTCACTTGTGTGGGAAGGCCTAGCGCCCGAGACAGGAATTTCCCCAAAACGCAACGTGGACACATCACATTTTTTGAAAGAAAACAGAGTTCTTTTTTGCAAAGTGCCTACCTGTAGATTTTGGCCTCTAGCTCAGCCGGCAACTAGGGAAACCTACCAAACCTGTGCATTTTTTAAAACTAGAGACCTAGGGGAATCCAAGATGGGGTGACTTGTGGGGCTCTGACCATGTTCTGTTACCCAGAATCCTTTGCAAACCTCAACATTTGGTTAAAAAAACACATTTTTCTCACATTTTGGTGACAGATAGTTCTGGAATCAGAGAGGAGCCACAAATTTCCTTCCACCCAGCGTTCCCCCAAGTCTCCCGATAAAAATGATACCTCACTTGTGTAGGTAGGCCTAGCGCCCAAACCAGGAAACGCCATAAAACACATCGTGGACACATCACATTTTTTTAAAGAAAACAGAGTTGTTTTTTGCAAAGTGCCTACCTGTAGATTTTGCCTCTAGCTCAGCCGGCATCTAGGCAAACCTTCCAAACCTGTGCATTTTTGAAAACTAGAGACCTAGGGGAATCCAAGATGGGGTGACTTGTGGGGCTCTGACCATGTTCTGTTACCCAGAATCCTTTGCAAACCTCAAAATTTGGCTAAAAAAACACATTTTGGTGACAGATTGTTCTGGAATCAGAGAGGAGCCACAAATTTCCTTCCACCCAGCGTTCCCCCAAGTCTCCCGATAAAAACAATACCTCACTTGTGTGGGTAGGCCTAGCGCCTGCTACAGGAAATGCCTCAAAACACAACGTGGACACATCACATTTTTTGAAAGAAAACAGAGGTGTTTTTTCAAAGTGCCTTCCTATAGATTTTGGCCTCTAGCTAAGCCGGCACCTAGGGAAACCTACCAAACCTGTGCATTTTCTAAAACTAGAGACCTAGAGGAATCCAAGATGGGGTGACTTGTGGGGCTCTGAGCAGGTTCTGTTACCAAGAATCCTTTGGAAACCTCAAAATTTGGCTAAAAAAACACATTTTCCTCAAATTTTGGTGACAGAAAGTTCTGGAATCACAGAGGAGCCACAAATTTCCTTCCATCCAGCGTTCCCCCAAGTCTCCCGATAAAAATGATACCTCACTTGTGTGGGAAGGCCTAGCGCCCGCAACAGGAAATGCCCCAAAACGCAACGTGGACACATCACATTTTTTGAAAGAAAACAGAGGTGTTTTTTCAAAGTGCCTACCTATAGATTTTGGCCTCTAGCTAAGCCGGCACCTAGGGAAACCTAACAAACCTGTGCATTTTTTAAAAGTAGAGACCTAGGGGAATCCAAGATGGGGTGACTTGTGGGGCTCTGACCAGGTTCTGTTACCCAGAATCCTTTGCAAACCTCAAAATTTGGCTAACAAAACACATTTTCCTCAAATTTTGGTGACAGGAAGTTCTGGAATCACAGAGGAGCCACAAATTTGCTTCCAGCCATCGTTCCCCCAAGTCTCCCGATACAAATGATACCTCACTTGTGTGGGAAGGCCCTAGTGCCCGAGACAGGAAATTCCCCAAAACGCAACGTGGACACATCACATTTTTTGAAAGAAAACAGAGTTGTTTTTTGCAAAGTGCCTACCTGTAGATTTTGGCCTCTAGCTCAGCCGGCAACGAGGGAAACCTACCAAACCTGTGCATTTTTTAAAACTAGAGACCTAGGGGAATCCAAGATGGGGTGACTTGTGGGGCTCTGACCATGTTCTGTTACCCAGAATCCTTTGCAAACCTCAACATTTGGTTAAAAAAACACATTTTTCTAACATTTTGGTGACAGATAGTTCTGGAATCAGAGAGGAGCCACAAATTTCCTTCCACCCAGCGTTCCCCCAAGTCTCCCGATAAAAATGATACCTCACTTGTGTAGGTAGGCCTAGCGCCCAAACCAGGAAACGCCATAAAACACATCGTGGACACATCACATTTTTTTAAAGAAAACAGAGTTGTTTTTTGCAAAGTGCCTACCTGTAGATTTTGCCTCTAGCTCAGCCGGCATCTAGGCAAACCTTCCAAACCTGTGCATTTTTGAAAACTAGAGACCTAGGGGAATCCAAGATGGGGTGACTTGTGGGGCTCTGACCATGTTCTGTTACCCAGAATCCTTTGCAAACCTCAAAATTTGGCTAAAAAACCACATTTTGGTGACAGATTGTTCTGGAATCAGAGAGGAGCCACAAATTTCCTTCCACCCAGCGTTCCCCCAAGTCTCCCGATAAAAACAATACCTCACTTGTGTGGGTAGGCCTAGCGCCTGCGACAGGAAATGCCTCAAAACACAACGTGGACACATCACATTTTTTGAAAGAAAACAGAGGTGTTTTTTCAAAGTGCCTTCCTATAGATTTTGGCCTCTAGCTAAGCCGGCACCTAGGGAAACCTACCAAACCTGTGCATTTTCTAAAACTAGAGACCTAGAGGAATCCAAGATGGGGTGACTTGTGGGGCTCTGAGCAGGTTCTGTTACCAAGAATCCTTTGCAAACCTCAAAATTTGGCTAAAAAAACAAATTTTCCTCAAATTTTGGTGACAGAAAGTTCTGGAATCACAGAGGAGCCACAAATTTCCTTCCATCCAGCGTTCCCCCAAGTCTCCCGATAAAAATGATACCTCACTTGTGTGGGAAGGCCTAGCGCCCGCAAAAGGAAATGCCCCAAAACGCAACGTGGACACATCACATTTTTTGAAAGAAAACAGAGGTGTTTTTTCAAAGTGCCTACCTATAGATTTTGGCCTCTAGCTAAGCCGGCACCTAGGGAAACCTAACAAACCTGTGCATTTTTTAAAAGTAGAGACCTAGGGGAATCCAAGATGGGGTGACTTGTGGGGCTCTGACCAGGTTCTGTTACCCAGAATCCTTTGCAAACCTCAAAATTTGGCTAACAAAACACATTTTCCTCAAATTTTGGTGACAGGAAGTTCTGGAATCACAGAGGAGCCACAAATTTGCTTCCAGCCATCGTTCCCCCAAGTCTCCCGATAAAAATGATACCTCACTTGTGTGGGAAGGCCTAGCGCCTGCGACAGGAAATGCCTCAAAACACAACGTGGACACATCACATTTTTTGAAAGAAAACAGAGGTGTTTTTTCAAAGTGCCTTCCTATAGATTTTGGCCTCTAGCTAAGCCGGCACCTAGGGAAACCTACCAAACCTGTGCATTTTCTAAAACTAGAGACCTAGAGGAATCCAAGATGGGGTGACTTGTGGGGCTCTGAGCAGGTTCTGTTACCAAGAATCCTTTGCAAACCTCAAAATTTGGCTAAAAAAACACATTTTCCTCAAATTTTGGTGACAGAAAGTTCTGGAATCACAGAGGAGCCACAAATTTCCTTCCATCCAGCGTTCCCCCAAGTCTCCCGATAAAAATGATACCTCACTTGTGTGGGAAGGCCTAGCGCCCGCAACAGGAAATGCCCCAAAACGCAACGTGGACACATCACATTTTTTGAAAGAAAACAGAGGTGTTTTTTCAAAGTGCCTACCTATAGATTTTGGCCTCTAGCTAAGCCGGCACCTAGGGAAACCTAACAAACCTGTGCATTTTTTAAAAGTAGAGACCTAGGGGAATCCAAGATGGGGTGACTTGTGGGGCTCTGACCAGGTTCTGTTACCCAGAATCCTTTGCAAACCTCAAAATTTGGCTAACAAAACACATTTTCCTCAAATTTTGGTGACAGGAAGTTCTGGAATCACAGAGGAGCCACAAATTTGCTTCCAGCCATCGTTCCCCCAAGTCTCCCGATAAAAATGATACCTCACTTGTGTGGGAAGGCCTAGCGCACGTGACAGGAAACGCCCCAAAACGCAACGTGGACACATCACATTTTTTGAAAGAAAACAGAGTTGTTTTTTGCAAAGTGCCTACCTGTAGATTTTGGCCTCTAGCTCAGCCGGCACCTAGGGAGACTTACCAAACCTGTGCATTTTTTAAAACTAGAGACCAAGGGGAATCCAAGATGGGGTGACTTGTGGGGCTCTGACCAGGTTCTGTTACCCAGAATCCTTTGCAAACCTCAAACTTTGGCTAAAAAAACTCATTGCCCTCACATTTCGGTGACAGAAAGTTCTTGAATCTGAGAGGAGCCACAAATTTCCTTCCACCCAGCGTTCCTACAAGTCTCCCGATAAAAATGATACCTCACTTGTGTGGGTAGGCCTAGCGCCCGCGACAGGAAATGCCCCAAAACGCAACGTGGACACATCACATTTTTTTAAAGAAAACAGAGGTGTTTTTTGCAAAGTGCCTACCTGTAGATTATGGCCTCTAGCTCAGCCGGCACCTAGGGAAACCTACCAAACCTGTGCATTTTTTAAAACTAGAGACCTAGGGTAATCCAAGATGGGGTGACTTGTGGGGCTCTGACCATGTTCTGTTACCCAGAATCCTTTGCAAACCTCAAAATTGGGCTAAAAAAACACATTTTCCTCACATTTTGGTGACAGATAGTTCTGGAATCAGAGAGGAATCACAAATTTCCTTCCACCCAGAGTTCTCCCGAATCTCCCGATAACAATGATACCTCACTTGTGTGGATAGGCCTAGCGTCAGCGACAGGAGATGCCCCATAACGCAACGTGGACACATCACATTTTTGGAATGAAAACAGAGGTGTTTTTTGCAAAGTGCCTACCTGTAGATTTTGGCCTCTAGCTCAGCCGGCACCTAGGGAAACCTACCAAACCTGTGCATTTTTTAAAACTAGAGACCTAGGGGAATCCAAGATGGGGTGACTTGTGGGGCTCTGACCAGGTTCTGTTACCCAGAATCCTTTGCAAACCTCAAAATTAGGCTAAAAAAACACATTTTCCTCAAATTTTGGTGACAGGAAGTTCTGGAATCACAGAGGAGCCACAAATTTGCTTCCAGCAGCGTTCCCCCAAGTCTCCCGATACAAATAATACCTCACTTGTGTGAGAAGGCCTAGCGCCGGAGACAGGCAATGGCCCAAAACGCAACGTGGACACATCACATTTTTAGAATGAAAACAGAGGTGTTTTTTGCAAAGTGCCTACCTGTAGATTTTGGCATCTAGCTCAGCCGGCACCTAGGGAAACCTGCCAAACCTGTGCATTTTTGAAAACTAGAGACCTAGGGGAATCCAAGATGGGGTGACTTGTGGGGCTCTGACCATGTTCTGTTACCCAGAAATCTTTGCAAACCTCAAAATATGGTTAAAAAAACACATTTTCCTCACATTTTGGTGACAGAAAGTTCTGGAATCACAGAGGAGCCACAAATTTCCTTCCACCCAGCGTTCCCCCAAGTCTCCCGATAAAAATGATACCTCACTTGTGTGGGTAGGCCTAGCGCCTGCAACAGGAAATGCCTCAAAACACAACGTGGACACATCACATTTTTTGAAAGAAAGCAGAAGTGTTTTTTCAAAGTGCCTACCTTTAGATTTGGGCCTCTAGCTAAGCCGGCACCTAGGGAAACCTACCAAACCTTTGCATTTTTTAAAACTAGAGACCTAGTGGAATCCAAGATGGGGTGACTTGTGGGGCTCTGAGCAGGTTCTGTTACCAAGAATCCTTTGGAAACCTCAAAATTTGGCTAAAAAAACAAATTTTCCTCAAATTTTGGTGACAGAAAGTTCTGGAATCACAGAGGAGCCACAAATTTCCTTCCACCCAGCGTTCCCCTAAGTCTCCCGATAAAAATGATACCTCACTTGTGTGGGTAGGCCTAGCGCCCGCAACAGGAAATGCCCCAAAAACGCAATGTGGACACATCACATTTTTTTAAAGAAAATAGGTGTTTTTTGCAAAGTGCCTACCTGTAGATTTTGGCTATCTAGCTCAGCCGGCACCTAGGGAAACCTACCAAACCTGTGCATTTTTGAAAACTAGAGACCTAGGGGAATCCAAGATGGGGTGACTTGTGGGGCTCTGACCATGTTCTGTTACCCAGAATCCTTGCCAACCTCAAAATTTGTCTAAAAAAACACATTTTCCTCAAATTTTGGTGACAGAAAGTTCTGGAATCAGAGAGGAGCCACAAATTTCCTTCCACCCAACGTTCCCCCAAGTCTCCCGATAAAAATGATACCTCAGTTGTGTGGGAAGGCCTACCGCCCGCGACAGGAAATGCCCCAAAACACAATATGGACACATCACATTTTTTGAAAGAAAACAGGTGTTTTTTGCAAAGTGCCTACCTGTAGATTTTGGCCTCTAGCTCAGCCGGCACCTAGGGAGACCTACCAAACCTGTGCATTTTTTAAAACTAGAGACCAAGGGGAATCCAAGATGAGGTGACTTGTGGGGCTCTGACCAGGTTCTGTTACCCAGAATCCTTTGCAAACCTCAAAATTTGGCTACAAAAACTCATTGCCCTCACATTTCGGTGATAGAAAGTTCTTGAATCTGAGAGGAGCCACAAATTTCCTTCCACCCAGCGTTCCTCCAAGTCTCCCGATAAAAATGATACCTCACTTGTGTGGGTAGGCCTAGCGTCCGCGACAGGAGAGGCCCCAAAACGCAACGTGGACACATCACATTTTTGGAATAAAAACAGAGGTGTTTTTTGCAAAGTGCCTACCTGTAGATTTTGGCCTCTAGCTCAGCCGGCACCTAGGGAAACCTACCAAACCTGTGCATTTTTTAAAACTAGAGACCTAGGGGAATCCAAGATGGGGTGACTTGTGGGGCTCTGACCAGGTTCTGTTACCCAGAATCCTTTGCAAACCTCAAAATTTGGCTAACAAAACACATTTTCCTCAAATTTTGGTGACAGGAAGTTCTGGAATCACAGAGGAGCCACAAATTTGCTTCCAGCCATCGTTCCCCCAAGTCTCCCGATACAAATGATACCTCACTTGTGTGGGAAGGCCTAGCGCCCGAGACAGGAAATTCCCCAAAACGCAACGTGGACACATCACATTTTTTGAAAGAAAACAGAGTTGTTTTTTACAAAGTGCCTACCTGTAGATTTTGGCCTCTAGCTCAGCCGGCAACTAGGGAAACCTACCAAACCTGTGCATTTTTTAAAACTAGAGACCTAGGGGAATCCAAGATGGGGTGACTTGTGGGGCTCTGACCATGTTCTGTTACCCAGAATCCTTTGCAAACCTCAACATTTGGTTAAAAAAACACATTTTTCTCACATTTTGGTGACAGATAGTTCTGGAATCAGAGAGGAGCCACAAATTTCCTTCCACCCAGCGTTCCCCCAAGTCTCCCGATAAAAATGATACCTCACTTGTGTAGGTAGGCTTAGCGCCCAAACCAGGAAACGCCATAAAACACATCGTGGACACATCACATTTTTTTAAAGAAAACAGAGTTGTTTTTTGCAAAGTGCCTACCTGTAGATTTTGCCTCTAGCTCAGCCGGCATCTAGGCAAACCTTCCAAACCTGTGCATTTTTGAAAACTAGAGACCTAGGGGAATCCAAGATGGGGTGACTTGTGGGGCTCTGACCATGTTCTGTTACCCAGAATCCTTTGCAAACCTCAAAATTTGGCTAAAAAAACACATTTTGGTGACAGATTGTACTGGAATCAGAGAGGAGCCACAAATTTCCTTCCACCCAGCGTTCCCCCAAGTCTCCCGATAAAAACAATACCTCACTTGTGTGGGTAGGCCTAGCGCCTGCGACAGGAAATGCCTCAAAACACAACGTGGACACATCACATTTTTTGAAAGAAAACAGAGGTGTTTTTTCAAAGTGCCTTCCTATAGATTTTGGCCTCTAGCTAAGCCGGCACCTAGGGAAACCTACCAAACCTGTGCATTTTCTAAAACTAGAGACCTAGAGGAATCCAAGATGGGGTGACTTGTGGGGCTCTGAGCAGGTTCTGTTACCAAGAATCCTTTGGAAACCTCAAAATTTGGCTAAAAAAACACATTTTCCTCAAATTTTGGTGACAGAAAGTTCTGGAATCACAGAGGAGCCACAAATTTCCTTCCATCCAGCGTTCCCCCAAGTCTCCCGATAAAAATGATACCTCACTTGTGTGGGAAGGCCTAGCGCCCGCAACAGGAAATGCCCCAAAACGCAACGTGGACACATCACATTTTTTGAAAGAAAACAGAGGTGTTTTTTCAAAGTGCCTACCTATAGATTTTGGCCTCTAGCTAAGCCGGCACCTAGGGAAACCTAACAAACCTGTGCATTTTTTAAAACTAGAGACCTAGGGGAATCCAAGATGGGGTGACTTGTGGGGCTCTGACCAGGTTCTGTTACCCAGAATCCTTTGCAAACCTCAAAATTTGGCTAACAAAACACATTTTCCTCAAATTTTGGTGACAGGAAGTTCTGGAATCACAGAGGAGCCACAAATTTGCTTCCAGCCATCGTTCCCCCAAGTCTCCCGATACAAATGATACCTCACTTGTGTGGGAAGGCCTAGCGCCCGAGACAGGAAATTCCCCAAAACGCAACGTGGACACATCACATTTTTTGAAAGAAAACAGAGTTGTTTTTTGCAAAGTGCCTACCTGTAGATTTTGGCCACTAGCTCAGCCGGCAACTAGGGAAACCTACCAAACCTGTGCATTTTTTAAAACTAGAGACCTAGGGGAATCCAAGATGGGGTGACTTGTGGGGCTCTGACCATGTTCTGTTACCCAGAATCCTTTGCAAACCTCAACATTTGGTTAAAAAAACACATTTTTCTCACATTTTGGTGACAGATAGTTCTGGAATCAGAGAGGAGCCACAAATTTCCTTCCACCCAGCGTTCCCCCAAGTCTCCCGATAAAAATGATACCTCACTTGTGTAGGTAGGCCTAGCGCCCAAACCAGGAAACGCCATAAAACACATCGTGGACACATCACATTTTTTTAAAGAAAACAGAGTTGTTTTTTGCAAAGTGCCTACCTGTAGATTTTGCCTCTAGCTCAGCCGGCATCTAGGCAAACCTTCCAAACCTGTGCATTTTTGAAAACTAGAGACCTAGGGGAATCCAAGATGGGGTGACTTGTGGGGCTCTGACCATGTTCTGTTACCCAGAATCCTTTGCAAACCTCAAAATTTGGCTAAAAAACCACATTTTGGTGACAGATTGTTCTGGAATCAGAGAGGAGCCACAAATTTACTTCCACCCAGCGTTCCCCCAAGTCTCCCGATAAAAACAATACCTCACTTGTGTGGGTAGGCCTAGCGCCTGCGACAGGAAATGCCTCAAAACACAACGTGGACACATCACATTTTTTGAAAGAAAACAGAGGTGTTTTTTCAAAGTGCCTTCTTATAGATTTTGGCCTCTAGCTAAGCCGGCACCTAGGGAAACCTACCAAACCTGTGCATTTTCTAAAACTAGAGACCTAGAGGAATCCAAGATGGGGTGACTTGTGGGGCTCTGAGCAGGTTCTGTTACCAAGAATCCTTTGCAAACCTCAAAATTTGGCTAAAAAAACACATTTTCCTCAAATTTTGGTGACAGAAAGTTCTGGAATCACAGAGGAGCCACAAATTTCCTTCCATCCAGCGTTCCCCCAAGTCTCCCGATAAAAATGATACCTCACTTGTGTGCGAAGGCCTAGCGCCCGCAACAGGAAATGCCCCAAAACGCAACGTGGACACATCACATTTTTTGAAAGAAAACAGAGGTGTTTTTTCAAAGTGCCTACCTATAGATTTTGGCCTCTAGCTAAGCCGGCACCTAGGGAAACCTAACAAACCTGTGCATTTTTTAAAACTAGAGACCTAGGGGAATCCAAGATGGGGTGACTTGTGGGGCTCTGACCAGGTTCTGTTACCCAGAATCCTTTGCAAACGTCAGAATTTGGTTAAAAAAACACATTTTCCTCACATTTTGGTGACAGATAGTTCTGGAATCAGAGAGGAGCCACAAATTTCCTTCCACCCAGCATTCCTACAAGTCTCCCGATAAAAATGATACCTCACTTGTGTGGGTAGGCCTAGCGCCCGCGACAGGAAATGGCCCAAAACGCAACGTGGACACATCACATTTTTTTAAAGAAAACAGAGGTGTTTTTTGCAAAGTGCCTACCTGTAGATTTTGGCCTCTAGCTCAGCCGGCACCTAGGGAAACCTACCAAAGCTGTGCATTTTTTAAAACTAGAGACCTAGGGTAATCCAAGATGGGGTGACTTGTGGGGCTCTGACCATGTTCTGTTACCCAGAATCCTTTGCAAACTTCAAAATTTGGCTAAAAAAACACATTTTCGTCACATTTTGGTGACAGACAGTTCTGGAATCAGAGAGGAGCCACAAATTTCCTTTCACCCAGCGTTCCCCCAAGTCTCTCGATAACAATGATACCTCACTTTTTTGGGGTAGGCCTAGCGCCCGCGACAGAAGATGCCCCAAAACGCAACGTGGACACATCACATTTTTGGAATGAAAACAGAGGTGTTTTTTGGAAAGTCCCTACCTGTAGGTTTTGGCCTCTAGCTAAGCCGGCACCTAGGGAAACCTACCAAACCTGTGCATTTTCTAAAACTAGAGACCTAGAGGAATCCAAGATGGGGTGACTTGTGGGGCTCTGAGCAGGTTCTGTTACCAAGAATCCTTTGGAAACCTCAAAATTTGGCTAAAAAAACACATTTTCCTCAAATTTTGGTGACAGAAAGTTCTGGAATCACAGAGGAGCCACAAATTTCCTTCCATCCAGCGTTCCCCCAAGTCTCCCGATAAAAATGATACCTCACTTGTGTGGGAAGGCCTAGCGCCCGCAACAGGAAATGCCCCAAAACGCAACGTGGACACATCACATTTTTTGAAAGAAAACAGAGGTGTTTTTTCAAAGTGCCTACCTATAGATTTTGGCCTCTAGCTAAGCCGGCACCTAGGGAAACCTAACAAACCTGTGCATTTTTTAAAACTAGAGACCTAGGGGAATCCAAGATGGGGTGACTTGTGGGGCTCTGACCAGGTTCTGTTACCCAGAATCCTTTGCAAACCTCAAAATTTGGCTAACAAAACACATTTTCCTCAAATTTTGGTGACAGGAAGTTCTGGAATCACAGAGGAGCCACAAATTTGCTTCCAGCCATCGTTCCCCCAAGTCTCCCGATACAAATGATACCTCACTTGTGTGGGAAGGCCTAGCGCCCGAGACAGGAAATTCCCCAAAACGCAACGTGGACACATCACATTTTTTGAAAGAAAACAGAGTTGTTTTTTGCAAAGTGCCTACCTGTAGATTTTGGCCTCTAGCTCAGCCGGCAACTAGGGAAACCTACCAAACCTGTGCATTTTTTAAAACTAGAGACCTAGGGGAATCCAAGATGGGGTGACTTGTGGGGCTCTGACCATGTTCTGTTACCCAGAATCCTTTGCAAACCTCAACATTTGGTTAAAAAAACACATTTTTCTCACATTTTGGTGACAGATAGTTCTGGAATCAGAGAGGAGCCACAAATTTCCTTCCACCCAGCGTTCCCCCAAGTCTCCCGATAAAAATGATACCTCACTTGTGTAGGTAGGCCTAGCGCCCAAACCAGGAAACGCCATAAAACACATCGTGGACACATCACATTTTTTTAAAGAAAACAGAGTTGTTTTTTGCAAAGTGCCTACCTGTAGATTTTGCCTCTAGCTCAGCCGGCATCTAGGCAAACCTTCCAAACCTGTGCATTTTTGAAAACTAGAGACCTAGGGGAATCCAAGATGGGGTGACTTGTGGGGCTCTGACCATGTTCTGTTACCCAGAATCCTTTGCAAACCTCAAAATTTGGCTAAAAAACCACATTTTGGTGACAGATTGTTCTGGAATCAGAGAGGAGCCACAAATTTCCTTCCACCCAGCGTTCCCCCAAGTCTCCCGATAAAAACAATACCTCACTTGTGTGGGTAGGCCTAGCGCCTGCGACAGGAAATGCCTCAAAACACAACGTGGACACATCACATTTTTTGAAAGAAAACAGAGGTGTTTTTTCAAAGTGCCTTCCTATAGATTTTGGCCTCTAGCTAAGCCGGCACCTAGGGAAACCTACCAAACCTGTGCATTTTCTAAAACTAGAGACCTAGAGGAATCCAAGATGGGGTGACTTGTGGGGCTCTGAGCAGGTTCTGTTACCAAGAATCCTTTGCAAACCTCAAAATTTGGCTAAAAAAACACATTTTCCTCACATTTTGGTGACAGAAAGTTCTGGAATCACAGAGGAGCCACAAATTTCCTTCCATCCAGCGTTCCCCCAAGTCTCCCGATAAAAATGATACCTCACTTGTGTGCGAAGGCCTAGCGCCCGCAACAGGAAATGCCCCAAAACGCAACGTGGACACATCACATTTTTTGAAAGAAAACAGAGGTGTTTTTTCAAAGTGCCTACCTATAGATTTTGGCCTCTAGCTAAGCCGGCACCTAGGGAAACCTAACAAACCTGTGCATTTTTTAAAACTAGAGACCTAGGGGAATCCAAGATGGGGTGACTTGTGGGGCTCTGACCAGGTTCTGTTACCCAGAATCCTTTGCAAACGTCAGAATTTGGTTAAAAAAACACATTTTCCTCACATTTTGGTGACAGATAGTTCTGGAATCAGAGAGGAGCCACAAATTTCCTTCCACCCAGCATTCCTACAAGTCTCCCGATAAAAATGATACCTCACTTGTGTGGGTAGGCCTAGCGCCCGCGACAGGAAATGGCCCAAAACGCAACGTGGACACATCACATTTTTTTAAAGAAAACAGAGGTGTTTTTTGCAAAGTGCCTACCTGTAGATTTTGGCCTCTAGCTCAGCCGGCACCTAGGGAAACCTACCAAAGCTGTGCATTTTTTAAAACTAGAGACCTAGGGTAATCCAAGATGGGGTGACTTGTGGGGCTCTGACCATGTTCTGTTACCCAGAATCCTTTGCAAACTTCAAAATTTGGCTAAAAAAACACATTTTCGTCACATTTTGGTGACAGACAGTTCTGGAATCAGAGAGGAGCCACAAATTTCCTTTCACCCAGCGTTCCCCCAAGTCTCTCGATAACAATGATACCTCACTTTTTTGGGGTAGGCCTAGCGCCCGCGACAGGAAATGCCCCAAAACGCAACGTGGACACATCACATTTTTGGAATGAAAACAGAGGTGTTTTTTGGAAAGTCCCTACCTGTAGGTTTTGGCCTCTAGCTCAGCCGTCACCTAGGGAAACCTACCAAACCTGTGAACTTTTGAAAACTAGAGACCTAGGGGAATCCAAGATGGGATGACTTGTGGGGCTCTGACCATGTTCTGTTACCCAGAATCCTTGCCAACCTCAAAATTTGGCTAAAAAAACACATTTACCTCAAATTTTGGTGACAGAAAGTTCTGGAATCAGAGAGGAGCCACAAATTTCCTTCCACCCAACATTCCCCCAAGTCTCCCGATAAAAATGATACCTCACTTGTGTGGGAAGGCCTACCGCCCGCGACAGGAAATGCCCCAAAACGCAACGTGGACACATCACATTTTTTTAAAGAAAACAGAGGTGTTTTTTGCAAACTGCCTACCTGTAGATTTTGGCCTCTAGCTCAGCTGGCACCTAGGGAAACCTACCAAACCTGTGCATTTTTTAAAACTAGAGACCTACGGGAATCCAAGATGGGGTGACTTGTGGGGCTCTGACCATGTTCTGTTACCCAGAATCCTTTGCAAACCTCAAAATTTGGCTAAAAAAACAAATTTTCATCACATTTTGGTGACAGATAGTTCTGGAATCAGAGAGGAGCCACAAATTTCCTTCCACCCAGCGTTTCCCCAAGTCTCCCGATAAAAATAATACCTCACTTGTGTGGGTAGGCCTAGTGCCCGTGACAGGAAACGCCCCAAAACACAACGTGGACACATCAAATTATTTTAAAGAAAACAAAGGTGTTTTTTGCAAAGTGCCTACCTGTAGATTTTGGCCTCTAGCTCAGCCGGCACCTAGGGAGACCTACCAAACCTGTGCATTTTTTAAAACTAGAGACCAAGGGGAATCCAAGATGGGGTGACTTGTGGGGCTCTGACCAGGTTCTGTTACCCAGAATCCTTTGCAAACCTCAAACTTTGGCTAAAAAAACTCATTGCCCTCACATTTCGGTGACAGAAAGTTCTTGAATCTGAGAGGAGCCACAAATTTCCTTCCACCCAGCGTTCCTACAAGTCTCCCGATAAAAATGATACCTCACTTGTGTGGGTAGGCCTAGCGCCCGCGACAAGAAATGCCCCAAAACGCAACGTGGACACATCACATTTTTTTAAAGAAAACAGAGGTGTTTTTTGCAAAGTGCCTACCTGTAGATTATGGCCTCTAGCTCAGCCGGCACCTAGGGAAACCTACCAAACCTGTGCATTTTTTAAAACTAGAGACCTAGGGTAATCCAAGATGGGGTGACTTGTGGGGCTCTGACCATGTTCTGTTACCCAGAATCCTTTGCAAACCTCAAAATTGGGCTAAAAAAACACATTTTCCTCACATTTTGGTGACAGATAGTTCTGGAATCAGAGAGGAATCACAAATTTCCTTCCACCCAGAGTTCTCCCGAATCTCCCGATAACAATGATACCTCACTTGTGTGGATAGGCCTAGCGTCAGCGACAGGAGATGCCCCATAACGCAACGTGGACACATCACATTTTTGGAATGAAAACAGAGGTGTTTTTTGCAAAGTGCCTACCTGTAGATTTTGGCCTCTAGCTCAGCCGGCACCTAGGGAAACCTACCAAACCTGTGCATTTTTTAAAACTAGAGACCTAGGGGAATCCAAGATGGGGTGACTTGTGGGGCTCTGACCAGGTTCTGTTACCCAGAATCCTTTGCAAACCTCAAAATTAGGCTAAAAAAACACATTTTCCTCAAATTTTGGTGACAGGAAGTTCTGGAATCACAGAGGAGCCACAAATTTGCTTCCAGCAGCGTTCCCCCAAGTCTCCCGATACAAATAATACCTCACTTGTGTGAGAAGGCCTAGCGCCGGAGACAGGCAATGGCACAAAACGCAACGTGGACACATCACATTTTTAGAATGAAAACAGAGGTGTTTTTTGCAAAGTGCCTACCTGTAGATTTTGGCATCTAGCTCAGCCGGCAGCTAGGGAAACCTACCAAACCTGTGCATTTTTTTTAACTAGAGACCTAGGGGAATCCACGATGGGGTGACTTGCGGGGCTCTGACCAGGTTCTGTTACCCAGAGTCCTTTGCAAACCTCAAAATTTGGCTAAAAAAACACATTTTCCTCAAATTTTGGTGACAGGAAGTTCTGGAATAACAGAGGAGCCACAAATTTCCTTCCACCCAGCGTTCCCCCAAGTCTCCCGATAAAAATGATACCTCACTTGTGTGCGTAGGCTTAGCGCCCGTGACACGAAACACCCCAAAACACAACGTGGACACATCACATTTTTTTAAAGAAAACAGAGGTGTTTTTTGCAAAGTGCCTACCTGTAGATTTTGCGTCTAGCTCAACCGGCACCTAGGGAAACCTACCAAACCTGTGCATTTTTTAAAACTAGAGACCTAGGGGAATCCAAGATGGGGTGACTTGTGGGGCTATAACCAGGTTCTGTTACCCAGAATCCTTTGCAAACCTCAAAATTTGGCTAAAAAAACACATTGCTCTCACATTTCGGTGACAGAAAGTTCTGGAATCTGAGAGGAGCCACAAATTTCCTTCCACCCAGTGTTCCCCCAAGTCTCCCGATAAAAACGATACCTCACTTGTGTGGGTAGACCTAGCGCCTGCTACAGGAAATGCCCCAAAACGCAATGTGGACACATCACATTTTTTGAAAGAAAACAGAGGTGTTTTTTGCAAAGTGCCTACCTGTAGATTTTGGCCTCTAGCTCAGCCGGCACCTAGGGAGACCTAACAAACCTGTGCATTTTTTAAAACTAGAGACCAAGGGGAATCCAAGATGGGGTGACTTGTGGGTCTCTGACCAGGTTCTGTTACCCAGAATCCTTTGCAAACCTCAAAATTTGGCTAAAAAAACTCATTGCCCTCACATTTCGGTGACAGAAAGTTCTGGAATCTGAGAGGAGCCACAAATTTCCTTCCACCCAGCGTTCCTCCAAGTCTCCCGATAAAAATGATACCTCACTTGTTTGGGTAGGCCTAGCGCCCGCGACAGGGAATGAACCCCAAAACGCAACGTGGACACATCACATTTTTTAAAAGAAAACAGAGTTGTTTTTTGCAAAGTGCCTACCTGTAGGTTTTGGCCTCTAGCTCAGCCGGCACCTAGGGAAACCTACCAAACCTGTGCATTTTTTAAAACTAGAGACCTAGGGTAATCCAAGATGGGGTGACTTGTGGGGCTCTGACTATGTTCTGTTACCCAGAATCCTTTGCAAACCTCAAAATTTGGCTAAAAAACCACATTTTCCTCACATTTTGGTGACAGATAGTTCTGGAATCAGAGAGGAGCCACACATTTTTCCACCCAGCATTCTCCCCAATCTCCCGAAACAATGATACCTCACTTGTGTGGGTAGGCCTAGCGCCCGCGACAGGAGATGCCCCAAAACGCAACGTGGACACATCACATTTTTGGAATGAAAACAGAGGTGTTTTTTGCAAAGTGCCTACCTGTAGATTTTGGCCTCTAGCTCAGCCGGCACCTAGGGAAACCTACTAAACCTGTGCATTTTTTAAAACTAGAGACCTAGGGGAATCCAAGATGGGGTGACTTGTGGGGCTCTGACCAGGTTCTGTTACCCAGAATCCTTTGCAAACCTCAAAATTTGGCTAAAAAAACACATTTTCCTCAAATTTTGGTGACAGGAAGTTCTGGAATCACAGAGGAGCCACAAATTTGCTTCCAGCCAGCGTTCCCCCAAGTCTCCAGATACAAATGATACCTCACTTGTGTGGGACGGCCTAGCGCCCGAGACAGGAAATGCCCCAAAACGCAACGTGGACACATCACATTTTTTGAAAGAAAACAGAGGTGTTTTTTTTGCAAAGTGCCTACCTGTAGATTTTGGCCTCTAGCTCAGCCGGCAGCTAGGGAAACCTACCAAACCTGTGCATTTTTGAAAACTAGAGACCTAGGGGAATCCAAGATGGGGTGACTTGTGGGGCTCTCACCATGTTCTGTTACCCAGAATCCTTTGCAAACCTCAAAATTTGGCTACAAAAACACATTGCCCTCACATTTCGGTGACAGAAAATTCTGGAATTCGAGAGGAGCCACAAATTTCCACCCACCCAGTGTTCCCCCAAGTCTCCCGATAAAAATGATACCTCACTTTTCTGGTTAGGCCTAGCGCCCGCGACAGGAAATGCCCCAAAATGCAAAGTGTACACATCACATTTTTTTAAAGAAAACAGAGGTGTTTTTTGCAAAGTGCCTACCTGTAGATTTTGGCCTCTAGCTCAACCGGCACCTAGGGAAACCTACCAAACCTGTGCATGTTTTAAAACTAGAGACCTAGGGGAATCCAAGAATGGGGTGACTTGTGGGGCTCTGACCATGTTCTGTTACCCAGAATCCTTTGCAAACCTCAAAATTTGGCTAAAGAAACACATTTTCCTCACATTTTGGTGACAGACAGTTCTGGAATCAGAGAGGAGCCACAAATTTCCTACCACCCAGCGTTCCCCCAAGTCTCCCGAACAAATGATACCTTACTTGTGTGGGAAGGCCTAGCGCCCGCGACAGTACATACCCCAAAACGCAACATGGACGCATCACATTTTTGGAATGAAAACAGAGGTGTTTTTTGCAAAGTGCTTACCTGAAGATTTTGGCCTCTAGTTCAGCCGGCACCTAGGGAAACCTTCCAAACCCGTTCATTTTTTAAAACTAGAGACCTAGGGGAATCCAAGATGGGGGGACTTGTGGGGCTCTGACCAGGTTCTGTTACCCAGAATGCTTTGCAATCCGCAAAATATGGCTACAAAAACACATTTTCCTCACAATTTGGTGACAAATAGTTCTGGAATCAGAGAGGAGCCACAAATTTCCTTCCACCCAGCGTTCCCCCAGTCTCCCGATAAAAATGATACCTCACTTATGTGCGTTGGCCTAGCGCCCGTGACAGGAAACGCCCCAAAACACAACGTGGACACATCACATTTTTTTAAAGAAAACAGAGGTGTTTTTTGCAAAGTGCCTACCTGTAGATTTTGCCTCTAGCTCAGCCGGCACCTAGGGAAACCTACCAAACCTGTGCATTTTTGAAAACTAGAGACCTAGGGGAATCCAAGATGGGGTGACTTGTGGGGCTCTGAATAGGTTCTGTTACCCAGAATCCTTTCCAAACCTCAAAATTTGGTTAAAAAAACACATTGCCCTCACATTTCGGTGACAGAAAGTTCTGGAATCTGAGAGGAGCCACAAATGTCCTTCCACCCAGTGTTCCCCCAAGTCTCCCGATAAAAACGATACCTCACTTGTGTGGGTAGGCCTAGCGCCTGCGACAGGAAATGCCTCAAAACACAACGTGGACACATCAAATTTTTTGAAAGAAAACAGAGGTGTTTTTTCAAAGTGCCTACCTCTAGATTTTGGCCTCTAGTTAAGCCGGCACCAAGGGAAACCTACCAAACCTGTGCATTTTTTTAAACTAGAGACCTAGAGGAATCCAAGATGGGGTGACTTGTGGGGCTCTGAGCAGGTTCTGTTACCAAGAATCCTTTGCAAACCTCAAAATTTGGCAAAAAAAACACATTTTCCTCAAATTTTGGTGACAGAAAGTTCTGGAATCACAGAGGAGCCACAAATTTCCTTCCACCCAGCGTTCCCCAAAGTCTCCCGATAAAAATGATACCTCACTTGTGTGGGTAGGCCTAGCGCCCGCGACAGGAGATGCCCCAAAACGCAACGTGGACACATCACATTTTTGGAATGAAAACAGAGGTGTTTTTTGCAAAGTGCCTACCTGTAGATTTTGGCCTCTAGCTCAGCCGGCACCTAGGGAAAACTACCAAACCTGTGCATTTTTGAAAACTAGAGACCTAGGGGAATCCAAGATGGGGTGACTTGTGGGGCTCTGACCAGGTTCTGTTACCCAGAATCCTTTGCAAACCTCAAAATTTGGCTAAAAAAACACATTTTCCTCAAATTTTGGTGACAGGAAGTTCTGGAATCACAGAGGAGCCACAAATTTGCTTCCAGCCAGCGTTCCCCCAAGTCTCCAGATACAAATGATACCTCACTTGTGTGGGACGGCCTAGCGCCCGAGACAGGAAATGCCCCAAAACGCAACGTGGACACATCACATTTTTTGAAAGAAAACAGAGGTGTTTTTTTTGCAAAGTGCCTACCTGTAGATTTTGGCCTCTAGCTCAGCCGGCAGCTAGGGAAACCTACCAAACCTGTGCATTTTTGAAAACTAGAGACCTAGGGGAATCCAAGATGGGGTGACTTGTGGGGCTCTCACCATGTTCTGTTACCCAGAATCCTTTGCAAACCTCAAAATTTGGCTACAAAAACACATTGCCCTCACATTTCGGTGACAGAAAATTCTGGAATTCGAGAGGAGCCACAAATTTCCACCCACCCAGTGTTCCCCCAAGTCTCCCGATAAAAATGATACCTCACTTTTCTGGTTAGGCCTAGCGCCCGCGACAGGAAATGCCCCAAAATGCAAAGTGTACACATCACATTTTTTTAAAGAAAACAGAGGTGTTTTTTGCAAAGTGCCTACCTGTAGATTTTGGCCTCTAGCTCAACCGGCACCTAGGGAAACCTACCAAACCTGTGCATGTTTTAAAACTAGAGACCTAGGGGAATCCAAGAATGGGGTGACTTGTGGGGCTCTGACCATGTTCTGTTACCCAGAATCCTTTGCAAACCTCAAAATTTGGCTAAAGAAACACATTTTCCTCACATTTTGGTGACAGACAGTTCTGGAATCAGAGAGGAGCCACAAATTTCCTACCACCCAGCGTTCCCACAAGTCTCCCGATAACAATGATACCTCACTGGTGTGAGTAGGCCTAGCGCCCGCGACAGGAGATGCCCCAAAACGCAATGTGGACACATCACATTTTTGGAATGAAAACAGAGGTGTTTTTTGCAAAGTGCCTACCTATAGATTTTGGCCTCTAGGTCAGCCGGCACCTAGGGAAACCTACCAAACCTGAGCATTTTTGAAAACTAGAGACCTAGGGGAATCCAAGATGGGGGGACTTGTGGGGTTCTGACCAGGTTCTGTTACCCAGAATCCTTTGCAGACCTCAAAATTTGGCTAAAAAAACACTTTTTCCTCAAATTTTGGTGACAGGAAGTTCTGGAATAACAGAGGAGCCACAAATTTCCTTCCACCCAGCGTTCCCCCAAGTCTCCCGAACAAATGATACCTCACTTGTGTGGGAAGGCCTAGTGCCCGCGACAAGAAATGCCCCATAACGCAACATGGACACATCACATTTTTTTAAAGAAAACAGAGGTGTTTTTTGCAAAGTGCCTACCTGTATATTTTGGCCTATAGCTCAGCCGGCAGCTAGGGAAACCTAACAAACCTGTGCATTTTTTAAAACTAGAGACCTAGGGGAATCCAAGATGGGGTGACTTGTGGGGCTCTGACCAGGTTCTGTTACCCAGAATCCTTTCGAAAGCTCAAAATTTGGCTAAAAAAACTCATTGCCCTCACATTTCGGTGACAGAAAGTTCTGGAACCTGAGAGGAGCCACAAATTTCCTTCAACCCAGCGTTCCTCTAAGTCTCCTGATAAAAATGATACCTCACTTGTGTAAGTAGGCCTAGTGCCCGCGACAGGAAATGCCCCAAAACGCAACGTGGACACATCACATTTTTTTAAAGAAAACAGATGTGTTTTTTGCAAAGTGCCTACCTGTAGGTTTTGGCCTCTAGCTCAGCCGGCACCTAGGGAAACCTACCAAACCTGTGCATTTTTTAAAACTAGAGACCTAGGGTAATCCAAGATGGAGTGACTTGTGGGTCTCTGACCATGTTCTGTTACCCAGAATCCTTTGCAAACCTCAAAATTTGGCTAAAAAAACACATTTTCCTCACATTTTGGTGACAGATAGTTCTGGAATCAGAGAGGAGCCACACATTTTTCCACCCAGCATTCTCCCGAATCTCCCGAAAAAATGATACCTCACTTGTGTGGGTAGGCCTAGCGCCCGCGACAGGAGATGCACCAAAACGCAACGTGGACACATCACATTTTTTGAAAGAAAACAGAGGTGTTTTTTGCAAAGTGCCTACCTGTAGATTTTGGCCTCTAGCTCAGCCGTCAGCTAGGGAAACCTACCAACCTGTGCATTTTTGAAAACTAGAGACCTAGGGGAATCCAAGATGGGGTGACTTGTGGGGCTCTGACCAGGTTCTGTTACCCAGAATCCTTTCGAAAGCTCAAAATTTGGCTAAAAAAACTCATTGCCCTCACATTTCGGTGACAGAAAGTTCTGGAACCTGAGAGGAGCCACAAATTTCCTTCAACCCAGCGTTCCTCTAAGTCTCCTGATAAAAATGATACCTCACTTGTGTAAGTAGGCCTAGTGCCCGCGACAGGAAATGCCCCAAAACGCAACGTGGACACATCACATTTTTTTAAAGAAAACAGATGTGTTTTTTGCAAAGTGCCTACCTGTAGGTTTTGGCCTCTAGCTCAGCCGGCACCTAGGGAAACCTACCAAACCTGTGCATTTTTTAAAACTAGAGACCTAGGGTAATCCAAGATGGAGTGACTTGTGGGTCTCTGACCATGTTCTGTTACCCAGAATCCTTTGCAAACCTCAAAATTTGGCTAAAAAAACACATTTTCCTCACATTTTGGTGACAGATAGTTCTGGAATCAGAGAGGAGCCACACATTTTTCCACCCAGCATTCTCCCGAATCTCCCGAAAAAATGATACCTCACTTGTGTGGGTAGGCCTAGCGCCCGCGACAGGAGATGCACCAAAACGCAACGTGGACACATCACATTTTTTGAAAGAAAACAGAGGTGTTTTTTGCAAAGTGCCTACCTGTAGATTTTGGCCTCTAGCTCAGCCGTCAGCTAGGGAAACCTACCAACCTGTGCATTTTTGAAAACTAGAGACCTAGGGGAATCCAAGATGGGGTGACTTGTGGGGCTCTGACCATGTTCTGTTACCCAGAATCCTTTGCAAACCTCAAAATTTGGCTAAAAAAACAAATTTTCCTCAAATTTTGGTGACAGGAAGTTCTGGAATCACAGAGGAGCCACAAATTTGCTTCCAGCCAGCGTTCCCCCAAGTCTCCAGATACAAATGATACCTCACTTGTGTGGGACGGCCTAGCGCCCGAGACAGGAAATGCCCCAAAACGCAACGTGGATTCATCAAATTTTTTGAAAGAAAACAGAGGTGTTTTTTTTGCAAAGTGCCTACCTGTAGATTTTGGCCTCTATCTCAGCCGGCAGCTAGGGAAACCTACCAAACCTGTGCATTTTTCAAAACTAGAGACCTAGGGGAATCCAAGATGGGGTGACTTGTGGGGCTCTGACCATGTTCTGTTACCCAGAATCCTTTGCAAACCTCAAAATTTGGCTACAAAAACACATTGCCCTCACATTTCGGTGACAGAAAGTTCTGGAATCCGAGAGGAGCCACAAATTTCCACCCACCCAGTGTTCCCCCAAGTCTCCTGATAAAAATTATACCTCACTTGTGTGGGTAGGCCTAGCGCCCGCGACAGGAAATGCCCCAAAATGCAACGTGGACACATCACATTTTTTTAAAGAAAACAGAGGTGTTTTTTTCAAAGCGCCTACCTGTAGATTTTGGTCTCTAGCTCAGCCGGCACCTAGGGAAACCTACCAAACCTGTGCATTTTAGAGACCTAGGGGAATCCAAGATGGGGTGACTTGTGGGGCTCTGACCATGTTCTGTTACCTAGAATCCTTTGCAAACCTCAAAATTTGGCTAAAGAAACACATTTTCCTCACATTTTGGTGACAGATAGTTCTGGAATCAGAGAGGAGCCACAAATTTCCTTCCACCCAGCGTTCCCCCAAGTCTCCCGAACAAATGATACCTTACTTGTGTGGGAAGGCCTAGCGCCCGCGACAGTACATACCCCAAAACGCAACATGGACGCATCACATTTTTGGAATGAAAACAGAGGTGTTTTTTGCAAAGTGCTTACCTGAAGATTTTGGCCTCTAGTTCAGCCGGCACCTAGGGAAACCTTCCAAACCCGTTCATTTTTTAAAACTAGAGACCTAGGGGAATCCAAGATGGGGGGACTTGTGGGGCTCTGACCAGGTTCTGTTACCCAGAATGCTTTGCAATCCGCAAAATATGGCTACAAAAACACATTTTCCTCACAATTTGGTGACAAATAGTTCTGGAATCAGAGAGGAGCCACAAATTTCCTTCCACCCAGCGTTCCCCCAGTCTCCCGATAAAAATGATACCTCACTTATGTGCGTTGGCCTAGCGCCCGTGACAGGAAACGCCCCAAAACACAACGTGGACACATCACATTTTTTTAAAGAAAACAGAGGTGTTTTTTGCAAAGTGCCTACCTGTAGATTTTGCCTCTAGCTCAGCCGGCACCTAGGGAAACCTACCAAACCTGTGCATTTTTGAAAACTAGAGACCTAGGGGAATCCAAGATGGGGTGACTTGTGGGGCTCTGAATAGGTTCTGTTACCCAGAATCCTTTCCAAACCTCAAAATTTGGTTAAAAAAACATATTGCCCTCACATTTCGGTGACAGAAAGTTCTGGAATCTGAGAGGAGCCACAAATGTCCTTCCACCCAGTGTTCCCCCAAGTCTCCCGATAAAAACGATACCTCACTTGTGTGGGTAGGCCTAGCGCCTGCGACAGGAAATGCCTCAAAACACAACGTGGACACATCAAATTTTTTGAAAGAAAACAGAGGTGTTTTTTCAAAGTGCCTACCTCTAGATTTTGGCCTCTAGTTAAGCCGGCACCAAGGGAAACCTACCAAACCTGTGCATTTTTTTAAACTAGAGACCTAGAGGAATCCAAGATGGGGTGACTTGTGGGGCTCTGAGCAGGTTCTGTTACCAAGAATCCTTTGCAAACCTCAAAATTTGGCTAAAAAAAACACATTTTCCTCAAATTTTGGTGACAGAAAGTTCTGGAATCACAGAGGAGCCACAAATTTCCTTCCACCCAGCGTTCCCCAAAGTCTCCCGATAAAAATGATTCCTCACTTGTGTGGGTAGGCCTAGCGCCCGCGACAGGAAATGGCCCAAAATGCAACGTGGACACATCACATTTTTTGAAAGAAAACAGGTGTTTTTTGCAAAGTGCCTACCTGTAGATTTTGGCCTCTAGCTCAGCCGGCACCTAGGGAAAACTACCAAACCTGTGCATTTTTGAAAACTAGAGACCTAGGGGAATCCAAGATGGGGTGACTTGTGGGGCTCTGACCATGTTCTGTTACCCAGAAACCTTTGCAAACCTCAGAATTTGGCTAAAAAAACACATTTTCCTCACATTTTGGTGACAGATAGTTCTGGAATCAGAGAGGAGCCACAAATTTCCTTCCACCCAGCGTTCCCCCAAGTCTCTCGATAACAATGATACCTCACTTTTTTGGGGTAGGCCTAGCGCCCGCGACAGAAGATGCCCCAAAACGCAACGTGGACACATCACATTTTTGGAATGAAAACAGAGGTGTTTTTTGGAAAGTCCCTATCTGTAGGTTTTGGCCTCTAGCTCAGCCGGCACCTAGGGAAACCTACCAAACCTGTGCATTTTTTAAAACTAGATACCTAGGGGAATCCAAGATGGGGCGACTTGTGGGGCTCTGACCATGTTCTGTTACCCAGAATCCTTGCCAACCTCAAAATTTGGCTAACAAAACACATTTTCCTCAAATTTTGGTGACAGAAAGTTCTGGAATCAGAGAGGAGCCACAAATTTCCTTCCACCCAACGTTCCACCAAGTCTCCCGATAAAAATGATACCTCACTTGTGTGGGAAGGCCTACCGCCCGCGACAGGAAATGCCCCAAAACGCAACGTGGACACATCACATTTTTTGAAAGAAAACAGAGGTGTTTTTTGCAAAGTGCCTACCTGTAGATTTTGGCCTCTAGCTCAGCCGGCACCTAGGGAAACGTACCAAACCTGTGCATTTTTTAAAACTAGAGACCTACGGGAATCCAAGATGGGGTGACTTGTGGGGCTCTGACCATGTTCTGTTACCCAGAATCCTTTGCAAACCTCAAAATGTGGCTAAAAAAACACATTTTCCTCACATTTTGGTGACAGATAGTTCTGGAATCAGAGAGGAGCCACAAATTTCCTTCCACCCAGCGTTCCCCCAACTCTCCCGATAAAAAT
Organism: Pleurodeles waltl; assembly: GCF_031143425.1. Classification (NCBI taxonomy): domain Eukaryota; kingdom Metazoa; phylum Chordata; class Amphibia; order Caudata; family Salamandridae; genus Pleurodeles; species Pleurodeles waltl. Next base: position 1,155,481 of record NC_090438.1, read on the forward strand.
GATACCTCACTTGTGTGGGTAGGCCTAGCGCCCGTGACAGGAAACGCCCCAAAACACAACGTGGACACATCAAATTTTTTTAAAGAAAACAGAGGTGTTTTTTGCAAAGTGCCTACCTGTAGATTTTGCCTATAGCTCAGCCGGCACCTAGGGAAACCTACCAAACCTGTGGATTTTTTAAAACTAGAGACCTAGGGGAATCCAAGATGGGGTGACTTGTGGGGCTCTGACCAGGTTCTGTTACCCTGAATCCTTTGCAAACCTAAAAAATTTGGCTAAAAAAACACATTTTCCTCAAATTTTGGTGACAGGAAGTTCTGGAAAAACAGAGGAGCCACAAATTTCCTTCCACCCAGCGTTCCCCCAAGTCTCCCGATAAAAATGATACCTCACTTGTGTGGGAAGGCCTAGCGCCCGCGACAGGAAATGCCCCAAAACGCAACATGGACACATCACATTTTTTGAAAGAAAACAGAGGTGTTTTTTGAAAAGTGCCTACCTGTATATTTTGGCCTCTAGCTCAGCCGGCAGCTAGGGAAACCTACCAAAACCTGTGCATTTTTTAAAACTAGAGACCTAGGGGAATCCAAGATGGGGTGACTTGTGGGGCTCTGACCATGTTCTGTTACCCAGAATCCTTTACAAACCTCAAGATTTGGCTAAAAAAACACATTGCCCTCACATTTCGGTGACAGAAAGTTCTTGAATCTGAGAGGAGCCACAAATTTCCTTCCACGCAGCGTTCCTCCAATTCTCCCGATAAAAATGATACCTCACTTGTGTGGGTAGGCCTAGCGCCCGCGACAGGAAATGCCCCAAAACGCAACGTGGACACATCACATTTTTTTATAGAAAACAGAGGTGTTTTTTGCAAAGTGCCTACCTGTAGATTTTGGCCTCTAGCTCAGCCGGCACCTAGGGAAACCTACCAAACCTGTGCATTTTTTAAAACTAGAGACCTAGGGTAATCCAAGATGGGGTGACTTGTGGGGCTCTGACTTGTTCTGTTACCCAGAATCCTTTGCAAACCTCACAATTTGGCTAAAAAAACACATTTTCCTCACATTTTGGTGACAGATAGTTCTGGAATCAGAGAGGAGCCACAAATTTCCTTCCACCCAGCGTTCTCCCGAATCTCCCGATAACAATGATACCTCACTTGTGTGAGTAGGCCTTGCGTCCGCGACAGGAGATGCCCCAAAACGCAACGTGGACACATCACATTTTTGGAATGAAAACAGAGGTGTTTTTCCTGTCGCGGGCGCTAGAGGTGTTTTTTGCAAAGTGCCTACCTGTATATTTTGGCCTCTAGCTCAGCCGGCAGCTAGGGAAACCTACCAAACCTTTGCATTTTTTAAAACTAGAGACCTAGGGGAATCCAACATGGGGAGACTTGTGGGGCTCTGACCATGTTCTGTTACCCAGAATCCTTTGCAAACCTCAAAATTTGGCTACAAAAACACATTTTCCTCACAATTTGGTGACAGATAGTTCTGGAATCAGAGAGGAGCCACAAATTTCCTCCCACCCAGCGTTCCCCCAAGTCTCCCGATAAAAATGATACCTCACTTGTGTGTGTAGGCCTAGCGCCCGTGACAGGAAACGCCCCAAAACACAACGTGGACACATCACATTTTTTTAAAGAAAACAGAGGTGTTTTTTGCAAAGTGCCTACCTGTAGATTTTGCCTCTAGCTCAGCCGGCACCTAGGGAAACCTACCAAACTTGTGCATTTTTGAAAACTAGAGACCTAGGGGAATCCAAGATGGGGGGACTTGTGGGGCTCTAACCAGGTTCTGTTACCCAGAATCCTTTGCAAACCTAAAAATTTGGCTAAAAAAACACATTTTCCTCAAATTTTGGTGACAGGAAGTTCTGGAATAACAGAGGAGCCACAAATTTCCTTCCACCCAGCGTTCCCCCAAGTCTCCCGATAACAATGATACCTCACTTGTGTGGGTAGGCCTAGCGTCCGCGACAGGAGATGCCCCAAAACGCAACGTGGACACATCACATTTTTGGAATGAAAACAGAGGTGTTTTTTGCAAAGTGCCTACCTGTAGATTTTGGCCTCTAGCTCAGCCGGCAGCTAGGGAAATCTACCAAACCTGTGCATTTTTGAAACCTAGAGACCTAGGGGAATCCAAGATGGGGGGACTTGTGGGGCTCTGACCAGGTTCTGTTACCCAGAATCCTTTACAAACCTCAAAATTTGGCTAAAAAAACACATTGCCCTCACATTTTCCTCAAATTTTGGTGACAGAAAGTTCTGGAATCACAGAGGAGCCACAAATTTCCTTCCACCCAGCGTTCCCCAAAGTCTCCCGATAAAAATGATACCTCACTTGTGTGGGTAGGCCTAGCGCCCGCGACAGGAAATGCCCCAAAATGCACCGTGGACACATCAAATTTTTGGAATGAAAACAGAGGTGTTTTTTGCAAAGTGCCTACCTGTAGGTTTTGGCCTCTAGCTCAGCCGGCACCTAGGGAAACCTACCAAACCTGTGCATTTTTTAAACCTAGAGACCTAGGGGAATCCAAGATGGGGGGACTTGTGGGGCTCTGACCAGGTTCTGTTACCCAGAATCCTTTGCAAACCTCAAAATTTGGCTAAAAAAACACATTTTCCTCATATTTTGGTGACAGGAAGTTCTGGAATAACAGAGGAGTCACAAATTTCCTTCCACCCAGCGTTCCCCCAAGTCTCCCGATAAAAATGATACCTCACTTTTGTGGGTAGGCCTAGCGTCCGCGACAGGAGATGCCCCAAAACGCAACGTGGACACATCACATTTTTGGAATGAAAACAGAGGTGTTTTTTGCAAAGTGCCTCCCTGTAGATTTTGGCCTCTAGCTCAGCCGGCACCTAGGGAAACATATCAAACCTGTGCATTTTTTAAACCTAGAGACCTAGGGGAATCCAAGATGGGGGGACTTGTGGGGCTCTGACCAGGTTCTGTTACCCAGAATCCTTTGCAAACCTCAAAATTTGGCTAAAAAAACACATTTTCCTCATATTTTGGTGACAGGAAGTTCTGGAATAACAGAGGAGCCACAAATTTCCTTCCACCCAGCGTTCCCCCAAGTCTCCCGATAAAAATTATACCTCACTTGTGTGGGAAGGCCTAGCGCCCGCAACAGGAAATACCCCAAAACGCAACATGGACACATCACATTTTTTTAAAGAAAAAAGAGGTGTTTTTTGCAAAGTGCCTACCTGTATATTTTGGCCTCTAGCTCAGCCGGCAGCTAGGGAAACCTACCAAACCTTTGCATTTTTTTAAACTAGAGACCTAGGGGAATCCAACATGGGGAGACTTGTGGGGCTCTGACCAGGTTCTGTTACCTAGAATCCTTTGCAAACCTCAAAATTTGGCTACAAAAACACATTTTCATCACATTTTGGTGACAGATAGTTCTGGAATCAGAGAGGAGCCACAAATTTTTCCACCCAGCGTTCTCCCGAATCTCCCGATAACAATGATACCTCACTTGTGTGGGTAGGCCTAGCGCCCACGACAGGAGATGCCCCAAAACGCAACGTGGACACATCACATTTTTGGAATGAAAACAGAGGTGTTTTTTGCAAAGTGCCTACCTGTAGGTTTTGGCCTCTAGCTCAGCCGGCACCTAGGGAAACCTACCAAACCTGTGCATTTTTGAAACCTAGAGACCTAGGGGAATCCAAGATGGGGGGACTTGTGGGGCTCTGACCAGGTTCTGTTACCCAGAATCCTTTGCAAACCTCAAAATTTGGCTAAAAAAACACATTTTCCTCATATTTTGGTGACAGGAAGTTCTGGAATAACAGAGGAGCCACAAATTTCCTTCCACCCAGCGTTCCCCCACGTCTCCCGATAACAATGATACCTCACTTGTGTGGGTAGGCCTAGCGTCCGCGACAGGAGATGCCCCAAAACGCAACGTGGACACATCACATTTTTGGAATGAAAACAGAGGTGTTTTTTGCAAAGTGCCTCCCTGTAGATTTTGGCCTCTAGCTCAGCCGGCACCTAGGGAAACCTACCAAACCTGTGCATTTTTTAAACCTAGAGACCTAGGGGAATCCAAGATGGGGGGACTTGTGGGGCTCTGACCAGGTTCTGTTACCCAGAATCCTTTCCAAACCTCAAAATTTGGCTAAAAAAACACATTTTCCTCATATTTTGGTGACAGGAAGTTCTGGAATAACAGAGGAGCCACAAATTTCCTTCCACCCAGCGTTCCCCCAAGTCTCCCGATAAAAATTAAACCTCACTTGTTTGGGAAGGCCTAGCGCCCGTGACAGGAAATACCCCAAAACGGAACATGGACACATCACATTTTTTTAAAGAAAAAAGAGGTGTTTTTTGCAAAGTGCCTACCTTTATATTTTGGCCTCTAGCTCAGCCGGCAGCTAGGGAAACCTACCAAACCTGTGCATTTTTTAAAACTAGAGACCTAGGGGAATCCAACATGGGGAGACTTGTGGGGCTCTGACCATGTTCTGTTACCCAGAATCCTTTGCAAACCTCAAAATTTGGCTACAAAAACACATTTTCCTCACAATTTGGTGACAGATAGTTCTGGAATCAGAGAGGAGCCACAAATTTCCTTCCACCCAGCGTTCCCCCAAGTCTCCCGATAAAAATGATACCCCACTTGTGTGCGTAGGCCTAGCGCCCGTGACAGGAAACGCCCCAAAACACAACGTGGACACATCACATTTTTTTAAAGAAAACAGAGGTGTTTTTTGCAAAGTGCCTACCTGTAGATTTTGCCTCTAGCTCAGCCGGCACCTAGGGAAACATATCAAACCTGTGCATTTTTTAAACCTAGAGACCTAGGGGAATCCAAGATGGGGGGACTTGTGGGGCTCTGACCAGGTTCTGTTACCCAGAATCCTTTGCAAACCTCAAAATTTGGCTAAAAAAACACATTTTCCTCATATTTTGGTGACAGGAAGTTCTGGAATAACAGAGGAGCCACAAATTTCCTTCCACCCAGCGTTCCCCCAAGTCTCCCGATAAAAATTATACCTCACTTGTGTGGGAAGGCCTTCCGCCCGCAACAGGAAATACCCCAAAACGCAACATGGACACATCACATTTTTTGAAAGAAAAAAGAGGTGTTTTTTGCAAAGTGCCTACCTGTATATTTTGGCCTCTAGCTCAGCCGGCAGCTAGGGAAACCTACCAAACCTTTGCATTTTTTTAAACTAGAGACCTAGGGGAATCCAACATGGGGAGACTTGTGGGGCTCTGACCAGGTTCTGTTACCTAGAATCCTTTGCAAACCTCAAAATTTGGCTACAAAAACACATTTTCATCACATTTTGGTGACAGATAGTTCTGGAATCAGAGAGGAGCCACAAATTTTTCCACCCAGCGTTCTCCCGAATCTCCCGATAACAATGATACCTCACTTGTGTGGGTAGGCCTAGCGCCCACGACAGGAGATGCCCCAAAACGCAACGTGGACACATCACATTTTTGGAATGAAAACAGAGGTGTTTTTTGCAAAGTGCCTACCTGTAGGTTTTGGCCTCTAGCTCAGCCGGCACCTAGGGAAACCTACCAAACCTGTGCATTTTTGAAACCTAGAGACCTAGGGGAATCCAAGATGGGGGGACTTGTGGGGCTCTGACCAGGTTCTGTTACCCAGAATCCTTTCCAAACCTCAAAATTTGGCTAAAAAAACACATTTTCCTCATATTTTGGTGACAGGAAGTTCTGGAATAACAGAGGAGCCACAAATTTCCTTCCACCCAGCGTTCCCCCAAGTCTCCCGATAAAAATTATACCTCACTTGTTTGGGAAGGCCTAGCGCCCGTGACAGGAAATATCCCAAAACGGAACATGGACACATCACATTTTTTTAAAGAAAAAAGAGGTGTTTTTTGCAAAGTGCCTACCTTTATATTTTGGCCTCTAGCTCAGCCGGCAGCTAGGGAAACCTACCAAACCTGTGCATTTTTTAAAACTAGAGACCTAGGGGAATCCAACATGGGGAGACTTGTGGGGCTCTGACCATGTTCTGTTACCCAGAATCCTTTGCAAACCTCAAAATTTGGCTACAAAAACACATTTTCCTCACAATTTGGTGACAGATAGTTCTGGAATCAGAGAGGAGCCACAAATTTCCTTCCACCCAGCGTTCCCCCAAGTCTCCCGATAAAAATGATACCTCACTTGTGTGCGTAGGCCTAGCGCCCGTGACAGGAAACGCCCCAAAACACAACGTGGACACATCACATTTTTTTAAAGAAAACAGAGGTGTTTTTTGCAAAGTGCCTACCTGTAGATTTTGCCTCTAGCTCAGCCGGCACCTAGGGAAACCTACCAAACTTGTGCATTTTTTAAAACTAGAGACCTAGGGGAATCCAAGAATGGGGGACTTGTGGGGCTCTGACCAGGTTCTGTTACCCAGAATCCTTTGCAAACCTCAAAATTTGGCTAAAAAAACACATTTTCCTCAAATTTTGGTGACAGGAAGTTCTGGAATAACAGAGGAGCCACAAATTTCCTTCCACCCAGCGTTCCCCCAAGTCTCCCGATAACAATGATACCTCACTTGTGTGGGTAGGCCTAGCGCCCACGACAGGAGATGCCCCAAAACGCAACGTGGACACATCACATTTTTGGAATGAAAACAGAGGTGTTTTTTGCAAAGTGCCTACCTGTAGGTTTTGGCCTCTAGCTCAGCCGGCACCTAGGGAAACCTACCAAACCTGTGCATTTTTGAAACCTAGAGTCCTAGGGGTATCCAAGATGGGGGGACTTGTGGGGCTCTGACCAGGTTCTGTTACCCAGAATCCTTTGCAAACCTCAAAATTTGGCTAAAAAAACACATTTTCCTCATATTTTGGTGACAGGAAGTTCTGGAATAACAGAGGAGCCACAAATTTCCTTCCACCCAGCGTTCCCCCAAGTCTCCCGATAAAAATTATACCTCACTTGTGTGGGAAGGCCTAGCGCCCGCAACAGGAAATACCCCAAAACGCAACATGGACACATCACATTTTTTGAAAGAAAAAAGAGGTGTTTTTTGCAAAGTGCCTACCTGTATATTTTGGCCTCTAGCTCAGCCGGCAGCTAGGGAAACCTACCAAACCTTTGCATTTTTTAAAACTAGAGACCTAGGGGAATCCAACATGGGGAGACTTGTGGGGCTCTGACCATGTTCTGTTACCCAGAATCCTTTGCAAACCTCAAAATTTGGCTACAAAAACACATTTTCCTCACAATTTGGTGACAGATAGTTCTGGAATCAGAGAGGAGCCACAAATTTCCTTCCACCCAGCGTTCCCCCAAGTCTCCCGATAAAAATGATACCTCACTTGTGTGCGTAGGCCTAGCGCCCGTGACAGGAAACGCCCCAAAACACAACGTGGACACATCACATTTTTTTAAAGAAAACAGAGGTGTTTTTTGCAAAGTGCCTACCTGTAGATTTTGCCTCTAGCTCAGCCGGCACCTAGGGAAACCTACCAAACTTGTGCATTTTTGAAAACTAGAGACCTAGGGGAATCCAAGATGGGGGGACTTGTGGGGCTCTAACCAGGTTCTGTTACCCAGAATCCTTTGCAAACCTCAAAATTTGGCTAAAAAAACACATTTTCCTCAAATTTTGGTGACAGGAAGTTCTGGAATAACAGAGGAGCCACAAATTTCCTTCCACCCAGCGTTCCCCCAAGTCTCCCGATAACAATGATACCTCACTTGTGTGGGTAGGCCTAGCGTCCGCGACAGGAGATGCCCCAAAACGCAATGTGGACACATCACATTTTTGGAATGAAAACAGAGGTGTTTTTTGCAAAGTGCCTCCCTGTAGATTTTGGCCTCTAGCTCAGCCGGCACCTAGGGAAATCTACCAAACCTGTGCATTTTTGAAACCTAGAGACCTAGGGGAATCCAAGATGGGGGGACTTGTGGGGCTCTGACCAGGTTCTGTTACCTAGAATCCTTTGCAAACCTCAAAATTTGGCTAAAAAAACACATTTTCGTCACATTTTGGTGACAGATAGTTCTGGAATCAGAGAGGAGCCACAAGTTTTTCCACCCAGCGTTCTCCCGAATCTCCCGATAACAATGATACCTCACTTGTGTGGGTAGGCCTAGCGCCCACGACAGGAGATGCCCCAAAACGCAACGTGAACACATCACATTTTTGGAATGAAATCAGAGGTGTTTTTTGCAAAGTGCCTACCTGTAGGTTTTGGCCTGTAGCTCAGCCGGCACCTAGGGAAACCTACCAAACCTTTGCATTTTTGAAACCTAGAGACCTAGGGGAATCCAAGATGGGGGGACTTGTGGGGCTCTGACCAGGTTCTGTTACCCAGAATCCTTTGCAAACCTCAAAATTTGGCTAAAAAAACACATTTTCCTCATATTTTGGTGACAGGAAGTTCTGGAATAACAGAGGAGCCACAAATTTCCTTCCACCCAGCGTTCCCCCAAGTCTCCCGAGAACAATGATACCTCACTTGTGTGGGTAGGCCTAGCGTCCGCGACAGGAGATGCCCCAAAACGCAACGTGGACACATCACATTTTTGGAATGAAAACAGAGGTGTTTTTTGCAAAGTGCCTCCCTGTAGATTTTGGCCTCTAGCTCAGCCGGCACCTAGGGAAACCTACCAAACCTGTGCATTTTTTAAACCTAGAGACCTAGGGCAATCCAAGATGGGGGGACTTGTGGGGCTCTGACCAGGTTCTGTTACCCAGAATCCTTTGCAAACCTCAAAATTTGGCTAAAAAAACAAATTTTCCTCATATTTTGGTGACAGGAAGTTCTGGAATAACAGAGGAGCCACAAATTTCCTTCCACCCAGCGTTCCCCCAAGTCTCCCGATAAAAATTATACCTCACTTGTGTGGGAAGGCCTAGCGCCCGCGACAGGAAATACCCCAAAACGCAACATGGACACATCACATTTTTTTAAAGAAAAAAGAGGTGTTTTTTGCAAAGTGCCTACCTTTATATTTTGGCCTCTAGCTCAGCCGGCAGCTAGGGAAACCTACCAAACCTGTGCATTTTTTAAAACTAGAGACCTAGGGGAATCCAACATGGGGAGACTTGTGGGGCTCTGACCATGTTCTGTTACCCAGAATCCTTTGTAAACCTCAAAATTTGGCTACAAAAACACATTTTCCTCACAATTTGGTGACAGATAGTTCTGGAATCAGAGAGGAGCCACAAATTTCCTCCCACCCAGCGTTCCCCCAAGTCTCACGATAAAAATGATACATCACTTGTGTGCGTAGGCCTAGCGCCCGTGACAGGAAACGCCCCAAAACACAACGTGGACACATCACATTTTTTTAAAGAAAACAGAGGTGTTTTTTGCAAAGTGCCTACCTGTAGATTTTGCCTCTAGCTCAGCCGGCACCTAGGGAAACCTACCAAACTTGTGCATTTTTTAAAACTAGAGACCTAGGGGAATCCAAGATGGGGGGACTTGTGGGGCTCTGACCAGGTTCTGTTACCCAGAATCCTTTGCAAACCTCAAAATATGGCTAAAAAAACACATTTTCCTCATATTTTGGTGACAGGAAGTTCTGGAATAACAGAGGAGCCACAAATTTCCTTCCACCCAGCGTTCCCCCAAGTCTCCCGATAACAATGATACCTCACTTGTGTGGGTAGGCCTAGCGTCCGCGACAGGAGATGCCCCAAAACGCAACGTGGACACATCACATTTTTGGAATGAAAACAGAGGTGTTTTTTGCAAAGTGCCTCCCTGTAGATTTTGGCCTCTAGCTCAGCTGGCACCTAGGGAAATCTACCAAACCTGTGCATTTTTGAAACCTAGAGACCTAGGGGAATCCAAGATGGGGGGACTTGTGGGGCTCCGACCAGGTTCTGTTACCCAGAATCCTTTGCAAACCATAAAATTTGGCTAAAACAACACATTTTCCTCAAATTTTGGTGACAGGAAGTTCTGGAATAACAGAGGAGCCACAAATTTCCTTCCACCCAGCATTCCCCCAAGTCTCCCGATAAAAATTATACCTCACTTGTGTGGGAAGGCCTAGCGCCCGCGACAGGAAATACCCCAAAACGCAACATGGACACATCACATTTTTTGAAAGAAAAAAGAGTTTTTTTTTTGCAAAGTGCCTACCTGTATATTTTGGCCTCTAGCTCAGTCGGCAGCTAGGGAAACCTACCAAACCTGTGCATTTGTTAAAACTAGAGACCTAGGGGAATCCAAGAATGGGTGACTTGTGGGGCTCTGACCATGTTCTGTTACCCAGAATCCTTTGCAAACCTCAAAATTTGGCTACAAAAACACATTTTCATCACAATTTGGTGACAGATAGTTCTGGAATCAGAGAGGAGCCACAAATTTCCTTCCACCCAGCGTTCCCCCAAGTCTCCCGATAAAAATGATACCTCACTTGTGTGCGTAGGCCTAGCGCCCGTGACAGGAAACGCCCCAAAACACAACGTGGACACATCACATTTTTTTAAAGAAAACAGAGGTGTTTTTTGCAAAATGCCTACCTGTAGATTTTGCCTCTAGCTCAGCCGGCACCTAGGTAAACCTACCAAACTTGTGCATTTTTTAAAACTAGAGACCTAGGGGAATCCAAGATGGGGGGACTTGTGGGGCTCTGACCAGATTCTGTTACCCAGAATCCTTTGCAAACCTCAAAATTTGGCTAAAAAAACACATTTTCCTCAAATTTTGGTGACAGGAAGTTCTGGAATAACAGAGGAGCCACAAATTTCCTTCCACCCAGCGTTCCCCCAAGTCTCCCGATAACAATGATACCTCACTTGTGTGGGTAGGCCTAGCGTCCGCGACAGGAGATGCCCCAAAACGCAATGTGGACACATCACATTTTTGGAATGAAAACAGAGGTGTTTTTTGCAAAGTGCCTCCCTGTAGATTTTGGCCTCTAGCTCAGCCGGCACCTAGGGAAATCTACCAAACCTGTGCATTTTTTAAACCTAGAGACCTAGGGGAATCCAAGATGGGGGGACTTGTGGGGCTCTGACCAGGTTCTGTTACCCAGAATCCTTTGCAAACCTCAAAATTTGGCTAAAAAACACATTTTCCTCAAATTTTGGTGACAGGAAGTTCTGGAATAACAGAGGAGCCACAAATTTCCTTCCACCCAGCGTTCCCCCAAGTCTCCCGATAAAAATGATACCTCACTTGTGTGGGAAGGCCTAGCGCCCGCGACAGGAAATGCCCCAAAACGCAACATGGACACATCACATTTTTTGAATGAAAAAAGAGGTGTTTTTTGCAAAGTGCCTACCTGTATATTTTGGCCTCTAGCTCAGCCGGCAGCTAGGGAAACCTACCAAACCTGTGCATTTTTTAAAACTAGAGACCTAGGGGAATCCAACATGCGGAGACTTGTGGGGCTCTGACCATGTTGTGTTACCCAGAATCCTTTGCAAACCTCAAAATTTGGCTACAAAAACACATTTTCCTCACAATTTGGTGACAGCTAGTTCTGGAATCAGAGAGGAGCCACAAATTTCCTTCCACCCAGCGTTCCCCCAAGTCTCCCGATAAAAATGATACCTCACTTGTGTGCGTAGGCCTAGCGCCCGTGACACGAAACGCCCCAAAACACAACGTGGACACATCACATTTTTTTAAAGAAAACAGAGGTGTTTTTTGCAAAGTGCCTACCTGTAGATTTTGCCTCTAGCTCAACCGGCACCTAGGGAAACCTACCAAACCTGTGCATTTTTTAAAACTAGAGACCTAGGGGAATCCAAGATGGGGTGACTTGTGGGGCTATAACCAGGTTCTGTTACCCAGAATCCTTTGCAAACCTCAAAATTTGGCTAAAAAAACACATTGCTCTCACATTTCGGTGACAGAAAGTTCTGGAATCTGAGAGGAGCCACAAATTTCCTTCCACCCAGTGTTCCCCCAAGTCTCCCGATAAAAACGATACCTCACTTGTGTGGGTAGACCTAGCGCCTGCTACAGGAAATGCCCCAAAACGCAATGTGGACACATCACATTTTTTGAAAGAAAACAGAGGTGTTTTTTGCAAAGTGCCTACCTGTAGATTTTGGCCTCTAGCTCAGCCGGCACCTAGGGAGACCTAACAAACCTGTGCATTTTTTAAAACTAGAGACCAAGGGGAATCCAAGATGGGGTGACTTGTGGGGCTCTGACCAGGTTCTGTTACCCAGAATCCTTTGCAAACCTCAAAATTTGGCTAAAAAAACTCATTGCCCTCACATTTCGGTGACAGAAAGTTCTGGAATCTGAGAGGAGCCACAAATTTCCTTCCACCCAGCGTTCCTCCAAGTCTCCCGATAAAAATGATACCTCACTTGTTTGGGTAGGCCTAGCGCCAGCGACAGGGAATGAACCCCAAAACGCAACGTGGACACATCACATTTTTTAAAAGAAAACAGAGGTGTTTTTTGCAAAGTGCCTACCTGTAGGTTTTGGCCTCTAGCTCAGCCGGCACCTAGGGAAACCTACCAAACCTGTGCATTTTTTAAAACTAGAGACCTAGGGTAATCCAAGATGGGGTGACTTGTGGGGCTCTGACTATGTTCTGTTACCCAGAATCCTTTGCAAACCTCAAAATTTGGCTAAAAAAACACATTTTCCTCACATTTTGGTGACAGATAGTTCTGGAATCAGAGAGGAGCCACACATTTTTCCACCCAGCATTCTCCCCAATCTCCCGAAACAATGATACCTCACTTGTGTGGGTAGGCCTAGCGCCCGCGACAGGAGATGCCCCAAAACGCAATGTGGACACATCACATTTTTGGAATGAAAACAGAGGTGTTTTTTGCAAAGTGCCTACCTGTAGATTTTGGCCTCTAGCTCAGCCGGCACCTAGGGAAACCTACTAAACCTGTGCATTTTTTAAAACTAGAGACCTAGGGGAATCCAAGATGGGGTGACTTGTGGGGCTCTGACCAGGTTCTGTTACCCAGAATCCTTTGCAAACCTCAAAATTTGGCTAAAAAAACACATTTTCCTCAAATTTTGGTGACAGGAAGTTCTGGAATCACAGAGGAGCCACAAATTTGCTTCCAGCCAGCGTTCCCCCAAGTCTCCAGATACAAATGATACCTCACTTGTGTGGGACGGCCTAGCGCCCGAGACAGGAAATGCCCCAAAACGCAACGTGGACACATCACATTTTTTGAAAGAAAACAGAGGTGTTTTTTTTGCAAAGTTCCTACCTGTAGATTTTGGCCTCTAGCTCAGCCGGCAGCTAGGGAAACCTACCAAACCTGTGCATTTTTGAAAACTAGAGACCTAGGGGAATCCAAGATGGGGTGACTTGTGGGGCTCTCACCATGTTCTGTTACCCAGAATCCTTTGCAAACCTCAAAATTTGGCTACAAAAACACATTGCCCTCACATTTCGGTGACAGAAAATTCTGGAATTCGAGAGGAGCCACAAATTTCCACCCACCCAGTGTTCCCCCAAGTCTCCCGATAAAAATGATACCTCACTTTTCTGGTTAGGCCTAGCGCCCGCGACAGGAAATGCCCCAAAATGCAAAGTGTACACATCACATTTTTTTAAAGAAAACAGAGGTGTTTTTTGCAAAGTGCCTACCTGTAGATTTTGTCTCTAGCTCAACCGGCACCTAGGGAAACCTACCAAACCTGTGCATGTTTTAAAACTAGAGACCTAGGGGAATCCAAGATGGGGTGACTTGTGGGGCTCTGACCATGTTCTGTTACCCAGAATCCTTTGCAAACCTCAAAATTTGGCTAAAGAAACACATTTTCCTCACATTTTGGTGACAGACAGTTCTGGAATCAGAGAGGAGCCACAAATTTCCTACCACCCAGCGTTCCCACAAGTCTCCCGATAACAATGATACCTCACTGGTGTGAGTAGGCCTAGCGCCCGCGACAGGAGATGCCCCAAAACGCAATGTGGACACATCACATTTTTGGAATGAAAACAGAGGTGTTTTTTGCAAAGTGCCTACCTGTAGATTTTGGCCTCTAGGTCAGCCGGCACCTAGGGAAACCTACCAAACCTGTGCATTTTTAAAAACTAGAGACCTAGGGGAATCCAAGATGGGGGGACTTGTGGGGTTCTGACCAGGTTCTGTTACCCAGAATCCTTTGCAGACCTCAAAATTTGGCTAAAAAAACACTTTTTCCTCAAATTTTGGTGACAGGAAGTTCTGGAATAACAGAGGAGACACAAATTTCCTTCCACCCAGCGTTCCCCCAAGTCTCCCGATAAAAATGATACCTCACTTGTGTGGGAAGGCCTAGTGCCCGCGACAAGAAATGCCCCATAACGCAACATGGACACATCACATTTTTTTAAAGAAAACTGAGGTGTTTTTTGCAAAGTGCCTACCTGTATATTTTGGCCTCTAGCTCAGCCGGCAGCTAGGGAAACCTACCAAACCTGTGCATTTTTTAAAACTAGAGACCTAGGGGAATCCAAGATGGGGTGACTTGTGGGGCTCTGAATAGGTTCTGTTACCCAGAATCCTTTCCAAACCTCAAAATTTGGCTAAAAAAACTCATTGCCCTCACATTTCGGTGACAGAAAGTTCTGGAATCTGAGAGGAGCCACAAATGTCCTTCCACCCAGTGTTCCCCCAAGTCTCCCGATAAAAATGATACCTCACTTGTGTGGGTAGGCCTAGCGCCTGCGACAGGAAATGCCTCAAAACACAACGTGGACACATCAAATTTTTTGAAAGAAAACAGAGGTGTTTTTTCAAAGTGCCTACCTCTAGATTTTGGCCTCTAGTTAAGCCGGCACCTAGGGAAACCTACCAAACCTGTGCATTTTTTTAAACTAGAGACCTAGAGGAATCCAAGATGGGGTGACTTGTGGGGCTCTGAGCAGGTTCTGTTACCAAGAATCCTTTGCAAACCTCAAAATTTGGCTAAAAAAACACATTTTCCTCAAATTTTGGTGACAGAAAGTTCTGGAATCACAGAGGAGCCACAAATTTCCTTCCACCCAGCGTTCCCCAAAGTCTCCCGATAAAAATGATACCTCACTTGTGTGGGTAGGCCTAGCGCCCGCGACAGGAAATGCCCCAAAATGCAACGTGGACACATCACATTTTTTGAAAGAAAACAGGTGTTTTTTGCAAAGTGCCTACCTGTAGATTTTGGCCTCTAGCTCAGCCGGCACCTAGGGAAAACTACCAAACCTGTGCATTTTTTAAAACTAGAGACCTAGGGGAATCCAAGATGGGGTGACTTTTGGGGCTCTGACCATGTTCTGTTACCCAGAAACCTTTGCAAACCTCAGAATTTGGCTAAAAAAACACATTTTCCTCACATTTTGGTGACAGATAGTTCTGGAATCAGAGAGGAGCCACAAATTTCCTTCCACCCAGCGTTCCCCCAAGTCTCTCGATAAAAATGATACCTCACTTTTTTGGGGTAGGCCTAGCGCCCGCGACAGAAGATGCCCCAAAACGCAACGTGGACACATCACATTTTTGGAATGAAAACAGAGGTGTTTTTTGGAAAGTCCCTATCTGTAGGTTTTGGCCTCTAGCTCAGCCGGCACCTAGGGAAACCTACCAAACCTGTGCATTTTTTAAAACTAGATACCTAGGGGAATCCAAGATGGGGCGACTTGTGGGGCTCTGACCATGTTCTGTTACCCAGAATCCTTGCCAACCTCAAAATTTGGCTAAAAAAACACATTTTCCTCAAATTTTGGTGACAGAAAGTTCTGGAATCAGAGAGGAGCCACAAATTTCCTTCCACCCAGCGTTCCCCCAACTCTCCCGATAAAAATGATACCTCACTTGTGTGGGAAGGCCTACCGCCCGCGAAAGGAAATGCCCCAAAACGCAACGTGGACACATCACATTTTTTGAAAGAAAACAGAGGTGTTTTTTGCAAAGTGCCTACCTGTAGATTTTGGCCTCTAGCTCAGCCGGCACCTAGGGAAACGTACCAAACCTGTGCATTTTTTAAAACTAGAGACCTACGGGAATCCAAGATGGGGTGACTTGTGGGGCTCTGACCATGTTCTGTTACCCAGAATCCTTTGCAAACCTCAAAATGTGGCTAAAAAAACACATTTTCCTCACATTTTGGTGACAGATAGTTCTGGAATCAGAGAGGAGCCACAAATTTCCTTCCACCCAGCGTTCCCCCAACTCTCCCGATAAAAATGATACCTCACTTGTGTGGGTAGGCCTAGCGCCCGTGACAGGAAACGCCCCAAAACACAACGTGGACACATCAAATTTTTTTAAAGAAAACAGAGGTGTTTTTTGCAAAGTGCCTACCTGTAGATTTTGCCTATAGCTCAGCCGGCACCTAGGGAAACCTACCAAACCTGTGCATTTTTTTAAACTAGAGACCTAGGGGAATCCAAGATGGGGTGACTTGTGGGGCTCTGACCATGTTCTGTTACCTAGAATCCTTTGCAAACCTCAAAATTTGGCTAAAGAAACACATTTTCCTCACATTTTGGTGACAGATAGTTCTGGAATCAGAGAGGAGCCACAAATTTCCTTCCACCCAGCGTTCCCCCAAGTCTCCCGAACAAATGATACCTTACTTGTGTGGGAAGGCCTAGCGCCCGCGACAGTACATACCCCAAAACGCAACATGGACACATCACATTTTTGGAATGAAAACAGAGGTGTTTTTTGCAAAGTGCTTACCTGAAGATTTTGGCCTCTAGTTCAGCCGGCACCTAGGGAAACCTTCCAAACCCGTTCATTTTTTAAAACTAGAGACCTAGGGGAATCCAAGATGGGGGGACTTGTGGGGCTCTGACCAGGTTCTGTTACCCAGAATGCTTTGCAATCCGCAAAATATGGCTACAAAAACACATTTTCCTCACAATTTGGTGACAAATAGTTCTGGAATCAGAGAGGAGCCACAAATTTCCTTCCACCCAGCGTTCCCCCAGTCTCCCGATAAAAATGATACCTCACTTATGTGCGTTGGCCTAGCGCCCGTGACAGGAAACGCCCCAAAACACAACGTGGACACATCACATTTTTTTAAAGAAAACAGAGGTGTTTTTTGCAAAGTGCCTACCTGTAGATTTTGCCTCTAGCTCAGCCGGCACCTAGGGAAACCTACCAAACCTGTGCATTTTTGAAAACTAGAGACCTAGGGGAATCCAAGATGGGGTGACTTGTGGGGCTCTGAATAGGTTCTGTTACCCAGAATCCTTTCCAAACCTCAAAATTTGGTTAAAAAAACACATTGCCCTCACATTTCGGTGACAGAAAGTTCTGGAATCTGAGAGGAGCCACAAATGTCCTTCCACCCAGTGTTCCCCCAAGTCTCCCGATAAAAACGATACCTCACTTGTGTGGGTAGGCCTAGCGCCTGCGACAGGAAATGCCTCAAAACACAACGTGGACACATCAAATTTTTTGAAAGAAAACAGAGGTGTTTTTTCAAAGTGCCTACCTCTAGATTTTGGCCTCTAGTTAAGCCGGCACCTAGGGAAACCTACCAAACCTGTGCATTTTTTTAAACTAGAGACCTAGAGGAATCCAAGATGGGGTGACTTGTGGGGCTCTGAGCAGGTTCTGTTACCAAGAATCCTTTGCAAACCTCAAAATTTGGCTAAAAAAACACATTTTCCTCAAATTTTGGTGACAGAAAGTTCTGGAATCACAGAGGAGCCACAAATTTCCTTCCACCCAGCGTTCCCCAAAGTCTCCCGATAAAAATGATACCTCACTTGTGTGGGTAGGCCTAGCGCCCGCGACAGGAAATGCCCCAAAATGCAACGTGGACACATCACATTTTTTGAAAGAAAACAGGTGTTTTTTGCAAAGTGCCTACCTGTAGATTTTGGCCTCTAGCTCAGCCGGCACCTAGGGAAAACTACCAAACCTGTGCATTTTTTAAAACTAGAGACCTAGGGGAATCCAAGATGGGGAGACTTGTGGGGCTCTGACCATGTTCTGTTACCCAGAAACCTTTGCAAACCTCAGAATTTGGCTAAAAAAACACATTTTCCTCACATTTTGGTGACAGATAGTTCTGGAATCAGAGAGGAGCCACAAATTTCCTTCCACCCAGCGTTCCCCCAAGTCTCTCGATAACAATGATACCTCACTTTTTTGGGGTAGGCCTAGCGCCCGCGACAGAAGATGCCCCAAAACGCAACGTGGACACATCACATTTTTGGAATGAAAACAGAGGTGTTTTTTGGAAAGTCCCTATCTGTAGTTTTTGGCCTCTAGCTCAGCCGGCACCTAGGGAAACCTACCAAACCTGTGCATTTTTTAAAACTAGATACCTAGGGGAATCCAAGATGGGGCGACTTGTGGGGCTCTGACCATGTTCTGTTACCCAGAATCCTTGCCAACCTCAAAATTTGGCTAAAAAAACACATTTTCCTCAAATTTTGGTGACAGAAAGTTCTGGAATCAGAGAGGAGCCACAAATTTTCTTCCACCCAACGTTCCACCAAGTCTCCCGATAAAAATGATCCCTCACTTGTGTGGGAAGGCCTACCGCCCGCGACAGGAAATGCCCCAAAACGCAACGTGGACACATCACATTTTTTGAAAGAAAACAGAGGTGTTTTTTGCAAAGTGCCTACCTGTAGATTTTGGCCTCTAGCTCAGCCGGCACCTAGGGAAACGTACCAAACCTGTGCATTTTTTAAAACTAGAGACCTACGGGAATCCAAGATGGGGTGACTTGTGGGGCTCTGACCATGTTCTGTTACCCAGAATCCTTTGCAAACCTCAAAATGTGGCTAAAAAAACACATTTTCCTCACATTTTGGTGACAGATAGTTCTGGAATCAGAGAGGAGCCACAAATTTCCTTCCACCCAGCGTTCCCCCAACTCTCCCGATAAAAATGATACCTCACTTGTGTGGGTAGGCCTAGCGCCCGTGACAGGAAACGCCCCAAAACACAACGTGGACACATCAAATTTTTTTAAAGAAAACAGAGGTGTTTTTTGCAAAGTGCCTACCTGTAGATTTTGCCTATAGCTCAGCCGGCACCTAGGGAAACCTACCAAACCTGTGGATTTTTTAAAACTAGAGACCTAGGGGAATCCAAGATGGGGTGACTTGTGGGGCTCTGACCAGGTTCTGTTACCCTGAATCCTTTGCAAACCTCAAAATTTGGCTAAAAAAACACATTTTCCTCAAATTTTGGTGACAGGAAGTTCTGGAAAAACAGAGGAGCCACAAATTTCCTTCCACCCAGCGTTCCCCCAAGTCTCCCGATAAAAATGATACCTCACTTGTGTGGGAAGGCCTAGCGCCCGCGACAGGAAATGCCCCAAAACGCAACATGGACACATCACATTTTTTGAAAGAAAACAGAGGTGTTTTTTGAAAAGTGCCTACCTGTATATTTTGGCCTCTAGCTCAGCCGGCAGCTAGGGAAACCTACCAAAACCTGTGCATTTTTTAAAACTAGAGACCTAGGGGAATCCAAGATGGGGTGACTTGTGGGGCTCTGACCATGTTCTGTTACCCAGAATCCTTTACAAACCTCAAGATTTGGCTAAAAAAACACATTTTCCTCACATTTTGGTGACAGATAGTTCTGGAATCAGAGAGGAGCCACAAATTTCCTTCCACCCAGCGTTCTCCCGAATCTCCCGATAACAATGATACCTCACTTGTGTGGGTAGGCCTAGCGTCCGCGACAGGAGATGCCCCAAAACGCAACGTGGACACATCACATTTTTGGAATGAAAACAGAGGTGTTTTTCCTGTCGCGGGCGCTAGAGGTGTTTTTTGCAAAGTGCCTACCTGTATATTTTGGCCTCTAGCTCAGCCGGCAGCTAGGGAAACCTACCAAACCTTTGCATTTTTTAAAACTAGAGACCTAGGGGAATCCAACATGGGGAGACTTGTGGGGCTCTGACCATGTTCTGTTACCCAGAATCCTTTGCAAACCTCAAAATTTGGCTACAAAAACACATTTTCCTCACAATTTGGTGACAGATAGTTCTGGAATCAGAGAGGAGCCACAAATTTCCTCCCACCCAGCGTTCCCCCAAGTCTCCCGATAAAAATGATACCTCACTTGTGTGCGTAGGCCTAGCGCCCGTGACAGGAAACGCCCCAAAACACAACGTGGACACATCACATTTTTTTAAAGAAAACAGAGGTGTTTTTTGCAAAGTGCCTACCTGTAGATTTTGCCTCTAGCTCAGCCGGCACCTAGGGAAACCTACCAAACTTGTGCATTTTTGAAAACTAGAGACCTAGGGGAATCCAAGATGGGGGGACTTGTGGGGCTCTAACCAGGTTCTGTTACCCAGAATCCTTTGCAAACCTCAAAATTTGGCTAAAAAAACACATTTTCCTCAAATTTTGGTGACAGGAAGTTCTGGAATAACAGAGAAGCCACAAATTTCCTTCCACCCAGCGTTCCCCCAAGTCTCCCAATAACAATGATACCTCACTTGTGTGGGTAGGCCTAGCGTCCGCGACAGGAGATGCCCCAAAACGCAACGTGGACACATCACATTTTTGGAATGAAAACAGAGGTGTTTTTTGCAAAGTGCCTACCTGTAGATTTTGGCCTCTAGCTCAGCCGGCAGCTAGGAAAATCTACCAAACCTGTGCATTTTTGAAACCTAGAGACCTAGGGGAATCCAAGATGGGGGGACTTGTGGGGCTCTGACCAGGTTCTGTTACCCAGAATCCTTTACAAACCTCAAAATTTGGCTAAAAAAACACATTGCCCTCACATTTTCCTCAAATTTTGGTGACAGAAAGTTCTGGAATCACAGAGGAGCCACAAATTTCCTTCCACCCAGCGTTCCCCAAAGTCTCCCGATAAAAATGATACCTCACTTGTGTGGGTAGGCCTAGCGCCCGCGACAGGAAATGCCCCAAAATGCAACGTGGACACATCACATTTTTGGAATGAAAACAGAGGTGTTTTTTGCAAAGTGCCTACCTGTAGGTTTTGGCCTCTAGCTCAGCCGGCACCTAGGGAAACCTACCAAACCTGTGCATTTTTTAAACCTAGAGACCTAGGGGAATCCAAGATGGGGGGACTTGTGGGGCTCTGACCAGGTTCTGTTACCCAGAATCCTTTGCAAACCTCAAAATTTGGCTAAAAAAACACATTTTCCTCATATTTTGGTGACAGGAAGTTCTGGAATAACAGAGGAGTCACAAATTTCCTTCCACCCAGCGTTCCCCCAAGTCTCCCGATAAAAATGATACCTCACTTTTGTGGGTAGGCCTAGCGTCCGCGATAGGAGATGCCCCAAAACGCAACGTGGACACATCACATTTTTGGAATGAAAACAGAGGTGTTTTTTGCAAAGTGCCTCCCTGTAGATTTTGGCCTCTAGCTCAGCCGGCACCTAGGGAAACCTACCAAACCTGTGCATTTTTTAAACCTAGAGACCTAGGGGAATCCAAGATGGGGGGACTTGTGGGGCTCTGACCAGGTTCTGTTACCCAGAATCCTTTGCAAACCTCAAAATTTGGCTAAAAAAACACATTTTCCTCATATTTTGGTGACAGGAAGTTCTGGAATAACAGAGGAGCCACAAATTTCCTTCCACCCAGCGTTCCCCCAAGTCTCCCATTAAAAATTATACCTCACTTGTGTGGGAAGGCCTAGCGCCCGCAACAGGAAATACCCCAAAACGCAACATGGACACATCACATTTTTTGAAAGAAAAAAGAGGTGTTTTTTGCAAAGTGCCTACCTGTATATTTTGGCCTCTAGCTCAGCCGGCAGCTAGGGAAACCTACCAAACCTTTGCATTTTTTAAAACTAGAGACCTAGGGGAATCCAATATGGGGAGACTTGTGGGGCTCTGACCAGGTTCTGTTACCTAGAATCCTTTGCAAACCTCAAAATTTGGCTACAAAAACACATTTTCATCACATTTTGGTGACAGATAGTTCTGGAATCAGAGAGGAGCCACAAATTTTTCCACCCATCGTTCTCCCGAATCTCCCGATAACAATGATACCTCACTTGTGTGGGTAGGCCTAGCGCCCACGACAGGAGATGCCCCAAAACGCAACGTGGACACATCACATTTTTGGAATGAAAACAGAGGTGTTTTTTGCAAAGTGCCTACCTGTAGGTTTTGGCCTCTAGCTCAGCCGGCACCTAGGGAAACCTACCAAACCTGTGCATTTTTGAAACCTAGAGACCTAGGGGAATCCAAGATGGGGGGACTTGTGGGGCTCTGACCAGGTTCTGTTACCCAGAATCCTTTGCAAACCTCAAAATTTGGCTAAAAAAACACATTTTCCTCAAATTTTGGTGACAGAAAGTTCTGGAATCAGAGAGGAGCCACAAATTTCCTTCCACCCAACGTTCCACCAAGTCTCCCGATAAAAATGATCCCTCACTTGTGTGGGAAGGCCTACCGCCCGCGACAGGAAATGCCCCAAAACGCAACGTGGACACATCACATTTTTTGAAAGAAAACAGAGGTGTTTTTTGCAAAGTGCCTACCTGTAGATTTTGGCCTCTAGCTCAGCCGGCACCTAGGGAAACGTACCAAACCTGTGCATTTTTTAAAACTAGAGACCTACGGGAATCCAAGATGGGGTGACTTGTGGGGCTCTGACCATGTTCTGTTACCCAGAATCCTTTGCAAACCTCAAAATGTGGCTAAAAAAACACATTTTCCTCACATTTTGGTGACAGATAGTTCTGGAATCAGAGAGGAGCCACAAATTTCCTTCCACCCAGCGTTCCCCCAACTCTCCCGATAAAAATGATACCTCACTTGTGTGGGTAGGCCTAGCGCCCGTGACAGGAAACGCCCCAAAACACAACGTGGACACATCAAATTTTTTTAAAGAAAACAGAGGTGTTTTTTGCAAAGTGCCTACCTGTAGATTTTGCCTATAGCTCAGCCGGCACCTAGGGAAACCTACCAAACCTGTGGATTTTTTAAAACTAGAGACCTAGGGGAATCCAAGATGGGGTGACTTGTGGGGCTCTGACCAGGTTCTGTTACCCTGAATCCTTTGCAAACCTCAAAATTTGGCTAAAAAAACACATTTTCCTCAAATTTTGGTGACAGGAAGTTCTGGAAAAACAGAGGAGCCACAAATTTCCTTCCACCCAGCGTTCCCGCAAGTCTCCCGATAAAAATGATACCTCACTTGTGTGGGAAGGCCTAGCGCCCGCGACAGGAAATGCCCCAAAACGCAACATGGACACATCACATTTTTTGAAAGAAAACAGAGGTGTTTTTTGAAAAGTGCCTACCTGTATATTTTGGCCTCTAGCTCAGCCGGCAGCTAGGGAAACCTACCAAAACCTGTGCATTTTTTAAAACTAGAGACCTAGGGGAATCCAAGATGGGGTGACTTGTGGGGCTCTGACCATGTTCTGTTACCCAGAATCCTTTACAAACCTCAAGATTTGGCTAAAAAAACACATTTTCCTCACATTTTGGTGACAGATAGTTCTGGAATCAGAGAGGAGCCACAAATTTCCTTCCACCCAGCGTTCTCCCGAATCTCCCGATAACAATGATACCTCACTTGTGTGGGTAGGCCTAGCGTCCGCGACTGGAGATGCCCCAAAACGCAACGTGGACACATCACATTTTTGGAATGAAAACAGAGGTGTTTTTCCTGTCGCGGGCGCTAGAGGTGTTTTTTGCAAAGTGCCTACCTGTATATTTTGGCCTCTAGCTCAGCCGGCAGCTAGGGAAACCTACCAAACCTTTGCATTTTTTAAAACTAGAGACCTAGGGGAATCCAACATGGGGAGACTTGTGGGGCTCTGACCATGTTCTGTTACCCAGAATCCTTTGCAAACCTCAAAATTTGGCTACAAAAACACATTTTCCTCACAATTTGGTGACAGATAGTTCTGGAATCAGAGAGGAGCCACAAATTTCCTCCCACCCAGCGTTCCCCCAAGTCTCCCGATAAAAATGATACCTCACTTGTGTGCGTAGGCCTAGCGCCCGTGACAGGAAACGCCCCAAAACACAACGTGGACACATCACATTTTTTTAAAGAAAACAGAGGTGTTTTTTGCAAAGTGCCTACCTGTAGATTTTGCCTCTAGCTCAGCCGGCACCTAGGGAAACCTACCAAACTTGTGCATTTTTGAAAACTAGAGACCTAGGGGAATCCAAGATGGGGGGACTTGTGGGGCTCTAACCAGGTTCTGTTACCCAGAATCCTTTGCAAACCTCAAAATTTGGCTAAAAAAACACATTTTCCTCAAATTTTGGTGACAGGAAGTTCTGGAATAACAGAGAAGCCACAAATTTCCTTCCACCCAGCGTTCCCCCAAGTCTCCCAATAACAATGATACCTCACTTGTGTGGGTAGGCCTAGCGTCCGCGACAGGAGATGCCCCAAAACGCAACGTGGACACATCACATTTTTGGAATGAAAACAGAGGTGTTTTTTGCAAAGTGCCTACCTGTAGATTTTGGCCTCTAGCTCAGCCGGCAGCTAGGAAAATCTACCAAACCTGTGCATTTTTGAAACCTAGAGACCTAGGGGAATCCAAGATGGGGGGACTTGTGGGGCTCTGACCAGGTTCTGTTACCCAGAATCCTTTACAAACCTCAAAATTTGGCTAAAAAAACACATTGCCCTCACATTTTCCTCAAATTTTGGTGACAGAAAGTTCTGGAATCACAGAGGAGCCACAAATTTCCTTCCACCCAGCGTTCCCCAAAGTCTCCCGATAAAAATGATACCTCACTTGTGTGGGTAGGCCTAGCGCCCGCGACAGGAAATGCCCCAAAATGCAACGTGGACACATCACATTTTTGGAATGAAAACAGAGGTGTTTTTTGCAAAGTGCCTACCTGTAGGTTTTGGCCTCTAGCTCAGCCGGCACCTAGGGAAACCTACCAAACCTGTGCATTTTTTAAACCTAGATACCTAGGGGAATCCAAGATGGGGGGACTTGTGGGGCTCTGACCAGGTTCTGTTACCCAGAATCCTTTGCAAACCTCAAAATTTGGCTAAAAAAACACATTTTCCTCATATTTTGGTGACAGGAAGTTCTGGAATAACAGAGGAGTCACAAATTTCCTTCCACCCAGCGTTCCCCCAAGTCTCCCGATAAAAATGATACCTCACTTTTGTGGGTAGGCCTAGCGTCCGCGATAGGAGATGCCCCAAAACGCAACGTGGACACATCACATTTTTGGAATGAAAACAGAGGTGTTTTTTGCAAAGTGCCTCCCTGTAGATTTTGGCCTCTAGCTCAGCCGGCACCTAGGGAAACCTACCAAACCTGTGCATTTTTTAAACCTAGAGACCTAGGGGAATCCAAGATGGGGGGACTTGTGGGGCTCTGACCAGGTTCTGTTACCCAGAATCCTTTGCAAACCTCAAAATTTGGCTAAAAAAACACATTTTCCTCATATTTTGGTGACAGGAAGTTCTGGAATAACAGAGGAGCCACAAATTTCCTTCCACCCAGCGTTCCCCCAAGTCTCCCGATAAAAATTATACCTCACTTGTGTGGGAAGGCCTAGCGCCCGCAACAGGAAATACCCCAAAACGCAACATGGACACATCACATTTTTTGAAAGAAAAAAGAGGTGTTTTTTGCAAAGTGCCTACCTGTATATTTTGGCCTCTAGCTCAGCCGGCAGCTAGGGAAACCTACCAAACCTTTGCATTTTTTAAAACTAGAGACCTAGGGGAATCCAATATGGGGAGACTTGTGGGGCTCTGACCAGGTTCTGTTACCTAGAATCCTTTGCAAACCTCAAAATTTGGCTACAAAAACACATTTTCATTACATTTTGGTGACAGATAGTTCTGGAATCAGAGAGGAGCCACAAATTTTTCCACCCATCGTTCTCCCGAATCTCCCGATAACAATGATACCTCACTTGTGTGGGTAGGCCTAGCGCCCACGACAGGAGATGCCCCAAAACGCAACGTGGACACATCACATTTTTGGAATGAAAACAGAGGTGTTTTTTGCAAAGTGCCTACCTGTAGGTTTTGGCCTCTAGCTCAGCCGGCACCTAGGGAAACCTACCAAACCTGTGCATTTTTGAAACCTAGAGACCTAGGGGAATCCAAGATGGGGGGACTTGTGGGGCTCTGACCAGGTTCTGTTACCCAGAATCCTTTGCAAACCTCAAAATTTGGCTAAAAAAACACATTTTCCTCATATTTTGGTGACAGGAAGTTCTGGAATAACAGAGGAGCCACAAATTTCCTTCCACCCAGCGTTCCCCCAAGTCTCCCGATAAAAATTATACCTCACTTGTTTGGGAAGGCCTAGCGCCCGTGACAGGAAATACCCCAAAACGGAACATGGACACATCACATTTTTTTAAAGAAAAAAGAGGTGTTTTTTGCAAAGTGCCTACCTTTATATTTTGGCCTCTAGCTCAGCCGGCAGCTAGGGAAACCTACCAAACCTGTGCATTTTTTAAAACTAGAGACCTAGGGGAATCCAACATGGGGAGACTTGTGGGGCTCTGACCATGTTCTGTTACCCAGAATCCTTTGCAAACCTCAAAATTTGGCTACAAAAACACATTTTCCTCACAATTTGGTGACAGATAGTTCTGGAATCAGAGAGGAGCCACAAATTTCCTTCCACCCAGCGTTCCCCCAAGTCTCCCGATAAAAATGATACCTCACTTGTGTGCGTAGGCCTAGCGCCCGTGACAGGAAACGCCCCAAAACACAACGTGGACACATCACATTTTTTTAAAGAAAACAGAGGTGTTTTTTGCAAAGTGCCTACCTGTAGATTTTGCCTCTAGCTCAGCCGGCACCTAGGGAAACCTACCAAACTTGTGCATTTTTTAAAACTAGAGACCTAGGGGAATCCAAGAATGGGGGACTTGTGGGGCTCTGACCAGGTTCTGTTACCCAGAATCCTTTGCAAACCTCAAAATTTGGCTAAAAAAACACATTTTCCTCAAATTTTGGTGACAGGAAGTTCTGGAATAACAGAGGAGACACAAATTTCCTTCCACCCAGCGTTCCCCCAAGTCTCCCGATAACAATGATACCTCACTTGTGTGGGTAGGCCTAGCGCCCACGACAGGAGATGCCCCAAAACGCAACGTGGACACATCACATTTTTGGAATGAAAACAGAGGTGTTTTTTGCAAAGTGCCTACCTGTAGGTTTTGGCCTCTAGCTCAGCCGGCACCTAGGGAAACCTACCAAACCTGTGCATTTTTGGAACCTAGAGACCTAGGGGTATCCAAGATGGGGGGACTTGTGGGGCTCTGACCAGGTTCTGTTACCCAGAATCCTTTGCAAACCTCAAAATTTGGCTAAAAAAACACATTTTCCTCATATTTTGGTGACAGGAAGTTCTGGAATAACAGAGGAGCCACAAATTTCCTTCCACCCAGCGTTCCCCCAAGTCTCCCGATAAAAATTATACCTCACTTGTGTGGGAAGGCCTAGCGCCCGCAACAGGAAATACCCCAAAACGCAACATGGACACATCACATTTTTTGAAAGAAAAAAGAGGTGTTTTTTGCAAAGTGCCTACCTGTATATTTTGACCTCTAGCTCAGCCGGCAGCTAGGGAAACCTACCAAACCTTTGCATTTTTTAAAACTAGAGACCTAGGGGAATCCAACATGGGGAGACTTGTGGGGCTCTGACCATGTTCTGTTACCCAGAATCCTTTGCAAACCTCAAAATTTGGCTACAAAAACACATTTTCCTCACAATTTGGTGACAGATAGTTCTGGAATCAGAGAGGAGCCACAAATTTCCTTCCACCCAGCGTTCCCCCAAGTCTCCCGATAAAAATGATACCTCACTTGTGTGCGTAGGCCTAGCGCCCGTGACAGGAAACGCCCCAAAACACAACGTGGACACATCACATTTTTTTAAAGAAAACAGAGGTGTTTTTTGCAAAGTGCCTACCTGTAGATTTTGCCTCTAGCTCAGCCGGCACCTAGGGAAACCTACCAAACTTGTGCATTTTTGAAAACTAGAGACCTAGGGGAATCCAACATGGGGGGACTTGTGGGGCTCTAACCAGGTTCTGTTACCCAGAATCCTTTGCAAACCTCAAAATTTGGCTAAAAAAACACATTTTCCTCAAATTTTGGTGACAGGAAGTTCTGGAATAACAGAGGAGCCACAAATTTCCTTCCACCCAGCGTTCCCCCAAGTCTCCGTATAACAATGATACCTCACTTGTGTGGGTAGGCCTAGCGTCCGCGACAGGAGATGCCCCAAAACGCAACGTGGACACATCACATTTTTGGAATGAAAACAGAGGTGTTTTTTGCAAAGTGCCTCCCTGTAGATTTTGGCCTCTAGCTCAGCCGGCACCTAGGGAAATCAACCAAACCTGTGCATTTTTGAAACCTAGAGACCTAGGGGAATCCAAGATGGGGTGACTTGTGGGGCTCTGACCAGGTTCTGTTACCTAGAATCCTTTGCAAACCTCAAAATTTGGCTAAAAAAACAAATTTTCGTCACATTTTGGTGACAGATAGTTCTGGAATCAGAGAGGAGCCACAAGTTTTTCCACCCAGCGTTCTCCCGAATCTCCCGATAACAATGATACCTCACTTGTGTGGGTAGGCCTAGCGCCCACGACAGGAGATGCCCCAAAACGCAACGTGAACACATCACATTTTTGGAATGAAAACAGAGGTGTTTTTTGCAAAGTGCCTACCTGTAGGTTTTGGCCTGTAGCTCAGCCGGCACCTAGGGAAACCTACCAAACCTTTGCATTTTTGAAACCTAGAGACCTAGGGGAATCCAAGATGGGGGGACTTGTGGGGCTCTGACCAGGTTCTGTTACTCAGAATCCTTTGCAAACCTCAAAATTTGGCTAAAAAAACACATTTTCCTCATATTTTGGTGACAGGAAGTTCTGGAATAACAGAGGAGACACAAATTTCCTTCCTCATAGCGTTCCCCCAAGTCTCCCGAGAACAATGATACCTCACTTGTGTGGGTAGGCCTAGCGTCCGCGACAGGAGATGCCCCAAAACGCAACGTGGACACATCACATTTTTGGAATGAAAACAGAGGTGTTTTTTGCAAAGTGCCTCCCTGTAGATTTTGGCCTCTAGCTCAGCCGGCACCTAGGGAAACCTACCAAACCTGTGCATTTTTTAAACCTAGAGACCTAGGGCAATCCAAGATGGGGGGACTTGTGGGGCTCTGACCAGGTTCTGTTACCCAGAATCCTTTGCAAACCTCAAAATTTGGCTAAAAAAACAAATTTTCCTCATATTTTGGTGACAGGAAGTTCTGGAATAACAGAGGAGCCACAAATTTCCTTCCACCCAGCGTTCCCCCAAGTCTCCCGATAAAAATTATACCTCACTTGTGTGGGAAGGCCTAGCGCCCGCGACAGGAAATACCCCAAAACGCAACATGGACACATCACATTTTTTTAAAGAAAAAAGAGGTGTTTTTTGCAAAGTGCCTACCTTTATATTTTGGCCTCTAGCTCAGCCGGCAGCTAGGGAAACCTACCAAACCTGTGCATTTTTTAAAACTAGAGACCTAGGGGAATCCAACATGGGGAGACTTGTGGGGCTCTGACCATGTTCTGTTACCCAGAATCCTTTGTAAACCTCAAAATTTGGCTTCAAAAACACATTTTCCTCACAATTTGGTGACAGATAGTTCTGGAATCAGAGAGGAGCCACAAATTTCCTCCCACCCAGCGTTCCCCCAAGTCTCCCGATAAAAATGATACCTCACTTGTGTGCGTAGGCCTAGCGCCCGTGACAGGAAACGCCCCAAAACACAACGTGGACACATCACATTTTTTTTAAAGAAAACAGAGGTGTTTTTTGCAAAGTGCCTACCTGTAGATTTTGCCTCTAGCTCAGCCGGCACCTAGGGAAACCTACCAAACTTGTGCATTTTTTAAAACTAGAGACCTAGGGGAATCCAAGATGGGGGGACTTGTGGGGCTCTGACCAGGTTCTGTTACCCAGAATCCTTTGCAAACCTCAAAATTTGGCTAAAAAAACACATTTTCCTCAAATTTTGGTGACAGGAAGTTCTGGAATAACAGAGGAGCCACAAATTTCCTTCCACCCAGCGTTCCCCCAAGTCTCCCGATAACAATGATACCTCACTTGTGTGGGTAGGCCTAGCGCCCACGACAGGAGATGCCCCAAAACGCAACGTCGACACATCACATTTTTGGAATGAAAACAGAGGTGTTTTTTGCAAAGTGCCTACCTGTAGGTTTTGGCCTCTAGCTCAGCCGGCACCTAGGGAAACCTACCAAACCTGTGCATTTTTGAAACCTAGAGACCTAGGGGAATCCAAGATGGGGGGACTTGTGGGGCTCTGACCAGGTTCTGTTACCCAGAATCCTTTGCAAACCTCAAAATTTGGCTAAAAAAACACATTTTCCTCATATTTTGGTGACAGGAAGTTCTGGAATAACAGAGGAGCCACAAATTTCCTTCCACCCAGCGTTCCCCCAAGTCTCCCGATAAAAATTATACCTCACTTGTGTGGGAAGGCCTAGCGCCCGCAACAGGAAATACCCCAAAACGCAACATGGACACATCACATTTTTTGAAAGAAAAAAGAGGTGTTTTTTGCAAAGTGCCTACCTGTATATTTTGGCCTCTAGCTCAGCCGGCAGCTAGGGAAACCTACCAAACCTTTGCATTTTTTAAAACTAGAGACCTAGGGGAATCCAATATGGGGAGACTTGTGGGGCTCTGACCAGGTTCTGTTACCTAGAATCCTTTGCAAACCTCAAAATTTGGCTACAAAAACACATTTTCATCACATTTTGGTGACAGATAGTTCTGGAATCAGAGAGGAGCCACAAATTTTTCCACCCATCGTTCTCCCGAATCTCCCGATAACAATGATACCTCACTTGTGTGGGTAGGCCTAGCGCCCACGACAGGAGATGCCCCAAAACGCAACGTGGACACATCACATTTTTGGAATGAAAACAGAGGTGTTTTTTGCAAAGTGCCTACCTGTAGGTTTTGGCCTCTAGCTCAGCCGGCACCTAGGGAAACCTACCAAACCTGTGCATTTTTGAAACCTAGAGACCTAGGGGAATCCAAGATGGGGGGACTTGTGGGGCTCTGACCAGGTTCTGTTACCCAGAATCCTTTGCAAACCTCAAAATTTGGCTAAAAAAACACATTTTCCTCAAATTTTGGTGACAGGAAGTTCTGGAATAACAGAGGAGCCACAAATTTCCTTCCACCCAGCGTTCCCCCAAGTCTCCCGATAAAAATTATACCTCACTTGTTTGGGAAGGCCTAGCGCCCGTGACAGGAAATACCCCAAAACGGAACATGGACACATCACATTTTTTTAAAGAAAAAAGAGGTGTTTTTTGCAAAGTGCCTACCTTTATATTTTGGCCTCTAGCTCAGCCGGCAGCTAGGGAAACCTACCAAACCTGTGCATTTTTTAAAACTAGAGACCTAGGGGAATCCAACATGGGGAGACTTGTGGGGCTCTGACCATGTTCTGTTACCCAGAATCCTTTGCAAACCTCAAAATTTGGCTACAAAAACACATTTTCCTCACAATTTGGTGACAGATAGTTCTGGAATCAGAGAGGAGCCACAAATTTCCTTCCACCCAGCGTTCCCCCAAGTCTCCCGATAAAAATGATACCTCACTTGTGTGCGTAGGCCTAGCGCCCGTGACAGGAAACGCCCCAAAACACAACGTGGACACATCACATTTTTTTAAAGAAAACAGAGGTGTTTTTTGCAAAGTGCCTACCTGTAGATTTTGCCTCTAGCTCAGCCGGCACCTAGGGAAACCTACCAAACTTGTGCATTTTTTAAAACTAGAGACCTAGGGGAATCCAAGAATGGGGGACTTGTGGGGCTCTGACCAGGTTCTGTTACCCAGAATCCTTTGCAAACCTCAAAATTTGGCTAAAAAAACACATTTTCCTCAAATTTTGGTGACAGGAAGTTCTGGAATAACAGAGGAGCCACAAATTTCCTTCCACCCAGCGTTCCCCCAAGTCTCCCGATAACAATGATACCTCACTTGTGTGGGTAGGCCTAGCGCCCACGACAGGAGATGCCCCAAAACGCAACGTGGACACATCACATTTTTGGAATGAAAACAGAGGTGTTTTTTGCAAAGTGCCTACCTGTAGGTTTTGGCCTCTAGCTCAGCCGGCACCTAGGGAAACCTACCAAACCTGTGCATTTTTGGAACCTAGAGACCTAGGGGTATCCAAGATGGGGGGACTTGTGGGGCTCTGACCAGGTTCTGTTACACAGAATCCTTTGCAAACCTCAAAATTTGGCTAAAAAAACACATTTTCCTCATATTTTGGTGACAGGAAGTTCTGGAATAACAGAGGAGCCACAAATTTCCTTCCACCCAGCGTTCCCCCAAGTCTCCCGATAAAAATTATACCTCACTTGTGTGGGAAGGCCTAGCGCCCGCAACAGGAAATACCCCAAAACGCAACATGGACACATCACATTTTTTGAAAGAAAAAAGAGGTGTTTTTTGCAAAGTGCCTACCTGTATATTTTGACCTCTAGCTCAGCCGGCAGCTAGGGAAACCTACCAAACCTTTGCATTTTTTAAAACTAGAGACCTAGGGGAATCCAACATGGGGAGACTTGTGGGGCTCTGACCATGTTCTGTTACCCAGAATCCTTTGCAAACCTCAAAATTTGGCTACAAAAACACATTTTCCTCACAATTTGGTGACAGATAGTTCTGGAATCAGAGAGGAGCCACAAATTTCCTTCCACCCAGCGTTCCCCCAAGTCTCCCGATAAAAATGATACCTCACTTGTGTGCGTAGGCCTAGCGCCCGTGACAGGAAACGCCCCAAAACACAACGTGGACACATCACATTTTTTTAAAGAAAACAGAGGTGTTTTTTGCAAAGTGCCTACCTGTAGATTTTGCCTCTAGCTCAGCCGGCACCTAGGGAAACCTACCAAACTTGTGCATTTTTGAAAACTAGAGACCTAGGGGAATCCAAGATGGGGGGACTTGTGGGGCTCTAACCAGGTTCTGTTACCCAGAATCCTTTGCAAACCTCAAAATTTGGCTAAAAAAACACATTTTCCTCAAATTTTGGTGACAGGAAGTTCTGGAATAACAGAGGAGCCACAAATTTCCTTCCACCCAGCGTTCCCCCAAGTCTCCGTATAACAATGATACCTCACTTGTGTGGGTAGGCCTAGCGTCCGCGACAGGAGATGCCCCAAAACGCAACGTGGACACATCACATTTTTGGAATGAAAACAGAGGTGTTTTTTGCAAAGTGCCTCCCTGTAGATTTTGGCCTCTAGCTCAGCCGGCACCTAGGGAAATCAACCAAACCTGTGCATTTTTGAAACCTAGAGACCTAGGGGAATCCAAGATGGGGTGACTTGTGGGGCTCTGACCAGGTTCTGTTACCTAGAATCCTTTGCAAACCTCAAAATTTGGCTAAAAAAACAAATTTTCGTCACATTTTGGTGACAGATAGTTCTGGAATCAGAGAGGAGCCACAAGTTTTTCCACCCAGCGTTCTCCCGAATCTCCCGATAACAATGATACCTCACTTGTGTGGGTAGGCCTAGCGCCCACGACAGGAGATGCCCCAAAACGCAACGTGAACACATCACATTTTTGGAATGAAAACAGAGGTGTTTTTTGCAAAGTGCCTACCTGTAGGTTTTGGCCTGTAGCTCAGCCGGCACCTAGGGAAACCTACCAAACCTTTGCATTTTTGAAACCTAGAGACCTAGGGGAATCCAAGATGGGGGAACTTGTGGGGCTCTGACCAGGTTCTGTTACTCAGAATCCTTTGCAAACCTCAAAATTTGGCTAAAAAAACACATTTTCCTCATATTTTGGTGACAGGAAGTTCTGGAATAACAGAGGAGCCACAAATTTCCTTCCACCCAGCGTTCCCCCAAGTCTCCCGAGAACAATGATACCTCACTTGTGTGGGTAGGCCTAGCGTCCGCGACAGGAGATGCCCCAAAACGCAACGTGGACACATCACATTTTTGGAATGAAAACAGAGGTGTTTTTTGCAAAGTGCCTCCCTGTAGATTTTGGCCTCTAGCTCAGCCGGCACCTAGGGAAACCTACCAAACCTGTGCATTTTTTAAACCTAGAGACCTAGGGCAATCCAAGATGGGGGGACTTGTGGGGCTCTGACCAGGTTCTGTTACCCAGAATCCTTTGCAAACCTCAAAATTTGGCTAAAAAAACAAATTTTCCTCATATTTTGGTGACAGGAAGTTCTGGAATAACAGAGGAGCCACAAATTTCCTTCCACCCAGCGTTCCCCCAAGTCTCCCGATAAAAATTATACCTCACTTGTGTGGGAAGGCCTAGCGCCCGCGACAGGAAATACCCCAAAACGCAACATGGACACATCACATTTTTTTAAAGAAAAAAGAGGTGTTTTTTGCAAAGTGCCTACCTTTATATTTTGGCCTCTAGCTCAGCCGGCAGCTAGGGAAACCTACCAAACCTGTGCATTTTTTAAAACTAGAGACCTAGGGGAATCCAACATGGGGAGACTTGTGGGGCTCTGACCATGTTCTGTTACCCAGAATCCTTTGTAAACCTCAAAATTTGGCTTCAAAAACACATTTTCCTCACAATTTGGTGACAGATAGTTCTGGAATCAGAGAGGAGCCACAAATTTCCTCCCACCCAGCGTTCCCCCAAGTCTCCCGATAAAAATGATACCTCACTTGTGTGCGTAGGCCTAGCGCCCGTGACAGGAAACGCCCCAAAACACAACGTGGACACATCACATTTTTTTTAAAGAAAACAGAGGTGTTTTTTGCAAAGTGCCTACCTGTAGATTTTGCCTCTAGCTCAGCCGGCACCTAGGGAAACCTACCAAACTTGTGCATTTTTTAAAACTAGAGACCTAGGGGAATCCAAGATGGGGGGACTTGTGGGGCTCTGACCAGGTTCTGTTACCCAGAATCCTTTGCAAACCTCAAAATTTGGCTAAAAAAACACATTTTCCTCAAATTTTGGTGACAGGAAGTTCTGGAATAACAGAGGAGCCACAAATTTCCTTCCACCCAGCGTTCCCCCAAGTCTCCCGATAACAATGATACCTCACTTGTGTGGGTAGGCCTAGCGCCCACGACAGGAGATGCCCCAAAACGCAACGTCGACACATCACATTTTTGGAATGAAAACAGAGGTGTTTTTTGCAAAGTGCCTACCTGTAGGTTTTGGCCTCTAGCTCAGCCGGCACCTAGGGAAACCTACCAAACCTGTGCATTTTTGAAACCTAGAGACCTAGGGGAATCCAAGATGGGGGGACTTGTGGGGCTCTGACCAGGTTCTGTTACCCAGAATCCTTTGCAAACCTCAAAATTTGGCTAAAAAAACACATTTTCCTCATATTTTGGTGACAGGAAGTTCTGGAATAACAGAGGAGCCACAAATTTCCTTCCACCCAGCGTTCCCCCAAGTCTCCCGATAAAAATTATACCTCACTTGTGTGGGAAGGCCTAGCGCCCGCAACAGGAAATACCCCAAAACGCAACATGGACACATCACATTTTTTGAAAGAAAAAAGAGGTGTTTTTTGCAAAGTGCCTACCTGTATATTTTGGCCTCTAGCTCAGCCGGCAGCTAGGGAAACCTACCAAACCTTTGCATTTTTTAAAACTAGAGACCTAGGGGAATCCAATATGGGGAGACTTGTGGGGCTCTGACCAGGTTCTGTTACCTAGAATCCTTTGCAAACCTCAAAATTTGGCTACAAAAACACATTTTCATCACATTTTGGTGACAGATAGTTCTGGAATCAGAGAGGAGCCACAAATTTTTCCACCCATCGTTCTCCCGAATCTCCCGATAACAATGATACCTCACTTGTGTGGGTAGGCCTAGCGCCCACGACAGGAGATGCCCCAAAACGCAACGTGGACACATCACATTTTTGGAATGAAAACAGAGGTGTTTTTTGCAAAGTGCCTACCTGTAGGTTTTGGCCTCTAGCTCAGCCGGCACCTAGGTAAACCTACCAAACCTGTGCATTTTTGAAACCTAGAGACCTAGGGGAATCCAAGATGGGGGGACTTGTGGGGCTCTGACCAGGTTCTGTTACCCAGAATCCTTTGCAAACCTCAAAATTTGGCTAAAAAAACACATTTTCCTCATATTTTGGTGACAGGAAGTTCTGGAATAACAGAGGAGCCACAAATTTCCTTCCACCCAGCGTTCCCCCAAGTCTCCCGATAAAAATTATACCTCACTTGTTTGGGAAGGCCTAGCGCCCGTGACAGGAAATACCCCAAAACGGAACATGGACACATCACATTTTTTTAAAGAAAAAAGAGGTGTTTTTTGCAAAGTGCCTACCTTTATATTTTGGCCTCTAGCTCAGCCGGCAGCTAGGGAAACCTACCAAACCTGTGCATTTTTTAAAACTAGAGACCTAGGGGAATCCAACATGGGGAGACTTGTGGGGCTCTGACCATGTTCTGTTACCCAGAATCCTTTGCAAACCTCAAAATTTGGCTACAAAAACACATTTTCCTCACAATTTGGTGACAGATAGTTCTGGAATCAGAGAGGAGCCACAAATTTCCTTCCACCCAGCGTTCCCCCAAGTCTCCCGATAAAAATGATACCTCACTTGTGTGCGTAGGCCTAGCGCCCGTGACAGGAAACGCCCCAAAACACAACGTGGACACATCACATTTTTTTAAAGAAAACAGAGGTGTTTTTTGCAAAGTGCCTACCTGTAGATTTTGCCTCTAGCTCAGCCGGCACCTAGGGAAACCTACCAAACTTGTGCATTTTTTAAAACTAGAGACCTAGGGGAATCCAAGAATGGGGGACTTGTGGGGCTCTGACCAGGTTCTGTTACCCAGAATCCTTTGCAAACCTCAAAATTTGGCTAAAAAAACACATTTTCCTCAAATTTTGGTGACAGGAAGTTCTGGAATAACAGAGGAGCCACAAATTTCCTTCCACCCAGCGTTCCCCCAAGTCTCCCGATAACAATGATACCTCACTTGTGTGGGTAGGCCTAGCGCCCACGACAGGAGATGCCCCAAAACGCAACGTGGACACATCACATTTTTGGAATGAAAACAGAGGTGTTTTTTGCAAAGTGCCTACCTGTAGGTTTTGGCCTCTAGCTCAGCCGGCACCTAGGGAAACCTACCAAACCTGTGCATTTTTGGAACCTAGAGACCTAGGGGTATCCAAGATGGGGGGACTTGTGGGGCTCTGACCAGGTTCTGTTACCCAGAATCCTTTGCAAACCTCAAAATTTGGCTAAAAAAACACATTTTCCTCATATTTTGGTGACAGGAAGTTCTGGAATAACAGAGGAGCCACAAATTTCCTTCCACCCAGCGTTCCCCCAAGTCTCCCGATAAAAATTATACCTCACTTGTGTGGGAAGGCCTAGCGCCCGCAACAGGAAATACCCCAAAACGCAACATGGACACATCACATTTTTTTAAAGAAAAAAGAGGTGTTTTTTGCAAAGTGCCTACCTGTATATTTTGACCTCTAGCTCAGCCGGCAGCTAGGGAAACCTACCAAACCTTTGCATTTTTTAAAACTAGAGACCTAGGGGAATCCAACATGGGGAGACTTGTGGGGCTCTGACCATGTTCTGTTACCCAGAATCCTTTGCAAACCTCAAAATTTGGCTACAAAAACACATTTTCCTCACAATTTGGTGACAGATAGTTCTGGAATCAGAGAGGAGCCACAAATTTCCTTCCACCCAGCGTTCCCCCAAGTCTCCCGATAAAAATGATACCTCACTTGTGTGCGTAGGCCTAGCGCCCGTGACAGGAAACGCCCCAAAACACAACGTGGACACATCACATTTTTTTAAAGAAAACAGAGGTGTTTTTTGCAAAGTGCCTACCTGTAGATTTTGCCTCTAGCTCAGCCGGCACCTAGGGAAACCTACCAAACTTGTGCATTTTTGAAAACTAGAGACCTAGGGGAATCCAACATGGGGGGACTTGTGGGGCTCTAACCAGGTTCTGTTACCCAGAATCCTTTGCAAACCTCAAAATTTGGCTAAAAAAACACATTTTCCTCAAATTTTGGTGACAGGAAGTTCTGGAATAACAGAGGAGCCACAAATTTCCTTCCACCCAGCGTTCCCCCAAGTCTCCGTATAACAATGATACCTCACTTGTGTGGGTAGGCCTAGCGTCCGCGACAGGAGATGCCCCAAAACGCAACGTGGACACATCACATTTTTGGAATGAAAACAGAGGTGTTTTTTGCAAAGTGCCTCCCTGTAGATTTTGGCCTCTAGCTCAGCCGGCACCTAGGGAAATCAACCAAACCTGTGCATTTTTGAAACCTAGAGACCTAGGGGAATCCAAGATGGGGTGACTTGTGGGGCTCTGACCAGGTTCTGTTACCTAGAATCCTTTGCAAACCTCAAAATTTGGCTAAAAAAACAAATTTTCGTCACATTTTGGTGACAGATAGTTCTGGAATCAGAGAGGAGCCACAAGTTTTTCCACCCAGCGTTCTCCCGAATCTCCCGATAACAATGATACCTCACTTGTGTGGGTAGGCCTAGCGCCCACGACAGGAGATGCCCCAAAACGCAACGTGAACACATCACATTTTTGGAATGAAAACAGAGGTGCTTTTTGCAAAGTGCCTACCTGTAGGTTTTGGCCTGTAGCTCAGCCGGCACCTAGGGAAACCTACCAAACCTTTGCATTTTTGAAACCTAGAGACCTAGGGGAATCCAAGATGGGGGGACTTGTGGGGCTCTGACCAGGTTCTGTTACTCAGAATCCTTTGCAAACCTCAAAATTTGGCTAAAAAAACACATTTTCCTCATATTTTGGTGACAGGAAGTTCTGGAATAACAGAGGAGCCACAAATTTCCTTCCACCCAGCGTTCCCCCAAGTCTCCCGAGAACAATGATACCTCACTTGTGTGGGTAGGCCTAGCGTCCGCGACAGGAGATGCCCCAAAACGCAACGTGGACACATCACATTTTTGGAATGAAAACAGAGGTGTTTTTTGCAAAGTGCCTCCCTGTAGATTTTGGCCTCTAGCTCAGCCGGCACCTAGGGAAACCTACCAAACCTGTGCATTTTTTAAACCTAGAGACCTAGGGCAATCCAAGATGGGGGGACTTGTGGGGCTCTGACCAGGTTCTGTTACCCAGAATCCTTTGCAAACCTCAAAATTTGGCTAAAAAAACAAATTTTCCTCATATTTTGGTGACAGGAAGTTCTGGAATAACAGAGGAGCCACAAATTTCCTTCCACCCAGCGTTCCCCCAAGTCTCCCGATAAAAATTATACCTCACTTGTGTGGGAAGGCCTAGCGCCCGCGACAGGAAATACCCCAAAACGCAACATGGACACATCACATTTTTTTAAAGAAAAAAGAGGTGTTTTTTGCAAAGTGCCTACCTTTATATTTTGGCCTCTAGCTCAGCCGGCAGCTAGGGAAACCTACCAAACCTGTGCATTTTTTAAAACTAGAGACCTAGGGGAATCCAACATGGGGAGACTTGTGGGGCTCTGACCATGTTCTGTTACCCAGAATCCTTTGTAAACCTCAAAATTTGGCTTCAAAAACACATTTTCCTCACAATTTGGTGACAGATAGTTCTGGAATCAGAGAGGAGCCACAAATTTCCTCCCACCCAGCGTTCCCCCAAGTCTCCCGATAAAAATGATACCTCACTTGTGTGCGTAGGCCTAGCGCCCGTGACAGGAAACGCCCCAAAACACAACGTGGACACATCACATTTTTTTTAAAGAAAACAGAGGTGTTTTTTGCAAAGTGCCTACCTGTAGATTTTGCCTCTAGCTCAGCCGGCACCTAGGGAAACCTACCAAACTTGTGCATTTTTTAAAACTAGAGACCTAGGGGAATCCAAGATGGGGGGACTTGTGGGGCTCTGACCAGGTTCTGTTACCCAGAATCCTTTGCAAACCTCAAAATTTGGCTAAAAAAACACATTTTCCTCAAATTTTGGTGACAGGAAGTTCTGGAATAACAGAGGAGCCACAAATTTCCTTCCACCCAGCGTTCCCCCAAGTCTCCCGATAACAATGATACCTCACTTGTGTGGGTAGGCCTAGCGCCCACGACAGGAGATGCCCCAAAACGCAACGTCGACACATCACATTTTTGGAATGAAAACAGAGGTGTTTTTTGCAAAGTGCCTACCTGTAGGTTTTGGCCTCTAGCTCAGCCGGCACCTAGGGAAACCTACCAAACCTGTGCATTTTTGAAACCTAGAGACCTAGGGGAATCCAAGATGGGGGGACTTGTGGGGCTCTGACCAGGTTCTGTTACCCAGAATCCTTTGCAAACCTCAAAATTTAGCTAAAAAAACACATTTTCCTCATATTTTGGTGACAGGAAGTTCTGGAATAACAGAGGAGCCACAAATTTCCTTCCACCCAGCGTTCCCCCAAGTCTCCCGATAACAATGATACCTCACTTGTGTGGGTAGGCCTAGCGTCCGCGACAGGAGATGCCCCAAAACGCAACGTGGACACATCACATTTTTGGAATGAAAACAGAGGTGTTTTTTGCAAAGTGCCTCCCTGTAGATTTTGGCCTCTAGCTCAGCCGGCACCTAGGGAAATCTACCAAACCTGTGCATTTTTTAAACCTAGAGACCTAGGGGAATCCAAGATGGGGGGACTTGTGGGGCTCCGACCAGGTTCTGTTACCCAGAATCCTTTGCAAACCTCAAAATTTGGCTAAAACAACACATTTTCCTCAAATTTTGGTGACAGGAAGTTCTGGAATAACAGAGGAGCCACAAATTTCCTTCCACCCAGCATTCCCCCAAGTCTCCCGATAAAAATTATACCTCACTTGTGTGGGAAGGCCTAGCGCCCGCGACAGGAAATACCCCAAAACGCAACATGGACACATCACATTTTTTGAAAGAAAAAAGAGGTTTTTTTTTGCAAAGTGCCTACCTGTATATTTTGGCCTCTAGCTCAGTCGGCAGCTAGGGAAACCTACCAAACCTGTGCATTTGTTAAAACTAGAGACCTAGGGGAATCCAAGATGGGGTGACTTGTGGGGCTCTGACCATGTTCTGTTTCCCAGAATCCTTTGCAAACCTCAAAATTTGGCTACAAAAACACATTTTCATCACAATTTGGTGACAGATAGTTCAGGAATCAGAGAGGAGCCACAAATTTCCTTCCACCCAGCGTTCCCCCAAGTCTCCCGATAAAAATGATACCTCACTTGTGTGCGTAGGCCTAGCGCCCGTGACAGGAAACGCCCCAAAACACAACGTGGACACATCACATTTTTTTAAAGAAAACAGAGGTGTTTTTTGCAAAATGCCTACCTGTAGATTTTGCCTCTAGCTCAGCCGGCACCTAGGTAAACCTACCAAACTTGTGCATTTTTTAAAACTAGAGACCTAGGGGAATCCAAGATGGGGGGACTTGTGGGGCTCTGACCAGATTCTGTTACCCAGAATCCTTTGCAAACCTCAAAATTTGGCTAAAAAAACACATTTTCCTCAAATTTTGGTGACAGGAAGTTCTGGAATAACAGAGGAGCCACAAATTTCCTTCCACCCAGCGTTCCCCCAAGTCTCCCGATAACAATGATACCTCACTTGTGTGGGTAGGCCTAGCGTCCGCGACAGGAGATGCCCCAAAACGCAATGTGGACACATCACATTTTTGGAATGAAAACAGAGGTGTTTTTTGCAAAGTGCCTCCCTGTAGATTTTGGCCTCTAGCTCAGCCGGCACCTAGGGAAATCTACCAAACCTGTGCATTTTTTAAACCTAGAGACCTAGGGGAATCCAAGATGGGGGGACTTGTGGGGCTCTGACCAGGTTCTGTTACCCAGAATCCTTTGCAAACCTCAAAATTTGGCTAAAAAACACATTTTCCTCAAATTTTGGTGACAGGAAGTTCTGGAATAACAGAGGAGCCACAAATTTCCTTCCACCCAGCGTTCCCCCAAGTCTCCCAATAAAAATGATACCTCACTTGTGTGGGAAGGCCTAGCGCCCGCGACAGGAAATGCCCCAAAACGCAACATGGACACATCACATTTTTTGAATGAAAAAAGAGGTGTTTTTTGCAAAGTGCCTACCTGTATATTTTGGCCTCTAGCTCAGCCGGCAGCTAGGGAAACCTACCAAACCTGTGCATTTTTTAAAACTAGAGACCTAGGGGAATCCAACATGGGGAGACTTGTGGGGCTCTGACCATGTTGTGTTACCCAGAATCCTTTGCAAACCTCAAAATTAGGCTACAAAAACACATTTTCCTCACAATTTGGTGACAGATAGTTCTGGAATCAGAGAGGAGCCACAAATTTCCTTCCACCCAGCGTTCCCCCAAGTCTCCCGATAAAAATGATACCTCACTTTTGTGCGTAGGCCTAGCTCCCGTGACAGGAAACGCCCCAAAACACAACGTGGACACATCACATTTTTTAAAAAAAAACATAGGTGTTTTTTGCAAAGTGCCTACCTGTAGATTTTGCCTCTAGCTCAGCCGGCACCTAGGGAAACCTACCAAACTTGTGCATTTTTGAAAACTAGAGACCTAGGGGAATCCAAGATGGGGTGACTCGTGGGGCTCTGACCAGGTTCTGTTACCCAGAATCCTTTCCAAACCTCAAAATTTGGCTAAAGAAACACATTACCCTCACATTTCGGTGACAGAAAGTTCTGGAGTCTGAGAGGAGCCACAAATTTCCTTCAACCCAGTGTTCCCCCAAGTCTCCCGATAAAAACGATACCTCACTTGTGTGGGTAGGCCTAGCGCCTGCGACAGGAAATGCCCCAAAACGCAACGTGGACACATCACATTTTTTTAAAGAAAACAGGGGTGTTTTTTGCAAAGTGCATACCTGTAGATTTTGGCCTCTAGCTAAGCCGGCACCTAGGGAAACCTACCAAACCTGTGCATTTTTGAAAACTAGAGACCTAGGGGAATCCAAGATGGGGTGACTTGTGGGGCTCTGACCAGGTTCTGTTACCGAGAATCCTTTGCAAACCTCAAAATTTGGCTAAAAAGGTGACAGAAAGTTCTGGAATCAGAGAGGAGCCACAAATTTCCTTCCACCAAGCGTTCCCCCAAATCTCCCGATAAAAATGATACCTCACTTGTGTGGTTAGGCCTAGCACCCGTGAAAGGAAATGCCCCAAAACGCAACGTGGACACATCACATTTTTTCAAAGAAAACAGAGTTGTTTTTTGCAAAGTGCCTACCTGTAGATTTTGGCCTCTAGCTCAGCCGGCACCTAGGGAAACCTACCAAACCTGTGCATTTTTTAAAACTAGAGACCTAGGGGAATCCAAGATGGGGGGA
This sequence comes from Pleurodeles waltl, assembly GCF_031143425.1. NCBI lineage: Eukaryota > Metazoa > Chordata > Amphibia > Caudata > Salamandridae > Pleurodeles > Pleurodeles waltl. Next base: position 1,198,639 of record NC_090438.1, read on the forward strand.
CTTGTGGGGCTCTGACCATGTTCTGTTACCCAGAATCCTTTGCAAACCTCAAAATTTGGCTACAAAAACACATTTTCCTCACATTTTGGTGACAGATAGTTCTGGAATCAGAGAGGAGCCACAAATTTCCTTCCACCCAGCGTTCTCCCAAGTCTCCCGATAAAAATGATACCTCACTTGTGTGGGTAGGCCTAGCGCCCGTTACAGGAAACGCCCCAAAACACAACATGGACACATCACATTTTTTTCAAGAAAACAGAGGTGTTTTTTGCAAATTGCCTACCTGTAGATTTTGCCTCTAGCTCAGCCGGCACCTAGGGACACCTACCAAACCTGTGCATTTTTGAAAACTAGAGACCTAGGGGAATCCAAGATGGGGTGACTTGTGGGGCTCTGACCAGGTTCTGCTACCCGGAATCCTTTCCAAAGCTCAAAATTTGGCTAAAAAAACACATTTTCCTCAAATTTTGGTGACAGGAAGTTCTGGAATAACAGAGGAGCCACAAATTTCCTTCCACCCAGCGTTCCCCCAAGTCTCCCGATAAAAATGATACCTCACTTGTGTGGGTAGGCCCAGCGCCCGCGACAGGAGATGCCCCAAAACGCAACGTGGACACATCACATTTTTGGAATGAAAACAGAGGTGTTTTTTGCAAAGTGCCTACCTGTAGATTTTGGCCTCTAGCTCAGCCGGCACCTAGGGAGACCTACCAAACCTGTGCATTTTTTAAAACTAGAGACCTAGAGGAATCCAAGATGGGGTGACTTGTGGGGCTCTGACCAGGTTCTGTTACCCAGAATCCTTTGCAAACCTCAAAATTTTGGCTAAAAAAACACATTGCCTTCACATTTCGGTGACAGAAAGTTCTGGAATCTGAGAGGACCCACAAATTTCCTTTCAACCAGTGTTCCCCCAAGTCTCCCGATAAAAACGATACCTCACTTGTGTGGGTAGGCCTAGCGCCTGCGACAGGAAATGCCCCAAAACGCAATGTGGACACATCACATTTTTTTAAAGAAAACAGAGGTGTTTTTTGCAAAGTGCCTGTCTGTAGATTTTGGCCTCTAGCTCAGCTGGCACCTAGGGAAACTTACCAAACCTGTGCATTTTTGAAAACTAGAGACCTAGGGGAATCCAAGATGGGGTGACTTGTGGGGCTCTGACCAGGTTCTGTTACCCAGAATCCTTTGCAAACCTCAGAATTTGGCTAAAAAAACAAATTTTCATCAAATTTTGGTGACAGAAAGTTCTGGAATTAGAGAGGAGCCACAAATTTCCTTCCACCCAGCGTTCCCCCAAGTCTCCCGATAAAAATGATACCTCACTTGTGTGGGTAGGCCTAGCGCCCGCGAAAGGAAAAA